>NC_092189.1:14830832-17230832 GCF_043641665.1 Enoplosus armatus
TATTACTTAATGCAAATATCTAATAAAAATGTTTTCTCAACATATCATGGAAAACAGTACCAAAACACGGAGAAGTAGACAAGACTTGACTTGTTTTTTATGGCTTTGCCTCCTTCAAAGACAGATACAAGTTAAAGTCCCACCAGAGGTAACCAGTGCCTTGCTCAAGGACACTTCGTCTTTGAGCAAGGCACTGGTTACTGGTTAGCAAAGGTCTTGTATAGATGCAACTTCTTCTTAGTTTAACTGTTGCTTTTAGCTGACTAATAGACAGGTCAGTTTGTATATAACTGACCTATAACAAGACTGAGAGTCATGACTACAGTCATGCTAGCATCTCTGTCAGGCTGGACTTGTGCTTGTAGCTAAATGCTAACATAATCATGCTAACATTTCCCACAATGACAACCATGCATAATGTTATCATATTCATATATCATGTTCACCATCTTAGTTTAGCACTCTAACATCTGCTAATTAGCGCTAAACGTGAAGTAAAGCTAAGGATGACGGGAATGTGGTTAGTTTTGCCTGTATTTGGCTGAAAAAGGGCTGCGTATCTCTGCTGCAGAAGCCTTTGAAATGGGACCTACCAGACATATTTGGTCTTGACATATGAACTTTGAATGATGGGATGTTCCACAGCTGACCTCTGACACACAACAAACAAAAACACTAACAAATCCGGTCTGCACCCGTGAAACTTGCATTGACCTTGCACTACAAACTACGAATTTATATCATTCAGATTTGTTTTCTGTTAAAATGGTGCTGAGCTTTTCTGACAAACAAAAAGAAACATGATAAAAGTGGCTTCGGTATCGCTTCAGATACATCACTGGTTAAAACCGTCATACTGTATTTCGGTAACTGCTGCCTGAGCCGCCGCCCCTCCCCCTCTGCTCCCCAGCAGTGAAGCAGCAGTGGGTCAGCAGTAGCAACAGCAGACCCAGGGGCAAGCATCATTATAACATGGCTGTGGTAATTAGAAGGACCACTCAACCATTGGTTAAACTGAAGTAATGTGCTTTATCTGCTTTAAAAAGGAGCTGAGGTTAAGATTCACATTGGCTTCCCTGAGCTCTTTTCCAAAAACACACTTGTCATGATGGTGTAGCTGGTTACACATAATAATAGTGACAATATAAAAGAGAGACTGTGCACACTTCAGGATTAGTCAGCAGCTTCTGTAGATTACTATAGCTAGCTGGTAATGGTGAATCAACTGTTTCAGTTATTCTGAGCAGTGCAAGTGGAGGAGAGAAATGTGCTTTCACAAGTCTGAGCTTATAACAACTCAGTCTATAGATAGACTGTGTTGTGTGTGGCTTTATTAGGATTTCATTACAATGTGTGAGTATGTTACGGGGGGCGGGGGGGTTATACAGCAAACCTTTGTGAGGGAAACTGAAAGGCCTCTTTCATAAGGCTTAATTGGGAAACATCTAGACTCAGTTAACATCCCATATAAATGAATACAACCTGACCCTGTCTACATCCTGTGTCTGCCTGCAGCCAATCACATGACAACACAAATCAGAGTGTATAAGCTAAACTAAACAAATGACTGATATAGTATGACAACTGAGTGTAGCAAACCAAAGAAAAACAAGCCGTAAACCATCTTCCTTACTCTTCCTTACTCAGAAAGAAGGAGGCGTGAACAGGAAAATGTATTTATAAAGTCCACATAGAGAAAACTCTGATGTAATTTAAGCTAGAGGGCAGAGTTTTGAAAGACTCCCTTCTTCAGAAACAAGCAGTTTTACAGTGTTTTTCTTACCAAGAAGGGCTTGGAACAGCTGGCTGCCCAAGATGGCAGACACTTTGCCCACGCTGGTGTTCAGGGCCTGCTCCTCTGGACTGGTCAGGTTGGCCTGGTAGCGTCTGAGCAGTCCCACTGCTCGATCTGTGTCTGCCTCACAAAATAAATATGTGTCTCAGAACAACAGCAGCAGAGAACCTCCACATTATTAACAGGATCAATAATATGCTTGTGGACTGGGATGAAAATGAATATTTATCGTATTGCTCTTAAAAGGCAGTTAATTTTTATTATCAATTACTCTACAAATCGTTTTCTTGACAGACAAGTTTCTTGTCAGCAAATATTGAAAAATTACAATTACAAGTTCCCAGAGCTCTTGGTGATGTCTATAAATATCTTGTTTTGTCCAGCCAACAGTCCAACACCCAAAGATATTCAGTTTACTATAATAGAAGACTAAGATGAAAAGAAAATCACATCTAAGGAGCTGGAACCAGTGAATTTGTGCCACTTTTCCTTCAAAAATTAGACGTTTTACCGATTCACACAATTGTTGCCAACTACTTTTACGTCAATCCACTATTCGATTATACATTTCAGCTCTAAAATCTATAGAGAACAACAATAAGCTAATGCAACACTACAAATGTACTATACAAATATACAGGTAAGTCACAGAAGATAGAGTGCCCAGACACAAATATAGGATTTTATAGAAAAATGTCACATAACAATAATAATGATGATGTATATTTGACTTATACACAAATGCAGCACTGCTGTTATATTCCCCTACAGAGCACATTAAAGGTCTTTTTCTCTTGCAACACGACTGTACAGCTGGTTTTTGAACCCGGTGGGTGGTGAGGAACACAGCAGAGAGATGATGCACATCACGGAGGTAAATCTACTACTTCACAGTTTCCTATCTGATCCTGAACATTTTGATCGAGAAAAAAATCAGAACAGTAAACAGATGCCCGGAAGTTGCACAATTTCCAGTTACAGTATTTTACCTTTTTCATTCCCGTAGGTCAAAAAAAGTGTGTTTCTCAAGTGAGGTTGGTGGGAAGGTGAAATCCCAGGCAAACACTTTCATGGAGCAATGAGCTGGTAGTAACCTAAAAACTTTAACTCTCTCCGATATTTACTGCAAAACTTTGGCACGTGAGGGTGATGAAGACGTTACGTTAACGGTACTTACCATACTTGTGCACCATGCTGTGGCCAACTGGAAAAGTCATGTAGATTACAGTTTTGGGGTTTTTAGCAGAAAATAATTACAGCAATAGTCCCGGATAATTACACAAGCAGAACTGTCGCTTCTCCTTCACAAACAAGTGAGATTTAAAGAGTTGAGAGTTTTAAATCCGGTCGCTGGACACTCCCCGCCTGTTACTGCAGCGGTCAGCGGTGATCCACACCCACAGACAGAGGTTAAGATGTGACAAGAAGAGATTGTTTACTTCACGTCAACTTTCCAGAAGTTTTGGGCAAAACGGCCCCAGAGCTTGACATGTTCCTCCTCCCCTCACACACATGCCTCGCCTTCATGGAAAAACGGCCCTGTGGCTCAGCCTCGTTGGGACACTGTAATACCAATATTAATATATTTACACATATTTGCCCCCCTGCAGCTAGCTTAGATTATCTGTAGCATGGCATCATCATCGTGTCTGATCAATCAGTCAGTAAAGCATCTTATCCATTGTTAAATGTTTTTCTGATCAGCCTCAAATCCACTATTTTCCCATTGTTTTGCATTGTGTGCCATCTAGTGGTGCGTTAAAGTGGTGCTGGGAAATCACAGTGTAAGTGGAAAACTCGGTCTATTTACAGGTCTCGGGGAGTAGCCACTACTGCATACATGGGAAACAAAGTTGTCTAAAGCCGTTTGCGGCTCCAGAGGGAGCTGTGCGAAATTAGATAAATTGCCTCAAGTGAGTCCGCCTCCGTTTGAGGTGAAGACTACAAGTTTGGAGATGAATTGAATCTCGGGGTGTGGAGTTAGAAATAAGTGGAGCTTACCAGACCTCTGTAGCCCACTCCTCATCTCTGCCTGATGCTAGCGGCTCGAGGCTACATTAGCTGCTACTATCTCTATCTCCGAGCGGACCGTCGGCGGTCGGGTTGCATTGTGGGTAACGTAGGCGCCAGCTTTTGACAAGGAAGAAGAATGTGTGGAATAAAAAAGACGATGTCTCTGTTTCTGCTGCATCGATTTGGATCCTGTTTTATGAAACGGTCCACTGTGAGTCTGTCTGACTGTGTTATAGGAGTGCAATGCAAAACAGTTAACCCAATATTGCATACCGCTGGGGGAGACAACACCCCATCCATTTATAATTTTTTATTTTTTTATTTATTTTGATGACATATTTCAGATGGATCAGATGATGAACTAAAGTAGGTTTAATGTTGCATTTTGGGGTGTCAACACACTTAAAGTTAAGAAAGATTTTAGTATTCATCATGTCAGTGGTGGAAAAAGCATTCAAATCTTTAACTTAAATAAAAGTAGCAATACCACAATGCCCCTTACAAACGTATTACTGATACATTAACATATAAGCACATGTAATACAACATATATGAGCATTTTGATGATGTAGCTGGATGCTGTAGAGCTAATTTTACCCAGTTGGGTGGTTTAATTTAATGTATAATCTTGCATTGTATTCTGTATATGCTCATTAGAGGTTTTTAAAATCTTCCTTTGTAAAGTAATTTGTTTAGCTGCCAAATATATACACACAGCACAATACTTGTAAATGTGTGTAGTCATTCCACCACTTTAACACATTTAAATCAAAATAACTTGCTGTAAAAATACAAGCATGGGCATGAATCTCTAAATATGCATAACTGACTGTTTAAAGACATGTCATTTGTTGTCTCAACGATATACAAAGGTCCTTTGTATTTCTTATGCCAAGGCAGAGTGCAGAAAATGTGACAGCCATTGTTTCACAAATAAAAGTAACAAAAGAAACCAGAAAACAAAGACCAAGTGGTCCATTAAACATGTTGGAAAAATTCAGAAAAAGTTATTTCATAAAGAAACACGGAAACATAATGTATGTATGTATGTATGTATGTATGTATGTGTTGCTTGTTTTCACCTAATCTGATTCTTCACAACATCATTCATGCAGTAGAGGATTAACAATAATTACAAAGAAACAGGACGGTATATAAAATAGTTGTAGTACTTTTGGCTCAGGTTACAGTACATACACATATTTCCTGCAGTGGTGAGACCATGAAAAAAAGTTAACAAAGTAACAAATCCAGTGCAGATCTACAGTGCACGCTGCAGTGATACAATCAGAGAAAAGCTTCATATTTTCAGTAGCAACAGAAGAATAATCAAAACCCTGTGAAAGATTAACCCAGTTAACCAGTTAGACTTATAGCTAGACTATACAGAAACAAAAACACTAAAACCGCCATCCAGTGGCATATTTGATTCACATCTTGTAAAAAAACAACATTCTTATTTTCATGGCTTAGGAATATAGTGTATTGTTATTCACATTAACTTGCTTTCTTCCTGATCTAGGTCCAAACCATTGTGGCAGTGCAGTTGAGGAGGTGCGTCAGTTTCTGGGAAGAAAAATCTCCTGATGGAGTCGGGCAAACTACCCAGTGGGTAAGAAAGGAGACAGTTCTTTCTCATTCCAGGCTGAAGTATTGTCCTGTGTCCCTGTGTAGAGTTATAAAAACAGACAAATTAATACATTTGTAAATGCTGACACATCCATTTCAGTAAAAAAAAAAAAAGGTTGGTACCACTTTCTAATAAGGCACCATTTATAAAGGGTTTTTAAGCTGTAACTAATTGTTTTGTTAATTTTTTAAATAAATACAACCATAAAAACAACATTTAGGTTACCAGGTTGTGAAAAAAATCTTTAGCTGGTAGGTTACTTATCCTTTCTATTTGGTAATGATGATGTTATAATGTTGCTAATCCTTCTAGACATTTTAATTTGTTTCTCAATTTCTACGAAACCATGTTTAAAATGTTGTTTTTAATCCGTCAAGTCTTCAGTTTCAAATGTTAAGTTGTTAAATTTTTGTTGTTATTGATGGCCTAACTGATCAATAAAGCTTTAATACATAATTGATTAACTGTTAATTGAGCCATTAGTTACAACCTATAAACCCATTGTAAAGGATGACTTATTAGAAAGTTTCTTGATGTCCATTTGTTTGCATTATTACATTCTCTAAAATGTTATTTTGTAAATAAAAGTTACAGGTTCACATTTTTTTATTGCAATATTTTGTCATTGTAGTTACATTATACAGTTGAACTTCATGTCAAACCCAAATGACAGTTTCGATTAACATCACCACTTTTATTAGCAACCTATATTCAGTTTCATGGATTCATGGATAGCAGTAGTAATTGAAAATGAGTGAAGGTGAACCCACTTTAATCAAGATATGAGCTGGAACACTATGTGCAACACCCAAATGTTAATAATGTAAATACTGGAAGTTAGTTTTTCTTAGTATCATTATTGTCAATATGTTAACTAGAGCTGAAACAATTAGTCAGTTAGTAGCTTAGTCCATCAACAGAAAATTAAATCTGCAACTATTTTAAGAATCAATCAATTAATCACTTAAGTAATTTTTCAAGCAAAAGGCCAAACATTCACTTGTCCCAGATTTGTCAGTTTTGTATTTTATTTTATTTTAAATAATAGTGAACTATCAAAATAGAACTATGAAAATATTTGCAGATGTCACCTAGGGCTTACAGAAATACTGATTTAACTTAACGATTAATAGATACATCTGAAAATAATCTGTAGATTAATCAAAGAAGAAGGCAATCATTAGTTGCAGCCCTAATGTTAACATAATAAAATCTAAGCGTTACAGTACCTTTTCTGTGACAGAAACAGTGTGTTTTCCTGGCAGAAACAGTGAGGTGGATGAGTCAATCTATTCACTTTAATAGACATTTTCATACAACAGACACAAATGTGTTTACAGCAAACATCTGCTCATCTTACCTCTGAAAGATGTAGAGTCCAGTCATTATCAGAATAGATGCAATGTCCACCGCAATCCATATTATTTTGTATGTAGGAGGTGCCTGAAACACACATACATGCCCATAGGGTCAAGGCGTGTCACATATTTTGGAAAAAGCCCGTATGAACCTGTCGACTCCAAAACGAATGCTTCAACTGATGGTGTTCAGTGGTGGACAGGTAAATGAACAGAAAGGGAAGGGAAGCACGAGCTACTGTCTGTGCAGCTGTATGTGTTGCTCACCAAGACCCAGTCAGGCCGCTCCATGTCTTTTAGGAGGTGGCAGGAGTTGGTGGTAACAGAGCTGGCCCCTGCGCACCACAGCAGAGAGAACAGCCAATGCTCATTAACCACCCACAGGTTCACTGAAACGTTACTGCTCCGAAGTCTCCTGTCAGATGCAAACACAGTGTTTGAAATGGAACAAGTAGAACTTTGTATAGATTATAGTAAAGGAAGTAAGAAGTAGTATATTGGAAGACAGGAATCTGTGGAGAGCAGTATGCAGCTATGTATCTGCACGTGTATGTAAATATATGTTTGTATATGTAAGTAGGTGCATGTACATATGTTTGTATATGTGCGTGCAAATATATATTACACTCCTGTGGGTTACATCTTTTCTTACTTTTTTTGGCTATATATTGATTTTTTTTTTTAAAACATACAGTGAGTGCACACATGGATAGAGTCTGATAAAAAGATACATACACACATGCATACACCCACCCTGACCAGGCACGCATTTATAACACAACCCATTTCATTGTGCACAAATGCATTTGATCAAAGGTGTGAGATTACATATGTTTATGTGTAAACAGTGTTAACTTGTGCTGCCCAGGGATTAGTTTTATGTAGAAGACATGTAGAAAGCCTGTGTCATAAAGCTAAGACAACAGTCCATGTACAGTGAGTTAATTTAGCACTTCAACACTTTCTTAAAACATGTTGCTACACCGCATTTCATTCTTTAGTATGTTTTTCTTAAGGTTGGTATGCATATCCATGAAACAACACTTGTGGGTTGGGACATTATTTAATCTCATTCCCTGGAATCTGATCCTGCGCCTCTATATTCAGTGCCAGCACTGTGTCTCAGCATGCTTCACACACACTTTTAATTAGCACAACACTGTGCATGCTCCCTGGCACTACCACATAGATAACACGTGTATATTTTATTTCATAATTAAAATTTTACCTGATGTCTTTTTTATTCAAACTGCTGTATTTCAGATTCAGGTGTTTCCCGCTTTTGTTAAGCATGTCACTTTCATTGTTATAGATCTGGATGAAGCTCGGAGCAGTCTTATTTACATATTCTCTTTTTCCTGGATGAAGCCAGAGGACCTATAAAAAAGAAAATACAATGCCTTAACAAAATATGCCATATCATGAAATATCTCAATCAATGTCCATCAGAATTAGACTTACCAGGTTTGGGTCAATGTCCGAATTCAAGATGGTGCTGACTGTTTCCTCTGTGTCATTGTCCTTGTCGAGACTATACAGGTCAAATATCACTGAGATGTTGTGCTGCTTGGCGAGGTTGAGGAGCTGAAGTAAGGAGGGTATAGTCTGATTCCTGGCTGTTTCCTTCTCCTCTTCTGAGAGCTTGGACACTGAACGGAAAGGATCTGTCTGAAAAGTCAGATAATTCCTCCCGTAACTGAGTGACCTGTAACCTGCATGAGTGAGTGTGTGGACAAGCATGTATCAAAGCAAAGCCCTCACCTTTAGGAACCATTCACCTGCATTCAGACTCTGTAATTCCTCCCAGGTCAAGTTGGCGCTGTCGCTGAAGTCTTTGCCAGGGAACTTCTCTTTAACGTTGGTCGTTCTCCGCAAGAACTCAGACTTATGGTCGTGCATCAAAAAGGGAATTCTGTCTTTACTAGGTTGGAAAAAGAGTTTTAACAAAAATACCATCTGTAAGGCCAAAATAATCCCAATTTAAAAGTGCATTAAGTTCACTGATAGAATTGATCAACAAGCAGATAAAAGTAACTGATCATTCGCTAAACCCCTCCCTCAAACAGCGATCATCCAATCATAGCAACCGTAACTAGGTACGGCAGGCCTGTCAAGTTTTGGATTTCTCCACATGTCAAAGTGTGCATGGGGCTGTAGTCAGAGCGATGCATGGTATCCAAAGAGTTTGGAGTATGGTGTCTTTTTGTAGCCTTTCAAAAACCAAAAACAGAAGGACGAACGTGTAAGGAATTGATTAAACAGTATGGTTGTCTGTTTTAACACAGGGTATGTTAGAAAAAGTCTCCTTCACGACTGGGACATCCACTGTTTAGCATTGACTCACTGTGAAGGAGCCAGTTCTGGATGCTACTATATCAGAGTTCAGTGTAACGTTAGCGGCCTAATGTGGGGAGGTTCAACAGTATAGCAAACGGTCCATTAGTGCAATGGGGCTGTAAAAATCAGGCACACTACCACTTTGCGGTTATACTCAGCCACTGGAAAGCCTTTTAAACATGAACCCATTGAACCCACTGTACCTGAGCTGTACGTCTGTCTCAAAAGCTATCACGCCGCACGCGATGCTCCTGTTGAAGGACATCATGGTGTTCTCTGGGGCCAGCTGAACACAGCGAGGACAGATGGGTGAGACACACTCATGTGCTTAAAACTCACAATCTACCCTAAAGCTGCGTGAACACACACAACCCCATACACAGTGTTAAATTGAGCTTATTGGCGACCCAGGAGCAAAGCAAACTAACAAGGACAGATCAGCACGACATATGGGGCCCTCACATGACACCTGAGCCAGTTGTATTTGCTGTAACACGTGAAAATGCAAAGTCATTTAACACATTATATCAGTAAGCAGAATATAACATTGTAAACAGAGTATGATGTATTGTAGAAGTTGCTCAGAATGACAGGAGATAATGATATTTGCATGGAGTGTTGCAGTCGGTTTTTACATTTGGGTGTCTTACAAATTAAAGGAATAGTTCGCCATTGGACGTCTGTCCATTAGATATGAAGCTATAGCCAGGGGACAGTTAGCTTAGCTTAGCATAAAGACTGAAAGTAGGGAAAACAGTTAGTCTGGTTCTGTCTTAAGGTAAAAACAAAATGTGCCTACCAGCACCTCTAAAGTTTAGTTTAAAGTTTAATTGGCACGTTACAATTTGTTTAATCTGTTCAAAAGCAGAAGTGTGAAAATGACAAATTTGGAATCTTAACCTTTCGTTTATGTACCGGACTGTTTCTTGGCTGGGAGCAGTGACTTGCTGTCAGAGTGGTACTGATCTCGTTATCTAACTCTCGGCAAGAAAGCAAATAGCATAGTTCTCAAAATGTCGAACTATTCCTTTAAATGATCATTAAACTACCCTCCTTTGACTACGTAAACTACAAGCCTTAATTAAGACTGCTGTGTCTCAACTGTGACAACTCTAATGACAACACTATGAGAAGTGGGCCATGTGTATCTTTAGGGTGTTGTCAAGTAAAACAGGAAGCTCACCATCGGTGCGCCTCGGTGGCCAATGAGCTTTGGTTTTTCAGGTAATTCATCCAGCTCTATCAGACAAGGAGAGCTGATGGACAGGGGACACAGGAAGATGGCTGCAGACACAGCTACAAACACCACTGCCATCAGGAACGTAGACCCTGGTGAGAACAAAAGTCAAACAAGAAGATAATCTTTAGTTATTTACACTGCTACGAGTCTGAACAGAGGACCTGTACAGAAATCCCTTTAGAAATGTGAGTAAATCTATCGATCTAATCTAATAGATTAGATCTAATAGATTAGATCGATAGATTAGATCGATAATTGCATGAACATTTGCACAGAAGACACAAGGGGTGTTTGAGTCCAGGTCCTCTGATGCCTCAAACCTGCAGGTATAAAGTTGCATTTACTCTGACATTCCAGTTGTAAATCTGCACCTTATTAAATGGAAAGGATTAAGTCTTTAGGCCATGATACATGATGACCATTACTGAGAACCAGCAGTTATCCATCTTAATACTGTTGTGTGAATATACAACAGGACATTATTGCAATAAATATTAAACATAAGACTCTGAATAATTAGTGATGCCAGCTGTGATGCTGTTTTAACTTTTAATTTTGTGTATATCTGTGTCCTTTATTTATTATATCTTTATTCACTCTTTCCTTCAACCTACAGTACTATCTTAATTTATAGTCTGGGATCATCTTTTCCTGGTCAAAGCCAAATAAACCTCATTTTCAAAATTGACTCAGTGATGATATTTATATCTGGTAAAAATGTTGTGTTTGTACACAGAGTTGTAATTGCTTATGAGTCAGGCCAAGATGTGCTGAGACCTACATTTTTCCTTGGCCACGTGGAAACCCCGGAAGACGAAAGGGCTCAGCAGGGTCAACGCCCCGACAGCACCAAACTGCAAGAAAGGAGCTGTGGCCTGGCAAGAGGCCGACACACACACACATCAAAAACACACGATGTACACAAACAACTAAGAGTCATCTAACAAACCCCCCCAGACATTTGCACTCTTAGTATCATTCCCACACACTTCAGTCCTTGACATGAGACCTTTACTGTACCTGGAGTGAGAGAGGAACAGTTGGCCACTCTTCCCTCCACTCATAACTAATTCCTGTGACCCCAAAAGCGATGAATATCACCCCAAAAAATAAGAAGATCTGTGTAGAGAAAAAGCAAATATAATGTTGAACAGTTTGAGCAACCTCAATACATATTTCAAAGATTGGATAGTTGTTAATGTTTACGATACCTTGTGTAGCCAATGTAAGTCGAGTGGTTCCCCTAAGGCAACTTGGAACAATGCAAAGAGCTGTAATGAAGGGTTCTCAATTATAGAACATGAAATAACAAATATGGCTTCTTACTCATTGGCTTAACAATGATACAAACCTTTTTTTAACCTGTAATTATATCTGGTTCCATGGCACAAGGCTGTTTAATGCTTTTTATTTAGCTAGAATTCAAAACATCTGTAATTACTCCAGTAGTCCTGCACTCCATCATTAGGGCTCAATTTCAGCACCACAGTATCAACACTATAATCTCACCAGCAGCAGAACGCAGTAGCTGGTTATTACTGCAGAAATGATGATCAGCACCATGAACCAGTTCACCCACCGCTTCAGTATTGTGAAGCCCTGCCTGATAATGGAACAATAGAGGGCAGCACAGGGTTAGCAGAATAAAGGTCACCAATAAAGAAAGGAGAGGATTCTGGGCTTTTGTGCTGTATTCAATGTGCGCCCGGCCGTGTTTGTGATCACTCACCAGTTAACATCATCTTGGTCATTAAAAGTAACGAGACAAATGTATATCCAGCACAAGGAGAGCAGGGAGACCAGAGTGACAACTGAGAACCAACAGCGTGCATGCTGAAATGAAAAGAACAGGTGAAATATTTAGATGTTATCCTTTGTTGCTTTTTGACACTGCAAAGCAATTAGGGTTAAGCTAATAAACAATATGCATGCTGTGTGTGTGTGTGTGTGTGTGTGTGTGTGTGTGTGTGTGTGTGTGTGTGTAAATAAAAGTGTGTGATGGATTCCTAAGGGAATGTGACCTGAGAAGAAAATGGAACAATTCCAACATTTTTTCATGGTTGGTTTTGCACACTACACTGTGCCGTGACAAACAGGCCCTTCATGCTCTTTCACCATGAACACACCTCCACCCTCCAAAATGACAGACTGACCCCCCCCCCCCCCCTTTATAATCCCATTCCAGATAAATCCATAACAAACCTGTTAGGGCCTGTGAGTTTACTTATTTTTCTTGGCACACAAATGCATAGTCAACATTTTATTCATCACCTCATTTACAAAGTTTTCTTTTTCTAAAAACATATAAATGGCTTTCTCTAAACAAAGGTGTCCCACTTAAATTTAGCACATTTCTGAATTCAGTCTGGTGGAATGTTGATCCCTGATTACTGGGATTTGTAAAGGTTATGTTCAGTGGAAGTACAAGGAACCTGAAAACTGTAATCGCTGAAGTAATTTGGAACAGATTATTTAATAAACATCACACACTACAGTGCAGTCTAGAGCTGTGCCGAAGAAAATTAGAACATCCAACTTATCTGAACTCCCTAATGATCGTATAAAAATTCACATATATTTGTTGATTTAAATGTACACACAAATATAGCTAAAAATACTCACTTTTCTCTCGTTTTCACTCGCGTGCTTCCAGTGGCAGCTATAGAAGCCCCTGCTGCAAACTCTGCAACAGCTATCGCCTCGAGGCATAACGTCTCCTCCTCACTCACAGCCAAGGTCCTGTTCAGTGCAACCAGGACACCTGATATACGCAGCCTGCAGAAAGATATAGGGGGGCCTGATAACACTTTCTCTGCATATACCTGGCATATACCTGGGAGCGGCCAGACCTCATTCACCTCTCTAAACCTATCGAGTGCAGGAGGAAAGAAAAAAGATGACTGTGACGGAAAGCAAATGAGGGAGAAGGGGAAAAAAGGAGTTTCTTTGAGTATTAAGGCAATCCCAGCTCAATAACCCCCTCAATAGAGCCTGTGTGCAAAGGGGGTATAGCCACTGGCAGCACTTACAATGGCCAACACCATGGGGTATTGAGAGCAGTGCACTGGCCGTCCTGAGAGTGAAGTCACACTATTGGAGCCTTTGGAGAACAAACAGCCACAGTGACAGGCACATCCACGCACAGAGAGGGGGCGGAGGAAATAAACTGCAAGAAAAGGACAAACAGTTTTCATACTAACAAAGTGAGGAAAACCTCTTAGGATTTGAGTAATGACTGGAGTTTATAGGGGTTTAGACTGCTAGTCTAATGTTTTTGTGTTGAGACGCAGTGGGAGAGAGAATGGGCCACAGCTAAACATGTTGGAGCACATCATTTTACAGCTCTGCCAGGTTTCAGTCCCCTGAAAAACACAACGTGGGAAATGTTGTAATTTGTGACCCACTGATGACACATTGAGCAATAAAAGGTTTCAGTTATGAAAAGGCTCTAAAGGCTCTATACGACCAACTGTTTCTTGTTGGACTTGATTTGACTTGGGAATTTTCCAGCTATTGTCTCACCTGGATTGTTCATTTTGTTTCTGTAGTCAAAGCCTTCGGGCTAATAATAAGTTTAAGGTTAGAGTATGTTTTGAAAAGATCAAGCAGGTCACGTTAAGATGAAAGATAACTAAATAAATTATGCTAGAGTACATAATAAAATGACATCCTACAATTAAGCAACATGTTTCTTCGATAGAATGAGGAGATTGTCATCTAATAAGAACATGTTTGGACAGGTCGACAGCTCTTAATGTCATTGTGAGGAAACATAAGACGCTTTGTTTCACTGCACATACTGAGCATTTACAAGGAAGTTTTAAACCTGAGCTGAATGTTGAGTAATAACCGTAACTAGTGACAAGATGACAAAGGAAAGTAAAATAGAAATGTCCCTCTTACAATCAAAGAACAATCAAACACTTCACAGTTCAGTGCCTTACAACTGTGTCCTTTTTGTGTCTAACAAACTGTAGCCGGAAGACATTTAATCATTTAATGATACTTTAATTGTCTCTCTTCAAAGAATAAGCATATCATTTCATTCAACAGATAACACTACATAAAATGGAGGCACATCACACACAGGAGCACCTGCATTGTTAAGAAGATTAAAAAAAAAACACAACAAAGAGACACAGCTTGCCAATTTGTTCAGCCACACCGCTTTCATCACTTCACACTGGCAATGTAAACTGTAATTAGGCAGAAAAAAATAGAGTGGGTGTACTATCGTCATAAAAAGTGATGAGAGATCAAATATCCAATAACATTTGTGCTGCTCTGCTGTCACTTTCCTTAATTTAACCCCTTAACTTAACTTAATTTAAGTTAACTTAACCCCTTCCCTCTTTTCATTGGTGATCTATCAGCACCTCAACACCTCACCAGGTCAATTTCACGAGCCCCCAACCCGTTACCAGCTTTTAATAGCTGCAATGTGATCAAAGATCCTTTTTTCTACACTTTAACAAAAAATCATCTCAGCCATCTACATCACTTAACACACACACGTCTTATCTTGTGTATTATTATTGATTTTTTGCAGGAAACAGGGAAATCAGTGTATAACGGTGTTTTAACATTATTTGACATATTCCTGTTTCACTACCCCCCCCGTATATCTTTCAGCATTGTTTGGGTACACAGGCTGCTTTTTGATTACTTTCCTGTGTTTGTTATGTTCAAAAGGCAGAGAGTGCACCACACAGAGAAGTCATCTTACAAAAATTATAAAAATAGCTGACCTGTTTTCTATCAAATAATGTTTGATAAATCAAGAAATTACGATGTGAGGAGACGTTCAATTATAAACTTTAGTGTGATTCCCATGTGACTCATGCCTTGTCCACAAGGATTTCTTCATTCATCGTTTAATCCTTTGCATCAAAGGTACAAAACCGTTAACCATACCAGTGTGTCCAAGACGCTGAGGTCTATCTATCTATCTATCTATCTATCTATCTATCTATCTGCAGAATCTAACAAACCGAAACTGACTCACCATGAATCACTCGATGCCGTTAAATTCTCTTCCTCTGTGTTTTGCCTCCACTCTCCTTCCCTCGCACCCTTCTCTCTCACTGTCTGGGAGTCCGTGAACTGAATATAAATGGTCCCACATGAATTGGTGCGGGGTGAAGGGGTGTAGCCCTAACAGAGAGGGAGGATCCAAAGAGCTCGGCTCAGGTAAGCTACAAAGTGAAACTTGCAGCTTAAAGGAAGAAAATTGCACCTGTAAACTGTCCACTCATCTGCAACAGACTGCACAGAGCCTTTAAGGAGGGAGGTCACTTTTTGACAAAGCCCATAAAAAAAGACTAAAATGTTTTTTGAGGCGTAGCTATTATATCTGAATGGAGGCTAAAATGACCCACTGACCCACTGTCGCAGTCCTGTGTACCAGATTCACATTTCTTTTCATTAGCAGTAGCCTGGTGGTCCAAGTTGGAGGACCGCGTGGTGAGTCAACAGCTTCATATCTGCCTCGTTCATTGACTGCCACACTGACGTAAAGGCGAGACGGTGTGACTTTTACTTGTAACACCGTATTTCTACACTGTGGTGTTGCTACTTTTACTTCTAAGAGCTGAGTACTTCTTCCACCACTGATAGTCAAGATGAAAGACATAACAAAGACAGCATGTATTTAATGACACCTTGATTATAGTAGCACTGTACACTCATTTCCCCAAGCTTCTCACGGTGTTTCAGATTTGTTTATGAGTTAGGTCTACACTTCTCACACCTGTCTGTCAGCAGTGGGTTTCACTTGATTTAATTGCATTATTAAACTTAGAAAAAATAAAACTTGCAGAGACTTGAAACCTGCTTGATAACAGTGAACATGTCTGATTTACTTCTGTGCTGCGTGGTGAAGCAGTGCAGACTTGTCACAGCAATACCACAATGTATCTTTGAGAATAACAGATGCAGACATGTGAGGCTTTCATGTGATCATGCACTTGTAATGAAATGAGCTGTAATGAAATGGGTACATTTGGCTACTCACATTTCTGAACTGAGAGCTTGAGCTGTGTGAATGAGAGATTGTAGCAGACATGAAACGAAGACGAGAGTCAGATATGTTGAATTGTGTTATCTTAACTTTGATACTGGATTAACTTTCTACCAAAGGTGTGTGAGAGCATGATTATTTTACAGGAATTAGATGTGTCAGGGTACAGGATTGGTGAGCTGATCAGGCATCATAACATGCATTCATGTGACATTAAGTAGATATATAATTATATTATTATATGAGAACAGCCTGTGGGTCAGCTGCACAAACTCGTCTGTTTGAACTGTTTCTGCAGTTTTAGTCTCTTAAGTTATGAGCAAAACATACAGATTGATGTACTGCAACTTTCTACACACGATGATGTCAGACTTGCACTAGTGTGGGTTTCAAACAGGTTTCAGCTTATGTTTGGAAACAATTTGTTAATGCTCCTGCTGACAAAGGAGAGAGTAAAGACAGTTGAACCGTTAAAGCTAACAAAAATCATTAGAGTGCAAGTTGTGGCTGTGAAGCACTGAGAGGAGAGAGAAGAGAGTAAAGGAAAAAGTTTCTTATGCAGAGGCAGTAAAGAAGGATGAACAGATTAGACACTAACGTGGGAGAATATAACGAAGAACAAAAGAGCAGCAAGATCAGAGAAATGTGTGGAGAGAGAAGAAGAAATTGGCAACCTTTTATAGCAGGGGTGATAAATGCAAAATCTGAGGTTAAATCTAAAAATGAAAGGATCCGATACTACTAATAATTTTAATTCTTCAGTGGAATGGGAGAAGATTTCAAACAGTTTACATCAGAATCAGAATCAGAAATACTTTATTGATCCCCGGGGGGAAATTATACAAAAGCTACATGGCCACTTAGTAGAAGAGAGAAACCAGACGAGGTGATAGATACCTGAGTCAGATTTAATATGGATATAATAGAAAAGTTTATTAATAAAACAAGACAAGGTATAAAATCAGCTCCATTATTAATACTGTCAACATTAATACTAGACGTTCAAAAGCAGATGGGGAAAGAATAGGAGAAAAATAAATCAACAATGGCAACAGTAGTGGGATAAGACAACAAAAGGATGACATTTACACTCAATCCAAATGAAAATAGGTATGGAAAGAAGTAGGGGAACTAACAGGAAATAACAATTAACAATAAAGCCTGCAAATTTGTCTGGTTTCCAGGCTACTTGCATATTTCACTTGATTCTAACTTGCACTCTAATGATGAAGAATTGGACACAACAACCTTAACTGTACACTTTTTTTTTTATCACAGAGAAACATCCAACAGAAAATATCCAGAAGAGAGACAATGATCCCACAGTTATGGTATACTAGAGTGTGGAGGGAAGAAAATGGCTATTTCTTACGTGAGCAACTGGACTAATTACACCACTTTAAAAGAAGTGAACATTGAAGAGGGCTAAATCCAGAAGGAGGCAGTAATGCAACACATCTGTCATCACAAGACTGTTTCTTTACAGCAGTGGTTCCCAACCTTTGTCTTAAGGACCCTATTTTGTCATTGTATACACAGTGACGACCCCAATGCCCCCCACCCACATACAATTACAAAAAAGGGGGGAAAAGTAGCCTACTTCTTTTGAAATATCTTCATGTATATTTCATTATATTCCTTGTATAAAAACAATAACATCACCGAACAATTAACTGTTCAATTAACCGAAATGGTGAACTTTATACCTGCAGGAAGTTTGTGTAAATGTATCAGGCGGTCGCTTATTTACGGTATCGTTGTTTGACTGCAGGTTGGCGTGACTTCTCCGTGACAGTAGGTGGCGGTAAAGCGCCGGGTGACAGTCATCGTTTAACACCAGAAGAAGTGCTAGTTGCTAGTCAGCTTTTAGACTGGAAGGTGAGACAATTTGTTGTTTTATGGCTGTCACTCTGCGCTTTTCACCCACAGGTTGTGCAGTGTGTTCATCGTTATAGTTCCGATAATGATGATAGTGTATGTTAGTTTGAAATGATCCGTGATGAAGAAAGCTCGTTTCGAAGTTAGCTAGTAAGCTAACTGTAGCTAGCATCTCGTTTGTATACTGCAGTGAGAAATTATCCACCGTCGGCTAAAGCAGGATTCACTTCATTTCTATCATCTGATCGAAATGTACATCAGTATGTTCACATTTACAGGATTTGTATTATGTCAGAAGGTTTACACTTTGGTTTTTATTTAACCAGGAGAGAATATGTGATCTGAACGTAGATGACATACAGTGGCATATACTAGTGGTGTGTTTTTGTCTCCTTGCTCGTTGTTATGCTGTACATAACATTATAAACATATAGCGTTAGTTTGTAATAATGTGGACTCATGAAGATAGCCGTCACTTAACCCTAGGAACCACTTTTCATAACAATGTCCGACTTTTTCTTTTGGTCTTTTCAGAAACAATGGATCAGAAGATTCCTTATGATGACTACCAGCTCCCAGTAGTATTCCTGCCTTCCTATGAGAACCCACCAGCATGGATACCTCCACAGGAGGTATGCCACACATTAGTAGAACCACACTTGATGGAGTTTTCTCAGTTGTCATGGAGACAGCACAGATGTCACCACAGGCCCTGAGTGTTTGGTCACATGATAACAGGGGTGGTAACCCCTGTCCCTTTTTAAAGATGTCATCTAGTGTTGGATGTGAATGGCCTCCTTGATCTTTCTCTGGTGGTCCACTGACTCCTGGTCAATCACTTTGATCCCTTTTCCAGTAGATGTTTTGACTGGTTTTGGTGGTCACAGAGAGCTTATGTTCAATTCAGTGAGGACTTTTTTGTCAAACTACTGATTCCAAGATTTCCAATATAAAGGAATTAACTTTCACGCTCACTATATGTAACTATTCTGCTTATTCACCTGTTTGCAAAGATCTCTGAAGACTCTTGCAGGGAGATAAGTCTTATCAGATTGCTTGTAGTAAATCAAAGTGTGTAAGAAGAGTCAATCTCACAGAGTCATATTGGATATCATGCCACCATTCTGCAAGTACATTGTCAGCCTTTCTTTTTCTTTTTCAATGTACATTTTTAGAGGGTTCATCAGCCTGACTACAACAATGAGCTCACCCAGTTCTTACCTCGTACCATTGTGTTGAAGAAACCTCCAGGAGCTCAGCTGGGCTTCAACATCCGTGGGGGCAAGGCGTCGCAGTTGGGAATCTTTATATCCAAGGTGTGATTGTGTGTGTAACCCTGCTGTTTGGTATGGCTTTTACTGGCATCCATACTTGTTGTGCTGTGGACTACTTGTTTGCGTTTCAAAGTTTACACATTGTGATTTCTAATTTCTGTGTGTGTGTGTGTGTGTGTGTGTGTGTGTGATGTGTGGCAGGTGGTCCCAGACTCAGATGCCCACAGAGCAGGGCTACAAGAGGGAGACCAGGTTCTTTCTGTGAATGAGGTTGATTTCCAAGACATAGAGCACTCAAGAGTAAGTCAGAGATCCATACAGATTTCAGTCAACACATTATTATTCAGTATCCATCTATGTAGTGGAAAATTAGTGACATTATTACAGAGTTGGTGTTGTATACTTACAGTAAAGGACATTAAAGGACAGGATACTTACAGTAAGTAGTGACCACTTTGTGGAGGCTGATCGGGATCCGAATAAAGAATATCAATGTGAAACAACTTCACATATGCAGCATTGGCTGCTCTGTCATCTTCACTGTAGTGGGGACATGTTGAAAGTGTAGCTTGAACAGATATGTAGATGTATCTAAAGTTTACATGGTCAAAACATTGCTGCATAGACATCTGATGTTAAACATGTATAGCATTAGTAGTGTTGGGTCTCTCTCAGTGCTCCGGACCTGATCTTATCTCCCTGTGAAGCGCAAATATCACATACAAATGATGCCTCAACAAATTCAACAAAGTTGCATTGTTGCAACCGTTTTTATTGGTGAGAGCCCTCTAATTGTATTGCATAAAGGTAATTTCTTCTTCCTCTTTAGGCTGTAGAGATTCTGAAGACTGCGCGAGAAATACTGATGAGGGTTCGCTTCTTTCCTTACAGTAAGTCTTAAAATCATATCAAAAGAATCACGACAATCTCTACATCATGTAAATAGATTCCTTATTCCAGACTGGACTTATGCTATAAATTTGTTTTACAGTTTACCAATTTTAAGATTGATCTATATTTGTTGAGAATATGTATTTCTGAATATAAGGGTTTCTGGCTTGAAACTTATAATTTAATCATGGCACATATTCCATCTATGTGGAGAGGAATTCAGATGAAGGAAATCATTAAAACACATGCACAATTTGGTTTAGAATACAGAAAGTGTAATTATTCATTTGTGCTAATGGTTTCACCGTTTTCCCATCTTCAATCCAATGTCTGTGACACAATTTATGTTCTTTTTATTTTAGTATTTCAGTATTTTACATTCACTATGCAGTTTGTCTTTAAAGGCGTAATCAGTATTTTATGACCATAGATAACAGATAAGTTATTGTACAGTAAATGAGGTGTTTGACTTGTATACGTAACATTAGCCATTTGTGTGATCCTTGACATAATTAACAATATTGGCCTGCTTTCTTGCTTTGTTTAAAAACATTGTTGATGCAAACAAACCTTTAACAGCATCAGAAGATATAAATAGTAAAGATTTAGCTGTTGTGTAGTGTTACTATCAAGATAAGATAAAGTAGAACGTTTTGGGCTTAGTTCGGTCGTGATCCATTTTGAATTTGTAACATGGATTGTGCCTTTTGTCATCACCAGTATGCTAATACTACAGTATATGTTATATGCCTTAGCAAAATGAGGAAAGCTACCATAAAGAACATGTTACAGTACCCACATGATGCTAAGATAAGATCCCACAACAGCTTTGGAGTCGCTGAATTAGATCATACTGGTAGGAGATTATATAATGACATCCCTTTCAGTATTGTACCGTCGTCCTCTGTGTGCTCTTTTATCAGACTACCAAAGGCAGAAGGAGAGGACTGTACATTAGGTGGCAGCAGAGAGCGACAGAGAGAGAGAGAAGTGGACACACACCTCACTGCACGTCATTACCCTCCTCCCACAGACTCTGGCCTCCATTCTGTCTCAGCTTCAAGATGACTGATGTATGACTAACAAGACTCATTCAAAGTCCTCCATGTAAGGACAACGCATGCTCTGTTATATACTCTGTCTCCTCTCTCACCCAGATAATCTGAGCACTCCTTAATCTACTGTGATACGTGGTGATTTCTACTCTATCAGGATGTATTCACACGAGAAGCTTAGTGGACTTTCTACTTTATAAATTATGGAACTGATACATATTTTCTAGTCATGCTTAACATTTATAGACCCAGCATTATTTAATTAAGCTTTGCCTTCAAGTTCTAATCACGTTTCTACTGTAGTCTTAGAAATATATTTAAATCAAGTACAGAGTAGCTCTGTGTGTGTGTGTACTGTACACATTTGCCTTGATGACACTGATATAAAGTAGAGACATATACACACAAACACTCAGTTGCTAGTTTATTAGGTACACCTAGCTAAAACTAATGCAGTCCAGTACATCAGCCCAGCAATAAATCCTACTATCATGAAGGTTTAAATGTTCACTCAAGATCCACTTACTAGCTTTACCTGGAGCTTTTAACTGCATATCACGGTTCTAATGTTTTTTTTTTCCTAATGTTTCTTATATTTTGTCCACCCCTTTTATATTAATGAGGGAAGACTAAATATTACAACTCTAAAGTACCACAAACTGCAGCCTCCAGAATGAATCAACACCTCTCTTAAAAGTGTTGCAGCAAATACTGAACACTATAACCTTCATGAAGGATTTATTGCAGCACTGTTGTATTAGACTGCATTGGTTTTAGCTAGGTGTATAGACATCTAAAAAAGGTACATATGACCTGGATTTCAGTGCACACTGACACATAAGTTGATAACATGAGACAGGGCCTTATACATTGTAAGAGCAAATAATAGTGCAAGACTTCTGGTAGATTTTTTAAATATCACTGATCTAAATATCACTGTGAATCTACTGAACATCCAGTTTTTAGATATTTTACAAAAAAATGTTACGTAAGAAATATCAAGTTGTGTAAATATATATTTCAGTGACTGCTATTGTGGACTTTTTAATACTGTCAAGTATTAATTTTGTTCACGTTTCATATATGATGAGTTGTATATAAACTGCTCCTTGGCTGAATGATCTTGTGGTTATTTAATGTATAAACTGTAAGCCTGTAATGAGAGGTTTAGATGACCCTGATGTTAGCAGGATTTCATTCCAACTGAAGGCTCTTGTCAGATACTTTCATCATTCTGGTGCTGCAGTTCAAGATGAGCTAATCGGTACAATCAGCAGATACAAGCTTTGGCCGTCAAGAAGATCTGCATCCATTGGAAAATCAATAGAAAACAGTTGAATACCTCTGGATGATGTTACTGCAGTATGCTAGTATACAGTAAGTTCATTTGTTTTAAACATCTGTAAATAGCTGCCTGTTGCGTCTCAACACTCTTATCCTTTTGTACACTAATCATTTTCATGAAAGGAATAACTTTTGGATTTCCATCAGATGAACTTTATGAGCTTAAAGAGTTTTTCAGCATTTTCACATTGACAAGGAAGAAAGAAATAAAGTTTTGAACCACAGTAACCTTTGTCTCCGTCTTTGTACTTGAAGAGCCTGAACCAGAGCTGGAAATGGACCGGTTTGCTCTGTTTGCCAAACTTGTTCCACTTTGTAGGTCGGTTTCTCTTGAGACCGATTGTCATCTTAAGAAGAATGCAGTCAATGACAGTGATTACCAAAGCATGTTAACCTTGTGGGGTTTATTTTTTTTAAAAACAGTCAGAACCATGTACATGTAACGTTCTTCACTTCAATGTCTTCAGAAGAAAAGCCTGCAGGGTGTCAAATAAATAAATAAAATAAAATAAAATAAAAGATCCTTTATGGTCCTTCAGGTAAATTGATATTCAACTGACAAAATACAAACCTGGTATGTACATTTTACATGTTATTACAACCCAACTAGATTTTCATTCTCAGAGATCCTTGAGTGCCAACACAAGTCTCAGGTCTGTTTAATTTATAAGAATTTGATTTTGAACTTTGATTACAAAACATCTGAATAAATACAATAACCTTCCTGTATTACACATTAAAGGCAGAAATACTGCATAATTACTCACTATGGACTAAACGGTACATGTACTATATACTAACATATAATATTAACTAATGGTTAGCAATAAAATGTTCACATTTAAATACAAAATCATTAGCAAATGTACTGATAGTGAAGTGTTCTTTTTGTTTTGCATTAAGTTAAAGAACTTTGTATTTCTAAAAAGGTCGACGCCCCGAGCTGCTGCTCAAACCCAGAACCTTTCACCATAATGGGCTTCAGTTTAACCTATTGATGATGTTAATGTTTTAACAGTGTAACTAGCCATATCTATGGGATTTAACAGAATAAAAAGATGAGAAGTATGTCCAGTTCAGGCTCGCATAATTTTGATCTGACATTCAACAAAGAAAAAAAGGTTACGCCAAAACAGTTTCTTATGTTTTAAAGAGCAAGAGAGTGAACGTGGTGTCAGAAACCCGTAACTTCACCTACCTAATCTAATTTCCATTCACAGTCACTTGTTAAGTCCACTAGTGGACAACTATACTTCATTTTCTCATTTAAAATGTACATTTTACATGGCTGCAGCTAAAAAAAAAAAAGGCCCATTGTAATTGTAGTGCTATAACCGTGATACATTCAAACCCCAACACCTCTAAGACTGTACATTGTAAAAAAAAAAATAAACATTTAAAAAAGCACGGTGGCAAACACTGGAGAGATGTTTAGCTTAGTTCAACCTGGAGTGAGGTGAATGGCAACTTGATCTGCGCTTGTTTCTGTCTGATAAGACAGCTGTAAACACTTCATGCTCTTGCTCATCCCCAAAAAAAAAAAAAAGGCACGGCGATTTGGAAAACCGGATAAATCACAAAAAGTCGGAGGTCTCAAGTCTGAATTTGTGAGTATATATAGTCCATCCCAGTCTCTCCCGCCTGGCTACCCTTCCTCCCGTCACTCTGATGCGATTTAGCTACTGTCCTCGCTGTCCGCCTTGGAACTCTCATCCACGTTTTCTAGCGAGTCTGCTCTCTGTAGCGACAGTTCGGCGGGGTCCATCATGGGCAGAGTGTTCTGCTCTGGGTACAACCACGGCTTCTGGTCTGGAGAGTTCTGCTGTTTCCACTCTGGGTAGTTCTGTCCCGCCTTGTGTACACACCTCATCACCTGGAAGGAGTGGGCCAAAAGAGGATACGATTATCAGAGGGCTGCAGTCTGACAATGAGGATCGTACCGCACCTTCACTCTCAGTCAACAAAGCTGACGATAAAGCCGGTCACACAATACTGAGTAACAGATTATGTGGCGAGCGGTTACATGAGTCAGCCTGACTATTTACAGCTCTGACACACACGTTAAAGTTAAGTGTAACATATTTGCAAAAACTAAGATATTAACTTAAGTAAAGTCAAGCACTCGAACAAAGGCCTTTACGTTCTCAAGTATGAAATGGTGATCTTGTCATTACAGGACACATCGATTCTTCACTTCACACAGATGTCAAAACTGACACTGTTTTGCTCCACAAATCTGGTTCCTCAAACAAAACCGTCAGCTTTGACTGTGAATTAGGTACCAAGTTTTTACATTTTAAAGAGACATTTTAAACTGATGCCCTTACTGTTTAACTGTTTACAGTATGAGCTCCTCTGTCAGCCTGACTTTCATACGTTTATGACAATGTAGGCCATTTTATTTATTTTTTTATCTGCCGTAAGTAGTTCTCTAGTCTGGAGCTGAAACGATAAGTAGACTAATTGATTAGCCAATTAAATCTGCAACTATTTTGATAATCTAATCATTTTAGAAATGTTATAAGTAAAAATGCTCAAATGTAAATAGTTGCTGGTTTTTTTAGCCTTCTGTAATAGCAAACTGAATATCTTGAAGTTCTGGACAAAACATCACCTCGGCCTGTAGGGAATTGTGAAGGACATTTTTCACTCTTTTCTGACACTTTACAGACAAAACGATGAGTTGATTAATCAACAATGAAAATAATAGCTTGTTTAGGTTTAAGCAAGCAAGCACTCCTCCAGCAGAAAGCAAGGAGAGTCTTAACAACAACTTTATCAAAACCTGCTCCAAACTGCTAAAATGTACTTTGGTGCGTTTTGTTCATTGCTATTCCTTATTAGAGGACCACAGCCAGGCGAAAGTAGTATCATATTTGTTTTACTTACAAATTTGTATTTATGTTTTTTTTATGTAAAACACACATTATTTTCATTCTCATTTTGAATGTTCACTACTTGTGAATTGTTATTGCCTTATAATGTTTCAGTTTATAGAAGTCACCGTAAAGAAGGTCAATGTTTCCGTCTCTCGATGGCAGTTCCTCTCACTCTCACATTCACAAACTTTGGTCTAAATTGTTTCAATCTGCCGTGGATATGAAACCTGGGGAACGAGTTCTTCAACAGCTCGAGCTGAAATACCCCTTTGTCAGCAAACTTACCAGGACAGGCCCTTAAATTGGGTTTCTATGGTTACCATTGTCCTTTAAGACACACGAAACCCTCACTCCCTTATGCGAACACACCTATTAACACGCTTTTTAATTACCTCGTGGACACACACACACACACACACTGTCAGACACACTGATACACTGTTCATGTATTTTTAACCTTATCACTTTCTGCTTTTAACAAGAAGTAAAGAAAACTTTCACTGAAAAGACAGTGTTAAGTTACATACCCGTGGAGCGAGAACTTGAGAAGCTTTGTTTACCACAACCTTCGGAAGAGAACCTGGAGCAAAGAGATGAACTTTAGACACAGCTCTAAAAATGTGCAACAATTCTCAGTTTTAAAAAGGACGATGTCAGTGTTGGTTACGGTCTTACCTTTGGGGTCAGCCTGTGAGAGGTATATGAAAGTGCAGCTGTTTGGTCCTGTGGACTTGATCAAGTACCCAGTGAGGATGGAAACGGCCCTCACGCGGTCACTGCGAGGAGGGTATTTCTGTAATTGAATCAAAACAGTTTGCAGAATAATGAGAAAAAACTACCATTTTAACTAAAAATACCTCTTTCTCGACGTTGGACAAGGGATGCAATTTGGACACGGGACACTATCATCATGGCTAAGACAAATGTAAAGATGTTGTAGCTGTTCAACAAAACATTAAGACAACAGGTGGCAGAGAAATGCAGAAATTTAAAGACAGTGGCTGCTTTGTGCCTGGGAGTGTGTGGAGGAGGTGGCGTACCGGGTGTTTGACTGAGAAGTTAACGATCATGTACTCGTCATCCATCACCTGCCATGAACGCAGACTCACCACGTCCCTGTTCTTTATCGGCTTTGGGCAAAGCCCTGCAGAGAAAAAAAAAAACACAGACATAATAAAAATCAGGTTATATTATGTTAAGACTTCCTTCCTTATTTCAGGTTTTCACTGTCACAACCTTACACTCAACAAGTGCACCCTTGTTGTGACAATAAATACACTGGTGGCCACTTAGTCTTCATCCCAGAGGGCTTCAGCAGCGTAGAAAAGTGTCGACAGAGGAAACGGACATTTATGTTTCACTATGACTCAAGATAAAAGGTCAACTTTACTCTAATTTACAGCACTTTTATAGGACATAATGCTTAAATAAAACATTTTAGTGTCACA
This sequence comes from Enoplosus armatus, assembly GCF_043641665.1. NCBI lineage: Eukaryota > Metazoa > Chordata > Actinopteri > Centrarchiformes > Enoplosidae > Enoplosus > Enoplosus armatus. The sequence goes on from NC_092189.1 coordinate 14,857,994, forward strand.
TAGACATGTTGTTCAAGAACCTGGTCAATGTTCATTTCTTCAAAACAAATTAGAATCAGCACTGATTTTAACGATGTGGTGTCTTGAAATAGTACCATTTCTTCCATATAAAAAAGTTAGTATAAAAGACTATCTTGAGTCAAACTCTAAATATGCACTTTCCCTTTTTAGCATGTTTGTATTTCTGGTGTGTAACAGGTGAAGCTGAGTCAGGCCTACACTGTAAAGACTAACACGCAGAGCAATGTGGTATCACATTTAACAGATAGGAGTCCTCACATGAGTAGTATCCCACATCAGCATTAGCAGAGAGCCTGGCAATGTCATAACTCTCCGACATGGCGAGGTCCCACACCTTACGGTACTGGCCATCATGAAGGACGTCGTACATGGTGGCGGCTGACACATCATTGATTGTCATTTTACACTGAAACACACACACACACACACACACACACACACACACAAAGTGTTATCAATTAATAATTAAATAGGGCAATGCCAAGTTTACAGTAGACTACCCAGAGACTAGTGTGATGTCCTAATAGAGTTGAGTTCTTCTAAACATGGTGTAAAGTGAGTGTAAACATGGACCTACCTTGATCTTGTGGATTTTAGTTGCGTTTCCTTTATTTGCAGGAACTTCGATCCAAACTTGCGTCCCATGTTTGTCATCATACTTGTTCACCCAGTTGTCCGTTGACAAACACTGCTTCCTGAAGTCTGCAAAGACCGCCTCATCGGGTAAAATACTCGACATCTCTGTGTATGTTAAAAAAAAAAATCTTTAAAAAGTATTTCTTCTTTCTGACGCACAGATGAACCCGCTCAGTCCCGTGTGTGTGTGTGACCTGGTCGACTGAAGAGATTTGACGCTTCTGTAGCTGTGTGCCTCTGGCGACACCAATATATGCGAGCCGATCACCAATCAAGTCGAGCAGGATTTTTGTGGCGGCATTCCTGAGCCATTCCTTCACACACACACACACACACACACACACACACACACACACACACACACACACACACACACCTCTCCCTCTGACGTCACAGCACTTCCTGGATCCAGGTGTGCCACGCAGGTGCGCGAAGTTTAGCCCCGCCCTCACAGAAACAACCAGAAGGGCTAACCCCAGTTCAAATGTGTTGTTTACAGGGTCGTACAGCTACTGTAGGTCGAAACTGATACCAGAGGAGGTGGAGAGCAGCGTTGTGGTGTTAGAGATACAAACAAGGGCTGCTCAGAGTGGGCTGGACACTGTGGGCTGCTCAGGGGGAGTGGGTAGGTGCGAATTGCTCAGTGTTGATAAATCACGACTATAAATGTTAAACAATAAAAGTACACTAACAGTAAACCATGAGTGACTTATTAATAATTGAAGCCTGAATTTATCCTCTTGACCGGGTCTCAAAGTAGTTTTAACAACGTCAACTGTTAAAAAAAAATGCTCTTTATTAAATCAATACCTTACATGATACATGGCTTTTTTTTATTTGAATCAATAGCAATACCTTCATCATCAAAAGAGAACATAATAGACAAAAAAGAAAAGAAAAATAGGTTGCTGTGCTGAAAATGTGGAATTTTAAAACAAAGATATATATTCATTTTACAACTGACCAAGACCACACTTTTTCTTTTCCTGCGATGTGTAGATAGATTGATACTTCATTCACCCCCACGGGGAAATTCTGGTATCTAGTAGCACACACAATCTGTATTAGCGTATAAATAGATTAGAGACAATACAATACCTAAGAATACCCCGAAACCACACACATTACAGTAGAAAGCAGGCCTACCGATATATATATATAAATAGGCCAATATATTAAATGTTGGCAGTAATATTTATGTACGTTCAGTTTTTAAATCACATTCTTTCAGTAGCTTTAGGCCAAAGATGTATATGAACAGAGTAGCAGTCTGAAGTGTGTGTAGTGCTCACGTACATACTTAGCCACACCTTTCTGTACATGCCTGTGCTGTATTGCCTAATGTGTTGTTTCGGTCTGGCGACATGTGACTCAGGTGCTGTACAGTACTGATTATCGACTGTGATGAACAGGATACATGAATGTTTGTTGAAAATGATTAATATGCCGTAACACTGGTACCTTTTCCTACAGCGGTGCTTTATAAAGAAAGGGATCACAGGTGTTAAATGTTTGGTGAAATATCTTTATTTTATTCCACGTGATAGGCCTACACTTGTGTTTCATTAACTCTCCTTTTTATACATCAGATAGTAATAGTACATTATTCACACAAACGTTGCTAAACACGAGTAGACAGCATATTTCAAATGGACAGACACGATTCAGAATAGCACAAAGCTGAGTATTTAGTCAGTGACAAGTAATAGAAGAGCTGCTCATGTTAAAATGGTCGCTTGATGTAATTAAATACTTAAATCCATTAAATGTTTTAATCCATTTTAAAACGTTGACATTTCAAAACAAGCTACAGCAAATGACCAGTGTCTTTTGTTGTGCTATGGCAAGTTAGTTGGTTTGTGTTACACTGTGTGTGTGTGTGTGTGTGTCTGGAGACGGTGCATCCTTTACCTGCGACTGTAAACCAAGCTACTGACTACACACACTGCAAAAAGTCATTTCTAGCAGTGCGACAGAAAAAAAATGTCGCCTTTAGGTGGAGTCCCAGCAGACACGCAAATAAATAAAATAAACTTTCAACATGCGTGTCAGCGTCTGTACTTTTGGTCAAGCAAACAATGTTATCTGTATGTCCAAGTTACAAAATAAATAAACACATAAAACCAACAGTCCTACACAGGCAATAGCAATACAGCAAAGGATACTGCAACTAACTTCTCTGCACTTTTTACAGCAAGGGTGTTAGTAAGCGTTAGCTGTATCTGAGGACAAACTCTTTATCTACCAGCTCTACAAAACAACTAGTGAAGCCATGAACCAGTCAGCAGGCTTCTGTTATATTTTACAATATTGTGGCTTGATTCAGTGCACAACGTTGGTGAACAAACAAGCAAGGCATCTGTGTTCTTATCCATATAAATCCTGCATGGTGAGCATGCTGCATGTTCTTGCAATAGTGTAATCAACACAACACAAATGATCGATGAGATGGTGGGTACGTCATAGCGACCGAAGTGACAACTTTCCATCAGTGTGAAAAAACACTAGCTCTTTTTTATTTTATTTCCTACATTAGGGGCATCTAATAACTGAAAACTCCTCCTCAGACATGTTAGTGTGCGTGCAGCTAATTAAACAACATTGGAAAGACAGTTGCTATAATTTTAAAGCAGACATAGCTTCAGGTTAGTAGCCATTCTAATGAACTTGGGATGGCTTCCCTTTGATGAAAATTGATATCTATTTCCTCATTACTTGGTTACACATCTCTTTTGCAGCACTGTTTTAATTAAGGTCTCAAATTATGTAAATTTGGTCCACTAACACACTGTTGTATTTGGCAGTTGAACCCTACAGATGTGTTAGGTATAAATAATACCTAATTAATGGACCACTGACCCTCTTCAATGAAAAGGGTCCATTTGAGCATAACGTGGTAAATATGATGGTTTGTAATGATGTAAATTCACTGGTAAGACCCTGTCTCTACTTCCTCAAAATAAAACAAAGGTCAAAAAGAATCCGTTATCTGAGAGATATATAATAGTTTTAGGCAAACTCTCCATTTAAAATAAAAAAGTAACATACAATGGGCTGAGAACTCAACCTTGCAGAGTCATTTAAATAATCCCAAGCAGTTTTACTTTACAACAATGACAAGAGTAACAGCACTAAGATTTCAAACTGTGCAATAACTCATGAGCGTTTAGCTAAGTCAGTCTGCAGTCGTATATAATGCCATGCAACTGGATGAAAATCTGAACATATCATTTAACGTATTCCTTGTTTTAAATGTTTACTTTTTGAACCATTTTTTTCCCCCGCAGATAATCTGTTTCAATACAGTAATGCACATCCACACGGTTACTCTGAAAAGTCACTGAGTTGAAAAGGGAAAAAAAAGACAGGTCCTCCGTCCCAATGGCAGCGTGCCAAGGGTGGAGAGAGTGGCCACTGAGAGACAAGCTGTTGGTGGGGAGGAGACAGGCTTGGTGAGGGTGAGGTGTACTAGCAAGAGCAGCTGCTCTCGGTGACAGTCATCTCTGGTTGTTTCTCCAGTTTGATGTCGATCACTGAGAAGGGTTTGGTTAAGTAACATCGTCGATGAGTTTGCACATTTCACTTCAGTATTTTCTGCAGAGCTATCTGGCTGCCATCTCCACATTCGACATTCTCTCTTTTCTGTCGACTAAACTAAGAGGCGCTTGTTATCAGCTTGCCAGATCTTTCTACTATTGTAGTATTAAAGCCAACAGTAACTTGACAGTAGTATGACAACATTTTTTGTTATCTTTAAAAAGGATACTGTCCTCTTTGCTTTTCTCTGGTGTGCTGTCCATCCCAGGCAATGCAGCAGCAACACGGCGGAAGAGCTATAAAACAGTCAGAAGAATTTAATGGTTAAACACATTTGAAAAGGTCTTACTAGAATGGGATGTAAAGTAAAATGCTGTCAAATAGGGGTGGGTGATTTACGTTGTTGTATGTAGTTTTATTGCCATATGGATACATACTGTGGTACATTTTCTGGAAATGACTATGTAAAATAATCAGCCAGGAATTTCTGAATGTCTAATCTGGTGTCTGAAAAATGTAGGTTTTAGTCACATTGATGCATAATTTATTATTGCCATAATGCAATCCTGCTCATTTATTTGCTCCATTACCCACAACGGCCAAATACAACCACAGATATTGAAGGAATAGTTACCACAGTATAGAAAAATCTCTGATTATGGACACATTTATATTGTCTCACGGTGTATACAGTCACATCACCCACCCGTACTGTCAAATGAGCTATATACAGTATAAACACAAAATGATCCACGTTATAACTCCTCGCTCCTAAATAATATATTTGACTGAATAACAGGCAAACACGAGAAGCAGTTAAAGCGAAAGTGATACGCAATGTGATTGTAATTGCTGGTTCAGATAACAGCATGAAAGTGAAGGTCGCCGTGCTAACCTCCTCCTCCTCCTCCACTACTGAGCAAATCCATTATATTCACAGAAACGTTTTGAAATCTGCAGAAGTTTTAGTGAATCAGACAAAAGGCACTTGAGCAAACATAAACACAGTAGCAGTAAACCTGTGCAGACCAGAGTGAATTAATACTGAAACATCTAAAAGCAAAGCCTGTGGGGGAAAAAAACACAACTGATACAGTATGTACTGAGAATGTACACTAACAAACATGTCATGATGCCACGAAAGGGGAAAAGGAGGCGGAATGAGTTAAGTCTAGACTTAGGCAGAGCTCAACTACCTTGAGAGAGCAGAATCTCTACCTGTTTGACATTGTAGCCAGTCTTTGCGCTGGTTTCAATGAACATGACATTCAGTTCCTTAGCTCTCTGCTCGCCCTCCTCCGTGGTGATCTGTCTGCTCAGGTAAAGGCAGAGGGGTGGGGAGATGGACGAACAGACAGATATGGAAAGAAACGCAAAGAGGACAGGCCAAAAGGAGAGGGAAGAGATGGAGAGAGAAACAAAGAGAGCTCAACACAGAATCTTGTTTTTGAGTGAAAAAGAGAAGAGAGGTTAGTTTAGTTATAACACACACAGACAGAGAGGAAGACAAAGGGAGAGAGGCTGCTATGCCGAGTAAAGATGAAGCAGCAGGAAAACGACTCCAGAGATCACTCGTTCATTCAACAGCCACACTCTGATCCATATAATGAATACATGGAGGGGTTGTACACCCCAGACGGCACAGGTTGGCCTCCCTGACCTAAAGGACATCATGACTGTCAGGACTATTTGTCAGTATTACTCCTGCTGTTGCTGGACACCAACCTGTTTGACGTTATAGCCAGCCTTGGCACTGGTCTCTATGTACATCACATTGAGCTCACGAGCTTTCCTCTCTGCCGCCTCAACAGAAACTTGCCTGCCATGGTCCCGGGAAGGGAGGGGGAGTGGGAGGGGGGAGTGGTGTGGAGTGTGGTGTTGAGGGAAACACAAAAAAAAAATTCAGAATGACATGGAGAGAACAGAGCAGGAAAGGGAACAAAAAAAGTAAAGCAAAGAAAAAAGGCAGAACAGAAATATGATCAAATGATAAGAAATAAAAAAAAAACCATGTAAATAAAGGTACTTAAATCACTAATAAAAAGGCTGGAGAGTACAAAATACCAAGGGATGATAAAAGTCAAAATTGGATGAGATGCACTGAGGGGAAGAAAAGTGGGATTCCAGGCTTTGGCAGAGTTGATCTACTATAATACTTAATGTCCAATGTCAAATTTCCCCCCGAGGGTCAATAAAGTATTTCTGATTCTGCTTAATGCTACCTATTTTCTAATTGTAGTAGAATTATAAAATCACAGCCTATTTATCAATCATTGTAGGCAGAATAAGAAAATCATCATTATTCTCTTTCACACATCTCACACAACCATGTACCTTTTATCCGCCAAGTCTGTTTTGTTCCCAACAAGCATTATAATGACATCACTTCCTCTCTCTGTTCTAACATCATCAATCCACTTTGAGGTTTGCTGGAATGAATTAAGATCTGTGGAAGAAAACAAAACAAAACAGAAAGTTACCGTTCACATCAACCACAAGTAGCCCCCCCAAAAAACAAACAACATTTGGTATTCTAGCTATAGTTAAAAGTGTGCACAAGCAGGTATTACTCTTCATTAAAAAAAAGGTAAAGCATCTTACGTAGAGTAGTCGAGTTAGAAAGTAGAAGTATTATAAAGAGAAACTTGAAGAAGGAAAATATACTTGAATAGATTCTGAAGGTTATTAGAAAGATAATAGCAACTATGCCGAGATAGTTTCCTTCCAATTGCTCGAAGCCCCTACAGAAAGGTTAGAGTACAGCCCTGACTCACTGGTGATGTCATAAACAACCACGGCAATGGTAGAGTCACGGATGTAGCTGGGAATTAGGCTACGAAAACGCTCCTGTCCAGCAGTGTCCCACAGCTGGAGCCGGACCTGAGGATTGGCGCGGAGGAGAAGAAAAAAGGGGGAAGGAGGTGGAGATAAAGAGGGGAAAGGCAGAACAAGGAAGTGGAGAATAGGACAGACATAAAGAAACTGCAAGCCAAGCAGCAGAGATGAAAATGGCCTTTTATGGAGGAATGGGGAGAATCATTCAAATGCAGCAAGGTCAGAGATTACCAGCGTGCAAATAAGACATGTAAAAGGAGCAAAGGAGCCTGTAGAGTCATTATTTAGGCTGTTTTAGAGGACCTCTGCCTGTGAGGTGACATCTTCAGACATTTTCTGTTATTCCTTCCATCAGCCTCATATGTAACAGCACAGACCCCATGGACACTGCTGGAGAAATGCTTTAGTAGCACTATGGCTGATGCAAATGTCTGGAATATATCCTCGTCATGCTGTCCAGTGGGGTTTGCCAGGCTAGTAACTTTTTTTTGCCCGTCCACATACTAAGCGAAGGACAAGGAGGTGAGGCAAGGCCATGATACCTACTGGCTATGTCATAAACCACCACAGCAGCGGCTGAGTCGCGGATGTAACTGGGGATGAGGCTGCGGAAACGCTCCTGTCCGGCTGTATCCCAGAGCTGCAGCCGAATCTGTGGCCAGCCGCAAAATGAAATGTGGAAGGGGGGGGGGGGCATTTCATGACCCAGCCAGGGGATGGAAGGAAAACAAAAACTTGAAACAACAATGGGAACTAAAAACATGATCACATGTCTAACAAATGGATGAATGGTAAAATCTAGGATAAACAAAAAACACTGTGAAATGACGAAAGGGAAATAAATTTTGGCTACTACAGAATAAGTAGATGCATGCTTTAATCTTTTCTATAAGTTTTAAAACTACGCCAATGGGAATGATGAGAATTACAATAAAATATACAGGGCTTACCGTGCGATCTTCTAGGTACATGGTTTTTGACAAAAAGTCAATGCCAATTGTTGCCTGTAAGACAATCATATTATTGAAACATTATACTTGCATAACATCTTTATCTAAGAAAAAAACATGAGACAAAGGTGTTTGCCCACACTGTATATTAAACATTATCTTTACACCTTTTCCCACAACATTTTAACTTGTCATAGTAAGAACAGCACAGGTGGAACTAACAATGGCTCTGTTCCATTTAGTTGTTCCCTTATACCATGCCAGTAAAGTCACAAAGGATCTGGAACTGGAAGATCATGGTACAGCCAATAAGTCATAATGTCTTTTGGGACACACCATACATTGGTTATAATACACTCAATCAATGCCATGGCACATAAATTCTGTCTATTGTGATGAACATGTGAAATTACCTGATAAGTGTTGTCGAAACTGTCATACATAAACCTGGTGATGAGTGAGGTCTTCCCAACTGTACAAACACAGTAACAGACACTTTAGGAGTTGGTCCTGGTCAACAAATACCATACTCTACAAGGCCCAAACTCCAATGTTAAGACAAAATACCCAGATACATCAATTCTAATTTTGTGTTACATGAAGAAAAAAAAAAAAAATCAATATGACTCCGTGACAGCACAGGATGAGTAAACGACTGTAGCTATTACCATTGATGCAATGTGTACTGCTGAACCCACACGCTGAGCTGGCAATATGGGTGGAGCCACAACATTTGGAAAATTAAAATGGCTTAACTTTTCACATTTGTCTCGTGATGGGAGACTATCACTGCCATATTATACAATCACCCCTTAAATGAAATCACGTATAATAATGTCAGGGTCAGACCCTATAAGCTGACGTTAAATGGTCGGGGAAAAGGCCGACTGGTCTGGACCCACTGGCCGACGTGGCTCTGCAAGGTAGGAAGCTAACAGCTCGTGAGTTGAATAGCGCTACACTGACAAACAAGGATAAACTTAATTCCCTCCACGTATACGGGGTCTTCTGTTTGGAAACAAAGATTTGTAACAAACTCTTGATGGCCACATTAGGGTTTCAATTAGATATAATGAACGTTAATATTAGCTATCGTTACTGATAGTGTATTTCAGCCTAGCACAGCTAACTGCTAGCTAAAAGTAGCCAGCTACTATTAGCTACAGTTGCGCTGTAGTTGATGATGCTGATGCATCACAAACTAATGGCCACATTAAGAACAATCTCCATTGATTTAATTTGGCAACAAACTAATCTGTGAATCACAAACGTTACTGATATGCAACGCTAACTCTGCTTATTATAGGCATTTATCATTTATACGAAGGGCGAGATGTTTGGCTAGCTTAGCGATTACCGTTAGCTAGCGATGCAATGACATCATCACGAGTGAGAAAAAAAGGTTATGTCCATCATATTTTGTCATCTTACTCTCTCTTAAACACACTGAAATATAAACATCTCGCTTTGTATCATCACTGGCCACTGATGTCCGGTGGCTAACTTTATCCTGCTAGCCAGTAGCAAACTTGCTGGAGAAGCTAGTTAGCTAACAGCTACGTTAATCTTAGCCACTTCTTCTGACATATTCTTCACATCCGACCAAATTAACACTTGGTTCAAGTACACCGTCCCCTACTTACCACTCTGTTCGCCCAGAAAGACGAGCTTGAACTTTCGTAGAGGGTTGCCAAACTCTCCGCCGCCGGTCGTGGTTGACATTTTGTCAAAAAATAAACAGCTAACTAGCTGACTTGGCTAATGATGTGGTGTCTAGACCGGAGAGGATCAAGAAGTGTATCTTTATCCTGCACTAGCCAGAGCTATTGTTTTCTTAAACGCACAGAAGTGAAATAGCGCAACCAAGAGGCAAACGTTGGGAGACAACAAAAAATGTAATGGTAACATAAAGCCTTATTATATGTCCATCTTTTCATTTGGGTCTATTTCTATTTCACTTATGTATCGAACGAAGTTGTTTTTTTTATTTTGGCTAGCAGAAGGAAGTGAATGTTTACACAGTAAGGCCTACTGGAATATTACTCGACCGAAATTAGGTTACTCTGATTTAGCTGCTGTTTTACTAAAGCTAGGTAAGTTAAGATAGTGTGTTTGGTGCTTGTTTAGAAAACACTTCACCTGCTTTAGAAGCAGGTGAAGAGAAAGGCGCTGTAAATCAGTCGTTTTCACAGTGAGTCACAGTTTTGGGACAACTGGGCCATGTGAAAGCTGCATCAATGTGTATAAAAATCATGGCTGATTTCATACTATCTTTAGCTGTATGATTCACAACAGTGCTTTAGATCAACTACTCAGAGCTGCCTTTGAGGGAATGTTTGTGTGATGATGTGTGTTTAATTTTAGTCCCAAAAAGAGCTTTGATATCGAAATTATGTTGTTTTTTTCAAATTATCCATTCACTTTTGTTAGTGAAATTATTAACCAATCAGTATGTTTTTTTTATGTTTTCAATGTGGCATTTTTGTGATGAAGCATTTTGTTGCTCTCGGTTTTAAAAACAAAATATAAGTCTTGACAAAAAAATACTGAGCAAAATAAACAAGCATAAGGGAATAATTGGGGAAACAATGTGTTTTATTTACGCCTCTTTTCCATAAAGAGTGACACAAGTAGGAGTATTTTGGGGATATTCATCCCACGGCTGTACATTCAGGCATAATATATCATGGCTCTAATGACACAGCAAAAAAGATAAAGGATAAATAAAGCTTTGCATGTTTAGCATTCATAACACATGGAAAGAAAGGTCTACACTATACTATGGGACATTTCCTTTGATAAAGAAAAATGTACAATACGTGTTTATATTTATTTTATTATTATTATTACTTTGATGGCATTCAGAGAAATGTCACACAGAGTTTAGACTCTTTTTCAGTGATAGAGCTCTCGTGATAATGCCTAATGAAAATCTATAAATGTACAGGAACATTGTAGAGATTCAATGACATTTTGTGCTTTTTTTCATTGGTGTTGAGTTCCTTTGTGTTCTGTATTCTCTGTCTGAGAGGTGATTTTCCTTCGCTGGTCATTTCAACCTTCCATGGTCTCAATGGAGATGTCTGCCCTGTTGGCACGAAATGGACAAACAACTGATTCTTAGTCTAACACACCAAGGTAACGCATGGAATACATTTCATCTAATCTTATAAATATACAACCAACCATGCAACTGTGAATTTTTATAATATAATGTAGACTATCGCTTTTACATATAGATCATATGGGTTAATGCATACATTAATAGCTATTGTAGAACTTCCTAAATCAGCATGTACGCTGCTATTAGTAGCTAATGGAGGATTTAACAAAAACAGGGTGAAACAGTACACTCCTTCAAGGGCCATTGTATCTGTGCTTCTTTCAGAGGACCTTTATTATGGAGGTCCTACAATTGAAACAATCCTTCGATTGTATGCGTCATGAACTAGATTGAAAATTGTCGTGTTCAAATTAGGTATTTATTTCATAGAAAAGGCATGTATTGCAGCCCTTGAAGAAGTGAACCCTGTAAAATGTACTGAATCTGAGGCGACCTCACCTGAACTAAAGAGGCCTTTAATCCAATTTGCTGTGGTTCATAAAACACACAAAAGCACACAGGAGAAAAATATCAGCAGCATGTCACAAACATCACAGTCACAAGCGAATACATGTCTTTTCACAGAGACTATTTTATACTTACACTTCTGCTCAGGATACAGCAATGGCATGCAATGAATGGACAAAGGGGAGGACATGAGATAAAACATGTTCATCAATCAGACCAGTTACAGAAGATTCAATACCGTTTTGTTTAAGTGGATGCATTTAAATGGCAATTATATGCAAAAACAATGAACTCACCTGCAGGTTTTGGGGACATGAGAGTCAGAGGAAGCTCCACAGTGACATCGCTGAGAAAAAAAAAAAAGATTTATTGTTAAAAATATATTAGTTATATAATAGATTAGTAATTTAAATATTATTCACACTAATAACACATGACCACAAATGAAGGAAAATCAATATTTACCTTCCTGTTAGGCCACCCAGCAGGCTTTTGGTGACAGAGAAACAATAAAAGAACCATTTAGTCTGCACAATTTGACACAATGTAAAAGTATTATGCATTCATTTTATGTATTCAATTAAGCCTTACCCTCCGCCTCCAACCATGAGATTGACCTTGACTTTATATGAGATAAGTATTCCCTGCATCTCCTTTTCTCCTTGACTCCTGTGAGGAGACAAGAATAGTTTACCTCTCAGAGCTTGAGGATTTGGTCTAAGACACGATAAGTGGATGACACAATGTAGAGTTGTATCACCACCACTCAGTAAGAGGATGAAAACCACTGATGAGCTCACTGTAAGCCCTTTGATGAGAGAACTAGAGTGGCTTACAGGGTAGTGGATGCTAGGTGGGTGTCCTCATCTTTTAGCCGTCCGTCCACTGAAAGACCTCGCTTCTCTTTGTTGTTGGACAGCAGGGGGGTTATTTGGAGGGACTTCTGGAACGTAGAGTTGGCATTTACTGTCTCCCTGTGTATAGCAGTGAAATACATAAATAAATGATAAAACGTGTAACTTAACAGCCATTATTTGTGATAATTTACTTTTTCTCAATCCGTACTTTTAATTTTAAAATGAAAAGTAACAATGACAATGACAAATCATTTTTTCCTCAGTTATAGCTGATATTGGGATCTGAGAATATTTTTTCATTTGGTAGGATTTCCAGATATTTAATTTGGCAGAAAATGACAAAATGAAATTCTGTGAATTGAAGCTGAAATGACCCCAATCCTGCTAATAAGCCTCATTTGATACAGTGAAAGCCTTACCCAAACTCCTCAGTGCAGACTGCCTTGGCGTAAGTGTCAGATGAGTAGAGCACCACATTTGTTAGCTGCTCAACTAAAAGAAAAATACCTCTGTTAGAATTATCAGTCAAAATATGACGCATATACATTCTTACACAGACACACTTGAACCTTTTACTTGTATTTTTCTTCTCTCAGGAGCTACACACAAACACAATTTATTAAGAGTTTAACTTCAATCAAGCTTTAATCCTTTCCTTGCTACTCACCGGAGACTTTGATTTTCTTCACAACCTTGGTGGTTTCGTTGTTGATGTTAACCTTGACACTGATTGGATCTCCGTGGTAATAAATCTAGATATAAGAATAATTTATTTTGAATAATTTTGCAATTTATTATTTTTTATGCATATAAAATGCAGAATATACGGTATGTAGACTTCAGTGTACCTCTTTTTCAAGGGAGGCCTCCAAGTGAATGGGTTTGTCAGTCATCATAAACTGCTTGGTTATATCAGCCTTGGGTCCGGCCTTGTTGCTAGCTGGTGCAAATTGTATTTTGCGAATCATCAGACGACATGTGTCCCTAAGATCAGAAAAGACACGCAAAGGGAGTCAGTGTTAGCCCTCTATATATGTCCTTGATGAGCTTAAGGATGCCATACAGGATTGGGCTGACAGTATGGTTTGGCTGTGGGCATACATACTTCTTTTCAATTACTTCATCGGCATTGTCGGGTGCGTTGGCAATGTATCCTTTAACCTCAAAGTCCACGCCACAAGCCTACAACAGAACAAGACCCAAATCAATTATGTTTGTCAAACATTCGAAGTAGTAAATAAGAGTGAATGAAAAGGGATAATGGAAATGGACGGTCGTAGCACCTTGCCAGAATCATTTGGCCCAGGCTGTAAGGCAACTGAGCATGGGAGATCTGTCGGCATCTGAAATGTGTAGAAACAAGGCACATTAATAAATACAATTTTTACAATTTTATGATTGGAAGGTAAAGGTGAAGTAATGGTCTCTGGTTTCTCAATGTAACATTTGAATGAAGGACGGGAGTGATTTTATATGTTATATAAAGAGGTGTGCGAGTTCCTTCTTCACCTGGAAGGAAAAAGGACATCCTTGCTCTCCAACTTTCTTCATGAGGGATTCCTGCATTGGTGATCTGGTTGTGTTTCCACCTGTAGGTGGATACACCTGAATGCGCTGGATCCAGATGTCTCGCCTGAAGGACAGCCCAATGACATCCAAGTCATCACTTCCATAGCGGAAGGCACAAGCGAGGTAGACAAATACTGCAATGGAAAAGGATAGATTTAGTGTCGTCTTTGTGTTGCATACATTTAGGTTTTATAGCTTTTGACAGTGAATGAGAGAGGTATACCTTTTCTGCCATTAAGACCAGAAGGATCCACTTTAATAACACCGTCTGCAAGTGAGAGGAAAACCAATTGAATTCGATTAAACATACACATACACTGTATGTGTGCACATTTCAGGATGTATAAACAGACACTGTGCCACACACCAACTACGTCCACTGAATCCACATGGTCCACGAAGTCTCTCTTCCCCAAGTACAGGGCAATCTGAGAGAAAAGCAGAGAGGAAACAGTTACTCCTACTTAGCCAAGGTTGCAAGAGAGAGAGGTTACAAGAGTTTGGAAGTTATTTCTGGGAGCTGGAAGAGCTACATACAAATTGCACTCCTCCCTATACTAAAGAGGTGCCCTGTAAGGACTATATTATAGAGGCCACTTACATGTCCATTGCCGCTGGTCTTCTTAAATACCCTGAAAAGAGAGAAAAAAGGAAAAGACAGTGAACCAGACTATTCATTCATACTTTTGAACACTTTTAGACTCACTGAATGTATTTGATAAAAACACAGGATGCTCAGGACTGAGTACAAATGTCACTTCTGAAGTGGTCTTAGGCAACAGTGCTGTGCACCTACTACCTCCCATAGTTGTCATTTCCAATTATAGGATACCCCCCCCCCCCCCCCCCCCACTCCTATGAACATGGATTAGTGTTCAGGATGTTAAGGCACCTGCTGGCGAGTCTAATCTGGATGTAAAACATCATTGTGATTTGGTAAGTCAATACGTTATACTTTGTAACTTATATAAAATGAAAAATGTCCTTGTTATTTTAAGTAAGCAGTTTTTTTTTATCTTTTGTTTATAAATGCAATGGTGCTAACTTGAGTATTAGATTTATGGGTGTGGCATATTCCTGAAAATCTAATCTAATCTAAACTAATCCCGTGTTGCTGCGGAGGGTAGACACGTTATATTGAATGTTGAATATTTCTTGGTAAATGTGTGAAATTCTGAAACAATATCTCTTAATATTTCTATTATTCATAACCTTGCGAGTATGTTCCCTTTGCTGTGTCATACGGCCATAAACAAACAAGTAATCCTTGGTGGTGTTTGCCTCTTTCGGTTGTGTGCCAAGTAATCCTGTTAAAACTTTTCCTTTGTCTCGTAAACCTCTCTTCCAAGATCAAATCCACACAATCCACCTTAATCAGGATTTATCCATATCCTGGAAGATTCGAGTGTTGGAGGAGTCCCAGAGACTCTAGTGCGTGCCTCTGCCAAGATGTCAAATTGTCACATTTAAGCCACGTTTCCATTAAATGACTCAAATCTCAAAAATAATTTTATTAAAACACCTTATCAAAGTTGTGCCTTGAATTTACATGTTACAGGATAATTCAAGGATTGTTTACGTTTGATATTTCCACAAACAGAGAGTCTGTTCATTTTGAGACAGCATAAATTATCACTGTCCGGTGGTGCTTGACAGTTTTCAGCTTTATCTAATTTCTTTACATTTCTAAACAATTGAAAGGGTACTTTATCAAGTGAATGAGACAAAACTCTTTATACTCACTTTGACATGTTGATGGCAAAGTTATAGATCCAGTCTGTAAATAAAAAAGATGAGACTGAGTTAATAAAACAGGTGATACAGATAAACCTATGACTATTAGGTGCACTGGTTCTTTTTTTTTTTATGACTTAATGTCATTTTTAATCTATTGTTTGAGAGGCTTTTCAGTGATAAAAGAATGTATCGTTAGTCTTTTTAATTTTCTGCATGATTTACCAATCCCAGAGAGTTTCAATCATAAGGTGATACTTCATACTGATAAAGTTCATCAGTGACTCATGACTTTTGCATCATAAGACATCATAATTTCTGAATAACTCCCCAGTAGAAAGAATACCTTTCTGATTTTACAATTGATTTAAGTTAAATAATCATAATATTCCTCAAACTTGGCATGAATTTAAGCATGTTGTTCCTGTTGGTGCATGTGTTCCTGTGAAGTAACATCAGCGTCAAATTTTCAGTAATGCTGGTGATCCTCTGTGCAATAACTGTAATATCATCATCTTGAGTTATTATAATTTAAATTTATTTCTATTGTGCCGCTGGTCAGCTCACTTACCGTGCCCTCGGTTCTGTCAAAGAGTCTTCTCTGCTGTCTTCTGTAATCCGTCACTGTTGACAGCGTGCAGTGCGTGTGAGTGCCAATCACTGCCGCCCGTTTGCTTTTATACTATGACTTCCCAACCTTGGAGCCCTCCCTTCAGCTTATACAGCCTGTCAAAGAAGGCTGTTTTAGAGAAAATCTGATTAATGCATTAGAACACTACTGTTTTGGTCCGCAGTGTGTGTAAAAATAATGTTGTATGTGACTTGAAAGAATAAGCTCTGTGATGCAGGCAGTTTTGGGGGTGGGACAGATATGAAGCGCAACATGTCCTGGAGTAAAACTATGTTGGTCAATTGGTCTCTGTAGGATTTTGGATCAGTGTCAGACTTTCTACAGTACATGTGCTGCAGGAAGTGAAAAATATTGTGTTCTCCACATTTTGCACATACGGTCCCACCTCACCTATTTTCCTTTAGCTAATGCAGGAACAAGGATATAATCATGAATGAAATCAGCCTACTTATGC
Organism: Enoplosus armatus; assembly: GCF_043641665.1. Classification (NCBI taxonomy): domain Eukaryota; kingdom Metazoa; phylum Chordata; class Actinopteri; order Centrarchiformes; family Enoplosidae; genus Enoplosus; species Enoplosus armatus. Next base: position 14,874,789 of record NC_092189.1, read on the forward strand.
TTGTCATGTGTAATTTGATCTGTGTTTTGACTCAACAACACACAGCTGTTTATAGTTTTCTTTATTACTACAAATAAATGTTCAAAAAAGGAAGCCTAATTTATAAATAATGGTGAGGGAAATGGCAAACTTCCACTGACATTAGAAGACCTGGACCGGAAAGGTTTCTATTATTGTATACTTGGTTAAAAAGATGAAATACTGTAATGAAGTATTTATTTAACTTGTTTGCTTCAAGCTGTGAGATGGTTTTAAAATGCTATTACAGCCTCATTAAGTTTAAAGGACTTGTGAGCGGACTACGTGTGAATGTTCAAGGGCTTCCTTTCTTATAGCTCACACAGTAGTAGAGTGGTATTAGTTGGATTTTGGTTGTTATGGTAGCTTGGACGACAGATGGCTCCTCTACCAAGCCTTTTGCAATCTGTGCTCATGGCAGGTTTACAGAAATCTAAGTGACCTGCTGACTTACTGCTGTGCAAGCAACAAGGCTTTACAACTAGTATCGCTTTGATTACAAAATCAATCCCACAGTTCATGGCTGTGACAGAAGTTCAGAAAGTTAATAGTATTGTGTATATCAGCATGTCTGATGCTTGACAATTGAAGGTAACTTGTATTGTAAATTGATGGGACTTTATTTACACTTGGTCTGCTTTTCAAAGGTCATAACCTTTGCAATATATGAGCTGACAAGGACTTCCTGAATCTGTTAGTTTGGTCTCTGTGAAGCAAGACAGCCTCATTTGAAGAGGAGGCACATGTTTAGCCTGGCCTTCAGGTCTTTCAAAGGACCCACATTCATTGGTAGTAACCAGAGATTCAGTGTCTGAGGTAAATCCGCCTCGTTGGAGGATCGTCTTACTTCCTCAGCCAGGTGTAATTGATTGATTAATGAGGGAGCTGGATGATGGGTTTTATGGATTGTCACACCATGGCAGTCAAGGATAATGAATTAGATTGGTGGATGTTTGTGTTGGCCTCCATTCAACTGTCATATGGGGACAAGGTTTGAGATCTCTTTAAAGCTCACTGCTGTCCTCTATACCTCCAGGTCATCAGCCAGGAGTTAACAGGCAAATACAAAGTCAACGAGCTAAGGAACTGTGGAAATGCTGTAGTTTGCCTGAGTTTCTTACAATGACATCTGGTAAACAATTACTTTTGGAAGAGTGGTGATATGTGGGAGTAGTGGCTCCTTTATTTGAAACATGAGGCTTTTATGTAATTCCAAAAATTGCAGCCATAGTTTCAGCAGAACATAGTCATAAAAACTGAAAACCGACAGTGCTCAGTCTTTTCCTATAAAACCCTACACTTCTACAAAGAAACAGAGCGTCTTAAAACCCCTTTTTAAAAACACATCTTCAAATATAATTATTTGTGTGGCATATGTGTTAATGGTGTTTGTGTATGAGTCTGTAATGTTCCTGAGGTTTCTCCTGTTTTTGGATGTCATAGCTTTGAATGCCGTTTTTAAAGGTTTATCCATGGAGATACGGTAGCTGCTACTTTTAGTAGCAACCACAAAACTTAATCACAGTCCTGTTTGGGCTCTCAGCTGATGTGCCAGGTTATAACAATATAAAATAGAGTAAACAAATGGGAGGCCTTCCCATGCATGTTTAAAATCAGTAGCAACAGCTCTTCAAGCAGCTTTGTCATCAAGTTACTGAAAATGGAGCCTTGTTTTAAGTATTTTATTTAAAATAAAAAACCTGAAGTCTTCTATCATCTTCTCATCTGTGTCTTCTAATATTGGCATTTACAGTCATTCTGATACAGCCTCTGTACGCTTCACTGGGCAAAGAAAACCACGTGGATTGAAACAGACAAAGGGAAACTGCGCTGCCTGAAAGCTTTACATCTCATGGGCATTTAATGACCGTTGGTTTGTCTTGTTGACACATTGACTGTGTCAGTTGATTTATTCACAGGCCTCTTGGGGTAAATGTTTAACTTTAGTGTAATTCTAATTGAACTGTGCGATGTGAAGTGAATGAATGAAAGGCAGCTTAACTTGTCTCCCCTTTTAATATTCATTCCTCTAATGATCTTACACAGTCAAAGTTCAGCTCTTTGACAATGAGTCATGAATCAGCAATAGTATATGACCATGATATCTCCAACATTTCATACGCGTCATTGTGATGTTTGTTATAGGATGTAGTTACTGCGCAGGTCGGTATTTTTGTTTACACTCTTTATATGGAGGTGTATTTTTGTGTACCACTTAATTCTATCCAGGATAAAGACACACACACACACACACACACACACACACACACACACACACACACACACACACACACACACACACACACACACACACACACACACACACACACACACACACACACAAAAAAAACGTTGGTAATCTTATTTGCTGGTCTCTTCATGCTGATCTGTCTCTCTGGTTTTCTTTTTCCAGTTTTGTCTGTGGGAGGTTACATAGTCACATAAGCCCCTTACAGTTAATCTGGTGCCATTTTTGGCAAGTACTTTATATAGACAGTCAACATTACCCCTCAAAGGGACTGCTAACTTGTCCCAGGGCATTACAGCAGCATGGTATTACCTCCTCTTAACAACACAGTCTTGTCTCACAACCTGGCCTTGATTATGTAATATAGAGTAATTTTATGTATTTCTGTGGAGGTAGTGTTCAATATCAGCAAATCCACAGCTCTTTAAGTATCTCTGTAGTACAGATAGGGTGTCTGACTCAAGTTAAATAAAACAATGCTAATTAAATTCAAAATCCGATTTGACAGCCGGCATGGAAAATGAAAGCGAGCAGGCGGTTCTTAGAAATGGAGAACATGTTGCTGTCTCAGTGTCTGTCTCAGTATCCTCTCCAATCCACTGCTTGCATAAGCAGAACATTTGGTAAAACTGGATGGAGAAGAGAGAGGAAACAGCTCAGCGTTGGACAACAATTGCTGTTTCTGAGAATGACGAGTGTGCTAAAAGAGAAGCTATTTCTAAACAATGGGAATTTGGTAATAATGGTGAAGTTTTGTGGTTTTAGCAAATGTTATCCGCCCTTCATCAGAGATATATTTATATCTTGTTATGACGAAGAGCTTAGACAATATATATTTTTCAATTGCTTCAAACGTTCAGTGAAACCTTTCTGATTCCTTTCAATCAAATATATCATAAATACATTGCTCAGTTAAGCAGTAATCCATCCACTTTAGTTTTTCAAAACCTACAATAAAAATAAATAATAATTTGGTCTAGACTGAAATATCTCAACAACAATTGGGTGGATTGACATGAACTTTTATACAAACGTTCATGCCTTTACTTTTGGTACAGGCATCCATTGTCCCCAGAGGATTAGATCAGAAATCAGAATCAGGATGAACCGACCTCGGTGGTCCTCTGACTTTCCCTTTAGTGCCACCAGCAGGTCAATGTTTGTTTTCACTTATCCAGGGAAATATCTTAACATCTGTTAGATGGACTGGCACAAAATTGATGCTGTCTCCTACTAACTTTAGTGACCTCCCGACTTCTATCTCTAGAGCCAACACGAAGTTGACATATGTGGTTTTGAGTGAAATGTCTCAACAACTATTGGTTGGATTGCCATGAAATTTGGTACACACATTCATGTTCCCTTCAGGATGAATTGTAATTAGTTTGGTGATCCCTTAAATTTTTATCCAGTGTCCAGTGTTATGGTTTGTGACCACATATTTTCAGAGCTTATGACATTCCCATCAGCCTCAGTTGTACTTTTTGTTTAGTGCTAATTAGCAAATGTTAGCAACATAACACACTAAAATAACATGGTCACACCCTGCTAAACATTAACTGCTAAACGTCAACATGTTTTCATTGTCACTGTGAGCATGTTAGCATGTCAACTTTAGCATTTAGCCCAAAACACTGCTGTACGGCCTGAGTGGCATGATACTGTATATCTTTCATTTGAGTGCTGAAGAGAGCTCATAGCAATATTAAGAAGAACTGATTACAGATTAAGGGTTAAGTTTATATATCATGAGATTGGGACGTACTTGTGCCTATTTGTTTTATGGGGGCTGTGGTTGGTGGTCGGCACATTTCTGCTGAGTAGTGAGAGGCAGAACAGCAAATATGGGCCGAAACAGCTTCCCACAGAGTTATATGCTCCAGCTAATGGAGAAGGAGGGAAGTAGGAGGGCTGAATAATGGGCGATGTTCTAGGAGGGCAAAAATAAGAAAGTGAAGGATGATCATAACCATATGGAGGCTGCTTTTGGTTGAAAGGGAAGGAGTGAGCAAGAGAAGAAGGGACGTTTAGGGAGGGTGACAAAAGCGGAAAAAAAGTTGGGATATGAGAAAGAATGGGTAAAAGAAAGTAAATATGCCTGCTAAAGGATGAAATGTCTGACGATAAAGATGATAAAAAAAAACAAGGGAGAAACCACGTGTGTGTGTGTGTGTGTGTGTGTGTGTGTGTGTGTGTGTGTGTGTGTGTGTGTGTGTGTGTGTGTGTGTGTGTGTGTGTGTGTGTGTGTGTGTGTGTGTGTGTGTGTGTGTGTGTGTGTGTGTGTGTGTGTGTGTGTGTGTGTGTGTGTGTGTGTGTGTGTGTGTGTGTGTGTGTGTGTAAGTAAGGCTGTGTTTTCTGTTTGGAATTTGAAGAAAGAGACAGGGCAGGGGCTGAGGGAGGAAGAAGAAAAGAGACAGGAGGCGAGAGAGAGAGAGAGAGAGAGAGAAAAAGGAAGCAGTTTGCTGTTTCACACACTGGTGGTGAAGTTGAGCCCCTCGCAAGAATTCTCCTGGCTATGTCCGCCATCTGGAATGTCGAGTCACTTCCTCTGTCTGCCCTGCGCTCTAACGGGGTTGTCCTCTGCCTCCCTGCTCCCTCCCTCTGCTCTGACAGCACTCTGAAGAACCGCTGGAGACCACGCCAGTGCGGAAGGGACTCTACTGACAAGACACACACACGCCAGCACACAAACATCCAGCATGAAAGTGAGACCCCCGGAGTAGCCCATATCCAACCAGACACACTCTAAATGGAATCTGGGCCTGGAAGAAGCCAAGAAGACAACTGCAGTCATCAGCTGAACGTTTTGGAGGGTGTTCCTATTCCCTTATATGGCAACAGAGCTGGGAAATCATTTGAATTAGTCTGGTTTCTGTTGCATGCCTGTCTGGTTTTAGTGCTGACTGAGTTCCATCTGGTATGTTTCTGCCTCTGCTGTGTGCGTGTGTGAGTGTGTGGGCGCTGTGTGTGTGGCTTGATTTGTTTGTTTTGCCATTCTTGGTTCTTCTTTTCCTGTTGTTTGCATGTGGGGTTCTTGTTTTGGGACAGGAGGAGGGCTTGTGTTTGTGGTTAAGCTAGAGGCACCGTCATCGCCTCAGGGGTGGCTGCTTCATTCAGACTGTGCAGCACCTCTCGCTATTTTTCCTCTACCTCCTTCCCTCTCCCTCCCTCGTACTGCTATGATGGTCTGTGTTTGTTGGAGCAACACACCCACCTGGGTGCCGCAACTTGAAACCAAAAACTGAAACAGGGTCTCTCTACTCAAGGATATTCTCAGAAAGGTGGACTGGAGCTCCTGTTGAGGTTGTTAGAGAGGACCAACCTCACAGTCAGCTGGATGTTTCTTCTTCCTTCCTCTAATGCAACAGGATGTGTGACCCAGAAGTTACCAACAGGGACCCAGGAAGTGCTAGCTGATATACACAAGGTGTGGGGTTGTCTGTTTGGCACTTTGATCATGAAGAAGAGGATCATGGGAAAGCTCTAAACACTGAAGTACAGCACGTAACACACTCTGGCGCTGACAACTTGAGTGACAGCCCGCCAGCGTGATGCCATCTGAGCAAGTCTGACGCAGTAAACTTGCGTTAAAAACTTGTGTTATGTCAAGTTCATCGCCTCATGTGGATTATTTTTATGAACATATCTCGCAACATTGATTGCCATGGCCACGGCAGCATGGTATCATCGCGACATCAGCCGTGTACACGCAGAGGACTTGCTGGCACGCGCAGGGAGGGATGGCAGCTACCTAGTTAGAGACAGTGAGTCAGTGCCAGGAGCCTATGCATTGTGCCTGCTGTGAGTACACACACACACACACACACACACACACACACACACACACCTACACACCTACTTAGAGCACAGCCAGTGTATCTTACCTATCACAATCAAACATAATTGCCTATCCAAGGTGAGCTATTATGATACCTTTAGACGTTTTGTCCGAGCACCTGCGAGCTGACACTGTAAATGTATTTCTATGTGTACAGCTCTTGTCAGTAATGCTGTGTAGATCCCAACTTAAAAGGAAAATGCAAAAAATGCTGGGGAATGTGACTCGCTGCACTCACCAGAAATCATTTTTATAGAAGCTATTGAATGTGACTTTATGTGTTCCACCTCCTTGAAAATATTTAATGAATGATTCACTCAGGATGTCTTGAAGTAGTAAATGCTGCCCTGTGAGAGAAGAAACAGAAAGCAGTTCTACTTTATGTAAAATCATACCTAATTACTTAATCTTGTGAAACTTTTCGATTTTGGCATATAGGATTGGAAACTATTCATAAACTCAACATTTCTGCAGAATGTCCCCATCTGTAAATTGATTCAGCAGCTTCACTCCTCCTGTCACATCCATCACTTTCACCATCATCTGCCAGCAGGCAGCAAAGAATGGCTCAAAGTGCTGCTTATCCGGGCCGAGCCAACCTCACACATATACCCGCTCCAGACTAGTCAGACTGTCCTGTCCGAACACAGTGCATCTCAGCCAGTCAAACCCTGGCCCAGGACTCCCTGTTTCCCCTCTTACCCCTCTTTCTTCCCTGGGGCCCCTGGAAGAGGGCGGGAGCTCCAGCGACCGCACTACGCTGACTGCTCATCAGCCTGAGCCAGAGACATTCCTGAAAGCTGAGCCCCAGCCGCTCGCAGTGCTCCCTCTTTCCCTTCGTTCTTTTCTCAATATGTCATTCCCTCTTTTAGTTTCTTAAATTTCTCCCCACATTTGATCTGTATTTAGTCATTCTGCTATCATGGTCCCCGTTTGTATCAGTCACTACTGTATGTTACATAAACAAACTGCCGTTCATCTTTACGTGCTGCCTGAAACAAATTCCTATGAAGTGACTGATGGAGATGATGATCTAAGTGTCTCTCACACATTGTATAACTAAAACAAGCCACGTCATTAGTGATCTGTAAAACAACTGGCGCCTTGTTAAGAGGGTAACCGTGTCTTAAACTACAGCTAGACATCTGGTCCTTATTTAAACGATACATTTAAGTATATTTTCCCTTTTAATGTTTGCTCAGAAGTGTGTTGTAGTAATTTGTTAAATGAGTTATTTTTGGTTTCCAAAGGTTCCAACGTCATGTTCACACCTATCGTATTCTTCCCGATGCAGACGGCCTTCTGGCAGTTCAGGTGAGTGTTCATTGCCACATGACACTGAGTCCTCCTCCTGACAGGGAAGAGTGGAGGAAAGAGAAACACAATAGATGTGTGGAACCATGGCACAAACTGTACGCACAGAGAGAAAGACAGCCGGTCAGATGGAGTTAGAGGGATCAAACAATGGTTTGTTATTGCCTGAGTAAGGGGAACAGGAACATGTTTGTGTATCCTCTCTGTACAGGCTCTGTTACGACTGCAGTAGCCTTGTTTGAATGGCATCTCTGCCATGTGGCTGCATGCTTGTAGCATAAGCTCAGCAGCACAGAGGAGAAATTGTTTTTATGTCTCAGAGATTCCTACTCAACCCACACACTAGGTCATTGACCAATGGGTGTGCTTATTTGTTATATGCAAGTATGGGGGTGTTGGTATTAGACATAATGAGTCTCTTGGATGTGGCAGAGTTTAAGCCAGTAATGGTATGTGTCTTGTTTTTGATACTCTGAGCAGGGGGCCATTTAGTCAGCAAATGACCTAATTATTAGGTGATAAAAACACACACACAAGCACAAAGTTTGCAACCACACAAGCACACACACTCACAGTGGGTGAGGGAAAGCGAGAGAGCGAGAGAAATAAACATTTTCAGGGCCTAAACCGCAAATCAACGGTGGCTTTTTTTTTTTAACTATGTCTGCATATTAAAATCCAATAACCAGTTTAATAATGATTGTCTGGCAGTGGTTTTCAAGCCGTTTGACTTGGAAGCATTCTCTGCTTTCAAATGAAGACCTTAAATGGTTGCTATTTCAGTTGTTTTTCCACTGCCATCAGTATAAACCTCCAGTACGTATTTTCCCTCACTGGATTTGCTCCACTAACTCACAAGTCGCATGCTTGCCTTTTTGTTTTTCCAAGATGGCCCTGGAGATATTTTGGGGCCCATTTTGTCTCTCACTGTCTCTTATTCCTTGTCATTTCTTTTTAATTGCTTTTCAAGACTTCGTTGTGGTACAAAAAAATACTATTTGAAGAGTTTCTGGCAAAACGGACAGGTAGCTCGAGCCAAAAAAAAAAAAAAAACCCGGTTTGTTTCACCACAAAATGAAAATAAAAACTTCTAAAAAGAGGGCACAGGAAAAGAGCTTGCTCGGTATTGTGGTCTGACGTGCACCATGCTGATTTTGTGCATGTGACCGGTAGCATTGTGAGTGTGTATGCACAGCACCTGTGCACAGCATGTGTATTTATCTAATCTTCATTTTTGCCTGTACTGCTTTGAGTGCCACTGAAGTGTAAAGTTTTGAGAGTCGGCTCGCTTGTGCTTGTGGCTTAAATGTGTGAACGTATGCATGGTAAAACGTCCTTGCCATGTTTTTTTGGGGGGCTTTTTACACTGACTGGCAATGTTGAACCCCAGTGAATCATGACAACCAACTGCTGCTGCAGCCAGGAAGTAGCTGTCAGTGATGTCACCTCTCCTGTTTGGTGTAGGCCAGAGCTTTCTAAATCCCCCCCGGGACACTTTATCACAGCAAATCATCTGTATGTGCCTTTTTCTGTCATGCAAATTTCAGAAGGGGCGTTGTGGAAACATTCACTAACAACCACATAAAGTATACAAGTTGGAATTGGGCAGTTATTTCACTTTGTGTTCAATTTAATCCATATAATACAAGATTTAGACATGAACTTGCAGCATAATAGGTCTTTCCGGGGTATTTGCAAAGACCTTATGTGAAAGAGGTTTGTTTTATAAAAGAAAACTGAGAACAAAGAAGGTGGTGAAGTTGCAATTAAATAGAACTTAGAGAGGCCTTGACACCAACGTCTCATCTGAACACACATAATCTCATAGCTACGTATTTGTCATTCATATTTTTTCGCCTTGTATTACTCAAAGCAAGGTTATCAAAAGAAGCAGAAGATAAATTAATTGATTTAAACTGCTATGTATAAATTCAAAAATATGTTACTGAATGTTTCTCAGTGTGTTGCGTGCTTGTATAGTATATGTCTCACCATCTACAGTACTTTTGTTTACAGTTTCTGTGGTCTTTCCAGGTCATGTGTACAGCAATGACAGACTGTTAGCACGCATACATGTTCATGCGTTTTACACAGTACATATGCTCAATGGTATCTGTCGCATGTGTCTCACAGACAACACAGGGGGTGCAGGTAAACTGCTTCCGGACACTGGAGGACCTGGTGTTGGGGTACCAGCATCCCCACAAGGGCCTGGTCACTCCTCTGCTCTACGCTGTTCCCCGTGATACAGACACTGGGGATGAGAGCTCAGGTGGGCCCTCTAGCTGTTATCACAACAAATCACCCAATGGTTAAATGCATGTACAAATATGGTACACTATACCATGCATACATGATAAAATAATACATGCCTAAAAATAGTTTTAAAGACTCCAAGGTCCTTTTTTTCAGGCCTGCAATGTTTGTTGGTAACTGTTAATGTTTCATTGTATGTTTCATGTATGCACAGATGATGAGAGGCCACCTCAAGGTCCAGCCTCTGTCAGCACAGTGCCTTTCACGGGACAACCAGCAAAACCACCCCCTAATGCCCTGTTCCTGGATAAGTTGCAGGAGCTGAACACATCCAGGTACGATTTATTTAGCATAAATGCAAAACAGTTTTCAGTTGCTAAAACTCCTTGCACGGTGTCTATTCTGCATGTATAGCTTTTCTTAACATATGTTTGTTTGAGATCTGCTTATTCTGGGACAATATCAGATTTGTGGCGTAACAACATCAGCCATCTGTTCACATCCAATCAACATTTTCTGATCTATATATGCACCTGTTGGCAATCAAGCATAGAGAGAGCAACATGTGAAACACTGTTTGCTCTTTTTGAGATTTTTTTCTACGGCCTATTAATAAACCGTGTCGATATAATCTCTGCTGTGTGCTGAACTGTTGCTCTTGGTTTACTATAGAGCAGAGATAAGAACAGAAGTGACTTGCACAGCTTATAAAATATTACTGTCTGAGTTCTGCCTGTTTTATCTCGTTTACAGTACTGCGGGTGAGGTGATTGGTCTACTCAATGACTACCTCTTCAGTGAGCTGCCTCTGGACATTGAGAATGTGCATAAAGGGGCAACAACTCTATGCCACCTCAAGCGTACTCTGGGTACTGCCTGCCAAGGCCTAAACAGGTCTGTTATGATGCAGCATATTTTTATTTTTTACTAAATATATGCAGCAGCTGTTCTGCTAAAATGTATGTAAATAGATGTATGGTCATTGAACAAAATGTGTGTATTGATCTGATCTCTGCAGTGAGATTGATCTGACTCTCTCAAGTCTGGAAACCCTGGCCAAGGTCTTCGACCATCCTAGCTGCTCTCTAACACACACCAAGGCACAGGTACAAACAAACTAACTGCAATCTAAAATAGCAACCCAGACCTGTAGGGGATAAAGCTGCATTCTTAAACATCCTTGTACATCAACTCATTGCACCTTTCATCTTGTATTTTTGGATCAAGGGCCCAGACATGGAGATAGACAGCCTGTTGTTCAAGATTTCAGCTTTGGTCAGCCTCCTTTCTTCACTGGAGAAAAAGGTATTTTTATGTTGAGCAAAACTGCTGCTGAGACGTTGAGAAACTCAAACAAATTACACACGTTTTCTTGATAATGGCATGATTCATGAGATATAATTTATAATTAATCATTTCTAGCAATTGCTTTCAGGTCATATGGTCAAGGACAACAAACAAAACAATGTTGTGTTAAAGATTAAAGCCAATAATTGTGCTTAGGAGAGAGTTTAATTATTGAACAAAACAGCTGGTAGTTTTCCATTTCTTCAGTACTACTGATACATTTCTATCATGGCATTGATAAATTCCATAGTTCTTACAGTCTTGTAACTTTTCTTGGCAGTGGTCAGTTATTGAGTGATGATGAGGTTTTCACAATGACAGATGAAAACAAACCTACTAGTGTTGTCCATCACAAACAAGATTGAAATATAACACTGAAAAATTCTCTGCCTGTAAAGGTATTAAAAGCATTACAAGATGCAGTGACCAATCACAATCTGGCAGTGCAGCCTAACCCACCCCCCCCTGAACCGACACCCGCCAATGTAACACCTGTCAAGAACCATGCCAGACAGCTGCCAGTCCACTCCTTTCAGGTACATCAGGCTGAAAAAGCCACTTCATGTTACAACCAACAAAATTCTGTAAATGGCCTGTTATTCAGTTACATTATGTATTTCAAACAAATATAACATGAAATAAGACAAATCATACAACTGATCTCTGACTATGTAAACAGTTGTTTTCTTGTGCGTGTCCAGGTGAAGATGGTGAGGTACGGCAGACAGACAGTTTCTGTGGATGTGGACTCAGGAGTGCTGCTCTTTGACAGGAAGGCTGGTTCATTTGGTATAGAGAGGGTCTCGCATGACAGAAGTAAGAAAATATTTACTTTTTAGTGCCTATAGCATTTATTTTACTTGCAAATATATTGTACATTTGTCTGCTGGCATGTTTCAGTTCTTCAGATTGTCAAGTTCCAGAGCAGTCCAGCCAAGGTCCGCATGGTGGTCGACAGCCACCACAACACACCACGGGAGATGACGTTTGAGAGTGCACGGGTAAGGCAAGATAATAGGTTTTATTATTAACTGAAATCCAGTCTCCTTTCCCATAATTCACTAAGTTACTCTCGTCTCTTTCAGAAACGTGATGCCTTCTGCCAACTCCTCCAGCTGATGAAAGCCAGGCACTCTCACCTGAGTGAACCGGACGTGGTCTCTGTGTTTGTTGGCACCTGGAATATGGGTAACCATAAATGTGATGAAGTCTCTTTCACTAATGTGCTGAATTAGAGGGAGAAGGTTTTTTAAAATTTTATTAGTAATTGTGTTGTTTTGTGTCCACAGGTGGTTCCCCTCCTCCTCGCAGCCTGCAGTCGTGGGTGACCTGCTGCGGTTTGGGACACACCCCTGATGAGTCGACCGCCCTGCTCCCTCATGACATCTATGCCTTGGGGACTCAGGAAAACCCTCAGGGGGAGAGAGAATGGACTGAACATATCAAAGCAACTCTTCGCAGCTATACTCACATTGACTTCAAACAAGTAATTCCCCCTTTTTCTGATTGAATAACTTAATAAGATGCATTACCCATAAAGCTACCATATTTCACAAATTTACATGCCCAGAATAGTTAAAGGGGAACTCCACCGATTTTACGCATTTTACACACAAGTCTGTTTACAAGTCTTGGGGAGTGCCACAGCATTCGTGCTAAATAAGTGGACTTTGTCTTCATAGAGCAGTAGAACGGTAAAACATTAGGCTACATTTTAGAACAATGTATAACATTATTTGTGTATATTTTAACAGATAACTATATAAAGCATGCAGCTTTAAGTCTGCTCTGTAATGGTGGGGTCAACGCTGACATTTAAATCTTACAAAGCTGGTGTTTTAATGTCATTTAAATCAGTGCTTTGTTAATTTTATATTATTATACATGTGAAAAGATGAAAACACTTTCTCATCCACCCTCATTTAAAACTGTGAAATATTACATTTGATAGTATACATTAAGTGTGAAGGAACACATAGTTTTCACTTTCACGCTTCAGCATCTCAGATTAGAGGAAAGGAATGTGGGAGTTTCTGATATTTTGTCGTCAGCATTCTTGTGGGAATGTATCTGAATAATCATCTCAACAACAGATTATAGTCTTGATGTGAGATTTTGTTTTTACAAAGATGAGATCTGAAATGAGATCTCTTGCTGTGCAACTGCTCTGTTTCAGTGGCTGTTTTGACTGAACGTCAAATCAAACGAGATATCTGTAATTTTGTGTTGTGGAAACTATTTTTTTCATCTATTGTAATGCTGAGCCTTGTCCTGCAGGTGGCAGTACAGTCCCTCTGGAATATGAGGCTGGCTGTGTTTGTAAAGCCGGAGCACGAGAGTCGCATCAGCCATGTGAACACAGCCAGTGTGAGGACAGGCTTGGGGAACACTTTGGGTAAGCTTCCTTGCATGATTTCACCCTCGCAAAAACATACAAAGCAAATAACATGGCCAGCCAGAAATATCAATGCAAACAAGAACAAAATGTGTTTTTATTAACCTGGAGGTTTGAGGTTGAGTGTTTCTGTTGTTTCAGGAAACAAGGGGGCTGTTGGTGTCTCCCTCCTCTTCAACGGAACATCTTTTGGGTTTGTTAACTGCCACCTGACCTCTGGCAGTGACAAAGTCCTGAGGTACATTATGTGTAAGACCAAGTGTGTGTGCCTCTGTTTCATTCCTACATAGTATTAAAAAGATTTATGATGATTGTCTCTTGTAATGTACATCATGTTCAGGAGGAACCAGAACTTTGTGGACATCCTCAGACTGCTCTCTCTGGGTGAGAGACAGCTCGGTGCCTTTGACATCAGCCTTCGCTTCGCCCATCTCTTCTGGTGCGGAGACCTCAACTACAGACTTGACTTGGATGTACAGGTCAGACCGACAGTTATTATTTCTTTTTTTTTACATTGCGTTCTGATTTAGTTCCTTTGAAGACTGGCCTGATAGTACATGTGGCATAATAGTCCATTGCGAAAACCCAGATATTGATGTTACTGCTTCTTTGTGGTCCTCACTGACTCCAGGACATCCTGAAACATGTATCTAAGAGAGAGTTTGAGGAGCTCATGTGTGCAGACCAGCTGACCCGAGAGAGACACAAGAGGAAGGCCTTTCTCAATTTCAGTGAGTTTCAGTTTGCTATTGGCCTTTGTTCTGTATTGAAAGCTACAAATACTATATCAGGCAGTTATTGATTTCTTTTCACTTTACTGCTATTTTGCCATTACCAAATAAATTATAAATAAATAAATAAGATTAATTATGATTTGGTTCTACATTTGCTTACCTCACTCTGTACTATTTCTCTGTTTATCACGGTTAAGAGGAAGAGAAGATCGCATTTCCACCCACCTATCGGTATGAACGGGGCTCGAGAGACTGCTACTTATGGCAGAAGTACAAGACTTCAGGAGTGAGTCACTTTTTGTCACACAAAAGCACCTCAGGAAAAACAGGATGAAGTGTCCAGGACAGAGGATGCATGCCCACAATTAAAACAATATCTGCACCTCTGAGTAGCTGCTAAAAAATGTTAGGCCACGTAAAAAAGAAATACTTTGATAACGTCATCAAGGTTTTTAGCCAAGCTAGTGGCATGGCTCTAGTGGCGTCTGTTGGTCGGTCTGCCACTTTGACCCAGACTGAAATCTTTAACAGCTACTGGATGGGTTGCCATGAAATTTGGTACAAACATTCATGGTGCCCAGAGGATGAATCCTACTGACTGACGGGGATGGCCTGACTTTCCTTCTAGCGCCACTAATACATCAAATTTTGGACTTGTCCTGTGAAATATCTCAACATCTATGTGATGGATTATCATGAGATTTGGTACAGACATTCATGGTTCCCAGATAATGTATCCTAAAGACTTTGAAGATCTAAGTACTTCCTCACAGAGCCGCTATGACTGTAGACTTGTTGCCCGTGTGTGCTCTTAAGATTAAATGTGAGCCATCATTAATTGTTTTAATATATTTCACATAAAGGTAAACTCTCAGTCTTATTCTGTGATTTAGTAATTTTCTGTAGGACCTTTTCCGGTCTGGTGTTGTCATACTTTCAGCCTGTAGGTTTGTTGTATTTTAGACTCTGATGCTAAATATACAATACATACTATACCAGCAAAGTACAACAACAAATAAAATACCCTTGAAACATTCTAAGAATACAGACTCACTTCTTAAAGTATTTTTATGTGTAACCTAAGTCTATTTAAGGGGTCTGTAGGGATAGTTGACAGCAGCTGCCATGGCCGCTAAAAATAGGAAGTTAAGAATTAACTCACAGCCTAAAAAAGCAACGTCTGGCATAACGGGAATGAAGGCACCCTTCACTTCGTAACGTTTATATATCTGGCAATTTCATTTGTAGACAGACAAACATACAATACGTTGTTGATTTATGCCTAAATCTGTTTCTGTAGGTGCGAGTCAATGTCCCATCATGGTGTGATAGGATTCTGTGGAAGTCCTACCCAGAGACGCACATCATCTGCACTGCGTACGGTAAGATCTGGAGATTAAAAACAAAATCAATTCCAAAAAGCTTTAAGTTGAAAATGAAACAGCCAAATAAGGCATAAACAAAATGTATAAGAGCAGCAAAGACAGGGCAGTGCTTAAGTCTCGACACAGCCAAATGTTTTGATGCAGCATTCTCAAATTAGACATCTGAGGTCTTTTTTTTTTGTCATGTGTACTATTGTAAAATGAGAGCAACCAACCAAACGAATAACGGTCAACCCCTATATCCTGGTCTGTGGTCCATAAAGAAACCGAGTCATTTCCTCTCATTCATCCTGAGCTTCTGTTTCTGACTAACCTCAGCTATCAAAACATAACAAACACTGGGTAGTAGCAAAACTACTATTTTGTCTCCTAAATCACTCTTGTCACTTCTTGTGAAATATCGCTGACAGCTCATCTGCCTTACAATCATTTTAGCTACAGCACATTTGAGATAATTTCGTGTTGTTATTGCAATTATGATAATAATAAAGTCATACTATGGATTTGTCTCTCACCAGGTTGCACAGATGACATCTTCACAAGTGATCACTCGCCTGTTTTTGCCACCTTCCAAGTGGGAGTCACATCACAGTTCAGCTCCAAAACAGGTGCCGTCATTGTTGTGGCCCTTTGGACACAAACAGATATGATAATATGACTGAATGCCTTCATTAGGTGAACCGTATTGTTATGCGTTTGTCTGGCACAGATCTAAATTCAAGCATGGAGAGGGCCTGGATAGAGCTTGAAGGCATCGAGGCCATTGTGAAGACCGCAAGCAAGGCAAAGTTCTTCATCGAATTTCATTCATCTTGCCTTGAAGGTATGGTGTCGTGTCAAAAAGGCATTTTATTTGAAACAATATGCAGTGCAGTGGAAAAAAATAATTCATGTCTTTCTTTGCAGAGACACGACGCTCGAGTGAGAATGACTCGCAGAGCTGTGATGTTCCCGGGTTTCTCAAACTGGGCTGGTCCTTCAAACAACTGCCAAAGGTCAGAGGCTCAGTCCACTTGGAAATGGCTGAAAATGTTGTTTGTTTTCGAAGTCAAGTTGTTAACCTGTGATTTGTTTGTATGTCATAGCTTCTTCCAATCATGTCTGACATGGAGTATCTTCAGGATCAGCACCTGCTGTTGTCGGTCAAGTCATGTGATGGGTTTGAGTCATACGGTTGGTCACAGGGCAAATTCATTTTGTCTAATTAACTACTCCATTCATAACGTCCCTCTAGGTTGGTTACTCTGCTATAGGGTGACAGTGAAGTGACAGTTTATCCACGAACACAAAATTATTTATTTTCATTTTTTGTTTTAACCCTCACCACGAGTGCTATCTACTAATCCAGATAGTTTTATTATGTTTTGATTTGGTTTGCAGATTTCAGATTTTTGAGCTTGAAATCCAAAAATTAATATGAAAATCTCTTTGGAAATACACATTACAATATTTGTGCAGTTTCATTGACAACTGTTTTCTACTGAGATACGCTTGCCGCATTTTCATCTCTATGCAAAAAGAAAAAAATGTAAATATTACTGTATTTTGAGGCACTGAATTCAATGATTTTAAATATAAATTCTTCTAAGTGCTCCAAATCATGTGATGAACCTCTAATGTAGTTGAACTATAATCAGTATGTCTAAAACTAAGGAAACTGTGTCAAAGCTGAAACGATTGGGATGGACAGGTTGTATTTCAGGGTGAAATGTCTCATGGATCTAATGAATAATCTTTTAAAATCTTTTTTTATAGGTGAGTGCTGTGTGGCTCTGCGCTCACTCACTGGGGCGTCGGAGCAGTTTGAGACATTTGTGAGTCACCGAGGCGAAGAGATGGGCTCCATTAGAGGACGGGTCAGGATCCATGTGCCCAAGGACAGACGAGGAACGCGGGAGAAGATCTACGGTGGGTCAGGTGGAACTGGTCCTTTCCTACCCTCTGCCTTGCTTGCACTATCACTTCCCACTAAACTTTCATCTCCACCTTCACTGCGTTCTTTGACTCTCCTGTCAGTCTCACGTTGCTTCCTCTATTTCGTTCCTCAATGATCCCTGGCTTGGCTTTACACTTGCTGGTATCTATCGACCGCTTCCTCTTTTGGCTCCTGATTGACTGACCCTGAGCAGATGCATCCTGAAATTGAAACAGGACAGATGAGTATTATGTCGCGAGGTCAGGCACTACAACAACACACACAAACACCAATACGCTGTGTGATTGCAAAACTGACATAGCCTTTGGCCCGCACGCACCACAAAAACTTTGAAGAAGTCATTACGAAACTTGCTGTTCATTTCCTGTCATTTTGACTTTTTCAGAGTGGTTCTATTTTGAGAAAGATTATAAAGGTCCCGGGATGGGACACATGTCTCCTGCATCTACACGGGTCCCAGTAAACAGGTGAGGACCTCTTCATGTTTCTGAGCATCAGTGTAAAGCAGAAGAAGGGAACTCTAGAGGTCTTTGAAAAACGTACCCAATTCTCAGCAGTATCACTGACAAGTCACATAGCCTCTTTTCCAGGAGTAATATTTTATTTTGGAGGTTTACAAATCCTATTGAGCTTGTGAGCACATTTTACCCGCTATGTTTTTCCACATAAACAAGCTCGAGGTTGGATTCACTTTTCGCTGCATCGAAATGGAGGATAAATATGTTGCTGCATGGTAATTTGATAGCTTTAAAATCCTGTCTCATAGTTTTATAAACTGCTGTGTAGAGTTTTGACGTCTGATAGACTCAAACTGGTTTCCCTAGATTGTGTTTCACCTTTTCACCAGTACCTGTAGCAACATGCCCACATCAACGCAGCCTCTTGTGTGTGTTTTTTTTTTTTAGCACAGTGCCACTTTTGGTCCGAACACCTACAATGTTTGACTTACATGTTCGTTGCAGGTCCTCGGCAGCTCCTCCCAAACTCACTCCGAGCAGCTACACCAATCCTGCCTACTTCATCTTTGAAGGTGTGTCAGTGGCGCGCAGGGTGGAGGAGGCTCTCCCCCCGCGAAGGGACCCTCAGGTGATCTGGTCTGGAAATGAGGCCTTGCAGCTTCCAAAACTCTCAGGGCGTCAGGGCTTTGACAGAAGACCCTGTCGCAGATCAGACTTTACAGAGATTGAAATTCCAGCCGTCCTACCCCAGTACACTCCACCCAATGACCTTCACACACCCCAAACCAACTCCTCCTATCAGCTTTTTCCGGCCAAAACCCCATCTCCCGTACCTCCACCCTCAAGTAATGCCATGTCACAGTACGAGGAACAGACTTCACAACCCAGAGACAAATACCAAGGTAAGAATATTATCAAAGACTCCATACTGCCTGAGAAGAACCTGAGGAACTTGTATATGAATCACTCAGCAATTATCAGGGAAAAAGCCAGAAGGGATCAACATCAGCTTCTCCCAGAAAGGACCAATCCTATCCGGGAAGCCAAGGTGCCGTCACCTTTCCCCTATGTCCCCACTAATGTAGCACACTGTCAGGCCTCCTGGATGGTGGATCAGCAGCTGCCTGGACCCACAGGAGACAACTCCCTCACTGCTTTGCAAATTGCCAAGTCCCTCAGCGAAGTTGACTTCTTCCCCACAGAGCAGAGAGGCCCGTCCATACCCAACCACAGGCCATGTTATAGAAATGGCCCTTCCATACATGGAGATAGAGGCTACAGCTGGGAGAAAGAGGTAGGACACTGCTCTCAAAGACAGCTTTTAAAAGACATGACTGCTGGTTCTCTGTAAAATGTATTCTGTCTGCTTCATCTCAATGCAGGTGTCTGTCCTCCAAGGTGCACCAGAGACCGTGCAGGAGCTTCTCAGTACTCTGGGTCTTCAGAAATACACCCTGGGACTCAGCCTCAATGGCTGGGATGATTTGGATTACTTCAGGTAGAATGATTTTGGATAACATCTTCCACAAGCTGTACTTAGGGAGGCTCAACACTGCGAGCCAGAAAAAAGGGTTGGACAAAGGTGAGGGAGGAGTTTGGACAACCACCAGTGAGATACCAATACCAAAACCGCAAATGCCCCCAAACACGCCCCTCTTTTGGCATCTAAATAAATGATTTTAAATCAAAACTAAGACACAAATTAGACTATGTATGTACTAGACTATCGACTATGTATTTCAAGTTAGAGTCACATCTAATACAGTTTGAGCTGTCTTGAAGCCAACATGTAGCAGCCCATTAACAGGGGTGACATGATGGTCGTTGCTAGGATATTTATAGAGCACCTTAATGCCATCTCTATTATTTGCAGTGTTAGTTGCAACATGGAAACTATCACCACCAAAACCCAGCGTCACTTTTCCACCACTGACCTTTTTTTTCAAATACATTGGTTTCTGCTTCACTCTGTGGTAAATTAAAACAACAGAATCCACAAACCAAAAAGCACACATGATATGAGTAACATCATCTCTATTATTTGAGTCATATTTTATTCCATTCTTTATGTGAGCAAGATATATTTGTTTGTAGATCCTCAGAGTTTGTAGCCTCTGTGTTCACAAGACAGTTTCAATAATCACTTGTAGGCCTGATCAAATTACTAACGTGCATGTGACAGTCATGCTCATCTTCTGAGTGCAGGAACATGACCGTCAGGTTAGCAGTTAGAACCTCAGTCAGGGAAAAAATTAATCCAGTCATGATAGAAAGATGTTGGCACCATGTGTAACTACAAAGATCCGCCTGGCTGTTTATAAACTTTACAAACCAAGTAGATATTACTATTTAGTCAAGTATGATTCAGTGCCATTTCTCCTCTCTGCAGTAGTATCACTGAGGAGGATCTACGCGCTGCCGGAGTGACGAACCCTTCCCACCGACGCAGGATCCTCGAGAACCTGCCCAGGAACTGGAACTGACGTGCAGAGATGAAAAACATTGATGGTACGAATCCTTGTAGTCTGCTCAATTAGAACTGGAAGAAGCGTTCGAACCGAGATCTGAAAGGAGGGACAGACTGATTGGACATCAGCTGGACTTTACCACAACCCTGCCGTCTTTTCATGTACTCGATCAATACTGTAACAATAGTTTGTCTGTGTCAACACGGCAAATGGAACATAGCGCAGGAAGTACTCGTCGCACAGTCTGCTTTATTCATCCATCCGTCTTGACAGATAATGGAAGAGGTAGGTGATATGAATGAAAAACCTTGATGTGTATCTCCAGTTACTGACACTTGTACAAATATTGATAATGGTATCAAGGTCCCATTGATTGTGTTTTTATATGAATTTTAAATGCCTATAAAAATACAGTCCTTCACTTTCCAGTGTTCACTCAAGACCAGTGTTTACCGTTCACCTTCATCCCTTCTACTGTGTGCTTTCCATTACTCTGCTATTATTGAGCCTGGATCTGAGCTTGTAAAAGCCCTCTATTAAACCTATGGAGCATAAAATCCATAGCTGTACAGATCTACTGGAACATTGTCTGTAAAGTTGGTACAGAAGGACCTACCATATCTCATTTTTTGTTTACTGTCTCATACTGTTGCTATCATGTCACTTAATCAGTACCTATGTCCACTGTGCATGTTTTATGCAGCCTTTTATAAAGTAAAGTGCATAAAGCAACTCTTGACCGTCACTAAGCAATCACAAGTGTTACTTCATGCTGTCGAGCAGCGGTGGAAACAGAGAAAGTCACATCATCACACTATGCTGCTTGTGTGGCAACATAAGTCACTACTAAGAGTAGAGAGTTTGTAAAACCAGAGATACAACCATATTTATTTTACACAAAAAACACAATTCATGGGGCAACTCTCTGCCACTTCAAGAGAAGCATCAAGTGTTGTGGCAGTCATGCAGTTACCAACACACTGTGTGTTAGCAGCTTCATTTTCATTTTTAAGTTATAGGAAGTGTACGTCTTTCTCTTAAGGCAGCGTCTGATTTCTATTTCTCTGTGGTTGTTACACAATTGGTGTTTTACATTTTTGTTGACGTTACTGTTGAGTACTGAGGTTTTACTTGAAAAGTGATACGTAGAGAATATTTCCTAAGAACTAATGCTTTTCCTGTGTTTAAACAACTTACATCAGTTATATTTGTGAATACAGGATGAGTGACATGATGGCCAACTCCATGAACAAACATGTGGAAGTTGTGTTTGTCAGCTCCGTTAAATGATAGACAACAGCAGAAAGACAGGAGACAACTGTGAATCTGATCCTAAAATAACTGTGTGTGTGTGTGTGTGTGTGTGTGTGTGTGTGTGTGTGTGTGTGTGTGTGTGTGTGTGTGTGTGTGTGTGTGTGTGTGTGTGTGTGTGTGTGTGTGTGTGTGTGTGTGTGTGTGTGTGTGTGTGTGTGTGTGTGTGTGTGTGTGGCCTTCAGTGGAGGTGGTTACTTATTAAGGCATGACCAAACACATCCCTCTCTCTCCTGACGGCAGCTACAGCAGGTCAGTGACCACTGAGTCACTGTGGTGTTGTCATCACCTGTAGGGGTCCTGGGACTTTTTGGCAACATGCAACTCAAAGGAAAAGGGTGGAAAGTGTTGAATGTTTTATTTTTAAAATGCACATCTAGTTGAATAAGGCTTTAGATTGACATGATTATGCAGCAGCATGTTTTATAATTATTGAGTTATGCTTGAAAAATGTGTGCGCATGTAGACATAGGAAAGTTTAAAGATCCCCTCCCTTGTTGAAAATCTTAAAATGACATATCCTCCTCTCTCACTGAAAAATCCCAAATCTATGAATATGCAAATATTTCCCATTTCAAAAGTTTAACTTCACTGAAAAACCAGTTCTGATTTTGATATTGCAAAACCGTGCTGTACATGTAACTACAAGTCCGCTCGTGTCAAACTCTGCATTTACTTTATTCTGCACAGTCGAGCTCAAACATCCAAGTGATGAAGTCGTAATGAGCAAAACATGTTTTTTTTAGTGGAGTTGGGACTTTAAGACAAAGGGAAAAGTACATAACAGTAGCTTTGTTTGTATGTTGACATGATTTCAATCCGTGAGGCACTGTGAACCGATGCTGCACTTTGAATGGGTTTTTGATGAAGAACATGCCTTGTCAGTGGCCCACTCACATTCCAGACATGTAAACCACAGAGACTCACACTGACCCACACACACAGAGAGACACATTATTCTGGGCCGAAGGGGTCTGGACTTTCCATCTCTGAGGGATTTGTTTTCACCTACAGTACATCTCACACTTCCTTTATTTACCATATCAAGATTTAAACTATTCTAGATAATTTATTGGTCTTAAAATGGATCTTAAATGAACTTCCGGATGTATCTTAGCTGTTAAACTAACATTTAAGTGTATTGATAACTGTGCTTTATTTATTTCGTTGGTCAGCTGTGCAGTCCCAGTGTAGGAGCAGAAAACTGAACTTTACAAGCATGTCATATTTTATATACTATTGTCAGTCTCAATTTAGACCATAAAGGGGCGATTCAAATCAAATGTGTTCATAAACTTTGGTTTATTGGAGTTGATATGATCTTGTTTGACTGTGGGTCAATCAAACTTTAGTTTTCGGTAACTTATTAAGTGACAGCCTCATTCACCTCCGTTTATCATCTTTTTCTGACAACAACATCGCTCATCCTGTCTGCTTTTATTTCTTTACGATCAGATTTTGCAATTCCTCACCTTATCGTGTGAATCTTACAGAAAAGCCTGAGATGACAAAGATTACTGAGGAGATGAACCAGTTAATCCCTCACAGCTCCAGAGAGCAAATGTTGCGTCTTTATAGCAGCTATACAGACTACTGTACAGCTGTGCAAAGATTAACTTCTGTAATATTTAACAGTACTGACTGCCGTGAAATGTCCTCATGGGAATGATTTTCATCCCTGACGCACATTATACCAGTGGAGGAGGAAGTATTCACAGCTTTCACTTAAGTTAAAGTAGCATTATCACAATGGAGTTCTGCATTCAAACTTCTCAAGTATTGAAGTAATATGAAAGGCAGAAGTACTCAGAGTTAACCAGAGTGCTGCTCCCTTATGAGTTAGGCAGGTAGGCAATATTTTAATGTTGTGTGAGTCTGACTACTTTATATTCTGTTGGGTCATTTATTCCATAGTGTTGCATTCATGTCATAAGCAAATAATATTAATGGGGCATAATGTGTTGTGGAGGAAAATAGTAGCACCAATTTTAATCCAGAGTGACATTTAAAAAGACAATTGATAATAATGATAACAAAAACTGATAAAATCGGTGTACCAATAAGTAATCTTTTCTGTAAGTCTGGAAATGCTGTTCTTGAGAAGCTGCTATATGGAGACAATCTAACGTCTCATGTAAAACTTCTGGATGAGTGTTTAAGTGTAAATGAGCTCTGCTAGCAGTTTCACGTAGTTCCACAAAATTGAAAGTGACTTTTTTTTGGGGGCGGCAGTTTTGTCCACTCAGCACCGTGACTTCCCATTTCAGCCCTGCAGTGATACTCTGCGCGCCTCCTGCGCACAGTGCCGACCGACTCTGCGGCGGGGCCGTGGACTCCAGCACGACTTCCCCCGAACAATAACTTTTAAAGTGCGTGTCTAATGTGCGCCGGCTGGACGGCTCAGGGACCAACAAGACGGCGGACTGGGGGGGAGCAGAAGAACTGGTGAAAACTGGTGAAAACTGCTGAAGTTAGACGACTTCTCTGTAGCACCGGGATCAAGAGCAGCGGGACTGAAACTCCTGTTCAGGATCCCGTTGGGGTGAGTAGCGGCAGTGTCACGACAACTGAGTTCTTGTGTTCGTGTGAGCGACAAATCTCGACCAAAGAAAACTTTTCTTTAACGTGTTGAACCTCGTGTTGAGAACGGATGTGGTAAACCTATTAAAACTAATAATCAGCAGCGGTGGAAGAGTAATTCAGTACTTCAGGTACTTCACTTAAGTAGCCTCGTGCTTTACTGGAGTATTTCCATTTTATTAGTGTTACTTTAAGATATTTACTATAAGATATAACATTGTTACACATTATCCAACGGTAAATAAAGCAGTTCAAAGAGATCCACCATGACCACCTACAACGTTAAATGTTACCTCTATGCATCTTATCCAATAATACTATATATATAGTATTCATATAACACTCTTAAAGGGGCCATTCTGCAATGAATACTTTTTGATACTTGAAGTATATTTTTCTGATAAGACTGTGCTGAAGTAAAAACATGTAATGGATCTGAATGCTTCTTCCATCACTGCTGAATACAGACTACAAAAATAATCTGACTCCTCAATGAATTCATCCCTTGTTTTATTGATTAATCTGCTCATTTTTGTTTTTGATAAATCATTTGTTTTGTTGCCAGAAAATAGTGAAAACTGCCCGTCATAATTTCCACAGTGTGAAAATACTCAACTACAAGTAAAAGTCCTGCATTCAAAACCTTACTTAAGTAGAAGTATATAAGTATTATCAGCAAAATGTACTTAAATTATTAAGTAAAAGTACTTGTGCAGAACAATATTGTTATATATGGTGTCTGTGTATTAATATTACTGCTGCATTAGTGTGTATGTTGCATTTTACTGTCGTAGTTGTTTAAGGTTGTGGTCCTTTTGATTACTTGATATACTGTTGGGTAGTTTAATCTACAGCAAATCTTCATAATCTATAAGATCAACATGTGTTTGTAGCGTCGCTTTTCCAGCTTTTTTTATTTATTTTTTTACATAGTTTATAAAGAAGAGGAAAATTTTCTCAACCCATAAAGGAAACTTAATCCGTCAGTTTATCAGAAAAGCTGTAACTATAGATGTCAGACAAATGTAAAAAGTACAATATTTTCCTCTGAGATGTGGTGGAGTAGAAGTATACAGTTGCATAAAATGGAAATACTCAAGTAAAGTACAAGTACCTTGAATTTGTACTTAAGTACAGTCCTTGAGTAAATGTACTAAGTTACATTGCACTCCAGTAATCAACTAATCAATTAATCTACAAACCTTTTTAGTTTTAATCAAACTTCATGTGTATTTTCTCTATAAATAATGTAAAAGTCTTCTTCCTTTGAAGGTTTGTTCGTCTGCTGTTTGTGCTACACTGAGAAGTCACGTCACTATGGAAACGGTCATCAGCAGCCCTGGCACACACAACCAGTCGACGGTGTTCACCTCAATCTTCAACTCTAGCTGTCGCTTTGACGAGGAGTTCAAATACATCCTGCTGCCTGTGTCCTACAGCCTGGTGTTTGTCTTTGGCTTCGTGCTCAATGCCACAGCTTTGTGGCTCTTCCTGAAGATGCGTCCGTGGAACCCCAGTACCGTATACATGTTCCACCTCGCCCTGTCCGACTTCCTGTACGTTCTCTCCCTGCCCACGCTCATCTACTACTACGCCAACCGCAGCCACTGGCCCTTTGGAGTGGCTGCCTGCAAAATAGTGCGCTTCCTCTTCTATGCCAACCTCTACTGCAGCATCCTCCTCCTCACCTGCATCAGCGTGCACCGTTACCTGGGCATCTGCCACCCCATCAAGGCGCTGACCCTGGTGAAGCCCCGCCACGCCCACGTGGTGTGCGGCATGGTGTGGTGCGCGGTGACCGTGTGCCTGGTGCCTAACCTCATCTTCGTCACCACCTCAAGGAGGGACAATGACACCCTGTGCCATGACACAACCAGCCATGGGGCCTTTGAGGAGTATGTTGGCTACAGCTCTGTTGTCATGGTGCTCCTATTTGGCATCCCTTTCCTGGTCATTGTGGTGTGTTATTGCCTGATGGCGCGGGCCCTGTGCCGGCCCAGACGAGGAATATCTGCCAACCAGCAGGGCGCCGCCTCCCGTCAGAAGTCCATCAAGCTCATTGTCGTGGTGCTGGTGGTGTTTGCAGTGAGCTTTGTCCCATTTCACATCACACGGACCCTCTACTACACCTCCCGGGTGTTAAATCTCAACTGCAAAATCCTCAACATTGTCAACTTTACTTACAAGATCACCCGGCCACTGGCGAGCGTCAACAGCTGTATCGACCCAATTCTGTATTTCCTGGCTGGGGATCACTACCGGTCAAAACTGATGTCTGTTCTGATCGGGAAAAGACCGACAACGAGCAGCCAAACACCTGAACAGCCTCAAACACAGCCGAACAATCACCACGGCATCGCTCTGGTCTATAAGAACTCAGCCCTTAAAGCCAGTGGAGAGATTGAGAGATGAGATCTGTTGCAGAAATCTGTATTTAAGATTTCTGCTATCGTTTCTAATGGCACATGCAGAAGCACCGGTTTGATTTTCCTTTTTTTGCACTGAGAGGTTTGGAAGAGAATCAGTTTACTGTAACATTTACTTGCACTCCATCAAACCTCTGTAATTCCAATGTTTAACAGGCACAAAGACCACTTCCCGTCACTTTCTTGAGGTTACTGTGTTTGTAAGATGAAGTTCAAGTGGATTATTACCAAAGAGTAAAAAGTCTCCTACCACACGGGGATTATTACATGAAACAAGTTACAATAGATAGCATTCACGCTGCTGTTCTTCTTTGTGGGGAAAATGGTGCCTCTGTAGAAGAAACCTTCAGATCATGGGAACAGAAACTGAGACGTTGAGGTGACAGATAGTCTGGCCCCTGAAATGAGACAATCGTGGGGCAATCCTTCCTGTTTTATCAATAATGTCTGCATGTTACCCAGAAACTGCAGCCATAGCCAGTGCAGCTCCTGATCCCAGCTGTTTTCATCCTTCAACTTTCACAGCTGTCTTTCGCTCGACTGTGGAGGAAAGCAGAGAGGCTGATCTGGACGAGGCATATTTTCTCGAACCGCCCACGCCTCATTAGAGGGATAAGGGATTTTCCTTTTTACCCTTTTTACCTTTGGGATTCCTACATGGAAATTAAAATCCTTTTTCTATCTGAAATCTAGACTGAATGCCTTGATAGTTTTGCAGGATGTGAACGCAGAGCTGGAAAGTTTTACTCAATGCTGCGGAGCATCCGTCCCTCCACCCTTGTTTTTGATGTATGAAACTGTGAAAAGTGTTACAGCATGAGTTACTTGTGTTAACTGTATGTCACGTATAATGACCTGATTATGCAACAAAGCCTTCCTGCCTGGTCAGTGAACTCGCTTCTACTCCAAACTGCCAAACTGCAACTAACTCCACTCGCTGTGACTTGAATACAGTAGATACAATAGAGCAGAGTATGTGACGGAAACAACAACAAAATATTTTTAGTTGGAAGTCTCTGAGACCTGCAGAAGCTGTAGGACATGAGGGACAAACAAAAACACCACTCGGAGTGGTGAGAAAGACTGTTATCATCTCCACATACCATTCAACAGCAAGAAAATGATGCAGGCTGGCCACATAAACACTGTATCCACGATGAAAAAGAGCAATGCTTACACTCCCAAATGTAAGATTAACTATTGATATTGTCATTTTCCCTTAAGTCACTCTAAAGTTAAAAGTATGCAGTATTTCCACACTGTCACACTTTCGAATGTACATCATTTTATGTTCGCTTGTTCCAGTGCTTCAATGCATCTACTGCCCTGACTGAGATATAAATACATTTAACCTACCCATATTGTCTGTGATTTACAAACAATGGATTATAAGAAACAGATTATCAGCGAGTTCTGGGTTGTTTTGCTTTTTCTCAAAACTGAAGTTCGTGACAGAGTGCATCATATAACTCTTCACATTAACTTTCATTAGCAGGCCTACAAACAGTTTCACCAGCATCTTCATCTTCCACCCACTCTGAGCCTGCAAATAAAGGTGACCCTGACAAACCTGCGAATTTGACACATGATCGACTCTAATCTCTAGGAATCTAATTAATAATTAAAATGAATCTAATGAAGGTTTCAAACTGTTTGCCAGGAGGACAGGGCACCAGGCGCCTTTCACTCAGTGGTGTGATATAAGCTTATGAGCGCCTCCCTGTGGTCTGATGGTGTCAGGAAGTTGTTCTCGGCAGCAGGTCAGGAGAGCTCAGCTGCTCAGTTTGGTCTCTTAGTGAAGAAGTCAGATAACTTTATGCATGAAGATGACAAAGCTGTCTTACTTTTTTTTTTTTTTTAAGAAATGACATTTTCGTGTTGTAAAACTGTCTCATTACAGGACGCCCTTAGCGTATTTTGGCCCTCAGCGTTGTCTAACAGACAAAGAAGGAGACCGGAGGAAGGTGGCCTACATCCGCCCCCAGAAACACGGTAAGAAGGTCAGGATCCGACCTGCAAAGGTGCTGAAAAAAAACCAGACATGTAGCATTGGCTGCGTGAGAGTACAGGTGCATCCATCCACCTGTGAAAGCAAAACAGTCATATTAAAACACATTTATTTTGCCTCAGTGTTAAACAGGAGTCAAGTCCAGTGTGTGTGGTCATCTCTTTGGCCCAGTAGCAGATAAGCGGTGTGTTTGCAAGTTGCACTTGTAAAGCAGGTGTCACTACAGTTCAGATGAGGGTTACAACTTTTAGATAACACAGAAAAGCGGAGAAATCTTAATATTGCAATGTCAAGTTTGTTACTGGCAGTAAAGTCCATGTGGTCTGCTCGGTACGCTGTGCAAAGGAGATGAATGACCACTGCGCCCCCCAGTTTGAGGACTCGCTGCTCCTGCCCTCATGTGATGATCACAGAAAAGTTTGTTGCTTGTCTGGAAATTCAGCTGGAAGCAAGAACGGAAAATTTGGACTGAATAGAAAAGGATTTAACTAATTGGCGACTTTCATGTGTTTTCGTCAGGCTGAACTGTGAGCACGTGTCCCTCACTGAGCTCAGAAAATGCCCCCCGCGTTGGGTTCATAACCCAGTTAAATTACCACTTAGATACACTGAGCATGCGTCGCCATCAAACTGGTTCTCTGACAGTAAGTTGAGGAGCTGCATTTTTCTTTCCACCTGAATGCTGTAATATGTCAGAATACCTCAATCATGCTACTGGCTCAGACTTCAATTGATCCAATCAAATAATGATCTAAATTATTTAAATGATGTGGTCATGCTGACAGGATATGTTGGTGACTTGACACCTGTGTGTGTGTGTGTGTGTGTGTGTGTGTGTGGAGAAGATATTCCACGTGTGCTCTGTGAGAGAAATATTTCCTTATTGGCTTATCTAATTATCAAATATTGCTAATTATACAATAAAGATTAACTTAACTTTATACTTCAAACTGAGATATGATGTGTTCTTTTGGTTTGCTGATATCCAACAGCAGTTTTAAGATAATTCGTGTTAACTGGCTGTAGTAATGCGAGAGGGCTTTTCCTTTCGATAGGTTCAACGGGTTTAACGGGTTGTGAGTGACCGGAGCCCCACCCCACGCCTGTAAGACAACACCGCGGGAATTTTCGCCCTATTCAGAAATGTATTTGCATTGACGTGTATTTGTTGGAAGAGATGAAAAACTCACGTGAAGCATTAAATAACTTGCATGACAAATGATTTACATGCAGAAGGGACACTGTGACCCCTTTCATGGAGGCACATTAACTTTTAATTTCAGGATGGAGATGTTTGATCAGTAACTTAATTAGTTGTGGTTAGATTTAGCGCTGGTCACGTTTATTGTGACAACGCAGAGACTATTTACAGATGATGCTCCGGCCAGCAACTTGTAGAAAACGAAATTAAAAAAACATTTGAAGTAACGTGTTAAAAAATCAATTACAGCGAGCCTGTTATGAGCCTAAATAATCATCATAAAAGATCCCAAATGAATGCAGTGTTTATGCCACGTGGTGTATTCTATTTATTTATTTATATTTATTAAAAATATTTCTTTGTCTGTTTTTTGTTTTTGTTTTCTTGTCGAAACGATGAAATACACTTTAGTGACCCAGGTGAATTAGGCTAATTCACACTGCTGTTTAATCGATCTGTTTATTATTTGATCTGGTTATTTGGATCTGCGTGCGTATCGATTCTCCAGGTTTTACTTGAACTAGTTGCCCCCCCCCCCCCCCCCCCCCCCCATCTTTAATCGACCGTCATGCAGACAAACAGCAGTGAATAAAACACTTGGTGTCCTCGGGCAGTCAGCGTGTCTGTGCTCAAGGACACTGTTGGTAGCGAGTTGCAATCAATGATCGGATTCGCGACGCATCAGAGGAGAGAAACAAGTTTTTTTTCTTCCTCCTCTTTTAGGCTTATAGAAATATATATAAAAAAAAACCCAGCCTGACTGTGGAGCTCGTTTCAGACAGCTGAGAGGTCTCTTCAGCTGTTGTGCACCCATCATTATTAAATGTGGCAAAGTAGTCTCATCCTATAGTCCTGACTTCAACATACTTTTTGACAGGCTCTTCATCAGCTTATAGTCTTCCTGCAGCAAAAAAGGCTCCACGTTGATTGACTCCAATACTGGTTGATATTTGCAATTTTGGAGTGAAGGGCCGAGGCATTTCAGCATTTCAGCATTTCAAATGCCAAAAACTGCAAAGAATAAGAGTAATTGCATCTGATTTTAATGGAAAGCCTATTTTGGACTGTTTCAAACCTCTGTTAGAGGGTCAATACAGGTTTTCATCTCACTGCCATGTCGGCTACCTAAACAGAGTCGAGGAAAATATAATCTTAAACCGTTGCATCATAAAATGTAATGTAAGTATAGAAGTATTTGTTTTTAATTAAAACGACATATTCCTGTTAGTGAATTAAACCCCCCCCCGCTGTGTATTGATTGTGAGATACACCTACGCCTCGGCCTAAAGTGATGCATTTGTTGAACCTTGAACATTTTTTTCTGTGTTTTTTTCCTCTTGTTTGGCAAATTATAAGGCAGAGACGAGGGGTTTCAAGGACGCGTGGACTTCAATTTAATCGAAGAGGCTGAGAGTGGAGTGGAAGAGTGACACACAGAGGAGAGAAGTTCATTATTCTGCTGAAAAGGAGACCAATGGCTTTCACAGTCGCCATGGTAACTGGCCTTTCTTTTGCCGTCAGACCTATGATAAGGTACTTCACAGCATTAAGCACAATTATTGCAAGGTAAAAGGGGAAATATTGCTTTCCAATGCTAATAGATGTTAGGTATTGATTGGCATGGCGATTCGTATGGAAGTGTGCCCCAACTGTTTCACCTGTCTGACTCTCTGCAACCTTTATTGAAATTTGATGGAGGTGATGCTGGATAGGCGCTTTGTGGCGCTGTGGGCTCCAGCTGCTCTTGCATCTTTTACTTCAAAAAGAAAAAAACACTTGTGACAGCAAGAAGATGAAGATGGATAACAGTTAGATAAAGCTGGAAAATTTAAAAAAAAAACAAGAAGTTGTGATTTATTTTTTTTTGTCAGGAAAAAATGACTGACTTTTTTTTCGGCTCCTTTTTTGTTGCAAAATGTCTCATAACATAAATACTAAACACCCGCTGCTTCCCGTCATTAGCATGTCATTCTGTTGTCAAGTGACCCGGCGCGCACTCTCGCACAATGGCGGGTCGGCCTTGGCAGCAGTGAGGTCAGCGCCAAGCACAAGTCCAGGCCATGGGGGGTGGTTGGTTGGTTGGTGCAGCCTGCTTGGTTGGTGAGAGGATTAGCATAGTGGAAAGCATGGGAGCTGGTGTGTGTGTGTGTGAGAGGAGGGATAGGGTGGTGGGGGGGCAAATTGTTTTAACCCCTATTACAGCAACTGCATGGCGCTTCTCTTATCTAGGCCGCTGCAGCCACTCATTAATATTCCGTACATATGGCAGTGCTTTCTGTATCATTGTCTATTAATGGGAGGGATAATCGCTCATTCAATTATCAGGCAGTCAGCAAAAGACCAACTGTGCCTGTGCACCCCTGGTTCACACAGTGGCACAGCCCAAAACAGAGGTGTGCCAGTGAGAAGGTGAGAGCGATAGCAGGGATTACAACATATTAGCTACTTTAATAAATCAGACGCCGGGAATAATGCAAAGCAAACAGGGATCTGTTGGCGAACAAGAAACATGCCTGAACTTTTGTAGCAACAAAGCAGGAGAGGGCAGTATCCGAAACCTTCCTCCCGCTCAACTTAAAAGTCACGCACGGCTCTCTCACACGTCAGAGTCATGGCCGTGATCCATGTGACAGTTTCGGAGATGCTTTTAAACACTGAAGCGACTCCTTTGTGGCGAGGACCCGTGGTCAGAAAAGGCCGCCGATAGCCGTGTGATAGACTCTGACGGCTGTGAGGAATAAAGCTTGACCCTGATGTCTGCAGGCCAGAGATCTGTGAAGTGATCAAATGTAGCGTTCAATCCCTGTTGATCTGTGCTTTGTGGCCTCAGGACCCTGCGCTGTCTGTCTCCCTGCTGCCGGGGCCACGGCCTGGATATGAAGGGGTTACTGATAATAGTGTGACCTCTGGCTGTTTTGACCTGAAGAGGCCTTGTTGAGGCAACACACACACACACACACACACACACACACACACACACACACACACACACACACACAGGGGGAGAGAAAGTTGGAATAAGGTTGTTTAGTTATCCAGAGCACTGACTTTCTTCAGGAGGTGGGCCAGGAGATTGGGAGTGCAGAACTGTTGCAAGCGGGGGTGTTTTGAGGGAGTGTGAAAAAGATAGGAGGTGAAATGTTAACAAAATCTTATAAAATCCGTAGTTTGATAAATTTTTCGCGTTTTGAATGAACCGAAGGCGGCTGTGGCTGTGGAGGGCCTTTGTTGGAGGTCCCATTTTCTCTGGCAGAGCAGCACGCTCACAGGGTCAGCGAAGTTACGAAAGTAATTAAAGCTCGGTGATTCACTGCCTGCTGCAGAGAAAAGAAAGCAAGCTGTCATTCTGATTTAGAAAAATAAATTACAATTTTAATAATGGGGGAGGATGGGGGTGCGAGAACGTCTAGAGCCTCGGTGGGTTGGGGGGAGGCGGGGGTGGGCATGTTGGGTGGGAGGAGGGGTCGAGGGGGTTGCTGGCTGCCTACTTATCAATAGTTGCAATTTTTTGAAACCGCATCGGTAGTACATTGCGAGAGCACAAGTGCCCTTAAAAAAAGAAAACCCTGGAACATTAACATACTGATTTCATGCGCATGGCAAAGGGCCTGAGCCAATATCAGAGAGGACTCAGCACTCCTATTGTCTGCTGGGACTCTGGTCCCCTCTGATATGAAAATTCAATTATTTTATAACTAGATCTGGCGCTGCGTTTTGACAGTCGACAGTAGCGCCTTGCCAGCGCATCAGTGTGGGGGACCAGAGGCTCCTGATAGCGAGAGGGAGGCCTTTCAGACAGTGACATGTTTTTGGGGGACAAGATTGCCTAAATGTGTTGCATTTAAGGACTGAAAGTTAATCTAATGCACCGCCATTATCTCACTCAGGTAATTCCAATACCATCCTCAATCTATGTTTACACTCATGCATGCAGCCACATACTCGCACACCCATTCATTCTTCAGCACTTTGAATCTGATTCCCAGGCTTTCTGCATCCAAACAGGTAATGTATTTATTTATTTTTCTGCCTGCGCATATTCTCAGGGAGCTGTTAACTATATAAAATAGAAGTTGATTTCTAAGAGACATCAGCAGTTTCTAGGTTGTAATTCTTTAGGAAGACACACAAGAAAACACACCCAATATGAAATGGTGTCAAAAATCTTTTTTTTTCCAAGTACTTTCATAGTTTTGCATTGCTGGGTACAAATAGTATATACATACAATAGCTATATACTGAGTTACATACACGTCACTGTGAAAGATGGACACCTTTCCCACAAATTTTCACAAATATCTTCGTCTGAAATAAGAACAAATTATCACTTTCTGTAAGTCTGTTTTGTTGTCATGTATATTTTAAATCCATGTTTTTTTTGTTTGTTTTCTTTGTACAAGATTTTTATTAAGATATAAAATAATCAAAACATTTTAATGAAAATGTAAAATGCTGAATTTCCTCCATGTTATGTTACATTAGTTACAGACAGCAAAAACTTTGGAGGTGCCTCATCCACACAGACACATAAGCTGGCCTATTTTCCGAGTTTATGGGACAAATCCTTTCATTACCTCCCTGGCTCATTGTGAGTGTTCTGAGGGGGTCTGTTAAGATTAGGGAACAGGAAGCAGCCCCCTGGTATGGCCCTCTCTACTCAGACCCCACTGTGTTGCGCTTATTAACCCAGCCTGGGAGAAGACGTACCTGCCTCCCCTCATTAGGCCTCGGTGGAGTACGCGCTCAGCCCGCAGAAGAATGGAACATTAATTAGTATTCTCTGCAGGGGGAACTGCCATTAGCACTTAATTAGCAGTAAGAGTACCATTCAGCCGGGCGGCCAGTTAGTGTCTAACACAATATGTTCTGTGTCTTTTCCCTGTGTGTCATGGTAAAAACGCTGGTGAAAGACTGTGTTGTTTGTGCATGTGTGTTGAGCAGAGGGTTACTTCCGCATGCATCTTCCATATATTTTTCTCATCAGACCAAAGATGCAATGACTTGTTGTCTTTATAGTTTATTTCTGCTGATATTTAGTTTGAATACGTCTAGAAGAGCACTATGAACCCTGTTTAAAAACTAAATGATACATCTCAAGGAGACATTTGATTTGATTTTGATAAAAGCGGGTTTTAGGGCGCAGTAAAGGCCTGTGTTCCCATGTCAGCATGTCTCTAAATCCTTATCTCTATAAGATTTAACTCTGTGTGCTGCCCTCTCGCTGCTGTTGACCTCCACGAGGGCAAACGCTGCCTTCTCATCCGCCCGCACGGCTCGGCCCGGGGTGGTAAAGTGGCTGATTAGGGGATTGAGGTCAACTTTCCCCATTGGTCTCAGGGAAGTTCCTTTGATCTGCTGAGTAGGCATTCTTCTCTCTTTTCTCTGTGTTCTCTGTCCAGTGCCGTCACCACCGAGGAGGACAAGGGAGGCTGTTAACCCACCTTGGTCCACTCCTCGGCCTTGCTGGTCCTCACTCATCCCCCCCCACCCCCCACCCCCTCGTACTCACCCCCTCCTCCTTCCCGCCAGCAGCTCTTGGTGGTACCTTTCACTTCCCGAAATCTGAGAGGCGGAGAGCTGTCATTTGCCAATTTGGCCTGAATGGGGCGGACTGCGGATTGAATGTCGTTTTCCCACCAGGCTGCGCCATCCAGACCAGCAGGGGAGGGAGGGGGACACAGGGAGCGGGGTGTAATGCTAGAGTAAAATTAGAGCTTTGATGGCAGCTAATAGTGTGTGATGGGTGGCGCTGACGTGGATTTCCAGTAAAGACGCCACAGGTTCCCTCTCTCTCTCTCTCTCCCTGTCTCTCTGCCTCTCTCTGTCTTGCAGCCAAGCGCTGACACACCTATAAGATTATGTGGGCCCTGCCTCCTCTCTCAGAGCTGTAATTTCTCCCTGATCAATGTAATTATACATCTCCAACTCTAAGCCTGCCTATGTCAAAGGGCCAGATCGGTTATGTTTCTGTGTGCACCTTCTTCTCACACACTTATATATATATATACACACTCACATACACAGATCACTCTTTGAGCAAGTGAAGACTCTTCATATGCTCTACATCTGTGGTGGTGGTGTTGTTGTTGACAGAACATCTTACAGAGCCCTCATTAATAAGTCAGTTTGGATTTCTGTTACTGGAATTTTAAAACAGTTATGCGTTTGTACAACATATTTGTTCATGCAAAGCCCATGTGGCTTATACAAACTTAAAATATATTTTGTCTCATCCATCAAAGGAAAGAGTTACCGCTTCAGTCATTTTCTACACACTGAGTTTTAATAAAGGCAGAAGACAAGAAAAAAAAGCATTTTAATCATTTAAAAACTGTGTTTTTTTTTTATAACTTTTACACGTGCAGCACTGGGGTATGTGGGAATATTGAGTAAGCAAAGCCAATGTCAACAAAAATAGGGTTAATGGATTAGTCAGTTGCCAGAAAACTAATCAACAACCATCTTAATAATTGATGAGTATTTTTCCAAATAAAAAGGCTCCAGCATTTCAAGGTGCAGCTGCTTTTCTATTGCATATATCATTATAAACTGAATCCCTTTGGGGTTTTTAACTGTTGCTCAGGCAAAATAAGCGGTTGGAAGACGGCACCTAGGACTTGTGGAGCGTGCAGTGGCCATTTGTTGCCTTTGTTGCATCAGTTGCAGCGCTTGTAGGTTTTACTGCAGTAGATTCATCAGCAGGCAAGTGAACAAAAAAGCACTTGTACGAGTTCTGAGGAGATTTATGTTTAGCATCAGAATAGGAGGTCGCTAAATGCACTTTTAGTTACTTTGAGTTTACAGTATTGTGATAAGTTACTAAATGAGTGGATGGATTTGTGTTTTGCTGGCTGAGAAGGGTCCCAGGTATTGCAGCTGTTTCCTTCAGGGGGCTTTAAAATCCACATTAATCACCCAGGCCCTCCCTCCCTCCCTCCCTGCTGCCCACTGAGAGACACGAGGATGCACGAAACACAACACTGGGACCCGCCTCAGGGCTACCAGGCACACATTAACACACACACACACACACACACACACACACTACATTAGATGTTTTGATAGCTGCTGAGGCACGAGCGGCACTGTGATGCTCTGACATATGGAAGCTTAAAGGCTTCTTAAATATCCATATCAATCTGCAGCTTGTCAGCTTGACAATGACGGAAACAGAACACCATTAACGGCGTCAGGCAGTATCGTCCTCATCTGTGCAACATTAGAGAAATAGATGTCTCTCTGGAAGACATACCTCTGGACGTTAGCCAAGCCAACGCACAGAGCGTGAATGATATTTTTTGACTGGTTGTAATGTTGACCTGTTAGACATAAATGTTTGACACACGTGTTCTCTGGTTTATTTGAACTCTACCAGAGTGTTATGTGAAGTTGGAGCTTCCTTGTTCGGTTCAAGAGTCAGAAATATAATATCCTTTTTCAAAATGGATCTGATTGCATTGATTTCATTGTCCCGCTCTTTCTTGGTAATGCGTATATGCTTGTGACCGTGCGAGGTGATTGTCCTCTTCCTGCTGCACAGAAAGCATTGTGCTCCGCTCTCCTGGGATGGGAGATGTTTTGTTTTTTGAGCTCTTTCACACCGGCTCTCCCTCTTTTTTTTATTTTTTAAACACAATAGCCCTCTCTCCTCTCACCCAGCGTGGCAACCCTTTCAAACGGGAAGCTCCAGGTCAGTTTCCCTTGCCAAGTTTTGCAGCCTGCCATGTTGTCTATTCTGCTCAGCTATTTAAAAAATGTTGAATATCAACAATGGCTTTCACTGGTGCATTGTCAACTTTTGTATGAAGCAATCTTGGCTGAATGAGATGGGTCCCAGAGCAGGGAGAGCTCAGCTGCAGTGTGCACTACCACACCACTGACTGCCCGGCTCTCTCGTTCTTTATATATTTGCTGCGCTGGGAGCTGCCATGGTGGTGGTACTCCCATCTGAATGGCCGTGGTTGGAGTCTGGGCTGTGGATGTCACTGCTATCTTCCAGTCCACGGTCCTGCTGCTCCTGGGCCTGCTGACAGCCAGCTGTTGAAGGTGTGTCCAACAGAGGGATTGGGAAGCAGCAGCAGCAGCCCTGGGACCAGTCAGAGCTTGGTGAGTGTCCTCAATTTTCTGGCCAGAGTGGGAGGAGGTTTGTAGTAAAGAGGGGAGAGAAGAGGGGAGGGGGCGTTCAGGGAGATGGTGCAGGGAGCTTTGTGTCCTCTGAGTTGTGTTTACTGTCTCTGTTCACGCATATATCCGTTAGGACATTGTCCGATTAAACCTGCGGAAATGACTTCTCTTTAAAGACAAGTCATGTCACCTGTTGGTCGAGATGTCACTCTGTAAAAATAACAGAACAGATGAGCCGAAGGTTGAGAATATTAACTTGAGTAAAATGTTAGTCACAACTCAAAATACTGACACAGACTCAGAAAGTCAGAACTCGTCCGCCACTTCTTTTATTTGCCAACAGTGTGCAGTCCATGTCGACACTTTAATGTCAGAACTCCCTACAATACTAACGGTCTGTCCTGTCTGATATGCGCACCGGGTGCATCTGTGACTTTATGCTGAGCTCTGTGTGTTTGCACAAGCACATACGTCTATGTTTGTGTAAAGTGAAGAGAAAGATGAAAGCAAGAATGAGAGCTTGCTTCCAGATAATAGTAGCTTTACGCTCTTTGTCCTGCTGTCAGCCAGGAGAGGAGCGAGGCTGGAAATCGCTCTAACGCAGCGGCAACATCTTGTATGTTTCATTGACATATTGGTCTATGGGGCAATGAGCCGCCGCCTCTGCACTCCTCTGGTCTGTGTGTGTGTGTGTGTGTGTGCGTGTGTGTGTGTGTGTGTTTGTGGATGCACGTGTGTACAAATAGGTGGTACAGCTCTTTATTAGCTGTGGTGGTGAAGAGTGATGGTTGACATGGAAAAGTAAAGCGTTGTAAGTGCACCACGATCAATTGAGGTGCTGAGAAGCTCTTAGTGTTGCAGTAACATTAAAAATTAAGCACAATAATGATTTTTTTTTGGTTATTATTTTAAGCTTTCACACTTTTATTTCTTGCTTTTTTTGTCATCTTCTTTTGTACATCATATTCAGAGGTTATAGCGACAAGAGAGATAAAACACTAACGTTCTATATCACAAAGAACAACCTAAGAGGGATATAGATACAGTTTCTAGTTTAATCAAAAGGAAACTAATCTGAAATCTAAAAATTGATTTCTCCAGCATGTAATTTCATAATATTTGGTTTGGAAATTTGATTTGTTTGTCCACTTAGCAGCAAATGTTTTAGTGTTAATTCTTCATACTGAACTGGCTCTAACATTAACACGCTCTCATTATAATTTAGTCACATATTCCTCATAAAAAAAAAATTTCAAGTGTGATACAGACTTGCCAAAACCTTTTTCACACACTCATCTGAAAGCTCTAAACGTTGCAGTCCCAGTAAACAGAGCGGAGGCGTCCCACCTTCTCGAGGACCTGTGCTGTCCTCTGCCTCACCTCTCTGAGCTCAACCCAAGGCAAGGTGACCAAATTCATCTCAGACCAGCCCCATCCATTATCTTGTCAACACAGTCAGCTTCCCACCTTAGTTTGCTCCTCTCCCAGAAGGCTCAGTCTAATGAAATACGCAATAATCACCACACTCATCTCGTCATGCTCAAGGTAATTAATATATTTAGAGGGCGATGGCTAACTCTTAATTAAATTATGCCTCTTTTAATGAGACCTTGACTGGGACTAAATTTATGACCACTATCTGCTTTATCAAGTGCTTTGCACGCAACAAAGATTTGTCATTTTCTCCCAAATCACAGATTGCACACAATGGTACTCATGATTTATATATCAATTTATGCTTGTTTGTTTCTTTATTTAAGGTTTAATAAATTACCTCTTATAATTACCTAACCTAGTTTTGGGTTCTTAAAAGCCCCAATTAATGCTCGACGCTGTATCGCTGTTACATATTCATTTTGGAGAAGAATGCAGATAACAACTCGGTGGCATTAATCATATTACAAAATTGGGTGTATTTAATTAATTAAAGTTGCACTGCAAATTAATTGTGCATTCTCACAATATTATCTTAAACTAATGAAGGCTTGACAAAGAGACTGTTTCATTTTTTTAAAGCGGCTAGATTAGTGGGATCTCAATTATGGCTAAAACAAAAGAGGGCTGCTTGCTTGGGCATGGCGCAAAGCAAAAAGTGACGATTCAGCACTTTCTTCCAAACAAAAAACGGAGAAAGTTTCCATTGTTTTTCTGAAAACTGAACATGGCAATGATTCAAAAGATACATGGAAAATAATGAGTGCTGTAATTAGCCAGTCAGGCAATAACAGTATTTAAAATGATCATCATATAGAGGTGCTTGATAATGCCATTCACAGGCAGCACTTTCCAAGCAGCGGGGATCTGCCTGCTGACAGAATATCCCAACTTTAATGTTGATGCAAAAAAAAAAAAGCATCTGGAGGCCTAATTTACTGTGCTCTCTTTTGCTGCACGTATACAGCATTTGTTGTTATTCAGAGTGCATAATATTCAGAAAAAAACGGCCGCGTAGCAAACCAACAAATGAGATGTAACGTGACGTCTCTGTAGGATGAATGAAGATTGCACAGATGTGAGATCTGAGCTTCAGCTGCGGAAGTTTAGGCAGCAGACTTTTCCTGAGCAAAGGCAGAAGTGATCATGTTGCACACTAGATGGCTTTAATCCAGCCTCACCCAGTGGCTCAGAAGCAAAAAAACATATTTATTGAAATTTTCTGCCTAATTTAAACTGAATTGAAATTAGCTTTCAGTGGATGGGATCTTATAATTCACAGTAATTTAGTATTTTATTTTTCCATTTAACGCATCATATACCAAACGTTTTAATGTGAGTGTTTCTCCTAATCTGCTAAGTAAACGTACAGAGTCTTTGTCTAGGGAATGACTTGGAGGAGCTAATAATCATTGTATGTTCATTTAAAAATGCTTCCACAGATGTCCTCTCCTGTGATATAATTTCATTTGCTTTTAGCCTCATTAGTCAATAACCACAGCAAAAAAAATGCTTGTGTCAATTACAGGAGCTCCAAGGGTCAGTGAGTATGTGAATTTTTAACTGCACACTGCTGCACATGATTATATTGAGTGGTCTTGTAACAATGATTAACCCCTGGTGTGTGTGAACCATTTTGCATGCACTTATGTGTTGAGCATACTTGATCGAATGCGTTTTGAAATGTGCAGATAAGATAAAGATAAGCGGCTACAACGCAAAGAGGGCGAGGTGATGGAGTGAAAAACTATTCCCTTGGCTAAGTGAG
This sequence comes from Enoplosus armatus, assembly GCF_043641665.1. Taxonomy (NCBI): domain Eukaryota; kingdom Metazoa; phylum Chordata; class Actinopteri; order Centrarchiformes; family Enoplosidae; genus Enoplosus; species Enoplosus armatus. The sequence continues at coordinate 14,916,038 of NC_092189.1, forward strand.
ATGGAGCAGAGTGTTGGGTGGTCACGCCTTGTCTGCTCATGACAGTGGCGGGTTAAAGAGATTACACTGGGTCTGTGTCAGCAGCCTTGGCCTTGCTCACACAAGAACATAATGAGGAAGGACATGCTTGGCCTGTCGGGGAGAAAAAAGAAGAAGAAGCTGAAGTTTGAAGCATTCTTTGCAGACGGCTACAGGAGACAAACAAGCTTTTTTGCATGTTGTTTTACAAGCCGAGATCAATAAGTAAGACGGTTGCATTCCACGGAGCTGAACAAGGTGGCTGTTGAGTGCGGACATATCACTTCTCAGCTTCAGTCCCCCACCACCGTAATGAAAACACAAATTACTCTGCTACAGTGGAGGCAAGAATGCAGCGTTCTCCATTAGCCTTGAGTCCTCCTGACAGACTTGCAACACTCCACGAAAGCTCTCCTGAAAATCGATGCATCTGTCCTCTGAGTGTGTGTTTTTTGGTCCCTTTGAAGGGTTTGAGTGACAGTCCCCTCACCTAATGACTGAGCTCAGGCAGCATTCACTGCCTCAGATGGGCCCACAGTAAGAGATGATCGCCGGGGTTGCATCCCAACATGTGGTGAGTTTACTAATCCGCCTGCTTCATCCTCTCTCGTGATGGCTGTAAAGCTCCACGTACAGCTGCTCTGCGAAGGAAAAGTGTCGATACAGAGAAAATCACATTTCTTTGGAAGATCACACTGGAACTCTTCTCTCTTTAAAACCATCAGAGTCTAAACATCATCTTCAACTAATCTCATATTTCATTTCAAGGGACATCCTTTATCTGGACCAAATGTGCACCTCCTTTTTTTTTTGTAAAATATGAATATTTAATTTTTCAACATAATAAAAAGGAAACTTAATTAGATGTTTAGATGTTTGCTTCTCAAAGACAGTCTTAGTTCCTGAGGAGACATGTAGGGGACAAAAATAGTCTCATATTATTATTTAACCTGTGAGAAAAGTACATTACTCTGATAATATATCAAAATAAACCAAAACTCACACTAAGTGAAGCTCCTGTTCCTGACAGATCAACAATCTAGCCTTTTAAGATGCTATCAGAGAGTCATTTAAATTAGGTTTTATGATACCTGTTGCAAGACTATCTCATAATACTGATGTCTGAATTTTCCAAAGCAGCATCCAGCAATAAAAATGCATTTTGCAGAAAACTTTTGATTTATTTTTTAGCAGCTTTATACATAAATTGACATAAATTAATGAGCCATGATTGAAAAATATGAGTCAGAGGTGATATAAAACGATTTAAAAATAAATTAACAAAAAAATAAGTGAAAAGGTCTCCTCAGCCATGACTCTGCATTACGCACAGACATTAAACATTTTAAGCTATTTTTGTGAAGTATTTTTTTTTGTCAACGACAACTCTCATGGGTCAAATAAGTCAAATTACCATCAGGAATACTAGCCCCGCTTTGTGAAATAAAGAGGTGATAATAGCAGCACTTTTATTCCTTTAAATGACCCGTGAATATTATTTTACCTGTGTTGAACTGGGAGGACGCAACCATTCACGCCGACACAATAGGAACAGCAGACCGTGCGTAAATTGCATCTTCATTTGCATTCCTCGTCCAAAAAATCATGCAAATCTTAATGAGACAGTCTCCATTGTGGCTGTAATTGAAAACCCATTCTTTGTTAATTACTGTTCCTCAAAGGCCTTGTCCGCAGTCACTGGGCTGAAACAAAAAAAAGTTATTGATTCTGGAGGTCGTGGGGTTTAAAACGGACACGTAAAATAATTTTGTTTATTGTTGGTTCGAGATGCGACTTTCGATTATACAAAAATATCTCTGTCCTATTTGGGAATCGTCAAAAATTAGATAAAGACAAAAAAGCTGTAAACGCAGTCTGTAACTATAAAAAGGCAATAAAAAGGCCATAAATTACAGGCCATTATCAGCTGCTTATTTGCAGCTGAATGGCAGACACGCAGCGGCTGCGTCTTGTCGTATAATATTAAAGTTGGGCGCATTTTGTCCGTCGTGAATTGAAATTGTCTGACCATAAAGCTCCATTGACAGCCGAGCAAAGGATGCGGACACGCAGACAACTGAGCTGCTTTCAAAGGTGGGATTAATGTCTTTTTTGTGTCAATTAGTCGACCTGAATAGATTCTAATTCCCATAAAGCTCTTTGCAAATATAACTAACATTTTTGTTTGTTTTATTTTCTAGGCCCAAAGGCCACGAATTAGACCTTTTTCTGCAACAAAGACCTTTGTTTTCTGTGATTCCTGCCAGCTTTAGCCTCCAGATTTAGTGCTGTGTCGACATAAATGTCAAATTTAAACACAGTGTTTGCTTATAATAACCTCGCACATCTTTACTGTAACGAAAAACACTCAAATACAATTGTAGAGGACATTGTTTTCACGCTACATGCACATGCACAACCCATCCATTAAATTATAAAGATGGAGCTGATTGCATGCAGCTTATATCCTCCCATCAGGACATCATCATATTTCCCAACATTCAACAGTGGGATCCTGCAGCCGTGCGCCCTGAGAGCCCCTTCGGGCTGTCAGGCTTGTTGGGTCTGAATCAGAGCAGACTGTGCTGGTGGTCCTCCGTTCCTTAATTAGGAAATTAGCTGCACAGAGGCCCTCATTACCAAACTCCGGGTTACTGCTGGTGTTTTTTTTCTCTCCCTCTCTCTCTCTCTGCTACCGGTCAATTTCCATAAGAAGATTACAAGCGGATCAGTATTGAGATCTGCCCTGATAAACAAATAACTGTTCCGCGAGAATAGATGGCTGCTAATTGGACGTTAGTTTTATTGCTCCTGCTCTGTTTGTGACGCCCCATTGAACGCGAAAATTAAATTCATGAAGTGATGTCTCTTTCAGCTGATTTACAACAACTATATGGCCGAGGGACTGTGGTCTCTCCCAAACAGATAACAGATCAGTTTTCTTTAAGCTATTTGTGCCTATATATGTAGTCTAATTTTAAAAAGAATAAATATTATTGACACGTCTTGTATTTATGTCTGTTTTAGTCCCCTAGTGTGACTTTTATAAATATATAGCTACATTTTATACCCCTAATGCTTTGACATTTTACTTTGAAAACGGAAACTTTCTGTCATTCTCGGGGATAAAGAAGAGCAACAGTGACAGAGAGATGTTATCGGCTCATTGATCATTTAATAGAAGCTTCTCTTTTAACCCGTAAATCAGATGGGACGCTGATCTTGTTTCAGTGTTTTCCACTAAAGGATCGATTTTCCAAACAGAGTCTGGCTTCTGCATTTAAGTCTTTGCTCTCCACGAGGGGGATAAATGATAGATTCAAAAACAAGTCTGTACGCTCTGGTCCCTCGTGTGGACGCACTGCCCTGTATTTATAATAAAATGCAGGAGGCCTCCAGTAGCTGCATTTTAGGTTTTAAAGCTCCGGGAGGTGAAACGCTCTAAAATGCACATACCAGAGCGGTCCCCGCGGAGCTCATCTAAATACTGAGGTGTTAATGGTCGTTTTCGATGGGCGATTCGCTCGTGATCATTAGCAGGTGTGAGGTTTGCCCTGTTGAGCAATCGGTTTCAACGGCGAAGCGGCGTTTCAGGTCGTTTGTAAGGAGACACATGCAAATGAAGAAGGCCACTCCACGGTAATCATTTTAATAACCATTAACACCGCGGAGAGAAAACAAGTCTGCAAGCACGAAGCTGACGGTGTTCAGGAAGAGCAGGCGCGAGCTGTTCGCCACGCGGAGAGCCTCCAACCCAACTTTTCCTGTGGGACTGCGGAGATGGCCCGTCCCCTCCACAAGAGGTCGTTGATGTATTAAAGTTTTGCATTGTGGGTCCCTGAACGCCGCAGAAACGTCCACATTAACTCGCCATTCAGTTTAATTTGAAACTGAGTATTTCGGACCTGTTTCAGGTAAAATCATGTCGAGGTCATTTTATGAGATAATGATAATTCATTAACCTGCTTCTGACGCGGATTAATTTCTCTAATACAATCAGAATATTATTTTATTTATACTAGCGGAGTCATCAATCTTATTCTGTTTTATTTCAACATTTACACTTGGAGAATATTCTTCCACATTAGTTAAATTACATTAGAGGGGAAGTTTAATTATTTCAGCCCCTCGGCAGGTTTGTATCCTCTGGTTGTTTTAAAGGAAATTCATCCAGCGCGAAGGAGACTGAAAAACTCTTGAGGAAAACTTCGGAGCAGGTGCTGCAAAAAAAAAATGTTATCATAAATAATTTTTTAAAGCCACCTTTTTTTTTTTCAAAGTATTTCAGTGTGTTGAGAGTTTTGACAGAAATCCTTTTTTTTCTAAATCTTTTTTTTATGTTTGCAAAATCTATTTTGTGAAATTGTGATTAAAGCAACAAAACACACATTTGACAGCAGGCAGAGATGAAAGGATTTTTTTTTTCGGCCAAGGGCACATTTTATTCCAATATTCCACTTTTTACTTGAAGTATTTGCACTCTTTATAGGTCGGGTTTGGCCTGTTGGGATTCGCCTCTGCAATTAATTTATTGACATTGATGTCTGAAGACTTATGTTTCCCTGCAGCATATAAACTACATGTACTCTTTTTCGTGTAGCCTACATGGTCCCAGGCAGTCTTTAAAACTTTTTTGGAGTGTTTGACTCTTTCCCTTTAGTCCCAAATGTAGAAGAAAGTTTACAAAATAACCCAATTTTGGATGTAATTTGCTCCAAAAACGACTTTGAAGCCATCAGGCAACACCTGTTCAATACAAAAAACTAAGTCGGCTACGTTTTCCGTTAACCCTTCATCTCCATTCTCAGATTGTAAAGGTTGTAAATCTATAACATTTTGGGCTCAGGTTGTTGAGCTGCGCTGCTGTTTTAAAACTTTACCACTCCCTCCTCCTCCAACCAAAACACTGCGCCGTGTGCTCCGGTTGGTTACACGGTGGGTATGGGAGCTGCGCGCTGATTGGTCGCCTGCTCCTCATTGTCATGCTGTCAATCCACATCACATGGTCCGGGCACTAGGCCTATTAACAGATGAGCTTGGCGAGCAACTTTACAGACTTCTGTTTCAGAGCCGTGGGGGACAGAGCAGCTTTGAGCGGAGAGAAACCAGAAGCACCTGCAGACGCATTTGCCTCTTTGGGCACAACTTTTTTCCCATCTTCTTATGAGACTGGTCAGTACCTCTACCTCTTTGACTTTTGGCGCTGTTTTGTGAACTTTTTTTTTTTATGTGCCTGTGAGTGAACACTAAAAGCCGCCTGAATGTATAACATGATGGAAACCGAGCTCAAGACCCCGCTCCCGCAGTCCAACTCGGGCTCGGCGCAGGGCGCAAAGAACAACAGTGTCAGCGACCAGGAGCGGGTGAAGCGGCCGATGAACGCCTTCATGGTCTGGTCCCGGGGCCAGCGGAGGAAGATGGCTCAAGAAAATCCCAAAATGCACAACTCTGAAATCAGCAAGCGGCTCGGCGCTGACTGGAAACTTCTGACCGACGCCGAAAAGAGGCCATTCATCGACGAGGCCAAGCGTCTACGCGCTATGCACATGAAGGAGCACCCGGATTATAAATACCGTCCCCGCAGGAAGACCAAGACCTTGCTCAAGAAAGACAAGTATTCTTTGCCCGGGGGACTGTTGGCGCCAGGAGCCAACGCCGTCAACAGCTCTGTGTCGGTGGGGCAGCGGATGGACGGTTATGCGCACATGAACGGGTGGACAAACAGTGCGTACTCCCTCATGCAGGACCAGTTGGCCTACCCTCAGCATCACAGCATGAACAGCCCCCAGATCCAGCAGATGCACCGATACGAGATGGCAGGTCTCCAGTACCCGATGATGTCCTCGGCTCAGACCTACATGAACGCGGCGTCCACGTACAGCATGTCTCCGGCGTACACGCAGCAGACCACCAGCGCCATGGGACTGAGCTCCATGGCGTCCGTGTGCAAGACCGAGCCGAGCTCACCGCCGCCGGCCATCACGTCCCACTCTCAGCGGGCGTGTTTGGGGGACCTGAGGGATATGATAAGCATGTACCTGCCTCCCGGCGGGGACAGCGCGGAGCATTCCTCCCTGCAGAGCAGCCGGTTACACAGCGTCCATCCGCACTATCAGACCGCAGGGACTGGCGTCAATGGGACGCTACCTCTCACCCACATCTGAGAGCATCAGAAAGAAAAAGACTTCAAACTTTAAAAAAAAAAGTACTTCGGATACTTGAACTTTTTGGTTGCTAAAGAAACAACGTTCAAAAACAATTTTATCTCAATATCTCCTGAGTTTGAGTCCATTTTAGATGCTTTTTAAAATGGACCGAAACTGAGCGTTGAGCCCATCAGAGTAAATTGCATTGCAAAGAGGCTTTTTATCACAAGTATAAGCAATCAACTTATGTAGAAGAGTTGGACTTCTATATTTTAATTAATGCCATATTTTCTCTCTGTGAAAAGGCATGTGGCCTCATTACGAGAGGCTGGTGTGTTTCAGAAAAGCTGGATGGAAAGTTGGTTCATAAATGTTTACACTTAATTTGTAGAATGTCAGTTGTCTCGACTGTGTCCAAATTTTGTAGTCTCTCTCTCTTTCTTTTCCTCCCCCCTCCTGACCTATAGGTTAAAATGAAATGTTAAGACTGTGCGGGTCGCAAACGCAAGTTTTATTTATAGTAAGATGTTTTTTTTTTCTTTTTTAGCTTGTGAACCCGATGTTTTGTCACGTGAAAAATGTTCAAATTTTGTTTTTGTAAAATTGTTATTTTCTGTGATGGTTTTGACAGTGTCATGTTTACTCATTATCCTGAACGAAAATGTTTATTTAAACTGACGTTTCTACATATTTTAAGACCATCCTCTATTCTTAAATGCTGAATAAATTTGTACGAAACATAACTTGTGTCTCTTGTGTGTGATATGAGGTTTGGGTATTTGACTTTGGTTGTTTTTAAAAAATCTCTGGAGTGCAGGTTGTATCTCAAGGGAGCTTAATATTGAAAAGTGGTTATTTTATAGGTGATGTGTGAAGATCTCCAAACATCTGATCTGTCATTTCCACTTTAACACATCAGATTTCTTAAATAATTAGGTCTTCCAGTCTCTTTTAACAACCTTAAAGAATAGTGAAATAATGATTTGCTTTCTTGGACTTTCTTATGCATCGTTTTGAACGTCCACTTAAAATAAGAAATATAATTTTGCATCATTTGTAGGTTATTGAATTTTTATCTAATATTTCTGGTAAACAGGCTCAGTAGTTTTGAAATTGACATTAGTTGAAAATGAAGGTAGTCTTCATTTTTAAATAGTTGATGAGAAGAAACTGTATTTGTCTTTGCCTCGATAAAGTTGTTCTTTCTTCAACTTCACCAAGTTCACTCACTTTATTTCAGTGTTGACTTGGTGAAGACAGACTGAGTATTTAATTCAACAGGTTGTCATCAAATATTGTCTGTTTCAATGTGTTTTATCACAAGAATTCAAGTTTGATTATTTCTACTTTTTACAAAAATGAATCTAAGAATCTAAATAAAAACAAACAAAGAAATGGGATGGGCGACAAATCATTTCACACTTGTCACAAATATTTTCTAAAATGTCTAAATATACCCCATAAAACACACGAGATGCCGTCTGAAACTTGTTTTGTAAATGTACTTTGTATGTCAGTGCTGATGTGCCAAAGTACGTATAATTTGTGACTTTCAGTTTGGCAAAGAAAATAATGTAAATAAATGACTTTAAAGAATCCAATTAAGTATTTTAATACGTATGTTGCACGACTTCTCTCATTTAGTCTTTGATATAATTTCTGAAGTGCACAGAGAAACTTCTGGTGTGCTCGTTTACATTTGGTAACCTTTTTAAATTGCTGTCCACTTCTGAGTTGGTCCTGTTAAAATTTAGTGATGCCTTGAGCCACTATAATCTTTGTGGTGGATTTTATTTTTCATCAAATTACACTGAAATTGCATCACATTCATAAACTGTATGTGCTCACTGTGGCTGGCACTCTAATAATGCAAAGGTGTGTGTGGAAGAATGGGCCGGCAGTGTACCTTTAGGATAAATAAGCTCTGGCCACCAAGAGGGCCGGAGCAGTGGCGGTCCTGCTGGCCTTCCCACACTCCCTGTAGGACTTGATCCACAGCTCAGCACAGCGGCCTGGATTAGCCCCACGCACCTTTGTGGAGGGAAAGATTATCCAGACCTCCCTGCATTCACTGACAGGGTCTTAAGTCATTCTAGCGTGCCAGCAGCCACCCGTCACCTAATCACACTTTCCAACTCATTTTTTTGTAATTAAGCAGCTTTTCTCTTCCTGCTCCTCTGTGTCAGAGGTGTTTGCTGTGGGCTGGACGAGAGTGATGGTTTTTAGTTGTTTATCAAACTCAGACAATTACGAAACCTCAGGATGGCTTTCACCTGCAAAACTCCTTTTGATAAATACACCAAGTTGTGGGTTAACTTTCGCCCGAAATGTTGAGGTTTCTGCTTGATGCAGAAGTTTTAACATGTCAGTGTAGTGAAATGTGTCAGTACAGCTCAGCTCTCTGTGACTGGCACTGATGTTTCCAGCCTAATGATAATTTAGGAGTGAAAATCTGTGTTTGGAGAGAGGTGTGTGGCTGGACGGTGCATAGCTGTTTATTGTGTTTGAATGTTCTGGCACTGAGGCCATCCGAGTTTTTGGGCTCCCCACCCCCCCCCTGCTCTCCCCCTGCTGAGCGCCCGGAGGGCCTCTCTCTCCTGTCATGTGGAGCTCTGTGCCCACTCAGCAAGTGCAGGCATATCCCACTTCCATCTGCCTATGACCTCACAGCCCCTGTTTGTTTAACCCCCTCTCCAAAAACTAACCTAATTATAGCCCTGTAGAACATGGATTCAGCGGATTCCCAGTGGATTCTGCCACTGTGTGTCTACGCGCACCTATGTATGTGTGCAGTGCATGAAGGGCTCCTGCTTAACAGCGGCAGTGGGCCGTGTTTCAGTCGATCCTGTTTTTCACATGTGTCTCTCCTCATATTATGTCAGAACATGCCCTGTCAATTGCATGTCTTGTGGGAGTAAATGCGCACAAGGTGGTAGAGGCAATGGGAGTGCGTTTTGTGTGTCTCCTTTTTTTACGTCAGCGTGATGAGTGGAAAACTCATTACACAAATCTGGTTGACAGGCTGACGTTGGTGACATCACTAACTCGCCTGCTCGACTGGCTGGGCGACTTCCAGCAGGAACACACCTGAACTCTTCACGTAATCTCAAACGCAAATCTGGAACCTCCTCTGATGAACAGATCAGACATCATCCAACAACATAGTTTGAGTGAAACGGATGAATGGACGAGTGCGATTAGGGACTCCACCTATGACAGAGTCAGACTGTATTGATTTGCTGTGGCTGGGATCTCCAGGAGGCCCTTTGAGCAGAGCCTGGAGGGGCCTAGTGGCCTGTCCAGCTCTGGCAGGCCTGTCCAGAGTGCTGGGACTCGTGTGAGGTACTGAGATTGACAGCAGAGCGGTGTGTTTGTGTGTGAGTGTGTAGAGGTGCGGGGGTTGGGGGTGGGGGTTAATCTCCCTGAACTGGGGCAGATGTTGTTAACGAGCTCCTCTCAGGTCGACTCCCTGCGTGGGAAAATGGCATCAAATCCTCCTGGGGTCAGGGCTTTTGGGCTGACCCACTGAGAGCCATCCCTCTCCACTGCACCGTCCTCTCAATCCCCTCTCCATTCACTCACCCACTCACTCACTCATTCACTGACAGCACTCACCGGAGACACTAGAAAAAACACATTTGACCATTTTCATACCTCTCCTCCTTTTAAGTACATCCCCAATTTTCAGCTCCTTGCCTGAACGCATGTGAGCACCAACAGACTTGTTCCGTGATGCAAATGGCTCATTAATGATAGCTGTGGTTGGATCGCCATGCCTTACACAACCACAAGGAATGCTGAGTGGGAAATGCTTCAAAGGCAAGCATGCCGCCACTCAAGAAACTGCATCCGCCCAGCAGCAAGTTACTTGTGTTTATGTCAGTTGAAAGTAAATTACTTGAATTAAGGGCTTATTAGACTTCCAGGCGCCCGAGCTGCTATAGGGTCGGTTACGTAAAGAAATGGATTTAGGGTGCAAAATTACATTTGAAGTGAAAAAATTATGTCTGATATGTTTTTTGTTTTTGCTGCATTAGCCAAAGCTTCGGCTTTGATCTGATGCAGGAGATCTCTGTTGAAGGATATATTAGAAACACCTGACACCTGTGCTACAAAGCAGGGTGGAAATTAGTCCAAGTCAAACCAAAAATCATTGTGAAATGATTCAAACTAAGGAGAAGAATCATTGCCAAGCACCGTGGCCATGATGTTGTTCCACCTATGTACAGACTGTACACATGTACATTAGTGATGTGGCGACTTCTCATCAGTCATATCCGGAATGGGCATGTCTCTCTTCACCATATCATGTCAACATGCCTGCTTTAGGGTTTATCCCGACTCAGGTTTTTAATGCGAGGGTCATCCATTTAGGTGTCTGACTCTGAAAGTGTGTTTACTTTGCCCCAGCAGGTGTGTGTGAATATGAGACGTGTCAAATATGAGACAGGATTACCGCCTCTTTTGTCCCAAACAAAACAAACACAAATCACACGGACAGCTGAAATGGGAGCATTCTGTTTTTTTGAGGCCCGGTTTGTATGTTTAGAGAGTTTTTCTGATGTTTTGTTCAACTAAGCACTACTGAGGTTTACTTGAACTTGTTTTCGCTTGTAATTGTGATTAGAGGAAGATGAGTAAAACCGCACACACTCATATACACAAGCACGCAGCTATGTATGAAACTGGATTAAGTGGCCTCTTCCTGAATAACCTGTAAGGGCAATTACATACAAACGGTTGGTTCTAATGTGTGTTAAGGAAGCAAGACTTTCTAGTGCGTAAAAGTGTGTCTGCTGCAGATGGTCCCTTTCTGTAGCGCACATCACTTTGTCTATGAACACTGGAGCATGCAGCGTTGCTTTTAATTTGCCAAACTACTGTTGTGACCCCACTTCTGACCTTTTCTTGGAAGCCTAAAAGAAATGGGGCCAAGTGTATGTGTGCTAATGTATATACTATGCCTAGGGACAGCCAAGTGAGTATGGGACTCCTGCAAGACAATGCATAGTCAGGGAGGTGGGGGGGTGGTAAGGACTTAAGGGGGTGACAAGGGGGGAAGATTAGGCCTCTCATCTAGGCCACAGATATTGATTAGTGTTTGTTGAGGACAGTGAGAGGGAACACAGATTGACAGACACACAATGGTGGTGTGGTGCTCCATCAGAAGCCCTCTGATCATATCGCTATTGTCAGGAGCTGTGTTCATGCAGTAACCTGTGCCCACGTGTGCCCCCGCCCCATAAACACACACACACTCCATACACAAAAACACCTGCACATGTTGAAAAAAAAGGTGTGTTGTCAAATGCACCCAGAGTAGGAGCAAAGATTTATTTTCCTGGGGGCACTTTGTCTTTTAGTGTAGCCCAGTCTATATATATATATGTATATATATATATATATGTATGTGTGTGTGTGTGTGTGTGGTTTATGGGAGTGTAACCCTGGGAACATGGGGGGAGGTGGAACACTAGGCTACGGGTCAGTCCTGACTGACTCTGTCACTTATTGATTAGTTGCCATGGAGAGTTAGTCAGGCCATCTCTCTTGGAGGTGTGTCCCTGAGGGCCGGCAGCACTGCCCAGATGAGCCTGTGGAGGCTTTGTCTGCAGGGGGTTAATGTGTGTGTGTGTGTGTGTGTGTGTGTGTGTGTGTGTGTGTGTGTCTTGCGTACTCTGTGTGTGTGTGTGTGTGAGTAAGAGCGTGTGACCTCGCTAACTCTCACTCACGCTTCCTTCATCCTCATCCCTCTTCTCTTTGACCCCCTGCGGTACTTTTTCTTGCACTTTAGGCGCCTTTGCATCCTTCTCCTGAGTGGATGAACTCACAGCTAATCTGCAATATCTAAAATGAATCAGTGTTTATGCATACACCTACTCCCATGGGACCTGTAATAATGGGGATTGTAAACAAATTGTCCAAAGTTATTGAGCTGTGAAATCCCCTTCATAGCCCCTGGATTTGCCTACTCATATGATCCCCTCTCATCTCTGCTCTCGTATTGTCATTGTTCCCATCAAACGTTAAGATGGGAGTGTGTGCATGAGGGAGATGGACGGTCAGGACTCAGTGGTGCCAGAGGTCCACCTGCAGTAGCTGACGACTCCACTGACAGCCCAGCAGGGGACAGTGAGGGTGGTGGTCTTCACACCTTTCTGGAATAATTAGGAGGCTTGGGAGTTCAGGTGGGGAACAGGGCAGCACGTAGCCAGTATTTACTTTCAGAAACAAGGTGGAAACTGAGAGATAAAGAAACACAAACATAATACAGTATTTTGGCAGCAGCTTTAAACCTTCTTTCTCTGGACTCTCTCAGTTCCGAGGCTGATTTTTATTTATTTAATTCTGTTCACCAACTTAATTACTGAGACTGGGGAACATGGAGACTTTGAGCAAAAAAGTCAGACAATCGTACAAGTCTTAAACAAACTCCCCGGTTACCTTATTTAGAAAGAATAGGAGCATCAGGAACAGTGAAATTATTACCCAAACTGCCTCTATTAAAGGTTACAGGCAGAACTTCTGGTTCAACTTTGATGCACCATACTTACTGCCCGGTTTCTCTTTGCAATGGCAGTTTATTATGTTAGTCATTTCGGATGCATTCACTTTTTGCTTTTCCTTCCAAATACTAAGTGATTCTGCCTAAACTGTTGGCTTGTTTACAACCTCTCTGAACGCTTGAATGCTTGTGTGTCTTGCCCTGTTGGACTTTGTTGTAACAACTTCACCATGTTTCCAGATCTCAGCAAATACTTTTGGTGAGTAGTTCGAACTGTGAAAGTAAGATCTAAATTGTCAGAAACTGGGTTTATGCATTAATGCTACTTCTATTAAAGCATCTATAGCTGACTCTAAAGTTTAAAGCATAGTCCGTAAAGAGAAAAAGTTTTAGACATGATTTTCACTTAAAATTGTAAATTTATACTCGGAATAATGCAAACTTGTTCTCCTGTTAGGAATATGCGCTCAAACTTCTTAACCCGAAACTTGACAACGGGCCCCCACTATGTCCCCCTTAATATCACACCTTGGATGCATAAACATGCCTGTGCTCCACACATCACCCCACCCCGGGGGGTTGCATGGCTTTAGTGCCGCACTGTGACACCAATCAGGGGAGATGGCGGGCTCCTTTGTCATGCAAACACCAATCGCTTCTTGTCTTATTCAAATGTCTGCCCTCTCTCTGTCTCCTCTCCCTCACTCTCGCTCAACCCCTACCCCAGCTTCGCTCCCCACCCTCACCCTTCCACCCCCGACTTCAGCCCTCTTCTCTGCCTCTCCCTCCTCCTCAAGTCCAAGTAAATCCTCGCTGAGAGAAGAGGGAGCCTCCAGTCCCGGGGCTGCTGAGGCAGGCCTCTCTCCTGGGGGTCAGCCTGTGTCTCAGCGCATGGGGCTGTTTCCAGGCCCAACCAAGTCCATTTCATATTCAAATGTTACAATCAGGCCTCTGACCCACAGGGGGCTCTTTATGGCTGCGGCCCCAGGTCGCAGGGTCAAGATGGTGATTTAATAGCTCAGGCAGAGGAAAGGAGTGGGGGAGCCAAGTGATTTAGGGGATGAATGAGTAATAAAAAAGCATTTTTCCTAAGTTGTCATGTAAATTTCAATCCGTATTCAATATGAGGCTCCCTCCACACTAGAGGCCTTCCTCAATGGCGTTCTAGTGGACTTTAGTCATTGAAAATTAAGAAAGTCCATTTTCTGCTTTTACTCTTGACTTGTGGTTGGTGTAAACAGTAGCTGACGGTGAAGCGGCCGCAGATTAGGGATGGAGATAAGGAGACGTTAAAGAGTCTTCATGCTTGTATGGTGCCACTGTGTCTCAGATGTCCTCACGCTCTGGAGTGGCCTGTTATTCCTGTCCCCGAGGGTGTGTTCCCAGCACGGCAGCTCCAGTAACATAGGCAGGTTTGTGTGTTTATATTTGTATGTGTGACAGAGAGTGAGCTAGAGTATAATGCTAGCATATTATGTGTGTATAGAGGGTCACTCACGTGGCTTTTTGTTTACAGGTGGAAGCATGGAGGCACTTGGACCCGCCACACCATGTTTTTAATTATTTCAGTTAGTTACATTTAGGTGTTTCTTCACTGGCATCACGCCTCAAACTGTGACTCACATGGTGTGTCCTGTTCAGGCCTTCCCTTAACCTGACTCATTTAAACTACAAACAAACCAAACAAGCCTCTTTAATGATGAGGCTGGGTTTATTTCTTTTCTCTTTTTTTCTCCACATTATCACAATTCTGCTTTTGAGCTCAGAAATGCAGGGTCCTCAATGATATACTCAGAAATAGACACAAAAGAAAATGATGTTGCTGTTGAATACAATATAGATGTCATAAAAGATGATGAAAACACAATGCGACACCTACTGAGTGGCAGCAGTAATTCCAAAAGTGAACAAATAGTGAATGAATGAATGAAATCTATTTTTATGACACACCCTATCAGGTTTATAAGACACCACCCAAGTTACAATAATGAATGTACAAATACACTAACTGTATACTATATATGCATATTCTTATATATAAAATAAGTGTGTCACCTCACTGTACACTGTGCTGCACTTTACATAAAACAAACAAACAATCAAAATTGAAAGACCTAGACGGCTCAGAAGGAATATTAGGCCTCTACTATAGGTAGCGGCCTTATGTCTGCAAATGCAAAAACTTCACTTTCATATCTCACTTTACTTTCTTTGAACTATACTTCCCTTACACTCATCCCCATCACAGATCTAAGTACTGCTCTCTTCACTGATTCACACTTGTTCAATTTTGTTTTCAGTTTCACTTTTGTTTTCAACCAGATCACAGTCTCTACACCAGTGTTGAACTTCTTCAATCCCACGACCCGATTCAATTAGAGCTGAACTAGTAGGTCAATTAATTGATTTGTCAATCGACAGAACATGAATTGACAACAATTTAGATAATCGATTCATTGTTTTTTAAGCGGCTGGTAGCACCTTCTCTAACGTGAGGGATTGATGCGTTTCTCTGTTTAATCTGTTTATCGTTGTAAACTTGGGTTTTGGACTGTTGATTGGACAACACAAGATATTTGAAGATGGACATATTCCTTTAGATTTCTCTGAGATTGTAAAGGCCAATCAATGAATCAAGAGAATATGTAGATCAATCATTAGTTTCAGCCCTTATTTCTACACATAAAAGTAGAGTCTGTTAATAATTCCGTGTCAGGAGGTGAAATGTACAAAGATTTGGCTTAAACTAAATATATTCGGACTGTTTTCTGTGACATTCAGTAAACATTTGATGCTTTATTGTAGGAACATCATCTCTACTCTCGGATAACTCCTACCAAACTGTTGAGGTCTTCAACATTACCCCCCCATGAAGAGTCATAAGACCCATTTTGATCTCTTTTGAGGAATCCCACATTCATTTTAGTGTAGAAAAGCATTGTACATTCATGCTCTGTAGCTTCCACTAACAGTAGCAGAGGCCAGAAGCAGAGGGCAACGTGGTGAGATGAGGTTGAGGGGCCACTGCAGGGCAAGGTAGGGCAAGCCTCAGTGGGCACAGCTGTAGCTCATAGTCATTACTGCTCCTCTACTGGTTTAGAAGAAAAGGGCCGCTCCCGCCACATGGCCGCTCTGCCACGCCTGCCCCCTGTCCCCTGCCACACACACCCAGGAAGGCCTGGTAGCGCCAGGCGGCACCACTCGCAGTTTGCACTCCTGTCACGTGTGGCAGGGCAGTCGAGCAAAACAGAGAGGTGTTGCAGGGTAGGGACAAGGCCTGGGGGGGGTGGGTAGGATGGGTGGGTGTAGAGGTTAAACCAGGGTAGGGGGGCTCTGTTCCTTCCTCTCTTATCTCCCGACTGACCATTCTCTTTCCCATCCCCTCCTCCACCCCTCCACCACCACCCCCCGACCCCCCCTTCTTCTCTCCCTTTTGTGGCCTGTGCACCTGCAGCCCTTGAGTCTGGGCAATAAAGCTGAAGGATTTGTCTACTGGAGGTTGGAGGAAAAGTGGGGGAATCATTAAGCAAGAGAAATACAAAAGCAACAGGTTCAAACTGTGGTTGTTATGTTTGATATGGTGCTATGCCATATTCCACAGTGATGGGCTTGATGTAATGCAGTTTGACATAGAAGGAGTGAGTTTAAGCAGATTTGCGTCCAGATTTACACCCTGTTTGGGTTAGTGTCATTATGAATCAGTCTGATCTGACACATGATCAGCTTTCAACCTTTGGCATGCTCTGCTTCCATTTAGGGATTACATGTATGTAAAATTAGGAAATCTCAAATGTCCCTAGAAAATCATGTATCTCCAAAAGGTCAACTTTTCATGAGCTAAGAAAAGTTTTCAGCTTTGTTACAATGCTTTTTTAAAATAATCCAAAGCTTTATAGTAAGTATATAAATTGGAGGGTGAGTAGGACTCAAAATCACCAACATTGGAGATACATGGTTTTCACAGGATAAAACGTGAAACAAACTGCAGTCACAATAATAAGTTAAACTAATCTTACTATATTAAATAAACACAAAATAAAATGCCTTTTAAACAGTGTCTTTTGTGAGTTCAGGAAATCTCAATTAGACTTTTATTTTCTTAATTCTAATGATTATAATCAAATTATATAATACAATATATAGTTCAAAAATGGTCCATTCTGCATAATAGGTATTTTCAATTTTAGTACTTTAAGTTTATTTTGATGCTGATACTTTTGTACTTGTACTTTTTGAAATTTTGAATGTATGACATTTACTTGTGACAGAGCCTTTCAACACAGTGGTACTGCTACTTGTACTTGAGTAAAATATCTGAGTACTTCTTCTTCTCTGTCATATTTTGGAGGAGGATATTTTTCTCGTCTTAAATCAGAACTGGACTCCTCAGATTGTGTGTTGAATGAAGCTTTCAGTCAGGCAAACAAAATACATTTACAAAACAAAATCCCTTAGGTGTCAAGTGAAGGTGCAACAGTAAAATGTGTGAGTTTTGTAAACATATATTATGTAGGCACTGGGTAAATAAAAAAATAAATGGATCAGAGTGCTTTTGTTTACTTTGTATACTTAATTGTTTCTCATGGACATACACATTGTCAGTTATGAAATCGTGACCTGAAACACTGTATAGACCATTTACTTTGAAAATACATTCAAACATGTGACGTCACTTTGTAAATGTTTTATTGCCTGACTTAGGTGACCAAAATGAAACACACAGTGATGGAGACAACAGACAGAGTTCCACAGGAAAGCTGGTTGTATACTCATAAACCCACATGTAGGTAAGTGTGTTACAAGAGTAAAGCTTTTCTACCAAACTGAAATAGTGGTTCAATGTATCTAAAATGTATAGGCGAAGAAAAATTGTTCTCAGCCATGTTTTGCAGAGTCTCTGTTCAATTCCCCACCTGTTGTAATGTTATGTTCAGTCATGTAGAACTTTTCTCTCACCCGTTGCATGCCAGACCCCCCACATTGTAAATCGGCGCAAAGGGAAAAAGATTCAGCTCTTTCAGAGTGCGACCATGAAGGCAGAGGAAATCACTCTAAACGGTCTTAATTCTGCCATTAGATGAGAGGGAGCGCTGAGGGGATTGGCTGGCCCTATGCTCCATATTCACAGAAGCAGGATGAGGCTGGGAAGCCTGCTGAGAAAATGGTGTCGTAATCAGGAGCCGGCAGTTCTGCCTGATCAGGTACACTAGCCCCTCTTCTCCTTTCCTCAAACCCCTCCTCCTCCTCCTCCCCCCCTCTCATTTCTCTTCCCTTCCCCTGCCCCGTAAGGAGATCCTAATAAGAGTTTGGATGTACTGAGCTCCTCTTATGTGAAGACCTGGCAGGAGGGAACAGAGATGAGGCCTGAGGTGGGGGTTGAAGCTCGAGGTACGGAGTTGTTGCGGTGGGATGGTGGGGGGCTCGTTTTTTTGTTCCCACATTTGATTATTCAGGTTGGCTGAACTAAATTCTAAACCCATAAAATTCGTATCCCCTCTGGGGGACCATTTGCATATATTTCAGTACCCCCTCCCTTACATCCCAATTCCCCTTTTTTCTCAGAAAGTGAAAGAGAGGGCGAAGCAACCAGGCCTGTCTAGGCTTTAAGATGTCACCGTGGTGTGAAATATGGGCGAACAAGCAGGGTCTTTGAAACTCAAACTAACCCCCCACCAGCCTCTGAGCTGCTGCCACACACACATATACAGACCCAGTCATCCTCTTGCCCTCCACTGGTTGCTATCCCTAAATAGGAATTCAATTTCAGTGTGTAGTTACACGTTCTGCAACTTTATTCTCAACTTTTTGCACCTGCGATTCTTTCAGGTGACGCGGGATGATGGTGTGCTGTAGCATCTGTTAAGGTCAGGAGGAGTCATATCTGTACAGATTAGAAAGGAAACTGCTCTTGTTACAGTTGAGTGTGTTTTCATGTTTAGGTACATGGGAGATTATTACTTATAGGATTTACTTTCAGATATGTAGAATCATCTGTTTGTCAGTTGTGCATGTGCAGATATTTACAAAATACCATAAGCCATGACATGTCAAGCCCTGCCATTATACCAGCGTGGAGGCCAGGAAGAGTTCCAAATATTTGATAAACATGTCAAAGCGGTAAAGCCTGGACTTGTAATTATGCCAATTTTACTCTTACCGTTGTCGATGTAGGGGATTAATTTTTCAGACAAAAATGTTCTGAAGTCAGGTCTTAAAATTCCGTTTAGGATGTGTGGCCAGCAGCGTAAAGATGAAGGGAACACACATGTAGCTGGGCACACAAACTCTGAGAGGCAAGCTGGATGGAGGCAGGGCTCCACATCGCCAGTCAGCCATAAGAGACACCTGTTCGTTTGTTTGGCTAGCAAACTCAAGGTTTTGTTTTTCACCGTGCCAACGAGGCCCGCTGGCACTAGTTTTACTGCCCATCTGTATGGATGGGTGAAGTTAGATGACTGTCTTTGAACAAGAGGAAGGGGGGGGGGTACTTGATGGCATTTCGGTCACATGGGGCGAGTTGCTGTCATCCTTTAACCCTCCCCCCTGGACCCCTTTCCCTCCCCCTCCCGTGCCCACTCCCTGGTGCACAGGCAGAATGCAGTGTCAGGAGGGTGAGCACTGAGCGCCCATTGTGTGTGCTAACCAAAGCGGAATGCCCGGGTGACAAAAGGGGGAGGAGTGGGCTCAGGGCACACAAAGCCAGGGGGAGGAGAGGGTTGGAGGAGGAGGAGGGGAGGGAAGGAGAGGGGGGCAATCTGCTGGGGGCTAAATAGATCCACTCAGCCCCCAAAACTCTAGGCACCCTAAAAATCTTCTCTCGCCTCCCCCCACTGCCTTCTCACCCTCACCAGGCCTCCCTGCCTCGGCTATGGGGTGTACAGTACCCCGGCTGCGGGAAGTTGCCCGTTTGTTCCCAGCAGTGTGAAAGAACTGAACCTTCAAACTATTAAGTGTTGTATTGGTTTTGGTGTTATGACTCATGGCCCTGAGGTCTAAAACAGGATGTATTTGCCAGCCGTAGTCATGGTTTCCAATTTCTGTCATCAGTCAGTGATGTCCTATAAGCCCCATGTATCACTGTAAGATGTTTACAAAATAGACTGGGAATTGTTCAGTAGGTGAAGCAACATAAAACATTTTGGGGACATTTTCAAGAAAAAGATATTCGATATTATATCAAATATTGGACCTTTTCCCCCCTCTGATATCCACTTTTCACCTTACACTGTAATGTGAATGACTCTTATCACTATACCACCTGTGACTTTGTATCTGTGTTTGTGTGTGTGTGTGTGTGTGTGTGTGTGTGTGTGTGTGTCTGTGTGGAGGGGGGGGGGGGCACATGTGCATGTACTCACCTGCCTATTCCAGAAGCTGAGAGCGATCTCGTGTGTAGTAGTATCGCACGTCAAAGCCTCTCAACTCCCACTCAAGACCTGGGGCAAGAGTGCGGCCACTTTAAAACACACGAGACAAACCCTGAATTAACTCTTTCTTAATACCAATATATCTTCTGCAGATGCAAGTAGGAGCAGATCCACTTTAAACAGGCGCCTCACAGCTGCAGGACCTCAGTACTTTTGACAGCAGTTTATTCTCTTTAAATCTCTATTCAACACTATGGGCATAAGTCTGATGCCATATCATCTTTTGTATCTTGTCAATAGCACCTGATGACAGGGTTTGAGGGGAAAGAATAACGTGGCTTAGCGAATGGGTTCAATTTGTTAACTTTTCTTTTGTTTTGGTGAAACTTTGATTTTGTTCAATGAGACAAAAATTGCAGTAAACCAAATGGATGCTATTCTTCAAAGATATTGGGTGACAGCATTAAATCTCTCTGTAGCAGCCAAAGATGACCTGATGTACCACCCAGATGTGGACGCTGACAGTGTCACTGAAGCTACAGGGTCACTTTGAAGAGATCTTTTCGTCCCTTGTGGTCCTTCCTCTCTCCCAAAATGATGACCATGCAGATCAAAGGGGATGCTCCAAAGAAAACTCTTAATGGTGACCCCCACCTTCCCCCCCCCCCTGCTTCTTTCTCCCACTCCTCTCATATGCACACTTAACATCTGAACTCCCTCCTTCTTTCATTCATGCTAACCTCGTATTTACATACGCTGCTGCAGGGCAAAGGTAGTTTCCCGTTTTATCTGTGCTGAGTCCATAGGAAGTAGCTTGCTGAGTTGTTTTGGTTTATGTGTTGTTAGTGAAACACAGAGGGTCAAATGCAAGCCCAGGGGGCAGGTTGAGGTCACAGAGTAAACCTGGCAAGGTCGATCCCAGTACCTTTGTGGCTAACTTTGTGTGAATGTTTTGGTGGCTGTGTGTGTGTGTGTGTGTGTGTGTGTGTGTGTGTGTGTGTGTGCTGCGCCTACACATGTGCTCATGCATGTATGCACATCAGCGCACGAATGTCAGGTGAGTTAGTGCTGTCTGTGCTGGTGCAGTCAGAGCCTCTCCATCAGTGCTGACCCAGGCAGCCATCATTGTTCTCGAGCTGTAAATCACCCTGCTGCAATCAGGGCCCTGATCTAGGCTTCTTTGAGCCCTCTCCACTCCAGATGATTCCCCTCCTGATTGGCCTAACTGGACTCCTGTCTGTGGCGGCAGATTAGCATGTGTTGTTTTTTCTCTGTGGCATACAGATTGAGCCATGTTAGCATTCACACCTCCACACAGCGCCAAAGGGCTCTGTAGAGGCAAACCAGACTTCCCTGATAGCTTTGATAACTTTTAGAAGAGCAGAAAAAAATACAGGTGGTGGACATAATAACAGGGACACCTGACTAAAAAATGGATTTCTAAAATGTATCCTCAAGAACTTTGTTATGCTGTGCTTTTGTTGACACTGTGTCAGAAAGGAAGTTGATTTTTTTAGGCTTTAGTTTGTGTTGTTGTTAGTATCATGAGCAAAATGTACTTAAAGTATCAAAAGTAAAACGGCCCTCGACTGTCAAATTATTATATATTACATAATCGATTGTTAATACTGATGCATCACTGAGTAAGCAGCCTTTAACTGTTGTGGCTACTCGAGGTGGAGCTAGTTTCAACTACTTTGGTTAAGCTAGCAGTTAGCTAATCTCAGATATGTAAACAGATATTTAGGCAAGTGACAAGATTTTAGTATTAGAAGCGTTCTGGTTTCTGTTTGTAGTCCGAGTAGTGTTGACCAATCATGACTGAGCGGATTGTAGCAAGACATTTAAGCACAACACAGAATTAAAAACGGAACATAAATTTGGTAGAAAATGTGCTACAGCTTTGAGACACAGGTGTGTTTATTGATCGGAATTTATTTTCTCGCTGGTATTTAGAATGCAGTTTCAATGGTTCATCATTGTAATTCGATTCAGTGTACTTTATTTCAACAGGATAATCCACTAAGTATCATATATTAATTCATTTCAATGTCTATAACAGGAGGTGGGACAGTCTTTGTGCTTTTGGCCTAATTTCTCCCTCATCATTTTTCTCCTCTTCAGATATCGTGATGAAAGTACATTCATGACCTGATCTGGTGAGACATATATGTACCTGGAAGGGTGCCCACTTGCTGCAACCTGTGTGCTTCTAACTCCGGGGGTCATTTGTTCTCCCAGTGGGAGACCTTTGGGTTGAGCACCCTGTCAACAGCAATCAGGGAGTGACCAATGGCTGAGAAGGCAAGGCCCATTGCCTCCCACAGAGAGAAACTTGCTTATCTATCCGTATCTATGCAGTCATCATAGTAAAGACAGCAATCTGTGATGTAATACCATATGCAGCTTAGAAGTCAGAGATGTAGGTTATGAATATGGTCAAGATCTCACAGTTAAAATGAACACGTTAGATAAGGTTTGGTGTTTTTTGTCAATATTAAGTACAGTCTCTCTTGGGAGCTGCTGCAAGTGAAGGTTTGGTGTTTTTCTCCATTCTGTATTCGCACTTACATTGTTTCTTTCAATAATATCCTCGATGTTGCTCAACATGAGCACAAAACTCTTCCAGGGAATGTAACAATCATACGTTAGTTATGTTAGGACCAACAGTTTCAGTTTTTTCAACTTTGTTTCTGAGAAATCATGCTTTATCGGTTATTTTGTCATGGACGACGCTCTAAATACTGCAATACCCATGAGCCTCAGTCGCCGTTGCCATGGCAAAGAGTCCAGTCAGATGCGTGAATTAGAATGGTAGTGAATTCAAGTTGCTGAGGTCAACCAAAGTTGACCCCAAAATTTAAAGTGAACTGATTCAAGCTGCAGATTATAAAATCACACGTGCCATAATTATAAGCTGACTGGGCGTTTCTTTCTTCCCCAAAATGTTTATTTACACAAACTTGTACATTTGACTTTTTATGAAAGAATCAAATATTTTCTAGCAGGGCTGTTAATATTTTGGACTGATGATGATAACATTGTCTGAGGGAAAAATGAATGGGAATTTTTATTTTATTGCCAGAACCAGGCTTCATCCCACTTTGGAACTCTTTAGCTGGTTGAGTTATGTTGTCGTGGAGACGGTCATTGTGTAGGCCTCATGGAATCCTGATGACATCACAGTGATTCCAGGCTGTGTGTGTTCAGTGATCATGGGGATCACAGGCCTTAACTCAGTGCCCGGTCCCTGCAGTGGATGAGAGACGGTGACTAAAGAGTGACAGAAAAAGTTATAAATTCTAGTCAGAGATGTGTGTGTGTGTGTGGCGTGCATAATATTCAGCAGCAGAGTGGGGGTAGAGCATCACACTATTAAAAACAACTTTATATCCAGAGTGCTCTTCAGTGCACACACCTACAACAGTCTGGTTCTCTTCTAACCTTACCTTAATCTTTAAATCTTTTGTGTTTCTTCAATTTTCATTTTTTTTTATTATAGTGGCACTCCGAAGACCTTTTATTTAGTAAATTATACCTTATGAGAGAGATTACAGTGGAGAGATGACAGGAAATTAGGGCAGAGAGAAAAAAGCAGCGACATGCAACAAAGGTCCCCAGCCGGATACCAACTGGGGATGTTGCGGTTCATGGTCGGTACCTTAATCCCTAGGCCACCAAGGCACCCCCTGAAGATCTTCTTGACAATAACTGATTTTAACACTTGCTTACCAAAATAATTGCTGAGAGACCTTATTTTACACTGACTGTGCTAAACAGTCCTTAAATAAAAATAACAAATAAAACTTTACCAGGAATTATCTTGCTCACTTTCTCTCGATCCACATTGCAAACAAGACTACAAACAAGAACAAACAAAGAGTCTACAGCCATGCTAGCAGCTCTCTGAGGCTGTATGTAGGCACTTACTATGTTCCCCAATCCTGGTTTATCCTGTAAGCACGCTAACATTTACTAAGTAGCATGAAACATTAAGCACAGCTGAGGCTGAGAATGTTATTCCTCATTAGGTACCAAAGTATTGGACAAAGTTTTGACCTGATGGTGGTACTAGATGAAGTCAGGGGATCAGTACAGTCAGTAGGGTTCATCCTCTGGGGACCACGACTGTCACTGCCACTATCATAGCCAAACATCTCTATCTCATTTAGTCTGTTTAATTGAGCTCTCAAAACTAGTTCTAAGTAAAGGCAACTTGTCTTCAGTTGCCTTTACTTCGTACTAGAATCAAAATAAAACTTTATTTTAGTAGTAGAAGCAAGTTGAAATAACTTACTGCGCCGGCTGCAGTATATATACTTATATTAGTGCGTAGTTGAAGTATATAATGGAAGTGAAAAGTTGCCAAAAAAATCAGTATGAACTATGTTTCATATAAAATGTGAAATCCTTTCTAGTGCCGCACGCTGGTAGCAGGACACCAGAAAGGAATTTTAACTCTGTTGCTCCCTAAACCAACAATGACAGAGGATGCTAAAAACAAACATCTCACTGACTAAGTTATGAATCAGACACGATCCTCTGGTGGAATTCTACAGAAGGAGGGAGAGAGAGAGAGAGGGAGGGAAGGAAATTACCTCTGGTATACATATCCTCACGTCTGATAATCCCGCCTCATGTGTCTGAGCGAGACTCTCTTGACATGGGCGTAATGGTAATTATGGTGATTTACAACTCGTTCCTCCAGTTGCTACCATTATATCACATGGGTTGTATGTTTTTTTTCCAAGGAAAGGTACCGAGTGGCTCTTTATAATTCTCTATAGCAAAAAAAAAGGCCCATGTGAACATTATTTGCCAGCTTGGAGCAGTTTTGTGTGCATTGGCGTCGCTTGTGCTTGAGCTCGCATGATAAAGAGACTTGATCTCCGTGTTCTCCAGTGTTTGCCTAATGCTCACATGTGTATGTGTTGATGTATTGTGTATGCGTTTGCTTATTGTGTGTGTGTGTGTGTTTGCCTTAGCAGGGTAGGGCGATGGGGTCCAAGGGGTAGACAGGGTGAGGAGGTGGGTGGTGGTGCTTGGACCTCATCTCCCAGGAACCTCTCTGTGCTCCAGAAACCTGAGCTTCAGCCTGTTAAGACAATAAGGGGAACACGTGAGACTCTGGCACATGGTGGCTAGGGTTACCTGCTTGCTCTGCCTCGCTCTGAACTTTTGGCCCTTGGAGCAAAACCTCCCCACCTTTATGATTCCTGCACTGTTCCACCTCCCTCCCTGCTCTCTGTCCACCCTTCATTAGGTCCCTCCCTTCATCTGGCATGTTCTTGTGTCTCCTTCTCGAATCATTTGTGTCTGACAGGTTTGTGCTGCAACTCCTTATTTTGCTTGTACAGTTGTGCCCCCTACTCCTGCTCTTTCACTGCGCTACAGAGCATTATGACTAATGATCTTTTGAGTGAATCGCTCATTGACAGAATTCCTCCGTTTCTGTTTGTTTGTGTGTTTGTTGTCTGTCTCTCCAGACAAAAGGCTGGCTGGGCCCCCGCCATTAGATATCCATCCATCCACAGTCCACAGGTGAACTCCTTCCACCAGCCAGCCAGGCAAACCTGACTTTCAAGTCTCCCACCCACATCTATTGGACTGCTGTCCTCTCACCTGTGCAAATATGAAAGAGCGAGAGAGAGAGAGATGGAGAGATGGAGAGAGGGAGGGTGGAAAAGAGTGAAATGGAAAGATATCCCAGCCTTTGGTTACTGGGTGGGGCGCAGAAAACAATACCGCACAGCTGAGCAAAC
This sequence comes from Enoplosus armatus, assembly GCF_043641665.1. Taxonomy (NCBI): domain Eukaryota; kingdom Metazoa; phylum Chordata; class Actinopteri; order Centrarchiformes; family Enoplosidae; genus Enoplosus; species Enoplosus armatus. Next base: position 14,941,836 of record NC_092189.1, read on the forward strand.
CTCCATAGCCATAGGACTTCACCTGAACACTCTCCACTTTTCTCCTCTCTGTTTTCTCTCTTAATCCATTCTCTCTTTCTGTAACCGGCCCCACAGCGATAGTGGGCTAAGGCGCTCTTTTATGGCCACTGAATAGAGATTTCCTTTGAGGTTATGGAGTTGATACACTCTCCAACGTCACTTTTGTGCCATGGTCACAATGTAGAGTGATCTACTGCCTTAGGGGACACACACTCTCTTTAGATGTGTTCCAGTGTAGGTGTAGGTATTATCAGGATATTATTCAGGAAATCCTTTCATCTAACGATATCCGCAGCAGGTTTCACTTAATTTGGAAATGTAGCCTATAATCTTGATCACACTACACTAAACCAACTTGATGACTGAGGAACAAAGGTGGTGATATGGATGGCAACATGTTTAATATAGTAACATGAAACTGAATCTCTGGGAGCTTAAATAAAAAAAAAGCTAAACTGTGTGGGAAATTGGAGGAGAAACAAACTCAAATTTAAAAAAAAAAGAGCATCACAAATACATTTTGTTCACATTCCTGGAACGCGTGACTGCTGAAATACAATGTGTTCATCAACAGCGATGCGCCTGGCTGAAATGTTGAAGCAAAGCAAAGATACCCCACATGCTTGCTCATTTGCTCCTTGATGTGAGACATACGTAGATATGAATCTTAACAGAAACATGAAGGTAAAATCATCGGTATCAAGTGGAAACAGTTACCACCCAGCTGTCGAAGTAGATGTGTATAGAGATACATAGGAACTCCCTGTTGGGTGTGTAAACTTAAATTAACTTAAAGTGATGTACTTTTTTGCTGCCTTGCTGTTCTGTGCATTAATGACTGTACCCCACTTTAAAAATGGAACACAGTATTAAGTTGACTGGACGTGTATTTGGTTTGATGGTGCCAGGGGTTTTTAGTGATGGTGAGGTATAAGTGAAGCATATCACATGAAGGCAGGCAGACTCTCACACCTATTTGCTTTCTTCCCTCTCTCTCTCCTCTGCAGGTTTGGGCCTGAAAGACGTGCCAGACCTGCTGCCAAAGCATCGGCCTCCACCTCACCCTGCAGACATGGCTGAACACACGCATGCATGCACACACAAACACGCACACACACGCACGCTAAAAACCCCCAAAAACATGCATATCTCTAATATGTGTTTTCAAGCATGTAAACATATGTCACTTCCTCATATTTCTATACATCCACCACCCACATGTGCCCAAGACCCTTTCGTGTGCATACACACACACACACACACACACACATTCTTGGCATCTTTACATCATGTCTATCTTGGCCTCTGATGATGGAGTCGTCTCTCATGCCTCGAGTCAGACGTAGACATGATCGGGTCACATTCACACGGTTTTCTTCAACACAAACATAAACACTCACATGCATTCGGTTTGTCAGTTGTCTCTCAGGCATGCCCTATTTTTAAAACCGTAAGCACACCTACACACATTCTCCCATGCTTGGGCACACCCACTGCAGCCCATGTCATGCTGCGAGACTATCCTCATCTCACAGAACACCCTGCACAGTTGTAAAGCAGGGAAAATTAGTCAGGTGAAGTAAATCTCGACACCTGACACTAGTGGTCTCTCTTTAAAGTTGTTTGCACCACCGCCCCCATACTTAATGGTACAGCACCTACTGATTACTGCATGCTCTGAACTAGTCTGGTAATTGCACAGTACATACCTGTCCAGGGTGTAAGCCTGTCCGCTGAACACGGGGCCCCTCTGTTAGACTCACGGTATTGTCTGAGAGAGGGAGCCTCCTATCTGTCATTCAGTATCAGCCATTGTCAGTGTGCATCCCCACTCTGGGATGCATGTGTCCCACAGCTGTAAAGGTCAACTCATAGAAAGGTGTATATGTTCATATTTTTGCTTCAATCAGCTGGTGTTTATGAAAAGTTTGATCTCGAATAACCAGTAACCATCATCTCAGAAGCTCAAGATAATACAGAGAATGAGCATCACCCCTTCAAAAGTTAAGTCACAACAGTCGTTTGGTATGTGAATCAGTGTGCAGTTCTTAAACCTGTGGTTGTTTTCAAGACAACTGAATGAGTCAGACTCCATGTGCATGTGTTTGGTAGATGGTGACGTCTGTAGTTGTACAGTATGTAGTCTGTAACCACGAAAGCATTGCAAATATCACATCGGAGGATTGTTTTGTAGTTATTTTGGGTGGTCTGTTTTATCTATATCAGTATCTCTCTTCACTTGAAATCAGAGACACTGCTTTATCTGTTTGTCCCAAAAGATTATATCAGTATGTTGTTTTTGGCTCCTTTTTCTCATCCTACAATGGCAAAACTGCTCTAAAACACCCACTCTTACTTTATATGTGCTAGTTGCTAAATGTGTCGTCTGTGCATCACAGCATTAGGGTTTTCACTTTCATGTAACCATTATGAACAAAATATTACCGACAAACTCTTTGATAACCAGGTAAAATGCTGAATGTACCTTAATGAGGAAGAGTAGGGATTATTTAAATTAGGAATTATTTATCTAAAATAATAGGGAAGAAGGGATGAGAAGGCAAATGGAGTGAAGTAAATGGAGGCTCACAGAGAGATCTCATTTCTAAATATTCACCAGCTCATTCCTGGGAGAAGCAAACTGGAATGAGGAGTGGCCACAGAAGTTTGTCACACAAGTTCTGTCTGAAAACACATTGAGTGCACTGCAGACAAATTCAACCATATCAGTGTACATACAATACATTTAGAGGTAAACGGCAACATACCAATGCCAAAATGCTAAAACTGAAGGTTCATTTAAATAGCTTGTGTTTCATCACATTTTATATTGCACTGCATTATTGGTTGCTTTGTAATTTACTGTTTACTGTGCAATTTTTGATGTTTTTTAATTCTAGTGCCCTTTGAGTGCCAAGCCCACATGGGCCGAAAGGAACATCACATAGACATGTACGTATAATCCTCATATCTACCCCCCTTTTATTTTTATCTGCCCAAAACAAAAACATGAAACATGAAGAATATAATAATGATTAGTATTATCTTATTGTTCGATCACTCATTTTTAGAAATGAAAAACATGTTTTTGAATTTTATGTTAACTAATTATGAGGATTTTGTGTTGTATGCAGTTTACTGGATGAAAAAGGAAAAAACACTCCTTGTTGGCATTTTGCAACATTTTAAAGAGATGTATAAATGTATATGTGACATAGGAGCAATAGCAGAATGTTAATTTGCTTAGAAAGAAAAAAAAGTGATCTCTGGGCTAGTTTTTCTGAATGGTGATGCAGTAGTGATTAGTATGAGGTGATAGGATTATGGTAAAGAGTAAAAATAGCACAGAACTAACTCACATATGAGCTTTTAATAGACCATTGAGAGGTTAGTGTGTATGACGGGCTTACAAATTAAGATCCATTTAAAGCTGCTTTTTTTTTTTCTTACATGAATGGTGTGTCTCTACCCCCCTCCTCCCTTTTACAAATCCCCCAGTAGTTGCGAGGTGGTGTTGTGTTGGTTAGGAGGTGGTTGTTGTTGTTATTGATAGCCACAGGCTTGTGGCTCTTCCTGGGTGACAGTAACAGGAGTTAAAACCTGTAAATCTTCAGGAGACCTCCTTCCACCCCTCTAATTCCTCATTACCTCACGGCAGGTTGTCTCTGGAGAGATTTAGAAGACCTGCAGGGCTGCTTTAGTGGAGGAGAGTGTTTTACTGAGTGTTAACCTATGTGGTGAGTGTGTAGGGCCACAGGGAAGGACTAGTGGGCCGTGGCTGTAGGCTAGGTGTGTGACCACGGACCACAGGCAGGTAACACCATATAGGGTTTCCATCCTTGGTTGTGCGTAAGTGTGTGTGGTTTCACGCTCCAGGTGAAAAGATGCTGCACTCTGACTAACTTTTTTGACAACCACAACCTAAAATAAGAAGAAAGATAACCTGAGAAACTTTAAATTTTACTGCTCTACTCTTCTACAGTCAGTTCGGTCACAGCTCAGTATTTCAGGGCAAGTGTCACATCTCATCCACTCTGTTAATTCTGCCTAAATGTTTACAGACTAATGAAAGGACTCTGGGTTGGCTCATCCTTTCAGCCTGCATCAGAGTAACCTAACACCCAGCGCCTGCAAACTCATCTGTCTGTTTATCTACCTGGCCGTCTGTGTCTTAACCTGTGTCTTTAAACAAACCTATAAAATCAGTGTTGGTTCCCAAACACTGTTCAAACAAGAACTTTTTCTGAGCTGGAGCCTGCAGGGTCTTCTGGGAGCCTCGTGTCGTCTGTTTACTAGCTCCCACTAGTGGTAAAAAGCAGTAATGTCAAAGCCGACCTGGGAGGTAATTAGTGCTCAGTTTGTCTGTGTAATGCATTTAATATCTAATAAGATCTAATAAGACAGATATCTCGTTTTAATTATAATGATATAGATTCAAGTTAGATACATGCAGAGTAGTTAAGCATTTATATAAACCTGAAGCACCGGTTTTATTGCTACAAAGGAATGAATAAATCAAGCCAAAAACACATGTACTATTTTAGTGCACACTTCATTTCTTATCTTGTACCATGAAGCAAGAATGCACTGACAAGCGGGTGTGATGACTTTTTCCTGTCTTCACATGGCTATCCTATTTGTGAATGCATGCTGTTGTGGCGTTGAAGTGAATCATTCAGCGGCCTGTGTGATCCCCTCTATGGCATTGTGTCTCCAGCGACAGTGTTTACTGATAATTGAGTAATTACCTGTAAAAGATAGCACTCCCATGGTTCTGTTCAGCTGTAATCTTCCCAGTCTGCATTCACTGCAGATCAGGTTTTACTTTGGGAACCAGCTAAATACAACAGTTTAGCACGACTCCCTGAGTAAATGTGTGTGTGACAGAGCTACATTCTGTATATATATATATAACCACTCTTGAGCTACCACTAAACTGGCCTCAGAGACGATGAACAGGAAACAAGAAAGTGTTTGAAACTCATTTGCCAACTCTGACACGATGATGGTTGGACATTCGAAATTGCACAAAAATCATACGACGGTAATTTGACATTCCTTTGTGAGTTTCACAATCCCACAGTGAATAGAAAGTTGTAACAGGCACTTTGTGCGTACACTAGTGGCCTCACCCACAATGGCATTTGAAAGACAAACAGCAGTGCGTGCTGCTGGCCGGAGCTCCACAGCAGTGAAAGTGGTCGTTCTTTTTGAATTACGGCAGCCAAAGTTCAGCATAATGTCCGTGTCATTACAGTGTAAAGAAACCTTTGTGAGTCAGCCCTGTCCCTTCCCTGGTCGTCTTAGGCTATTCTCTTTCTCGTAAAGAGTTTGAACTTGCTCTTCCTCTTCTTTCTTTCTTCCTCTCTCTCTGTCAAACTTTGTGTCTGTCTCTCTGCACTGAAGGATGGGCTCACAGTTTTTCCAAGGCTGTCTGAAAACAGGTGCCCGTGAAAACATTTAAATAGGTTTTGCTTGCTGTAATCATTCCTCCTGCTCATACTGGCCATTAAGAGATCCCTTCCTAATGTGTGTTCAGTGTAAGGCATGGGGGACAAAACCTCTGCATGAAGCTATGAGTCTCACTTAGTCAAATCAGAATCCAAATCAGCTTGATATGAGTACACATACAAGGAATTTGACTGTGGTTTTAAGTTGCTCTCAATGTACTTACACACAAAACTATTTACACACAAAAAAAACATACCGTACCGTTATGTACTTACAAATTAATAAATACATGAAAAGCAACAACAACAATATACAGGTGGAGTGTTCTGTAGATTGTAAACTAATACAAATGGCGAGTAAATATTGAATAGATAAAGTTATGTGAATACCTTCCAAAGTTACTTTGGTCTTTTTAGAACTAAATTTCAGTTTGTCCTTGCTGAGATGCAGTGGAGGGATAGTAACACAAAGAGGGAATTTATGTACTAAAAAAGGCTTTAACTTCATCACTTACATTGGAAGTTCATCAGGAGGAGATCTTTTGAATGATTACAGCAAGCAAAACCTGTTTCAATGTTCATATAGGCACCTGACTTTTGTTTAAAGACATACTTGAAAAATTGTGAGCCTATCCTTTAACAAAACAGCTGCGCATCAAACTCCCTCCTCACCTCTGGCATGGGAAGCCATCACAGCAGGAAATCCTTGCGTATCCTGCTGTTTCCATACACTCACATACCTACTTTCTTTTCCTCTTATCTTGTTTTTTTCCATCAACTACCAGCTCCAAACTGGGCCTCAAACCAGAAACGAGTGGTACTGGCTGGAATATTCGGTTACGGATGCATTTCCATTCGATTGTCCTAAAAGGGGACGAGAAGAAGTAAGCGATATGACTTAAGGGGATCATATTAATGTAATGTGCACACACACACACACACACATACACAATAATCCCAGAGGACTTCCTTCCCATTCCCCATTAGAAACCACACCCAGGAGGACAGGTAACAGGAGAACACCTTTCACAGGGTCAGATTGGAAGAGGTGGGAAAAACAGGCAAGGTTTCTCTGATTAGTTACACCTCTTCATATCTCCTCAGTTCTTTTCATATTTACTTCACCTCTTTTTATTTCTTTCTTTTTCACTTTAAGACCCTCTCTCTCTCTCTCTCTCTCTCGCCAGCCAAGTATCTTATCCATTTTAATACTTGTATTGGCTGATAATTTGAAGTGCCTCCTGCATGCCATATACCCAAACTGATCAGCCAGTCACTTTTTTTCCCCCCTCTAGCGTTTTGCCTGAGAGTTGGTGCTCTGAAAGGGACAGTAATATGCACTGATGTAATGTGTGAGATAGGGATCTTTTGTGGGGTGTGTTATAAATTGTCACCGTAATGCGAGTGCGCAGGGAGTTGGGTTGAGGGAGGGAGGGAGGGAGGGGGGGAGACTGAGAGGAGGGGTGGGAGGATCAAGCAGTGTCACTGGAATCCACAGTGTTGTGAGAGCCCCATACCTTTCAGCTTCATTAAACCAATTTCACGCCGAGGTGAGCTAAGAGAGGAAGCTCTGAATCTCAGCAGCGGCAACAATGGTGCATTGAAGGGATGAGGCGAAAGTAAATTAGGTACCACTTCACAGACGGCAAATTAAAATCTGAAAGTTGGATAGGAAAAGTTGAGGGTAGATGATTATGTCTTTATTGTGCCCTCCCTCCTCAATCTAGAAAACCCTCCCTTCCTTTTAGCAACCACCTTTGCCCCCCCACATCCCCACAACCCAATCCTCTAAGAAAAAATAATGATCTATTTCTTGTCTGGTAATTGGTTTCTAAGATGCTCCCACTCAAAGAGCCGATCTCAAATACCAAGCTGCTTATGGCCCTCCTTTCAGCCACTTAATTTGCTTGAGCTTATCAGTAAGATTTCATATCCAGGAAAATCATATAAATTAAACATTAATGTAGGGCTTATTTCTGTGCTATCATTGACCTCCCACGACCATTGAGGTGCCTTATCGGGCTTGGGACTCGCTGTTTGTCACTCAAACTGATGTGAAGGTTTCAACAAACCCTCTTAGACACCAACTGTAGCCTCATACTTGAGAAGTACTTACTAAAATACAAGCCCTTCAAATCAAAGGTATTCCTTGTGTTTACTTTTAGATTTTAAGCAGAATTGTGCAGAATAAATGATGTAGCACTACAATAAAGACTCAGAGCCGCAGTGACTTGACGACTGTGCTGTGATCATAAACTGGTCAGATTACACACAAATGCTGAAAAGGAAATTTAAAAAAGAGATAAGGTAGCAGTTCAAATGGGTTTTTTTTTATTTCAAGTGGTGGCAGAAGCACTCAGCCTCCTTCACTCACTTTATATTTTACTTACTTACTTAAGAAAATGTTGAAAAATCATAATGTAAAAAAAATACGTTAGTACAAATAAAAGTCCTGAATTCAAAACTTTAGTCAAGTGAAACTAAACAGGTGTTATCTTATCATCAAAATACACTTAAGTATCAAAAGTAAAAGTACTCACAATGGAAAACGTCTCCTTTGATTCTGTAACATGTTTATGTGTACTGTGTTATGTTATTGTGTATATATTATTAGTATTACCTTAAGCTGCATTTTAATGTTGTAGCTGATCAATGTGAAGCTAATTCCACCTACCTTATATGCTTTTGGGTAGTTTAATATGTAACATTGCATTGTGCATTTTATAGGATTGTATGTTTTATATGTAAAATCTTAATCTGCAAAGTCACAACATCTGTCAAATGGTAAGTAAAGTTGTAGTAAAGTAAAGTAGTGCCCCCTGAAAAGTAGGGTAGAAATACAAGTTGCATTTAAAAGAAACATTCAAGTATTAAATGTAGTAGTAGTAATAAATGTACTTAGTTACTTTCCACCACCAGTTATTAGCATCATTATGATTATTTTCTACTTTAAAATCTGACCTCTGTCTCCAGGAACCTGCTTCAGTAGTTGTTGTGTTTTCCACAGTACAGTGGTGTTGTATACAGAAAGATGACCGACAGCAGCAAACAGACAGTTATGAAATGACACTCTGGGCAGAGTGATCATTATACGGCTCTAGGGACTCCTCTGTATGTCTCCACATATGTACATACACATATGTGCATGCATGTCTTTTGTGTACTTTTTAGTGTTGATATAAATGCCCATATGGATGCACGCTATAAGCGTGTGCGTCAGTTGTTGTGGGTGCTAAACTGGGCTCTCTCACTGGCTGGTGGGGTCACTCTGGGAGCCACGGGGGCCCCACACAATGCCCTGGCAGCAGCGTGGCTTTTACTAGGCCTCGCGCCGCTGGCTTTACGAGAGCCAGACAGACGGATCCCCTTCACGCCATAAAGCCATCAACAAGGGAACAAAGAGGGCAGGTGCTGAGGGCTGCATTGAGAGCTCACCTGCACCCAGCGGGGGAACAGTCTGTGTCCAGCCAAGCCAAGAGGCCCTCCACATTCACATCCCCACTCACCAGGCACTAAAGGGCTACTGTGGGTCCGCCGCCACAGAGAAACCATTTCTCTTCACAGACAGTGAAGTTGATAGTGTAGATGATGACATGTACTGTATACGCTGTGGCAAATCATTTTGTTGAATGAATGTTGGCTGCTGTAAGACCCAAAACAGGCTACAACAGGTTGCTGCTAAACTCTGTAATTATCAGCATTTGACAGACAGCGAGAGTTAGGGCTTTGGGAGCCAGCCAATTAGGACTGCTTTCCAGATTTTTTTTAAAGATGTAATTTTAGAGAAGGATGTGAGATATCAGGTGTTTGTCTGTGTGTGTGTGTATCAGGGGTGTTTGTGGGGGTTTACATAATAAGAAAATTGAAATAGAATGGGAAAGGTCAAGGTAAGGAATTAGGGGGACATGTAGGGAATCAGGCAAACAGGGACCCCAAAGGAGAGGCAGATGGCGAAGCTTAGCAATAAACCACAGCCACAGGTAGGCATGGCGTCAGGCAGGCAGGCAGGCAGGCAGGCAGGCAGGCAGGCAGGCAGGCAGGCAGGCAGGCTGGCTGGCTGTCTGGCTGTCTGTCAGCGGGGGCAGACTATGAGCTGCCGCCCCGGCTGAAGTGACAGATGTGTGGTGAATCTTTAACTCTGCTAGTTCCCCACTGTCACCGCATCTGTCCCTGCACTCCACGAGGCTGGCTCGGCCCCCTCCTGTGTGAAAGAGGCGGCTAAAAAAGTGAGAGCTATCACTGGACTTATTGATTAGTCCAGGCTGTCCTGGCTGGCTTCATTTAATGACCTCTGGGAGTTATTATTGAAAAGTCATTGTCTTTGTGATTAGTTCACACTTTCCCCTACCATACAGGAATCCTCCTGTTGCAACCTCAAGGGTGAAATTTGTAGAACAAAACCGCAAAATAAATCTATTTGATAAAGATATTTGATTTTTGTTTACAAATCTAATCCGCTTTTTAAAAAAAAAAAATGAGGTCATGCTGAGGGACATGTTCAACAACAATAACATAAACAAGAGGCCAGCGTATGCTCTCAACTGAAACAGCAACCCGGCTCATTGTCTCCATTTAAATCCTACTATAGAAAAACATATCACTGACCGTATAAATGATACATCCCACTTTATTCTCATTTATACATTTGGTCTAATCTCCTCAGACGGCCCAAATGGCAGGGACAGTGTCCCTCTCTCTTTCCCCACTCAGCCATGGCACTGGCAAGAGATGGTTTATTTTAATTGAAAATTAGCAAAACAAAACAAGGGCAAGAGGATCCCTGAATGGGGCCCCTTTCTCCGGGAGCTCCTGTGCCGTTGAATAATGCATATGGGAGAAAGTAAACAGCAGCCGCGGGCCTTGCTGGGGGAACAATGGGCCGCACACAGCCCAACCAGGGCGCCTGATTTTATTACTGGCCTGTCAATCCCCCCAGCCTGGGAACTGTGGGACCTAGGCCAGGCAGCAGCTGCTGACCGCTCCTCACTGACCCAACACACCCAACAACCTGCAGGACAAAACTCTCACACCGCTGCATACCTCCACTGACTGCACTGTCCACTCCTAATCTGTCCATTCACACACTCAACATGGGTGCAGATGGAAATGGAAGTTGACTGAATTGAATACATTTCCTGTTTGACTGGCTAATCCATTCAGTCTTGTTTATCTGAACTAATCGGAAGTTTATTTCGCAGGATAAAATGTGAATGTGTAAATGTGTAAACCTGAGATTAAAATTTAATCTCTGCTGTGAAATTTAATTTGCAACTCAGTGAGCAATTTATTTCATACTTATTTCCTGTATAGATATTATTTTCTTTAATTTGTTTGGGTTTTAGATCAACTCCATCCTATCTCAGAGGCAGTGGTCTGGGGTCACCATGGCCACTTGTAAACTTTTTCCTTCCACTAGAACATTCTTTGTGTGTGTGTTCTGCCTCCGGGCATTGAGATTCTGGTCTTGCCTCTGGCTTCAGCCAAGTCCCGGTTGCCATGCCGACTGGCAACTGGTCTCCCAGGATGAGTAATGATGTGATGTGGCTGTGCTCTAAAGTCTCAACAAAGACCTTATTACCGCTGCAGCACCTCATAACACACCATTGTTGTCAAGTGCTCCTGATATTAACCTGCCTGCACCGGGGCTACCTCCCTTCACAGAGGAGATGTGTGTGTGACGGTGTGTGTGTGTGAGTGTGTGTGTGTGTGTGTGTGAGTGTGAGTGCAATCGTGTAAGCATTTTGAGGGCTACTGCTGATGAAAGTTGATCAAAAAGAGCCACCTTCAGAAGTTTACTCTGAATTTAGATGATCATTTTTATACACAGCGCCAGTTAATTTACTGTGTTATTTGAATTTAGTCCATTCTGAGGCTTCAACAATCACAATTGCAAACTTCCTTTTTGTTTACACCTTTGCTTACTTATTTCATCATGAACACTATCCTCTGGCTTTTAAATAATCAGTGTCAATCTTCCATACTGTAAGTCTTCCAAAAGAAATCCAGGACCTCCTCACCTCAGCAAACAGCATCCCCGGGCCCGTGAACCATCCACAGTGGCCAGGCCCCAGCCAAGTGTGAACTGCCATAAAGGAGAGGTGTGTATATGTGTGTGTGGGGCTGTGGGCTATATAGGCAGGGTGATGCCACAGGATGTTTGAGTGTTTGACTTGGTTTAACAACATCCTCTGACAGAGACACCACAGGCTGCAGATGAGGTGAGAGATAAGAAACAACTGTGATCCAGGCCTTCACCCCGGCCATTGTCCTGCTTATCTCTAATGTAGCGCTATCTGCTAATAATGGGGAGGAGAGAGGAGGAGACAGAGGGAGGGGTTGTCATTGACAAATCATTTTTTGTTAATTAAGGTGTGGTCTGGGGACACTTTACGTTGTTAGAGCAGACCTTAACCTCCCCAATATGCAATAGAGTTGTGTGCCAGCTGTAAACTTACTTTACTTATACTAAATCAGTTTATAAATAGATGTTATGACTTTATATGTGGTGAAATGATTTAGCAAATTTCCTAGGAATGGGAACATGTCTGCAACAGACATCTGCACACTCTTACATGTGCACACAAACTGTATGCCTATTCATTAGTCAAAATCACTAGTCATATCACAGTCACATTCAAGCAATAAGTATGTTTGATGTGTGCAGATGTCTTAATGGGCTGCATTTAGAATGGAGCCCTCTTTGTTTTAGCCTGATGAGGCGTACACTCAGGTGCGTCACACAGGATGTCTTGTCCTCTCCAGTTTCCCTCGCCCCAGCCGAGAAGGGGTGCGCCAAGGAGGTTATCAGCACAAAATCACCACTCCACCAGGAGGAGGGGGGTGGGGGGCTTCTGGCCCTGTGTACATCACTGTCGCCGTGGGAAACCGCATCCATCAAATAAAGTCAAGCATTTACCTGTTTGGCTCAGGTGACAGTGGAGGAGGGGCAGGGGGATTGTGAGAGGGGGAGATGTAGGTGGCCCAGGGGTGAGAGAGTAACCCTGACCCTGTGGAGGTAGTGGTAAGGAGGTGGGGGGGGGGGGGGGGGGGGTGTGGGGGGGGGGGTGGCCACGATGGTTCCAGACCGGCAGCGCTCTGTGGCCTCTGTCCTGGAGCCAGACAGGGGATTGTGGGAATTTAGCCTCCTTCTAACAGGGCCAGCTGTCCCTTGGGAGACAGTCCCCTTTCCGGGAGTATCAGCAGTGCCTCTCCCGCCCTCCTCCTCATCTTTCCAGCGATACCACAGCAGGACTGGGAGAACAAGTTCAAACACACCGCTAAGACTTCCTCTCTCTGGTGTGACATATTCTGCACATCTTACTTGCTGCATTTCTATTTTTTTGTGTTCAACAAAAGGGGAAGTTATTAGGAAATCTTAATTATTCTGCCGTTTTTCATCAATCTGCAGCTATATAAGATTTCAGTGACCACATGTCTGTAAAATGCCTGTATGTATATTTATTTGTGTGCATTGGGTGCCCATGAGTCCATGAGCATGTACATACCATATGTCATCTGTAAAATGAGTAGGGTGTGGCATTTGCTCCACTATGATCACTGGCTATGTCATATTTCATAGAAAAACTCTTATTTCAAAATTCTTAAGGAAGTAATTAAAAATAAATCACCACCCCCACATTTATTAGAAACTCGGTTATAGATACTGCAGAAGAATTAATGACACTCCAAAGTCATTAAAAGTAGACTACGTCTCCGTTTTAATTACAATCGTTCTTTAATGTGATCACTTTGAAAATTCATCATATTTCTCATACTCTAATGAAGCTAACTTCTATCGCAAATACAGCGCGATTCTTGTGACATATTAGATTCTTGTGACATATTATTTATATTCAGTTTCCCCCTGAATAAATCACTCCTGTGACAATTCAAAACAGAGCTGAAGACACCTCGGATGATAAGAGGGATATTTGGTTACACCTGGTGATATGTAGATAAGATTAAATTTGAGACAGAGGGATGAGGGGATGGAGAAGGAGGAGGAGGAGGAGGAGGAGGAGGAAGGGGTGGAGAGGATAAAAGTTTCCTCACTGGTGCATGAAGAACAACATCTAAGGTGGTTGGGGCAGGGGCCAAGGGGATGTCTGAAGACCTGGTCTGAACGCAGACTCGGTGCTGTGTGCAGAGGTGAGGCTCGGAGCTGGGGGTTAAGGCTTGTGGTGGAGATAATCCGTGGATTTAGACAGAGACGGGCTCCAGGACGGGGACAGGGGCTGCTGAGAGTGGGGCAGAGTGGATGGCCAAGGGGTCGAAGGGTCGTGTTTACCTGCAGCAGGTATTTCCTCCGGGAACTGATAAGACTCAGGGAGGGGAAGTGCTCTGTTCCAGGTGAGTGCAGAGGGGCCCGCAAAATGACACCATACACAATCCTCACCTACCCTCCCCTTCAGGCTCCACCCCTACACACACACACACACAAACAGGCCACCTTTATGCCTGATGCTCTGACCTATTTTTTTTACATGGTTGCTGCAGCTCTTCATTTGAAATGTTCTGCCAGATGTATTTAGGTTTTTTGTTTTCATTTACCTCTGACTTTTTTGGATTTGCCCTTGCCTTGTCAGAAACTGTGTGGAAACTGACTGTTGCCTTACCTCGCTGTTTTGTCTTACTTAATCTTGTATTTTTTCAGCAAATTAGCAAAATATTATTCCTGCTTAACGTATAGCCAGTATTGTCCCGGCACCATGATATGACATTTTTTTGCAGATTGTTGACTGAATAAAAGGAGCTGAAGTAACTGGGCAGGACTTCTTTCAGGACTGTCACTGGAGCAGGCAGCTGCTGTAGGTGTCACCTTGTTTGTTTTTCCTTCTCTCCTCCTCTTCCTCTTCCTCACCTGGCTCAGCTCTGAGGCCCTACCCCCGGGTGCTGAGAGGAGTCAGTGAGCTAGAACATGTTAACAAGCACAGCCTCGACCACTGTATTGAAAGACACACACACGCTCGCTGCACAGGGGTAACAAGGCGGGGTGGGGAGAGCTCAGGGCTGCTATTGACCTATTGTAGTGTATTTTTTTTTAATAAAAATTTGAGAGTTTATGCAAAGTTTAACTGCTTCATTTTGAGACTGGGGCATAACAATCAACACGTTTCTCCAGTATGACTGTGCATTATAGGACTTGAAAGTATGCCTGCCCTAAGTTATCCTGATTGTATGTTTCTTTCACCTCTATTCAACAGTTTTGTTATATTTCAGTTATCACTATTTACCAAAAAGCATTTAAAGTACATGGCAGCTACACAGGACAACAGCTTAAACAACTGTAGAGCAAAGTAGGCGCATTATGCTGAAAATGATGGTTTGTTAAATGTTATTTGGAAATATCAAGTAATCCAAAGACGGTTATATCTTGACACCTGTGCTTGTGTGTGAGAGAGAATGTGTACTCATTGTGTTATACAAGATCTTTGGTGTGTATCTTCAAGAGTTAGCGTAGCTGTCATCAGCAGAGGAGGTGAGAGTAGTGTGTGAGGTAGGTGTGTAGTGGTACACTCCTCCTCTGTCCTCCTCTTCTCCACCTCCTCATGCCCTCTCCTCTCCTCCTTCATCTCTGCAGAAAGCCTCATTAGTGCCGAGGAGCTGCTGAGGTAGCACACGGCTGCCATTGTGGCCAATCCAAACATCAGGTCCTCTCCATCCGAGCCCCCCACTTCAGAGCCCCCAACCAAATCCCATTTTCAGGCTCCGCAGCTGCCCTGCTCTGCCAGAGCACTTAGCCGTGTCATTCTATCCGGCTCTCCAGGCCTCAGAGGAAACAGGCCTGTTTTGTGCTTGGCAGTCTCTGATATGACTCCAGAAATGGAAATGAAGCCATGGATCTTCATTAGGAGAGGCAGGTGTCCACAGAGACTCAGCCCAGGTGAAGGAGCTGGGAGGGGGTGGCTCGGTGAGCGAGGGAGACGCTGGGTGAAGGGGAATTGGATTGGTGGGGGTTTCGATCCTTAAAACCCAATGATGGGCCTCCGTTACCCCTCCATACACTTACACACACACACATGCACGTACACACTTCTTCGCCATCACCCTCCCCATCCCACCCCGCTCCTCCACCCCAGCACTTAATTGCCCATGTAATGAGCTGCAGTGAATGGGATTACTTGTGTGGAGGCACTTGAGGACCCTGTGCATTGGGGGCACCTCCTGCAGGCCCTCATCTCCAGGGAATACATTTAGGATGATGTTTTCTATGAAGCGCAGGGGCAAAAACCTCAGCTCTCCTCGCTGCATCTGGCCTAGTTGCATTAGGCCCCTTCACAGCTTCCCCCTCCTCCCCCCACCCTCTCACCCCCTCGGGGCCTTTTGTTTCCTTAATTATTCATTACAGAGAGGTGGCCTTCGCTTTGAAACCTGTGGAGGTGGATGAGGCTTGGCGCTGACCCACGAAGCACCAGAGCATCCTGGAGCCTGAGACGTGTCTTTGTGACAGGACACCTGTTATTTCTCCATCCTCGATCCACTTCGCCGCCTCGCCTCTAACCACGCATTAACAAATCAGAGGGGAAAATAATACTCGCACATCTTTGTGTACGTTAATGTATTACATACGACATTAAGATGATGTCCATCTGTCCTTTCAATTCATTTGATATCTGGCAATTATTGCTCTGAAGGCACAACAAGGTTAGTTTTCATGTTTACTTTTTGAATTATGTGTAAAGTGCAAACTAAAGTAACTGAGTGCAGCTGTTTGATCAATATCATGTAAATCAGCGACATGTTCAGAAGGCTTCTGCTTTGGAGGCTATGCAAATGTTATTTTGTGAGTTCCATAAAGTAAAACAGACAGTACTTTGCTGCTAATGTGTGTGTAAAGTGTGAAGGAGCACTCTCCATGGTGCCCAGGGCCGCTTCTCTTCTCACGCTGTTTTTGGTAAAATATTAGCCCCCGCAGCCCTGTGCAGGGCGGCTGACAAATAGAGGGCTGTTGTCCCCCTTCTCTCACAGGGCTGAGGGTTAATGATCCCAGTTTCGGGGGGTTAAAGCCTGCCAGTAGGCCTTTCTCTTGCACCCCAACAGATGTTGCTAGGACTTTAATGTGGTTATCAAATCGGATTGCCCTCTGAGCCCCAGGAGCTCATTGTGTATCGGTGCATTCCTGGGCCTCGCCGTGGTGACAAGGCATCCCGGGGGCCAAGCTGGGCTCCCGCTGAGTCTTCCAGCAGCCCCTCAGAGCTGACAGCTCGGGCTGCCCCTCTCCCCACACCACCTCCACGTCCGCCAGGCCCTCTCTGTTTCTGCCCCTGATCCTGTCCCCTCAGTGTCATAAAGTCATCCTCCGTCTCCCCTTATCCCACAGTGGCCCTCTCAGTCACGCTGCTCTCACAAATAGGCCCACTCACTCTCACTAGCCCACTCACATTTTTGGTCACACACATTAAGCCCACATCCACACACACATATGCCAACGCTGATTGCAAACACACACAAATATATTCTTACAGCAATGATTAAATGTATTTTAATATGTTTGCAGAGCTTCAGGTGAAAAGCTAAATTATCCTGAAGCAGGTCCATGCATGTGGATGGATGTACAGTATTACATGCAGTCATTTTTCCTGATCCCTTAAACCTTCCTGGCCTGCGGGTGGTTCTGTCTTCCTCATTCTGTTCAGCCAAACTTTGTTCAAACCCACATCATGTTATCTTAAATTCAAGGTGGAGTTTTCAAAGAAATATAGAAATATGTCAGGCTGGATTTCTGGGAAATGTGTAAACAGTGATGCACAAAGCATCTAAAATATTTCTATTTGATTAGGTTTGAATATTTCACTATCTGTAAACGAGATATAGCTTCAATGAAGAGAACAATCTGATGCAGAATATACTGTCAAATGGTGTGGAATAAGATTGTGTTTCCAACCTTAAAGCTTCTAAAGAGGAAAAAATGGGGAAACTATATGTTAAGGGGTTAAAGGAGACGAAGGAGCAAGGGCTTTGAAGCTTTTGTGGCTATAAGTAGGCTATATGTCCTTCTCTGGTAACTTGTTTCTTAAAGAGGTGCCAAATTACACTTGTGTGAATACAATATTTAGGGTAGGTGGGAATTTACACTTTAGACATGTGCTACAATAGACACCTAATGATTTCTGTTTCTATCATTTAAAATAATGATACAAACATTTATACAGTGTTCTTTATCAACAAAGAGCACACACTGTGGTAAACATTTGTGTGACAGCTCATTTGAAATTGTAAACAGGTCGAGTGTTCATAGGTGTCACAAATACCTCCCAGATGAATAGGTCATGGTCTTGGAGGCGATACTGGAGCCCTGGGGTCAACCAGGGCTTTCTCTGCTCTTCCCTGCATATACAGTATCAATGCCAGCAGCTGTGGGATTGTTTGTACACAGATGCAGGGGTGCTTGATGATAATTGCCTCGCAGCTGCACTCCGGGGCTGGAACTGGGTGTTTTTTTTTTCCCCTTAGTGGCTCATATTGTGTGTGAAGCGTTAAGAGCAGGAATGTGGGAAACAGTCGTAATTAAAGTATTCTGTAACTCAATTAAGGACTCTTCCCCCACAGTTCCCCCCTGAGCCCTGACTGCTATCCTACACCTATCCCCCTGCTAGAGGAGATCAGCGCCTGTCTATATGAGAGCCTGTGGCCTCAGTCGCGGACAACGTCAGGACTGGTTGCATTGAGAAAAGGGGGATTTGTTATGTGAAAATGTGAAGGTAAGAGGGTATATGAGGTGGAGAGAAGACAGTGAAGTGGAATAAATGGGGAATTGCTGTTCCACGGAGGGCTGTTAACGTGGTTACCACTCAGAGGTGGGACACTCATTACAGCCATGAGTCATTTTTCATAGGCTGTTATCAACTCACTGTGCACAGAAGATGGATGGATGACAATTACACTGATGAAAACCTCACATACCCTTATTGGCAGGAATAGAGCACTCCACAAAATCATTGCACCATTCTTTTTGGGTTACTTTTTCAAAAAAAAAAGCTGTGAAAAGGTGTGTAAAGAAAAACACATTTCAAAAACACCTTTTGCTTTGAGAGCATTTACTAAATACTTGGAAAAGTGGTATTATAAGAAAAACATTTTAAGGCAACAGCACTGTATGTATTTTGTTCCAATTTCCCCAGAACTGCTGCAGGCTGGTTGCTGGGCAATGTATCGGAGTACTTTGAACAATGACAGGCCACAATCAAGGTGCTCAATTAACTGTATAACGATTAAGACATCAATTACCAAATTGATTGATGACACCAAATGATCCGATTCATTTTCTCCATCCAGCGTAAAAATTGGGAGCAGCAATATGAGAAAATTTGTTGATTAATGGTTCCAATGTGCAGGAAGCCCTTCGCCATAATAATATGTGCAATTTAATATGATAGAAAAACCCCGTAAACACTTTTAAACAGATTTTTAGGACAGAAATACAAAATATATAAGATTGAAATATAAGAATTAGGTATTAAAGAGACAATACAAACAGACTTATAGTTAGTAGTTATAAAGTAACAAAAAAAGCCCAAATGTTGTTTACAATTAGCCATAAATATAGTTTTTATTTACTTTTCTTCAGCTTTTTTTCTCAATGAATGTTATGATTGTACAAAAGAGGTTAATGTATCACATGAATGTATTTCTTTTCTCTATTGCCATTGATGCTGATGATGTTCCTCTGCCCCTTCAACAATAGCCAAAACAATGTTTGAAGAGCGCCTTGAGACCAGCTTGGACTAAGGCTTTAGTTTTTATTCTGTTCATGTTGTCAGTGTGTAGAGGGATAATTGAAGCGATCCTTGACTATGGGATCTATTTATACAGAGCATAATTCCCTCTGTATTCAGGCATTATCATGGTGTCAGAACAGGCACAATGGCACAATAAGGTCAATATAATGAAACTCCAAAACAATATGGTGTCATTCGTATAATAAAAAGTGAGCCACTCCCAGTTTGTTTGGTCTTGTAACAGTGGTTGCGTTATATTGAACTCAATGCACAATTGTCATAATCATAATGTGATAAATATGTTGTTAAATATATTTTTAACATTTGTTTTGTTTTGTAACATCTCAGCAATAATTATACCATTAAATACATGAAGGTCTAATGTTTTAAACTCTTAAAAATCAAACTCTTATCAAAGTCTTTTGACTTTCGGTTTAAATGTAGGAAAATAATTATTTGGGGATTTGCTGTATTTCTTAAAGGTTTTGTTTATTATTTTTGTTTGTTTTTTCAGAATTAAAATGAATGCTTTGTTTATGGATCTGTTGAAGCTAATATTTTGTAGCACTTCTGTTCCCACAAATATGAATCTTTTTGAAATCATTATTATTACATATTGTGATTATTATGAATGTATTGCTAGTACTGGCAGTTGTAGCGGTAGTAGTGGTTGTTACAATACAATTATAATTAGCATTTTATTACTAGAACTAAACATTCCATAGAACCTAATTTTATTTGTGCCGCTTTGACTTCATTTCTTTATTTTCAGTTTTCTGCTATACTCAACAGCATCTGGAGCCAAAATTACATCAGTTATCCGCTTTTTCCCATTAGCAATTTGACAAATACCCCCTTTATAACAGCCCCATATCATTCTGCTTGACTTTCCCCTGGGCCTGAATTCAGTTATTGATTGCCCGTTCAGTTTCACTTGGAAAAGGTTGATAAAAGGAGGTTTTCACTTTCTCAATTTGATGTGACAGCTCCCTAACAAGAATAATGGAATGCGCCCATTCACAGGCAAATCAAGCTAATCCAGCGTGCCCCTCCACTCTCAATGGAGAAGTCACAGTCCTTCCCGGCCCATTCCATCACAAGCCTCTCTCTTCAGAAACCTTCAAAGTTAGCCCAACTCCTCCAAAAGACAACATCGCTCTTTGTGTGCCCCTCTCACTCACCATCAAATGGATAAATAGGTCGATAAATGTATACAAAGTCAGAGGGGAAACAAAACTGAAGCATATAATCGGTTTGTTTTATGTGTAATCTGATTTCACTGATTCCCACTCCTCATTCTATTTGTTGTCAGCAGCTGATGGATAGATATTATCAGACTAATATATAAAAGAGGCACTAGCATTATTTTATTTGGATATAATTTCAAGTGTTATTCATCCTCAAAATTACAAAATATTAGTTCAGCATGTGTGATATTAGTAATAGATTCCCTCTCCTCTCCTGTTCTCCACTGGAATGAGCTGTGGCTTTCCATCTAATCCTTTTTCTGGGCAGAAACCAGGTGACAAAGCAAAGGTGCATGTGTCTGTGTGAGTCACAGTAAGTGAGTAAGCATGCGGGTTTGACTGTATGCATGTCTTGTGTAAATATGTGCATGCATGCATATATGTGAATAACAGGTGAAAAAGATATATTCTAAAGTAAATACAGAGGTATCATTGCAACCTGAACTATGTTGTAAGTTTATAGGTACTTTGTAGTCTCTTGCAGGGGCTCCGTGAATCTTACAGTACACCATCAGCTGGAACAACGAAAGAGGCTGGAAAGGTGCAGAACAGTATGATCTAAAGTATCATCTGTATGGCGTCCACAGCACACTCATTAATAGATAGATAGTCCTTTGATAAAGCATCCAAGAAAAGGTGAAAATAACATGAATAAAGTTGGTGTAACTTTTTGTTGCGATGCTTATATTTACATGTTTGAAGAATGCTTCAACTTGTCTTTTGTTTTGGGTCAAGAGACTGCGGAGGTCTCATTCACATTTGACTTAACAAGACTGAACAATGAGTTTGGAAGACTTTGGTTAGACCATTAAAGTGCCACAGGTTCACTCCCATTCTGCTTTTAGATGAGAGAAAAGGGAGATTAACATGATTTTGCTTTATCCGCCACATACAAGCCTCAAAACCATAAAACACAACCCAAAGGCATCCCCGTCCTGCTCTGAATGTGCACTTGTTACTGCTCTCAATTCGGCTTTCAGCCCCCTCTAAAGAGACAAGGCCCAATCACAATATTGTCAAGGCTCTGTTGGTTTTCTGGTTCAAATCCTTGTTCACGCTGTTTGCTGAGTACTCATCTGCTGTGACAGCCTTCAGACAAACAGTGAGTCCTGAAAGAGGTCTCCCACAACCAGATCCTTCCTGCTGGGCAGCGGCTGAAACGCTCCTTTCTCTCTCCATCAAGTGGAACCCAGGCTATTGAGTTGGCCCCTGGGATCCCTCCATTGAGGTGGGCTATGGGCCAGTGCTTCGCCCCTCCTTGCCCTGGGCCACCCTCATTCTCCCAGCACACCTGTACCCCTAAACCCCTATCGTGGGAACCTCCTCGCTGCCTCTGCCACCTGAGCTGCTCGCTGTGCCAGCTGGGCACATCTGACAACACCATTGGGAGTCAAAGCACACCGAGACCAAAGATGTCACAGCGTGCCAGCTTGATTGAGCTCTTAGAACTTTTTACTGGTGATTTGTCGTGCTTATTGAAGTCAGAGAGATTGAGGAATCTCTGCAGAAGTTATGAATCAAACTTGTGTCAGTTTGTGATCTATAGCAACCATTTCAGATTTGCATATCTGAAAAATACACTCACAAAAACACATTTCCAGCCTCAGATCACAGTTCTCCGTGCTTACACACAACCTCCCTCATGCACCCCTACCCTCTAAATCTCCATGGCACACTGCAAAAAATGGCATCAATTAATCAACATTCATGAACCGTTTACTTGAGCTCTCCTTTGTGTGCTGCAGGGCCTAATCCAGACAGAGACCAGGCTGTTCTGCAGCAGTGCAGACTGCGTCACTCCACCCTTTGTGGGAGAAACCCATCAACTGGTGTTTCAGGGAAATGTCTCCCCCCACTGAGAGCCTAACCTTCCCCCTCTCTCACCCTCTTCCTCTTGTGCCCCCTCAGTACAGGAAGCTCTATCTCTTAGAGGAGGCCATCCATCCATCTTGCCTCTTCCAATCCAATTCACAGCCGCTCCACATGTATGAAGACATCTGTCCATATTTGATCAGATATTCCATTTTGCTGCAAATGATCCCACCCTCCATCCCAACCCATGAGGGAGGCAGCTATTTAAATGTGCTGATACTTTGCTGCATAATAACCTGCCAATTCTTTGCCTTGCAGAAGAAGCAAGTTTAATTGGGCTGTGCATTTAGAGCTCTTCTACAATTACACAATTACAGCGGAGATGCATTTCTGCACGTTGCGATGTTTGCCCCAATTTACTGCACTTTTCATACAGTTTAACTCTGGTTGCCTTTTCAGAGGATGCAAATTTGGCTCATTTGGCTTCAAATGAAGCATAATTGCTCATATTGAAATCTACACCTTTCTACAAGAGGTTCCTGCCAGTTAGTTCTCATTAAACCTAAGGAGAATAAAAATTCCCAATTCCATTTCAGCACACATGCCATCTGTATCATCTTGTGCTAAAAGCAAGGAAATTGGAGACAAAATGGATGCTGAGTGCATGGATGGAAAAACTTAAAAATCAGTTTGTTCAAGTTAGTCAGCGCAGAATAACCTTTTTTTTCCACCTGAAGTCTGTTTTCTAAATTTCTCACAAGTGAATGAATTGGCATGAATTGGAAATTTTGTAGTAATGTTTTAGTGGAAAAAAAAACAACCAAGGGACACGGCTGATTGAAATTAAAGCTGTTTTCATTGTTTTGAAATACAGAATGTGTTTGCTGTGTGCAACCTGAAAAAGCATTCAATTAAGTGCAGCCTAATTAGTTCGAAGGGCATGTACGGCTGGCCTCTCTACATTCACAAAACAGAATGGCGTGTCAACCCTGACATGTGATCACCATCAAAGTGTTTTCCACTCCTTCCTCTTCTTTTATATCACTGTCTTGAAAGTTATAGAAAAAAACTCTTTTTTTTTTTAAAAGGCCCTCTGAGTCTGAAGTGGTGGCCTGAGCCCACTCCAAACAATGCCTTACAAGATACTGTTTAAATTCATATCCGCTCTTCCTTTCTTACAGGGGGACAACACAACAAACCGCTGACCCACTGATACACAATTAGAAGTGATGCGGCAGTTAAGGCTACAAGCAACTCTGTTTAACAGTCTGTCTTTGACCCTCCACCATTGAATAAATATAATGCCCCCAATGAGAGTAAGACACTGAGGTGGAGTGAAAAGGGAGCTGGGGAAGATTTTAAGCCACACATAAGTAGTTAAAGACCTTTATAGAGTATAACACCATTATCCCTGCTGAATAAAAATAGGATTTAGTGTTTTTTCCACTTAATTTAAATCAAAAGAGTCCCCACCTTACATATTGCACTGGTAATGTAATGGAGAGAGACCCACAAAAAAGGCTTTGTGGCTCTGACACCTCCTATAGTGGGACTGTGTTGTCCTGTGAGCAAAAGGGAGAGAAAGGTTTTTCTTCCCTGCGTTGCTATCTGCTAACGCATTCTAATTGATGCCGCTGCATTCCTCCACTGGATGCATTCAGTGAATAACGAGCCTTGGACTGAATACCCATGAATTGGTCCCCACCAAGCAAAGCAGTAAAGCCTTTGGCCCCCCATCCCTTAGCCTCCCCGCACCGCCACCATCGCAACCACTACCAAGCACCACCTCCCCTCCAAAACCTTCCCTCTAGCTTTACCGCCCATTAAAGCACGACCATTGTGCAGAGATGCAGTCCACAAAAGCTGTCAATCTCTCCGGGTCCTCCAAAGCTTGGACTCACACAGACTGGAGTGACAGACCTCCCCCTTCACCCCCAACCCACCCATGTTCCCCCAAAAATCCTCTCCCTGAAAACTTCTCAGCTAACTATCCCCCACCACCCTCTCTCTCTCTCTCCCTCTCTCTCTCCCTCTCTCGCTCTCTCCAGCCCCAGCGCACAAAGCATCAATCTGTCTTCAGCCCCAGCACCCTTGGCCCTTTGTCCCATCTGCAGGTGCCTCTGAAAGCACCCACGGTCGCCCCAGCCTCTGCGCACGCCACGCCTAGTCCAGGGACAGGAACTGCTGACAAAGGCCCAGTGTGGGAATGAGGGATGTGTGGAGGGAGGGAAGGGGGTGTCGAGGGGGGGGTGGTCTAAGACAGATGGCTGGGGAAGTCTACCAACTCCTCCACAGGGGCTGTCAGTTTAAATTCAGAACTACGAATGAGACACACGGGGGAAGAACCAGTAAAGGAATGACCACTAAATCCTGCATCTACTGTACACCTCACGAAGGACCAGAACACAGAACCAGCAGCACTCTCTGGATATCAGATACAGCCGTCTGATATCATTTATATAATAAAAATAAATTATTTTAACTGGACTTCTTAACAAACACTTGTCTGAAATATTTTGGGTTGTATTAAGTTCAACAGTACAGAAAATATTCACAAACAAACAAATTAATATTATTCTCATTATCTCTTGAGCCTTACTGTCACTTAATCATAAAATCATAATTTTCCTGCAATTACCTCATGACACTTATTCTATTTTTATTATTAGCACACACAGCTGATCGTACTGAAATACACTAGGACATACAGTACATGTATATATTTAGTTTGATTTTAATTTGTCATTATTTTTTAAGATGCATGAAACTTTTTGTTGTACATTTTATGTGGTGTCTTGTGTTGTTTTTGTATTCTGCATTCACTTAAGGATTTGAATACTAAAATCTTACCAAATGCAACCTCTGAAAGACCAGCCCACATAGATGCTTTGATGTTGTGAGGATGTGCAACAAACTTCAATTTCAGTCTTGAACAGCACTTACAATTATGATAGATTAGTCCTCAAAAAAACCCCACAAGATTTTTGACTGCAATGTACTTTATAAAAATTTAACTTGAGACAAACTGTAATCAGCTCTGCAGCCTTGCTCCACTTTTCTTTCCTCAGTGCAACAAGTTAGTTATATCTCATTGATGTTACTGGGCTGCCACCATGTGGACCTGCATTGAATTACAGCAACCAGTTGATAGGTGAATGTCTGCACCATTTATATGCATGCAGTACTGAATGAAAGTAAGTGGCCAAGTAGGTTTCTAGGTTTCTGGTAATATTTGGCCATGTGTCAATCATAACAAACGTCTTGGATGTTTTTTTCTGGATCAGCTCATGTCCATCAATGTTACTTTGACAATTATAGCTTCACAGGTATGAAACCCAGTCCCTCTGGCTGAGGAAATTGCTTTTCTGAGCACTTGGACTTCATGCTGCCTCCACTCTTCAGTTTGTCATTTTAGATCAAGATCAATGACATGCTAGTATTTCTTACATTTTCCCTTAGAATTCAAGTTTACAAAATAATATAAATGTGTTAGATGAGGATTCTGAGGAGGATCGTGTGATATGATTTAAAGCTCCAGAGCAGCTACTGAATGGAGTTTGAGGTGAGATTATTTTGTCAACTTGAATTCTATTACATTAAAGGAAGTGCAAGTCTGACCCAGTATAATTTGTGTTGATTTCAGTTGCTTTGAAGCTCTAGAAATGTGTACTGTGGTAATGAGCCCACAGTTTATATGGTATATATCTTAATGCTGTAGATTTCTGCAAATGGGTTTACCCTGCGTGAAATCCAGTCCTCTTAGCAACAAAGCAGCTGACTCAGTGCTTTGATCTTTCTGTAAAGGTTCAGGGAAAAGAGACAGTTATTCTCTAAATTCAACAACTGGTAAAACAAAATGAAGCATTTCTTCATTTGGCCACATGGTGGCGATAGAGTCCAACTTACAGCAGTGTATTTGTTCATAGGCAATGGCGTGACAGATACTTCCTCTTTATGCAATCATCAAATTTCTCTGACTTCCTTTTGCATTAGAACATAAACACTGACTAACTGTGTACAAATTCTCTAAAACAGCCAACGGCCTTTTGCATTTTGACAGCAGTTCAATAGGATGACATACAACACGCACAACAAATCTGCAGATTGTAAACTCAAATTGTGGTGTTTTTTCTCTTACTTTATTGCAATTAGTTTTCACAATGAGTAAAGTAGTTACAACATGACAATACAACATGTACAGTGTTTGTTGACAGCTTGCGGTTATTTGAGCAACTGGTTTCAGTCAAAATGTAAAAATGTACACCAGTGTACCAGTGTTGTTATCAAAGATGACAGTAACTGCAGTTGTAGAATCATTTTAACTTGGCCCTAGTTTTATGATGTACACATGTGGTGTGTTTTCTCTGGTTGTTCCCAGAATTGATGTCACTGTGAGGTGCATTACACAACACTCAAACTGAAACCACATTTAGCAAACGGGATGGTCCCTCAAACGTTTTGACTTTTGAGAGCTCTTAACTTTAACAGGACAAACAGGGTTTTATAGCTTTAAGATTAAAAAAAAGTCCAAATATTTGCCTTAAGAACAAGTTAGTCGTTGCTCCCATGGTACTGAACCGTATTTGAGCTGTTGATTCTCGACCATGTTGTTTATGTAATTACTAACAAAATCTTTAAAAATTACCTTGAAGGAAACTTTTACTGTGTAGATTTCAAGGGATTATTCTGTCTTGTCTGCTTATAATTATACTTTTATGGTCAATTGGTTTAATTTTGTAAGTCAAAAAAGGTGTGCTTTGTTCGTTCACTAAGTTTCCACTGAACATAAACACAAACCACATTGACTGTGTGAGCATGTTTTGTGGTTCACTAATTCACACACAGACACATGCAGTCATGGTGACCTCAGCTCGCTTAGCTGGTGTCCTTGATAACATAAATAATATCTGAAAGTCATGTACAAATATGTATGTTTAGGATCCACTGCACCCTAACTACACTTCCACTCTTACTCCACTTTCACCAATTTCCAAAATGACCACATTTCATTTCCAGCAAGTAAGGCAAAATGGCAAAATGCAAACCTGGTGCCACATGCAAATAGCTGCTAAGGTCACTCACGCTACAACACATACAAACACAAATTAGCTTCTGAGAAGCACAAGAGTGTCAGATTTCCATTTGGTGCCTACCTGCTCTATCACCTACAGCATGTAGTTCCAGCACTGTTTTCATTTCACATTGCATGTATTGCATTTTAGGTTAAAAATGAATTACTCTGCATTCATTTGCTTCAACTTGAACCACAATAGCACGCATTTCCACTACATCTGCACATGAGACCAGATGACACCAGTAGTCAACCAGATAAGTCCAAAATCAGAATTCAAACTTTTCAGTCTGCTAAACTGCGCATGGTATTTTCTCTGAGGCAAAGAGGTTTGCAAACTTGCATCATTTAATTTAATAAGACTTCCAACATGATATGCGTTTTGTGAGCCAGTAACGATGATTCCACCTGCTTAACAGACTTTACTCAAACTTGTACAAAATGCAGAGGCCAATATTATTTCCAAAACAAACAGATCACGTTGCATCATTTTTGTTAACATCGGTATTTAAAAGGCGCACACACATCTGTTTTAGACCTTAGATTTTTGAGCTAGAGAGCATTTAAAGGTCCCTGGGCAAATGCCAGCAAAACAAGAGCTGGTGGGACGTTTGATGTTAGAGCTCATAAATCAAGATCATCTTTTAAGTCCCAAAACTCATTTACATAAACGTAATTTTATGTAATGATCTTTTACAAATTGTCTTTGATCCACCTTTAATGGTTTACTTTTATGCAGTTGCACTGCTTGTCTTGACAATATTACTATAAAGCTGTTTAACCTGAAAGTACAAAACACTTCTCATATTCAGGAGTAAAACATTTAAAATCAATACAGTTATTATCACAATTATTATTTCTTATACAATGTTTATCAATTTTCAGAGCACCTCCTTCAAGACCTGGAAAAAACATGTAGTCATATCCACTTCATGTTAGCGTACCTGCCGGAGGCTTTTCAAAGGTATCACTTGTTAACATAAAGAAGAAGATTTCTAAAGGATAGGGTAAGTTCCATTTTGAAACATCATCTAAAAGGACCTGCTAATTTCACGGAAAATACTATTAATGTTGAGGAATAATTACAGTAATATTTCAGGCTGCAGTGTTTATTGTATACCAACTTCATTGTTTTTAAGATGTTTATCTTAACCAGTTATTTATTTTAATGATTACCTGTTGTATATATTTTTTTCCAATAACAGCACCATCTTAGGCCTGAGACATTTGTATAATATCCACCTAAAGCGTATAATCCATCCTTCTATGATAAGGGATGGGCTGTCACTCTGGAGCAGTGGTAGAATGTAACTAAGTACTCAAGTACTGTACTTTTACAATAGTACAAGTACATTTCTGCTTGTACTTTACTTGAGTATTTAATTTCACTCTACTTCATAGTACAACTACATTTCAGAGGGAAATACTGCACTTTTTTACTCCACTACATTATCTATTTATCAGTTAGTTTACAGATTCAGATTAATACAGTTAGCTCCACTGTCACCAGCATACATATTAATGCCATTCTGCATCATGAGTACTTTTACTTTTGATACTTCAAGTTTATGTTGAATACTAATACTTTTGTAGTTGATTTTGAGGACTATTTTTTGAGGAGTATTTCTACACTGTGGTACTGCTACTTTTACTTGAGTAAATTATCTGACTACGTCTTCCACCGCTGCTCTAGAAGACGCTTCCACTCAGTGCTCAATGGTCCTTGAAGTGCAATCCTAAACTGCCACCTCTCTCGTGTTAATCATGCAGGAAAATAGGAAAGATTGTAGTTCAGAAAATCCAGACCACATTACCCATAATTCAGTGCGAGCGAAAGTCGCCGCACCTTCACCGGGTGGAGCTTGTGAACGTGGGAACGTTTGTGGGCTGCTGCGGGTTGCTGGAGTAAAAATTGTTTGACAGGGAGGTGAGGCGACCCGTGCACAGGGATTTGAGAAGAGAAGTTAGTTTTTAGCGTGTCTGCGGCAGTTTCCGAGTCAACGGGGAGGCAGACTTGAGAGCGACAAATGATTTGTACGAGTCCAAGCAACAGGGCACAGAGCGAAATGTCAGGGACTGTTATAGCCTTGAGCAAAAGGAAGAGCGACTAGTACACCGCAACGCGGAAAATATTCAGGGGGGTGAGAATGCGAATGGTGCGAAGATACCGAAATCAAACAAAATGGAAACGATGTAGCGTCGCTGCGGCATTTCATATAGCTAGAACTAACGGTAGAGTAGAGAATAGATAGCTAAGGAGCTAGCAGGTTAACTAACATACATGTAAAGTTATTCCCCGGAGAAGCTGAAGCAGAGCCCGGAGGCGTCTGTTGAATCAGAAGAGTTCATCAGTATCGTGAAAATCCAAGAAGATAAACAAGAAGATGCTACGGAGGAGACTGAACCGTTTGGTATGTGTGCCTGGCATCAACGCCACACACACACTCACACACACACACACACACACACATATTGTTAGCTTATGACATCCTGCTACTCCTGCTAGCGTTTTTAATTGCTGAGATTCAGCCCTGAAAGAGTCCAAGGCATTGCCTTGTGCTGTTTTTTTTGTTGTTGCTGGAAATGCGAGAGAAACTAGCGAGTTAACAACAAACTGTTACTTCACACTGCCTGACAACACCAAGCAGCTGTTGTCCCACTTCGTTGCTCTTGTCAGTCAGCCAGTTAGCTAACTGCTAGGTAAGTTCTTGCCAGCCAGGAAGTCACGACAGATGTAAGTTGGTGTTAGCTAAACTCAAAGTCATTAAACTACTACTTTCAGGTCACATACGGGGATTTTTGTGTTACATGTTTGCTTCCCGCCATGTAAACTCACCTTCTTAACAACCACACCATCACATGTACAGTGAAAACAGCGTCTCACCTGTGTGTGTAAAGCAGCCTTGGCGCTGAAGCTAAATGAAAAGAGCATCTACCTGTCTGCAGAGAGGTGGACTGCTTCTCTCTTGGGTCCCAAATGCTAAATATATGCACTCTATTTAAAGGCACAAAGACTTGCATCAAAAAAACACGTCTTTCCCTATTTAGCCGTCACTATTAGAATTAGTTAGTTGAAACGAAGTTAATCAATTAATTGATTAGTGAATCGATAGAAAATCAATCAACAGAGCATTTGACAAGCGATTCATTTTTTTCAGCCTTTTAAACAGCCAAAATGCTAAATATATCACTGGGTCTAGCTTCTTAAATTTGCTTTTCAGGGATTTTATATCCTTTTAGATAGAAAAGCTATTACTTGGACAAAATGAGACATTTGAAGACGTCACCTCGGCCTCTCAGATGTTGTGATGGGCATTTTATATTGTGTTTTGACTTGTCATAGATAAACAAATGATTGATTAATAGAAAAAAGAATCAACAGATTAATCAATAATGATATTCATTATGCAGCCTTCCTGAGGATGTGTAATAGCTGTTTCTAGTTGCGCCACAGTCCCTCTATGCTCTAATGTTTCTTTGTGTCCAGCCACTGGATTTGTTCAATATATAGAAGTTGGTATTTTGCCAGCATGAACTGCTTTGACATCATATTTCACGATTGGTCAATTTAATGCTTACCCTTTTAAAGACCATCCATTGGTTTCATTGCCCTTCTCATACGTTAATCAGTCATGAGTGGGCTAGTTGAAAGTGGAGTAACTATCCGCAAGGCCAGGTTTATAAATGCTAAACCGCCTTTACTGCCTTTTTATCATCCTTTTATGCACCAGTAACCTGTTGTTACCAGTGGGTTGAATCCCCCACAGGCTATGTGAGCAGTATAGATACCGACAGTGAATAAGGGGAAGCAATATAATAATTATAGTGCCTGACCCTCCTCCTGGCCTCTCTCTAAGTGTTGCCAGGTCAGCTGATTTTCCTGCTTCTGGAGAGGATTGCTGCTGTAATTTCTCTTCAGTGTGAGCTGTAAATAATATTTTGTGCGGAGCAGCCAGCCACACTGTCATTGATGCACACAGTGGCGTTATCTCAGGCTCTGGCTCTCTGCCTCCTGATTCACACCACCCTCCCCTTGCCCACGGGAGGTACATGTGCATCACGGAGAGGGAGAAAGATAGAGAGGGGGGAGAGGGTGACTGCTCATACCAAAAGGCACCGAGGAGGCTTCATGTGCCTCACTTGACTCTCCCACTATGGTGCACTGTGCCACTAAACCCTGAGTGTGTCTTTGGAAAATGATTAAAGATGGCCGTGGGAATGAGTGGGGCTGGGCTTTTCATCAGGGGGGAAGCTCCAGAGGTTGTAATGCTCTGACAGGAATGCAAAATCACCCAGTTGCCTTTGATGTTCGTTCAAGCCCTTGAAGGCAGCAGTATGATCTGTGAGAGGTGGAGCCTGGCGGAAATGTGATAGTATTCATTGTGGGAGCCCCTGCCTTGACTACAAGGAGAACAGCACCGACACATGAAAACACCATCACCCAGGCAGCACCTCAGTATCTTTTTTTTTTTTTTTTTTTTTTTTTTGCACCATGGTAACAAGTACGCCTCCTCCTACTCACTACCTTGGTTGAAATCACACGTGTAGCTTCTGATTTCTATTTTGACTCTGTTGTAACAAATGCTCCCTCTGCTCAGTAGTGAAGTGAAGTGGTCCAGTCCCGCACGCCCCAGTTAGAGGTTGGAAGCTCGACAGGTGCTCTTACCCCGGGCACAAAGGCAGGAAATGGTCACGCTGACACAACCGGATTTGCTTTGTGTTTAGATTATGTAATAATAGAACTTTTTTATTAGTAACAATTTAGTAATTTAATTGATTAATTAAACAACAATTCTTTTGTTAATCAATTATTAAGTTAAATCAGAAATCAGTTAAAAGTCTTTTTTAGTCAAAAATGCCAAACATTCTTAATTCTTAACTGAATATCTTTGGACATTTTATATACAAGTAATCGTTTGTTGCTGGCAGCCATAGAAAATAATAATTACTCGAAGCCGTAATATGTTTCAAAACATTTAAAATTGCACAGTTAGCAGGACTGTTTCATGGTTGTAATACACGTGAAGTATAAGATGTCAAGATTGGTTTTTATCAAGATTTGCGTCTATCCATCCTGCTGCTGGCTGATCAATCAAGTCAGTCAATCACATTTAGTTGTAACATGTAATCATAAGGTACAATCACAGTGAAATGTAATTGATGCACTGGGGCCTGCCAGTCTCAGATCTGTCCCTACTTGACTGTGACCCCGGCACTACCCTACCTGGCAGGAGATGTTGTTATGTGTGAGGGATTTGAAGGATTGCATGTCAAATGCACTTGGAAACCCCAGGGCTCTGTAAACCAGTTTCTCAGGTCAGCTAAGAGCAGGTCGCAAGACACATACACAAACCTGTATACACAAACCTGCATGCACTCACTAACACAACTAAGTGCAGACAGTGTTGACATGCACACAAACTACACACACACCTGCACATTAAGGTGATTTTGTGCAAGCATCTTTTGCTACCGTAAACACACAAGGTTAACTGTATTTTCAGAGACTTTATATGGTATCACTCTTCCCAGGGGAAGCTAATGTTTTGTTCAGCAGTAAAAGAGGATATTTTTTACCTGCTGCTGTACAATACAGTATTTCCATTGCACCCCGAAGTATTGGGGTAATGAGTCTAATTTCCAGCATTATAAGCACTCAGTAATGTCAAATGTACCTCATGCTTTTTTCATTACTGTATTTTGGTTTTGCTGCATTATCTACTGTGCTCCAAGTGTATTTTCTATTTTGTATTCAGGTCAGTCTTGCTTTTATATACTCACATCTGTGAACCGCTAGCAGCACCTGTTGGGAACATATTAGGGGCTTTTATTAATTGATGAGATACAAGAGTCCTTGAACAGAGTTGTCAATTTTGGGTGAGTGATTAGGGTAAAGTACATCTGAAGGCCACAGACCATACAAGACATGTAGGGCCATTTGATTTATCAGGTCTGTTTGATTAGGAGAGATGCGTATTGATTAGCTGTGCTCAGTTTTGCCGCCATTAGTCTTGTGCCGTAAACTGGATAGTGAACAGAATTGCTTACTCTGATTTCTTTCTCTTCCTTCCTCTCTCCGTTTGGTCTCCTGCATTCTGCCCAGTAATGGAAACCCAGCCAAAGGAGCTCATCTGCAACACACAGCAGGATAATAAATATATTTAGTGTGGGGAGGGAGGCAGTGTGAAGGAATAAACGGCGGGCTGTGGGATAGCAGGCTGATGAAATATAGTGGGGGAGTACAGAAAGCCCTGCGTGACTCAAACCCGAGAAACTGGGGTGAAGCCAGGGGGTGGACCTGTAGCCTCTTTGCACCTCTCCATCTCGTTCTCCACCTAATGGACGGGCTCTTTCAGGCTTCCTGTAGTGGTTAACATTGGAGTGGGTAGGTCAGGTTGGCTACAAGGGGACCATGGATGGCTTTTTGTGGCAATTTTCCACTTCCTTTTAAAAGCTAGGTTGAATTCTCAGTTTGTACCTCTAAATAATTCAGGTTGCTTCATTTATTTTGAATTCTCCTCACATCGCTCCTCCCTTTCCTGACCCACGTATCTTTGCTAGGCTAGCGGCACTCAAAATGCATCCTCGTCATCCATATATGTATAAAGGCTCATCCAGAGATTTTCTGTGCCATGCTCCAGCTCTAGCATTACCCAGAGAGCATTCGCAGCGAGATGTGAAGAGAATGCTGAGATGTGTGGGGGGATGTTTTTTTTTTGTTTTTTGTCTGTGCCTATGTCTCACTCTCTGTGTCTGAGCACGGAGGGAGAAGGAGAAACACCAGCATCTGTGATGTTTCGTCATTCATCCCAGTTTTTCATTGTCACCTGAAATGATAGGGTGCTCGCTGACACAGAGAAGAGGAACAGCAAAGTCTATGTGAGGATTTAACGAGTGCTGGAAGACATACGAACATACCCCCTCCCATACACGCTCGCATGAACACCTGGGTAAAGCAACAGCCGACAATAATTATCTCCACAGCAAACTCCCAGCTATGCAGGCTCAGTCACAGGGAGAAAAATGAGTCTTTTAAAAGTGGTCACAGTTCAGTGCGAGGAAGCGAAACCCAAATCAACCATACCCTCTGAGCAAAGGAAGGAAAGAGCCACATTGATTTTTGTCATTAGTCTCGTTGCCCTTCTATGCAGTGTCTAAGGATAATTAATTGAATAGCAATTATAGCCAGTGTAGCCTGGTACATTATTAAAGATAATGTCATCAGTAGGGCTGCAGCTGAGATGGAGATTTTTCCGGATTGTCAGCATTAGGATGTACTGTAAATGCCTTTTTTGTTGGTATTGCATGGCTCTCTGCCAGACATGGTGGGGGGGATGAAAGCCATTGTAGTGTTGTGCAGTTTAGTTAAGTTACAACCCATACACTACACAGAAAAAAGCAGCTGGATCAAGCACCTTTATCTAAGTAGCTGAATCTGGTGCTTTATCGCACACACACGCACACAAAAACAGAGTACAGAGAGTATGTGCACTTGGCTGGAAAAACCATACTCCATTTATGGCTACACTACTTTAAATTCTCTTTAATTATAGATTAAAATGTGACTAGGCTGCTGCTCGAAAATGTGCTCACTTTTCCTGGTCTTAAAACACAAAGTGTGGAGGTTTTTCTCCATAAGAACCCTATTCGCTTTTGTCATTCTCTCCAGGACTTACTTACTACTTGTCTCGAGGATGGTAGCTATGGGGACAAAGTACAAGCTGGAGAAGGTGGAGTGTAACATGTAATCTCAAAACCAAAGCCTCAGTAAATGAATGCTTTAAGACTATAAAGCAGTTAAAAAATAACTCGCCTAGTGTATATCAAACTTGTTCCCAGGTTTGTTGTGTGAAGTTTAGGCTGCGCTCTTGTCTTCTATTTAGTCTGTGTAAGGTTCTGTTTTTAGGAATAGTATGCCACAGACCTCTGTCAGCATTGTGTGACATGCTTATACATTTCCTGTGGTAACGTCAACAGACATTTTTTCTATTCCACAGCAGTTTGTGTTCTTTTTTCTGGTGTCAAACAATAGCTGAGGTACTCTGTCCACAGTGCTCACAGGCTTCCCACTAATGATTTGCATAGTTTGTGTTCACATTGTCCACTGACAGAAACCTGTGAGCCGTCCATACTTCAGGTTTCGTCAAAGGCCTTTTATCTCATGTCCACCTGTTATCTCGTCACAAAATGTTCATGGTTTTTAGATGTTAGACATTTCAAAAGTTGTCAGTAGACCATCAGTGTTGCAAAAGTAGTTAGCACAATATCTGTCTGTGGCTTTTTGAGGTGACCAAATGATTGAGGAAGCAGCTCCATGTGCGAGGTCTAGATGAGTTTCCCCTCCTCCCCATTGTCGAGGGACACAGTGTAATGTAGGCCAGTACCAGCCCATGGTACAGTACACGCTGTGTCTCGTACAGCTGCAGGGATGCTAGTAGAACAAAGAGCCTTTGCCTTTCCACAACAGCTCCTTAGGATCGGCCCTCAGTTCAAGTTGGACTATTATTACTCTGTGGGGTTATTCATCACTGTGTGCAAACAGTGGACAGAAGAGGGAGTAGCCTCTGATACGGGGTCTGTAGAGTATGCCAAGTGTTAGTGAATCCATGATGAAGGTAACTCCTGTTACAGTTTCACTACGGGGTAATAATGGCTCTGCCTTTGCTTGATTTGGTAGCCTCAAAGTATGGACAAACTCTGTAGCCAGCCAATCCAAAAACAATTTGTACTGATGATGATGTACACTGACCTGTTAATGATATTTAGATACATAGGGGGAAGACTAAAGCTGGAAAAGAAAATATCAAAAAGTTTCTTTATAATCTAAAGATATAATTAATAGTAGTTTAATTAATGGTATGAAATGTTTAACATTATTTCCTGTGAGACAATATGGTAAGCTGACTAAATTATACTAAATTAGGTTTTCTGTGATTTATATATGTATTGAATATCAATTACACTATAATGAAACAAAGACAAAGCATCTTTGTGCTGATTAGCCCATGTGAAACAGCTTTATAAAGAAAGTGTTTGTTGCACGGGAAATGCAACAAAGAGGTGAATACTTCTTAGAAGTCCTTGTAGTGACAAACTTTTAATTTTGGTTTGATGTTAATGTGTCTTTGTGCTATATTTTCTTCAAAAGATAATGTAGTCTCTGTAAATTCTCCGCAGCCTAGGCAATGAGCGCTTGGATGTGTAATCAAAACTGAGAGAGTTACAATTAGTGAGACAGAGTGAGCATGCTGGAAGAGGACAGGCGAGTGGGCTGGCAAGAAAGACAGAGAGAATGAAAGAACGGCGAGTGCCAGATAGAGTACTGCAGTGACTAACAGCATTGACTCAATGCGTGCATCTTTCCCCTTGCATTTAAACATTCATCACTCACCTCTATTCAGCCTGTCATAATAGCAACTTTATGTTGTAGTTAGGCTGTTTTTACTGTTGTCATCAACATTTCTTGAAACGGTTTACTGGATGTTAGGCATTTGTTCTGGCCTTTTTTTATCCCATTACTCTCAGAATACCATTTGATGTTTAGGCCTACTTTTACCCTGTCATAGATCTTTCCCTGTTATGGTTTCTTCTGTACTATATGTGGTGAGAGGAAAAACTGCTAATAGGTACTGCATTAAGCAGCAGATAAGGTTGACCTGTGATGAATCCACTTAAGCTGAGAGCAACATCATAAAAGCTGATAAGATAGATAAGATGCAGTTGGAGCAGATTTTGTTAAGCAGCTGAATATGATAAAGCACTGAGCCACTCACACACACAACCCACTCTTCTCATGTACTACTACAACTGCATGAGAAATGCAGCCAGAGAATTTACATGAAATGGATAGTAAGGTCAAATGGGAACATGGACTGAACACCGAATCTGTCGTTCTCGGTGCAGTGCAGAGTGTTATTAGTACACGTGCAGGACATAAAGAAGTACAAGTATAGTACTCTCTCTTCTTCACACAGCTCCCTCACACCTCATTAAATGTGTTTAAGTAGATTTTCCACGTGGATTTTTTTGTAGCTTAATGGCACAGCTCCTGCATTCCGTACTGAACGAGCCTGGTGTTTTTATCCCTTTTACCCAAGTTACAAAACCACAAGAGCAGAGTGATCAGAACAAGGCTTAACCTGCTGTATTATGTTGGGCTTACTTTTTTATTTTTCAAATTGCTTCAGCGCGTTTGTGAGAAAAAGTTAAGGCATCGATTTAGTTTGACCACAAAATCTATTTGTGTCAGCGTAAATAATGCTCGCTGTGCCATCGTCACACCTGCTGTCACAAGCCTTTTTTCCTCTACGCATCATAGTATCATCTTTATTTGCTGTTTGCTCAGAGAGATGCTTGTCAGATTAACTTGCTTGACTAAAAACACTCCTCTTCTGGAGATACACATGTAAGCTGTCAGAGACACGCTTCAGTTAAACCTTGACGCCCAGCTTTACAGCTAAAGATGCAAGCATTACAACACACTTAGCAGTCCAGAGCAGTCCCGAGAGCCGGAACCACTTACTGTATGTTGTCTGACAGACTCGCAGGCCATAAATGGCAACATGCGTGAATCAATGAACAGGGGCTTCGTCAAAGGGAACTGGATGTGATAATCTATTCTTGTGTGATTTACATGTTGGTGTCACCTGAGGGTCATGCATGATGGTATATGATCAACCTAAAAGAGATTCAAATTCAAGGGACTCGCCAACAGTAAGGCATCTGTTTCGATAATTGTTACATCTTTGGAGTTATTTTTCAAGCCAATATGCCAAACCTATATACCAAACTACACTACAGGTGCTGGCCATCTTTCAGGCTGTTAACACTGATTGACTAGAAAACTACTAACACCAGAACAATGTAAGGGAATTGAATGCATTAGTCTCGCAGTGAAGTTGACCTTACTTCAATTTATTTATTTTTTGCTAATATTAGTTGTTTGTCCTCCTCGTTAACATATATAGAGGAATTATAATGCAAACCAATACAACACCATGGACTAGAAACTACCACAGTTGAGTCAACACCTCTCTGATGGTGCGTTTAATGATGATATGACATTAGAATTCAAGTTTCACAACAGGTTGTACCGTCAGAAAGTAAACTTTTGTGATGGATTGTATTGCAGCCTTGTCATTTTCTGGTTACCCAGTTTGTCTGTTCAGCTCACAGCATGCAGATTGTGACAAAGCGGGACAGACACTGAATAGTGAGATGGTGTGACAGGACGCAGTGTCATCAGACCCGAGTCATCATTGGGAGTTTGGCAGTAGCTGAATGCAGTCTTATATCCCCCCCCCCCTGCTCTCAGTGGTGCCCCACCCCCATCATGTGCTCATTTCACAATGTGTGCATAATCTAATTTAGAGCATAATTTAATGTAAAGTTTCAGGCTCACTCAATTCTCTAATGCACCATTTATTTTTGACTGAGCAATTAGATTTGAGATTTCAGCTCAATTGAGCATTGGATGTTTGCTTTATTGATCTCCATTCACGTTTTGTAGCTGATGCTTTTTCATCAAGGATGTATCTACTTTTTGGTATTGACATACTGGCACTTGACTCTCGGCCACTTTTGCTTTACTTGCTAACACCATTGGCATTGAATGGCTTTGTTTGACCTTTGACAATCAGGCAAAGATAATGCAATCAGTTCTATTTTTCCTTACATTAGCATTTCTTGTGTGGCTGCGATCACGTAACTGCTCAAAAACGAAGTGGGCCCCATGGTCTGACCCTCATTATATTTTACAGTGAATCCGTCACTAAATCGATGGCCGTCCAATAGTTCTTTTTTTTATCTATAGGACAGCAGAGCATGGACTTCTTCCTCGTTTTATATAGAATCTCATTTTCAGCATGAATTATGTGTGTGTAGGGGCCAACACTTCTTTTTGAGAATCATCTCGGAGGCCCTGAGCTTCCTTATGTAGGTTGTAGCAACAATATGCCATAGTCTACAAGAAAACAATGTTTATTTATCTTACAGGCCTGCGACCTTGAAAGCGCACGCATTAGCATGGCTCTTGTGCATAATCAATGCTGAAGTGATGGGCACAGGTTGTAGATAGGCACTAGCGGAAGCCAGCCAACTAATACTGTTGACTGTCTGACCTGTATCCCTGAAGTACAAGCCAGAGCCCTTTGCAGGTCATTTAACTCAAGGCTAATTTGCTTTGTAAATTGTTTCTTACTTGCATTTTATGTTTTGTCTGCGCAGCCCTTTGTACATGATTGCTTTTTCGGGTCCGACATTGTTTCCTAATGTTATGTTAGGTGTTCGCAGCATTGCATATCCGGAATGATGCCATTACATTTGTAGACGGCATTTTTATGAGTACACAGGAAGGATAACTGCCAGAAACACTGCAGCTGATTCAAATAAATGAGCAAGGTATTCCATGGGGGTGTTCTTGGCTTACTTCTCCTCCTGGGGGCTGGTTGTTGTTGTTTGATATAGAAAACCTGGATGTGCTTGTGTCCTTGGATCCTGTTGTACTTCCTTTCTCTCACCCTCTTTCTTCCTCCCACTCTCACCCTCCCTTCATCCTCTGGCAGCCAGGTCCGTCCGGTCCTGCTGAAGGAGTGTCAGTGTGTGCCGAGCGGGTAAAGGATGGTAGATTTGACAGCCATACTGAGGTGTGAACATGGCTGCTCATGCAGAAGGGAGCCCTATCTAAGCCTGTTGGCTCCCTCCTCTTGTCTGGACTATGGGACGATGGGAAATATTTCAGAATTAAGACAAGGTTTTATTTTTTGTCCATTAATGTGAAGCAAATTATTGTGTAAACTGGAGGTATGTAGGCTGTGTTTTTGTCCCCACATGCAAATTAGGATTCTGAGTGTTTGAGGCTATTCTTTGATCTAACTTCTTGTCAGCAACAGACTTTGGGCAGCTCGCTGTCCAGGTGGCCGTAATTCACACGTTTTCCTGGCGCTTGTCCAGGATCAGATGTTCATGGTAATCTGTCCCCTCAAACCACATGTTGCTGACTTTTATATTATATAAAGCAGATCCCCTGTCTGCATAACCTTAATAATTTACAGCCACAGTAATAGCTGTACAACGTGTTCTTGAGCTGAGAGCACAACCACATTTAAGAACTGGTGGGAAGTGTTCTCACTTGGAGAATGTTTTTGACTGTCGGAGGAGAAAAGAATGGATAGTTTGGAACATGTACAAACTCCTTTTGCAGACGCTGATTCTGAGTCAGTTTGTCACTTTAATTTATTAAATGTGATCAACCATTAATTTATGCAGTCACCATTTGAAATAACTTAGATTTAAATATAAATACAAGTATAAGCAAATATAAATAAATTATAAAAATCAGGTATAGTTGGTCACTGGTTGCTTGTGAAGATGTGTATATGCGTACGAGGTACACATGTACTAAAGTACTAATGTAGTACAATGTATGTTGGTACAAATGTAGTGCACTAAAGCCTAGTGTTTACTCTATTTTGGATGCCTTAATGAAGCGTGCATGAACTTGCTGATGGAAAAAAAAAACTTGGTCCGATCACATGGTCCAACATCCTGCCACGGACCAAAGTCTTGGTTGGACGGAAGAACGGACAGACAGGCTAAACAACTGACTATTAATATTCATATGATGCACAAACAGATGAGGTTCTTGGAACGATTTATAGCAGTATAATTTCCAATAAGTGCCAATGTGCTTGAGACAGAAGAGGAGGTGGAAGCATATATGGGTGTAGTAGCTCTGGCTGATCCAGTACACTGACTTTGTTGCTATCATGATCCTCCAGGCCTTGTGGCTGTCCACCCGAAGCGTCAGGGTTCCTTGTGTGTGGGATGTCAGAAATAGAAATTGAGGCCATTGAGAGAACAGCATAGGCCAAGTTTTCTAGGCTACATTCATGGGAACAGAAAAATTTGCTGTGTGCAGTTGGGATTCATTCGAGATCCCATTTAATCATGTTGAATTTTAATGGAATTGTCGCACTAATATAATACATTGGATCTGTATTCGTTTTGCCAATGCAGCATTATTCAGACATTACAGATCCACATGAAATCCTGTTTCTTAGCCACTGTTATTATACAATTGTAACAATACAGCTTGATAACATTAAATAAAATGGCTACCTGAGCCAACAGCAGCAACAGTTAGCAGCAGTTAGCGGTCATTCTGGTGATATGCTGCCCGCTATTTGTTTTGAGTATGAATTTGACAGGTGGCCAATTCTTACATATTGCTCCTTTTTTAAAAAAAATCTATGAATGTCTTCACTCCACAGTTGAGAAGTCATGTCTGGTTACAGCCTCTGGTTACTTCACACAGAAGAATGAACCCAATCAGTTCCACACAGTGCGGGAAACTGCTTTTAAATTCAAAAAGGAAAAAGTCCTACCTGACAATTTCCTCCCTTTAGGGTCATCATTTATACTATTGTTTAAGATTTATGTAAGGAGAGCTTCTGTAAAGTAAAGTTAAGACAATGACCTTGCTTCCCTGCCTTGCTTGTGATTTACCCCACCTGCCTTTTATGGAAGAGGAATACCCGGCCACCACATGTTGACGGGAGTCCAGCGTGTCTCTGGCTCTTGACTTGGTTCCTGAAGTCTTTCCTCCATTAGACATTAGGCTAGTGTGTGCACACACATATGTGTGTGTGTGTGTGTGTGTGTGTGTGTGTATCACCCTGCCCTCTGCATCATGACAAGCTCAACCCATAAATCTGAGCGCAGCATTTTTCTCCCGGCTGCCTGCATTTATTACTCGTTAATCATTGATGAGCGACCACCAGGGAGAGAAGAAATTAAGTTATAGGCCCCGCACAATTCCCATTTTGGCCCGTTGACCCTTGTCATACTTTTCTTTGTCGCCCCTCTGAGTTATTGGCTTGTGCTCAATAGTTTTCCGCTGGAGTGCTTTTCTAGTCGTTTTAATTTTCTGCACCGCAGTAGAAATTCTAATCTCTTAATTCTCGACCTGTGGGAGGAATTTAGGCCTCATCAGACTGTAAAATATTTTATGGCCACAGCAAATCTTTTGTGATCATTGTGGATTTGCTGCACCTGAAATAACAATGCACCATAAAACAATTCTTTTGTTTTCATTGATTTATTCTACACCACCCATGCTTCAGATGGTGGGTCAAATTTTTTTCAACCTTCAAGTAATTCTTGTTTCTTGTATGATACACATATTTTCCGTGAGATTTAACTGGGCTGGTTCAATGTCTAAGTACCTAGGATTACTAACATGTCCTCTCTTTTCCTTTCTCTTTTTATCTTTATCTCTTCCCATCTCCACCCTCCCCTGCTGCTCCCTCCTCTAGCTTGGCGGTGATGAGAGAAGAGTAGACAGTAGGACTATCTATGTCGGTCATCGGTCATGCTCCGCCAATGAGGCTTTCATCCCACCCAAGTTCTGTGATAACAGGATTGTGTCCTCCAAGGTAAGAAACGCACTCACATGCATGTTGCCAGGCTTCCAGTCTGGCCATACCAAGATGAAATTCATGTACCTTAGTTTGTTTCTCAGCTCCTCTGCGTATTATGTTTCACCTGCCTTCAGGCATTTTTCTTCTCTTATCTAACACTTGGAATTCAAAATGAGCTCTTGAACAGTCCCAAGCATTCCTATGTCTTCCATTCTTTCTTTATTCCTCCTTCCACTGCCTCTCCACATGCTCGTCTTCGCTCCCAGCGGAAGGCGATTATTTGTCTGTCAGGGGAGCCCTGGCTGTGGCAGTGAAATACATGGCTGCTATTAATGTACTGGCAGGGTGGGCAATTCAGTCGTTCCCCCCTGTGCTCTGATAGTCCGCACCCCCTCCCTCACCTAAATTCCACCCCTCAGTCCTGTGTCAGCTGCAGGCTCAGGCAGATTGGCTTATGGATATGAAGGGTGAAAGGGATGAGGAGAAGGAAGCGGCGTGAGAGTAAGACGGCAGTGGGATTTATAGTGGTGCAGAGGGTCCCAGTGAGGATGGGCCAATCAATTGGCTCCTGCCAGTATGTCGGGGTAAACAGCCTTTAATTACCCCGGCTGTAGTGTTTATGTTCCTCCATGCCTCTGCTCTCCATCATCCTGTTGCTTTTGCACTCTGCAATGACCAATCTCCGCCTCCCCTCTCTTGCTCTAGTTGCTACTGCACCACTACACTCAGCCACCCTCACTGCTGCCACCCCCCTTTTCTCATTACTTTCACTCTCTTTTCTCTTTGGCAAAATGAGATGGGCCATTCTGCTGCCGCTGCATTTCAACACTATCCCCATACAGACATTCTCCTTCATAAACAGTGCCTTATTGCTGTTTCTGTGTGAGTGTGTAAGTGCGTGTGCATGCATGCGCATGTATTTGTGTTTTTCACCCCTGGTACTTTGTTGTGTGGCACAGTTACCAACATGGTATTGTTGAGCCGTCTCTCAGGGATTTAAGGAGATAAAAGTGTCTCTTCAGCCCTGATGATATCAGCAGTCATGGCCACTTGAAAAAAAGAACAAAACACACAGGAACAGTCACCAACCTGATAAGTTCATTGGCTCTGCATTCAAGGGTAGCCAAATTAAGGAGATAAATCGCTAATCTGAATCAATGGAATACCTGTGGTCCTCCAAGGGCCATCTCCCTAGGCAGTACAGAGAACAGAGACACTCCAAGCTATTGAAGT
This sequence comes from Enoplosus armatus, assembly GCF_043641665.1. Classification (NCBI taxonomy): domain Eukaryota; kingdom Metazoa; phylum Chordata; class Actinopteri; order Centrarchiformes; family Enoplosidae; genus Enoplosus; species Enoplosus armatus. The sequence goes on from NC_092189.1 coordinate 14,985,807, forward strand.
TGCCTTTCCTCTTCCCCCTCCCCAGCTGAGACAGAATGCACAAATGCAAGAGTCTGTGAATATTGAATGCCTCTAATCTCTCTCCCCTTGCCAAGCCTTTCTTTAACCTCCCTAAGTGCGGTTGAAAAACATCAAGCCTGGATGGAAAATTAGACAGAGAAGAGCAGTAAAAAGCAGTCCACAAACTGTAATAATTATTTTATTTCTCTGTGACTAACGTGTGTTTTTTCTTCCCCTCCCCAACAGTATACAGTTTGGAACTTTCTACCAAAGAACCTGTTTGAACAGTTTAGAAGAATTGCCAATTTCTACTTCCTTATCATCTTCCTGGTGCAGGTAAGGACAAGCTTTGTCAGTGCTCCAACGCAAATAAATATTAGAGTTTGTTTATCATTGTTGAATCATGACTGTATGGATGCCTATTGTGACTGTGATGTTGTGAGAGCCTGTGTGCACGTCTGATACCTTTTTTAACACTACGAAGTGGGTTGTTGATGATCAATCTGAATGGGTCAATGTGTCTCATCCAACTTGGCTTTACAACCAATGTTCTGTAGATCTACACCATGTGTGTGTCCTCTGTATGAAAAGGAGTGTGAAAGAGTGTGTCCATTTGCATGTGGCCGTGGCAGGTGTGAAACAGTTACTGGATGTGTAAACTGCACAGCATGTTTGAAACGTGTGTGCAACCATAGCATGTGTCAAAATTGCCATAGCTTCCCTTAAGGCGTGAGCCGTGTGTGTGTTGTTTTTTTTTGTTTTCTTGAGAGAACAGATATAGTCCTTGATTCATGTGAAAATATAAACAAATGTATATAAGGTATCTATACACAAAGACACGCATATATACAGTATATATATATATATGTATATATACTGTATATATATATAAGCTCTTCCAGCCTTTGCCTCCATTGTTCCAGAGTTGTTAGATGTTTAAGCCAATTAGTGGATTTTTATGTGGTATTAGCACCGGGACTCAGGAGCATGTAGATTTTAGTTTTATCTAACATGGCAGTACGGAAGTAACAAGGTTCAAATGATGAATCTGTAGATTGAGATTCTTTTATTTTGAGTTTATTTTGAGTTTTGGGCAATCCCAAAAATGTTGTGCAAAATAGAAGTATGTTTTGAATTGCATAAAATTTTTTATTGTCATTGCTGCTGTTATTCTCTGCAAAGAGAAACACTATTTTACCATATTTTTGTTGGTCTTACATGGTGATCTCAAAGTGCTATTTATATGTCTGTCATTGTTAGCTTGTGTTCTGTGTGCTGCCCTATCCTCATAAGTGGAAACTGTGGGCTGGCAGAGAGCGCTGACTAAAACGCATTGACTGTCATCCTTATTCCCCTGCTCTGTGCTCTTAAGTGACCTCTCCTTTCCCCTCACTGCGATCTGACAGTTGATGATTGGAGTAGGGAACAAAAATGTAAAAAGATCTGTTGCTTGCATCTGCGCTTGCTCTTCTGTCATCTCTTTCTTTCTCTGTCCCTTTTTCTGATCCATGGAGGTGGAAAGTAACCTCTCCTTTTAGCAGTAACCTAAACTATGGCAGCAAACAGCCCTCTAGTGTAAACAGGTGCTGATGTTGGGCCAGCTCAGGAGGGATGTGCTTTCTCTAGTTGCATACTGACTGAATGAGCTCACAGAGTGACTGCTCCCAGAAGCCCAGGACTGTACTAAACTGAGAAATATCTGTGTGCTGCACAAAGTAATTCCATCATTGTCAAGTCAATAGCAGATCAATTGCAGTGTTTCTTTCTCACTGCCCTTGTTTCCACCTGTATTTACAGTTGACATTCTTTATTTTCCAGTTTAACTCTATACCATCCTCAGCTAATGGATAAAGGTGCTGGATTTTGAGCAGTTGTGAGCTAATGTGTGAAATTATCTTGAGCTAATGCAGCACACTTATGTGGGAGTAAACTGCCAAGCATGTTTGCATCACTCGCACAAACGCACACAGATTATCAGTGTGTGATGTGTGCTGTGTAGACTGTATGTTTGTGTTTGAACACATTGTATGTATGTGTATGTGTATGCGTATGTGCTTGTGCGTGTGATGTATGACTCAGTGGGTGTTCTGGGTTTGCTGACGGTGTTTACCCAAGCTGCAGCGTGGTTGGCGTTTCTCCACTAATCCAGCCTCTCTTGAGGGGCTCCTTATCCTAACCACTCAGTTTTTCCCATGCAGCCTGCTATTATATCAGAGAGAGAGGATGAGAGAGAAACAGGTACACAGACGCCGCGTGCACTCATCTTACACTCGCATCTCGCAGACAGAAATAAATCTTCTCACTTCCCCTGAGAGGCTTCATGCAAATGCTCTACCAACAACCAAATGTCATGCATCCTCCTACCCTCCTTTTGTTGCTCCCTTTGTCATTTGGTCTCTTTCTCTCTCCCATTCCACCCATCTCTCTGCAGCGCTGCACTGCTGACGTCAGCAGCCAGGAAGCCCTCTGTACTTCTGAGTGCCACAAATAGACACAGGCTGATAAAAAAGCACCACTCTCCTATAAATAGCTCTGCATGTCTTTGCTTGAATTTGATCGAATGGGAATAGAGCGCTGTGAGAGAGTAAGAGGAACGGGGAGAGAGAGGGAGGGAGAGGGAGAAGGAGAGGGTGAAGGGGTAGGAGGACGTAAGGGCCCACAGCGCTGCCCTGGGTCCCTGGGAACCTGCTGTCTGTCGCTCACTCTGACACACTTCCCGGCTCAGATGAAGGGCTTTGTGCTGCTCCACTCTGCAGCTCTGATATCACACCGGCACATCAGCAGCAGCAGCACACAGTTCACTCCTATTGCTGAGATTTTTTGGCTTTGCATTTGGTGCAGAGGAGGAAAGGTATTTGGCCATCTGGAAGTTTGGTGGGGATTGTTGTGAATCAGTGCAGATAAACTGTGAAAGACGAGCTCTGGGAGGATTCTGTGTTGTTTGGCAGAAGCACAGCAGCTGAAGGTTTTGTGTAGGTTTTAGTTTTCTTAGGAGTTTGCTGCAGTATTTTCAGTAATGATAGTATTTACTCATTAAAAGGCCGTTTTAACCCTCACACTAGTCCAGAAATGATGGCTGTCCTTGATACTGTTATATCTATGAAGCCTGTCGAGTCTGATTTCACGTATTGTAGTGTGAGATGAAAGAAAGCATTTTTTAGAACCACTGTTGATGACCAGATACTAAAAAAAGGCTCCACCATCATTTGTCTCTTTTTATAGTCCTCTATTGAACAGTTGCCATCAAAATTGTCGTAGGCGTACCAAAGATAAATCAACATCAAACAACATTTAGGCTGAAAGTCTCTGTGATGTTGTCACCCTTTATCAAGTTTGGCCATCTGGCTGCTGCATCTGAGGGACATGCTGTCCTCAGTCCTTCCTGCAGTTTTTTCTGTGGTCAGGCAACCTTCAATGCAGTGCTCCATCTCCAATGGTCATCACATCTGTGCTTTGGGTTCTCCTTTGTGGATCAGGTCATGCCAAACAGTGGTGGGCTAACATGACCGGGGTAAACTGAGCTTTTCTCATGAGGCATTCAATAATCCACTAGCTACATAGCCTGTAGCAATGTGCTGTGTGTATTGAGTCTTTAACACAGAGCCCCACATACCATCCTCATGTACACACACTGCTCTTTGTAACATTGAGTACTCTCACCTCTGGCTCTCTACACCTTAGGCTACTGCGACAGAAATATTACTTTTGCTTCTGTCTCACTGGAATCGCCAACCACTACAAATATAATGCCGACTCTCCTCTGAATCGGCACTCCTCCAAATGGTCGATGTGCACTAGTCCATCTCTGCCTTGTAATTGATTTATCCTCCAGTTAATTGTAATCACAGTAAAGCTTGGGTAGGCTAGTAGCTCACTGCCCTTGTACATTCTGTGAGTGTGTGTGTACGTGTTTGTATGAGTAGAGAATATGGCTGTGTGTACATGTTTGTCCGTGATTACTGTGCGAACGGCAGGTTTTTTGTCATTCTCAGTCCAACCACAGGTGAATAAAACACAGGAGACTGCTTCAAAACGCATCTCCTGCTCTCTCTTGAGCTGATGCCTATCTGACAGCTTGTAATGCTCCTGGTCAGAATACCAACGAGCTGGATGTGTCGTGTCTGTGCGTGCTGTAATACGCACTCCGGCTCTGGGGGAGCCCAGTCTGCAGACTGCAGGATCAGAAATGCCAGGGAAAATCCATCTTATGATGGTTTTAAGGAACACACAAACACACAGGGCCATTTGTGTACTGGGGATTTAGCTGGGAGCTTTGGTCAGGTGCTGCTCCTAAACTGGTTGTTTGGGATTACCTGATCACAGGTCCCACACTTATTCTTATTACAGACATGCATAAAAATGCAACACATACACACATACTGCACCATTAGATTCCCTCATACACAACTCAGGCAGGTAAGGTGAATCCCACAAAGCTTTGTGTTGGCCCTCTCCCATTCCCTGGCAGAGACACAGCGTTGGCATGCCTGCAGATTAAGCACTCTGCCCCTGGCCCACTTGATTAAAAGTTCTGTGGTCAAGAACCTCCCTCGCTCCCTTGCAAAATGTAAATGTCTCCACTGTGTTTCCTACTGATGAACAAATTTGGGGAATAGTAGAAACGCCTCACAGAAACAGACTACACCCTGCATTTAGAGGGCTCGATCCATCTTCTAAACCACTACCACAAACTCCTCCCTCTGTAACCACAAACACGTGCTGCAGTAAGGCTTTGTAGTGATGTATAGTATTCAATGTATAGTTTATTGTTGAGTGTTAACATTACATTTCTCTGAAGTGAAATTGTTTTTTCCCCCCCAATAGGTGATAGTGGACACCCCCACCAGCCCAGTCACCAGTGGCCTACCTTTATTTTTTGTGATCACAGTAACCGCTATCAAGCAGGTAAGACACTGCCTGATGAGGCTGATAAGTGTTGATAATAGAAACTTTAAGGTGATTTCTATTGCCCCCCTCATTTCCTCATATTGTCTCTCATTGCATTACATCCTTCCTCCCTCTCCATATAACATAATAAGTCCCCCTGCCTTCATGACTCCCTTGCTGTGATTTTTGTATAAAGTGTGTGACTAATGCTCTCTTGGGTTTTGTATTAATGTGCTCCGCTGGCGAATTCTGATTTGGGAGACGAAATGGGCTCTCTGGGAATGTGAGCAAATGGAGAGAGAGAGAGAGAGAGAGAGAGAGAGCAAGCCTATTACAGAGATACAAATGATCAAGGGGGGTGTCCGTTTCTTCTGTTGCTGCCATGTCCCAGCTTTAGATGTATTGTTTTAGGATTGGCTTTTTAGTTGGTCTACTGCTGGGCCTTTGAAATGCACAATAGTGGGTGGACTTCCTTCTGAAAATATATGGGACGCACTGATAGCGCTGGACCGCCTTCAGCCTGGCTTTGAAGTGGGACACCAAGGCGGTCTGCCCTACTCTATTAGTCAGGCTGAGGTGAACTGTATAGTATAGCAACTGACCATCCGTGGAGCGCCTCCCCTCCCTCTCTCTCCCTTTCATCCACCTGGCATCATTTCTCTGCATCACTCAACCAGACTTTCTCTCACCTTTCCTGGTAATCCCACTTTCTGGCTCCAGCCCCGCCTTGGCACACACTCTGGTTTCCCTCTCTACCCTCTGCATCTCTGCACCATCTCCTCTATCTCCATCACTATCTTAAAGTACTTATGAAGTCTACACTAGGCTTTATGCCTTATGCTGCTGCAGCCCCAGGAATTCTTTTTTTTACCTGACTCAGTATTATTTCATGTTATACTGTTCCAATGCACTGCTGGACAATCACTATCCCATTTCTTTGTGTCTTACACTACTTTACTGAGCCGTTACTGTGTGGTATTAATCCCACAGAGACAAAATTTTGTACTAAGCAAATAATGCACTTCTGATTTTGATATATTGCCGTAGGGCTATGAGGACTGGCTACGGCACAAGGCTGACAATGAGGTGAATAAGTACCCCGTGACAGTGCTAGAGGATGGCCGGAGGATACGGAAGGAAAGTGAGAAGATCAAGGTACCTTTTTATATTTCCTTGGGGACATGACAAAAGAGAAGCTGCTGGCAGTTTGGCATGACTGTGTTTTGAATATATGCACAGGGGAGAACATGCACTGCTGAACTGATGAGATGTTCAAACATGGGTGTGATGGTAACTAATGTATCCAAGGTGTTGTTTGCAGGTTATTTCTTCAATGCATACCTTGCTGTAGGTAACAGTATTTTCAAATGGTTAAACATGCATTAAACAATATGTTTCAATATTCAAAGTGAACAATAGTGTCCTGGTTGTGTTGACACCACTGAGAATCAACATCCAGCTGTCAAAACCAAAACATTGTGGCTTTGTATAAAACTGTGGACAGCTGCTCCCAGCACAGGAGCTCACACAAGTTGACTGTATGCTACCTCCTACTGCTAATGGACTCGAGCTAAAGTAAACATTTACAACACTAGAGCTTAAAGGTAAGGTAATATTGATTAGTCAGAGAACTCTACAGGGATGCTCATGTTGCTCTTTTTAAGCTTTATCTTTAAGTAGCCAGTTGCTTACTAATAAATTAGCCACAACAACTTGTAGGAAGTATGCAGTGATGTAAGTTTATTTTGGAGTCCTTCTGCTCCCTAGTGGTAAAATTGCTTAAAGCTGCCATTGTTTAAACCTCTGTCACTCATCCTTTGCAAAATCCTACTGCTCTGGTTCCTAAGAAGCAGGAGAAAGCAAAAGTCTTTACAAGTGGTGTTTCCTTGATCAGGTTGGAGATGTTGTGGAGGTGAAGGAAGATGAGACCTTTCCCTGTGATTTAATTCTGCTGCAGTCCAGCCGAGATGATGACACATGTTTTGTTACCACAGCAAGTCTGGATGGAGAGTCCAACCATAAAGTAAGATGCACTGCTCTGCTGTCCACCTTGTTTCATAACAGAGTGTTTAGGCTGTAATCTTTGAGTATTTTCATCAAAACTTTGGATTTTTGAAATAATTTTGTTTCCATTAAATTATATTAGTTATAGTTATACCTTGTACTTTTATAAATGTGATGCTTATTAGGATTATGAGAGGGGAAGTGGGTATAGAAGAGCATTCATTTATAGTTTTTTCTTTTTTCCTGTAGTGTGTGTGAGGGATAGATGAAGACTAAAATGATCAGTTGACCTGAGCCAGTCAACACTTAACACTCTCTCTCTCTCTCTGCTTCTTCCACTTGTCCAGACACACTACACAGTGCCAGACACAGAGAGGGATCTGGATTCTCTCAACGCCACCATTGAGTGTGAACAGCCACAGCCTGACCTTTACAAGTAGGCTCTCATCATGTGGCACCAACAAGTTTACACCACAACCATGCATTCATTGCCTGTGGTTTGTTGGGAAATGAATTTACTCAAAGCCTGTTGAAAATGTCCTAAACGACTCTAATATTAACATAGATTGTTAAGTGGGTAGTTTTGGCAAGCCATAGTGTACTTATGTTTGGTTGGTTTCATATTAGGAATGGCGAAAGTGGGCCTGGGATTTTCAGTAAAATATGATTGGTGCAGCACAGACGTGATTCTTATTCACTTGAGGAAGCTTGAGGAATCTCAGCTCAGTCAACAGACAGACTTTGGCTCCCCCTTGGGCCAATGAGTAGGAATATTGTCATTTAGCCAGGGATCAGAATGGTGTTTGAGTCGTGCTAAGTAAGCCGGGTTGCCAAATACTTGCTATTCAGAGTCAATAAAACTGACAGCCTGCTGCTGGCCATCCACCAGTAATTAGCTGGCTCCCAAACCTGATTTTTGGTCAATGAGTACTTACAGTTTTGTAAAGTAAATGGAACTCTTCATGGATTTGGATATCTCAAGTTCAGATCCACTCTAGTATTGACAGATTGAACTAAAGACCATCTTGCGATGGGATCACACCAGCTGCGACGCCCGTTGACATGTTGATGTTCTGACCGAGCACTCAGTAGTCATTACTACATTATTACCAGCCACGACAGCGTATTGTTTTCACCTTGTGAGTCTGTGTGTCTGCCATCATGCCAATATGTGGTCCTGGAGACACCTACTGTAGCGGGAACTACTACAGAAGCGGTTTTGAGTACTTATTCGGGGGTTTATGTCTGTTGTCAACGTGATATCGTCACCACAGTGCAAGACACAGCCACAAAACTTTACATGACTGACATTGGGTTTGACATTGGCCCCTCCACGTGACTGCATCTTGCACTGTTGTGACGTTATCGCGTTGACTAAATCTGTCCACAGATGGACATAAACACCTGACACACTGTTGTGGCTGGTAATCTTAGAATCTTAAAGAATCGTAAATAAAGATTGAATTTGATTGAATTGCAAAACAAATATCACATGTTCTTTTTACCTATGAGTTTGTCTTCTGAGTGTGTATATCATTTTGTTCCAGGTTTGTCGGCCGTATGCACATCTACAAAAACGATCAGGAGCCTGCAGTGAGGTGAGCGCACTCATGCACAACCATCTCAACTCGCTTTAAGTGAGAGCAAAATCAAAACACAGTTGCTTAAGCACTCATTTGTTTCCCTTTGCATCACCAACAAATCATTATTCCATTGATCCTTCATTGCACACAAGCATTAAAATTAAAACAGGCTGGCATGGCTTCAGCCGCTGCTTCCAAAGCACTCCCACAGGCATTTATCATTGACTGCTTTGTAATGGCCGTATAAACAAATGCCAGTGTCCTTCTCAAGAACACTGGGACCGGTGTAAGCCCAGACTGCAGTCGTACTGTGTATTGTCACTGCGTATTTTAGAGTGGATGCCAGCTTGCCTGCCAGGTTTCCATTTAGAGAATGGAGGAGTGTGTGGATTGCACAGCTTCTATATGACTGAAGTGTTTAATCTACTGTGATTGTGCAGGTCTTTGGGCCCAGAAAACCTTCTGCTGAAAGGGGCAACTTTAAAGAACACCCAGAAAATCTATGGTGAGTCAAATGATATTGACTTTATTATGATAACTTATATAAGTGAAGATAACTCTATCCAAAAAGCTAATCCCTCTTCTTCTTCTCCTTTTCTCTCTCAAGGTGTTGCAGTTTACACTGGCATGGAGACAAAGATGGCTCTCAACTACCAGGGCAAGTCTCAGAAACGCTCTGCTGTGGAGAAGTAAGTTTAGAGGATATGGTGTAAACAAGTTTCAAATATGTGACATACCTTTGGTACTCATTCATTTGATTTCTTATATTTTCAGGTCTATCAATGCCTTCCTTCTGGTTTATCTTTGCATATTGGTGAGCAAAGCTCTAGTGTGCACTACACTGAAGTATGTGTGGCAGAGCAAGCCCGGACAAGATGAGCCATGGTACAACGAGAAAACCCAGAGAGAGAAGGACACCAATCTGGTGAGTAAGCATTTAAGCAACCTGCCTGTTCTGGTTGTCAAAACAATTAACTGTGATGTCTGATAGGCACCCAAGCAGCCCAAACCAAGCCTGAATCAAAAATAGTGCAGACAACACTGTCCAAATGGGAACTGTCTTTGCTTAAGTGAAATGACTGGAGTAACAGTGTCTATAGCAGTGCAGGAATTATCACTGCTGGGAGATGAATAGCTAATAGGTCTTGATAATATTGTGTTGGTACACTGAAGAGTAGGCCTCTGTTAATATGGTAAACACTTACCCTGTGGAGGCTTGTAGTTGTAAGTTTTGAGGTGACAACTCCATTGTATTAAAGCGTTTTACAACCCTAGCCTCTTCTGATCCAACTAATAAAACTCTTCTCAGCAAAATGGCCCCTGAGACCTACAGTACATTGTGACATGGTTCATTTCATCGGCTGTTAACCTTCTGCCCTAACCCTCAATGAACTGGGAACTAGGACTGTCCAGAATACCTTTTTTTTTTGACAAGGTTCATAGACAAAATAATTGTTTTTTGCTAGTCACCATTATTAACTGAAGCCTATGGCGTTTTACACTGCATAAATTAGCCAGCGGCTAGCAGACTTTTCCTCTACTCATAGCTTAACAAATTACATATTATTTATACTTTTTCTGACTCACTGCGTCTCCCAACAGAACACCACGGTTTCATTTCAGCGCTACAGTATACACTGTATAACGTAACGTGTTGTCGTAAACTCGAGTAACGTTAATTTCACCTGTCTCTCCTCTGCTCCGCTTCATGCGTGTAGGCTTAACACACACATGTACGGTGGCACATCTGCCCCCCTAAAGCAGTCAACCTAGGGGAGACACTGCGTTGTGGGTTTCATTGTCTTGCACTCTAAGAGGCCATTTTAATGTTAATAACGTTGGATTACTATTTCATATTTCATGGATTATTTGGGATTTTTGGAGTAATGCATATAAAATTATAAAAAAAAAACAATTGCATTTGAATACTAATTTGGACGTCGATTCCAATGGCAACGGTAGAAGCTTTGAAGCATTGGGGTCAGCCCTACTGTGAACACTGTACTACAATCTTGTGATTGCCATCATGTCTTCATATTTGTTATTTGGATAACCTTGGACTACTGGTCTCAAATTAAACACATCATGTTATGTGTGCCATGTAGTCAGCCTATGGTAAAGCCATGCCAACAAATTTTCCAAGCCTGCTTACATTAGCTTAAATTTGGGTTACCAGTGGTGCAATATCTGATGAGAACACAAGACATATAGTTCATTTAAATATGTGCCTGTGTTTTCATTTTTTCCAACAGTACCTAAAGATGTTCACTGACTTCCTGTCCTTCATGGTACTCTTCAACTTCATCATCCCGGTGTCCATGTATGTGACGGTTGAGATGCAAAAGTTTTTGGGATCCTTTTTCATCACATGGGACAAGGACTTCTTCGACCCTGAAATCAAGGAGGGGGCACTGGTCAACACTTCAGACCTCAATGAGGAGCTGGGACAGGTCAGGCAGACGGATAAAAATTAAACAAAAAACTCAGTGGAATGCCATAACTCAGCATTCCCATGTGTTATGAAAAACCTGTTATTATTTAATCATAAAGATATAAATATGAAAATAATTTTATTATTCTTTACAGTCATTGAAAAATCCTGAAATTAATGACAAAATATGTTACAAAGTTTCTCTTTTAATTTGAAAAAAAAAAGAGCAAATTTACAGGTGAGTTAAGATCGAGTCTCCAGACTGATCTGTACAGTGTACAGTAAAATATGAGCTGCTTATAATAACACCTGATGCTGTGCAGTCCTGACTGCTCCTGTTTTTTGATGGCACTTCTAACTCAAACAGTGCTGCCATAGATCAGTCACACTTGGTTTGCCAGACGATTACTTCAATTAAAGGTGATGCTTCGTTAAACTGATTAATGCAGTGTAATTCTTTCTGGGAGTAATTGCCTAATCTTATTGTTGGAACCTGTTAAATGGGCAACTGAATTTTTATGGGTTTGGAAGAGACTGTCATGTATTTTTATCACATTGCCTGCAGGTGGAGTATGTCTTCACAGACAAGACGGGCACCCTCACTCAGAATAACATGGAGTTCATAGAGTGCTGCATCGACGGCTTCCAGTACAAGTACCGGGACGCGAGCTCAGAGTTGGACGGATTCTGTGTCACAGATGGACCTGTGAGCAAACTACAGCAGAAAGCTGGCAGGGTGGGTGTTGTGGTGTCCCTCCATCTGTTGTAAAAGTCACACAAGCAGCAGCATATGGCCATTACATAGCTCAGTGCTCAGAAAGACCCTCCGTAGGTCATCCGCATATTGTCTCCTTGACATGTCAACATAAGCACTCAACATGGAGGGGGGCAAAGTGGCTGTGTGCTCTTGACATGAGCACCTGATAACACTTTATAGACTGTTGCGCTGCAACATGCGTGTTAAGATAAGAATGCAATTTAGACAAATGGCTGTAAATCCAGGTCTTTATCTAAACTCCAGCTACTGTATATGGCTCCGTGTGGGGCTGTAAATGAATTTATTATTACTTATTATTATAAGTCAAATAATTAAAACATTTTTGTACATTATTATGTAATTATATATTTAAACAGCATTGACTATATGTTATTTTACTGTATTAAGCCATGTTCATGTTGTGTTATTAGGAGAGGGAGGAGCTGTTTCTGCGTGCCCTATGTCTGTGCCACACAGTCCAAGTGAAAGAGTCCACAGAGCAGGCTCAAGAGCAAGGGGATGGACTGATAGACCAGGTGGATGGCTTAGGGGTGGATGGAGATGTGCTCCATCCACCGCAGGAGCAGAGAGGCTTTATAGCCTCCTCACCTGATGAGGTTGCTCTGGTCAAGGGTGCCATGAGGTAAGGCCTGGTATGACTATGACCCTGTTTACACCTGGCATTAAAATCCGTCTTGGGTGATCCGATCACAAATGAACAGCTCTGAGTACAGGTGTGAATGCACCCAAGGCGCATTAAGGACTAATTGAGATCTCATCGCTCAGACCACATTCGAAGGTGGTCTGGGCCGCATATGGCCACAACAATAAATCCAGACTAGGCACCGGAACACATTTGACAATGATATACGGGTTTATTTGCATATAGAGGAAGGAAGTGAGATCCGATCACAAGTGGTCTCTTGAGACGCATTTTAAAGAACTGACGCACTGTCCACTTGTGATCGGATCACCCAAGACACATGTTAATGCCAGGTGTAAACAGAGCCTATAAGTGAGTTGAACTGACATTGTAACAATTGTTCAAAGAGCAAGCACCTTGTTTGATTATGAATATCACAGAATGTATTTTGAAAATTTCATACAGGATTCATCCATATAGCACATGAGTACATAAATACCTAATTTGTGATGATTTGTCTCCCTCTGCAGGTATGGCTTCACATTTCTGGGTCTCGAAAGTAAAACCATGAAAATTCTCAACAGGAACAATGACGTTGAAATGTAAGTCAGTAATTACAAAAACAAAAAGTTTTTTGTTTTTATTCATATTTTTTGTTTAACATTTAATGTAATTTATTATCATTCTGTACTTCCCAAAGGTATGAACTGCTTCACGTGTTGAACTTTGACCCAGTGAGAAGGCGAATGAGTGTAATAGTCAGATCCAAATCAGGTGAGCTTGAGATTACTGTCAGGTTTATTGCTTTGACCTTGATTTATTGTTGGCCTTCAGCCCTCACTATGCTGTGTGTTTATGTGTCTGTATGTTTGTGTGGTTTTTGTGTCCAGGTGATACACTGCTCTTCTGTAAGGGAGCGGACTCTTCCATCTTCCCCCGCGTCAGACAGGAGGAGGTCGAAAGGATACGCATGCATGTGGAGCGTAATGCAACAGTGGGTGACATAAGCAAATTGCCTCTCTAAATCCAGTAGTTTCTGTTATGTTTAAAAGTATGTACTGTACGATTCGAGGGTCAGACAGGTTTTAATTCAAGTTTACAATTATGCAATTTGATTATTTCGTTTTTTTCTTGTCGTAACATTGGGTGCTGTGTGTTTCAATGCTCAGGAGGGCTACCGGACGTTATGTGTGGCCTACAAATATCTCAGTGCAGAGGAGTACACCCAGGCAGATGCAGGACTGAGGGAAGCTAGACTGGCTCTGCAGGACAGAGAGGAGAAGCTCATGGCTGTTTACAACCAAGTAGAGACCGGCATGAGTCTAATAGGAGCGACTGCTGTAGAAGATCGGTGGGTGCTCACACAACATAACCACACAGCTCTCACCGATGAATCTGCTGATGTTTAAAGTTGTTGCCTGTCTTGCATTTTGTTATCTTGCATGCTGCTGTTGTCCTTCCTCTCCCCTCCCTCTCAATAAAGATCTGTGCCAAGAATTTTAGGGGGCAAATTAATGGGAGAGGCCAAAAGTTTCCAGAAGCCAGTAATAAACAACGTGTTATAAACATCATGTTCTGACTTGCTGTCTATAAGATAGACAGTTTATTTGCTTATTCAAAAGACCCCCATTAGCTGATGTCATAGCAATCAGCTAGTCTTCTGGGGTCCTCACCTGACATGTAAAAGGAGCGTCACTTTTCTGATCGCCTCTTTGTTGTCTTGCTGAAATGAATTCATTCCGCCTTTGTAATGTTTATCTACATTTCATGCAACCTCAACACTTCCTGCGGTTGTTTTACTGCACACATTTTCCTGTTTCCTGCCCTTTGTCACATGTCACCAGATTCCCCATAATATTTTGTCCAATATGACCTGGCCTGTCCATTTCCACTCCAGTAACGGGGACAGCCATAAGTCCCCTTTTTTCAGAACATTTTCATGTAAGCTCACACCGCCATCTTGTGGTTGACATTAGGTACTCAGTTGATTTCACAGTAGATTTAGCCCCTTTTGGACACCCATCTGAGTCATTTAGGTTCCAATTGCACTGTGGTCTCCCTGTTCTATAATGCAATTCACTAGTTCATTCACTGTGAAATGTAACCTCAATGTCCATGGTTTTGTTGAACTGTTGGCATTTTTCCCCATTCTATTGATAGTATTAGTGTAATAATCTTTCCCATGTCTCATTTCTTTTATTTTTGTTCTTATCCCCCAGGCTTCAAGAGGAGGCAGCAGCGACCATGGAGGCTCTGCAGGGGGCAGGCATTAAGGTTTGGGTCCTAACGGGGGACAAGATGGAGACGGCCAAGTCCACCTGTTATGCTTGTAGATTGTTCCAGAGAAGTACAGAGCTGTTGGAGCTGACGGTGCGTACTCTGGAGGATGGAGGGAGGAGGCGTGAGGAGCGACTGCATGAGCTCTTGCTTGATTACCACAAGAAAGCTGTACAGGATGCACCGCCAGTTAAAGCGGGCGTCACCAGGTTGGTACCTTGACTTACATGATCTCAATCTATGTAATGAGGTTATTATGAGATACTCTGCTCTTGAGTGTTCATTTAACCAAACTGAATGTTATTGATAAACTTAAATGCATTCCCCTGTTCTGTTTTGTAGGAGCTGGTCTTCGGCAAGCCAAGACTATGGTTTCATCATAGATGGAGCCACTCTGTCGATGGTGCTCAACTCCTCCTCTGAATCCAACTCAAGTCGCTACAAGAACCTGTTCCTGCAGATTTGTCAAAACTGCACGTCTGTGCTCTGCTGCCGCATGGCTCCTCTACAAAAGGCACAGGTCAGAACAATCAGTTTTTTTATTAAAGCATTGAAGTAATGATTTTCACAGTGAACACTTTGTTTCAGACTGTTTAAATTGTTGCCCTCCTGTATTGCTCCATCTTTAGATAGTTAAAATGGTGAAGAACTCTAAAGGCAGCCCGATCACCCTTTCCATTGGAGATGGTGCCAATGATGTCAGCATGATTTTGGAAGCTCATGTTGGCATTGGTGAGAAATCTCATGCTGAAGCTGTCTAACAGATCTGTTATTGTTTTACCGAATGGAGGTAAGATATGATATTTGTTCTTGTTTGTTCCAGGTATTAAGGGTAAAGAGGGTCGGCAGGCAGTGAGGAACAGTGATTATGCCATCCCCAAACTCAAGCACCTCAAGAAACTTTTGTTGGCTCATGGACATCTCTACTATGTTCGCATTGCACACCTGGTGCAATATTTCTTTTACAAGGTAGGAGGAACAGATGCTCCTGTCACACTGACTTGATATCATTCCTCAAGCTAAGAACTTGTTGTGGGTTTCAGTCAAGCCTGTATTTCCCAAACAAACAAACACGCATTAGCTTGATTTGAGGATTATGTGGTGCAGAGACAGATTTGACAGAATCAATCCTCTTAACAAATTAAACAGATTTTTAGGTTGAACTCGGGTTCATGTATTGCATTATTGTACCAACATTATAAGCACGTGGGAACTTGTGAATGCCTGTGATGTCCTCTGATGTTTTTGTCCACCAGTGTGAGCCTGTTCTCTTTCTCTGTTTGCCTGCAGAACCTTTGCTTCATCTTACCTCAGTTTTTGTACCAGTTCTTCTGTGGCTATTCCCAGCAAGTGAGTATGTCCCGAGGCCCTTTGAGGTTCAAAGATGTTCTGAACACGAAAGGAGGCTTGTCCCTTGAATCCAAACCTCCTCGTCCTCCTGAATGCCAGACTCTTTCCCTCAGATTGCCCCTCCCTCACTGCCCCTGGGATGTTTGAGCTCTGATATATATGTTTATATACTGACTACATAGCATTGTTATATAATATAGGCATGTGTCATGTTCCTCCACCATGGCACATCATATGTGGCTATTACGTCATCATGGTGGCATGTGCGTGTGTGTGTGTGTGTGTGTGTGTTGTTACATTGTTAATGACACAATGCATTATAGAAATTCAGGTATGGATCACATGACCTGATTATAGTTTGGAGCACATTGATGAATCCACTTGGTTATTGATGAGAAATAAGTATATTTTATAAAATCTATATAGATTTAAAATGTTTTAGGACACTGTTTTGGTATAAAAACTGTTCCTGACATCGAAATATCTGTTAATTAGTGCATTAATTAATTCCTTCCTTTTAAAGATAACTGATTATGTCTTGTTATTTCTATTTGTGAAAGATGAGGGTGAATATTTCATTCTCCTTCATGGCCCCTGACATAGATGTTCCATGAGTAAATGAAATATGTATATAAGCTTGCTTATATGACATACTGTATGTGAAAGTATGATGGTGTGTATGAGTTTTGTCCTCTCCATGATATTAACCCCAGGTTGCCCCGTCCCTCCTCCTCCTCCTCCTCCTCCTCGTCCTCCTTACCTACCCCTCCCCCTTCACTCCCTGCCTCCTGCTCCCATCCTCCCCAGCCCCTGTATGACGCGGCCTATCTGACGATGTACAACATCTGCTTCACCTCCATGCCCATCCTGGCTTACAGCCTGTTGGAGCAGCACATCTGCATTGAGGTCCTGCTGGACAATGCTACCCTCTACAGGTAAACCTGGGAACTTTCGCTCATCTGCAACACACTTCTGGTAGATGTAGTTGCCTCCTGAAGTGAAGGGGACTAATGTTCATATAAATTAAGATTTCCCTCTTTATGTTTTAGATCTAGCATCACTATTTTGAGCAATAATAACTTGATTAATTGATTGAAAGGACAATCACAGAATAAAGTAAAGTAAAGAGGTTATAGCAATGACCAAAAAGGTGTAGGCCATATCTTATATTACATTTTCGCCATTTTGAATTTAATGAACAAGTTACGCCAAAGTTAAGTTCATTATTTCTGCTTTTTTAACACATCAAAGAAATAGATGGCCCTGTCCCACATTAGCTGTTTGCATTTACTTTTTTTATCCAACCTTTATGTCCACCTTTTATTACCAGATATATGCACATGTATGCATAAATCTACTCCTTAATCTATGTGATAAAGCAGTTTAAGACTTCATACATGAAACATTAAATATTAAATGTGAGTTTTAGTTTTCAGTTTTCTGGTTCCTTTCTCAAATATTTTATGGTTGCCCCTTTCATAGTTGAAATGATATTCAAAGAGACATAAAATAATGACTTATAATCATGTTCACCTTTCTCTTTCATGTCTTCCTTTAGAGAGATTGCTAAGAATGCCATGTTACGGTGGGGACCATTCCTCTACTGGACTTTACTTGGAGTCTTCCATGGCTTGCTCTTCTTCTTTGGTGTTCGATATTTGTTCAGTAACCCAGCCCTGCAGGATAATGGCCAGGTTTGATTTAATTCACCTTCTAAATGGGGTCTGATATTAAATTACTCGATTAAGCGTTGTCTCAAAAGTACATTTTCTGGTTTGTCTTATTTAAATCCAGGTTTTTGGGAACTGGTCGTATGGAACAATTGTCTTCACTGTCCTCGTCTTCACTGTCACATTAAAGGTAAACCTCTCCCCTGTTGTTTCTTTGTCTTATCTTATGAAAGGTTGTATCATTAGAGCAGCATTTAGTGACGTTTCTCTGCCATTCTAGCTTGCTCTGGACACACGGCACTGGACATGGATCAACCACTTTGTAATCTGGGGCTCCCTGGCTTTCTACGTGTTCTTCAGCTTCTTCTGGGGAGGAATAATCTGGTTAGAAAACAACTCAGGATAAAATAACCTATATAGTCATTTTAGCTGACCTGTTATTCTATTCTATTCATCCCCTGTAGCTCTAAGCCAAAGTGTTCCTCTCCTGCAGGCCTTTCCTGAGGCAGCAACGTTTGTACTTTGTGTTTGCCAACATGCTGAGCTCGGTGTCAGCCTGGCTGGTCATCATCCTGCTCATCCTGCTCAGCCTACTGCCAGAGATCCTGCTTGTGGTCTTCCGCAAGCCCCGCGGGCCCCACGCTCGACAGGTAGAGCTGAAACACACACACACACTTGACCTGACACACACATTTACACTCCACTTCACTTGTTCTCTCTATCTCTCTTTCTCTCTCTCTCCCTCTGCCTTATCTATCTCTGTCTCAGATGGCTCAAACTTTGTTTTTTGGCTCAAAAAATGTTTTTTAATAGCTTATTTTCTCAAGGGTTCGGTTGTTGTTAACGGAGCTTATCCTTAATGTGTTTCCGAGTGAATGGGGTATGGTTACCGGAGGGATTTAAATCAAATCCTTCAAATATGATTGGATCGCTCTAAAGTGGGCGTGGCTCTAGAAGTCCGTTGGCCTCCACCAACAAGTCCCTCACCTGTGTTGGTCAATCAGGAGACGGAGGACGAGAGGGGAAATGATTAAATTAGACAACCACTTTTTTTTGAAATGTAAATAAAGCTGTTGCTAGCTGACATTCAAACACACACCTGTGATCCATGATAGCTCTCTGCTAGCTACTATGACACGTGAGCTAACAGTCAAGTGTTGTTTTACATGATAGGTTGGGTTAGCTAGTTGCTCCAAATCACATTTGATTGAAGACATTTTTTTTTTTTTTTTTGTTTTTTTTACATGTTCTGTATTTGGCCTATACCAAAAGATAACGGAACTATTAACAGAACTATTAATGTCATTTTGTTTTTCAGTGCATCTTAAGATCAGGCTTTCATATCCCTAGCGTTTTTTTTGCAAGTTGTTGGTATAATTGCACTTCAGAGGGACAGTTAGATTTAAATCCAGACTTCCTCCTGAAGACAACTTTCCCACACATATTTTGTCATTAGCACCACATGAAGCTAATGTGTTTTCCAAGCAGCTGGAAATGTTTGGTGGCATGCGCTGTGCTTTTTGGCGCGTTCCACACTTGTTTTGTTTAAAATTGTGTCTAGACTCGTTTTTATTTGGGAAAAGTAATAAACCAAACCAAATGTTTTGCACATGTCTGAGGGGAGTCATACAGCAGTTTTGTACTATATGTACTTATTACAGTGTTTGTTTTTTAAAACGTCTCTTTGAGTGTGTATCTGTCAATCGATCAAAAATTTACAAAATAAATATTTTTATTTACCTGACACACTCTGTGTAGTCTATAGACAGTTGTGAAAATTGTTACTATAAATGGTATAGTGTAACTATCTAGTACTTAGGCATTTTATTTTAGAACACACCCTTTAACTGTAATTTTACTGGTTTTCAACTTTTCCAGCTTTGTTTTCCTAACTAGTGCTCTCGCTTCTGCACTTTAACACATTCTTCTTGCTCTGTCTCACCCTCTTCTCTCTTCCTCTCTGGACCTGCCTCCCTAAAGATGAAACATCGCCTTCCTTCCTCGGGGACATCTACTATCTTCATGTTGTCGCAGACCGCTAGCACTCACAGCTTCTCGTGGAGTGACTGAGGTCTCTTTTTCTTTCTGTCAGCCCTTATACTTAAGTCTCTTCCTGCAGATTTTCTGTGTCTGCCAGTCTTGCTTGTTTCCTACCTGTTGTGCCCTTCCTCTCCCACTGTTAGACTCCTTCCTTACCCTCTAAAGTAACTCAGGGTGGCGTTCTGTGGCTTTTTACAGTCTCCACTTGGTTGGACAGATTAGGTCAGACAATTCAGATTTCAGGAATGTTATCCATGGAGGGTCCCATCTTTAAACCTTCCCTTGAGTGCTTTTCTTTAGATGTATGTTTTTAAATTGGGAGGAATGTTGGTTAGTCTTTGGACCAGTGTGTGCCCAACGTTGCCAGCAGTGTGGAGTAGGACTGGGTGTCCGTACAGTCAGTCCTCCATTCTTGTCTGTCCAGTTGTGTCAGTCAGTGTCTCCTCCCAGCTGCCTGTGCTGCTCCAATGCCTGCTGCCTCCGCATGTCAAGTCAAGAATGCAGCACGTCAAAGCACCCAAACTTACCTGCATGAGGCTCAAGTCAACAACGCCATCCCGGATCTTCACCACAAACCCAGCGGGCATTTTGTCTGTGCGTGTGTGTGCGCGTGCGTGTTATATCGTACATGCTTTTAAGAAATGTGCAAGGACAGGTATTAATCTGGACCAATTAGTATAGAGTCAAGGCTTCTAAAAATGATTATTGCAAGGCAAAGGTGTCTAGAAAGCCACGTGGACTGATTTTCATTGTCCTCCTGTGCAGTTTCGAAGTCTTTGTGTATGTACATGTTTGTTCCCTGTGTATATGTGTGTGTCTGTGTGCAAGACAGAGCTCAAGATGGAGAGAGAGGCGAAGTGTGTATGTGTTTGTCAGCGTAGTGATGTCATTGGTGTCTCTTGCCTTCTAGAAGAAGCCGGTTCAGTCGAGCGCGGGGGGCCTCCAGTCTCCCCGGTCTTCAGCCAGGCCCCTGCTCATGAGAACCTTTTCAGATGAGTCCAATACTGTCATTTAAACAGGTACCAGCCCACCTTCAGGCCATTTAAGCCAATCAAAGACTCGCTCCCCCAGCCAACTTCTCCAGCAGTTCCCGTCCCTAACTCTGAGTTTTAACAAGAGAATCAAAGGCATAATACAGGCCACATTCAACAGGACCCACTGTGTTCATATGTGTTGTGTAAGCTGATATTGGCTGGCTGAAGAGATGCATATTTTCAGACTTTAAAACGGTCAAATGGTGAACTTATTTAACATGTGAATGCATCTCTAGGCCTCATGTTGCAAACATTAACATTGTAAAGACACATGCTCCTTTCAGCCTCCCTTTGGAAGCCCAGCTTATATTACCTCCTGCATGTGCTTTTAAAAACCCAGTTTTAAATGTTCAATTTTAAATGTTCAAGTCCATCTCATTTTTGGACCTGGAATGTCTGAGTGTAAGGTGTCAGTGTCTGTTGCTCTGGTTTTCTCATCTGGCAGTGTGACACAACAGAGCTGATCTGTCTGACATTCATGTGCTGTTTGTAACGTTGGTGGTTTGGTCACGGTCGTTTTGTCCTGTGTGCACGTCCAAACCTGTGCCGGTGGTCGCCGCCTGCTTACTGTCTTGACAAATAATGGATGCATTTGTGAGTGCTGAGCTTACCCCACTGCATGATGTGACGTTGCCTTAACCTCAGACCAAATGCTGCGGCATTACATACAGGGGGTGACAACAAGATGAATGGAAACATAGCATCATAAAATATTTTAGAAATAATAATAAAGGTAAATATGGAAAAGTGTTCCATATTACATATGGAATAAATAATCATTTAAATAAATAGACAATATATCAAGTATGTGCCCTGAAATTACTATAACAGTTTTTTCTAATGATTGTTTTGGGGCCTTTTGGGTGCAATGGGGGACGTGGTTCAAGGTCGGCTCCCCTACCCATAGGCCACCAGGGTCCCAAAGTCTGCTTTTATTTCACCATGCCATTCTTCCCAGTGAATGCTTTATTTAATAGTTTTTCAATCAAGACAAACAGGGCAGAACCAGTTGTGGATGTGTTCAATTAACCCACTAGAAGTCCTTGTAAAGTTATGTCTACAATATCAAGAGCACTGGAGGTGTTCTGAGGTGAAAGGGCATCTCTACACCTTGTTGTGTGCTTGATATTGTGTTAAATGTTTAGGTGTCCACCCCCTGTAAGTAGGTCTGAATGTCCCATCACTGTTGACCAGGGTCACCAATATCTGTTGCTTAACAATAGCACCAGGCTTTTAGCAACAGCTTTCACTGTTTAACCTGCATTTCTATTCTCCCAATAGCTCTCAGTGGCCGGCCTCCTACAAACATCCAGGTAAACTACAGCGAGACAACCCTAACATTTCTGCATCTGTTCAATGTCCCTGCTGAGCTTCAACAGATCAGTAGACTTGGATGAAATTGGGAGCCTTTCCTTTCCTAAATTCTGCTTGTCTCTGGTGGCGGGGAAAGGTGTCATTTGTTTTGTGTGTTTTTCGCGTATTGTGGTTTGTGGCCAATCACCGCTCATTCTCTGATGATTTTTGGTTATTTCAAGATGTCTCGTCCCCTTCCTCATGTTGGTGCAAGCTCATAATGAATAATTGAAGTAAAATCCGTCTGCTTGTGCTTTTCCAGATTGCAGCTGTCACACCACTATCCTACAAACACCTGAAGGAGCGCGAGTGAAAGGCAGCGAGGACTCGCAACAACGGTGGCATCAGCTGCTATCAGGATCCCGTGACAGTCAGGTCAGAGCTGTCTGCCATCATGCCTGATCTGAAGAGAGGAGGACGAGAAGAGGAGGAAAAAATAAGAAGAAAAAGAGAGATGCGCTGACTGGGGGGGAAGGGATAAAAAGGGGTTTAGCAGTCTTTTGACTTGCGTCTCTCTGCTCCGTCCGTCTCTGTCCAATCCCAACAGCTCCTAACCTCCCACGCATGCCTGCAGAGAAGTGCCCTGCATTATTTTTAAAAATATCTACTCGGATGACGGGCATGAGTTTTCTTTCTTTTACTTCTTTTTTTTTTTTTTTTTTTTTTTTTTAAATACTAGCTTACAAATGAATGCATACACGGCCGCCTTGTCAGTAGCTCTACCCAACTGCTGTGTTTTAACAAGCAGTTGTTATATCCACATGAAGAATGGTTCACCTGCATGAAAGAAGGCTCAAAAGAACGCTTCACTCCACTGATGTTCAATCACTGTATTCTGCAAAGTTTTTATCAAGACCTATAATCCCATTCTCAACAGTTATACTTTGAAAGGTTATTCTACTTTACAATTATTACGCTTTTCAACGGTTATTCTTTGAATGGTTATCGTATGTTATCATATCATCCACAGAGCAGCAAACAGACTGTTAGAACGGTTTGTAGATGATTATGTGATTATTTCTTTTCAATGATGAACCTGCATTCTCTATTAAATACTAAGGTATAAGAGGGGTTAATGGAGGCCATATTACCACTCAATCCAAAAAGTGTGTGTGTGTGTGTGTGTGTGTCTGTGTGTATGCAAGATTGAGAGATAGATTAGAGATGTTAAGCATATTTTGGCAATGAAACATTGCTCGGAGCGTGACCTGAATCGTCCAAACTCAGAGATAATTTAAGCGTCCATTTAAGATGAGAAAATTAATATATGTGCTGTATTGTATATAGCTTAGAGATGTATAACAGCATCTGCTCAAAGCCAAAAAGATGAACGTAATGCGACCAGATTCTGTCCACACGAGTGTGACCTGAAAGTGACAAGTCAGTGTATGTGTATGTGTGTGTGCTACATAAGTGCGTGCAACTGTACTGGATGAGAAAAGCCAGAAAATGCCTGTGTGTCATGAAAAACCAGGATTACTTGAACCTTGCTGGTGTAGTTTGGTTAGATATTTCCTGCACTATTATGGAAACTGGTCACTAAGGCACACGAATATAATGCCTGAGCACACGCACATATCAGATAGAAGAGAACAGTACACACACTAACCACACACGTACACCTAAATGCGCACATGCACTAAATCCTAAATGAGGTATTCATGTTCATTATCTAGTTTGCATAATTTGTCTCAGACAGCCTGAAGTTGGAGTGTAAAGAAAATCAACTCCAGACCTGCAGAGTCAACATAGCCACTGTGAGGCTCTACGCTCCATCCCTTTCCTTCTGTTTTTGGTGAAATTCGCTGACCGACAGGATGATAGATTGGATTGTTTGGCCTTTTGTTCCTTCCTCTAACTTCTCGTGTGTACTGCTTCATACATTCCATTTAAACATGCCATGATTTCAAACACTTCCACTGTTTTGGAATATTTCTGTCTGTCTGTTTTTTTTTTTTTCCACAAATGTGTATCGTCTATTTGGCATATTTATTGTACTTTTACTCAGAAATGTTATACTTTTATTACATAAATCTTTTTTTTATTGTGGAGAATTGGTCAGCTTTGTGTCAGCTGAGTTAGTCTGTGTTATTCCAGCCCTGATGTGAGCCCGTGCCAATCCCATTTGATAGTCTTTGTCATACACGCAAAGACAGGCAGCCCCCCCAACACACACTCCCAGCATCTCAAAATCCACCTCTGAACCTATGCCACTCCTTTTGCCAGGTTATTGTAACTCTTAGTTTTAACTGATGATACTGTCACTAACTAACATAAAAAAAGTATGTTTTGTGTTACAGAATCTGTCAGTATGGTGATTTTATAGTTCACTTCTTCACTGATCCATGCTCAAACAATAACTCCGGTACTGTTCTTTCTAGTACTTGCTTTGTATCTCACCCCACTGACTGTAGCCTGACATATCTGATACAGTGCATCTGCAGAATGGCACATTCAGTCATAACGCCAAATTGAGATTTAAAATAAACTAAGTTAATGTTGATTTGTTCTTAATAAATGGAAAAATGAACATGCCTTTCAGCGTCATTTTCTACTAAGACGGTCTGTTTTTCTGATGTTAGGAAAGTGGAGGAGGCTGTTCTTTACTCTGTGACATGTCACCTCCAGACTGCACTGTGCCGGAGACACACTGAGAGGGGCTGCCTGCTTTGTTAGAAAATTAAAAACCTTTAAGTGACATCAGAGATGCTATTTTCAGAGCTTAAAAATATCTTGAAATCTAATGTTTTGCCTGTCTAAATGAAAAGTATAAAAGAATGGATTGTATTTTTAATGCAACCTTTTTCCAGCCACTTTTGTAAGAAAATCAAAATGTCAGAAAAAAAGCAAAAAAACAAAACAAATAAAGCACGAGAGGCTCTGTGGTTGTGGACGCTGTCCCTGTCTGTGAGGGGTGGAGGTGGACTTCTTCAGGCACCTCAGCAGCCCTGCGTCATGCAGCCAGGGACACCTCGCCACCTCCAGCCCTTTGGGTCTCCAGCCTCAACACTCCAAACCTCCAAGCTGAATGTACCTCTTTGAAACTAGTATATTCAAAACCTGAAGATTTTCTGTAATAAAGCAGAATGTTTTGAAGATAAAACAATGTCTTATAGTGTGCTTTGTTACACCAACAGTCATGCCAGCAAATTCTGTCTGATGTAAGGATGTGTGTATGCGTGGGTGGCTTAGAGTGTGTGTGTGTTTGTGTGCATTTGACCACAGTAAGCAGATGCTGCGCAGTAATGAGATGGCTGAGAGGCTAAGCTGGATCAGCTGAGTGGCTGCGTATCAGGACGGAGTGCTGCTGCTCTCCCACTGCTCCCTGTGTGGCCTCGCATCAAGAAAACATCAAGCACTGTGAGTCACTCTAGAGGTTTACATACATGCACATGCAAGTTTTCTCCACTCTCGTCTCTGCTGCTCATGAGCACAGATCCATTCAGAGGAGTTGTAGGCTGAGCAGCGGGGAGTTGAGTTGAGAAAGGCTCTGTGTATGTATGTACACAATGACACCCTTTCATATTTGTTCTTCTGTTTGAATGTGATGGTTGTGTATTAAAGGCTGTGTTCGCATGGGCCAAACTTGTTGGCTGAGGGTGCGGTAGATTTTCATTTTCTTTTTACAAAAGGTCTATTCTCCGCTGTGTGAGCATCTATATTATAGTAAAGCTGGAGAAAGTGGGGACATGAACATGGCAGCCAGACAGTTTAACAATCCAGCCTACAGTAGCACAGTCAGCATTATACTGAAGGCATAGAAAACAGCAAAAGGGAGCATGAAGGAGTGTAAAGTGAGGGGAAAAGTTGGGAGGGAGTTGGCAGTGTGTCAGGAGTAGACTCTTGAGCTCTGCACGGTGCAGAGCTGACGCACTAAAGCCCAGAGAGAGAGAGAGAGAGAGAGAGGGGAGGGGCGACAGAGAGACAGACAGCAGTAGCCAGATGGAGCCCTATTTGTTTTGAAGTAGCTAACTGCTGCTGAGAGCAGGACAGTCTGCAGACACTAGTGTGTGTATGAGGGGAAAAGCACATCACACCCAGTCTGGACAACAGCAGCACAGCAAGCCACTGTTTTCTGCTTATGTGGACAGGTTCTGCTGTAACTGTGCTGCTCAGTGTGGAGGCACTCTATGCAGCTCAAGGTCAGGAAGATCCAGCAGAATCCTCAGGGAACTGTCCCATCTGGATCTTGGGACCGGCAGAGGCAGGTGGGCACAAGTTTCCCTGCTGTAGCTCCCAGCCTCGAAATAGGCTATGCAGGACTATAGGACTCTAAAGAGGATGTAAGGCCTGGACTACTGTCAGTACCTCCCACGACAGCGTTCTCCCAGCCTGATCCTGTGTTGAAGACCAAGGGGAATGGGCCCGGCCTCACTGCAGGAGGAGAGCGAGCCGGAGATGGAGAGCTACCACTACCTTCTGCAGGCTGGCTCTCAGCTAGAGAGCACTCTGCAGCGTGAGTATGCACAATGATGACAGTCCTCATTTAACCTCTGGTAGCCACTAGCAGGCTTTTGAACATAATCCTGTATCTGCTCTGAAACTATTTCAGACAGAAAACTGAAATGCTTTGTAGCAGAAGTCCATTTTGTTTGATTGACAGTGTTCATTTGTAACTTCTGAGAAGCATTACAGGAGGTAACAGGAGTACTGCACCCTGCATCTTAGGTTAGTCAGTATTATTGATGTGCCAGTTCCTGCAGCTTTGCTCCAACAGTGGGCCATTGCAGGGATTATGTCAGCTATTTTAAGCCATCACAGATGGATAGATATTTATCCATTTTCATGATTTCTAGCCTGAATATCTGTAGACTGTGGTAGTTGTAGGTCAGTGTGGGACAGTTATGGAAGCTTGCTGTTGATGTCAACTAATCCATTTGAAAGAAAAACTAGAATGTTCAGAAAGTACATAATGTAGCTTTCATTATTCAGGGCATGTTATTGTGTAATGTATTGAATTACAAGGCTAATAAACTGTCAAATGATATGACACCTAAAGCAGCAACTGAATCTAGTACAGAAAAGGAAAAGGTTATGACATTTTTGATGCAATAATGTGATTAACATAAAGATTATTTTCCCAAAGACTGATGCAATATTGAAAAGCTTCAAAAACAACATTACCCTCATCATTTACAGTCCTCATTCTGAAAGTGTATTTTGCTAATTGGAAAAAGAAGGTAAAACGATGGACAGAAATAGTGCCTGATGTAATTGACAGCTCTATAGAGGAGCCTCCTCCAGAGGCTAATGTGATTACGTTGGGGTCTTGGCAGCCTTGAGTTATTGTTTAATTGATGGGCCTTTGCCTCTTTATGTCTCCGGTGGGTTCATTGTACCTGGGCTTTGCTGTGTAGGTAACAGAGACAACAGGGAAAAGGCCATGCTGAGTTTCTATTTATATAAGGTGACTTTTTTTTCTCTCTCTGTGAAATGTGAGCCTTGCTCTCTGGGTTTGTCCTAATCTGCTTACGGGGGAAGCAGTGGTGAGCATAAAGAATGCACTGCTGTATGAAACAATAACCACAGATTCATCGTTTACTTCATGGGTAATGATACATTATCCTTTACGTAGCTCATCTATTGTCCTTTCCCTTCTACACCTGCAGGATATAATTCTCAATATTGTATTAAATTGCTCCTTCTCTATTGTACCTCCCATAAGTGTGTGAGCCGTCTTTGGCTCATTTAAGGAATGTGAGCATTTCAAAGTAAATCTACATTATACTCATGACACAGGGCCATATGACTGTGTTGTTAGTCAACCCAATAGAAGACTATACTATACTATACTATACTGTGCTGTGCTGTGCTGTGCTGTGCTGGACTGTGCTGTACTGGTGTTGTAAGCACCAAAAAGAACATTTAGATTGTACTCCAGGGGCTAAAGTCTGTGTAAACATGTATTCCAGCTGGTACAGTATACCATGAACAAATATTATTTTCTCTACGCTGACAGCTGTATGGTAGATACAAACACTCTGATAAAATTATAAGACAGAAAGCCACATGAGTCATTATGAATCACTAAACACTACAAAGGTTAACAACCCATAAAAAGAAGATTTCCTTCCTTCCACCTCCACTTCAATGACTCTGTTATTTCAACCGCCTTCAGGGTCTGCATGTCAACTAACACTGATTTTTACTCTTCAACTACTTAAACTGGCTGCTGTCAATGCTTACATACCGGAATGACACACAACTATTCACAGTGCACACACTTCAATTTTAACTGAAATTAACTGGAACTTCTTGTAATGATTACTTTTCAAATGACAGTTCAACTATAACACTCTCTCGAGTCTCTAACACTTACAGTTTCACTGCTTTCAGTGCTTATTTACTTTTCAGCTTAGACATTGACTGACATTTCAGCTGCTTTCATCTCTTATTTTTCAGCTGACAGTTCAACTGCTTTCAGCACTAACTCTATTGGTTCAAGTACTTTCAGGACTTATATACAAACTGATAATTCAACTGCCCACAAGGCTTAAATGTGAAACTGAAATGCTTCAACTGACACTTCAAACCCTTTCAGTGTTTCAACTTGCAACTTCCACACTTCTGAGCATAATTTTCTGTAGAAAATTTAGCCTTTTCTAGTTTTCTCCGCAGCAATATGAAAAATACCCAACAGTCTGATAATATTGTAAGACAGAAAGCCACGTGAGTCATGATAAACGCTACAGGCTAGCAGCCCATTTTCCTCCACAAAACATTGTGTTCTATTAGTCTTATATATCGCTACAAAAACTACCAAACATCTTATAACCAAATACCCACATTACTGTCAGACTAAAGAGCACCGGTCACAGGTGCCCGAAAGTGTGCAGATTGAAGGCGTGGGTGCTGCCCAGCCAAAGACATGTGAGGCTGTTGTCTAGGGTTTGTTGTCTAGGGTTTACCGCCTAGGCCTTTCTGGTCCAACACCAATCTAGTTTTCATGTATCCCAGCGGGGAGAATACATAATTTTCTTCAACCCTTTTCTATCAGAATGCAGCCACCCACCAGTCTAATCCCCTTAGCCTTCAAAGCTTTGTTTAGCAAAATATCTCATGACCTAAAAGCAGTATGAGACTAGTCCTCTGTGTACTATGAAAGCGTTTGTATGTTTAAGAGGGGATTTCTCGCTCTGCAAGGGATTACATGTGTCCGCATTTTGGGTCTCTGCAAAATCAGACTGAATACAACATCCATGCTGGGTATGTGCACTCTTCACACTTAAACCAGCTTGTCATTCTGTATGATTCACTAAGATTTACTGTACTATGTGAATAAAGTGTGGCGCTGTGCCATCAATTCAGCCAGTGTAGAAGATTATATTGAGCCATTCCCAGTGAAAAGACCAATCAGCTGTTTTTCTGTGCAGAACACTTCAGTTAATATTAAGGCAGACGTCATGTTCAAACAGCCTCAATGTGTTTGGATTTAATATTTTGCCACACTATTAATACTGACGTCTTACGGTGCCTATAAAACATATGCACACCCCTTAGACACGCCTAAATTTGTAGATTTCTTTTCACTTTGACATACAAGTCATTTTTTCTACTAATCATTGTAAAAAAGCCTGATAAAATCCCTTGTGATTCAGTGTAGTAAAAGAATAAAACATGAAAAAATACAGGGGGGTGAATGCGTTTTATAGGAGCTGTATGTAATGAAATCAGTGTAGATGGTTATCACTGTTTGGACAACAGAGATAAGCTCCCTGCTTTCAGCTTTGTATGCAGACTGGAAGGATTGGTCTGAGTCGGGATCTGTTTGACTGGCAGCAAATCTCTGTTTCCATCCACACTGGCAAACATTCCCCTTTCTCTGTGTGTGAGAGCAGAGTAGCAAACAGAGGTTATTTGACTTTTGCCTGCGCAAACTATCCAGCATGTCACCTGGAAAGGTCATGACGCAAGCTCAAAGGGAACCACAGCATTTTCTGAACCAAGTGGTATCTAAAAAGCTCTCTGGGATTTTTTCATTAATAAATATTTTGAGTATTGTATGAACTTTGATTACCTTTAACCGTTTACAGATGTGTGTGTATAAGTGAGTTATTTATGCTAAACAGTGCTTTATACTTTATCATTTTCCTTTAGTTGTGCACCATCAGACACAAGGCATGATTGACAGACTACAAGGCATTTCATCTGGCAGTGTCCTTAAATGAATTCGATCTTGGGGTGGGCTGGTCGTTGGGCAGGGTGAAGGGAGAGTACAGTACCTCCACAAACTGGCAAGTTTATTAACAACGTTGCAGTTTGCAGCACAGGCTGCCCTCCCTTTGATCAGATGCAGTAGAGGTCCGCAGTGTGTGTGCTTGTTTATCCATTGCTTGTTTTTTTTTTAACAACTCAAAACCGCTCTAATAATTTCTTCATCAGATTTTGAAATAGTTCACGGCATAATATACCTGTATGTTGCAGTTAACAACATGACATAACTAACATGACATTACGTGTGTTCGTTGAAGACCTGTCTCGACTTCCTGAAGGTCTTTAGGAGGCAATGGTTAAACTATTCCAGCGTGACGGTAACTTTACCCAGCATCTGTGTGTGCTCAGTCCAGCCATTGGTCCTGCTCTGGCCCGGCTTGGCTTGGCTCCTCTCTGTTACAGACACACATCAAATATTCAGCAGGTACCAGTAGAGCTCATTGCCTGCTCCCTGACAGCCTGACGGACACTATTACTGCAGGCGACGCATGGAAAGTAACACCTCCTCTCTCTGTTTCTTTTACCCTCTCTTGTCTTTTTCTGACTGTGTTTTTCTCTTTCTCTGCTCCAATTCATTTTTGAATGTCTCCATCTATTACGGATGAGCAAATGATGATTTGTGAGCAAATTGACCGCCCTGTCCATGTGTTGCGTACACCGCTGAACAGGGACAGAGACATTTAGTAAGTATGGTTTTAATGAGTTGGTGCAGCAAAACCATTTCATTTTCCTTCCTTCTTCCTTCGGCTGTTTTTGTTTGGCGAGAAAAGAAAGTTATACTCTATATGTCACTGTATTTAATGAGACATTGCCATTGTTATTGTCTCAAAATGTTTTTCAAAGAGGCTGCCCTTCGACTGAAAGGTCATAGCTTCATTAAATCCACTGTAAATGGGATGTGAGCATGTAAACAGTCTCAACATGATGCACAGGTCAGTGTCTCTGCCGTCTACACATCTGGTTGAATGATTCCTGCTGCATCAAAGGGCCAGATGTATGAGCTGCACTGACTGCTCTACAAGAGACTGTGTGCATTTATTGGCCTCTCAGACTTGAACACTAATGGCACCAAACATGAGACGCCGGGCCATCTGCCAGTAAACTTACAACTCTACGTGCTATTCAGATGCTGTACAGTAAACGAGCTAATGTGTTTTAATGATGCCATTGTCTTACTTGCACCAGATGCAGGATTTTACTGCCACAGGAAGGCAGCATATACAGCTACAGTACCTGCTGAGTATTATCATGGATCACCAGTTAAGAATGGCAGGAAGCAAAAAATCTCTATTTTCAGATCAAAGCTGATAGGTTCTATCTTTAAAGGTGAGCACTTTCATGTCAAAGCTTCAGTAGAAAAGGCTTCAGTGTGGTTGTCACGCTTGTCATGGAAAAGCCTTTGAAACATTACTCAGGCCATCAAAATGATCTCTTACACTGTTGTTTTCGAGACTATGAAAGATGGAAAAAGTGCCTGCATGCTGCTGTCAGATTCACAATTCTTTTATTTTATGTCTTATGACTGACAATGTTTTGAGCTGTGATGGTCTTCTTCAGGATGGTTAGGCTCACAGATTTCCATCTTTGATGTTATTATTATTATAATTTTTGCATCTTCTTCCAGAGGTGACTGTCCCTGTAAGCATGAAGGAGGTGGGAGGCTACATAGAGAAACAGGTGGCGTACATGTCAGGTGAGGCCTTGTTTATTTCCTAAGATTTATAACAAATAAAACAGCTACTTTTTGTTTGATTTGAAACTCTGTCTCATCCTCACCAGAGTGATTAAAGTGACTCACTTCTCATAATGTTTTACTCTCTATATCTAGACCCATTTGTAATTGACATATTATTATATATATCTTCCTTTCCAGGGGGCCGTGGGGAAGACTCCAGCGTCATTGTCACCCTCCCAGAATGCTCGGCTTTCAGTGACATTCCAGAGGAAGCGTTAACCAAAGTCTTTACATACCTCACTCTCATCCCTCGGTGCGTCCTCCTTCATCTAGTCCTGTCTGAGTCTCTCCCTTTCTCCCTTTCTGCAGTGCACCAAAAGCCCAGCGCTTGTATTCTGAGCACAGCTGGCCTTCACTGCTCCTCAGCTCGCTGTGTCAAATGTCCTACTGATGCCCTCTATGTCCAAACCTCACTCTCCAAAGAGATTAAGTTTAAATTGTGCTTTTCATGTGCCATTTCAGTGGATTTTAAATGATAAAGAAGTAATGTATGTAGTTGTAAAGCACCTATAAATTACATGAATTTACAGCTAGGCACGATTCGACTAATCCACATACTCTTGACTGGTTATCCTTTCTCATTTTCATTTAATGATTGTACAGAATGACATTACAACTTTGTGCAATTGCCTAATTCATCTTGCAGAACGAGGCAACCTGGAGTTAAATTTATCATCATTTTAGACCGAAGACTGGATACATGGGCGTCTATCAAAACTGCACTTGCCAGGATAGCAGTGAGTTTCATATTTCATTGTTCTTTTCATCAATGCCATTTGTGTCTAATCAATATTCATACTAGACAGTTTAGACTATAATGTACATGACAAATGGCTGCAACATGGCTGCTGTTTATTTATGAGTTGCTGTCCATGGTGCTGAAAACCTGAGCTACACCCGGACACCACCCATAAGATCAAACCACTATTTTTCCATAAAATCAAAGGAGGTTTTGGCTTGGTGTGTACTTGCATGTGGTGTGTTTGCAGAGTGGCCTAAACAGCCTGTCCGCACTAAACGTCCCATCTCATATTGCTGCAAATGTATGACTAAGCAAAAAACTGGTGATGACGCGGGGCGCTGAGGAGAGGAGAGGATGAGGAGGAAGGCGGGCGGGAGGGAAACATTGCAGTCAGCGCTGCCGCCCTCCGTCTGAGAGGCAGCAGGCAGCAGCAGCGCTGCGGCTGTGGGCAGGCGGCCGGAGGGAGCTGCATACTTTAGTTTGGCACCGATTTCCATCGGACGGGCGGGAACTTACATTGAACCGAGATGGCTTCTAACACCATGGCTGACTGCTTTTACCGGCGGGGGATACCGAAGATCCGCCGGAGCCCGGTAACGAGCTGCTGAGTAGTTTTATTCACCGTCTGAAGAGTTTAGGGTGAAGTTTTTGGGCGGGCAGGGTGAATGCGGCAGTGGTGGTGTAGCACTGCGGTGCAGCGCGCGCTTTTGCTTCGTCATGCGATTGGCTGCTTGCGGAACCTTGAATGAAACCTCATCAGACGGATTTGTGGCTTTTTAATGCATGTTTATCCTGAAATAAGAAGCCCGGGTTATCGACCCCCGAGGTCCGGTTAGGACAGATGAATGTCAGAAGTTGCGTCACATGCAAATAGGCTACACGCACGTTTCAAGAAGTAACTAAATACAGCGGAGGCATCTGCTGCTGCTGCAGAGCTGGCTTTTGCATCACTTGCACCTAAACAATGTAAATGTGCAAGTAATGCTCAATCAACTGTAGATAAAATCAATTATTTTACTTATTTATTTGTTTATTTTTTACCACAGGGTGTGCCACAGTAGTTATTTAGAGTTCTCATCACACCTACAGAAGGCATGACTAGACAGATACTGCTGTAGCCTGATGTGACCCGTGTGTCTTGTGTGAGTATACTGCAGAAACTGAGCAGAAATTGCTGCACAGTCACACCTCAAACGACCTAAAGATGAAATGCAGCATCTGACATGTGTGAAAACGGAGTGACTGAACCTTGACTCCATTAGGCTGACAGTAATTGCCTGAGTGACAGAATACTTTGAGACCTGCAGTCCCTCCTGTCACATGTGGAGGACGAGAGCCTGTTAATGCTCTTTTCCTCCGCTCTTCCTGTGCCAGTATGTGTACAGGAGTTACGTCTATGTTGCACTGTGTGAAAAGCTGCTATGTTTGTTGTGTTTATTTTTTTATACTGAATCCTCCTCCGTGTGCAGCATCATCAATATGACAGCGAACCTCTTTCCCCTCTTCAAGGCTTCCTTTCCTGGGAACCTCCACCTGGTCTTGGTGCTCCGACCCACCAGCTTCTTCCACCGCACTGTTACTGATATTGGCTTTCGCTTCAGCCAAGAGGACTTCATGCTCAAGATGCCAGTAAGGCAGCTCCTCCTCAGTTACCAAACATGTCCCACATCACAACAAGGTACACCTCGTTCTTGTTACAACACCTGATCTCCATGAGTCACATGTTCTGTGGTGGACACAGCCAAGAACACATGTTGATTTCAGTTTTGCCTTTTGAAACAAATATTATAATAAAGCGGGTTATCCTAGAATGTTTCTGACATTTATTACTTTAATTTGTGAAGTATCGATGGTAAAAATCTGATGTTTGTCATGCCATTTCCAGAACCAGAAAAACACCATGTAATGATATCCATAACATTTAAGGAAAAATGAAACATGCCACTCTTGAAGTGTTCTTTGTGAGGTCTCAGATTTTGTCTGCACCTTTAGGTGGTGATGCTGAGCTCTGTCACAGACCTGCTGCGCTACATCGATGAGAACCAGCTGACTTCAGAGTTTGGAGGCACTTTGGACTATTGTCACAGTGACTGGATTGTGTTACGAACAGTAAGCTTCAAATCAATTCAGTAGTTTCTGAGGTCCACCCCAATGACTGAGCCAATATTAGTTTACCAGTTTGATAAAGCTGCTGCTGGACATTCTGCACATATGGAAAATATGAAATGCACCCATTCCACCCAAGTGCCACCGTGTTTTCAAACATGTCCAGTGTGATGTTAACATGCATTTGGATGGCTGTGCTGCTTACAAGTCTGGATGCCTTGTTGCTGTTAGAAATCCATTAAGGGCTCTGGATCTTAAGGACATTGAGCCGCAGATTGTTCTCCTTTCACCACACAGATAGTTTCTACAGTTCCGTACATTATCTAAGCACGGATATTTTCAGTGCTTCTTTGTGTCTTTCTCTTCCACTGCAGGCTATTGAAAGTTTTGCAGTAACAGTCAAAGACATTGCACAGATGCTGCAGGGCTTTGGCACCGAGCTGGCAGAGACGGAGCTGCCCGATGAGGGGAAAACCATCGAGTGTCTCCTGGAGTCTCACACTGACAAATACAGGAAACTCAAAGTAAGCTTTCAAATGTTTTCATTTGAGATGCATTTGTTAATATTACCACAATGATCTACGATTATTTCTACAAAAAGCTCTAGTAGTATATATAGAGCTGCTCATTTATGATGTCATGATGATGACTCTGTTTAACAGGATGCAATCAGGTCAGTGTCAAAGGAGGGTCGCCATCTTCTGGCAAGCCTGGAGACCTCTGGGAAGGATGATGACTCCCAGTGGGATGTCAGGCTGGACTGGGAGACAGTGCAGAGGTAAGACATCTTCAAGCAGCCTGTTTCTTTCTTGAACTTCATCATTTCTTGTTCTTACATTTATCTTCTTATAGTCAAAGTGTAAACCTCAAACACTTAACTGTACAATAAACAAAGTAAGTCTATGGCCCTTTGTTTTACAGGCTTCTTGCACAGCTCAGAGACATGGAGTCAGCCTTCGATGGCTTCTTTGAGAAGCATCATCTGAAACTCCATCAGTACCTGCAGTTGCTCAGATATGAGCAAAGCTTTCAGGAGGTAATGATTCCATGTATTTGTCATGTGTCCATGTATATATGTTCTTTGTGTGTTTATGTCTGCATGCATGCCCGTATTTCCATACTCCCCAGAGGATAAGATCTTTTCATTTTGGGCGCTTCATGAGATATCGTCTTGAGCGATCCTCAGGCTCAGGTTTTAATGTGGGTTGTAATGCCTCTAGGAGCCACCAGGTTGGCTTTAGACGGGTGTTGTTTTTGTTTTTAGTCTGTGGATATCTGATGCTGTGTGTTTTCTGTTTAGATGGAGTTGTGTCTGGGGCATCTGATGGCTCAGGAGAGGGAGCTGTCCATATCTGTCCACACTCTGGCTCAAACAGAACAGGCTCTCAAAAGGTTGGACGGTCTGGAGTCAAATGCACAGGTCAGTGTTCGTATCAGACTGCCAATAACAGCTCTTATTTACTGGTTTTGTGTACCAGATGGGTTTGCATATACTGTACATATAGTGAGCACCATAGGACTGGAAGGTTTCTGATGTGTGTCCAAAATAATGGACTCCTTCCTCCGTGTGTGTGTGTATTTTTTGGCTCTATCAGGAGGTGATGGCTCGAGCTCAGATCATCATCCTGCATGGACACCAGCTGTCAGCCGGCCACCACTACGCCATGGCTCTTATTATGCAGCGCTGCAACGAGCTGCGCCACTACTGTGATACACTGAATGCTGCTCTCAAGACCAAACACTCTCGTCTTCTGCAAACACACCAGCTGCTGCTTTGTCTTGGACAGGTATTTAGTCATACACACACACACACACACACTAGAACACACAAACGTCTTTATGGTGACACACACACACACACACACACACGTGTTCTCCGCCTCCAGGCCCAAACTTGGTGCGATGATGGAGCATATCTGCTGGCCAATCAGCTAGTAGATAAGTTCCAGTCTAAGGAAGGGGCCCAGGCTGCTTTGAGGGACATTGAGAGGTTCCTGGAGGGGGCGCCGCCTATGCTGAGCTCAGGACCCGACATCCTGGCCATCGAGTACGAGGCTGTCATCACGCCTCAGCTGCAGGTCAGTGACCACGATGGCTTTTTATGTGAAAAGAATTCAATACATCCACTGACCTTATTTATTTATCTTATCTTATTTTTATTTCTATTCTTATTGTTATTTTAGCTTTTATATTCTACTTATTTGTTATCAAAACAATAGCACCTTCAGACCACAGCAAATTCCTTGTAATGTATGTTACTTGGCAATAAACAGTTTCTGATTCTGATTCTGATTCTGATTCTGACCTTGTTGCCATTGTTTCCGTGTTTCTCAATATCAGTTCTATTTCTGGATTTGACGTCACCCTTCCTCTGTGTCCTCCTCTCCCTCTGTTAGCCCCAGATAGGGGAAACGTTTGAGAAGCATGCTTCTGTGCAGCAGATGATCCAGAACCGACAGGCTTGTCTAAGGAAGCTGGCTGACAAACATGTGCGACCGGTCCAACTGGTGGCCCCCAGGCCTGAAAACCCACCGCGCTCCAAGTCCCCGCTCTTCTCCCCCAAGCATGGTACAACACACACACACACACACACACACACACACACACACACACACACACACACGTATAATCAAATCTAAAAAGAAAGAATCATTGAAATAGAGATTTTGTCAGCTTATTCGAACACAATTATGTGGTTACAGTTGTTTAAACAGCATTTATTTTCAGTTAGCTGCCCTACTTAACGGCATATACAGTAAGCTACAGATCAACTAAATCTCTATCCACCCTCCCCTGTCTCCCAGGCCCAGTATGGGGTCTCATCCCAGCCCTTACGGCCTGGCACCAATCCCTCTCCCCCCATCTTTTCCTTCAGGCACCATGGTTACATTAACACATCACAGGGTCCCAGTGAGAAGGCCTAAGGTGTTCCTGAGTGGGCTGTGAGGTTAGCAGGCCACCTTTACAAACAGGCTGTAACAAGGGTAGAAGGTATAATCAGTCCACTGGGAAATACCTGACTGCTCTATTAGTCAGGATGGCTGCTATAGAACCATATGTGGTTCATATACATTAAAGAACCTTTCATCTCTCTGTGTCTCATGGGTGGTTGCACAAAGCTAACCATATACAGTGGTGCCCAATTAATACTGTATGTGTCATCTGTTGTGGGTTTTTGTTTATTTGAATGCATCTATTGTGCCACTGAATGTGTCTCCATCCACTGAGTGTGAAAGAAAAAGAATAAATAGGCTTTTTTTCTATGTCCATTTAAGTCTTTAAGGTTTTGTCCTCTATGATATGAAGCCACGCTAATGAGAGGAATAACAAGAACGAGAATGAAAGTAATTATGAACCCCTCCGAGGCCCCCCTTGATACTCGGGACTGCAGCCATTTAAGAGAGGAGATGAAGGGAAAAGTGGTTAGCTTTGATTGATTTGATCTGGTACATGCACACACATGCATGCGCTGCACTGATGAATGTAACATGGCACACACGAGGGCTCCGTTGGACTATCATGTAAGGATTCAGCTGCTGGGATCACTGACAGTCGTGCCAGACTCTGCTTCAGATCTGTATATACTGGTTCCAGGCCGCACCTTTAGAGCAGACAACCTATTATCATTGATTACCTCAAATGTCAATCATGGCTAATTTATGTTACTGAGGAATGAGAAAAGGTCAAAGGCAGGGCAAGCAAATCCCTTCGAGGCCTCCGGGTTCACACTGCGCACAGGGCCATAAAAAAAAAAAATGTTTTTGATTTAGTGTGGGTTCTTAAATGAGCCGTCTCCTCAGACTGCCTCATCAGAGCATATGGAAATAGGAGTGCTCCGGTAGCTCACCTGGTGGCGTCCCATATACAAAGGATGAGTCCTTGCCCCAGCGGCCCGGGTTCAGGCCCTTTGCTCTCATGTCATCCCTTGTCTCTCTCACCTATCACTATCAATTAAAGGCAAAATGCCCCAAAAAATGATCTTTAAAAAAAGAAAAAGCATATGGAAATATACTGTATGTCAATTACAGTCATACACTTTGATGAGCTGCTGCTACTGCTTATGATGATCTGGCTTTTACAGGTGATGGTTTGAAGTTCACATTCGACCTCTCTCTACCTGGGAAGAGAGCATCCCGAAAGAGTCCCAACCCTAGAAAAGTAAGAAAAATATATTTTTTTTAGAAATGTGGGAAAATGTATAATCTCATAATTTTCTTAATTCTTCCTGTTTGGTCCACTGATTTGATCGGCATAATAACATTTTCTCTTTGTGTGTTCAGATCGAGGTGATTCACGACTACCAGGAGAGCCGGAGCTGTGTGTCGTACAGTCTGGATGGAGAGGACAGCCCCGATCTCTTGAAGCGGTGAGGGGGAAGGCATCTGGCCACACATCTGTCTGTCCTCAGTACTGCTCTTGATGCTGTTTACTCTGTGATTCTCTTTGTTGAGTGGTAATGATGCCCTCTGGCTCTCTCTCTGTCTACTTCTGTGTGTGTTTGTGTCACAGCCATGTGATGAGGGAACTCATAGAGACAGAAAGAATCTATGTGGAAGAGCTGCTGTCAGTTCTGCTGGTGAGAAAACAAACTTTTTCCCTTTTTTTATGCCACACAAACCCAAACAAAAGTGTGCAGTTGTTGTTTGTTGTTGGTTGAATTACTCCTGGTAATATTGAATATATATAAACTACATATTTCCTTAATTGTGTTGCCATGATTACATGTTGCAGGGTTACAGGGCTGAGATGGACAGCCCAGCTCTGTCGGGGCTTCTGCCCCCGATCCTGCGCAGCAAGAGAGACATCCTCTTTGGAAACATGCCGGAGATCTACAATTTTCACAGCAGGCAAATAATTAATTAATGACTCACATCACACACACACCTGTTTAAAACACAAAGACAAGCATGTGTATTAAGTATGCAATAGATTCAAAACACACTGATTTTTGGTTATAATGCATATACATTTGGCTGAACTACAGCTAGAGTATTACATGTAATCTCTTTCTGCCAACTGAATTGCTGGGTTGAGAGAGCTTTACCGTGAATACCAATTACTCTGTCTGTTGAAAGGTTAGACAGCCAACGAGTAGCCATGTAGTAGTTCAAATACTTAAAGAAATCAGCTTTGTAAATGTTTTATGAGGAAGGAAATGTTTGTCAGACCTCAAGGTTTTGGTGAGGAACACTGAATGTAAACATCATTTTTGTTTGTTTACAAGAAAACTCCACAGGGCCACTTTAACATGGACACATACAGTGGAGCTTTTTGTTGTTGGTGTTTCTACTCGTGCCTACAGAGGGTTCCTTCCTGCTGAGGTCCACAGCTCATTTTGTTGATTGATCTTTAGAGTGGGAAATAAATGTGTGGTGCTGAGAGAGATTAAGTGATAGCTACAGTGGTTTCTGTAGCGTGGTCTTATGCCAGTGTTACCACCCAGCCCTCTAGGGGAAAGGGAAGCTACATAAAACCCAATGGATTTGGTAAAATAAAGTTATTTATTGCATGGGCTGGTCATAGGTAACTTAGATTTATAAAATCCCTTACTACAAAAAAACGGAGGCAAACTACAAAGGAAAAAGGACCTGAGGGCGCTGCTTGTGGGCACCGGCTGAGGTTCTAACAGCAAGAATATTGTATTAATGTGTGAGAGGGAATGGGTTAAGATGGTGTTTGTTTCAGTCACTTTGTTTGGCTTTTGAGATCTAATTCTTTGACCTTTCCAGGGTTTTCCTTCAGGACCTGGAAGGATGCCTGGAGGCTCCTGAAGCTGTGGGAGCTTGTTTTCTGGAGCGGGTGAGACGATCTAAATGTCTGTGTTGAGTAGCTTCTTTATATTTTCATAATTTGTACATAATTTGTTTCCATATTTTTCGAACAGATTTCTCTTTCCTGTCTCTCCAGAAAGAGAGTTTCCAAATGTACGAATGCTACTGTCAGAATAAGCCACGCTCGGAGGCGCTGTGGAGACAATTCTCAGACTGTGCCTTCTTTCAGGTCCGCGATTTCACTTTCACTCTGATTCATTTACTGCAAGATAGGTATACAATATTTCAAGTACTGTAAATACTTGAATATTTGTTTGATACGAAGATGTGTACTTCTACTGTTCTAGATAGAGTCAGAACAACTGCTGACTCTGTCACTGACAAACATTACATTTGTTGTGGTTTTATTTGTCTTCCCTGTGAAGGAGTGTCAAAAAAATCTGGAGCACAAACTGGGCCTGGATTCCTACCTGTTGAAACCAGTCCAACGCCTCACCAAATACCAGCTACTGCTTAAGGTTAGACAGAGAGCAAACATAGACACAAAGTCAACCACCTACATTATGTATGTGAGAGAGGCTATTTTATCCTATATTTTAAAGACGGGCCTTAAATGCACACAGAGAAAATACTAATACTAGATTCAAATAAAAGTTGCCCCAAATATATTAACCAGTCCAGTAGCTCTGGATAACGTAGCAATTGATTGATTGACTTTACCGCTTCTTGTTTATTATAAGCCTTTACCACTAGAGGGTGCTGTTTTCAGTTGTTTTGTATTTGCCTACATGCCTGTGCTTTTGTTTGTGTGTTCAGGAACTGCTGAAATACAGTACAGATTGCGAGGGGACTTCTGAACTGCAGGGGGCACTAACAGCAATGCTGGACCTGCTCAAATCAGTCAATGACTCCATGCATCAGATAGCCATCACAGGATATGAGGTGAACCAGATCTGTTCTGTGTTTGACCGATAAGAACTGAATCCTGCACTAGATAAATGTGCTCTGATAAACATCGCACCGAGAATATATTCACAACAATGGCTTACACATAAAATTCCTCTTTTGGTTACATGCAGGGCGACATTTGCGAGCTGGGCCGCGTGTTGATGCAGGGCTCTTTCAGTGTGTGGATCAGCCATAAGAAAGGTCCCACGCGCATGAAGGAGCTGGCTCGCTTCAAGCCGATGCAGAGACACCTCTTCTTGTACGAGAGAGCTCTGATCTTCTGCAAGAGGAGGGAGGAGCATGGAGACGGCTGTGACAAGACCCCCTCCTACAGCTTCAAGCACTGTCTCAAGGTCGGTGTGTGTCTTTGTTTGTGTGCGTCTCAGAGGAACACACCAGCCTTTTTATTTTAAACATTGGTTAAAATATGTTATAAATACGTTGTGTCAATGTGTTTTGACCTTGAATACCACAATTAAACATACGTTCTTAGTGAATCACTTGCAACTATGTAAGATGACAGTATTGTACATTATGTTGCGTGACAGGGAGCCACTAGTGATGTCTCAAATGTGAGAAATCAACATCTTGTGGCAGCAAATTCGAAGTAATATTCGGTTTTGTGTAGGACGCTGGTAAAATGAATATAAAATATCATGAGGATTATTATCTACAGACTACTTGTGTGGCTAGAAGTCTCTCTTCCACATAAACTCAGACTTCTTTTGCTGACATAAGAACATGGTTGGTGATGGGGAAACTGTTGCTTGTGCCTGAAATCACTCTTTATTTGCTGCCTAGAAAACTATATTTACTTTCTGCCGTTTTATTTGAGTGTCAGAATGCTGTGAAAAATGTATGCACTACTGTATGTACAGTATACAATACTACAGCTAAATGTTCTACAGTGCAACACTTTGACTTCGATAGATAAGTGTAAATTACAGATATGCGACATTACACCTGTCAAACTGATGATTTTCCATGAGTGTCCAAAAACTCAATTTACTGCTCACTATAGAGTAAAATATTGCCTTTTTTCAATTGCATTTTATTTATATAGTGCCAAATCATAACAGAGGTTATCTCAGGGCACCTTTCATATAGAGCAGATCTAGACAATACTCTTTACTGAAGTACTGAATATTTATTATGTATGAATATACAAGAAAGTCATTTTGAACACAACCAATGCTTGTGTTGAGTTATGTTATGGATGAATACTGACGGTGGTTTCCTACCTGACATACTTCCAAAAGAAAGAGTCAATGCTAAGAACTTAATATGACAAATGGTTTATTACATATATAATATATAATATAATATAATCACTTATTACCCCTGTCATTACCTCTCAAGTGATCTCTACTCAGGTTTTAGCACTAAGTAATGAAGTGAAGTATCTCCTGGAGACACAGTTGATGATGGCGTCTGTGCTGTTATCTTTTAACACGTGTACGTTGCCCAGCTGGCCACAGAACCTGGTGTATTCCTGTAAGACTTCTTTTGTTGTACCCGTTGTGTGCGTTGACGTGTCACAGCCGGTGTCTCACCAACAGCTGCTGCTGCTGCTGCTGCTCTTGATTTATTATTGAGGATGTGGGGAGGAAGCAGTCGCACAGCGGAGGTGTGTGTGTGTGAATGTGAATGTTTGTGTTCTGACAGGACAGATGTGTTACATGATGTAAGTCTGATGTTGTGATGTGCTGTTTGTGCTGCTCATCCTAATGCTGTCTGTGTGTGTGTGTCGCTGTAAACAGTGTATGTCTCTTGGCAGATGACTGCGGTGGGGATCACAGAGAATGTCAAGGGAGATGTGAAGAAGTTTGAGATCTGGTACAGTGGCAGGGAGGAAGTGTATGTGGTTCAGGTAAGGAGACTAAAAAAGTTTAATGCTAGCATTTTAAGTAGGTTAAATACATTACCTCGCTGATAATTTGGCCCTTTCTTTCTTTTACTGAGGTTTTAAACCCTTAAAATTAATTGCCAACGGTTTTCAGCTCTTTTACAATAAACTGAATGTCTTTGGGTGTGTTGGTCAGACAAAACAAGACACTTGGCTCTGGGAAATTGTGATCAATGTTTTTAACAATTTGCTGACATTTAATAGATGAATACTGAATTGTATAAACGGTAAATGTTGTTTCTGTTGTTTCTCAGGCTCCTACACTGGAAGTGAAGATGGCCTGGCTCAATGAGCTTCGCAGAATCCTGACAAACCAGCAGAAGCTGCTGAGAGGTCTGAGATCAACTACAGATAATGTGGGACAGAGAATCTAAGTGCAAAGGTCCACTTACTAGCTTCAGAGCTTTGAACCGCTTCTCACGGCCCCAGAGAGCGTGAGATGTGGTTGAAAGCTCTGAAAATGTAGGTGGAGGTTTGAGCTTTGATTCTCTTCAACATATACTGTTAGTTACAGCATATAGATAGATAGATAGATAGATAGATACAACATATGGTCATATATACACATGCCCACATATACTTGCATGAACGAATACACACGCTCACGTGCAAATACACACTTCTATACATAGTATTCAGTGAGGTATTTTATTTAGCGCTGCCATGGTAGAATACATGCTCAAAACTAAAGTTAATATTGAATTTAAAATCAATTGAAAATGAAATCCTTCTTTCTGCCTCCCTCACATCACCTCCTTTCTCTTGTCACAGATGAAGCATACCAACATGGCCAAATGGTTGGACACATGCAGCTGT
This sequence comes from Enoplosus armatus, assembly GCF_043641665.1. Classification (NCBI taxonomy): domain Eukaryota; kingdom Metazoa; phylum Chordata; class Actinopteri; order Centrarchiformes; family Enoplosidae; genus Enoplosus; species Enoplosus armatus. The sequence continues at coordinate 15,030,074 of NC_092189.1, forward strand.
CTCCACCACTCTCTGAGAGGTCAGTGCCTATGGTTTTTTTAGAGTATTTACAATGGTGGTGTGTTAAGCGCATGACTGCAGGCTAAAGTTGCACAAACATACAAACCACACAGGCAATATGCAAAACACACACATGCGGTCACAGCACCACTATCTGCATTTGCGGAGTTTTCATATCTGATCACAGCTTGAGTGAATGTGACGATATCATTTTCACGTCGCCCTGGTGGAGGCTTTGTGTGTAGCGGTGTGTGAGAACGGGCGCAGACCCCACTCTGTCCACTGCTGTCTGGTTGCCTATCCCCACTCCTCCCATCCCCCCACCTGCAGGGGCATGCGGCCGTCCAGAGGGGTCCCCAGGGGCTGTCTGCCGGGGCTGGACTTTGTTTCGCTGTCAGCTGACGTGTTTCTGTGTCTGCGTTCCCGGAGCCCCCGTCCCCGAAGCCCCCGGCAACGGCCCCGGCCACGCCCCCGCCACCGCCCCCAGCGTCACTGACCTGCCCTAACGCTCAGTGGTAAACTCAGCCTGGCCCAGCCTGACTAACCTCACCTCGCCCTGGCATGACCCACCTGGCTCAGCTTGGGGAACCAAAAACCCAGGGCTGCTGTGTTTGCATACTGATCGTCACCTGCACCTCCTTTTTTATAGCCTCCATTCTGGTTCATAACTGACCCCCCCCACTACCATGCCGTGTTGAGAGGCCCATGTCTTAGCAGCTCCTCCATGGCACTTCCTAACATGGTATCTAAAAACAATTGCTCTTATTTCTGCATCTCAGATTTGCTATTGTGCATGTAAAGCGAAGGCAAACAAAAAGAAGAGTTTTGGTTTTCATCCCATGAATTTTCTTCATTTCCTCATGACAGCTGGTTTTTAAGATGGGCTCGTTTTTTTGAGATCTAATCAAGGTACTGTAGGATTTGCTTTCCAGAAACATTCGTACTCAGCATCTAAGAATGGAGTGACCAAATCTCTAAATTTGGATCTTGATAAATCGAGACCAGATCTTCCCTGGTGTGAACACTGTGTCAGTGGTCTGGGAGTCCTTCTTTGCACTGTTACAGAGAAGCTTGCACATGGCTGCTCTGTGATCTGTCTTGCTGTCTGGCTGGTGCCTGAAGGGTCATGGCTCTGTGAGAAACAACAGGGCAGCGTTGTTCTTTGACACTGATCTGGGGCCAGCTATACTGTTGGAGGTATGGATCAGATTCAGGAAGTGAGAGCTGACCCTAGATTGTGTGGCTGAGGATAACGTCTGTCCTGAGCGCATCTGCGGACCGTGTTCAGCGTTTGGTGACGCATGTTGATTTGTGTTGTTCCCCCAGCAAGCAGCAGAGGGCGTCGGTGAGCTCAGAGGACACTGAGTCAGGGAGGAGCAGTCCAGACCCCCAGCCTCACTCCCCTAAACACCAGCACAACCGCAGGAGTGAGTAAATCTTGTACACACACATTTATGCCATAATCAAGTAGATACTTAGTAACTAAATCACAGAAAGTGTTATTGGATTTGATGCAAATCACACTGGCTTTGCACTGTTTTGTACCGCTGTTGCTGATTGTCTTCATAATGATGTAGATATTTGACTTCTCCCCCCTCAGCAGTTCAGGTGTACTTTGACCTGAAGAACCAGGTACATCGAGGAATTTGGGGGAAAAAGGTCCAACTACTGAGCTTAGCTTTTGATTCTACGTTCTTGTTAATTTCCCAGTAAGTGACAAGGGGTCTTTATAATGTCGATATAGTTACTAAGTATCTACACAGTGCCTTTTAAGGTGTAGTGTTTGGATAAATGCGTTCGTCAGTACCTGTAAGTAATGTGTGCGTGCCAGGTTGGCCCGGAGCTCATCACTCGGTAGACATCTGCGAGGGTCTGGAGGAGTGGCCTGGAGGTCGGGACGCCTTCCACCCATCTGACACAGAGGAGGAGGTTTTGGTACAACTGGTGAGACCGAGTACAGTCACATCAGATACAGTACATCAAATGATAAACAGCAAGACCCTCTCAGCTTTTTTAGACATTTGTGTATTACATCTTTGTCTAATTAATCAGCCTTGTAGATATGTGTGTAGATATCTGCTGGTATTAACTGCCGTCATACCATAGCACAATGACAGTTCTTAACAGAGGATAAAATAGAGGTCCATATTAGTGGCTGTGTAAATGCTCAGAAGACCTTGTAGCAGAATTCAGGATTTTCGACCTGTAATATCTAATTATACACTAATTTACGGTGAGATCACATTTGATCCTGTCTAACTTTCCCATACATGTTATGAAACACTTCTAACTTTTAATAAAATATAATGTAAAAATGTAAAATATTACGGGGACAATGGACATTAATAAACATCACTGTAAATGTCTGAGTGTTAGCCAAAAGGCTCAATTTCAACTTAGCCATTAAAAGCACAATAAAACAAAAAACATACAATACTTTAAAGTCTCTCAGGTCAACAAACTAATGTCTACTGGATGTTACAGTTTAAATGAAGAAACAGCATGCATTTGTCTGCATCTAAACCTTGGAACTGTTCATCTTACCACCAGATCCACTTCAATTGAAACACTTTCTTTAAGACACTTTTCTGAACTGATGTTTTTGCCCTTTTGTTTTATGTTATTTGTGTTTAAAATCTATTTTGTGCCTTTTACTGTTTGACATTTTGTGCTTAGTTGCGTTTATTATGAAGCACTTTGTAACTTTTGCTTTGACAAGTTCCACTTCAAATCTGAACTATATAAATAACTCTTCTCCCTTCTGTGTTAGTCTCCAGGCAGATACATGGCTTTGGCTGACTGTCTTCAAAATGGACCAGACAGCATCACCATCAAATGTGGAGACGTCATCCAGCTGCAGTGCGAAGACAACAAAGGACGCTGGTGTGTTTTCAGCCTGTCAACACACACGATATGTATGGCAATAGTAGCTATATGAGGTGTTTTTTCAGTAAGGCACTGAAATCCTGCTTAGTTAAATATAAACGCAAATGCAAAGTTTATTTATCTAGTGTCTCCCCCTTTCTCTCATCTCCACCCTTCGCTGACATTTCTTCATCCTTCAGGCTGGTGAAAAATCTGAGTCGGCGACAGGAGGGCTTCATGGCAGCTGCCAGCCTGCAGCTGATTATAGGAGACGGCAGTCGAGGACACTCCTCCAGACTAGGGGGTAAAGAAAAGACATGGGCTTCCAAGATGACAATATAATGCTGAGCCACAGTATTTCTTGGCTTTGATTTTCTTTTTAAAAACATTTATATTCTCTTGTAGACTCGGGGAACCTGAAGGCGAGAAAGCTCAGCTCCCCATAGAGAAGATGTGAATCTGATATTTACCTGTGGACGGAAGGAACAGATTGAGCCATAGCTGTCTCACAACTGGTCAGCCACCCTCTCCTCACTCCCCGGTCTGCTTTCTTGAGCACAATTCAGTCATTAAAGAGAAAAACGTGGGAATCTACGGACCTTTCTTCCAGGTTTTGGTTGACGATCTCCTGGTTCAGTGGGTTTTCTGACAGTGAAGGGTGTGCTGTGGCACCAGCGCAAAAGGCTCAGGAATTGATTAGCCCTCTTGGACAATCAAAAGCCGATCCCCGGATCCTGATTGGTCTTCCTCTTTTTCTGATTGGTGATGAGTATCTTGTCCCTCTGGCGCTCCATCTGCAACGCACATATAGTCGGGATGTGAGGTTGCTGCTGCAGCTGTGGGTCATTTCACAACCTGTGGACATTTTTCAACCCTTCCTCATTCCAGCTTGTACTTGAGATCATAGTATCTCCGAGTGTGTGTCCCTGTTTGTCTCAGTGTGTGCTGGATGGACGGTAACCCAGGATTTGCCTGAAACATTTCTTAAAGCAGAGACTTTTGTACATATACGGTATCATTTTTAACATTTATTGTACCTCAGTGTTTCATCTTTGTGTAGTCATTTTCCATTGAAGTACATCAGTGTATTTTTCTTACATTTCATTCCTTAAGGCACCATTCTTCTGTACAAGTCTAGGAGTTAAAATGCCAAAATGTGCCATGCCATAATGCCTTTTGTATTCCCGCTCTTTTGGAGTCTCTTGTATGTACTGTTTGCAAAATCAAATACTCGGTTATTGCTTCGACCTGACCTCACAGATATTCAACAGGCACTTTAATAAGGTGGATGGACAATAGAGACAAAAAAAATCCACCTATTGTGACTGAATGTGTGCTTTGCTTGCCGCTTTACCTCTCTGACTGTGTGTTTCCTCTTATTCATGCTGTTTTCTTTCCTTTGTGTATTCTTGAATGTATGATGTGTTAGGGAGGCAGGGGAGACATACCCCCTGCACGCAGGCAGCAGTCGACGTGTCACTGATGGTAATGTAAGACAGAGGCGGACATGATGGAGATTGATGGCGATGTCTTCCTCAGTTTGCGCTGTAGACGAATGGGAGGTGGGCGTCACAGAGCTCCAAACACTGTCATCCACCTCGGGATCTTTTGGGAGCAGACTGTCAGTCACAGTGTAGAGGAGGGAGAGCGAGGCAGAGTAAAAGAAACAGAGAGAGAGAGAGAGCGAGAGAGATTATGCTCTGTGTGCCGCTCCATCACGGAGGCAGATTGTTTCCTCCTCACCATTACAGCTCAGTTAATCTCGGGTTCCCCATTAAAAGGGATCATACAGCCAACATGAAATATACCCTCTGTGTCGAACGCTTAATTAAATATTGATTGCAGACTTATATGAATTTACCACATCAAATTGAGGCCCCAGTCGGAGGGCTGCCTTTGATACGCTGTGTTTGATATGGAAATGAGTCTAGAAAGCAGCAGGGGCCACTGCACACTACACATTTCCTATGTTGTTAATTTATTTATTTTGCTGTCATGTTGTTGCTTCATATTGTGAGGTATCTGTGCAGCCCTGAAAGAAATTACGTCTCCATATATTTACAGGAGCCATGCTTGACTGCACCTCAACACCCCCATCTTAGATGACAAAGTCACGTGGTTTCTTTGTCATTTGAATCCAAAATGCTGCAGATTTTGCACAGATTTTCCAGGTTGGGAAACAAAAGAAAAAACCTGCTATTATTATGTATTTTGATGAGCCAAGTAGCCTACTCTTGTTGCTGAATATTTCTTTAATATGAAAATGCATGGCAACTGAACAATGAGCAGGTTTGTATTGTTACACAGTCACTGCTTTAAACTGGCTATTTATTGCAATAATTGTTTTGTTTTGGTATCTAAAATGAGTCAATACTTTTAACACGGTGATACGTTTAAAACTAAGGCTGCTCTTTTTCAAACACTCTGATTTAATCTATTGTTTCTGTATTCTTGTTTTAATGGAGGCCAACTTATGTAATAAAAATTGTGCAGACTTTTCTGTTCCTGTGAGTTTTTTGCAAGCCTGGATTTCCAAAGAACCACACTACCACTACAACGTGATGTGTTATGATATTTTAATACAGTATAAAAGGACATACTGAATCATGAGCATCTTTGAAACTTTTTAAAACACACCCATATCATTTTTTACCTCAGCATTTTCTCTAATGTAGACTGCTTCTGTAGTTGATTAGTATAGTGTTTATCAGTCATTCAGTAAATTCTGTAAATTATTGCATTTTTATTATCACATGTCTGTCTGCTACATATCTAACCACTTTCTTAACCACACAAACACTTTCAGTACAATAGCATCCAGAAGCTATATCTTACAGCTTAAAGGCCACTGCAGAGTTTAAACCTATGACCTTCCAGTTTCAGGGTTTACACGTCAAATTCCATTAACAACACACAATTCAAAGCATCTTGCGATTTTTAAATATCTTAAAAATTTATTTGACAGGCAACACATCTGTAGACCAGTTATATTTTTAAAATCTATAATCTTTAAATTTAAGGGTTAGGGTCTTCCACATCAAATGCCAGCCTGCGTTTAGTTAATCCCATAACATGGTTTATCCAGCGACGATAAAGGGACACCCGGGTGTACACACCATATTTCCCGTCTTTTGCACATTCTTCCCCCCAGCTCACGATGCCCGTCAGGAACCACGTGTCATGAAAACTGTTTGTGTGAGGACCTCCGCTGTCCCCCTGACAGGCATCTTTGGCCTCATCATAGTACCCTGCGCAGAACATGAAGGAAGTGATCCTGGCACTGCTGCTGTGCTTACACTCTATCCGATCCGTGAAGGGAACCTCCACCTTCTGCAAAGTGACAGCGGTTGATCCAAGGAAGCGTGTTCGGCCCCAGCCGCTGACCGTGGCCGGAGAAGACTCCTTCACCAGGGCCTCAGTGAAGGCCTTGGGGCCCATGCAGATGGGTCGAACTGTTGTGGAGAAGGTGAGGGGGCTTTTGAGGTACAGCAGGGCAATGTCATGGTTGTACAAGCTTACGCTGGCGTTGTATCGTGGGTGCACATACTGCTCCAACACCTCATGATCCTGCTCTGTGCCCTCGTTGAAATAGATGTTATGCTCCCCTGCAGGTGGAGATATTTGACACAGATATCACTGACTCCCTGTATAGATTTACTCTACAATAAAACACATGCAGTGGATGTCCCAAAGCAGATGGCAAAATAATTTTCCCTTGGAAGTGCAATAAATTACATGAAATCAAGGATTATTTCAAGGACTACGACACACAAAACTTTACACAAATCAATAGTTAAAGCTCTACTTCACACAGAGCTACTCCATCATGCTTTAGCAGAGGTGAAACTAGTCGGGGGCAGTGACTCTTACCCACTCTGATGAAGAAGGAGTCTTGTGCCTCCATCATGCAATGAGCAGCGGTGATAACCCAGCGCTCGCTGAGTATGGAGCCCCCACAGAATAACTGACCACTGGGACGCGCAATCAAGGCCACCTGAATAAAAGAGGGAGAAAAGAAATTGAACATACTGCAGCTGCTGTTTCTTTTCCCTCACCACCATCAAATACTTGTTCTTCCATACAATACCTGCCATGGGATCTCTCCTGGAACTACCACCTCGCCACCTACAATGCGTTTATTAGCTCTAGGCGGCTCCTCATTGGGGACCTCAGCATCACTGTACACCCACGGGGGCAAGTCCTTTCGGGATTGGTTATCTACAGAGTTGTTTCTGTCTGGAAAAGATGCTGTGGTACTGGCTGGAGTTGAGGGAGGGGGTGTAGTGGTGGTGCTGCTGGTCAGTGAGGTGGTGTTCTGCAGGCTTGCATTCTGACTGCCGAGCAGAGACCTCTTGAATGCTGGACTAACCGCTGTCAGGGCGGTTCTGCCACAGGGAAATTCAGCTAGTGATGTGAGAAAAGAGGAGTCACATTGTGGAATTAAGAGTCATTAATGTGATATTTAGCAGAGAATTCAATGAGAATACGTCAATACCATCTGGTTCACAGTTAACCCCGTCCTGCATCAGCCTGTATCCCCTCGCACAGGAGCATTTTGCTCCAAAGGTTCCCATTAATTCACAGAAATGCATACAGTCTCCGTTGTTCACGTCACACCTTTTTGTAATAACTGAGGAGAAAGACATCACACTATTAATTCAGACGCACTCTTACTACATATACAATGAAATGTTGTTACCATACAGTACAAGGTACATGTATCATGTGACCTGTTAAAAGATACAGGCTCACCATTTTTCAAGTCTGTCTTAAAAACATTGACTGGTTTTGCTTGCTGCAATCATTCCTTCTGTTCATACTGGACATCAAAAGATCCCGTCCTAATGCACTTCAAACGGATGTGATGGGGACAAAATTCTGTCCACGTTCTGTGCAAAAATGTTTTCAAAATGTTATCTAAAGCTAAAATGAAGCTTCAGCAGTTGCAGCCTTTTTAGCACAAACATAAAGAGGACATTTTGTACTAAAAAGACTTTGGAGGCCTCATTTTAACTTCAGAATGTATTTTCGCACAGAATGAGGGATGTGGATTTTGTCCCCCGTCCCTCACACAGGATGCACAGTAGGAAGGGATCTTCTAATGGTGAAACTTGTTTCGAAGTCCGTATGGGGACATAACTGTTGTTTTAAGACTGTAAAAAAGTGTGACCCTGGCCTACTGTACACTGTCAAATAAATGCGTGGTTCAGGTAAATGCAGTCAGTACTCACAGAGAGGGCACTTTGATTGCTGTTTTTAGAATATCCCAAAAAGACAATCTAATTTTGGGACCTAAAACCAGACTGAGTCTGGATGTGAGCCATTGATTTGATTTAGAAAGAAGAAGGGGAAAAAAGGCACCTGGCTGTTTATCCTTTGAGACTGAATTCTGATCAGATCTGATCTCATATTCTCAGACAATTTGGATCATGTAGCGTACAAATCTAATTCCTTTTGATGCCATTTTTAAATCGAGCCAAAGGACTTTCACTTACCAATCCCACAGTTCCTGCCAGTGAAGCCAGACGGACATGTGCAGGTGTAGTAGCCAAGGTGGTCTTTGCATGACCCCTGGTTCAGACATGGGCTTGATTTACACTGATTGCCATCTAGAGAAATCCAGAAACAGTAGCTCAGCACACAGTCACCTGATGACCTCATTTTGTATCGTGCTTTTATAAAGCAATGTTTACTCAAGGACAGAAAGTAGACAGTGAGACATCTTTACATAAAAGAGAATAACTTTAGCAATGGCTAGAATTCCCTTGACAGGGAATATAACGTGAAAGGTTCATAGTGTAAGAAGTCAGAGAGAAAATGATCACAACAAACACATCAGACAAACAAAGACACAGACACCACTGCAACATTTCTACCATTTTCTGTTTGTGTATTAAAAACATTCTTACCTATATATCCCGCCCAGAACGCCATCTAAAATACAGAGTGAAGTCTGTGATTAGTACAGCCAGAAAAAACAAGAATACAAATAACGATAAAAGAAATAAATACCCACCGTCTTCTGGTCATTCTCAAAGGTCTCCCTGGCCTCTTCCAGGTCACATACTTCCTCTATACACTCTCTCTCCAAGTTGCCTTCCAGCCACTCCTCAAACAAACCGGTGTTATAGCGCTTGTGTCTCCGCAGAACGCTGTCGGCTGCCTGACTGGACAGGAACACTGGGCCGGAGGCTGGAGCTGAGGCTGGAGCTGGAGAGAACAAAAGGAAAATATAGTCACACACACTGTGTTTAAACAACTGTCTTCGTCTCATAGGTCACAACAACAAATACGTAAAGTCTAGAGATATTCTTTCGTATACAAATAAAGTAAATGTAAAGGACGATCCCCCACCTGTCGCATGTACTGACGACACTCTAAAAGTAACTTAAATAAACCTCAAGTTGGAGAGAAATCACTTATGTGCATCATAAAGTTGAAACTTATAATACCTCCGTAGCCCAGCTGAAAGTCCAAAAGCAGAAAACATAGGAAAGACAGAGAAAATAGTGCCATTCCAAACAGCTCTGATGTCCTGACACACACACAAACACACACACACACACACACACACACACACACACACACACACACACACTGCAACGTCACTAGTACCAAAGTACAGAGCTCTGTTTGCACATGTACGCTCACAATTAGTTGCATGTTTGTTGAAAGAAAAACACAGAGTGTCAACACACACATGCACTGAGGGACTCTGGGGATTTCCTTTGCATCACAGGGATGTTTATGTTCATTTGTAAATTAACAAACATTTAACGAAATCCAGGATTTTCTTTCCGAAAAACAGGGCTCACAGAAAAGTCTCAACAAGGTCTGCTGGTTCACGCTCCAGCTCTAAACCATTAGGTTCAGCTTAGGTTGCCAATGCTACCATCTTCTGAAAAGACCAAAGCTTATTTTCAGTGTTATTTATTTCATCATGAAGGTAGCCAAATACATGAATCATTTCTATTCAGGTATCACAAATGGATTGCCTATTTACACAAAGAAGTCAGGCTTGTATCAATGTGAAGCTTTTCAAAGCATTATAATCAACAAATGTAATTTTTTGTTTTAGCAAATTTACTGTGAATTCACATAAAACACACATATTGTATTGCACTATTTGTGTTTTTAATGTATTTTATTATGATATTGTATATAACAACTTTAAAAGAGATTTTCTTTGTATATATTTTTCTTTTTCTTTTAGATCTACAATCTAAAATATACTTTTAGCTTTGGTTTTGTTTGTAACAGTGTTTTTTTTCCTTTTTTCTTTACATTCATTTATTCTGAATATTGACATTAAATCTTGGTCTCCTTCATCGTGAATTCTTCTGATCTGTGCAGCTATGTCCAGTGCTGTTTGAATGAGTCTGATCATATTTGTGGAATGACAAAGTCGTGCTTACCTGATAAATCCAGGTCTTCTTGTCCTCTTCTGTGCCCAGGCCCAGAAAAGGAACACGAGTTGAATGCACATTGGACTTTTCACCACAAGATGGCGCACATGCACCTCAGTCACTCAACGTCACGCAACAGGACAGCAATAGAGACTGGTGACAGGATCATATGACCCATCATGTACCATTGCAGCACAGAGACAGGTCTCAGTCTGAGGTAGAAAACATTTTAACAACAGGGATTGGACTTCAACTATCAGAGGCAGTGTGTGTGCAGTATATGTTGTGTAAGCCGGGGTATAGTTCATTCAAGATTCAATATGTTTTGTTTATATTTTACATTTAGCCCTTACTGTACTGGGTAAAGCGCAAACAACCAGAAAGTTGGTGTGATTGACAGACGATAACAAATGTAGGTAGTGTAAATAATTAAAAAAGAAATTATGTACACTTTTATATGTTTACTTGTAGAATAGCTTCATTTTTTTGGGTCAATGCTCAATCAATACCCAAGACAATGATGCAGTGGTCAAGGGTGATATGAGGCTTGTGCTGATTCAGCGTGCCAACTGAAGATTTAACTCTGGGGTCATTTTGCGGTCTGGCGTATAAGATGCAACCCATCACTGGCTCTTAAATCCCCCCACAGGGAGTCCAAAGTCTTCTCGAGTGTTGGCAAACTATTGACCGGAGGCATTTATATTTCATTGAATCGTTCAGAGGCTGAATAATTCATACTTGAGTAATTAACACCGTCTGCTCAATACAAGAGCTTCTCAATCACTTGCAGCCAGGATGAATAACATCAGAGTAAAGAAGTTCACTCGCACTACTCTGATTGTGCCTGGTGACCAAACAAAGATGCCTGGAATAACCGGATTTTACAACATTTTCACAGGTATTCCAACTATAGTCGAAAACATTACAGTATGTACACTGCCCTCGTTGTGTCCTATATCTAAATGTAAGTCTGTTGCTGAGCTTTATGGAGAGGCTGTGGGCTTCATAACCCCAACTACTTCCACAAAGTCTCTCAGCCTAGTTTAATAGCAGAGTGAATCAGAATCAGAAATACTTTATTGATCCCTGGGGGGAAATTACACATGTCACAGGTGCTCCCATTCAGGAATAGAAAAGTAGCGTAAATTTAGAAATGAGATATATAAAATAAAAGTCAAAAATATACAATGTATGCAGTGGATGCAGACCACTGACTGGGCTCACTATGGGAGAACAGAGCAACAATGGTTTTTGCTATTAGCACTGAGGTGATGGCTTGTGAGTTGAGCACGCTAACAAGGCCGTGTTAGACGGACGGAGTGGATGCATGGATGGATAAAAGGAAGTAAAATTGCCTGTGACTGACTATTGATTTACGAAGAACTCCTCGACATCTCTGTCTCCTCTCTTTCTTTGGCAGCACCGCACAGCTGGGGAGTGTGCGTGTCAGCTCCAATTAGATTAGTCTCTACAGTTGGGGATCGAGTCTGGGCCTTCGCAGATAATAAAAACTCTGATGCTTGCTCAGTGATATTGATTGTCACTGTGCAGTATCTCCTCAGTCTTTCACCAGGGACACGGTGTCATTTGCAGAGGGCTTATGTTCTGCTGTGGGTAAAACCTTCTTCTGTAGTTGTGAATCTGAATGTTTGCAGAGCTCAAACAAGAGCAGCATGATTTTTTTTTTTGGGGGGGGGGGTCTGTACAGCGACAAATACACACAGTCATAATTGAATTCCTTCTAGTTAATCTTGTAATATTTAAAGGCACAATCAATGATCTGAATATAAACAAAAAGATGACAGCATTACCAAAAATACAAATTCAACCTATTATCACTTTCAAGTTGATGGGCAGGGCTTTTAATGTGAAAACAAAGACTAATACATCTGAAAAATCCTTGATGTTTTTCATTGCTGTAAAAGGTTTGTCACATCAGTCAGGCCTGTATTTAGAATTATGATTGGATGAAAAACTCACAAAAAGGAAGATTTTTCCGTCAAGACGTCGACTGTGTCAATCAGAGTTTACTGTGTCTAGACGGTCTGTAACTTTTGCAGGAACTCTTTCTCCCAGAGTGACCTTGCATCTGCACTCACTATGTGTTTTGGCAGCAGCTCTCAGGCTCCCACTACAAAGACAGACACTTTGTCGTCTTATTCTAATCACACTAATATAGTTGTCAGTGGTCTGAATAATCCCTGACTGGATTATATTTTGGTTTTTAATTGACTAGTGTTGTGTGAAGTGTTGGTGAGTTTGTATATGGTGACATTTGAATGATGCAACGAGATCTTGGGGCAACAGGAAAGGAGTTCTGTTTAATTAGATCAGCCATTCCTTCCAGGTTTTATTGTGGGACGACGTGAGCTCAGGGCTTCTTCGGGCCATCACAAGTAAATGTTAATATTTATACACAGAGGCAAGCAATGAGAAGAAAGCTAAGCTATCTGTATATATGCTTGGTGACATCCAAGCACTCTGTCTATCTAGGTTAGTTTATGATCCCCCCCCCCCCTTTTCTTCCCCTCTGAGCCAGTTTTGGGAGATCAACCCATCTGCAGTCTCTGAGGAAGATGAGCTGCTGCTGTCGAGAACATAACAGGAACTGAAGACTGAACACGCAGAGTTAGACTTTTGGATTCATCGCAGATTGTGCATGCTTCTAAAGTGAGAGCAGCATATCATCAGGTGCAGGCAAATGAGGTGTTCGTTTTATGTGAAATCCTCATGAGACACAGAAAGAAACTCTACAATGTCACCCGCTGGAAAACAGCAGAGTTTAAGGGGAGATTATATTCACTCGGTATGAACAAAAACAAATGCCAAGAAAACACAAACACAGAGGAAAGTATGTTTAAGGGAATTGTTCGACAGTGCCTGTTGGGAAATACGCTTGTTTGCTTTCTTGCTGAGAGTTAGATGTGAAGAAGATTGATACCACTCTCATGTGTCCGTTAAAAATGAAGCTACAGCCAGAAGATGGTTAGCTTAGCTTAGCATAAAGACTGGAAACCAGAGGAAAGAGCTAGTCCGCCTCTCTCCAAAGGTAAAAAGAATCCGCTTACCAGCACCTCTGAAGCTCACTACAATCAACATGTTATATCTCGTTTATTTAATCCGTACAAAAGCAGAAGTGAAAAAAATGACACTTTTTTGGGCTGTTTCTTGGCTGGACATGGTCATGACAACTCTTTCTAGTCTTTGTGCTAAACTAAGCTAATCATCCAGACAGACATAAAAGTGGTATCAATCTAACTCTTGGCTAGAAAGCGAATAAGACTTTTTAGAAAAATGAGGAACTATCCCTTTAAAGCAACACTGATACTTTGGTCCATGTTACAGCCATTTTCAGAGGACAGTTGCAGCCTAACTTTCTTCTTGGTGATGTACACACTCTGAAACTGTGGCCGACATCATCATCAACACAGCGTTCTTCAGTAGTATCGAAACCTTGGGCAGGGAGCTGGTCTGTGATGGTGAAAAAAGAGAAATGTGATGTCTGTTTGATGCTGGAAGACTGAATCCTCTCTCGTGTTACTGGGCGTTTCTCACAACACTTCAGTCTTGCGAGCTTGTACAGTAATATCCACAGGGAGCTCGTATGATGTGAGCTGTAAAAAGAAGTACTGCGGACCTCAAAGCACTACTCCTCTCCATCACCCCCCTCCTCCAGATGAAGTCATTGACATTAATGTGATATTTGAGGGAGTCTCGCTCCGTTAATTAGTACAGTCATTTCAGTAATTTGAAAGCCTGATGTTTCACCCCCCCCCCCCCCCCCCCCACTTGCCCACATGCATCTCCACCAAACCAACAATTGGCTTTATATTTTGCTGAAGACGGAGAGGTAGTGTTTGTATTCACAGGCTCACAACACAGTCCTTAAAAAAATTAGTCTTAAATAGCCTTTCAGAAGAAAAACCTGCCAGTAAAAGGCAAAAAAAAGAAAGGACATTTAAACACATGTATGCGCTTGTAAACATATTATGGCATTTAAAATGTCATATTCTGTTGATTTACTATAATCAATGACTTGATTATGATCACTTCCTGTATGAGGTGGAAGACTTCTACACACTATTATTTGAGTATAAGGAGAAATAACTCTAATATCTAATTTCAAGTAAAATCAAGTATTCAAATAGCAGTAAATACTGTATTTCCTCACTGGTATGGACTCCATGGTAAACTTATTAAACCAGGTATAGCTAGGTGGGTCAGTGACCCAGTAATGCTTGGTCTAATTAGTTCATAGGTTTAGCTAAATTTGTAAATGCATCATTCATATTTATTTGTCCCTAACTGTTTGTGCATGTGTGGGACAAATGAAGATAATCTATTGCCTGGGTTTGCATATGCTTGAGTATGTGTACTTGGCCGTACTTACTCTTGCCAATAGTGACCCAGAAACACAGCACTATTGTGAATGCCTAAGAAATGAGAGCTCATATTCACTCCTGGTTCTGTGAGCCGTGATGCAGCCGAGCTGACAGACGCTGCCGGGCTCAGGGATGTTCAGCCACCGTTAATGAAAAGTGGAGCTCCCATCCCTCCTGGTCAGAAAGTGCCTGCAAAGCTCACTATTTTCCTGCTGAATGTCAAAAATGAGTTTGCAAAAAAAGCTACACTGGACAGAGCCAATGAGGTGGAAATGGGTGAAATGAATTTTTTCATAATAATAAATCAATTCCACCATTTTCATGGTAAGACATGCTTCAGGTGCTAATAACTGGCCTGCCAGTGGAATGATGAAGACTTCATCACCAGAGGTTAATGTCAGCTGCACCGACTACATGTAGATCATCTGTCCCACAGCTGAAATACACCCCGACTCTGTGACATGACAGATATAAAAACGCAATCTGGGGAGCGGCCAAGTCAATTATGTGGCATGTTATAGGGTGACGTGACAGAAATACGACATCACGTCGGACCTTTCGACCCTGACCTCTTTAGTTTTGAAATAACTTGCTGACCTTCTGACCCTCTGAACTGAGGTCAGTGCGCCTGAGCTGTGAGGCTCAGAGATAAATGAGCAGGTGCAACAGTCCTACAAGTAGTGTGTGATGAGGTCCATCATTTTTATGTGCGAGCCTATGGAAACACATAAACATGCACAACTGCCTTTATTTTCATTTTCAGTCCTTGGCTTTTACTAACCTACATTTACTACTCAGCTATTATTCATTATTTTCATTTATGCCGACAACATGTGAATATTTTATTTGCTTTGCATCTTGCCAAACATGTGACACTGACCTCTCTTGCATAAATCTGCATAATCTCCCGACAGTAACAACTTCCAAAGTAAATTACATCTTTCTAGTTTCCATGTATTTACTGAGTAAATCTGCAATTTAGTCAGTTAATGTGCAATTACTAAAAATGCAATTCTCTGATAAGAGTGAGTCACAAGATGTAGTGATTAATGTAACTGTGAGACAGAAGATTGTTTGTGATAAATCCTCCCATATTACAACAAATAGAGACACAAATTCAACAAACACTCCTCGACCTCCAGCTTCTATCATCTGTCATCAGAGCTGCTGTAACAGAACCGGCCTGATTACCTTATCAGCCACACTCAGAGCTTGAATCAGGCTAACACCTACAATCGGAGGCAGACAACTAACCCCGCTGCACAACAATGGAGCATTAATCACCCTCCGACACAGCACCACCCGTCCCAAAGAATGATTTTTAGGACTGATGATGCCTCCCAGCATCCATACTGCTCCCCCCACAAACATCAGCTGAGGTGATTTTCAGTCCAGCCAAGTTACAAATAAAGCAGCTCCTTCGCTATTGGTCCAGCGTGTTAGTGTGTCATCCTATGCAGCTGATTTATACGTCAGCTCAGTGTGCAGATGGGGTGAGTGGCTGTTATCCATGCGATTAGAAATTGATTTTGAGCTGACTGCCATGATGAATATATACTTTCAGCAAAACAATAGGGCTGTAGCTCCTAAAAGCTTATGAAGAGCATCTAAATTAAGAGCTCCATGTACCTGAATGACTGCATGAACGTACTGAAAATCTCTCTTGGCTAATAAACCATACCCTAAAGCAAGAACAAACTAGCTCTAAGATTGATAATGATATGAAAAAGGCAGCACATCGTCATTCTCCTTCATTGCACGGATCCTGTCTTTAATTGGTTTGGTTTCTAAAGAGACTCTCTGTGATTTTTTATTTGAACGTGGCTGAGCTCACGTGCTCACTTACAGCAACACCCTGCTTCACACTACTACTACTACTACTACCCCAGTCTTGTACCGCTGGTCAGATGGTCTTTGATAATCTTTGGGATTTTCTTTTCTGTCTTTACTTGCAGCCAGAAAATACTGCTCATCAGTCCTCATAACTATGCGAGACTTAATTCCAATTTCAGAAACGTAGAATTTATAATCTCTTTTGAGACGTTAGAGCAGTTCTCTATGCGTCTTTAACTGGCTAAAGTCATGGTGGTTGTAATGTGCTGTGTAACTCAGGATTCTTCTTTCAAACACTGTTGTCACTTTGGCATGGAGGTGTGGAGGCATTATGAATGCTGAACTTGTGATACATTATGTCCATCACTTATAATACTTTATAAACCTTGTTATAAGTATGATTATAAACATGTATAGAGTTTTATGAAGCCTTATAAATGCATTACAATATCTTATGAGTGTCCTTATAATGCATTATAGATATGGCCTTCATAGAAAGTGTTACCAACATTTCTAAGAGTCGGTCTAGACCTGCTCTATTTTGTAAAGTGTCATGAGATGACTTTGTTGTGATTTGGCGCTATATAAATAAAATTGAATTGAAAATTGAATTGAATTGAATTGAATTTCTTACAGTAATAAAAGTGTGTATTGGTAAATAACCCAATATGAATATCCGTTCTAATAAAGAGGTATTTATCAGTTAATGGTTTACACATCATGGAGCTACAGCTGCTGAGTTTGTATTAGCCTGACATTTAACATGATAAATGATTATACAAGACAAAAAACAAGAACTACAATAGACCTGTTTGCTGCGTGTGCGTGTGCAGGGCAGCGCGAGCTTCAGGTCATTTTCTAGCAGAAATCCTGCAATCAGCAGACAAACAGGAGTTGATTCAGGGTTATTCTGTGGCATCGGTGGACAGCCTGTGATGTGACATCAGAGGTGACAGAGTGTGAGTCAGGAGTTTGTTTGTGCTGTACCAACTGGGCTGCAGGGCTTTGCTTTAAACAGGCTGGGGGTGAATGTAGCACTGTACAGCGATGGCCTGCTGGAAAGGTCAAAGGGGGCCACAGGCCATGGACACAGTGGGAACACAACCCACTGACATTTACACTCTCTCTACCGCTCACTCTTCATACCTTATTGCCAACATACATGCACATGCCCTGCCGGTGAGTCAGAGCTCCACGACATCTCCACACTCATTATGTGAGGCAAGAAGTCACCAGCACCTTCTGGAGTCTGATGATGATATTACAACGCAAACATCTGCGCCACCTAAAAACACTTAAAATGCTGCTTGAAACGTTTCGTTACATTTTGGAACATGTATGTGTAATTCAACATATATCAACCATCCTTTTCATTACAGCTTCTTCATGAACTCAGCAGCTTCGCTCAGTTGACATTTTGCCAGCTCAACAGTATAAACACCACTGAAGTGACTATTAATTGTGGTCCCGCAAAAAACGTCCCAATTCTTCTTTGTATCCCATGAAAAGTTAAGGAAACAATATCATACATTTCTATCTGTGATAAAATACAATGAAACCGCAAACCGAAAATCTAGTTTGGTTAAACTTCAGTTAATGTTTTTGTCTCACTATAATGGTTGAGACCACTCAACAAGCTTCTAAACATATAATGATTTTCATACATATTAATGCAAATTTTCCTTGAGCTCATTGCTCGTTTAATGGATGTAATGTGTTTATAATTTGCAAGCGTTGTGTGTGCATGTATGACAATGCTCCTGTTGGCGAGCTAAGTGATGAAGACATACAGCCATTTGACAGCTTCAGAACTGTAATGAACTGTTTTGTGTGATAACATTTTGTTTTCTAGATGAAGCCAAATTCTAAATAGATGTAAAACTCATCATAAATATTCACTGCAACTATTCACATCAAATAAATCTTCATTTTCAAATAGTTCTGGTTATTCTGATAAAGAAGATGTGCAGTACATTTAAGCACATCAGCATATTTGAAGCTAATGAGAGACTTTAAGAGGCACATAACAGGAATGAGGAAAAAACGATCAGTTTTTGGCCCAGAGCTGAAAGGGTTAATGGTTATTAATCCATTTAAAATGCCAGATACAAAAATAGACAGTTTTATGCATTCACTCAACAATGATAATAGTGTAGCCTCTCGCTAACAGTATGACAAAAACAATGCAGCAGAATAAAACAACTGTATTTCAATATGTTTTAGTTCTCCTCAGATGTTCCTGAAAGCCTGGTGGGATTACATATTAGCTTAATCTGAGTTCAATTTGTCTTAATGACTATAGAGAAATAATATAAGTGAACTGAAGAGTAAATTCTGTTTTTAAAACATAATGATTTGACCACTTGAGGCAGAGCCACTCGTTGAAAGAGGCCGAACAGGCCACAGTGTGCCTTAGTCGTCTGAGGGAGATTTGAGCATGAGAAAAAAAGTTTGAAAGGAGTCCTGTTTCTTCTATAAATAGCATCATATAGATCTTGTAACCCTCAACCCGCAGGTCTTTTTCCTCTGCTGCCACTGAGTGCTAACAGACCTGCAGGGCTGAACGATGTGACACAAAGTCTGTACACATCAGAGTGGGATTGGACCGGGACTTCTGAGTGACAGCTGATAAAAATTAATACTCTGAATTATAATCATTACAGAGACCTTAAACGTGGATGAAGAGGCCTGAAAACAATTTGGATCTTTGGCTGTAAGCGTCGCTCACTCACCGTTTGGAACTGGACCGTTTAATGCGAGTCCAAGTGGAGGATGAGGTGTGACTTTTAGGCTTCATCTTTACTGGTTTTAAAAGGTAAGGACTTTCAAAAACAAATACATTTCTGAACACCAACATGCTGCACAGAATAGCTTTCATTATTAGTAAACAGATATGTCAGTGTCAGCTGAGCTTTGCCCCACAGTGAGGCCTCGTGCAGGGACAGATCCTGTTTGTTTGTTATTATAAACTTTGCTTTAGAGTAAAATTTCTCTTGATAATCTGCAGAAAGCACTGTCAAATGTTCTCAAAAGAGAAGGCTGTTTCTTTGGTTGAAGTAGATAATCCACTGCACAGTTTCTGGAAAAACATATTTCTGTTTCAAAGCTCACAAATTCACCTCCACTGTGCTGGGGTGATGACACTAATCTTGGGGACAGATATCGTAAAGCCTGGGCAAATAAAACCAAACATTTGTGCATGTCTAGACAGGCAAGGGGTGAATAAGGAAATATGATTTTTGTAAGTTGGGTAAAGAGTGGGCTGATGACAAAACAAGATACCTGCTTGTTGCAGGAGGATCTGACGTGCTGCTTGAGCCTCTCTTAATGTTATGGAACAAATACTTCTGTTCTTTTTGTCATAAATGAAATGACAGAAAATGCTGGGAGAACCTACACGTCTCACTGCAGTTTGTACTGTGGCATTTTTTATTAGGCTTAGACAAGTGTCAACTTTCTGAAACAGGCATAAGATCTCCACGTTCTCTGCTACATCAATGCACATTGATGAAAGGAAACACTCCCACCATGAATCCTGTTATGTTGCCTACAAAAATAAAATCACGGCCTGCTCTACTGTGACAAAGGAGAGGAGCTGGGAGATCTTTGACTGTAAGCGTCGCTCACTCACCATTTGGGACCGGACGGTTTAATACGAGTCGAGGGGACGGATGAGGTGTGACTTTTAGGCTTCATCTTTACAGGTTTTATCAAGGTAAGGACCCGACATACTTCAAGCTTTCAAACTCAAATACACTTCTGAACACCAACATGCTGAAGAGAATAACTTTCATTATTAGTAAACAAAGATGTCAGTCAGATGTTGATATACATTGAAAACAAGCTAAATGTCACTGTCATACAGTTATTTAGATTTATTTTAGATTCATTTTTAGAGAAAATGGGCTCAAATATTATGTTTACATGATGAAGAGGCTTTTGTGAAGGTGGATATTTCAGTCTAAACTGTCTGCTGTCCCACATTGTCATCAGAAAACTTTTAAGCATCTGTAAAGTGTGCAGAAGACGGAAATGTTACACCTGATGGATATCCAATGTAGAACCAAGCTGTCATTTACACAATGATGAAGTTTTTATCTTGTTGCAGTGATCTAAGTGATCTTGTTTTATGCAACAGTAGTATTAGTCTATGCAACAGATAGTTTACCTTATAAACTTACAGGGCAGCACATTGTTACAGGCTGGTCTTTTGGAGATTAAAGCCTAATCTGCTGAAATATTTCGTTTTTAATGAAATGTTGGCAAGTTTTCCCGTTTAAACTGTCAAACAAACCTATATTATGAACCGCGACGTGGATTAGTCTGCCATTTACATTTTACACTTTTATCCTGCAGCCAGCTGATTGTAGCAAATGACATCTCGTGCATTTGATAAAGTCACAGGGAACACTTGAGATCATACAAGAAGAAAATGCGCAGGCTGCATGTGAATGGGATGACGCATAGCTCCGCAAAGACAACTGAATGAGAGCAACAGCAAGATGGTGAGCGCCATGCGGCACAGCCTCCCGCTGTAAGTCCTCACCGCGGCGGCAGCGCGGCTCACAGTACACAGACTTGCATGTGCGGACGGGAGCTCGTCTTCGTCTCGGCGGCGACACCGAAGTCAAACAAACAAATGTCCACGGTGCGACGGGGGCGCGCGCTCCCTCACGTTGTGTACCCTGTTGATTCTGCATGAAGAGCGTTCAGAGGAGCTCAGCTCGTCAGCGGGAAACAGCCTCAGACAAGAAGCCCTGCGCTGCACTGCATGGCATTTCTCCCGGGTGTTGTGTGTACATAGGACGGTTCACAGTGTTCTGACCTCTATTTTTCTTTTCTTTTCAACGCTGATTGAAGACCTCTGAGGGGGAAAAAACCTGCGCTCCATTTCGCAGCTTTTTGCTCCTCTCCTTTGTCACAGTAGAGCAGGTCGTGATTTTTTTTTTTGTATGCAACATAACGGGATTCATGGTGGGAGCGTTTCCTTTCATCAATGTGCATTGATGTAGCAGAAAACGTGGAGGAGATAAGGTAGGTTACAGCGTGGTTTTAAAGGCTGAGACAGGCACACTGTGGCTGATTCTTGCTGTTTATTGAAATCGTGGCGTGTGTGTGTGTGTGTGTGTGTGTGTGTTCAGAGAGCATCAATAGTTGGATGCTTTCATTGATGTCCAATTGATAAACACCTTGCCTCCAGAGTAGCTCCCACGGTCCATTGTCTCCTCATATGGCCCGAACGCTGCTCTGGTGTTATGAAAGGAACCTCCTGATGAATCTCTCTCTCTCTCCACAGAACCCTTATCTCAGCACCTGGAACCTTTGCTAAGGATTGCACTGAGGACGGCCAGCAATTAAAAGGACTGCGATTCTTGTCTAAATCGGGAATTACACATCCAAACTGGGATCTATGAGCGGAAAAGTGGCGAAGCCTAAAGAAGACAAGGATGCTTCCAAGGGTAAGAGGCGAGCCTTGCACAGACTGCTTTAACCCTAAAATCACAGTTTTCTTTTAACGCGACATGGCACCCATTCATCCCCTATACATGGCGCTCGAATCACCCTTTCAGGCTGAAACCAGTATCAGCCACAGGATGGTGAGCCGTTCCCAGCACGGTGCATGTGGATGTTGCTGTTTGAGATGGAAGCAGTTGCTACTGTAGGCCTGTACGCTGCACGATGTGTTGGTTTGAGATCACATGCTTCACTTGCATTGACTTGGTGATCGTCAAAGACAGAGAGACAGACAGGCAAAGCGAGCAGACAGTGTCACAGATTGTGAATACAGATGTTTTTCTTTTACATTAAAAGTAAACATCATGCCGTTGAAATGGTGACAGTGATATCCTTTTGTGTCACTGGCATCCTGTTGAAACGTCCCTTTGTGTTTCTCGCTCGCACCTTATCCGCATACTGATTCGCACATTCTCATCACATCTGGTCGACCATGACGCGCGCAGCCTTTTCGGTGTCGTAGCCTGATCTTATGATCTTATGACCCATGGCTTCAAAATCTGGTTACCTCTCAGTAAATAGGAAGTAAACTGACTACACAGGGTTGCCAGAGAAACCTGGCGGGACGAATCATTGCAACCGCTCCATCTACACCGGAGGATGTGCACGACACTTTACGCGCCGGCACACACGTTACTGCACCTTTGTCCTGGTGCTGGTTTTTCTATTAAACAATTAGAAAAAAATAATAAACTAATCATGTGCTGGTTAACAATGACGCAGTTTTATTGCGTCAGTAAATCTGTTTCCAGGCGTATGCAACGATTTTCACCCTCAAACATCAGACTGGAGTCCATTGTCTTTTTAGCCTTTATTGGAATCAGGATTCATGGCTTTCCATTGCCAACACGGTTCACCTGAGTGTAGTATAATATAACAGCAGCCTGTGTTGACACTGTGGCAGCTTGCCCATTGCATCCTGTTTATTTACAGTAAAGCAATTCAAGGATCTCCTTGTTGTCAGGTTCCAGCTCTGTTTAAGGTGCTCACAGCAAATTAATACACCTAATTGGCTTATTTTGGCAGCACTGCTACAAGTGATGATGTGGCCTGTTGATGCTACTATAAGCACTATATGATGGCACTATAGAGACACTAAGTAGAGCCTGTGGGCAGGAGCGTTTCTTCAGTTGGTCCATGCCATTTATTATCATCCAGAACTACTAGCAGCTTAGAGGCCCATTATTAATAGACGATGAACTACTGAGATTAGAATATTTACCTTATCGTGGGCTACTACACTGCAGACTGCACTCACACTCACTCACAGTAGGAATATATATGATCACAAATTATCATCTTCCACTAACTACTGTCATTCATTTGTTAATGAATTATGACAAAAACACACATACATAGCTAAAAAATATTATTTTGCTATATATATCAGTGTTTGTCATGTTTGTTTTAGTCACTTTTTACCAACTTAATTTGGAATATATAACAATTTGTGTGTGATTAATGTTTTTTATTCGTGGTGTCTGAGAAATAAACCTAACAAAATGAACTTGTGAAGCTCAGACAAAACAGCACACCAGCTATAAGACAGAGATAGCCTGGCATGTGTTGCCGACAATACAGTGAGCAAAATATGCTCAAAAGAATTGATTTCAAGATTGACCTCCGCAGCAACTTTCCCTCTCATCTCCTGTTGGAAATCAATGGCATGTGTGAATGGCTGACTCATTTAAGCCCTAGGGCAGCGGCATCTCCAAAACTCTCACATGAAATAAATACATCTTCACCTCAACCAAGAATGCTCAACAAAGTGTGGTCTAGTTTTATAGATGCATAGCCGCTGGGGCGGCTCTACTGCCTTCCCAGTTTAGGGAAAACAAACAAAACTGCAGTTCACTATCTGCATCACTGAGAGGGTCAGTTGGTGCCAGCTGCCCTCCATCAGAGACTTGAATGGCACAAGAGCAGAAACTGCACGGGGGAAAATCAGCGCTGACCCTGCCAACGTTGGCAATTTTCAGGGAAACAGTGCATTAAAGCCGGAACCACCTGCCATCTCCACAGCTTTTTTTCTGCAAGCTGTTGGCCCACTGAAGCTTCTGACTGCCCTGCTTTTACAGGAGAGAAGTGATTCCTCTTATCTCATTTTGAAAATACTTTTATGGAGTCTCGAACTGGAGTGTCTCAGCTATGTCTGCTAAAATGACACATGAATGTATGTAATCATTATTATATTAGTTGTGTGTCTTCTTGTTAATTAGGCGTTCAGTTACCTCATATCATATCAAGTTCTCTTAACATGTACACCCAACTAAAGCAGATTACTGATTCAAGATAATCCATAACTACAGCATATCATGGAAAATGAATGACAAGCTTAAAAACCCCAAAATGTTCTTTATTGTTCGTTAGAAAAGGTTGATGGGGACAAGCAGAATATAAATTGGATAGAGGGGAAGAAAACTCAAGTGATATTGATTTAATATATTTTCTCTATGGTGGTCCCAGCAGTAATCATATCAGAAACTGACATGCCATTAAAACTGTGCAACTCAAGACAAAATCACAGCGACAGGGTTTTTCTTTTGCTTGGCGAGTATGAGTTTCATGACAGTAATCTGTTTTCTCCTCTGTGGCTCAGTCAGAAAGGACACAGTTCATCCTGTAGCAGTACATGTGAGAACAGAAAGTATGCAAAGACACACAAGAGACAGAGAGAGAGAGACATGGTGGGGTAGGAGGAGGCGGTGTGTGGCGTGGAGCTCCAATATCAACACCAGTGAATCAGGTTGTGTTAGTTTCCCCCTGTCCTTGTGAAGCTAAGTTGTGCAGACAAAGTGTCAAAGCATGACGTACGCACTCTCTCAGCTTTACGACTTTCCAGAGCCTGAAAACTCAGCTACATGAACTCTTGTTTGGGCCCATTAACAGTGCTGTATTGATGCACTGTGCATCAATTATGCAGACATTTCCACCCTAACTGTTTGTCATGACATTAATACAATCTAATCTAATAGTCTCCATCACATTTTACATTATCAGTTTACAGAAGCCAACGTGGATAGTTTCATGATCACTTTCCCCGTGTGTTTTTCTTGCAGATAGTTCATAAATGCCACAATTATGTGAGCAAAGAACTCTGACTGCACTTCTGTCACTCTCCTCGCACTTCATCTCAGCGCAGTGTATTGATAGACTCCCCTCTCGGGTGAGAGTGTCAGCCAGTGGATTCATGTCCGCCTCCGATTGCAGGTCCGCGCGGAGCAGAAGGCATAAGTCTTGCATATTTGCAGGCAGATTAATTCGGCGCGCTGCCAGCCACAGAGCTGAATCAATAGATGCCCAGAGATGAGTTTGGAGCTGCTTCATTAATCACAATGCAGGCAGCTCTGTCCTCCACAACACTGCTCCTGCTCTAATCTCATCGGCTAAAATCCACACGCTGTCTACGGTGTCATTAAAACCTTTCGATCTAATGGCTGGATCTCACAGAAGCCCCTTTGATTAGCATGCGGTCAAGGGAGGATTAGGCCATTGTTTCATTATTATGACATCATTTCATATGTAGTCAATATCTGCACTGTCAGCTAACTGAATGTGTGAAAGATATCTGCAGTGGTAGAAAGAGGACATGCACAAATACATATATTTTGCAGGAATTTAAGCAGAAGTAAAGTTACTCGTATGAAAAGGTGTCTGTATAATATTAAAATCTCTATTTTTAGCTGTGAGCAGCAGTCAACGTATGCATCTCACACTGCATATTTGACAGGTTACAGCGTCACACACTACAGTTTGTAGTGCAGTCACATTGGTGTGTGTGAGTTCAACTGGTAGTGCAAGAGATTTTCATGTGGGGGTCCTCATGTTATAATCCCAGGGTTTGGATTCCAAATAAATCTTGAACCCAGCAAGCTTCACAGGATTTTCTGCTATTTCACAGGGTCAGCTTAAAAATATTATTTCTCTCTAAAATACTATTACAAAAATTCAGTTCAGGCTTTTTTCATTTATATCCTTCTTAGTGCACTTCATAATCTAAACAGTGAACATTTTGGACTACCACATGTCACAATGACTGACTTACCAAACACAGTAAATCATGAGCACAAATTACCATGTGGCATGGTGTAGATTTAAATCCATAAAAATCTTAAGTAACAACATGCAATTCAGAAAAATACTTAAAAATTAAAGTAGATGAAAGTTACAGTACTCAATTACAGTTCAAGTATCTATATTCTCAGTGATACATTCAACACAACAAAAACAGTTTGCCACATGTAAACACTGGGGTTTGTGAGGACACGTTCTTCTGGAAGTATTTGTGGTGTCAGGGTGGTGGAGTTGTTCGCTGTCAGATGCTTTCCCGGTACTGACGCAGATCCGGCCACACTGCCTGGAGGAAACTGGCTCGCTTCGCATCAGAGATCTGCCACTCTCCATCGCTGACTTGCACGCTGATCGCTGTTTGGGAATGTTGAGAGCCCCTCTCTTTCAATTCCTCCGTCAGCCTAGGTTTCTGAGTGACACGGGGTGCCCTGTGACGGCTGCTGCACTGGCTTCTGGTTCCCGGTCTGTCGTGTTCTCTGGGGGATTTTTGTACAATTTGTTTCTTTGAGAAGAAAATTGTGTTCTTTTTTTAAGCATGCCAACCACATCGCTGGAGTTGGTTGTGCCAAAGTTTAAAGGGGTTAATTATTGATCAGTTAGTGGTGAAATATATCTGCCAACATGTCCAGGCATCCTAGTAATTTCTCTTGACTCTGAAATGTTATCACGCACGTCTTACGTCATCACTGCCAGAAGTGTTCTGTCCCTAAAATCTCTAAATACCTGACTGCTCTGGTGCATTAGTCAGCTTCCTGCTGGTAATCCACAGAGCTGCATGTCTTCTGGGGTGAATGGCTTTATGAGCTGTCCCCATGTAGTGCCTACATGCCTGCCTGCCTCTGGTTGTAATTTGCCAGGCCACAGAACCAGTGAAAACATGTCACTGGTGTTACTGGTTCCCTGCATAGCTTGTTTCTCTTCCTCAGTGAGGTTCTCTGCCATCTTTTTTCTTACTCGTCTTTTCTTGATGTGGTAATACTCCTCTAAGTCGGTCATGTCATTTGGCTTCCTCACTAAATATTGTCACTCAGAGGGATTGAAGGGTTTTAATCCTCGTTAACAAAATGGCCATGAATGTTAAAACATCTGGCTCTCTGCTGAATCTCGCTGCTGTGTCCGCAAACATTGGAACACGCAGACACGGCAGCAGACGTGGCTGTGTGTTAATGTAATCTCACAAAGCAGCCATCTAAAAATGTTAGTGTAGCTGTGAGGGACAAGAAAGAGTATTTTGATTTTCACGTTTAATGAAATTATCGTATGCAAAATATGTTTTCTTTCAATAATAAATTGCATAGATTTTGTGTTAAGAGCAGCCAAATTATCTTCTCTCTATCGCCTGCTTCAGATGTATCTGTGGCCCACTGATGTTGAACATTGCACATGATAATAATTTAATTTCTACGACTGAATTCTTTAATCAAAATAGTGGCACAGATCTGAACTCTGACAAATAGGTGTTGGATTATCTGACCTGTGGATTTTGGATTACTGCACTTTTACTTTCAGAAATGCACTCCATGCTACAGTAGTTAATCCCATCTAAAGATAATCCCCTGTAATTGTGGTTATGTGTGTCAAACTGCCTTGATAACAATAAGTGATGTCTCTCCACAGGGCCAGAACACTGAAATATGGCACACAATTTTTCACTGTATATTCAAAACTACAGTACGTCACATAAGGCTTTACACTGACATCAGTTATATGGGACATACTAACCCTTTCCTATTAATTCCAATAGAAGCAGAGTTGTTAGCAGTCTTCATCTGCTGCAGGGACGAGGAAGCGGAGGACATGACAGTTTTGCCAATGGCTTATTATCTGCTAAATTGGACAAAGATGACATCAGTAGAAAATGGTCCTAAAGTGTGTCTTTATCTGGTCTGCTTTCCTCTGCTGCTCTAAAGAGAGAGGACACTGTAATGACTTTGTCTAGTTTTACACTCATGTTATAGAAGAAATGGCAGAATCAGTTTGTCCCCATATAATACCTTTGCCAGCCGTGTGACAATCCAAGTGCTAATGGGCTCACCGCAGATCAAATGCTGTTAGCCCATCTGAGATGAAGGAAAGAGCTCATCTGCTCAGCTGAGCATGTAGCCGCACTGACTCATTTGCCTGTAAGCCTTCACACACCACCCTGATCCCGCTTTCAGATCGCGTACAGTATGTGCCACATGCACTTCTACAGGAGCTGAATGCCACAGATGTCTTCTTCACTTATCTCCAAACACAATAAGGCACCACGGAAGGTCTGAAACACTTCAAGTGGTTATTTTTGTAAAGGCACGAGTTGTTGTACTGTAGATGCAAGAAATTTCATCATGTTTGCCTCAGGCTAGAATAATATTTTTTTGCAAAACATATTGCAAAAACCCTAATTTATACTTCAGGTAAGTTTTTCATGCACTCCAATGGTATAAATACAACTACAACAGACCATGTGTGGCACTGCGGAGAGCTGTTGGAGGTTTGACGGCACAAAGAGGTCACAGAAGCAATTACAGTATTCCAAGGTCACTGTATAAAAGACTTGCAGTCGTCATCCAAGACAACCTGCACAGAGCCTGGTGGGACTGAAGAACCCTATTGTAGAATCATTGTGAGTTAAAGACTGAAGAGAGGGGCGTTTTCTGCTTAGAGCATCACCGGTGAAATACTTCTGAGCCAAGTCAAGGTCTCAAAATCGTGTAGTGTACAAAGGTTTTATGGCCTGCTGGATTCTTTATTTTAAATCATGCCCGGGATTAATAATTGCTCTGGACATGGACTAATTAAAGTTGGTGAAAATTATAAAGGGGATTAATGCGAGGTACGAAAGGGAGGTGATAAGGCTGGACCAGTGGTAATAAACAGGAGCTACAGGCTGGAGCTGAGCAGGCGTGGGAGACAGAGGCTATCTGGCCAGCAGGCCTCTGTAGTGCTGATGGTAAGGGCAAATGATTGCCTCTGCTTTGAGCAGAATGCAGATTAGTGATTGGCAGTTTCTTGACTTTGAGCAAGGCTGAAGTCTGTGTAGCGATGATTCACCAGGAAGACATCAGAACAGCAAACCACCATCTCCTCTGCACACATGCAGAGAATAGTTAACAGGATTACCCGCTTCTTGCTCTTCCCCAATCCTGCAGCTCATTTCACAAGCAAGTTACAAACAGGGCCTCACATCAGCTTGCATCAGTGTTCCACCTCAGCAGCTCTCACTGCTTATGAGAAGAAACATCAGTGTGGAAAGCAGAAGGGAGGTCCTGAGCTGACCTGATGGACTGGTAGATAGAAGAAGATAAAGGCTGGTAATGGCTTCATGAAGCCTGATCCATTGTTTGTTGTAAACTATGGTGCTCTGGGTACGCCAAATGTCAAAAACGGCCAACTGGGCTTCTTAAAAACCTTGGAAACCGTTTCTTAAAACACAGCATTGAGTGTAAGTTAAGTGTGTGGCAGCACCAACAAAATAGCAGCCAGCAGTTTCAGTTAATGATATCCACACTGACAGTGAGGAGGGGGAAGAGCAGGTTCAG
Organism: Enoplosus armatus; assembly: GCF_043641665.1. NCBI lineage: Eukaryota > Metazoa > Chordata > Actinopteri > Centrarchiformes > Enoplosidae > Enoplosus > Enoplosus armatus. The sequence continues at coordinate 15,059,666 of NC_092189.1, forward strand.
GTTTAAAGATATAGTTGTTCTGCATTTATTTTAATGACATTGTGTTGGTGCACCATGTCGCAGATAAAAAGATAAACTGTCCAAATCCTGTCTCCATGGATATTATACAAAACACAATGGGACACTGTGCAAGACATTACAGGAAAGCGTTAAAGAAAAGCTGTTACGCAAGCTAGATTTTCTTAAAGCAGAGCTACTCAGCTGTCAGACACATCTTATATAAAGAATGGCTTGGACTCATGATCAGACACCTGCATTTTGACAATTGGAGACACCTAATTTTTCATTGCACCCCCACCTGTGAACATTCATATGCAACTATGGCATACGGTAACTACAAATTACAAATCAGGTTCGGCGGGTCATAGTTTTTAGTATTTTGAGCAGGACCACAATCCTTTTCCGACCGAAAAAACAACTGAAAAACTAAAATTAAGTTTTACATAAAACGTGGTTGTTAATGCCTCATAGTAGCATATGAAAGTCATTCGTATAAGAGAAAAGGTTAAGCGTTGCTATGTAACCAGCTGGTGAGTTGGGTGGACAAGAGGATGGAGTTGCAGTATGGTAGGTGTTGGAAGCGTGAAGAAGACAAAGCAATTTCTGCCATTGCTCATTAACTAAGGTCTTGACAGACCCCCCCTACCTTCATCAAGCTGCGTGCGCTCTGGAGGTTAATACTATTGACCATATTGATCGCTGGGTCACGCACTCGAAATAGCCGTTTCATTAGAATGAAGATACGGACACAGTCTCTAGAGTGAAGGCTGAGGATGCAGGAAACAGAGTGTGTTTGTTCGAACTTCCAGGTGTCTTGACTGACGGGTGGGAGAGGTCAACACAAACTATAAGATGGACATAATCACTAACAGCTGAAAGACCATTCTGAATATTACGCTGCACCTAATTTAAAGTCATATATACGCACTGTATAGATTCACAGCTTTTGGCCACGTTTAATGTCTGGAATGACCGAAGCACTTAAGTATTTGGCTTCTCTTGAGCTGGAATATGAAAGATGATATATAGCAGAAAGCCATTAGGACCATTCCTTTGAGGAAAGCTCATTCATTCAGCATTGATGAGGACGGAGAATGGAAGGGTAATACATTCGGAACAAAATATTTAACAGGGAGAAGAAGATAAAAGAAATTCAGATAAAATGGCGGCCGGTTAAAATCACAGTATATGAAACCCTGAAGTAGTAGGCTAAATGTCAACCTCTCAAATGAAATGTGGGTGTGTGCCTTTTATACGCATCGGTGTGTTAATTTCAGTAATATTTTAGTACTCACTGTGTGACAATGATGAAGCAAGTGTTAAATGTGAGTGGGCCTTCTGTTTCGAGGATGTGAGAAAGAATGGGGAAGAAAGACATTGTTAAGATGACTGCTAAATATAGCAACCGATCCTTCACTGGTCCCTGAAGCCAATTTTACACAGTCTGGAGCAGTGAACATCATGGCTGCGCCTGCCTCCTTCTCATCAGGGAGACATCATTTACATAATAAGACGCTGCCACGGCAACAAAGCCCCAGTAAGCACGGGAGTCGTCAGCCATGGGGGGTGGATACCGAGGTGCCTTCCTAACATGTGCTCATGATGCGCTGGCGGCCGCAGAGTTGTGAACGCTGTCACACATGCACACACAAACACACGCTCTGAGCCCGAGAGAGAGAGTCCGCATGGAGAGACACACTTGATTAGAAAATAAAGGGTGGGAAGGCAACGGTAAATGGGCGGTCCTCAGGGGTGGTGTTGGCTGAGGGTTTGGAGGTGTGTGTTTGTGTGTGTGGCACTGGAAACATGAACAAAGACATTACACTGAGTTTATCTGTGGCTTGGTGTTTTGGTGCATGAACATGCTGGTGTGTTTGTGATAGCTGATGAGTATGAGGTGTATGACGGCACTCAGTCGCTCGTATTAAAATGTTTTTATTATATATTATTATATTATTATTAAATATAATTAAATATCGACTGCTATTCAATGGGTTCGACGTGATTTAGGCTACTGTATATACAATACATATATAATATGTGTGTTGAGAAAGCAATAGCAATAGTGATAGTGACGGCATTGTGAAAGCAAAAGGAAGAGTTTAGTCAAAACGAGCTCAGAGCTCTGCATTCTGATCTACTGATGCGGCTGTCAGCGTGAAATTAGTATTTCTGCCAACCAAGACCGAAACCTTAATATTCATCCTTTATGTTTGAGGTTGATACAAAGCAATGACATGTTCATCTACTTGCAACCGAATAGCATTGATACAGTTCTAGATATAGTGTTTCCATTTGATGCCATGTCTTGTTTAGCCAGTTTTCTTTGTGATTAAAAAACAGAAACTGGGCCTTCACATTATGAAAGTCTTTTGGATGGATCTTTTCCAATGAATGTTCTGCAATCTTTTTAGCTCTGTAGCAGGGTAAGCTAACATACTGTAGCTCATGTGGGCACAAACGACTGCTATGACTCTGGTTTGACTGAGACTGCAATGGATTTATACTGACAAAGGTGTTATGGGTAACCGTGAGTTACACCTCTCAAATCTCAACAACGTTGATTGGTTGATCCATATCCTGTCAGGAGGTGGGTTCAAAACGGAGAAGAGAAAACATGTTAACATTATACAAAAATGCGTATGAATATAAAATCCACAGTGATGCAAAACAACATGCCTGGAGAAGCACGTTTCAGCCTTCGACACAGAGTCGGAACAGTTAACATCCTTGTGTTAGCTCTGTTATCTGTTAGCATAAGTATTTGTTGTCACACATCTGATACAAACTATGGAATTAAAAATATTAGCCTCTCAGAATCACATTTTTACTCGCTGTTTGCAATCAATATTTGATATTGTAGGAATGGTTGAAAACACACACTGGTGCTGTAGTTCCACAGACCTTAATTTAACCTCGCAGTCGGTAGACCTCTGGCTAGACTGCAGTGTGATTCAGTTTCCTACCTGACAAACTTTTCTTTTCGTTTTGTCAGATGTCATCAGAGATTCTCTGTGGTGAATGATCACATCATTTTCAATGTAATTAGAAGAGACAAGTCTCTGCCTACACTGCAGTACAGAGAGAGAGAGAGAAAGATAACGAGATGGAGAGAGAAGCAAAGGGACAAAGAGAGGGAGTGAGAGGGAGAGAGATGGCAGCCAGTGATCTAACAGTAATCCATAACAGCAGAACTGGCTACCATAAAGAAGATGAACAGTGCTGTAGGCGAGATGAAAAGGTTACACGCAATAATGACAAAACGCTTCAGCTTTGCTTAAAGGTTACAGTGGAAAATTTAGACAGGGACAATGTTAAATTGCTTTGATTCCTTCACTTACTGTGCTTCCTTGACTAATACCTTCTATAATAATCCTAGCAGTTTCAGTTTGATTCTAGTCCACTCTTCAGCAAGTCGTCATTTCAGAAGAGTAGACAAGCTTCAGTACACCAGGTCTAAATAAAGAACTGTTTAATATTCAATAGTTGCGAGTTGCCAATATGTGCATTTCTGACCTTTACGCCATGTCCCTGTGTTTGGTGTGCTGGACATTGAAGTGGTTCTCCCCCTGCGTCACACAACAGACACATCCTTTACATTTACATCTCTTTTTTTGAACATTTGTTGTACTATTCACAGCAACCTTCAGAACATGTCTCACAGTGAAGGGAATATACTGCAACCCCCAACCGGCAGAGTCTGAGATGGCTCTTGTTTTCACATGATGGCATGTGCATAGATGTCTGTGTATGTGTGTTCATGTGTTTTTGTCAGGTCTGCCAGTGTATTCTTAGGATTTTGCAGGGCTCTCTTTGTATTTGGCTGTACTCTGTAGATCAGAATGGAAAGGCATCTGGTGTTTGTTTATAGCCCAGATTAGATTTTTTTCCTCTCGTGTTTGTGTTGTGATAGTCGTCAGCGTGCTGCACTGTGCATATATGGATCTATATACATCTTGTAGGTATGATTGTGAGTGTGTATGTGTGTGGTACAAAAAGAAAAATTAGTCCCTAGTTTTTTGATATTATTGTACATTTAATATCTTGTTTAAGTTTGGACAAAATAAGAAACCTTGTACTCTGGGAAATTGTCTTTTTCCCTATTTTCTGACATTTTTCAGACTGATTCATGAATTAATTCGAAAAGAATTGTTAGATTTGTGTCTTTGCAAAAGACTGAGCCATTGTAGAAACAACTCGTCCTCACAACACGTGTTCCTCCGCAGGTGCCCACTTTCTTCTCCCCGGCTCCTTCTTACTTTCCCGTCCCATCTGTCAGAGTTGAACCTGCACTGACCAAAGAGAGTATCAATCTACAAAATGATATGGCGTAATCTTACCTACATCCGGTTTCATGCACTTAGAATGTAACACATCCACACTGGAGCATGAATAATTAAGCAAATGTGAATCTGTAGACACTCACATGCACTCACAAATTTCCACATAATTATAGTACATGCCTTCATGCTCATGTCACCAGCGGAAACATGCACATCCTCGTGAAAGCTAGACATTTGATATTTCCGTAAGATTCTTGATACCAAGTGTCGAGTTGAGCAATAATATCAATATCAGTCCAGTGGACATCATTACGGCTATACATCCATACTGCTGCAACACTTTTTTAAGGGAGGATTTTGCGTATTGTGATAGTTAGCGTGTCTGCTAAGAAACTGTATTTGGACCCCGTGGGCATTTTTGGTAGGATGAACAGAATGTGTTGTTAACACTGTGTGGAGGCAGTCCTCACACTTGCACTAAAATCAGTCATCACACCCATTAAAAAAAGCACTTGCATGGCTCCTTAGCTGTGAGACACAGGAAAGTGAAAAAGAATGAAAGAAATCATATTTTTGTCTGTTGGGTCGTTGAACTTTATTCATTGTGTATTTTCTTTGAACCATCTGCGGTTTGAGACCTTTCCATAACAAGCTCACGGTGCACAATTCCATCCTCCACCCATCCCCCGACAATCCCTCTCCGGTGCAGATGAAAATGGTTGTAATGCATCAACAAAGCAGATGCTTTGGTAGTAGAGAGTTGTTCACCCAAACAAAACATGGATTTTTACATTCATTCCTTCATTCATTCATGGATTCTGAGGGATGCTCATGTTCGGAGTAGGACTCAGTGCAGTGACCAGATCTGGAGATTCAGGAATTGTTAAGGCGTGATGCTTACATCATGCTTCTCTACAAATGTGCGGTCTCCATCAGCTAAACGCGTTGGGGGATTGTGCATGGTTCGCATGTGTGTGTGCAGGGTTCGTGTGTGTGTTTGTGTGGGTGGGTGGTTGCTCAATGTTCCACGCTGCAAAGCTCTGAGGGACAGATGGCGGCTCAGTCTCATTGCAAGTTTCTCTACCGGTCTCTTGTCTTTGGCTCTGGGTCTCTATCCTGTCTTGGCTGTGGCATCACAGTCGTACCCACCCACCCATGCAGTTGACACACACACACACACACACACACACACACACACACACGGACGTATTTGAGTTCCTTTTACCCTGCAGGCTAACCAAGCTGCCTACTCTGTGATAACCACTAACCCTGCTGCTGCAAGTGACCTGACCCACGCTGGAATCCAAACCAACACGTTAATCGCTGCGACAGGCTACTGGCTCAGCAGGTTTTTTCATTGAACTTAATGACACCACATTACTTTAAAAGCATATGGAAGCCTATGGAATTTACATTAACATGAATTTCATTTTAAAACCTCCACATTATGAGTTGCTCTTCACTACTATACATGGATTTTCTGAATTATTATACCAGTGCCAATCTTAGATCATGGGGTTTCAAAGTCAATGTGCCTACATTTTTCTTTTTTACATTTTGGCAAACTGGCACCATTAAAAGTATGCCGAACCTAAAGACATGTGCATCATGTCTGCGTGTTCAGATTTGACTTTGAGTTACGACTCCATGAAGGAATGTTATTTTTGATGGAAATTGCGGCAGACGGTACACGAGGAGTTTTAAAATACTTTAATTGTCTCCATGAGTTGTGTGTCACAGCCACTACTGCTGCTTATACCTGCTGACTGTGTTTATGAATGAGCCAAATCAGCAGGGTTAACGTCAATAACTAATTTAATCTCTTGCGTCTGTCCCTTTCACCTGATGCAGTATATTTGCCTCATGTCTCTTCCTTTGCGTTTCAGCTCTCGTGCACTTCACAGTTTGAAAACCTCTGTCTTAGATGTTTATGTCTTGGCTCCTATTGCATTAATTTCACTATAATTCTATGAGTAATAAATGCCCAAATATTATTTTCTCACGTGCAGCTGAACTGTGGCCTTTGTAAATGTTTTGAAATCTTGATTAGTGTCTTTATGCAGCATCATTACTTTATGAGTTTGCTGTTCTCAAACAAATTAACTCCAGTAAACTGCACGTTAGAAGGCAGTCCCAGTCCCTGATAGCGTAATTAGCCACTACCTTAATAATTAGGCACTAATTACCAGCAGATTGCAAGCGCAAATTGAATGAAAAACGCAGTGCGTATTTGTCCTGCGTAAATCTGGTGATCTGCATCCTAGTGATCTGCAATTTACCACGTAGAGACAGTGGAATGGTTAGAAAAGGTCAATGTATCCCCACCTCGTGGTAGATTTGATTTGCTGCTCCAGCTCTGCTCATCCTGCTCTAAATAAAACTGAAAACCTTGGCGGGCTGGGTATATATTTGCATGTGTGTGCAGGTGTGTAAGGGTGCAGAAGTGTTTTTATTCAATCATCTCTCTGTTTGCTCTCCTTTGTAGCAGATTTTTGAGACAGATAAAAAAGCTGGGAGTGCACAGGAGGCACAACGCTTTTCCCTGTTTGCTCCTAACAGTCTGAGCATGAGCGCTCACACAAAAGTCAGCGGAGGATATGGGTTGTCATTGCAGGTGCATACATCTTCTGACTCCCTCAGATTTACACATAAGGGTTGTCTGTGAGTACACGTAGTCAGTATAGACGAATGCCATAGTATTGCTCATGAACATCACGTTATTACAGTATAAACAGTTGCATCACTAGTTGGCTTGTTGACACCACATCCAGGAGAATACCAACAATATAGTAAAAGCCACAATCACGGTGCCCTCCCCTTTTAAATGTGGAATCCAAATCTAGCCCAGACATAATTACACTGCTGGTGATGTTATGTTTCTCACCCGCTTTTCCAAACTATTTTGAGCTGAACTTATTAAAGCTGTGCTGCCACTAATTAAGTTGTTTGTCTTTGCAAAGCGATCCCCGCCTGCCCACTGCTGCTCACTAATGAGTAGTTGTGTCACGGCACCCTGCCTGCTGATTGAAGGGGAGATGAAAGCAGAAAAATGGAAGAAAAATGACCCAATGGTGGCAGATTTTCTAACAGGCAGTACTGAGGCTGTCGTACACGTCGCTGAATCTTGCCAGTTTGGGCTTGTTAACAGGCAGTTGTGTGGGTGCTCTGAAGGTTCCTGTGGAGGTTATAGACGATGCAGGTTTCTTTCAATCGAGAAGCACTGATGTTTAAGGAGAATTTGAGCTATGCTGTTGCGCATTGGAAGTTTATTCATTGGAGTTATACAGTTAGAAGAAAGAAAAAGTATGCTGTTATATATATATATATATAATAATGTGATACTCAAGATCTTTTTTTACTGCAGAACACTCATGCCCTTGAAGCTTGAATCGTGCCTTTAAAAACTTAAGTTTACTTCTTTAAGAACAGATTGAATTCATGTCTGTTCGAATTCCCATGGCAGCAAGTTTTCAGTGTGGAAACATAATAATCAAAACATAATAAAATGTTCATAAAACCTCTCATAACACTCCTGCAGCATAATCCACTTCTTCACTGTCCATCTGTATGCTCCGTATGTTGCAAAGAATCCTAGTTTTGCCAAAAAATAGCGAAATACTGGTGTGGCTTGAGGAGGCCAATAAAGAGACACAAAAGCAGTGCATTTACTCACATTTTGGCAAAACAATGACCGGAACAGACTGAGCACACAGATGGACAAGGAATTAAGTTGCAGAAGTGGTTTTAGGATTTTCTATGGACACTTTTCTGCCCTAAATCTTGTCATCTTTGTAATCTAATCAACTGAATTCAAGCTGACCACACCTGCCGCTGTTTATGATGGATCAAACTACATAAAGCCATGTTTATGGATTCAACTCATCTGTAAAGTCTACCAGGAGCCAGTGTTTGATACTCAGATCTATCAAGGTTTTGGGTGAAGAAAGCACCTACAGACTACATTCTGCGGGGTCAGAACTTCCTGAACAAAACAGTCATCAAATGTGATAGGAGTACTTTGCACATGCCCAGTTACCTGCCATTTTTGTAGCATATAACTTTTGCTTGTTTCCCACAGATGGGGATGTTAATAATGGCATGGAGTGGAAGGAAGTTTGGCATAGTCAGCTAATAGGTACTTTATCCCTGCTGACCACATGTGTTGAGTCGGACTATAATAGCAGTGGAGAGTGAAGTCCTCCTTTTTATTTTGAAGGATCCGTGTTTGCACCCTTACTTCAGACTGTGTAAAAACAAACCCTCAGAGGCAGGGGTCGTGTGAGCTAGTATAGACCTAATGGCTTTCCCATCTGCTGTGTCTGGGTAATCTTGAGGGGCCCCATGCTCCTTCATGTCATCTAATACACAACATGGAGGGAGAGAGAGAGAGCAGTCAGGTAATTTTAGTTTAGCTCTGAAGACATTACTGGGAACAAAGTGTGAGTGTGCGTATGTCTGATCAAGTCCATGATTATAGAATGTAAAAACTGTGTGTGTGTGTGTCTCTGTATGTACTGTGTGCAGATATTTGTGAATATATAAATGAACATTTACATGCAGATGAATTTATGTGTTGTAGCATGAATGTTGTAGCGTGAATTAATTCACAGCATGTGGTAACGCGCAGAATAATCTACACATGCTCGTTCTCATTCAAGGCACAGCATCGCCCTGCAGATTACTACAAGTGAAAAGTAACTCCCATCCAAACAGGACAATAGGATTTAAAATAATCATCATCTCAGTGATTTCTGAGATTCCATATTCTAAAGGGATAAAGCTAAAGCCAGGTAGTGTTTATTCCACAAGATAAAATGCAGAAATGTTCACATGTGAGCAGCACCCTCTCACTGTACACAGCTGTATGGCAGAGGCCCATGCATGTGGTCTTGCAAGGTTACTTCATGTGACTGTTCTGGCTGGAGGGTTTCTCTCAGCCTCTCTCTCTCTCTCTCTCTCTCTCTCTCTCTCTCTCTCTCTCTCTCTCTGTCTCTACCACTTTGAAGCGTGCTGTGCTGTAGGATGCTGTCTGAGCCAGCAGCAGTCTGAATGCTGATGAATGTCTGCACAGATAACCTGCGACTGATCTCACTGTCTGTCTCCCCTCAAATTTAACCCTTGTGTAGCCAGGCGCAAGTTTAAAAAAAGGGAATGCATCCTGATTTGCAGCATTAGCAGAGTCATTGATGGTCACACGTATTTACATAGCAAAGATCTTTGGAGCTGTGGAGAACTACAACAAGTGAGTTGTGCAAATGAGTAGCTGCAGTTGGGGGTTAATGCCTTATCATACAAATGTATTCCAATGATAGTCTATTCACAGAGAAATGTATGTTACCATGTCAAGATTTTTCTATTAATGTAAGTAACAAGCCCACTTCTCTAACCCTCAGAAAACTCACCTTTCCTTTCTCCTCACACCACTTACTTCTTTTTCATCACTCCAAACTACTTCCAGCAGCACATTAGTACTCCATTTTTAGAAAGGGATTTTATCTTTCTGCCTGTCTACTTTCCATTCTATCACTTCCACTTCATCTTACTCTCTTAACACGCCTCACAACTCCTCCTCTTCCTCCCTCAGCGACACTTAGATTTCATGTTGTCAAATTTTATGTCACTCTGCTGGCCAACGAGCTTGTAATATCCAGGGCCAGACGTTTTACAGCGGAGTGTCTGGGCTGTTTGCATTAGGGGCTGGTTGTATGAGTGCAGGGTGAGCAGTAGTAACTGCAGAGGGCTGCAGTAAAAGGAAACTGCAGTAAAAGTTCAACATCGAAATAATGCATGACGAGAAAACACAAAAAGCTATGTGCTTTTTGTTTAACCAATAATATAAAAACTTTCTGTCATTCTATGTAAATACTGGATATCTGCTCCCTGCCTGTGGACTCTGCAGCACAGATAAATTGGGCTATCATTCATCAGAGACCTGTGTCTGTTGCCTGTAATCCCCCCTACACACACACACACACACACACACACACACACACACACACACACATCCCTCCATCACCCCCTCTATAGTCTTCTGGGATTGTCTCATCTTCACGCTTCACTGACTTGTTCTGGTGTTTTGCATTCTGCTTGATCTGCACACATTCATCAGGTAGTCACATGCTTCCCCGTGACATCACTCCAATCATGACTGTTGCCCAAAACCGGAAATGTTTTTCTAATTATGCTCTGCGTGTGCACGTGCAACACAATGCCTCTTAACAGGCAATCAGTGCATGTGGAGCAACAGTGACAGCAGCAACACGAGGGTGTAGATCCCAGGGTGCACTGGGAGTGCTTGAGGAAATGTAAGCAGCTTAAGCAGTCCATGATGTTGTCATCTCTTCTCAGCTGAGCTCCCAAAATAACGGGCCTCTGGGTACAGACTGGCAGCGCTGAGCAGGGGACAGTCAACAGACGGACCCAGAACAACCCGGCCCAGATTAGACCAGATCAGACTAGCCCAGTTACTCAGTCTAGTTAAGATCAAACTGGTCAATTTCACCTTGCAAAGTAGAAGTTATTCCAGAGGACTGTTCTTTTGCATGACAATTCTCATCCTTTCTACCCAGAAATCTGCACCGCTCAGCCCATTTGATAAAGGCCTGATTAGAGCAGGCAGTTTCCGATGAAGCCTTGCCTTTTGGCAAATCACAGGCTCACATGTTGGGCAATTGACTCTAATGAGCATGCACTCTGCCTGAGCCCAGTGTGGCTGGTGGTGGTCGTCATGCTGGTGGCAGGGGAGGTAGGATTAACGTGTCTTTCTCTCACACACACAAACACACCGACTAGGCCCCATTAAGTGGCTAAGTGTGTCGGAGAAGGAGGGCCTTACACTTCCACCGAGACAGCAGACAGAGAAAAGTGTTTAAGTCTCCTCTCTGCCCCCCTTTCTCCCATCTAGGTCATAATGTAGGCTATAGGCTAGCCCATGTATATTCTAAGTATGGTAACACACAGCATGCGTCTGTAAATGGGGGTCCGGCATGAAGTGGCCGACTCTCTCTGTGTCACCAGCATATGTGATGTAGAGTATTTGAGTGTTTGTGCATGATGTCCATGTATGTTGTGTTATTTTTTCAGCATCTTTGTCGCATCTGATGCAGCACTGTAGGAGTATGTGGATGAGCTCATTCTCACCTGTAAATTTGTTGTTGAATTATTCATGAGTGAGAGCTAAACTGGATGCAGCTGACAATAAGCTATTTCTAGAAAGTCACATTTGAATATTTCAAAGAAAAAAATCCCTCTCAAATGTATTTCCATGTTTTTTGTGTGTCTTTTGTTCTTCATTTGACAAATTTAAAACATATTGCAGCATGTGAACAGGAAGGCAAGACATTTCAAGGGTCCTTGGTGTTGAGAGCTGACCTGCACATGTCTCTCTCATCTGTGCAGTAGACAGTGAAAAATACATGCTGAATGTGCGATCATGGATTCAGATGAGGACTGGAGGCCTGGTAAAAAAGTAAAATGAAATAAATAAATAAAATGAAAAATCACAATGAATTAAAAAAAAAAAGCAGTGTAACCTCTATTCCCCCCTGTTAGAGGTTCAATTCACAGCATAGTAGTTTCTAGTTCGGCCAGGCACCCTATCAAACGCAACTGGCAGTGAGGGATCAAATGTGTGTCCATATGTTTCAGAGGAGACACTTGGCAGTCTACACCTTGCCTGGGACTACAGTGGGACAAGGACTGCAGTCCAGGGGGATTTAGTTATTTCAGATTGGGACAATACGGGAAAAACAAGGGAAGGAAAATATATACAAGATAAAGAAAATACTGTTCACTGCATAAAGCTGTGATTTTCCTATTTTGAACATCAGCAACACATACAGTATGTCTTTTCTTGTCTATATACATTAACACTTTCCCAAGGTCAGAAGCCTAATTGCAGCCATCTCATCAGCTCACAGTCCCTCTGGCCTGTTGTAAAACTCTCTCTTGGTGCCACCAGTCCACCATCCATTTTAGTTGTCAAACCCAAGGTTGTGGCCAGTGGTTGTGCTGCAGAACCACATTTATTTAAGGCATTGATTGGTCGCTAAGCTGTCATCATGCTCTCAGCCTTGCAGTGCCATGTTCACAGTTTTGCTCCTTCAGGGTACCGTTACACCTGTTTATGGCACAGGTCAGGGGGCAGGGCACCGAGGAGGCTGGAAGGCATGCTGAGGATAAGGAGAATGATGATGGATGGAGTGATTTGGTGTTGATTGCTCCTGTAGTATCTGCCTTATCTTGTGGTTATGGTGCTTTTCTTCCAGGGTGACCCCTGAGGTGCCGGGGTGTGACAGGTGGAGGCATGACGAAGTGGGTTCTACGACTTGTCAGAAAAGGAAAAAGGCCATCAGGGTTACATAGCCTCACTGTGCTATATTTAGACCTCCTTTAATGCCAAAGGTCACTTGTTTATAAGAAATATGACCCTTTTAAATCGTTTTGAATAATAGGCTCTTCAAATCGGAATCTGGTCTTGGTGGATTAGATAGACCGATGATACTTTTAGATGATTATATATATATATTCAGTGTAATCTGCTTTTCCCATTAGACAGCAATCTCAGTCTATTTGTCTGTCTCCCTCAGCGCAATAACTTCACACTATAGGTCTCCTCGTCTTTGTTTCTGTCTATATCTGTGTGCCCCTTCCCTCTCAGAGTGGTGCTATCCTGAAAGACACCTCCCATCATCTCTAGCTGCTTTACCCACAATCCCCTGTGGATCGTGAAACTGCAGGCCAGCAGCAGCAAAGGTCATGGAAAAGCACTGCTGCTCCCTTTGTTGATTAGTTTTTCTAACCCACGTTATTAAACCTTGCTGTTAAGCTTACCCTGCTATGTGGTACATGTTATATCATAGAGTAACACAATCCACTTTACCTCCATTTTCCCTTCTCTCACTTCCAGGTTTTTCCAATGAAAGCCTCGTGATTGACATTGCAAACTTGACAGAATGAGAAGCACACAAAAAGCTCACTGCGTAGAATGGCTACTTGACCCTAATGGCTTTTTGACATACCCTGGTTATCAGAGTTACACTGGAAAAGTTCAGTTAAGGGAATAGCGCTGGACCTGAGGTGCTTTATGTGCTGAACTATGATCCCCCTGGGTTTTATGGCCTCAAGACATAATGGAGTGCTGGTGGTTAGGTCATATGAAGGACAAGGGCTAATCCAGTCGGCATTAGATTTAAACTTGATAGACTGTGGAGAAAGCACCAGATGTAAGTCTGTGAGCATAATGTGTACAGTTGTAAGCTCCTCCATATATGTCGCCAGTGGTAGCCTGTTCATGTTTGCTGGCTGTGGTCTACTGCTCTGACATTAATAAGGGCTGTGATGTAAAGCCTCTATATACTGTAGGGAACAGCAGAAAAACAACAACCTCCAACCAAAACAATTTAATGGATCCATGGATTGCTGGCAGACACCTGTGATGTGAAAGTGGCACACCTGGCCTTTTCTCTCACCTTTCTAATTTAATTTAAATCATTTACTTCTAGAATAAAAAACAACAACTGCAATGTCATTTGCAATGCTGGTGAGCTGTGACCAAAACGTTGATTGCAAAACCATTATGATGTAAGTATGTGATTAGTGATGAGGACTTCCTTTCTGTAAAAACTCAGAAATCCACAAAAGACAAATTTTAGCTTTGAGGTTCCAAATGTTTCATCTTATTTCATTAGTAAAAATATATTAAAGAAGCACTGCACCGATTTTACACATGAAGTTCAGTTTACTCGTTACGAGGAGTAATACTCTGCTTGTGAAAACAGTCGTATAATTTCTTTCTGTGGCTCTGGAGCCAAAGTTTGAAAAAAACAACCCTGATGACATCATCATCTCAGCTTGGGTGTTTTTGGAGCTCGACTCATACTAGGGTTTAAAAGTCATTATTTATAAATATCTTTCTCTTGTGAGTCTCCTTACTTTATGGAAATTAGGGCTGTAACTAATGATTATTTTCATTATCTATGTATCAATTAAATGTTTGGTCTATGAAACATCAGAAATGTTGAAAAATGCTCATAATATCCTAGAACACAAGATGACATCATCAAATGGCTTGTTTTGTCGGAGCAACATTATTAATAGATCATAAAAATAGTTGCTGATTCATATTCTTTAGATCGACTAATTGTTGCAGCTCTAGAGGAAATACAATATCGCTGGAGTTTAGAAAATGTTGCAACTGGCAATGTTTTCAAAATACAACTAAAACATGTTCATGTTCAAAAACTGTATTTGTACTTTAATTTCTCATAATATAGAAAACCTCTTGGTTGTATGTCATTGATTTTGTATACTGGACCTTCCCAGCTACAGTCCTATAGCATAAAAATAAATATTTCATTTTGTAAGTCCATTTTATGAGACCATGAAGGTTGTTCTCGAGGCCTATATAAAAAAAGAGGCATAGCCTGAACATGATGGACCTGGAGGTCATATTGACTTCCACTGATCTGCATATTGTGTTATGGATGAGGTCATATTCTGACTGTGAATCAATCAAAAACTGCTGATACTGATCACCACATGTGACGTGAACCATGCTGCATGATTTCAAATGCTGCACTGTAATATTATGAAGCACTAAAGATATTGGGTTTATTCTTAGTATCTCTTCATCTCCACTGAAAAGGACATCTGGCGCTGTAGCAATACAACCATAATAACATGAGGAAATGGATGCTGTATCAAGAATCTCTCTCTCAGAGCCATTTTCACTGGTCTGGTGCAGCGGTGTGGCAGAGTGTGCCGCTTGGTTTTGTGTTAAAACAAAAGGGCAGGGCTGTTAGTACAAACTGAGCTATGAAACTGACGAGCAAGCTCATCATCTCCACCAAATGGCTGCCCAGATACATTAGATCAGTGCCATCAGTTTATAATAAAGTACATTGCTTTCAGAATGGGCTGCAATTCTCAGTGTATATTAAAAAGCGAGGAAGCAGGAGGACTTTTTGGTTCTAGCAGGGTCACAGGAACGCAGGGGATGGGACCCAAATGCAGCCGTCTGAGTCAGAGCTGATGCAGTTCAGCGATTTTATTAACACAAAGAGCTACAAAGGCTTACGGGAAGGTGAGGCAGGCAAAGGTCCAAACCAGTGAAGGCAGTCCAAACAGGCAAAGAGCAAGACATGAAGCGCACGGCAACTTGGTGTAATGACCAAACGTAACAGCGCAACGTGACAAATGAAAGGTGATTAGGGAATGAGGTTTAGGTGGGGAGATGGGTGGGGAAGCTCAGGTGACTGCAGGGCTTATGAGAAATGGGAACAGGTATGTGGATGGGTGGGGCAGTCAGGTGATGAGAAAAGGAGGGAAAGTCTAAGGACATCTGGTGGAGCAAGAGGAAGGCAGGTCTGTGGAGTTGAAGGGAAGAACATGGCCTGGGAAAAGTGAGCAGGGGCTGAAGACTGGGGCCTGACAGATTGTGACATGCATGACCTGTATTTTTAAGAAAAGCATTAATACAATTTCTGCTCTAAATCTATCAAAAACAACATAAAGCACAAATGCACTTTGCAGTGATTGAGTCAAAGACAGCCTTGCTTGCTGCACATATATGATCCATCAAATATTTAACATATTATAGTGTAGTTGACAAGGATTTCTACTGCAGCGGAGCAGTACACAAACACGTCTTTTATTTCAGGAGTGTGTGCTGAAGTGACGTCTGCGATTTGTTTTGCTCTGAACAACAAAAATTCAGGTAAGCAGGATGGACAGGAACATGCACACTTTTCTCATGTTGACAGCATATGAATCCTGACATGCATACTAATTCACCACCGCTTGCTTTGAATGATGGGTGCCTGCGTTGAGAGAATTAACTCTGACACTAATCGGCAGGTGAAGCCCACTCAACAATGTAGGCATCAGGGCAGATAACTATGATGTAGCAATTAATGCTTAATTGTTACAATTGTTCCTCATTAAACAGGTATCGACCACACTAATAGCCCACATCCCATGGGAGAAACTGCCTCATTTGATACGTTTCTGTAACATTGCAGTGTTTCTACTCCAGCCATTCTGTCTGGTTTCTCCTTTCAGGCCGTGGATGTTGTCATGGTAATTATCTGCCACATTGTGAAGCAGTTTAGTGTTTTGTGGCCTTGGCTCCTGCTCATCAGTGTTGGCTGTTCAAATGCACACAAACACCCAAACAGCTGTGGGACCATTAATTAGGTAAGAACACAGTAATCTCTCTGTGCAGGTGGAAGAGAGTGCAAGTACTGGTGACGTATTTGATTCGCTTCAGCCATTCGTTCATCCATCAGCTATCAGCTAATGAAAGAAATCAATGAAGTCATATAAAAAATGAAACTGGAGCTAAACCTGAGACGGAGCACTTCGGTCTGGTTCATCAGCTGCTCTCCTGGCCTCGCAGTGTAGACTGTTCTGGAATAGTGCAGCATGGTAACGAGCGGTTTTCAGTTACAGAACCATTTTCACACGGGGATCATCAACAACTGGCCCTTTCCTTCACCTCACACTCTCCCTCCCTGTAGCTGCCGTTCACTCTCACATGATATCAATAAATGTGTTGGCGGCTCTTGTCTCATTCCAGGTGTTAAGGATTAAGTTTGTGTTGTGTTAAAGATAGTTGCTGGGACAACCTGAACCCCCACCAATGTAGTTTTATTCTGCCGTGCCTCCATTATACTGCCAGCTTTTCTCCAGTGGTCTGGGCTCTGGTTTAAGCAATTTTATTTCTCATCTTGAGCCAGAACTAAAGTGGTATTCACTTGACAGTTGCAGAGCTGACTGCAAGTCCGAAAGTCTGTCGAGAGCAAATCAGTCCTTCACTGGGTTTAGATTGAATTGGTGCGTTTTGGCAATCTTAAATCAATTTTAAAAGAGGGCTGTTTAATAACACAGACTTCAGCCAATTAATCAGGCAATACTGCCAAAGAATGGCTGCACACTTTTTGGAAACCAAGTGCACCGTCATTCTTTCATTGAAACATAAATATGCATGTTTTAGCCTTAGCACATAGCTGCCATAGCTACGCCGTAGGTAATGTGCGCCTCCTCAAAAATGTAAATACACGTTGGGGCTACAGCGCAAGAACTGTGACGAATCAGCTTGAGCTTCTGTTTTGTCCTTTCTTATGCCAGTAGAGGTTGTTGACTATGAAGGCACCATTAAAGAAGCAGCTTTTCAGTAACACACATCTAGCGAAGCCATTTCCACTGCAAAACCTTGTGCTTACCATGATCAAAGCTCTCCATCACAGTGAATGAAAGAACGTGAACACGGTAGTCGTCTTCAGTAATAAGACGAAGCAAAACAGAGTTTATGCGCATAGACAAACGTCACTTTATATCACGAAGTACGAAGAACTGTAAACGCACTTACTGTCGGCGGAGATATAATTAACACACAATACAGCGTGATTGTGTGTGTTGCAGTGGCTGAAATCAGATGCTGAATCAAATCCTACACCATACGTTTCTACGGCGGGAGTCCTGTTAACCTCTTTTGTCATTATAAATCAAGCTTCATATATCTAATTGATGGGTAGTCATCCAGACTACTATTAGTACCTGAAGCCTGAACTGTAATACGGCACTGTATAAACTGTTCTTTTGACACATCATGCAGACTGAAAAGTAATGTTATTTTCAGACACTCTTTGACTCGCCTGTTGTTAGAAATGTCTGGATGCCAGTAATCCCTGGAGAAATGTTGTCAATAAATCTACCAGCACCCTGGATAGTCACCTGTTGTTTGTGCAAGTGCTCGTAAATACCAGGAAGGGTGTAGATTTCCATTTACCACTTGTGTGTGTGCTGTCGAATGTCAGCGTATGGCGAGCGTGGGTGGTTTGATAACGCTGAGTAAAGCAGCTGTCTTAAGCAGTTCCTGTGTAATTGTAATCCCTCTGATCAGGCTCTCTGTAAACACCAGATAGTAAACCTAGCCTGGAGCTCGACTCAGCGTTGGACACACACGTGCGCACTGTTTCTCTTCTTTTCCCCCTTCCTCTCTATTTTACATACACTTAGTTGCATGCCAGCACAAAGACACCCGGACTGCTAGATGCGTGCACACTAGGGCTGTTGCTTTTTATTTGAAATCCAAACATTTGTTCGAACATGGGGGGAAAAAGATAATATTCGAACTGTAATAACATCAAATTCAAAATTTACAGTCTATAAGCGCAATGGATCGTTTAAAGTACTTTGCTTAGTGATCCTGCACAGGGCGCTCTAAAAATCTGCTTATTGCATGCCCCATTGACCCATCAGTGAACTTAGCTAGTAATGTTATATCGTTCGCGATGAAAATGGAGGACACTAGCGACCAAAGCCATCCTGAGTGGACAATCATGACACCAAAGCATCTGAGAAGCAGCGTGTGGAAGTACTTTGGGTTTTACACTGTAGACGGCAAAGTAACTAGCAAAGATAAGGCTGTTTGTCGACTTTGTACAAAGCAGCTGTTTTACTTTACAATGACAACAAATCTGAGGCAGCGGTGGCAACGTCACGCGTACAACTTCGTCTGACTACCTACTATTCGGCACGCTCACCTTCAGCAGGGCCCTTGTGAAAAGTGGGGTACAAATTAAATGTAGTATTATTAATTAATTAAGTTAATGGAGCTGTTAGAAAAAGTTAACATTTGATTGAGTGTAATATAAACAAATATTTGTTTGGGGGGGCATTTCATCAATTTCATCAATCACTTCATCGTGTCATTTCAAATTAGTTGGAACTTGATTTTTGGACAACGTGACAGCCTTAGTGCGCACGCACACACACACACACACACACACACACACACACACACACACACACACACACACACAGCCTCCTGGTCCTTTGTGGAGCTCTTATATGTGAACTGTGGCCACTTACAGCACTTGTGTTTTTGATTGGTCACCATCTGCAGGGCTTAACACGATGACTCCTCATCCATCCCAAACTCGCGCAGATGGTGCCCCTCGCCCTATTTATGCTTATGACCGAGCACGATTCTCGTAAAAGCCTCACTCGGGATCAAAGTGAGAGGGAGGGAGAACTACTCCATGTATCATTTCTAAATCGTTCAAGTGCAGTGGCCACGTAAGACAGATGGAGTGAACTTCCATCTGTCTTGTGCTGCAGGTGTTAGTTTTTATCACAGGGATGCCAGAAGCTTCTGCTGAGATACCCTCCCTCCCTTTCTCTTCTCTCTCTCTCACTCACTCTCTCGGTGTGTAGCACTGAGTGGCGGGAGGAAATGTTAGCTAAACTTGCTTTGCCTGTGTAAGGCATTTATAAAAGATACACAGCTACATGTCTGGATGGCCCGACTGCATAATTCATGTCTTGGTGTAGAGCTAAATCCTAAACTCCCTCCTCTCTCTGCTGTACTCCTCAACTGTGTAATGGGTTCCGTGTAGTCATAAAACGCTGGTAGCACCAACTAATGCCCACCCCACCCCCTCCTCCACACACACACACACAAACACACACACACACACACACAAACACACACACACACACACACACACACACACAGACATGCAAGCAACCTGATACAGAACCAGAACTGCGCTCAACACAGAATTTCAGCTCTTTGTTGCCATACTTTATTCATCACACTGTCCTTCAGTCCAAACATTTGTTTGCTTTTAAGGTTTTAAGTGAAACATTCTGCTTATAACACACTGTATTCAATATATTAGAGGGACATTGCATTTTATATTTTGAGCATGCTCTAATCCCATTCAGTTTTTATATATTTCTTTTCAAATTACACTTCCTTATTTTTTCTTTTCCCTGGTTGTATTTGTAGTTGTTGTACAGTCATGCCTGCTTGGAAGCAGCTGGTGACACAATCTTTAGGTATATCCTCAAAAATGTTTATTGAGGGCTACAGAATGCGCTATTTTCTCTGTTCCCTTTAAGAGGATTGTTTAATTTATTCGCATGCTTATTTATACCCATAATTCTGGGGGACACATAATCAATTAACATCTTGAGCTAATATCTCAAGCCAGAAACAAGTAAAGAAGTGAGATTTGTGCCCTGAAGTTGGTGGTGTGCAGGCTTACGTCTGCAATCTGTTTGGACAGAGTTTGCTGTAGTGAATTAGTGTTAAGATGGGGAGAGTGCCACTTGGGATAAAACCAGTGCAGTCTACATGTCTCACGGGGGGTTCATGGGGAAAGGCAGGTTAAACACACACACACACACACACACACACACACACACACACACACACACACACACACACACACATTGTGGTTTTTATAACATAAAATCATTGAGTTTTAAATGGAATGACCTCTTTGAAGATTTGGTATTATTCTGCTTTTATTGTAAAGACACGTGAGCAAACAGCAGCAGAGAGTAAAGGCGATACCACAGCATTACTAATCGTGTGCATACAGTGAAGCAACATCAAACATTGGTCTGGTGGGTTGGCTTGTTATCCTGTAGTTTTTTGATCGGTTTTATTTAATCTCTCCTTCTTCCGTATCACAAATGACATCAGTGACATGCAATAATGATTTCAAGCTACAGATCACAGCATTGTACAACCTGTATTTGTGTACACTGTATATGTGAATATACATGTGCACACACACATACTGTACATGCACTGTCTCCAGATGCCCTGAGGCCCCTTGGGCAGATGGACTCCCCAGACAAGCCCGCCTACACACATTGCAGTATGCACTATGATATGTGTTATACAAGCACATTAGACACACTGCAAGATGACCAGAGACCACGACCTCACCATAAAACAGCAGGGCATATTGTAGTCATTGCTGTCGTGCTGTGACGTGGGTGTTACGTGCTGCAGCTCTGGTTTGATTTCCTCAAAGTGACAGAGCTCAAAGTTATTTTCACGGCAGACTCAGTCTTCAGAGGTTGCATAGTATTTGGAGGGGATGACAAAATGAGACAGTCATCTTTTTTATGGACATCTTCTATCGGGCACTGAAGGATTCCTGCGTACAAAACTCAAAAAAGTCATTTGAGTTTGATAGAAACCACCACAAAGATAAAAATCTGACTACCTGACGTTTCAATACAGAACAGTAGTTTGTCTGAATCTGTGTGTAACTCTATAGATCTACCACAAACACCTCTGTGGGGATCCTGCTACAGTAGTACGAGTTGTAGCAAACAAACAGAAAAGAGTGAGATTTTTTTGTGTAGCTGTGCAGCTCCATGGTGGCTGACATGGCGACTATATGGCATTAGTATCACTGATGACAGCCACCAGCACCACCCTTCATTGTCCCCGTGAACCCGCTTCCTTCTGGTTTACCATTTGAGTATGTAGGTAGGTGTGTGTGTGTGTGTGTGTGTGTGTTTAGGAGAGTGTGTCGAGCACATGATAGGTTAACAGCTGGGATGACTTGGCAGATGTAGTAGGAAATGTTCAGGCTAGGGAACAGCTGCGAGTGAACAGGATCCGTCTGGTGACCACAAGACTTGGAAAAAATGTTTCAATTCATATTCTAAATAGTGGGCTACAATGACGATGATGCATCCACTGTACTTTGGTTTGTTCTATGAGACAGGAAGGGAATTCTATCAAACATTTAACCTGTGTTAGCTGCATAACTCGCTGCAGATAGGGTCATTCTATAAATCTTCAAAAACAAATATCACTAATCTCAATCTATTTCTAGTTTAGCCAAACTCTCCAAAGTACAGCATGGATCTATTTATACAGCTTTCTGGGTCAGATTAACCGCATTTCTGGGTTGTTTTCAAGTCTTTATTTGAAATCAGCCAATTTTCCATGTTATAGTGAATGTCATTTTAAATACAGAAAATATATGAAGGATTAGTATCTTCATTTATAAAACAGTTATGTGAAAGACCTGTATGGTTAGTGAAATTTAGATAGAACTAGTGAAAACCATTAAATGACTGCACATGTTAAGTTACTGCACATGCAAGGAGCACATGAGGATGGGATAAGAAAAGGTTTGTCTGATTGGTTAGCGCTCCTGTCTCTTAAGTTTAGAAGAACCACCATTGCCGACAATGACTATTGCTCTGGAATAACCTTATTTGTTCCAGTTCAGCTGGCCTCAGAGCCGAGACTGGAACACAGAACTTGGTCCTCTCATTTTGTTTTTGCTTTTTTTAAGGTTTCTTGCCGTGGTTCCCATCACAAAGCGTAACAAATGCCTGGATGTTTTCCCAACTTGACACGAGCAAAACAACTAAGGGATGTGTGTGAGTGTGTATGTGTGTGTGGATTTTGTCCCTCTTAAAATGCATCATCAGGAAACTGAGCCATCAAACACTAATCCCATATTTTTGATGATTCAGATAGCGTTGGCATTAGCTGTTCCTAAATCTCCTCTCTCAGAATGCCTGGATTTGAATCCTTTATGTAATCCTGCATCAAGGCCGAGCTAGTTGGGTCAATTGGAATTGACAGTGTGTTCATCACTTGTTAATATAGCAGAAGGGTTAGTCATAATACCACCGTAATCCTTTTCTCTGATAGTGTATTTTTTATTGTATTCACTTAAGCAGTAATGTAAGGAGCTATTGTTCAATCCTGTCACTCTTGTTCTCATTTTATGTGGGCCAGTCCTCTTTGTTCATGTCTTCTCCTCTGACTACCTGACTTTGTTTAACCTCTACATCAGTGAGACACAGACAGGAAGATGTTTACTTGTATAGACAAAGTAATTGATATGATGAGGACAAAGGCTAATTAATACTTTCACAAAGCAGCATGTAAAACTCACATATAAAAGTTGTGGGCTGCATGTAACTCTCCATTTCCAAAACCAACCCTACTTTCTATTCGCTGTGAGCTGATTTCATCGTAAACAAACTCCCTTTCAAAAACTGCAAATGAGTAACATGGGCGACATCATTTTAACACTACGTGCTAATCCAAGAGGACTTATGGAGCTCTGTTTACTGTAACTAGTAGCAACACAGCCTCAACTAAATAATGAAAACAAATGAACTATTTAACATTTTAATTGGGTAGTGTTCTACCGCTTGCCAAGCTTCATAAAGTCAGTATCTATTAAATGCTATAGAGTTTATCAAGAGTTTTATTGGTGGTTATTAGTGGTTCATCAAGGGTTTTATTGTTCATTGGAATTTATGTTCATCTGGCAGCAAAGATAAATTACAATCTTCAAGCCAATAAGCCATGAAATTATACAAATTTTGGAGAAGGTCTTTATGCAAGCGCACACAAACAGAAACCAATCCACACAAAGACTCACAACTAATGTGATAAGTTCTTAATAAGTACTACAAGTTTAAAGTTTCCATAAGGAACTTGCAGAAGAATTATAACCTAATTAATAATTTAAGTGTATAGGAACCACAATTATGATGATTAAAGAGCTCAATACTCAAAATCAACATTAAAGCTACAGTAGGCAAAATTATTGAATTATAATTTTGGTTGAAATAACAAATTTTGACCATTGCATGCCACTAACAATATCTGTGTGTGTGTCTGTGAGCACCCGCCCCTTTGTATTTAGACTTTAAAAAAACTGGACCAGGTCTAAATGTGATCTGCGTGGCAACATGGCTGTTTTTATTGTCCACTTCAACTTCAAATCCATCCGTGTCTCATTTCCCTCCTTCCTGCTGTTTCTCTATAAAATATTGATTTGTAATTAATGACAGATTTTAAGACTCTGCAGCGCTTGCGTTCTCTGCAAACATTCAGTAAAATCTCTGCTGTGCCGAGACTCTCACTAACGGCGTTTTTAAGGTCACCCTCCTTTTTTCTGCTCCGCCTCATACTGCTGTTCTTTAAAACAGTACACATGCCGTCACTCCTCTTTCCTTCTCCACCCCCTCTCCCTCTGCTACCTTTCCTCCTCTAAACAAACAGGAAAGGCTGTAAATGTGCATTATTAAACTGCGAGTGAATGTGGTTTCGATGCCCATCTGGGATCTGATCTGGTTGGCAGAGGGCAGAGGAAGACGCTGCCCTCCATATCTGCTCTGCCAGGGACTGAGTTCTTGGCAGAGACGCTTGGATCAAGAAGGTTTTTTTTGGTAAAGTAATTAATAAAGAGGCTTGTCACAACTTGTGAAGGCTTAGTGGTGATATGATCATTTGGTGCTCGCAACCATTATGTAACTTCTAAGATCTGGAAGCAGAAGATGCCGAGAAAGAGAGAAGGATGCTGTTGTACGTTTTAAAAAAGTAAAAGGTAGATCGTTCAAGTTTTTATTGTCTGACAGAGCTGAGCTGTTTTATCGAGCACTGAGCCAGGACCTGTCGACCCCACATTAACTTATAGCGATGGATGGAAGTGGAATGGGCCGATGCACTTAGTCAGCCGTGCATTGAGACATCAGTAAGTGCACTGAGGGTTGTGACGGAACAGAGGGTTGGGGACGGTCACTGCAGCGCCTGCTAAACAGCCAGCAGAAAGCGAGTGTACCGTTCCTTATATAATGCTGTTTATTCTGACGCAACAAAGTACACATTAAACGTAGCATTCAGCGGGTTCAAATAATTGATTTGACAGCATTTGATGTCAAATATTGAAAATTAAATAAATATATTGCCAACAGATTGGTTTCTGATCACATCTCCGTGTTTTGATTGACAATTTATGTCTGATATGTTGCAGACAGTTACGCTGGGCTCCATGGTCCAGCAGCTCGGACTCTCTCGCCTGTCTTGCTCTGAGCTGCAGGTCTCACACTGAGATTGCCTCCTGTTATGCAACTCGCCAGACGACAGCGTTCTGTTGGCACAGGACATTTTCTGGGTTCTGTTTTTTTTGTGTTGCATTTATGACCACTCCCACCACTGGGCCAATGAAGGACACATTTGTGACTTTTGCAAACTTTTAAGTGGTTTATACATTACTGCAGTTCCAGGAAACTGGAAAGGTCTTTCATAGGTCGCATAATGTAAGCCTGTTTATTTGTATGCCATGTGGTTAAGTGTGCTTTCATAAGGTTTGATTCAATAAATAGATCAACATCTTTCTAGTCTACTGCTGTATCCCTGTAGGGATTCATAGTGTATATGTCAGCATTTAATTTAAGTTTATATAGCTGTGTTGATGGCATATGCTTTTTTTCCAGTATGAGGCAACAAATGTGCTGCTTGGAGCCAAGGACTCAGTCACTCTGCCGCTACTGACTGTGATCAAAGCAAATGTTTGGCTTTCCCTCTTGTCGGGTTGCGGTAACGTCTTCATAATTTTTATACATTTACAGAAAATGAAACATCAATTTTATTGTTCACAGGCTGCTAATTACAGAATTTCTGTCTTTAAAAGTCTAAAAACAAGATTAATATTATTGTTAATTGATAACCACTAAATATTTGCAAATTCAAGGTTGCAATCAATGTTTGATACCAGTTGTCACAACAAAAACGTAATAGGTAATATTCAACGTAATGTACTTGGTAATATATAAGCATACTGTGTCTACTGAGTATTTTTTATACACGGTATGTACACACATGTGGGTGGGTCATGTTGCTTGTTTTAAACTGTTGACTGAACCCACACTGTGAAGCACACCTGTGAAGTAAGCGCTGGTGCATTTAGTTCACTAGTTCATGATCACTCTGTGGAGGAGGTGGTCGACACTGTGCTAATCGTCTTATACATAAAAGAAGACAGATGTTTCCTATTAAAATCCTTGACTGGAGATGAACCGAACCTCATAAAACACATTGTCAGCTAATAACGTCCTTGTGACCTTATTGTGTGACGTTTGACGGCAGGCACAGTGTCAAAGTGAACAGAGCACATACGAATCATATGTGACTTTGGAGCGGATTTGACACATGATATATCATAAGCTACTTGGTGTCACTTACTGCTGAGGATATGTTGATCCTATTACACTTGAACCTCCTCCCACAATGTTTCAGTCTTCCTGATCTCAAAGGCCTAATGATCGGCAGGCAGAGGTATATGCTTTACAATCCCATTTGCTCTTGTCAGCTGTTAATTGCCGTGAAAGGAATCCTTAGCATTAATCCGCTTTAGCAGGAGTATGTGTTTGATCCCTGTCTGTTGACACGATATCCATGAAACATTTGAATCCATGATAGGATGGAGCCTGCGTGCGTGACAATATTGTATGAGGTCATTTGTGTCTCTGTGTGTGTGCACATGGTCCTTTGCTCTCTAGCAAGAGTCGTTGTCCTTTATGAGCAGGACATACAGTGCAGTACATAGTCTCACACAATTTCTGTATACTTTTTAAAGAAGAGCAAGACAAAACATTTAATTCTCCTGCATGCATGAACAAAAAAATAACCAAGGTGTGTCTCAGAGAACCTGACTTAAGTTTATAATGTGCCAGAAATGAGTTGTGCTTGTTACTGTTTTTATGTTCATGAGTTTCTTTGTGTCTGCATATGTGTGTGTGCTGTACTGCATCGGCTGTCGCTCTGCCGTCCAAAGCAGCATATTGTAGTAATACAAAAAAAATGTGTGCGTATTACAGAGAGACAGGGAGAGTGAGTAAGTTTGGACCCAAATAGTCTCTTTATATTGATTTTCTCAACTTGGCATATTTTCAAGGCAACTGATGCATTTCATGAATTTAAATCTCCATTACAAAACGATTGGGTGCCAGAAATAGTTTTCAGGGTGAAGAGATGAAACAAGAATATTTTTTATATATTTGTGTTCAGTCATTAGTCTCTACAATGGGACAAAGGAGGTATAAAACCCAGAACAAAACCCAAGTCAAAAGTGCAGTTTCTTTTTACTTGATTTTAAATCACAACGGGGAGGTGCACAATGTTAAAGATGAAACTTTGACTATCCAAAAGGGCTACATCTAGAATGCTATTTCTGTATAGCACCACCATTGCTTGTGTTGTTTCTCAAAATGGAAAAAAGGCTTCATGGCAGATTTTGATATGGTGCTCTACTCTCCAACCGGTTTGGATCCCTCAGTAAGATAAATCTGAGGGGCTGTAAGATTATATAAAAAAAAAAGAATAGATCTGTTTTTTCAATTATTATATCTGACTTTTCTCCTATATTTGCTGGTTGAAATCACCTCACTTTGTTCTGTTCTAGTACAGTGAGAGGACGTAGCCGAGATGTTAACTGGCCATAGTCATTAGATATTATAACACTATTTTGAGTGCTTAATGTGTGCCCATGCGGTGTTTTTGACAGCTGAGAGTGGCCCTTTAGTCTTACTTCCTGAAAACATGGATTAAACTGGAAGCCAATTAAGAGATGTTTTCCTTTGGCGTTTAAAGTATTATCAGCTCACTCTAAAATACTTTTTTTAAATCAGTGTGACGTTCCACATTTCTACCCACCCACCAGCACCACACACAAACATGCCCATATACACATGGCATGCGACATGTCTGACTCATCAAGTGGGAGTCGCATGAGTGTGTGCATGGACTACTAACCCTGAGGCTAAGGAAGCTGTCAGAATGAGGTAAAATGGGCTCTCTGCAGGGCCCCTCTTTGATGCCGGATCATACTGTATGAGTTTGTCACTGGGCCTCCACCAACAGTTTCATCACATTCATCTCTGCAGACATGCAGTATTGGCAGGCAGTAGTATTACATTTGCTCTCCCCCACCTGCTCATCCCCCTCTTCGGCAGGCACACCACACAGACACACTTACTCACAAACACCACACCAACCAACCAATCCTCTGATGATGGGGCTTAAACTGTACTGTATGTGACAGCCTGTCAAAGTAGAAGTGGCTCTACTCAATATGGCTCTGTGCTTCATGCCCATAATTTCCTCTCATCATACAGCCTGCAGGTGCCTCAAAGGTCAGCTCCATGCATCTGGATATAACCCAGGGTCTGAAAAACACGTCAAATCTGACCATAGACTCAGGTTTAGTCCTCATTTAAGTTAGTTACACTTCTTTTGCAATCATGTCTTAGTTCACTTGTGTATGTGGTTCACAGTGTCATGATGCACATTGGGTGGGAGTTGAGAGGAAGAGGAAACCACTCCGCACTGCTTTTTTTCTAGATGAATGAATAGATAAAGATGGCAAAGTACCCTCTGAGGCAGATTCATAGCTTCTTTACATACTGCGTATTGGCGTAAATGAATTGCTTTTGTGCAGAGAGCATGGCCAGATCCATGACCGTATTTTATTGCATTTGAGTAATTGCCAGCATTAATGGAGATTGTTTCCCTTTGCTCTTTTATGCATCATGCCTTGTTTATACTAATGGAATTAGACTCCGACATAAGTTTTAATATATTACCAATGGAGCATCCACAAATTTGAAAACATGGATATTTTATATTTTGCTAAACTTTAATGGCACTATGTTATATAGTGTCATACAGCTAAACATTCATTATAAACAATAATAAAAATGTAGGTGTACTAAAGCCTTAACTAAAATGTCGTCATGGATACAGTGAGACCTAAAATCAAGGCTGCTGATTTCTTCTTTGTAGTTTCATATTCATTTTAGTTGTCATCACTCTAGCGATTAATGTGTTGATAACAAAAGGCTACAATATTTGTCCCAAGCTATCATGTCACACTACAGAGCCTCTGTATATAACAAGAAGGCAAAGGAACAAAGAACAAGAGGGAGACAGAGAGAGACAGAGAGAGAGAGAGAGAGAGAGAGAGAGAGAGACAAACAATGAGCTCAGAGGGATGAAAGAGCATGAATAAAAACGCAAGCTCATTCTGCGTTTCAAAGAAAACCTCAAGTTCAACTCGACTCCCTTTTTTTCCCTGCTGCCTGCAAGGTGACTTACAACCAAAATAAAACTATTCTTTCTTGAGATGGAGCCACATTGAACTGAAGGCATCCCAGAAGACAATGTGCTAGATTCTGCTCCTTGTAAAACCACATTGAGGCCAGGCTATTTTTGAAACACACACCTCAGGCTACAGACCTGTTTCTGTGCTTAATTCTGATTCTAATTTAGTGAGTATGCTATTCGTCAAGTCATGATGAATGTGTTCCACCTTCTGGATGGATATAAGCCATGGCTTGAGTAAATTGCGCAGATTGCACCTCACCTATGGAAGTGTAGTGCATTTCTCTGGACCTGACAGCGCTTCAGTTGATTACACATGTCCTTGAACCCCATTTGAACATGAGGCAGGTGGCATTTATGAGCTTGGGTGTCACTGATGATGCTTTGTCACATTAAGCCTGCTCTTCCGTCCTATAGACGCATCCACGCTTGAACATAAGCACAGCACAGGTAGTACATCTACCAGACTGTTGCCATAAAACCTGAACATGCCCTGTCATTCATAAGGGGCCTTAAATAGATGAGCAACTAACCGAAGCAAGATGCATCCCACCCCCCTCCTTCTATTTGGACCCATTTCTCCTTACTATGAGATTTATTTCTGTCAGAGGGGCAAGGACATCTATTGCAGTCTGCTGAAGGTCCAGCGTGGCAACACTGGTGCCTGTAGATCACTGACTATCATGGACCTGGATGACAGCTCACTCTTGAGTGGCTGGTCCCCGGCTGTGTCATTCATCATGCATCCTTCAATCCCAATATACGCTCTTCATCAAGCCTGAGGCAAGGATGAAGGAGACAGGCTGTAAAAGATTGGAGCCCACCCCCACCTCTGTTAGTCCTCTTAGCCCTGCTGCCACTCACTTTTATTACTTTAGATGAGCCAGCAGTTAGCGGGCTCATTAATAAACACCGGCTGGAATTAGACATTTGTTGAAGTTCTCGAGAGTCTATTCTCCACATTTTCAACCTCAGCTCAATCTAAATTAGGAATACTTAAACATGCGTAGACAAAACAACTGCAGAGTGCATTAATGTTCATTCTTTGTTTAGTTTGGGAAGAGAAGAATATATCAGTAAGTGTAAAGGGACAGTTTGTAACTTATAACTTTTTTACGACTCATTACTGTTGTTTTCTATCTCTCTCTCAGTTTAAATGTATTATAAGAGGGCAGATTATCTCAGTTTAGCTCAATTTCTACTGCATCAAGTACAGTAGCAGCACCTCTGGGCCTCAGGAGCAGAGAATGGGGTCATATTCCTGGAAGGAAACTTAGACCTCCTCTCTGTCATTCCAAAGCACCATTAAAATTTCAGTAGTGCTGTGGTTTTCTTGGCGAGGGGCTGCGATGGATAGTATCTGTGGGGTTTTTGGGACCTTCTGCTGGTGCCGAGGTGTTAGTGTAGCAGTGTATCCTGGAGCCTGAAGGAGGCACAGAGATACTGATGAGTCCAGCAGGAGAAACGGCATGTGGTGATTCATTGTACTGGGTGTGGAACTCTGATAACCTTCTGCCTGTTGGTGTGTGTGTGTGTGTTTTATGGGATTGACACAGTAGGGACGCTTGTGTCAGGCAATGGCTGGCCTACTGGATAGTGGACCTGCTCTTGTTGGCAAATGAGCATTCATTGTGGGATCTGTCTTCAGGACTTGTGGCCCAGTTTATGGGCCCTGCTAAAGGGGTGTTTTTGAAAGATATATGCAGCTCAGAAACGTAGGTCTCCCATTCAAGGCCTATCAGTTTTATCAGCTGATCAATCAGTCTCATCTGCAGTTCTCTATAGTAAGTTCGTTTTTTTTTGGTGGACAGTTTTGGAGGAATTTGTCAGTCAGTTTCAGTTTGAAAATCACATGTAGAGACCAGTTCAGGGAGTCCAATTTGTCAATTTGTGGTGTGGTGGAGTTTATTTTGTTCCTGTGTAAGAGACAACTCTCATCTTTATCAATGGCCACCTTTCTTAAGTTGATTTATCCACGGCTCTGCCAGACTAGTGTGAAATTACTCCTGTATGCATATTGAATACTTACAATTAAACGCTTTAAATCCTAAAGTTAGTACAAATGGGGTCACTCCCCTTCTTCAACCAATTTATTTCTGTTTTTGTTTTTTTTTGGCATGCTGCACTCCCCTGTTGATTGTGCCACTTTACTTATTGAGACCAATTTGGCATACTGGGAACAGTTCACTGAAATTAAAGACACTTAATGTTTATGTGTGTAAAATGGTTTTATGAATGAAAGTAAACCTATAGCCAATTATCAGCAGTGAATTGTTTTGGCTCTTAATTCCTAGTTGGCTGAGTGTGTCGGGTTTATGAATACAGAACAGAAATTTACTGTAGTTTGCTGCTGGTAACATTACACCCACACAGGTCTGAGCAGTATAGTCAAATAGTTTCGGGATTCATTCATAAAACTACGTTTACATACAGCACATAAACCTTAATTTTACATTCTCATTAGGCGTTGGATGGAAGTTGTTTTCAATCACTGTGCCCTTAAATTCTAATTAGCATTTTTCACCACACAGTTTTTTCTGTACATTTGTTCAGTATCTTCAGATTCTGCCTGTCTTTTTAAGGACTATTTAAAACAATATTATTGGACCCATATGCCTCTAATACATGTGGTCTTGTTTTTATAATTTCTTATGTGTTTTTGTTTGTGTCTGAGACACAAAGGGAAAAGAAATAGGTCTTTGTGCGCTTCTTGATCTTATTTTTGTGAAGAAGACACTCTGTGTGAAAACACAGTACATGGAAGTCAGTGTGTCTAGTTTTATTTAGTAGTTTAGTGTATTCTTACTGGGTACTGTAATATATTCATGTTTCAGCTTTCTGAGTAAAGCTGACTGAGGTTTACATGCAGTACGAGATTGAGATAGTATTACAGTACGAGAGGAGAGGATATCAGGTCATCA
Organism: Enoplosus armatus; assembly: GCF_043641665.1. Lineage (NCBI taxonomy): Eukaryota > Metazoa > Chordata > Actinopteri > Centrarchiformes > Enoplosidae > Enoplosus > Enoplosus armatus. The sequence goes on from NC_092189.1 coordinate 15,091,600, forward strand.
AGAACAACTTACTGTGTGAAAATGGGTCATGAGTTACATGGGTACATTTTTAACACTATTTGTGGTGCCATTTTTCTGTTGAGTTTAGTTAAACTGGAAATTGAAAATAATTATGTTAGTCACACATGTCATAAATGCAGGAGGGATTAAGCATTGTGCTGGTTCGATAGTGGCTACAGATTAATAGCCTTCTCTATAGTCATTTTCATTAAGTAGTAAATGTGTCAGTGAGAGGCATGGCACTCAAATCCATTAGGAAAAGAAGATACAATTTATTTGGGCTGATTTGCTTGTAGCTAATCCATCAACACAGAAAAAATAGGTCAATGATCGAAGCCAAGCAGGGACTGTGCCCAGAAGAGGACAGATGCAATAGACCCAATACATGCAGACAGAAACACAGGCCTTAGAAACACAGGGCTTTTCACAGGATCCCAGTCCAGAATTCCTATAGACACATATGCAGAGTGATGCTATAGAAGCTCTCCTTAACGTCACTTACAGCAAGCATGACTTCATGAAAGCAAATCTGGCCTCTCCAGTGTGACCTGGGGGGCTCTGTGCATGCCTTTGCATCTGCTTGCCTACTCATATAGTAAGTGAGGTGGATATGTGGTGAACAGGGGGGCCATAATCACCCACCAGTGATGCTGACTTGGTATATACAGTAGTAGACTGCACGCTTGCCTTGCAATCCCACAGCCCCCTACTCCTCCGACAGCCCTACAATCACCTCATTCAAGTACAGCAGTGCATGGTGTCATCTGTGCCTGCAAAAAGCCTGCCATAACAATGATGTTGAACATTGAACTGCTGTTCCTTTTACCTTCTCTTTGTGTTATTTTACCACCTTTCCTTTTCAGTGACCAAGGATATATTTAACAGAACCCCCACTGTTGTTAGTTGTCTTTAATTTGAGTTGTTTTGTGAGCTTGATGTTCTTGATCTAAGCCTGTCTATTTCTTTCTTATTCTCTTCTGTCCCGCTCTCTTCCTTCCCTATTTTCACTAGAGTACTATTATTTAAAGATATTGCTGTTGCTAATGTGCGATGTCTTTTTATTTGCCTGTCGTTGTTGTTGTTTTCTTTTGTTTCTGTGTATTGTGAGCCTTCTAACCCCAGTTCATTCTGTTATGGCACCACCGCAGTCCAGGATGACGCTGCCCCAGGTACCCAGGAGTACATTATGTTACGGCAGGACTCCATCCATTCTGCGGATATAAGGAGTAAAGGGTCCCCCTTTCGTGCTAAGTGTCACGAAATCTTCTGCTGCCCGCTGAAGCAAGCCGTCCACAAAGAGAGCACAGAGCCAGAAGGTTTGTTCGCACCCCCTCCTTGTTTTGATTTGCTGATGCTCCTCGTATCCCCTGCCCACTCCCGTCTTGTTTTCCCCTCTCTCTCATATTCTGTGTGAACTGATAGTTCTCCGCCCCTCCAAACTAAGTTCTCTTTCATTCCTGTCCCATTTTTAGAGAGCATCTGGTGTGTTTCTGCCCCTTTCTAGCATGTGTGTGTCTGTGCACAAACGTGTGTGTGCGTGCACGCAAGTGTGAGTGCTTGTGTGTGTGTGTGTGTGTGTGTGTGTGTGTTTGAGTGTAGCATAAGACTGAATGCTGAGGGCATGTTTGCCTATAGAGAACCTGTAGGAGGGCATCTCTCCCTGGGCCCCTCTGCTCCTGTCCACTGTGGTGTGTTTGTATGAGTGTGTACGTGTGTCTGCCTGCACACCCCTTAAGTTGGACTGAGGAGCATAGCATCTGTAGCTCCTGCCTACCCCTCCCTTCCCCAAACCATTAACTCGGTCATTGCCACCCTGAGGCACATGCACAGACCAAAACAAAGTGCAAAAAGAAAAGGGGTTATAGATGGAAGCAGCTGCTGCCCTAATGAGTTCAATGACGAGGCAATTTCGGTGTGTGCTTCCACTTCAACTGGCCTCACAGAGAAAATAAGGTGAAACTCTTCCCGTCCTGAAGACTATGTGAGATTCAAATGTTTCATATTCATGACTAAGTAGTGATCGACTCAGCTACAGAGCCCCCACTTACCCACCCCCACCCTCCCTTCTTGTTCCCTGTGCTTCCTATGCCTGTGGCTCTATGATCTTGGTGGCTGCAGCCTACCCTGTCAAACCTTCCTTCCTTTCTTCCTTCCCTCCCTCCCTCCCTCCCTTCCTAACCTTACCCCCCTCCCTTCTGCAACCCTGTCCACCTTTTCGCCCTGCCTCTATCCCCGTTTCCTTCTATAGTGCTTGCAGCAGCATGAGGGTATGACTGCGCACTGTATCTGTTATCAGCCTTTGTACAGTTAGGACATGCAGTGTAAGTAAAAAATTTAAAATCCTTTTGTGCTCCAAGCATGCTACCATACCCTGCACTGTCTGGCACTCAGGTTCTTTGACTGCCTCATTTATCATCTATCCCTCAATAGAGTGCTACGATTGTAGAAATTGCTTTCTTTTGCAGACTTCCTGATAGGTAAGATATGAATTAACTCACTATTTGATTGATATGTTTTCTGCAGTGTGTTGCTCTGTCTTCTGTTATATCTAAAAGGAGGGCCATGTTTGGTGCAGTATCCCTACACTTAAGTATCAGTTAACCTGTTGATGGGTGTCTGTGTAACCGCTGAAGGACTCAAGCACATGCACTTATCCTTGTGAGAAAGAGAGAGATGAAGAAGTGGAATACTAGCGGAGGTCTGGCTAGAAAAGTACAGATGTATTATTCAGTTTGGCTGCAGCTCCAGTTGGACGTGACTGAATTTACAAAGGAAGGAGGGGAGACTACAGCTGTTACGTAAGCTGTTCATGAGGACGTCATTAATGTTGATGCATGATGCGGATGGAAACTATGTTTAACCATCTGTGGAGCAGGCTGTACAGACACACAGTAACACGCAACCTACAATACAGAGCTGTGTGCTGATATTCTTACCAAAAAAGGTATAAATAACACGTAAACACCAAAAGTAGATGTTGATATATTATATGAACCTACCTTTGTTGGAAAGAATGGTATTTGTTTTGAAAAGAAAAACAAGGAGCTTGTATGTTTTGAGAGATCTGAGCAGGAAAGACAGCCTTGTCATATTGTTACCATGGCAACAACATTCCAACGGCTTTGTGTTGCACTTATTAATTATTTTCATGGATTCAATATTGTAGACATACTTAGCTACATGTTAGAGTTTGTAAGTCACAGTGGATTGCAGCTTCACTGTTTAGTCAGGGACTCTGGGTGGTCGTCTCTTTTCCCCAACATGGTTAGATTATATTAATGACCGTTAATGACAGCTATTATACTGTAAGTAGTAAAAGCAGATGAAAAAGGCAGTGTCTAAGATCTTTTTGATGTTTGTTCAGTTGAGATGCTGGAGTGTGTCTGCTGGATGTGAGTTGCTGACAGTGGCAAGTGCTCTGAAAGGTACAAACATTAAGGTAAGCTCTAACGAGGCTTTGACTGAGTCAGTCATCTGCAGTATCATTTCCTCCGAGTCTCATTCTTCTGATGCATATCCCAGCGCTACGTGGAGGTGGCTGATACAGAGACCAAGATATCTACTTCACAAGCCACTGGAGACATGCTTGACAGAGCAACACGTCAGCGGCACATGGGCTTGGACTGTAGCTCCCCAGAGGAGGAGTTCAAATCATATCAGTTCATCTCTGTAGAGCTGCAGGTAGCATAAGAACACAGACAGAGAGCACTGGACTCGCTTCCTCCATCCTCAGGCCTATATGTGCCGCCTGCTGTCAATCAGACAGTTTGCTGTCTAGCTTACTCTCTTCAGATCAATCTGTGTCACCACCTCTCGATTCCTCTTCATTCCCAAACCATTCTCTTCTGTGTCCTCTGCTTCTGTTTCTCTGTTTGGCTCTGTTCTGTTTCTCCACAGCAAAAAATGAAAGATGGTGCCCGGGGGGACCGATCTGTGTAAATATCCCATCCATAATTCAGACGACTGCAACACTTTGTGTTTATCGTTCCAGGCTATGCAATACACACACAGACAGGCAGATATCCATATAGAGATGTAAACACAGAAGTATAAGGCATGCGAAGAATGTGTATGTTTTCATTTGTGTGAGATAAACTCAAGGAAGGAGTGCTTTTCTGGTTGAATTATGCAGTGGTGTGCATTTGTATTCCCAAATTTGAATACTCACAGTTAATTAGAAATATTTTCACTTCCTCCGCACTGAACTGAGAGGCTGTCCTGGCCGTGACTGACACAAGAGGAATTTTGCCTCACGTCGGCGGGGTTTGGATTAGAAGAAGTTTTAAAATGCTAAACGACTTAGGAATATGACGGCATCACAGAAAAAAAAATCCACAGACTGTTTCCTCTTGAACTGCATAAATGCTCATATTAACAAAATGATCAGAAGTTACGTACCCCCTTCAGCTTCTCTCTCTCTGTCTCTCAGCAGTATAAGAATCACACCAATGGTTCACATACTGTATATTTCACATTACTGCTGACCTTTTGGTGAAGCATACAATTAACTGTTAGGTTGACTTCCACCCCTCTAGGCAGCCTTTGGTTTCTGTTCATTTTACTATAGCTTGCAGATATTTTAATCTTGATTGAGACTGGTAATCCATCATAATGAACACTGAGCTATTATTACTTTATGATGTTTATGTTTTTGTATGTTAATGCAGTTATGAGCAGGGGCTGTTTTGGAAACCCTGCGGCAGGTGCAGTGGTCCAGCTAACAAAGTCTAAGCAGGCAAATATAAAGCTTTGTTTAAAAAGCTACATCAACTTGAGGTAATCACAGCCACCAGTGAACCTATTACAGTGTTAACGCACTGTGAGCTCTGGGTTGCCCTATCTAAAGCAATGTAATGAAATCAGTAATGTGATACGTCTCTTACAGACAGAATGAGGTCCAGCACCTGTGTTGCTCAACATTCAGGCCACTATCTAATCTGTTTCAACCTTATTGACAAAATAACTCATCTGCTGCCCACGCAGCCAAGAAAACATAAGCAGAAGTTCAAGAGGAATGAATAGAAGTCCTGTCCATTTCCCACACCCAATGCAAAATGCATGGCAGTGATTCACCACAAAGTTGACACAGCGCAATTACATTGCAGGGGGCCAGCGTCGCTCCTTGTAACAGAGTATCTCATTGCAGTGTCTCACAGAGTCCTGAACACTACTGCAATGTTGACAAGAGACAAACATGCAGCCTAAGGATGCACTCCTGCTCCAATAAACTCTGTTTGTCTAAGACAATACATAAATAGACTATGCATGAATAAATAATGTGTATGATAATGTGATTTAGTGCCTGGAGAGAGTAGGCCGGCAGGAGAGTGTCAATGTCACATCAGCACTGTAAGTTCTGCTGTGCTTACCTGACCTCTCTGGTTGCCTGGAAGATAAATGAGAATTATGCATCATATCAAAGTTTCAGCACGTGCCTCCACTCTTAATTCAGGTGGACAGTGAGCTTTAATTCCCTTTAAACAGCTGATAAGAAGAAGAGCAAGAATTAAAGCCACAGTGAGACAATGCCTATGTCAAATAATCCCACATGTAAGAAGGAGTAGTGCTTTATTAGCCTAGTTAACATTGCAAATTAAACTTAAACCTTTCTAAAGCAGAACTTGACTGTTACAAAAAGGGAAATAGAAGAGGGTAGAGTGCATCTTCCCTTAGCGTGATATAATCACCACCATCGCATGTATTTTCATCTGTAAGAGCAAAATAGTTGACATCTACCTGCACAAGTAAACATGCTCTTCTAACATCATACATACTGTACAAACACAAGCACACAATTTTTTCACACCTATTGCCTCAGATTTAGGCAGAAATGCTGACACAGTATAAATTTCTGGCTTCTCTGGGGCTCAAACTAAAGGCATAAACAAACAGCAGGAGTGGGTGTGTGTGACAACATTAACGAGAAACTACTCTGGGGACAGAGAAGTGAAGCAGAGTAAAGTTGCCAGGCCTATTACAATCATCGTCTATTTAATTAGCACTTCTCTCTTATTCGCCTCCACATCCCGGGTCCTCTCCTCATGGCAGACTCAGCAACAGCCACACAGAATGAAAGAAAGGAGCAAACGGCCGGGACTATTCTGTCCAGACATACAGCGAGGTTTCTTATGAATGAATTTGCACTGTGCCAGCCACTGCATGTCATTTTAACATATTTGAAAACCAATCAGGAACATGAACAGTGCTCCTGATAAATGTAGTACATGTGGCTTTTTTTAAACTTCTTTTTAAACTTTTGCATCATTAGCATGTAGCTTGTTAACTGCTTGTCGTTGTTCATCCCTGAAAATTGCAACAGAGACTGAAAGAAAGCAGAATGTTGAATCAGACTTTACTATATGTAGTATTTTTATATTGCATGCTTTGAGGCTAACTAAATAAATTCCATTTGTCTTATATAAATGGACAGTGAAAGAATTATTAGTTACTGCATACCAGGGGAGATAAAAAGATGCAGGTACAGTACAGTAGTAATATGCTGTTTCATATTCATCATAGCCAAAGGCAGCATGTGTATTTATCCTCCATGTCCACATCATCAGCTTTACTCTGGATACAGATAGTCCCCATCACTCCCACCGCCTGAGTCAGACCTTCACACAGCTTGACACCAAAATCCCAGCTTATGTCACTAATGGATATGCCGTATTATTGTTTTATTCAGTAGAAGTCCTGTTTAACTACAGGCCGTCTCTAAATCTGAGCTAAACGGGAACAATCAGTAGAGTAGTCAGGTTATAGTAACTGTGACACAAGCAGCGTGTAAGTTCTCCCCAGAGTAAACAAGCGTTGAGCTATTTAATTGGGGCAATGAGGCAAACTGCTGAGTCGGTACCACATTAATGGGAGGCTAGCAAAGTGGCTCCTGACAGCTGCCAGGATAGAGATTACAGATACACACAAATTAGTGTAACTTATTGGGGGGAAGAAGAAGTTCAGTCGATGTGATGTATTAACAGTGAACAAATACTGAACCTTCTTTTTAAGTAGCATAATATGTTGTATCTTAGCTTTTTATACTCTATATAACTCACCCTATAACTACAGCATCCTCCCTTCACTCAGCAGAGACGGCAGCGACACAGACCCTCATGCTCTTTCTCCAAGTGCTTGTCTAAATAATCCTCATACTTTGATGAATGAACAGACCGGACCTTTGCTTGTCCAATTTAATGTCACACTATCAATCATTTCTTTGACTGCTCCCAAATAGTAGGTCATGATCCCAAAGTGTTCATGAGTGTGTGGTCAACTTTGCCAAAAAAGGTGTAGTGAATAACACTTTTTTTTTGTTCTCCTGTATTGCATGTGGAGCTTATTGGAGGACCATCCTGTAAAGCTCCTATGTGTAGATTTTTTTATGTCATTATGGCATCTGTGAAATTTTTCAAATACTGCATACAGTATAGGAGCTTCACCAACAGAAATGTAGATCCAGAACATAGACCAGTTGGAAACCACTGCTCTATGTAAAGCTTAATGTTTCTAGTTTTTATTGATATTCACTGAAAAAGACAAAAATACGATTAAACTCACAGAATTCATGATGAAACAAGATACTGTCGTGGACAATACAGTTATTGTACCTTATAAAAAGTGGATATATGAAAATGAGATTTGACATTTGTGGTTTTACACGCATACATTTATTTCTACACGACAACTAGAGTCGGACAATATGAGAATATATACTTTTAGACATTAGAAATGTACCAACTGGGAGAGATTTTGCTGTTTCTACCGTGGTTTGTTTTATGGCAAAACAAAGCGAAGAACGAGCTCTACTCACACCAGAACTGCACCACATTAGCGGGGGCCGAGAGAACAACAGACCAGTTTGGCTCTGACACATGCACGGAGTTGGAGGGTCATCTTCAGTGCTGGCGGGGTTATGTAAAGACCGTGCATGCTTCATCTCAGGGGGCACCAAATAATGTGCCAGCCAGCCAAGGCTGACGTTGGCTAGGATTCACAGAGACACCCAATTTCTCCCATCATGTCGCCTGCCAGCCGCAGAGAAGGCTTGACTCTTCTAGGGAGCCTCATGAAACCCAGATAAAGGACCAGAAAAGTAGTGCTGTCCTCCACATACAGAGGATATACTGTGTAGTGATATTGCCAGATGTCGGAGAAAAGTTGGTTAGCTTACATTCAAGAACCTTAAGTCAAGAACGGGAGCAGAATTATAACGCCAGTCGTGTTAAATGCTGTGCCAGCCAGTGTTTTTGTCTTCTTCCCCCGTCTCACTTTCTTGGTTGTATTTTTGTGCACTGCACTAGAGGCAGATTGTTTGTTTACTTCCTTTTCAGTGGTGGTTAAACGTCTGGAAAGTGTCCAGGGTATTCCTCTGTTGCCTTAGCCAATTTAATGCCGACTCAGTGATCTGTGTGCGGTGCAATGTCCTCCCCAACGTTGGAACAGCAGCTACTGTAAAACAAAACAAACAGCTAAAGCGTCCAAGTTACATATTTAATCATTATGATTATACATTATAATGGCTGTTTACATTGGTATTCTGCGCTTACAGAGACTAATGTTTCACCTCACCTTAACTCTTTACCCCGCCACAGCTTTGCACATCTGAGTGACAGTACAAGTGTATTATATTGTAACATGACTTAGGGTTTGCACAAGTATCATCACATGGATCCACCGCAGTTATTTTATTTAAATGAATAAGTGAAAACTGTCAGAAAAGATATATATCAAACAAAACAAGGAAAAGCTGATACTTACTTGAGCATGATAATACACTTCTCAAACATTATATCATATTCTCTCCATCGATCGTTAGTGGCCCAGTGTGATCCCTCAAGGTCATTGTAAATGTATGTGCCAGGACAATAGATGGGTTAGACATAAATTATGCATACTGTCAATGAAATGGAAATTATTCAACTGCCAAAGAGGGCTCACTCTTGCTTCCCAAGTTGGCAGTCCTCTCCCCTTCATCACCTCCCTCCAGCATGCGTTACTGTTCACAGTGCGCCTCCATTACCCTCTGCGAGTGTTTGTCAAATGAGCCCTGATGTAAGTAACTCAATTGGCCTGTATGACGTGCCTTTTACCTCCAACAAGCTCCAGCAGAGTGTAGCGCTCCTGTGTCGTACAGCGCTGTTCCTCCTCCTCATCAAAACAACACACACTCTCAGTGAGGTGTCTTGCATCAGTATGCCGTGAACATGATGCCCGTGAGTCATTATCCTAGACCCAAATCTAATTTTACAGCACGCATACGAGCGACCAAGCGGGACAAGTCGGCGCACTGGACTGAATAAACAACATAGAGGTGTTGTATGTGTGTGGCTGTGCTGAACCTCGGCTGTCAGGTCCCGGTGAGACACTTCAGGATGCATGCTCACATATTAACACAGATGCACACAACTGCAGCAATGGACCACTACTCAACCAACCATGCATTGTCCAACCTAGGAAACCCCACAGACCCCTCAGCCAAATGTCCTCCCAAAAGCTTGCCTCATTGACCTGTCAGAGTCCTTTTTTTCTCTGAAAACAACATCATATAGCAACTAGCAACTTCATTTTAACAACACATCTATGCTCTTTGTATTGTGTGTGTGTGGTGTGTGTGGTGTGTGTGCGTGCGTATGTTCTCCGGGACCTACGGCCTTATGGCAGCCATTAGTGTTGGCTCGCTAATCCACTGGCTGGAGAGATAATTAGATATCGCACATCTCATCAGGCTCTGCCAGCATACATTGACAGCTGTCTCTCTTTTCCCCTCTCTCTCTCATTCTCTCAAACACACACACACACAGACACACACACGCACACACACGCGCACACACACACACACACACACACACACACACACACACACACACACACACACACACAGCCCCAAGTGTGGAACGAAAATACCTGAAGAATCTACAGTGCATCACACAGAGACATTTAATTTTCATGCTGTTCGTCTGACGCCTTACATATTTATTCAGTACTTTCTCATCACTCCACACACCCACACACACACACACAGAAGGAAAGAAAGACAAAAATGAAAGACAGAGTGCTAAAACCAAAAGAGGCAACTGCATGTTACTTGCGTGTTGTGATAAAATGAGTGCCTCTTCAATGTGATGATGAATATACTAAGAATGGCTCTTGGCTCTGGTCTGTTGGTGTGTCATAGGCCTCAGATGCATGTTCAGTATGATGTAATGGGCAGCAATCAGGCAGACAGGGAGGCAGTCCTTCAGCAGTAATGATGATCACACATAAACCATCATCACAGCAGGCCAGTGTCACGCAGCCTCGCATCTCTAATCTGTGCTCCTGACTGCCAAAGCATCGGTTAATGTGTCCTAATCTCCTCATGTTATCTCCTCAATTGCAAACACACACAATGACCCTGGATGATGGTGCGTATCACAGGTCATGCCTAGACATTCAAGAATGGTTACTTTCCTACAGCCTGTGGTACAAATCTGATCCAGCAGCACTGAGACAAACTTGTTCTGACTTGTTGAATATGAGTGCATGTTTGTGGCAGCTACTTTTGTAAAGTGACAGGGCTTCAGACACAAAATACCACAGCAGCTGTGCCGCTTGGGGAACTGAGCCTTAGTAATATGATATGGGCTCCAGTTATTTGCACTGATCCTTCAATCGGTAGCAGAGGGCTCTGTGCAATCATTCAATCATGTTAAAGCATAACCTCTGACTTGCTGCATGCCACAGGGGCCAGTCTGGCTGTAGGGCCTGACAGGAGGAGGAGCCCGGAGGGAATAAGGGACATTGCGTTCTTATTCCCCCATTGGCCATTCAAAGAACACACTAAACCTCCGTCAGATAAGGAGTCCCACTCTTTCACCTCTGCATTCTACAGAGGTAAATTCATGCAATCGTTTTTCTCTACCATCTTTAAAATCACTGCAAAATGTGTCTGTTTTTGTGCCATGCTGAAGGTCTTAATATTTAAGGTGCCCATAATGATTATTGAAAATTGCCACTAAGCATACAACATATAAATATTGTATATCTCCATATATTGTCCACCTGTTGTGTTCTGACAGAAGATTAAGGCAGAAACTATGAGTGCATGAAAAGGTACTGAGCAGAAGGATCGACAGAGGAGAGGTGGATGCTGCAGGAGTAACCTAACCCTATGGATGTATCAAAAGCTAGACTGGCACCAGAGGGGGTCTGCTTTTTCTCCACTGCAGACAAGACACACATCCACACACATCTATACTTGTGAGGACCCTCATTGACATAATGCATTCCATAGCCTATAACGTTAACCATCACAACTAAATGCATAACCCCAACCCTACCCCCACCCCTCTCAATGAAGAAATGTCCTCACTAAGATAGTTTAAAACTCACAAAGATAACAATACAAGCCCACACACACACAACCTTTCTTCTGTTCAGCCCATAAACAGGTGGGACTCGTGAGTCAGGCAATAAATTGTTACAGAGATAAAGGTAGATCAAAATTCCCCAGATCCCTTCTCTCACCAGGGTTGCACAACTCTCTCTCACACACACACACACACACACACACACACACACACACACACACACACACACACACACACACACACACACACACACACACACACACACACACACACTCATCCTTTTTGATGGGTTCATAAAGACAGCAGGATTGAAGAATGCATGAATATTGCACACGGTTCATTCCTATTTAACTGTTCGCAGCCCAAATCAGAGAGGAGAAGAAATGTAAGAGGCTGCAATGCTTCAGAGAATAATCAGATTTCAGATTTGAGGAATCAGCTGGCCACAGTGGGAGGTGGATACTTAAAACATAACAGTCTGGCATCGTTGCTCTTGCTGTGGACAACATTTGTAGCTCTAGTTTTTCATTTTGATCTACATTGGCCATGTTTATACACCTGGTTTGATTTGCAACAACATACTGTAGCTCACGAATGCAATACTGCTCAGCGGCTGACATGATATGTTCTCAATTGCATGACCATACAATGATAACATAACTAACAAAAAGGCAAAATGTTCACTTAATTGGCTTCACTGCAGTGTTTTGTGGCAAAACTGATTATGCTGAAGTCCTTAATAGGTATTAATGAGTGCACATGAAATCATGTTTGCCTCCTCTGACAGTTTTTTTTTTTTTGGTTCATGCTCATTTACACATAGAAAGGGTATGAATTTAAGGGTGTATACTGACTCAAAGGGATGGTATGACAATAATTTAGTAGTCTTAGCTTGACATTAGCACCAACGTTTAGATGTTTTGCTCTACTGTCTTTGAATATGTGTTAATATCTGTGAAGCCTTTCAAAGTTAGAGTAAGGAGCTGCAATTTCACGACAAGGGTTAGGGTTAGAGAAAAAAAGAGTTAAGTTTATTTAGTAGTTTTATTTTAGTTAAAAAGTCACTACAAACACTGTTACCAGATACAGTACCGTGGACACCAGGTGCCCGTATAGTTACCAAGCATTTGGCTGGAGGCCTGTGTTCATTTCTTAGCATGATGTAATGTAGGAAAAGGGATTAGATAACATTGTGTTATGACCACAGGCTTCATTATGATTTTAGTCCAATGCTTTTCTGCAATAGTGTTGTATTTCATATTATATGATATATATATATACACTGTATATATAATATTATATAATACAGATCACAGAGAGCTTGCTGCTTTACTGCTGTGTTTTGGCCTACTTTTTCATACCTCTGTAGGGTTCAGTCAGCTCTGCACAGCTCCTCCCACCTGTTATGGTCCAAACGCTGGTCCACTACCATCCATTGTCATTATGTTTCCATTGATTTTTCTGTGTGCTGACTTCACTAACAAGCACAGCGACTGAAAGTGAAAAGCGGGATCCGCTGTGTTGGGTAGGGAACATGACCTATTTACCCACCCACTCCAATAAGTTGAGTCATGTCTCCTGTCGTGTCATTCCCAGCTTAGTCGATCTGTTCCAACTAACACGTTTGGGGCTTTTAAGTATACTGAAATAATCCATGCCAATTTGAACCATGCAATCACACTGGTATGTTTACACACATTCTGATCTTTTTGTAAATATGCACAATCATTTTCACCTCAAATGTACTGCAAGAGATGTAGAACCCATGTACAACCATTCATCGCTTACATTCTCCTCCATGCAGCTTCCCCTTGCTCTCAGATCTGCAGTCAGGCGTCATGAGACATCACTGCGTCATACTCCCCCACCAGGGGAATGAAACCCCCAACACCTACACCTTCCTCCAGGAAATGCATCAGTGGCAAGGGAAATCCAGAGTGTGTGTGTGGCCGGACTAAAATGAGCTTCATTAATGTTCACACCCAGTTCGCTGCACTGCACATTTGACCTCGTTGCATAATATTCACAGTTATTCTTGAGGCCAGACAAGGGATGTGATGGGGTTATTCTGAGGACAGAGACCTGGTTAATGGCCAAGATTAGAGTCTATTACAAATACTTGGATGAAAGAGACGACAAACACCTTGACAGAAGTCAGTGTCTCTTCTCACCAAGTGAGCATAAGAGAGGAGAAATGTTTTAATCTTTTTTTAAATTTCTAAATCAAGACACAACTCTGGCTGTAGTTTTAGTTTCAAGAATAGCATAGTTTGCGCTTTCATCATCCTCGTTAGGACGTGTCCATCACCTAAGACGACAATGTGTCCTAAATTAGCAACTCTTAAAAAAGAAGCAAGCGTGACCTTGCGCTCTCGTGCCTGTCTCAGAGCTTTCCTTTGTGTCTCCATCAGTGAGTAGACAGTTTAAGCCAGCTGGTGTCTGAGATGATGCCTTTAATCTCCCTCCATTCCCTTCCTTGATGTGTCATGCTGGAAGGGATATGTAGGACAACATCACTTCGCTTACTGTATTCTGGGACTAAGACTGCTCTTGCTAGACGGGGTATAATTAGCATGGAGTTATTAATACAAACTTTCACAAAGTCTGAGCTTCTCTATTTTGGCTGCAGCACACTTCCTTGATTTCTCTTTGATACCAGATGTCCCTCTTCACTGTGACGAGAGCCCATTTCCTGGGCGTGTTCTGGTTAATGGAGGAGGGATAACTTGAAAGAGAATAAAAGTGATTTTGTTATTTATGGTCTTTCAACCCCTAAATGCTGTCTCTTTGCAGCTTTCTCATCGTGATAGATATTGCCAAAGGGCTTCCATTGACTCACCATCTATGATTCACATTCATATGTGACTGTTCAGTCATCCATTTTGGCAACGGAGCATTCTCCAGCACTTGATTTCCTCCTCCGGCTACCTCCTGTTGTGATGCTGGCATTGATAACATACTGGATGTTGTTCTGATAACAGGCATTTAGAGACTCCTATTGCATTTGCCAGGCTGGCTGCCTGTGTGTGCAAGTGTGTGTCTATTATGTGTGCTTGTTGAATTATCTATATACACGCAAGTACATGCATGTATACATCAGGCTGTATGATCTTATCTTCTTCTCTCTCTGCCTCAGCTAGCTGATGGAAAAGTAATGTGGCATTCAAGACTGTGTGCTGTAGCTAACCTAGAAACAGGCATCATGTGCACCGAGCTGATTGTGTACAGTGCATTATGTACAAAATGGCATTGTTGTAAAGCCTGGAAGTTGCTTTGAACTTGGTCCTGCAGCTAAACTGCTTCCCATATAATCTGAACTGAGTCCTGTTTATTGAATCAACCTGACAATGTGGCTTTACTTCTGTAAGACCTGCTGTTGTTTAAAGTATTTACACTGTCTGCGACTCCCTACACAGCAATCAGTCACAGGGCTTTTAGCCACCTTCCCCCGGCTTACGACAACATTGGCTATGATTCACCTACAATCCCCCAGGGGACCTGAGAACTGCAGGGTCATGTAATTGGTAGACACATCCACGAAAATGTGTACACACGCACAGATATTACATTTCAATTTCCATTAGTGGCCCAAACAAAACCATAACTGATCCAGAGTGTTAAATAAACCCTGCCTCTCTGTCATATTCCTACTCAGGGCACCTGAGGGACAAAGAGGACATGCCAGACATTGTTATTAACAGAGAGAATCAGCTTCAGGGTCTTTAAGGTTAGAGGACAAGAGAAACAGGGAGCCTCTGTGTCCGGTATTTTACACTCTCGTATGTGTCGGGGTAATGAGAGCACATCGCTGGTACAGCATTAGTCATTCCGAGCAGGCTGCTGTCTGAACTCTGGCCATTTCACACACCGTTTGGTGCCTCTGATTGAGATTTCTCCACGTCATTACAGCCTTACACAAACACACACATACTCACACTGACACACACACATGCATATACAGACACAAAGAGCGCAGAGGCCGTGGCATGGTAAAGCTCACAGTGTGCTTCCCAGCGAAAGTATGTACTTTACATGCATTAAAATGAAGAAGTGACAGCTACATGTGATGTGTTATTTTGTAATTGATAGTACGGGTTGAAGAAGAACATATAAAAACTCTGTAAAATCAGTCTTTGGTAATGTGTTAAATTAATTAAAGTATGAAGCCCCCCCTAATTTGAATGTCACATCTCTGCTTGTGAAAAATAGATAATCAAATATTTTTTGACCACAAATAAAACAGTATAGCACTCAGTGAAAAGCAGAAAGATTAAACAATATACTCTCATTATGTCCTTATGTTTACAATGTCCTCAATTTCAGTGACCTATTACAATCACAACAGCCGCAATTCTTGTAGTTATTGGTTAAAATGTCAAACTATTTACCTCGTATATCGTGGCAACGGGTTGAGGCACACATGAATGAAGATTAATTGAAATGTCATAACCTTTCTGCCACTTTCTGACTCATAAAGCTGCGAAGGTTCAGATTTCAAATACACATCTTCTGGATGAACACTTTTCAGCAGTGCTCCTCCTCTTCTGTTTGTATCATTATCAAGCAAACAGTCACAAAGTGTTTGGCAGATGCTCAACTCCTGAAACTGTTTCAGTTCTATGTTTCAGTGCCATATTTATCTTTTATTGATGTATAAAATAGAATTGTGTCCCTTTAGCTCGGGTAACCAAAAAGATCTGCAGTTACTCTCTCCGCGCGAGAGAAAATATGGCAGTGCTGATCAGTAGACTTTGACTTTGAAGCCAGTTGTTATACAAAAGGTGAGAGGTTACATGACAGTCTGTTCCTAATTAGTTTTAGTTTTTTAAAGTGCAATGGAGATTGAACTGGTGGTGGTTTAATGAGGAGCAGGCTGGCACACAGCTCATCTTATTAATACCGTATTAAAAATATATGAGTTGAATGTTGTTTTCACTACGATTAAATAAAAGGCAAACTTACACTGTTGTGATGACAATTACTTAAAAAGAACTGGCACTTTAAACACAGGATTAAACACAAAATAATAAGGCACAGTTGATATCTAAGCATATAAAAAGTTGTTTTATGTTAGCTCCCACGGTGGAGTTGTGGCCACTTTCTCTACACTCCTGCATGCTTGTTTGTCCCCAAGGTGAAGATCATCCTGGTTTACCCGCTGGGAGAAATAATGGAACTCATGTCCTCCAGTTTCAGTCTACTGATTCCTTGCGTTCATGTCCTGAACACAGCCCTCTTGTTCCAAAGGGGTGGGATGGATCACACAATCATTGCCGTGAGTCTGCCAGTCAGCCATGACTGTGTTCTAGCCCCCTCCTCTACCGAGAACCTTGAGTGACTGATGGTTTCTTGCTCTGTAATATCCAACCCCCATTCTCAGCGCACATATTCTCTCTCTCCATCTTTCACACACACACACACACACACACACACACACACACACACACACACCCTCTTACGTATGTGCAGTCTCCATGGTAACGTGTGGTATCACTATGGCACTGGTGGCCTAGCATGCTGCAAGCTGCTGTTGTAGTGGATTTACTGCACCAGCGCACGCACAAAGAGCAGACAGCCAGCAGAATGCTGCCAAAGGGCTGAACGGTTTGAGTAGCAACCCTTTGAGCTTATCAGAGATCATTCCTTTTTCCCCTGATAACATTTCACTTTATCCCCCTCACTCTGTACCAAGAGGTTCATCTAAAAGTGAGATCATTTACCATTTAAAAATCCTGCTATTGCAGTTTCCAATGGTATGTGAAGATATTCATTTAGTTGGACATTAAATCTTGATATAATCAGTGGCACAATCCTAGTATGCAACTTTGCCCTCTATTACAGGCCACAGGCAAGGTTAACCTCCCCATTTATTCAGTGTTTGCCCTTGGAGGCCACTTTTCTCTATGAATTTAAAAATTCATTAAACCCTTAGTGTTATCATGACAGCCTCGGGTTATTAATGAGAAGAGATAGCTTTAATTGTTTGGTTATATTTAATAATACAAAGGTCAACACAGTCCTCAACCTTGGCAGCACGCAGGCATATCTCCCACTTTTACTCTGGAGTTCTGCTCTCTAGTGGCCAGAGAGGGCAAGAGCAGCAGGGTGCTGGGACCTTTTGGGTCTGTGTGAAGTCATGCGGTCCTTGCACAGTTAGTTGTGTATGCAGGCTGAACGGTGCTTTCGCTAGGACTATGTACTATATACTAAGAGTAAATGCTGCCTCTGAGCCTTTTCTATGACAGCAGTTTCTGAGGTACACGTGTTCACACTTAAACACATCTTTTAGCGGTAAAGTCTGTCGTGTTTAAAGTCTGAACCTAATCTTGGGCTTTTAACTCATACATTTTAGCATATTGCAAACCAAAATGATTTAGCATGTGTGTTGTACATTTGGACATAATTCTTGTGATACAGAGTTGTTTGTACACATTACACATACTATGATTGCATTATGATGGGAGCTGACAGAGCTGTATGCTTTTAGCTATTCTCAATTATTTTCTGACTCTCTGTATGTGTGTGAGTGCAGTACAGTGAAGGTGCCCCCGGGAGGCCACAGTAGACTGGCATTCTGGGGCACTACAGTAATTAATGTACCCAGGGCACAGTGCTACACAAGTAACCAACAACAGAGACGCAGAGGCACTTTCTCTGTGTGTGTGAATGTCCTTGTGTCTTTTTTGCTTATATTCTTTACTAGCTTGTCTATTAGTGTAGGTTACAGAGGTCACTTGTGTCTGTGTTTGTTGAGACAAACATTTTTTGCATTTTGATAAAACCAGAGGCTGGTGTGTTTATCTCTTATCTGCTGGGTTTGATTTTCTGACAGCACAGTTCATGAATGCTCGTCAGCGGCCAACTTTCACTTGCAAATGAGCACCCTTTAAGTCTGTGGTAGACTTCAAATGAGTCAAATATATCCTTAGTCTGAATACAAAATAATAATAGAAATTGGGATAAAACAAATGTTTTTATAGTTGTAACACCTTCTTGTCTATCTAAAATATAGCTCTCTCCTTTACTTATCTCACCAGTTCCACTTGTACCATCGTATGCTATTTCGTATTTTTCCGTCTCCATCGTAGCTCAGCTGCTGCTAAGAAAAGCACTAACAGCAGGATGGACATTATCAGGCCTATACACATTTGCACCTTCTTTAGTATCATCTTAGGTGTTTGATTAGTGTCGCTGTTGTACCATGCAGCCTGACTCTCATCAGCTCTCTCTGTCCTGTCAGTGATAAACCCAGCCATCCTTCTGAAGGGCCACACTGTGTGCTTGAGTGATGGCCCGCGTTTATCAGTAGTCGGACGCCTGAAGCAAAACCTGGAATCTGCTTCTGGTAGTGTTGAGATCTTTCTGTCATGGCAGAATTAGAGGTATTGGATAGTACCAGACAGGGATGTGGTATGCTGCAGTGTAAATCAGGTTGTTTAGAGGTTCATTATGCGCCTTTTCCAGAGTGCAACATATATCAGAGGGCAGGACCACAGTATGCCTACAGCAACATCCTCACCTATTGCTATGCTGCTGTAGGTCACTTTTTACCAGGTGCTACATTAAGAAATGTGCATTTAGAGTTCTTACAGTATATGGCACATATGATATACTCTAAAAAGTATGGTTGTAGTAATTTCTTTACTCACGTTTCTAACACAAGCTACCCATACTTGCCCTGCAAGAATTTCTTCAGACAGCTAAATTACAGTCACAGATTATGCACAAGTGTTATAACTTATTCTGTTACTAAAGTGAGTTCTAAGACCAGTGAGGAATAGTTATTATTATTTACATTTATAACAATAAAATATCAATATTTTGCCTTTTATTTTATTTAAAACATTTCTCAGAAGTAAAATATCTTATTTTTTATTTCCAACACTTCAATTTAGTGGCTGTATCACAACTGCCCTTTAGCAGCCATTTCATAGCTACATTAACTTGTTGTAGCTGTTGGGGAATCTGGCAGAAAGAGTTCACTAACTTGATCAGAAACAATTTCTTAACTCAATCATTTTTGTGTGTAAAAATGACGTTTCCTGTGAGCTCAAGTAGGAGATGGAAGGAAATGAGGAAATTTGCGCAGTATTTATTACAACA
Organism: Enoplosus armatus; assembly: GCF_043641665.1. Lineage (NCBI taxonomy): Eukaryota > Metazoa > Chordata > Actinopteri > Centrarchiformes > Enoplosidae > Enoplosus > Enoplosus armatus. The sequence goes on from NC_092189.1 coordinate 15,111,051, forward strand.
GAATTACAACATTCTTGGCTGAAGCAACTAGCCGTGTTACAGAAAGTAAGTTTAGGTTATCACGGGCTAAAGGAAAGGAAAGAGGATCATTAATGTTTTGTCTAATCTTAGACTGCTTTCTTGTCAGTGAAAATGTTTTATTGTGTATTGCTGGAGATGATAATGATGATTCTACAAAAGCCCAGTTTAACTTTGAAACAACTTTGGCGAACATCTTTTCTTAGACTGTGTGGGTTAAAGGTTAGACTGTGACAGTGAAAGGGAATACGAATGCTTTCATCTATATATAATGCATTATGCCTTATGTTATTTAAACCACATCCCTTGTAAATCAATATATTGGTATCCGGCTTCTGCATGGCTGACTGGTCAGCATCTTTCTTTATCACTCAATCTCTGAATGATTTTTTTTTTTTTTATTACAGTGGTGACTTTATTGATTTATTGTTTTACTCCGATGTGGCTAGGCATTTGTAAATGTATAGTAGTCTATAAAAATACCATAATCATAACTTCGACTCTGCTTTAAATTCCACCCTTACATATTATCTGTGTGTGCCGTTTGTACAGTAATTTAGAGACAAATTCTGTAACTATTCTATGGATAGTGAATAATGTTAAGTGATTTAGCTGGGATATTAGGACGTTTCCTGAACTATAAACTCTACAACAAATGAAACTCATTTGATGTTCGTCGAGCTAGAAGAGTCAGCCGCTGATTTAACGTGAATAGATCAACTGATTAAATCATTAATTCCAGTTCTGGTGCTCAGCGCGGAGAGGAACGTGTCTGACATAATGTATGTTGACTTCTAAAATGACTTGAGTTGTGTTTGTAGGTGGGTTCTCCTCTTCCTCTAGGGTGAATAATGCTGCTTTTGATGGCCAGTCCACTTGCGCCATCTAGTGTGCAGAGCTGTGCACAGCCACTGAGCACCAGAGTACACTAACCCTCAGAGGGACCTACTGTAAGGCTCATTATATCTCAGAGCTCATTGTTTAGTCTATCATTACATACAGTGCATCAATAAATCTTCAGTAATCACGTCTATAAAGACACCATACTTCACATTTACTTATAAGCTTCACATAATTGGACTAATGTGAAATAGAGCTGTACAAGCAAACCAAGAGGCCACGTTTCATGCATTGTATTGACAGTAATTTATGCAATAATCCGGATAAATAATCTCATGTCATATTTGGTCAATCTCAGTATCAACTGGGTGATTTTTCCAAACTGCCTCTACAGTTTCACAGAACAGAGAATTGTCTTTGTGAAAAACACTTTGCCTAATGCATGTGGCATCGATGTTTTTTCAGTCGAAAGTGGACAGGCCTGTATAACCGGTTTAGTCAACGCATTATCGGATCATTTTACATCATATTTTTTTGTAATATGAGAGCAAAGTCTTCCCTGCCCCAAGAAGGAAGTACGCATCCCAGCCCACATTTTCGATCACTTTACGCCAAATCCGGCCCCGCCGAGCAATACAGCGAAACACACGCCCGTGTTTGCCGGATCAACAAGACCTCTAAATGAATGTTTAATGAGCATTTTAGAAGTCATAATGGCATGTCGCTAATGTCCTGTAATGATCTTCCTGTTGATGGCCACGCCTGCGGTGCTTTCTCTCCCGCTACGCCTCTTGACAGTTGTCTGACAATGGTTTGAACTTTGCTGAATGTAGACAACTCGCCTTCACTCCACCACCCGACGACTGCAAGTGTCCGAGTCTCTGCTTTGGCTTCGCCGGAGAGAATCATGACTTTTCCTTTGAGGAAATCGGTTTCAGGTAGGCTGCTGCTGCTGCTGCTGCTGCTGCTGCTGCTGGATTTACGCTGCACTTGTTTTGTTTTATTACTTCAAATGATGCTTGTTAAGACAAAGCGTCCAAAGTTATCTTCAGTAAAATGGTTTATGGCTTTTAGTAATGCCAGTGGTAATGTTCAGTAGAGTTTGGTTCTCTTGTTAAGTGGTGCTTCTCATGATACTCTGAAGTAGTGAACCGCCTTGGAGCTGTCCGTGGTGCTGAAGTGGAGGTGCCTTCAGCCATAAACACTCATTTCTGCAGTTCTGCTCTGAAGTTCTGACGCTGTTTGAGCTTTTCTTTATTCAGAACACAAGTGGGAGGTTTATATTTTAGTTGTAGTGATTCGTTTCAGAGAGTTGTTTATTGTACTTCTATTTGGCGAGATTTCAGACTCAACTATGCGACGCCTCATCTTTAAATCAACGCAAAATACATGATGTCGAGGTGTGTTACTAGCGCCGATTATTCAGTCAGAGGAAATGAATGAAACGTCTGCGGCAGTTTTGGTTGAGGACTGTAGATGGCACCATTGGTTAGGCTGTTAGCTGAGCTCAAGCCAGCACTGAGGAAAAGAGCGAGGCAGTGATGAGGCTGGCTGTGTCAGAACACAACCTTTGGTCTGGAGTTTAGAGTTCATCAAATGGCGTTGGCCTCACTTTTTCCAATTGGCATTTTCATGATGTAAATCCACAATTTACCTGAAGTCGCCTATTCTAAAAGTTATGTGAGGGTCTTAAATGTGGAATAGAAGTTAATATTGATTATATGGGAATCTATGATGTCGGATCTTATTTCATCCCGCATTTTAACTTCTTATTCCACTGTACTCATTTTGCATTAACATCACTGCTGACTGGTGATGGCTACCTGCTGTTTTATCCCTCACAGTCATTGCTCGCTTTAGCAATGGCTCCTTCATCACCCCCTTGCTCTTTTCCTCAGTCCTGGATCAGTCGATAGATATTCCTTTTAAATATTAATATCATCATTAATAATATAAGTTGATATTTAGTTAATCATATTTTGCGGCAGGAGTCTGACTCACGCTCAAGATGGGATTTATTTTTTCGAGCAATTTTAAACTCTTTTTTCGTGACTCTTGTCTAATAAAATATCGAAAATGTGTTGTATTCCCTCCTCCTCCTCTTTGCCACCTCTACGCCCCTTTCTCTTGATATGTAACATGAATTGTCCCGCATGACGGCCTGTGTGGACCTGCTCATTTTGTGTGCACATTGACTGGGTTTGTGATTCACTAGTTAAACTCCCCGTCCTCCCCGTCCTCCCCCTCCTCCCCACTGCTCACTCTCCAGGTTGTCGGTGGGATGCTCTCAGCAGCTCAGCTGAGTCTGTGCTCTGCGCTGGGCTCGGATACTGCATCCACAATGAGGCGGCTCCTGCTTTTGCCGTGCGTTGCCTCGTTTCAACAAAAGAGAGAGAAACAAATGGAATCTCCTCAGTGATTCGTTCACATCCTCTGCGTTGCCTTTCTAAGACGCGGTGTGAGTCTCCATCTGACAGCAGCAGCCTCAGTAAGGGATCAGGGGAACCAGATAAAGAGCATTGCAAACACTCTCCCTGCGTCTGCAAACAGGTGTTTCCATCCTTTAGCTGCGCAGTGAGGTTCATTCACGACTCTCTGCCTACCCGAGCACCATGTGCGCGGCCATGTAGTTTAGTGGGATGATGCAAAACCGCTTACAGAGACTGGGTTTGTGCGTATGTGTTGTGATGCCGACAAAATGATTCAGTTGGAGGGACATGCAACGTGCTGTGGTGAAAGTATTTGTACAGATTCACGGTGGAACGTGTGGTTTTTATTTTTTATTAAGTTTCACTTTTTTTCTCGGATGTACAACGGACAATTCCTGCAAAACGCCCAAATTCATGAAAAATGATTCATTTGGACATTATCTAACCGGCTTCACCGCACCACTGGGAGTCTTTTATTGTCTACTCTTCATAGTGCATTCTTTATTGAACAAATCGGGCTAGTTGCCGCAGATAGTTACCGCTGCGCCTGGACGTTTTCCTTCGAAATCCAGATTTCTGTATTCAAAGGGGGAGATTATTCTCACGCTTCTCCGGAAGTTTTTTTTCCAGCGCGCTGCCAAACTGGCCATGGCTGCAGCGATTGCCAGCTCCCTCATAAGGCAGAAAAGGCAGGCGAGGGAGCGGGAGAAGACTAATGCCTGCCGCTGCGTTAGCAGCCCCAGTAAAACCAAAGGAAGCTGTGAAAAACCCAGTCGACTTAACGTTTTCTCCCGGGTCAAACTCTTTGGCTCCAAGAAGAGGCGAAGGAGACGACCAGGTCTGTTGTGCAATTTCATCTATTGTAGGCTGCCATCATATTTCAAATATCATCTAAACAAGAGAGAATATACTAATACTGCTCCATTTCTATGTAAGATTCAAAAGATTAATGACTCTGCCAAAGTTAGTGGGAGGATGAGGGGGCTCCCTTATGAAGTTTGTCCACAGAGAGGTCACCTTTGGCTCAGACTGTGCTGAGGGATATATTAAACTGATAACTCATCCTTCACTGTCTACTTATTCAGTCCACACTGGACTAGATATTCAAAAGAGCTTATTAAGTCAATTTTGGAAATCAGCAAAGACTTCACTGTCACTTAGGAATCGTTGCTCACTGTTCAAATTAAATTGGATAATCAGTTCATCATAGGTAATTTAAAAGTTCTGTATTATCAGTTTCCAAACTATTCATTAATGGCACCCTTGGGTAGATTATAACTTGAATATAGTTTCATAATGAATCTCAAATAAGAGAAACATAAATTGACATACAGATTTAAATATGCAGGTCCTAACTTTTATTTACAATTTTAAGCAGACCTCACAATTCACTCAAAAAAAAAAGTTCTTTGCTGCTGAAATTTATCCAACTGAAAAAATACTTGGCAGATAAGCAGAAAAAAAAATAAAATGACATGTATTAGAAGTATATACTTATACACTTGTAATAAGTATTATAAGCGTTGCAGTTTCCGCGGACATGTGAGCCAAGGTCCAGAGTGGCTCTTAAAGCACTCTTATTATTGCAGTTACAGAAGTGTGTCTTTGTGGCCTAAAGTACCCACTCCCCTATAAATCCAGTGCAAAGTGACCACGGCTGCAGATCTGATCTGATCACGTCTTACTCAGGCCTGAAGCTCACCTTTTGTCCGCTGTGTCACGTTTCTTGATGTGCGTGAACATGACAATTGCACAGCCTTACCAGATTCAGCTCTGTGTTTTCTCCCAACGTTTATTCAATCTCATCCACTTCATTCATTTCCAAGCAGTTTTATAACTCTGTATATGATGCACCTGGAGGTTAGGGCGCATGTTTATGCAACAGCATAAGTATCCTACAGTTTCTGCACCCCTCTCACTTACCATTTTCATTTCTATTCTGTGGAGGAAGCAATTGAGTGCCAAAGAAGAAGGCATTATCTGTTGTGACTTACACATGGTGCCTCACCAAACACAAAGAACAGGCATCTTTTGGAAATACAGTGTGGACTGTATGTAGTTTGGTGTATTGTCTGGTAATGTAGTGTGAACATGGTCATGTTCTGCTGTGTTTACAGTACATGTTGATGTATGTACATTTCTCAATATATGTCCGTATGTGAATATCATCCAACTATAGATCTGATGCATGTCTTAAGGCTACAGGCAGGGGTTAGTAACTTGATAATGAAATGTACAATGTTTTACAACAAAATCATTACAATATTTCCGGTGTATAGACTGAATAAACCTTCTCTGCGGCAAAAGTAACCTTAGTAAGGTTAGAAATGGCAGTATTGAAAGGTAAGTGAGATGAAAGGATAGATGAAAGGTGTGGTAAACCACAGTAAAGGACACTCCACTAGGGACGGTAACCAGGGAATGGAGAGCACTTAGCTCTTATCAGACATTACACTGATGTAACACAGACAGGCTACCCAGCCACTTCAAAAGTAAATGCTCTGCCCCTTCAAACTATTGTCTTTTAGACTTATTGGGGCTCGTTTTATACATTGCTACACATAGTAGTGTAGCTTTTGTAGCCATTTGTTTTAGTAAAACTATTGCTATTTTCCTAACTCTATATTCTGCTTTGTCCTTACTAATCTTCTAACATAGCTCCTTCTTGAATGTCAACAATATGGTGAAATATTGAGCACCATATTTACCAAAAGTGCTATAATTTGCACCAAAATTTCGATGTACTTTACTTTTAAGTTTAATTTACTCAAATTCTAGATTTTAGTGAATTGTAAATTTTTATTTAGATTTTATTACTACTAACTACACATATCCCAAATACGTTATTATGATTTTTTGTGAATCAAGACAGTGCAACAAAACATTATTTTTTCAGACATTCAACCTGTATTGGACAATTCACACGCAGTACAGAGTGACGGAAAGCATGGGGAGAGAAAGAGGGGGTGACATGCAAGAACTGTCCTCAGCCATCTTAGACCACTGATCCACAACACGTCCCTGAAGCCATTTGACTTGATTCTATTTGCTTTTGTCCATCTGTGGTCTTATTTCTCTGTTGTCAAGCCATCGGGGCTGCCACTTTAGTCACCTCTGTTCCACTCTGGAGAAAAGACAGAAACAATTTGTCAGACACAGCCACATTGATCAAAATGTAGTTCTTATCTTTATTTGTTTATAGACCCTCTGGACAATAGAAGTGAAATGGCCGAGTGGTCGAGCCAATGTGAAAGTATCTTAAACTGCAGCTCCTCTAATGGCTGCCAGATTCTGGCTCCAAAAAGAGGAAACAACACAGAACCTCCTTTCTTTTGCACAGGAAGGTCAGATCTCAATTCTGGCATGTTTTTGGTAGTGATTTCGGATCGTGTTTGCTTAATTGACAGTTGTCTCAGCCTATCACAATCAGCCGCCGTAATTGCTACTATTTGTCCCACCTCAGCTCCACTTAGTCTCACTCCCCTTTGACTAAATTGAATTTTGTGAGCAGTACACTGAAACTGAACTTTCAAAATGTCCCTGTAGAAGGCTACGAGTGGCATCATGTTGCTACATTCATGTTTACCTGGAGTCTGTGGTTTCATTCTTGCGTCTTCCTGTCTCTGTGTCTCTCTGCTTCCACAGAGCCCCAGCTGAAGGGGATTGTGACGAAGCTGTACAGTCGACAAGGTTTCCACCTGCAGCTGCAGGCAGATGGAACCATTGATGGAACGAAGGAGGAGGACAATGGTTACAGTAAGTTTCACTGCAATATTGTGTTCCCCTCATTTTTATCATACACCCATTGCCATGCCGGGGGAACCTTTTACCTTGCTCTGTCAATTCCAAGCTACGTGCCATTTAAGTATCAACATTATGGCAACTTGAGCATCAAATTGATGCCCCTTGCATGAGTTTAAGAGAGACAGTGTAGCTTTGTGTTTATTAGGTTTGATTATAAATGCTGAATTGCTCAACTGTAGTTTTGAACAGCATTCAAATTGTTCAAAGCTGTACTTGTTTTTATTTTCACTCCTGTGGATAAACAGTATTGGTTCATAGGACAGAGAAAAAAAGTTCTTTTTAAAAAAAAAGTGTTTTTACCCTAATTAAAGCCATCCTATGGCAGCCTGAACACAGATGATGATTGGCTTTTCACTCTCCTACACACTGCGTCTGTAGTGAGAGCCAGTTTTGTCTTATACTATGTATTGATGCATCCCTATCATTGCCATTACACCCACCAGCTCTTTGTTTTCCAATAGACAGATTAAAGAGGAGATCAATGGAAGAGTAACAGCACAGCCACTTGTCTGGTAACAATACAGCAGAAATAGACCACCTAATAATTAGACAGTGCAGTGAACACTACATGCTTTTAAAGATTAGAACAGTACAGCGGTTAGTGACCTATGTGGAATCCACTTTGTCCCCATATCAAAACAATATTGTTGAGAAAAAGGTCTGCATGGCACAGTGAAACAGCTTTGATGTAATACTTACTCTGTAATCCCGACACTAAGCGGATGTAAACACTTCTGGAGCGTCTGAATTAGTACCTCTGTATTCAATTAGTCCCATGGTGGAGATGGCGTGTGTATCTTACATACAAATAGCAGCTCTGTGCAAGTGGGATGTTGTTTAAGCAGAACAACCCCTTGTAATTTCCTAAATAAAATGATAGCAAAGTTAGATACTACACAGAGCAGACTATGTGCAGGAGTAGGAACAAAGATAATGAAATGACAGCATCTTATACACACACACTATATTATACTTCACACACCGACCACCCCACCCATCACGTCTGCATGGACTCACTTTTCTGTTGACTTACATAACAACTGGCCCGCATTGGCACCAAAATAGTTTTTGAAGAGAAAATTAAAGAGTGCTGCTGAATAGGAAAAAGGAGAAAGAGTGAAGCTCTTTGCACTGCTCCAAAAATAGCGTTGTTAGGCACTGGGTGCGCTTGTCTCCATGGTGACAGAGAGCGCAGTCCTCTTGGAGCTACTGGTGTCTTGTGATGGTGGGAGAGGACCTACTCAAATGCGCATACACACATATACACACACACATACAAAAAAAGAAGGATTTGATCTTTGCTACTGTAACTTGCTGAGAAGACAGACTTGGGCGTTTGGCTGTTGTAATAAAGAAGTTTGATATTTCTGTGAAATTTTCATCAGGAAGGCAAACAATGTCAGAAATATCAAATCCAAGTCTCATAAATCACAGTGATTTCTCTTCCATTTTATACAGTATCAACCATTATTTTGTGTTGCATCACAACTGAGCAAACCCACAGGGTATGTAGAGAAAAAAAAAGAGACAGAACTGCATGGGACTCTAAATCCTTTTCTTTGAAAGAAGGGGGGTACTGTACTGAGTGTTCAAAATGCCGTCCATTCTCAGTCTTGTCCTAGATGTTATGCTTTCAACCCTCATATAGACTGAAAAGTTCAAATTTGAAAGTTTATTAAAATGTCCAATTTTCCACCTTACTGTCAGCAGGATTGGAGATACTCTGGATCCCAGAATTAGGCAAAGACACTGGCAAGTCTTCTGACGTGTAATTCTCATCAGATACAGTACATGCCAATTTATTTGCTCCAGATTGTTTCTGAGGTTAACTCCTTCTGTCATTAAATTTGCCTGAATCTTTAATGTTCTTTTCCTAACTGTGAACACATTTCTGTGTTCTTACTTAAATCCTTAGAGAAGTTGTCATGTCTCTCACTAATGAACAACTAATGTCTCTAATGAGCTTCCTCAGCATACAGTAGTCGAAGAACAGTGCCATCCTTCATGCAACGGCACTATACTCACGAATGCAATAACATCAAATGATATGTTTTTGTTGCTCTATACAAGAGTCTTACATTATTTGCCTAATTGAGCCCGACATTTTTCTTAACGAAACCCAGTTTACCTCAACCAGGAGCCTCAGCAGTTGAACAGTAATCAGACCACAGAGGTACTGTGTATTGTGGTCATGACAGCTTAAGTTTTAGCTCCAATATGATGTTGTGCTGTCACATTTAGGCTGCTCCAATTTCAGGCATGCTGCTCCCAGAATGAGTAACAGATAGGATAGATGTTGAAAATGTGACTATCGATTGCTGGGAAACTTCAGGTTTATTGTCACACTGAATTGGTCGTGACTCCTAAGCTGTTGGTGGGTGCAACTTGGACACGGAGACACCCTGCAAGCAATCGTGAAAACTGTCCCTCAGGCCACCTCACCCTTCTTGTTCCATGAGCCTCTCTGCACTAGGAAAGGTCTGTGAGTGGGTGGCGGCCCTGTCATCCTCTTCAGTGTGCTCAGGTGTTTCAAGGAGCCAGGAAGTAATTGTGTTTCCCCTCTTGAAAATCTCCATCAGTACACCGGGCTGGTAATCCTTCTGAAATGAAGTGGACTGCAGATGTGTACGTATGCGTCATGGTGGGAGTATGAAAGTAGAAAACCTGGTGAGCGACGCAGAGAGACAGAGAGAGAAAGAGAGAGAGAGAGAGAAGGGTGCAATTATAAAGACAAGAACTGCTCATGTGGCAAGATGTTTCAGGAGAGGAAGAAATCAAGCCATTAAATCTAAAACTTTGCTGCATACAAGAAAAAAAGGACGCAAAAAGTATTTACACAGATCCAAATGTGTTTCATTTCTACCAGAATAAATCTTAAAATCTTGTCAGTTTGACATAGCAGTGAGGAGAGATTTGTTATGAAAACACTACCCTCGCATCCCCTCCAGCTCTGTATACAGCAAAACAAGGACAGATATATCTGAACAATGGTTCAGGAGAAAGTTTGCTGATAGTGCCATCTGTAACCTGTAACCATGAATTTCTGGCAAGAAAGTGTTGAGCCTCCGCACTGCAGTATTGAAGAGTGCTCCAACAAGTAGCAAATCTTGGGAAGACATTTGTTAAAATACATTTTAAAAAAGTATTGCATGTTCTTTCCTAGTTCATCCTCTCTGGGAAAAGTAGTACTAAAATGACCTGGTGTAGTCCATGATAACCTGCTTTCTCTGGGTCTCCCATGTGTGTGGTATGAGACCCTCCAACTGTTCGTTTAGAAAATGTTTGAAGTGATTTATTGTGAACTAGTTAAGTAATTACGTACCTACACCGAGTATAGTTAATGATAAGGTTGAGAGAAGATGTTGTTCTTGTGCATCTCAGTGCAGCTCAGGTGCGACCCATAATTGCAGTCCTATACAAATTTGGCAAGCGGATCTGTCATTGGTTTGTCAGCTAAATAAATGCACAAGATTACTGTGCAGTGCACCTAAAATACTGCAGATATCGAGGTTGTAAATAGTAGGTCCTATCTGTTTGAGATACACATTTTACTGGCAGCATCTGCTGTACAGTACATAGCTGCCAAAAAGACACACCAATCTGAAGCATAAGATAGAGAGGGGTGCAGCTTTCCCTGGGGAGCCATCTTATGATTGCTGTACTACTACAGGACTGTCGCTAACAAGGTGTTTGAAAACTGGTGCAATTTTAGTGTGAGCTAAGGTTAGTTAACAAAGTAACTGCACCATACTGTACCTGAGAATATAACTGAGAATTTCTGATCATATAATGAATACATGAAAAAAACAAAAGAGAAAATGCTCAACATTAAGAAATCTTGCTATTGAGATTATACTACAGACTAGACTAAAGCATTATATGTTTGTAAGCGGTCTTGGAAATATTGCTTCTGATCAGCCTAATCATCATCCAATGTATCAGTCATTGAATGATCTTGTTGTTATTGGGGATATACTCTGACCATTAAATCATTTAAAACAAGAGAGCATGTTGAGAACAGCCTTTCACGTGGCATTTGAGGAAACAAACAACAACAGAGGTAAAGATAGAAAAGGAGAGGCAGAGAGAAAGGGGAGACAGAGAACCACAGAGCAAATGGTTCTGGGATTTTAATGCCCTGCTGGCGATGCCCGTTTACTCTACCAAGTAAATACATTATGCATTCCTATTGCTGCTGTTTACAATGAAAGCCCAGAGAGGAGCAGGTCTGCAGTGTTAAAGCGATAAGGGCAGATGAAATAGCCCATCAAAAAGCCTCTATAGTGCACTTCGCTCAAAGGAGTCTGCAGATAGGGATCTACTAAGTGGTTGACAAGAGGACCTATAGTATGGGAACACTCTGACTCACAGCCTAACTGATGAGAGAATGATGTTTCATTTCTTTTCTCACACGTGTCTGAACCCGGTATCCTAATGTGACGATGTACAGTGTTAACTTTTCTCCTGTGGACATTATTTACTGTATTTGTTACTATCAAAACGATAAAACAAAAACTCCCCAGCAGTGGTGATGGCATCACTGTTTGGGATTATGTCCAACAATAGTCAGAACAAAAAGGCCAGAAGTTGCCTTTTTGGGGATAGAAGCACGACTACAGACTTTGAGGTGGATGCTTAGGTGCTTTCCTCTATTCAGCCTGTAGGTTCCCTGCCAGCATCTTATGAAACACACAGACACACTCGTACACAGTGCAGGCTGACATTAATTAGATAGAGGTGCACCTCATTGACCGGCTGGGCTGCTGCCGGCTCTCTCAGCCTCACGACTCAAACTCAGCCCCGCTTGTCACAGACAGGTTTATGTGTGTGTGTGTTTGAGCATGAAGTCTATGTACAGAGGTGTGTAAAGTGTTTTCTCCTCCCGCACTCATATGTAATGCTGCATCGTAACTGGCCCATAGTGACCGCTGGTAGATGATGTGAGGGAGAGAGCAGCATTGTCAAAGAATTTTACATATTGTGTTTGCAAGACTTAGGCTTAACTTTACACAGTCGATGATTTCAGTTCCTGCGTGTGAATACACAACACTGTGAGCTGCTTTGTCATTTCAACCATTTCTCTGTTTCTGTCTTTTGTTTCTGATATTGTTCATTTGCTTTATGAAACACTCTTGGGAGAGAGTGGCTGAGTCCCTGAGCTTATGTCGCACCTCTATTTGTGGTTTGGTTTTGACAACTCACTCTTACATCCAGACAGAGATGGGGAGCACTAATAACAACTACTTTAACCCCTTAATGATGAATGCTACATAGTTAACCTGGCGGAGCTCACTAAGCTTTGAGCTTGCTCTAAAATTTGGATTTCTTTCAGTAACATTTGTCCACTTTCTGGCTTGTACTGTGACAGTGGTAAAGAGTTAAACGGCGGTGTTCATTTTGCCTCAGTCTGTCTTCTTTTCTGGCTCGCAGGGTACTACTCAAGCACTGTATATGTTCATTTATTTAGTATGTATATGTGTATTAAATGGAGATAAATGTGTATGCTTTGTTTATCCTTTCTTTCTTCTCTTTCCAGCCATGTTCAACCTTATTCCAGTGGGGCTGCGAGTGGTGGCCATCCAGGGGGTTCAGACCAAACTCTATCTGGCTATGAACAGTGAGGGCTTCCTGTATACATCAGTAAGTGTCTCACTTAATGTATGTGTGAGTGTCTGTGTATCTCTATCCTAGTGGCTGACCTTCTCGTCAGGCTGTAAGCAGTGAGAAATGTTAGGTCTCTGGCAGAAATCTGAGTTACTATGGTGACATGAGAGATTGGAAGAAATGCAACAAAAACATGTGTGAGAGAGAAGATAGATAATTTTTGCTTAAAATGTTATTTGTGGAAATGGGTAACTCGCTCTAGACAACATTATCCTAAGCCTGATGAAAGAGCAGCATCATTTTTCTGATATAATTCAGAATAAAAAGTTCAAGGATTGTGTAAGCAGGCGGAGCAGCGACATATCCGATCGTGGCAGCTGGCTCTTCATCTTTGATTAAATGTGCAAGGTTATGAATAATTCAGTTGCAGGCCGAACAATGTCCCTGTTAGTCTTCCTCCCAAATGCCACCATCGCATTGTGCAGCAGGCGTCACCGAGAAGACTGACAGGCTGGTTGGATGTGCACCCGGAGGGCGTGCAGGCACACACAGTCACTGTTAACAGACAATCCTCATAGTCAAATTAGTAAAGATTGTTCTGTATGGTAAAGGTCTCAGTAGGCAGACACAAGACGGAAAAAAACAAGCTCAGAAACAGCAAAGAAAACCTAATGATCTTGTAGCGTTTTATTCTGCAGCTGCTGTTGACAAATTATCTATTACATACTTAGGAGGTAATGTGATGAAGGAAGAAGGAAAACAGGCCTCTCTCTCCCCCAATTTCACTCTCTCATACACACAAACACAAATGCATTAATAAACAGGGTTAATGTGAGAGGTCTCACCAAGCATTAGTTCAGTCAGAGACACTTACGTCAAGGAATTGCAAATGGCTTTACAGTTAGAGTCGGTGAAAGAGGATCTGCTCTTTTAGGGAGCTCAAGGGTGCTGCTGAAAGGACTAAAAAATCCCCTAAATAAAAAGCACATCCATGAACATTTGATCTTAGCAAAGACAAGGATACCAAAAGGTTCAAAACATACTAAATAGGAGACTGAGGAGCTGGTGCTCAGCTGCAACAGTAAGCAGCATAAAGATATGAGCAGAAGTAAGAAGATGTAAAGGCTGACCTGTACACCTGGATCGCACCAGAAAGCTGGTAGCTGATTAGCTGACGTCACTGATAGTGAAGCCTACATGAAGCTGCTGTCCACAGAAATGTAATGTTCTTACTAAATCTACTTTAAATTCACTTGAAGATAAATATCTAATTTCTACTTAACAGTTATATTAGAAACAAAGATCTCCAAAAGATTGACAACATAATCACTGTAGCGAGTGTGGCAAGTGATTGCGTGGTCTGCCTATAATTACATTTTAATGAGCGCTAGCATTTGTTTGACAACATATCCATGGGGGTTGCCCCAACTAAGCATGCCTGAGGGGAATATTGAGGAATAATTGAAATAAAACATACTCCCTCAACCCCTTCCCACACACACACACATCAATGCACTGTATTTAACATGGCTCCCCAGCAGTCCACAGCTCCCGGTGTGTGATTTTAATGATATGAGCTTGGCTGTCAGTAATTAAATATATGCAGCAAGCTGTAGGATTCATTTAATAAAGATGGACCCTGCTTGCAAAGGCTCTACAGAAGCAGCAGTAGAAGTATTGGCCTATTTCTAAACTGCCTTTTATTGCTAAAGTTTTAGGGAAAAAGTGGATGCCTAGGAGCTACCTTAGATTAGCAAACTTCAGTCTTGGTTCTGCCACTGAAACAGCTAAAGTATTAGAAAGTATCCTAAATTGAGACACTCGTAGAGTTTGGGTATCTCTGGACAAAATAAGTGCTTCTCGTTTTACCTCTCTGACAGTTTTTCCAGTTGCTGTTGTTAACAATGCATCCTCATGTGCAACTCTGTCTTGAGGTGTGCCTGAAGGTTCTGTCCTGGATCCTGTTTTGTTTGACCAGGTCCTTTAAAAAAGGTCTAATCTGACACCTATCTTGATTTCTTTAAACTGTATACTCAAATTCAGTCCATATGATCACATTTAGAGCTTTCTATTGGCTAGACACCCTCCTACAATAGTGAGCTATTACAGCACTATATCACTAGATGGTCTCTGAGGTTCTGATCGGAGTTGGTTTGTTTTACTTTGATGCTCTTTCTGACATCTGCTCCAGGTGCTATATAGCAGTATATAGTATATACACTTTACTTCATTGCTACTTACTCATTTGTGAAAATAAAAGGTAAAACATATTTTTGCTTATAAAACATTTTGGTTTCTTAACTTGGATTCAAAAGGAACTAGAATCAATAAGCAGAATCAGAATTTGAAACATGATCAAGGAAATCTAAACAATTCATGTGATCAACTGGTAAAGAGCCTAAAAGCTACAGTCTAAAAGGAATACTGCTGGCTGCACACAGTATATCATCTCTGCTGTTTTAAATACCAGCCCTCATGTGAAATACAGTACATCTTGTAGGTGTGTTAAATTGGAAGAATGCAGTTGGGGGATGGGTTGTAGAGCTTTCGGTTTCAGCTGAATTAGAGAGGAGAATTGAATTGAATATGTAGCTGGCTGCCTAATAGTGCCTGTCGAGCTGGGATTGCTGCTGTGGTAAAGTGCTGCCTTGAAGCCTCGCATTAAACCAGCCAATAGCAGGTCAGCATTGGAGGGAGATTCCCAATCAACTGTGGAGAGACAACAGATGACGTGTTCTGGGTAGGGGGATGAAGAGCTGCTGCTGGGATCTGGTTACTTCCCATTATTCTACATGTGTGTGCATTAGTGCATGCATGAATGGAAATGTGAGTGAATGTTTGTAATATAATAAATAGGACTCATATGATTTACATGTATAGTCCATTTAAAGTTTTGACAGATTGTAATGCATACATAATTATAAATGTATATGTACTGTATGTTTAAGTTTAACCTGATGTTGTACATTTCCTTTGACAGCATTAATTCCAGTGTCTTTTAAAGCATAGACTGAGTTGCCTCACATATGCATCTGGTGTATGTGCATCTGTTAATACATAACTGTGTGTTCTGTACGTTTAAGAGCTTACACGAAGAAAAAAAGAAGGAGAGAGTGAGAGGAACGAGTAGTGAGAAAAAGAGTGCACATGTGTGGGTGAGGCAGAATGCACCAGTTAAAATATATTCATCCATCAGCGTCAATGTGTGGGAGAGGAAAAACCAATTAATATGTATTTTACTTTACTATCCTCTCTTTTCCTGTTTTTCCAATCAGCACGTTGAAGCAGAACTTCAGAAGTATTGTCAAAATAATCTAAAATAATCTGCGAAAACATACAGTTACCAACCCAATGCCCTCTCATGTATCTTTAGCGATGCAGTGAACATTTCTACTGGATCTGAGAAAAAAAAAAAAAAAAAAAGCATTTGAGCTTTCTTGATATGTTTTCAGATGTGTGGGTATATTTTTAGATCCTGAGCTAAGTGGTGTCCACATATCTCACGAGGTGCCTTTGAAGTGGTGTTATTAATTTCCTGGCGGGTCACATTTGAATTAGTGTGAGTCACTGAGGCTCCAGTTGAGTCTCGTCTAGACCGCTCTGTGTGAATGTGTGTAAAATGGAGAGTTCAGGGCTCTTGGGGTGGAGATATTTATCAGGTTAGCAATGAGGTTTATAGGCTCTTTTTTTTTTTACCTAAATCGCTGGGCCAGTTAAATCTCTGAGATGATCATGCATCCTGGGAAAGGGTTCCTGCATAACACATGAAACTCATCACATTGTCATTCATTTGTAAAGGCACCCTGGATATGTATTAAGTGTCAGCTACACGTCTAAAATGAGAAGAAAGGTAATCTGAATGATGCAGAGGAGAAGACTAAAGAACGGCGATGAGATAAAAAGAAAAAAGGCTGCTAGATGAATGTGGCACCAACACTAATGGATGTTTTCCTCCCATTTTTAGTCTAGGTTTAGGTATAAACTCTAAGAATGCTTCATGGGGTCACTGAAGAATAAAATATGCTCATACACAACCTTTGCATCCCGTATACAAGGTTTATAACAATAAAACCATATACGTATGTATGTAGGATATGTAGGATATGTAGGATATAATAAAAATGGCAAAGAAGTCTGTATATCATTGTGCTTGCACACCATGTATTTGTATTTTAGTACACTCCTGTTAGATATGTAGTTGGCTCACACCCATGCCTTTTCAACCATTTAGCAAGCACAATGCCTTTGGTAAATAACCATTGCTGTAAGGTTTCACTCCATTGAGCTGTGTCATTAACTAGTTTGTGTTGTGTGTGTAATCTGTATGTGCTACTGGCTTGAATGTGTACCCTGTGTGGGTGTGTCTATTTGTGCTTGGTATTTGCAAGGGTCTTTTCCACCAGCTTAAAGCTCTCCAATTTATTCCCAAACAAATAAACACTATGAGTGTACTTTATCTTCAGCTAAAGAAAAAGGTGCTTTTTAATCCACTTCCACTCTACTCAAAAGACTGGGACGTTGAAAAGCCGGATTTAGGAAGATTTGTCTTTGCTGCCCAGCTATAGCATTAGCTTTGTTGAGTCTCACAAACATTGATGTGGCAGCAAAGAAACTAGAACAGCACTCAGCCCTGATTCCATTGGCATAATTGGTGTCATCTTAGTTTTGATATGGCAGCTGAATACACATGGGTCAGTGCGCAGCATTGATTTGGCTTATCTTGTGAAAAATCCGGCTAACATCTTTACAGAGGAGATCAGTTCCATTATGCTAGAATTTCTCCTCCCGCTGATTGGATCTGGAAAACACTACCGGGCTGTAATTACTCCCCTGAAGCCAACAGAATGCTGTTTGAGAGTGCATCATAATTGATCTTGTTTTCTTGACATGACCGCCTTGCTAATGGCATATTCATTTCACAGTTACCCTTACCACTGCTGAATTGTGTAATTGTATGATAGAGCACAAGAGGTTTCCCAGATGGGCAGTGTGAGTCTGTGCATGTGTGTCCCTGTATTTTATCTTCATGAATGGTAAAAATTGGCAGGGAAACTTCCTTCAGTTACGCTCAACACTTGCATCAGCCTTTAAATGTCTCCTTCCTAGAGGCAGTTATTAGATCATAAAGAACGCTGCAATAACTTAAACCAGGATTCCCCTTTGCTGTAAAGAAATATGACCGTTCTCGGCCTGCCACTGCCAGTGAGATCAAATTCACTTAATTTCAAATCACAAATGAATTTGTGTGTACAGTAAGACATTTCTACATGCATGTTATTGATCAAGTTGATATATAAATGATGGGCCGAAGGAGGTGAAACTAGATGTCACCATTGACACACACTGCTCATCCCCCACACAGATGCTTTGGAAAAGAGGAATGAATAGGGATGGACTGAATTTAGCCTATTCCACTCCTATAAAAACAAAATTAGGAGAGAGGGCAAGGAGCAGCTGACAGACTTTCAGCAGTACGTATGCTTTATATGAAAGGGGCATATCCTTTGGATTTATGGATTTTTTTTTCCTATGTCTGACAATCCACAAATAAAATCAATCAATCAATCAATCAAAAGCATTACGTACACAAGACAATGTTGCAATATTTTTTTCCCAAAAACGCTTGCCTGTGAGGTTGCCTGCTGTGCAAGGACTCGTCATAGTTGCATATTTAAAGGAAAAGTCCATGTAGTCTAATGGGATCATTAAAAGTCAATTCAGCCAAAACACCATAGAGACATGGGGGGAGGAAGATGACACGACTGATTTTATTTCTATGCAGATAGTGTCCTGCTTTCTGTTCCTAAAGTGATTTCCCTTTGCTCCATCTGGCACTGGAGTCATGATTAAAGTGATGTGAGATTTTTTCACTGGGAGATTGGTTTCAGGGAACAATAGATATGCTATGGACTGAAAGGGACGCTACTGGAGCCCATTCAAAAGAATCTAAATGTTTCTGTCTATCACAGTCCTGTTAGAAAAGAAATGGGGATCCCCTGCCATTTTGGCTCCTCCTTGTGTCAGTCTGAGCAAGCCTGTTGTCCATAGACCCACTCCAATACAGCAGTACTAGCCAGCAGCCTCTCCTCCATCTTGGCTCTAAATGTGCCTGTATCAATCTGCATGTGTGTGTTTATCAATAGACTCTTATTCTTCTCCAGGGCGAGCATAACCAGCCAAATCCACATAAGCTCATTATTAGAGTAGAACAGAACTCCTGGCTCGAGAGCTGAGCAGCCGGCTGTTTAACTTTCAATTGCTGCTCGTGCATAACTGAGATGGATGCTGCCCAGCTTTTCTAAGACTACTGCTGCTAATCAGAGTCAGACAGCAAGACCGAAAGAAGACATTGAGCTATTGAGGGTGGTGAACAGTCAAGAAATTAACAATGTGCAAAAAGGATGAAGAAAGCAATGGAAGACAAAATATCTGGATTATATAATAAAAGTAGAGAGGATAGGAGGGAGAAAATCTAAGATAACTTTAACGGTTCACACAAAAGCCTCGACTGAGTTCAATGTGTGGCCAAAAAAGTAAAGCACAGCTGGCGACACTGGCAACATGAAAATACTGTTTACCCTCCTTGTTCCTGCTTACACTTTGTAGTCTTTGTCTTTGTGAATGCTGCAATACAGTAGCTTAACACTAAAGAACTCACAGACCACGGTTAATCTCTCAACTGACTTTCTTTCAATAATGTCATGATTTGAGGGATACAAATATCTTAGAAGTCTACCTTTACAACACACTGGACTATGGGAAGGGCCAAGGCAGTCTTTATTTTTGAAGGAAGCTTCGTTCCTTTAATATGTGCAGCACGAGCAGATCTTACAGACTAAGACTAAGGACTGTGGATTTTGTTCTCCATCACTTACACTGGAGGCAGTTTTGGAAGGGATCTCTCTGCAGCCTGCATGGATAGGAGGAACAATTGTAGCTACCGATAGACTAAAAATGTGAAACTATCTTTTAAGGCATCAAGCAGCAAACGGAAGACACACAAGCAATCCACTGTAGATCCCTACCTTGTCTAGGACTGAAGCTGGGATCAGAGGCAAAACTAAGTGCAGACATGGCCTCTAACAGATATTGATTTCTATGGCATCAGCTCAGGACCTTAACTACTGAAAACCAAGTACACGGTTAGTGACTACAGATGTGGGGTCTGAGTCAAACTAGAACTGATGGGTTTTTTTTTATTTCTTCATATGTTATTGATGTAGACAATACATGCATTGGTATATTTTTGTTAAAACATTTGTATAGTTCACTCTTCTGTGTAATAATAATATTACTAAACTTTATTTATACAACAGGAGCAGGAACAAAATCATGTGGGCTTTCACTGAATAATCTCTTGGTGAATCAGATATATTATGCTGTATACAGTGATATGTCAAATATGTTATGCATCATTTTCCAACTGGCATGAAATTATACTCCATGACATGAAATGTTATTCTGAAGCACATTTCTATTTACACTACATCCTCTATCCACAGTGGGGGGCAACAGCTGGCCGCCAACCCGACCTCAGCTGAGCTGTACTTCATGGTTAACGTGTGTGGTCATGAACACAATTAGAGACAAACACTCTATGTTTAGCTTTCAGTATTTTTGTAACTTTGGAGTTGCGTTGGTTGGAGTTTTGTTTCATTCCTACATTCATTCACTTCCAGGTTCCATCTTGGCTTTGAGTGGGAAGCCATTTAGGAACCATTTTATTGTCACTGCATTGCCGATTACTACTGTTTGGCATCTATGGGACAGTGGGGGGATATGGGGGAGATGTTCAAGTGCATAAGAATATGTATATGTGCGGAAGCCCAGAAAGGAAAAACAATGTCTTTGTGACAAAGAGCGATCATTATCTATACCTTAACCCTGAATGTAAACCTTCATCTGTCTGCATAAACAGAGGTGAAGAGTGCATGTTGTCATTTTACTTGACTAGTCCCTCGGCTTCTTCTTGTCTTTAGGGTTTAAACACTCTCTTGTCCGAAATAAGAACCGGAAACTAATTTCTTACTGAACCGTAACACTGTAAGCTCCCAGCTGGTTCTGCAGCCCTCCTGGTGGGCTTAGCCTTCATTCAAATGGAGTGTTTGGTACCCCTGTGATGTTGCAGCTTAACTGAGAACCAGGGCTGAGCCAACAGGATGTATCCCATTGAGGTGATATGTCACAAGCTTCCTGTGACTTCAACTTTGTTTCTGTGAAGGCTAGATCAGTGAGAGGGGATGATGAATGAGTGTGGTTGTCAGTTACTGTAGGTGGATCTGAGTATCGTTTCTCGAATGGGCTCTGTGGCAGGGTGTGACAAAAGGCACAATACAATATGGTAGTACTACTAGGTTGCTCTTTTAACAAGTTGAACAAGAGCATTTTTCGACCCATTACAGTTCACTGCTTTTACGTTACAGCTTTTGTATGTTTTAGCTGCATTGTATACAAAAGCTTCAATAGCAGAGCAAAACACATCACCAGACGTGAACCTCATTCAGTCTTTTGAAGTCCTATTGTAGCTGCACATGAAGAGTGACGCTGTTGAACTGTTAAAAAAACAGAGAGGCTGTTATAGATAACTCCCTGTCTGGTAGTGACATGTTTGTCATGATCTTACAGTGGGTCCTTGTCCCTGGGGACACATCATCACTCTCACCATTGACACACATCAAAGTGATTTTTTCTTAACTGGGATAGGACTGATCCTGGGTAGCCCTGCTTTGGTCTGAAAGAGGCTTCCATCCTTCTCTTTCTAAGAAAGCTCACTTTGTGACACCCATTATGAGTCTAACCCGTTGGCCATTTCAACTGTGTGTAACTGTGTAATGGTGGTGTTTCCATTTACTGTATGTATTTTGCAGACGTGTCCGAGAAGAAACTTTAAAAGCATGACAAGAACTATTCACTGCTGACTTGCTTCACTTGTCTTTAGTTGCCTTTCCCTCATGCGCTGTCCCTTGATCTCTCTCAGGGGGAATTGTCTTCTAACTGATTAGACTCTGTTTTGTAGACTCACTGTTAAAGCAGCTCTACAAATTGGACAAACACACACACACACACACACACACACACACACACACTCATAAAACACACATATACACTTGTGCCAGCACACACACTCACAAAATCTTGCCTCGGAGGACACAAACCTCAGCCACACTGTGGGAGCCTTAATGGCCAAATCCTATATAGGCACTGGATTCTAAACCAAACAGAAAGGCAAAGTAAAGTCTTGAACCGCATGGAGGCTGGAAGATGAGCAGCAAAATTGCATGCCTCTAAGGAGTCTCCCCACAGCCAGTTCATTAGTGAAAGTGATAAGGAAGAACCTGGGTAACATAAAAAGATAGATGGCGAACACACACACCTTGCATGCACTACCCAAGTGCACACAGATTGCATATAAACCTATTGAAGCCACCGTGAAAAAGCCTTCAAATGATTATTTGTAGTTCAGCACTTAAATAAACAATATAATAAGTCAAATGGCAGTAATAAATTATCATGTCCAACAAAATCTTAAATACAGTGGACAAAACTTTAAAAGATAATGAACTGCCTGCCCATACATAATTAACAGCTTGAAGAAAGATGAGAATATACTCTTCATCTTGCCTGTATGTTTTATTAATGCTCCTCTGTATCTGTCATATCACTGTTTTTCATGCTATAAAGTGCTACATTATTCACTACAGTAAATGGTATGAATAGATTTACAAGATTCTCAGGAGACAAACATTTTAATGCAGGGGCTTGAGCCTTGACATAGCTTCCTCCCTCTTTTCGTGTGTGCAGCGCAATGTACCATTACTAAGTTGCACTCTCAAGTAATGAACTATTGCATTTCAGCTGCTTCTGTACATACCAGGATGTCAAAGACTCTTGAGACCTTGTGAATTACTGTCCAACAACTACTATACACTGTATCTGCTTCTCCTTTTTCCCCTTAGGAACACTTTACACCGGAGTGCAAATTCAAGGAGTCGGTGTTTGAGAACTATTATGTGACATACTCCTCCATGATATACCGGCAGCAGCAGTCGGGCAGGGGCTGGTACCTCGGTCTGAACAAGGAAGGAGAAATTATGAAGGGGAACCATGTCAAGAAGAACAAGCCAGCAGCCCACTTCCTTCCCAAACCTCTAAAAGGTAAGACTGCCCAGATCCTCTTTCACATTTTACTGTTCAACATTAAGGGTCGACTTGTGCTCCATCAGAACTATAATATTGTTTAAATATGGGAATAGCTGTGTACACTTTCAGACAGTATCCTGGAAAGAAAAAAGGAGCGCAAGAGAGAGAAGTTCAAATACTGGCTCCTTTCTCACCTCCGCACAGCTAGCCAATTACTGCATGAAGCTGATGGGGGTGGGGGTTCCCGAAGCTATTCAACTGACCAACAAGCAGCTCCGACCAAGTATACGGGCAGCTTAAGTGCAAGGCTTGGCATCAGGGATACATTTGTTGTAACTCTATTGGGAAAGTTTCTTGATTATTCAGCAATGTCACTTTTCTAGTTGGCAAAGGGGTTGGGTTTTTTTTACAATAAGAGACCTTCCCTGAGAACCATTAGCTTTTCTCTGATTAAATGTCCCTGTTTTCTTTATACTTTTAGTCTATGTGGACTCTATTAGACTTTTTCTAATAGAGCTGCTTTCTGCATGACCCTCTGCCATTTAGCATCCTCCTTAGAGATGCTGGCATGGACCTGTTCAGCTTCTTCTAGCTGGTCACACTCCACTGCAGACACAGTGCAGAAGGAGGCTGAGCCATTGTCTGTGACCAGAGGCAGCAGGAACAATATGTTTAAATGCTTTGAATAGTAGCACCCAGGACTTAATTTTCAGTACAGTAAAGTCACAGACAACCCCATCTATTCCAGGCTGTGTGTGGTGGTGTGGCAGTGGAGAGAAGAGGAGGAGAGCGGGAGAAAGGGTTTTGTTCTCTCTGTTGAAAAGGCCACAGTCCTTTCATCTTCAATAAGACACAGATTTACCTGTCACCAGAGAGAGAATGAGTCTGTTTTCACTTCAGTGAGATAAAAGAAGAGCACCTTTTTTCACTCAGTAAGAAATAAAAGGCTTGCAGCGCAAAAGACTCCAACAATGACGAAGTTTGCAGTTTGGATCTATCACACATGACTCTTTCACTATGTTTCACTACGTTCTTGTGTGTGTGCACACATTAACACGCCTACTAGCTGGTGTCTAACTGGAAAGATAATCAACTAGATGATCAAGTTTTAAGTATAGGTACTTTGATATCACTATATATTTTGCTTACTTCAAGTGAGTTGCTGCATTGTTACTTTAATTTACTGTACATTATGCTGGAGTTTCATAGTACTTTATGAAAAAACAGAATAAACACCAAATTGTGACTTGATTTTCTTATTTCAAATTATATGATTCTTCTATTTGAGAATACCTATAATCATCAGTACAATACAGTATCATACAATTTTGTGTTCAGGCTGAATTAAGGCATACATGCTCCTTCGCAGAAAGGGTCAATATTAGATCACTGCCATCTTTTTTCATTTCAAATGCAAATAAAGCCAGATACTTCCTCTTCACACCAAAGACAGTAAAAGTTGTAGATGTTTTACATTTGTGTTTGAACTGTCTTGGTAATATGGGGTTTCATGCAGACATCCAGCAGTGATTGCAGTTGTGGATATTCCAGTTTTGAGTTAAATTCTTAATTTTCTTGTATTTGCCAGTGTGATGCGGCCCCTCTTCCGTCTTTGGTGGAGCTCCTCCAGCATCTTATTAAGAATCTATGTCTGGCCTCTGAGATCGCTGTAATAGCTTTTCATTTTCATTTAACGGGCCATCCAGGGGGTCTCAAATACACTGAAGAGCAAAAGCCAGAGAATGATTGCCTTGCTTTATGCTGAGAGAAAAATACTGAGAAAGAGAAAAGGAGAGTAACAAGGACAGATATAGGCTGAATGAGGCAGTAATTCTAAAAACCATTGCCATCAGCAGCCTTTTGTGCGTCTTATCTACGAGGTCTAACAACAAATCCAAAATGAGAAAAATAAACCGAATAAATATGTTTGTTGTAAGACATTCTCCTTCTTTGCACAAACTTTAAATTTATCCAGCAATGCACAATATGTACTAAATCTTTTACATAATTTCAGATGTAGCAAGTGGTTTGGAAAGAGCTTTGCAAAGAGAGAAAGAAAGAGAAATAAAGGAGAATTTGTTCCAGCAGCTCATAAAGATTCAGAGCCAGTGGTGTTACAGGGCACCAATTAAGAAGCTGTCTCTGCTTTGGCAATGGCATCTCTTCCAGCCATTACTCACTTCTCTTCTTGTTCCAGTCTGTGAGTCTCGGCCCACAGCCTCTCATTCTGCCTTCCTCTGGATGAAGCGAGTTCAGCTCACGTCATTCATTCAAACCCAAACAGGAAAATCCTCTTACTATCCTTCCAGAAAGTATCGATGCAAGACACAAAAAGCTGCCTTTTTATTGGGAAAGTGTGTAGTCTGTCAAGTGGTGTCTGTCTCCAAAACACAGGGAGGAATGTGACAAATGTCAAGACGGATGGTTTCTATGTTTGAAAATTAAAAGTAGCAGTGGTGTTGAGGCGATACACTAATCCCGAGGTCAGTCGCCCACCATTATAATCATACAATACTGTCACTAACAAGGCAATAATGGAACCAATAATCAGCAGTTTCCTAGTGAACCCCTGCCATTGATCGCTGTGTATAAGGATGGTCTCTGGATTGCTGCTGTAACAAAAAAATGCTGGGCTAAGTGAAGTGTCTGAAGGACTGGGTTTGCTGTTTCAGCCACAGACTCCCTTAGGAATGAACATCAAATGGCATTCTAGGCAGAAGGATGTTGACAACATCCTGAAACCAAAGACTGTGAACATCAGATTACTGATATTTCTTCTGAAAAGCAGCTGCTGAGATGCAGATTGGGCCAATGCTGCATACACAGCAAAGTTAAAGCACTAGCAACTCCTGAATTTATAATGCCATGCTGTGAATATAGGATTTTCTTGTACTTCAGCACCAACCTGGTCTGCTGTGATCTTAGCAGTTTGCAGGGAAATCTTATGTTATACCATCATACCATGCAGTCCCACTGAACTGGTTTTTTTATTGCTATGCGTATACTATAAATCACAGGTCTTGTTTTCTGTTGTTGCTCGTCTAATGTATACAAAATGTCAGATTGTCTGATTCTCACTTATTTTCTGTCTCCATAGTGGCAATGTACAGAGAGCCATCCCTCCATGACTTGACAGAGTTCTCCCGCTCCGGCAGCGGCACACCCACCAAGAGTCGGAGTGCCTCGGCTGTGCTCAACGGAGGCAAAGCCGTGAGCCAGAATGAGTCAACGTAGCCCGGTAGCCGAACCCAGGCCTGGGGCCGAACCACGAAACCTTACCTCCAGCAGAGCGTGAATCCAAGCAGACTTCTCTCACCGATCAGCGGTTCAGGATTAGCTACGACAACAAACCACACAGACATCATCATAAAAAAACAGCTAGGTATCATCCTGGTCAATCATCATCAAAACAGTATCATTAGTAAGACACTTAATGGCACATTAATCATTCTGGACTTAATAAGCAAATTAAAAGTTTTGTTTTGGGCTTGACATTTATCTATTACCTTAATCACTATCTTTTGGTGATGATCACACACCAGTTAGCTCATCTTTATCTTATTTTATTTTTCTTTATTTCCTGTGGACAATAACAGCAACAACACCAAGCACTCGTCCATCTGTCAGACAGGGACAGGAAGTTAGACATGTAGGCATTCAGGGCAGCCAGTAATGGTGCTGGTCTACAAGGCTGCAGTGGTACAGTACAAGCCCTGATCTCTGTCTCATCCATGCTTCTGTGAATACAAAGCCTATAAACTCCCTGGCGTGGCACAGCCTAGTGCTGCTGGGACTGTGGCCAGCCAGACGGTAGCTCTCCTGCATCCTAGTGCACACGCTCAGAGACTGAGCTCTCTAGCATGGGAAAATGAAGCCTATGTTCAGCTGACCTGAAATATAAGGGACAGTGTGGCTCTCTTGCAGTTTTTGTTTCCTTTCAGAAATGCCACAGCTGCACCTTGGTTTTTGCTAATTTTCTGAATTAGCCGAGAGCTTTTTATTTGATAACTGGTTTTGTTTTTGTCCCCTCTTGTTCTCTCTTCCCTTACCATTGTTCAGTATTTGTATTTTTGTTGCTGTTTCACCATTGAAAGGGGTTCCAGCAAACCAAAGACCGAGCGAAAGAGTGTCCCTTTAAGCCGCTGAAAACCAAGCCAGTATATAAAGGCAAAGCTGGAATTTTTTTTTTCATTGTACATTTTTGATGAAAGAAAGCAAAGATTTTGTGGGGGGAAAAAAGGAAAAAACGGACAAAGGAAGTGATTTTAAACACTCTTGGCAGCGTACTTGATGTTGTGCTTTTTACTGATATGCTCGACGGCTGAGGTATGAAACGACTAGTGTGTCCCCATTCCCTTCTGTTACCACTGTGTCACAATGTCTCCGTCTCTTGTCCTCGTGATCCGTTTCCTCTCTCTGTGCTTGTGTCATACTTCGACCCCATCCCCCTGCCGCCTTCATCCTTTTTTGTCAACTTCTATTGACGGATACAGTTCACCATAGGAATATGGTGCAAGCCCCTTCCCAGGATGCTTGTTATGTGTTTGAGTAACTTATTGTGGTGACAATATTTTCTATATTTAAAAAAGAATACTGTGGACTTTTAGGTGGCTTAACATTTTATAGGACACGTCATATTTGTAAAAGTGAAAAAAAAAAAAGAAAATACATACAAAAATGAACATCTTCCCTTTCTTGCACAGGGCATGTACAAACACAATTATGTACAAAAAGGACCCTTTTTGTGGGCTAGGTACTCTTCCCTTCAGCTACATAACTTCTTTCTGGTACATGCTTCTGAGAGGCTTTCTTTTCTTGGTTTCCTCCGGAGGTTGTATTAGGTGAACCTATCTGTTGCATGGGAGAAAGCAGGGAAATTCTGGTCTAGAGCTGCATGATGTAGGCTATGTGTATTAACCCATGTTGGATCATGTGTTCCAAACTACCAGGCTAAATCTGATAAAACAACATTTACAGGCAGACATTGTGGCTGCCTGATAACTTCCAGTTGTTTATTATTTGTTGTATACACAAAAATGCACTGAATAAAATGTTTATATTAAGATTTACTTTTAAAATGTGTCAGACTTTCTTCTTTGTCCTATCAATTGCCTCATTTATGCACTTAAATAATCTATGCATTCCACTCTCCAGCCATTTCAATTACAGAGAACATTGGGTTGTGGGAATTATATTTTAGTTGGCAGGATCTGTACTGATTGGTGATGTAGAATTGGGAGCTGTCTATGCTGCATTCTAGCTTGAAAAGCTTCTCACTTGAGGAACTCCTGAGCACACACACTCATACCCAGCATCTTTCTCATTTGTGGACACCAACATATCACATAGGGTGGGTGGGATATGCCTTTAATTGCCTCAGAATTGAGGTGGACAGGCTTATAGCGCTCCTTCTATCTGATATCTGTATAGTATGTGGTAGCGTGGCCGAGTGGTCTAAGGCGCTGGATTTAGGCTCCAGTCATTCCGATGGCGTGGGTTCGAATCCCACCGCTGCCAACGCTATTTGTATAATTTCCCCCTGGAGTGTATTTCTGATCCTGATACCTGGATGTTGCTCCACTGCTGTGGCATTTCCCTGTCCCTGTGAGGGCTGCCTTGGCTCAGTGGCGTTACAAAGTAAGCAAGACCAATTTTACTTTTTTCTTGAAATTGGTTTTGTTAAAAGTGACCAAATATCTTCTCTTCCTAAAAGATAAATCATGTTTGGGCCACTGCACGAGATCACACATCAAGACCCATGTGCCTCAGGGTTCCTTCTTAGAGAAGGGAACTGCAGGCTGTGCATGATCAAACAAGTCTTTACATAATTAGGCCAGTACAAAAACAAAACAAAAACAATCCCATTTGATGGGTAAAATCAGAACACTTCAGTGCTATAGAGTCTTATATATGCAGAGAAGATGTGACACGAGGTAGCAATTACCTGGCGAGTCAGTCTCTGCTAAGAAAAGCTGGGAAAGAATGATCTGAATGATGGCATGACACTGCGTTAACCTACCAGGCTTTGTTAATAAGGTCAGCCCTCTCCCACACTGTCTCTGTCATCTCGGGAAGAAGCACTTTCTTTAATGAGGGGTTTTGTCCATGATCACTCTGCTCTGATTGTCGCCCATGGTACATGTCAGGAATGATAAGGGTAAAGGGCGTCAAAATGTGACGCAAAGGATAAGCAATGTAAGAAAAAAAGTCAAATTGATAAGTATCCTGCAAGCACCATGCAGCTTACACTTGTTTATCTAATGTCATCAAAAGTGCAAAAGACTTTTTCTCAGTCTGAATTTGACAAATAGCAAACAAATTCCTAGTAGAACGAACTTAAAACATTGTTACACTGGTCTAAAGATATAAGTCCGAGTTGTGTAATTGTACAATAGTATAAGAGCAAAAGAGACTTTTGCTGGGAACTACAACGTATTGTACAACTCTACAATAAGCTCGCCCTCCATCCTTGGAGTGTGAGATAGAGTGGGCATCAATTTGGTTTTTGGAGACTGCCTCATTACGCCAATTGCCAGCAGAGACAGGAGAACTAATAGGCCTCTGTAATATAGGCCCTGATATGAGCTACTTCATCGTTCATGTAGTTTGACGTCCCCCTACTCCCTTCATTTCCTTTTGCCTATCTCTAGACTCCATTCATTAGCATGGGGCAGTCCAATTCATTAACGGAGGCTGCCTGCCTTGTTCAGAGATGGTGATGTGAGGAGCAGCCACTTTCACTCCGTGGTATCTCTTTTGCTCTCTCCTTCTCTTTCTTTCACCCACTGGCCAATCAGTTATTCTGCCCTTCACTTGGCCGGACTAATGAGTCTTCATGGAGCCCCTAAAAAGAGCAGATGCAAATCCTGAGGGTGTGTCTCATGCACATACACACACGCAGCCAAACTCATACACACACACACACACACATAAAGCAAAGCTATTGCCACTCCAGTGTGCAAGGATTTGAGATCTTGAGTGAGATCAGTCTGCAATAATCTGTCACGAATCAGACAGAGCCGATGGAGCTGTGATATATGTGAGCACTGTGTACCTGTGAACGCTATAACTCATTACCCTTTATCACTGCCAGCACGGGCTGAGTGGCTTCATTCCTCTCTCTCTCTCTCTCTCTCTCTCTCTCACCCAGTCTCCCTTTCTGTCTTTGTCATCTTCTTCACAACTGCACTTTTCAGGGCGACATTCTTTACATGTACAGAAATTACATGAATCTTTCTATAAATTGCTTTTAAGGAAAATTGGATGGCAAGGCTCACAGCGTTATCATTGACTGTATTAATGGTTACTAAATTATTCATTAAAGCTTTACAAATCAGCAATAAAATATAAATCTACGTTAGGAAAGCATTAATAAATTATTTATTAACATTGATAAAGTCACAAATAACAATTTACAACCCCTTCATGACTATGCTTTATTGTATAGGGTATGTAGAAGATGTGTGTTAATAATCAGACCTTTTCAAATTCATATACCGTTATATTCTTTAATATTCCATTGGGATTACTTATGTAATGGGACTTACAATGTTACAGATGAGTCTTGTTGCCTTTTATTATTCTTTTCTTACAGTGTTGTCACAACTGGTGTGTTTTACAGAAAACAATTTTCCACCTGCCAGTCAAGAAGTCAAAGCATGAAATGACTCCAATTATGAAACAAGCCGGACTGATTTGCTTCTCGCATTTTGCACACAGTTTAATATACAGCAAACTGAGTTAAGTGCAGCTTCCCAGAAATATTGATGCTTTAACAACCTCCGGAAGACGACAAAGACAACTGAATTTAATTGACTGGCTGACGCAGAAACCTCCCACGAGGGGCAGCTGCAGCTCTCATTTACTACTCTTCCTCTGCTCCTCCTCAATCTCTTTCTTTATCTGTTCGTTGTGGACAATTTAGGAGTAATTTACTCCATACATTGATATGCTATTTGCGAATAAAAAGAGTAAATGAAAAGTTGTGTTGTCAAGAATTTGAACATGAAGCTTTATTGTTATTTTTCACAGGTCCCAATACCTGAAAATGGACTATACCAAAGCAGAGGGGAGGAATTGAAGCTAACAGACTATAAATAATACCTAACTATATGACTCTAAACCCTGGAGACATACAAAGAGTAAACAGGCAGGAGTAAAGATACAGAACATGTGATAGAGGAGAAAGAAATAGGATAGAAAGGCTTAACAGCGAGATAAATAAAGTCACCCAGCCAGCGAGAGAAGTTGTACGTATCCCTCATGGGGAGAAAACAGCAGGAATGAGTGACACTTTAGTTATTGTGTAAAAACAGTGCACAGAGCTGGCATATATGCCTTGGCTTTCACATGAAAAACAAAACAAACCCAAAAAATAAGCAGGTGACAGCAGTCAAAAACATAAGCTGACTAACATCCTGCAGGCCTTCAGCTTATAACCAAAAAAATTGTCAGGTCGGGAAAGTGATGAAATTGAATGAAATGCACCGCTGCTAACCTCGGGAGTGCTCGGCCTCTCAGTCCCTCAACATCCTGGTGCCCTCTGAGAGCTGAGAATCCAAATAGAGTCTGCTGGTATTTGTCCCTCTAACAACCTCTCTTCCATCATCCTCCCCATGTGCCCCTGGTTGGCACCAAAAAGCCTGTAGCTCCATTCGCAACAGATTACCCTGAGCAGAGAGTGTCTCGCACCTCTGCTTATCAGAGCTAACAGCACATCAGAGCACCAGGGGCAGGCAGAAAAGATGGGTAAGACACACTGCCCAGAGAATTCACATTGATAACAACCACCACAAATAGCATAAGACATCACTGCTTCCCCCATTAGAGACGCGGTACAGATGGGGTGTCGCCTCCTGTGTATTCTTCAGGCTATAGTTGAATTTAATGTGGATTGTTTATCAGCGACGGGAGCTCGACCCACTTGTGATTACTGAGAAATAAACTAAAGGGAAATACATTGAAACAAGTTAAATGTCTTTTTTGTTGTGTTGGCTTTGCGCTCCACCACGCCACACTGAATTTGAAATGAAACAATGACTATAAGGTTAAAGTGCTGACTTTAAGCATTCATTTGAGGATATTCACATTCACATCAGATAAACAGCATATTAACTGTAGCCTTTTTCATACATATTTCCCCCATTTTAGAGAGAAAGCTATTTGGAAATCCTTCACGTCAGTAGACATTCGGGATCTTCCTTTGTGATTCTGTTTTAGGCCTGTAAAGCAGCAATTTTCACTTTGCTTGTTTCTGGACTGAAATATGGACTGAGGTCAGGTGACTCACTTGATCAGACAAGACCATTCCTGAGTTTGGAAATAATAAACTCTACATTTAGGATAATTGGCATGCTTCATATACTGTACTGTATAGTAATATATAGAAAGGGCTATAAGTTCTGCACAATTCATTGATCCAATATAGATGTGAATGCCTTAAAACTTCTTTAAACACAGCACTTCAGGTGGCCCAGGGGGTTAGGGCACTTGCTGTGTGATCGCAACATCCCTGGTTAAGGTACAGCTGGTGACCTTTGCTGCGTGTCATCCCTCAACATCTGTCCCTCCCTTCACATTTCCTGTCAGCTCCCTACTGTTGACTCTCTAATAAAAAGGCACAACATGCCATAAAAAAATACTCAAACAAGACAAGTCTACAGCCATGCTGGCCGCTCTGTGAGGCTACACTTGCACACAGAAGTGCTTTGAGCTAAATGCTAACGCCAGCATGCTAACATGTTGATGTTTAGCAGGTACAATGTTTACCATGTTAATCATCTTAATTGAGCTCATTAGCATGCTAACATTTGCTAATTAGCACAAAACACAGAATACAGCTGAGATAAAGGGAATGTCAATGTTTTGCAGATATTTGGTGGTAAAAGTATTGAACAAAATACAATTTTGACCTGATGATGGCACTAGATGAAAAGTAAGGGGATCACCAAAGTGATTACAATACCACCTGAGGGGGACATTAACGTCTGGACAAAATTTCATGGCAATCCATCCAACAGTTGTGGAGATATTTCTGTCTGGACCATCTGACCAACCAACATTGCCATCTCTAGAGACTTGCTGCTAGCAGCTCGTCACTGTTTCATTTAAATGAGTGAAAACAATGAAAATCACATCACTGTAATACCTTCTGACTACACTGTATATACTGTATGTGTCCATCCATCTCATCTACCATTACACATACAGTAGTTGCAGATAGATCCGTGTAGAGTGGGAATAGTTAATGTAATAGTTTAACGCAAATGAATGTTTGTGAATTCAGAGTACAATGCTGTGGGCGGACTGACTCTACTCAAAGGCTTATAGTAGCAATCACATTTCAGTAAGGTATCACTTCTCAAGAGAGGAAATCAAGTTGCTGATTTTTTGCTTGAAACCATTTGGACAGACAAGGACCTCTGGCTAGGCAGGGAAATTGCATCATCATGGAAAGGTTTTAGTTACAGCACAACACTGTGTTTTCTGTGTATTAGATAACAGATTTAGAGCACACAGTATAACAAATTACTCAAAAGCTGACAGAAAATCCATTATCAAAAGCCCTTTGTCTGGTTTGAGCGACGTGTGCAAAATCTAGTAATTACGTATTAACTCACACACCGGTCATATGTCATAGGTCTGCCGTACATCTGGGTGTTTTATCTGGGAGCCTATATGCAGTGATAGTTTTGCACAAGACCCATCATGTCAAAGATTACATAAATACAAGAGGAGTAATTAGACTGAATGGAGAAAAATAATTGGTTGATGCAGCACCACGAAAGCCTGAAAGGGTTCTGACCAACCGATGAGTGATCACATATCCCATCTCAGCCAGGAAAGACAGATTAACATTATTATAATCCAGACAAAGAGAACAACCCATTACTTTAATGAATAATCCCCAGTTAATAACGTGGAAGAGCAGATTTGGATGTGAATTATGGATAATGTAAGGAGGAAACAAATTAATGTTTTCTCTGTTGTGTATGGCAGCTGTTCTCATTACAATTTATATTTTGTATTCGCACCCAAAAAAACATCTAAGTGGCCCTGGGGTAAAAAAAAAGCCACCAGCTGTAGTCTTTTTGTTTTATGTAAACTCTGGAAAGCTCATGGTAAAATACTGTATATAAGCTGCACTTAGTGTAAATATGATTCTAAGATACTCATAGAGGGGTCTCTGCTAACACATGCACTTAAAAAATGGCTATACCGACACACCTGGGGCTGTCTGACCCGGGTGTGACATTGATGAGATTTGCGACTCTATGCATTGCAAGTTTTAACTTGATATCAGCAGAATCAGAATCAGAATCAGAAACTGTTTATTGCCAAGTAACATACATTACAAGGAATTTGCTGTGGTCTGAAGGTGCTATTGTTTTGATAACAAATAAGTAGAATATAAAAGCTAAAATAAGAATAAGAATAAAAATAAAAATAAAAAATAAGATAAGATAAATAACAACAGTGCAGTGACCAGAATAAAGTAAAGTGTCCAGATAAAGTGTCCAGTAGGGGGTGGGTGCGTTAATGTAACGCAGTGGGGACAGGGGTGACAGAATAACAAGCATGTCACAAGAGGGGAAGGCATGCCAGATGTGCTGTACCATAGGAACACATCTCTGTGATCTTCCCACTACTATACATGATCAATTTGTGTAAATCAGTAAATGCCAGGAGTTATTTTGAACAAAACAAACAAAATTACAATAAATTACAATATTTCCTTCTGGCTGTATTGTATTCTGGTCTACTGAGGTTAAAGTCTGGAGAGAGTTTGTATCTCTGGTTCATTAATGATGCATTTCTCCCTGAAGGATTATTAAATGTCAGTGGAAAATGTTATCTGGCAAGAGGCTCTTCCTCGTTGAATCTGAGGGACTGACACCAAAGCCTGATGTTTACTGTTGAGATGTTAGATTCACTTTTTTTGTGCAACCAATTAACATTCTAGCTCTCCTAAAATGTCTTGGTGTGACATTACATTATCTGTGACAGGCTAGTTTTACATGGGAATGATATCAAATACACAGTATATACCCCAGTGAAACAAAATTGGGCTTGCAATGAAATGGAGTGGTGCTTTTATTTATGGGTGACAATTTTCTGTAAAGATAAAACCTGTTACTTGGCACAGAAACAGCTTAGCTAGGTCAGCTGGGGATGGGCGATATAGCTGAAGAATGTATCACGATAAAATGTTTAATTCGATAATTATTGATCGTTTTTAATTACGCTTTAATAAAGAACAGGAGAAAAAAAGGTTGAATTTAACCACCTTACTCTGAATTTAACAATTTCCTCACTGGCAGCATTCATTTTCTTACTACAAGCTGTTTCTGTCGTTGTGTTACATGTCGATGGTGCAACTGAACAAAACACCTGTTTGCGTGTCACTCGTAGCACGTTCTTTTCTCAAGGGATTGGCTGTTTATGAACCAGGGCGTATTCATTATGTGCTTTCATGGCGGTACATATCGCTATTGTTTCATCGCCCAGGCCTAAGATCAGCTGACTTTTATTCCTTTCATTTCTGTTTTTTTTTGTGTTCTACAAATTCAGTATTAACTCTCATTTCACTTGGAGAAAACAAACATATACTGGTACACTGCGTTTGGGACTGTATGGCTACGAGTCTTACATAAGAGAATAGGCTCAGAAACATTTCATCTACTTTGATATTGTAGGTTCAAATAGCAACCACGGTCTGAGGTCATGCCCTCACTCTATTCTGTCTTTTCAGTCACTCTCCTCCACACCAATGAAAAGAAGAAAGATATTACATAATTGTCTTTTTTTTGTCAAAATGTGAGACCATTTCATTTATCATGGCACCTTTTGAGTCATGTTTTTGAGAGGTTTGTGTGAGCCCGATATGTAATTTTTTCAGCAGATACTATGAACTGATCCACCAACCATATTTCTATACTCTACTCTCAGTTATCATTGTGTATATTCCTTGCAGTCTCCAACAATGCAGCCACACTGCTATATAAATAAATGTCATCAATTCTTACAGACAGGGACATCACCAATTAATTTTGCTAAAACTATTTGAAATTAGATTCATTCAAGAGATGTCCAAACAACCAGCATGGTGTGTTATGCAACTGCAGTACATTTCAATGCTGCTTCCATTGTTTTGTTTCACTACTTCTTTACCTGTTCCAACTGGATTTGCTTCAGTACTTCTAACCTCAACTTTTTAAAATCTCACTCATGCAAAGCCAAGTCATTCCCTCAGGAAACACTGGTGTACTACTCATTTCCCCCTGCCTGACTAACATACTCGCTGTCAACTCCAGCACTGTGAATCACCCGTTCCTATTTACCATAATCAGCCACTCAAATAGTCAACAACAGATATCACGTTTCCACCACAAAGTGAAGAATCTGATCTTACTCATCATTTCTTGTGATTCTTGTTTTTGTTAGCATCGTATCTGTGTCATCTGAAGTCCAAATGCATTTCAGTTTGCATTCTCCTTCCATTCTCCCTGTCTCCACTCTTATCGTTAATAACCACCCATTTTCCCTCTTTGAGCTGCATGGTGTGTTCCCCCTCCCTTTTCTCCGTCTCACTCCTCCCTTCTCCTCACTGCTTGTTTCCATGTGCAGGAGGGAATCCCAACTCTTGCCTCACTGCAGTGGATGAGGTCAGGCATTACGTAACAGGGAGCGAACAAGCCAGACAACCAGCACTCACCTCTGTTAGCATGCAGTCAAGCAATATGGCAGGCAGGGAGAAGCAAGCAGGCAGGGGCCACATCCAATATTTATGAAGCCTCTGCAGCATAAATTCTTCCCCTGCCCTGCTACAGTATAGTAGACATCACTTGGTAAACGGCTGTGTGGAAAACATTTTGCCTCCAGTCCTTGAATCCTGCATCATTCACCCCTGCACCCCGCATCATCTCCAAATAAGCAGGTGTTATATATTATACTTACGGGGATACAAGAAACAAAAGAGCCTGAGGGGAACATTAATGAGAGCTCAGATCAATGCCAGTCCAACCAGGAAATGTGTGGAGAACGGAGCCGACAGATGTAAGAGTGGATATCTTCAGAATATCTGATAAAATTAGATCACATAATGAAATGTCTGTCAAAATGTTTTGATATTACATTGATTATGTATCATGGGTAAACAGCCAAGACAGAATGTGTAAAAGATGTAGTCTATGATGTCTGTCCCTGTCAAAACAAGCTCACAAGCTTTAATATCCTGCTGGATGGACTGCCACAAGCCTAGGTCTGGGAATTAATCAATACTCCTGCTCTTATCGAATTGGTGGGATGCCGTGATTTACTGATCTGATAATGAGTAAAGAAATTTACTTTGCTGAGAAAACATGATATTTGTGAAGGTGATTCCACCTTCCACGTATGCATACTGGTAATACACCCACGCAAATAAATGGCCTTGGCATTAAACATGTGACAAGAGAAAGGAGTGAGGGAACAGAGGATAAAGGAAAGGATTCGAGACGTGTGAGCCAGAGAAAACACATGAGCGTGAAGAGAGAAGATATTATGAAATGAACAGAACAGAAACACAGGGCAAAACATCAAGCTCCCTACAGGGAAGTCTCCTGTTTGATCATAGGTTGATTGCTTGCAATAACGGAACGTTTTGTAAAGAGAGCATGGATGCAGCAGGTTACTATGTAGTCTGCCAAAGCTGAAATTCTACTGTGTCTGTGCCATCTTGTTTACTATACTGGTCTGGTACTGTATGTTTTCATCCAAATGTTGAGCAAATGTGAATTCACACAAATGTCAGCAAGAGAAAATGCAAATCAGCAGCTTGTTCAATCTACATTTAATATAGGGAAGGACAAGACAGAAGGGTGTAAAAAAGCTCCAGCACTTCCTAACTCATGAAAATGATTTGCTGCTGAAAACATAACTGTGTTATTTTCATGAATTAATTAGTCAATAATGACAATAATACAATATTTTGCATATTCTTACCATTGTCAGACAATTTTGTTTGTCTCTGATAATCCTGATTCTAGTCGTAAAAATCCCAAATGAAATTATGTAATGATGTAATGATGGCGATAGACTGGATCGGCATGCAGAGAATTTCACATCTTTATCCCTCGACTGTCAATAGCAACTAGCTCAGACTAGAACGGACTCAGTCCAACCTGGTTGTGAAGCCTGGATTATCAGTCTAACCAGCCAGGCAATTATAATGTGAGTCCGTCTTTACACACCAAGCTGCGAGCTTCCTTTCAGTTCTCTCGCCCTCTCTCATCTCTATCTCTCTCTCCCCCTCTATCGCACAACTCCACACTGTCTCCTCTCCTCTTCCACACCATTACAAGTCCCTTTCTCAGTTTCTCTCATGGCTCTCTGTTCTGCTATCTCCTGGTCTTATCTGCAGTGTGCACAATCACTTTCTCTCTCCCTCCGGCTGGAGCTTTCTTGTGCTTTATGCTTGTGTGTCATATCTTCAGTCTCCATCTCTGAGTGATTGTTGTCTCTGTGCTTCACACAAGTAGCGCAGTGTTGTGGAAATTGCTTTCATGCAGTACACCTTCCCCTTCCACTTTCTGATAATTTGGTGTTGATTCCACTTGTCAATAGCGGGACTTGTGGTTAGGACGAATAATGTATATGCTTGGAGGTCTGTGGCTTAAATGCCCATTAACAGCTCAGCCTGCGAGCTCAGATGAACCAGGATGTCGATATCTTGGCCAACTGTCTATCAGCTTTCTAAGTGGAGCTGGAGCCAGCAGCCTAGGGAGACTTATAAATCTGCTGGGCATAAGGGCTGGGTATCAGTATTCAATGAAAATTCACAGAATCTCTACACTCTCTGTTGCCACTATCACCATGAAAAGTACTGCCTTCGGTTATAATTACTATGAAATATTATATCATGTCAGGGGAACAAACAATTCCACTTTGTATGCCATTTTACTACTTCTGTTTACTGTGTTTTGCAGAATAATCAGGATGTTTCTACCACCGAAGAAACTTGTTTCACGTAAAAAAGAAGTGTCTTATCAAACATAAAAAGTGAATATGTTTGTAGTCTTCTAGAGTTTTTGAATTCAGAGTTTACTTACAAACATGAATTCTTTATTATTAAAAAGACCTTCCTGACACACCCAGTTGGGTTTGTAGAATGCAAAACCAAACTGCAGTACCACTACAGGGATCGGATCTTAGGTCTGTGAGAAACTGAGTGTCTCACCCACATGTGCAGAAGTGGGTGTGCCTCATGAATGGGGTTTCTGAGGTCATGATTTCACCTTAAATGCATTCTTCCCCACCACTAAAAGCTAACCTAATAATACAGACACATTTATCTGAATATCATAATGATGACAGCGTGAAAAGAGACAGAGCAACTCATTTCAGTAACAGTTTTTATGCAAGAGACAGACAGAGAAGATGTGTTGGAGTTATCTGATGTTGTGTTAGCATAATGCCATCGAGTGTTTACATTGGGAAGCAGAGAGTTTAGCTTGTTTCACCAAGAGGCAGCACTGTCTGCCAGTCTCACTGGGTGAGCTGGCAAGAAGAAGGCATCTCCGCCGCCCACAGTTGATCAGCAACACATATGTACGTTTGCGCACAAAGATCTGCAAATACAGACCCACACAGAAATACAAGCCTGCTCAGCATCGCCAGTGATATGTCATTTAGCAAAACCCTTTCATGACATGAGTCTACAGGGCAAATACAGAAAGCACAAACACACACAAAAACTACATAGTATATACACTAGCACATATTGTGTTCAATCATGACATGTCTTTATACAGTAGCAGGTCCTGCTCATTTTTGAGTGATGACATTACATTTGTCTCTCTGGATAGATCTGATTCAGTTATTCTGCTCTGCCAAGTTGATAAAGTTTTTTTTTCTCTTGATGTGTTAAAGAAAACAATTCAACATCGAGTCACATATGGCAGACATATTCAGCTGCAGTGTGTGCTGTGGGTTTAAAATATTAAGCATATTGCAATTCTGGCTTCACCCCAATCAGTGAAGTAAGTAG
Source organism: Enoplosus armatus (assembly GCF_043641665.1). Lineage (NCBI taxonomy): Eukaryota > Metazoa > Chordata > Actinopteri > Centrarchiformes > Enoplosidae > Enoplosus > Enoplosus armatus. The sequence continues at coordinate 15,150,912 of NC_092189.1, forward strand.
CATGTTTTGCCAGTGGCAGCTGTTGGAAAATAACTCTGACATCACTGATGTCATCACTGTGTGATCAGATATTTGAATGGTAGTCAGGGTTTTCCATGAGTCCAGTTGGCTTTAGCCATGCTGTGCAGAGCCAAGACATGCGTTTCCACTACTGCCTCACAGCAGGGGATAGCAGCTCTGCTGTGGTCCTGCTTAGTAGTAGCGTCGACCACAGCCAACCCCTGACATGAAGAACTGGAGTCAGATGTCTAAATGCTGTGCAGACACAAAATACATGCATATGCCATTTCAAACACATGAACTGGTATTTATGAAAGACAAATGTTAGGTGAGAATGTGCGCACCTCACGCATAATTCAGATCAGGCACGCACAGTCATGGCATGCACAGTCTTCTAGAGGCAGATGAGGTTGAAATGATAAATTAAATTAATCTACATAATAAAACTTTGTTTCTTTAGGTTTTTGCCAATTTCCCTGATTGAGTAATTATTTTTTACAATCTTCAAAAAAAATCAAAGGCACATTAGACTTCGTTATAATTAATTACTTATGACTGATGCATATATTTTTCATTCTTTTTTTCATTTTATCCTCACTTGAGAAGCACTTTGCATGAGCGCTATAAATTAATCATTGATCATCATCCTGACGTTTAATACTGATGATTGCGATACATGCCATTTATTTGTGGTATGAGCGCTATAAATAGCCACAACTGTGCGTACTGGTTGCGCATAATGACAGCTGCTCTGGCACTGTTGGAAAACCTCGTCAATGCCACACAGTCAGTAAAATTGCTTAACGGTTCTTTTCATTGACAGGTCTCTATAGTGGTGGAGCAGGCAGATGTATTGATACATAACCGTGTAATTAGAGGCATTTCTATATCTATTTATGACAAACTGTGGGAATCAGGCTTATCATTTTCAATAGGTCTGGCTAACATGAGGCATCTCGGTCTCATGCAATAACGTAGAGCAGGTTCAGTTTCTATTAATCACCACATAATTCAAATTCAAATTAGTAAGTGTCAGGACTGTATCCAGTTTTTAAAAAACAACATATACAAATGTGCTGAGAAAGGTTAGAGATTAGCAGTATGTTAAGAGTGGGCATTGGTGGTTGCATGTGCGCATATTGTATGTCTGCTTTCACATGTCTTATGCATTGGCTGGGCTAGAGATTGCTGTGGTGGGAAAATAAGAGTGTGTGTGCGCACTGTGTTGTTGCATTTGTCATTACCTATTATAACTTATTGCATGCTAAGAGGGTGTAGGTTGAATGAACATATTGCCACAAGGCTCTGCAGCCACTTCACATGAATGATGATTAACCTGCCAAAAGGTTGCTGTAATCACTTTGATCTTGTTTTAACATACATCTTATTAAATGCATCTTAATCATGTTCATATTAGCAATGCTGACTTAATAAGCAAGAGCATTTGAATTGTGTATTTCTCGGTCATAATGTCTAAGCACTCCCATGTTCAATCTCTTTAATAACACAAACAATATCTGTAATAACTTAAATAGTTCTGTTGTTTGTAATGAGACCAGGAGCTCATTAAATACAGCTTATGAAAAGGATTCATACCAAGCTGGAAAAACAGCTGTCTCTTAAATCACTGTTAGGCTATAAGTGCCAGACACTAAATCTCAGAAATTGTTGACCATACTATGGCAGACCTTTTTCAATATATTTCTGTTCACTACTTTTTGTTGTTTCATAAAGAGCAGATATTATGGAAACAAACGTATCATAGGCTACATCTACACTATCCACATAGACATTATTTCAAATGTCTATTTCAAAATAATTTTTCATCTAAACACAGCCCTGAAAAGTTGCCAAGACTGGTAAATGGTCAGATCATCTATTAGTAGTCCACTTACTATTAATTCTGTCTACTGTTCTATCAATAACATTGGTCAATATACTGTCCATTAGCATAGTACAGCTTGTTAGTATATTTGAGGGATATAAACTCCTACTGTACATTGGTTGTGCATACATTTGCCATATCATTATATACTATTTATATATATATATATATATATATATATATATATATATATATATATATATGAATGGAGTGCGCATGCACCAACTGTGCATGCAGCCTGTTACAGTCGCTCCTGTTTGTTTTCCTATTTTTTCTTACTTTTCTCCTTTATCCTTTATCATAACTCCGTAATTTTTAACATATATTTAGTATAATTTCCCCCCGGCATCAATTAAGTATTTCTGATTCTGATTCTGAATATCAAAATACCAAAACCGTAGGCACACAATTATAGATAAAGATATAGATGTAGACATATAGATATTCATATTTATGAATACAAATCACTATTTTGTGCATCTGCTCTGAGCATATTCGGATGTTTTGAGTGTGCTTGACTGAAGTAGGGAATGTGAAGGCTCTGTTGGTGATGAGGGTTGAGATGGTGGTGGGGGGTGGGATTCCCTGAAGCTCTGAGTGCTGATAATCAATCTCTCAACAGGAGAGAAGGCCCTCACTGAATGGAAGGGATCCTCTCTGGTTGTGTTTACTTCAGGCTGAGGGAGAGATGATGACAGTTTGGGTCAAAGTTAATGTGTCTACGTGTGCATGGCTGGAATTTATGTGTCTGCAAATGAGTGAGCCGGTGAGCAAGCGGGGCACTGTGATGTGTGGGTGTGTAATGTGGGTGCGCTCGGTTAGCGCATGTTCATTCCCAGTGCCACACTGTATTGACACAGTGCATACGTTTCATGTGAATACAGTTCACTGCATAGTACAGTACTGGATTGCATTTGTCTTTGCAAAATTTGAAAAGCAGATCTTAAACAAGAGGAGTTCACAATTCATCTTAGAATTGAAAGACCCTTGACATTGTTTACAAAAAGAAGATGAAAGGAAGGGGAGGAGAAAGAAGGGGGGGGGGGGGGGAGTCAGTCATTCTGGGCACCTCACAGACGGGAGCCGGTTGCCATGGTTTCAGAGTAGTTGTGGCTGGCGTTGCAGGGCCGATGGGAGGCAGGCAGCTGGGCGCCTAACAGCAGCAGATGGAGCAACGCAGGTTTCCAAGAACACACAGGCACTGTTCCTCGCCTACATGTGTCATATCATTCCCGTCATCATTTTCCTATCCACACATAGTGCACACACACACACACACACACAGATAGACACCAGACTACTCCTTGGGGAGTCATGGCTGGGGTTTAGCAGGCTTTTAGCCTTTTATGTGGCAGCATCTTCCCCACCAGAATACGCAGAACAAAGCTCCATGACGTCAGCTGTCATTAAGTATAGACTTAGAAGTCTGCTGCTGGATTTACAAGAAATACAGTGTTTGATCTTAAGCAACATGAATTGAATGAATGGCAAACAAACAATACAGACTCGCTTAGATTAAAAAGTACACCATTCGCTCTTATCATCAAAGGGAACTTTGAAACCATTAAGTGTGAAGTTACAAATGATCTGCTGTACTTTTTTGTTTGGATGCTGCTCACAAATGGCCCTGTCTCTATCTGATCATTTTACAGCATCATAAATCATCAGTTGTATTCATTGAGCTAATTAGGGTTTCACAAAAAGCACATTTACTTAAAAAGTAACCCTTAAAGTATTCTAAAACTATATTTAACTAAATAGATTTTTGTCAGAAAAACAGACATGTACTCACGCCCACACGTATACCAAGAGATGCTTCTGCTGTGGTTAGCCAGCAGTAGTAGGTTTCTGCTTTTGCCCCCAAAATATACTTCAATGTGCATATATGCATGATTAAGTCAAGTGCATGTGTCTGTGCATGTCCATGTCCATGTGTGTTTGTGTGTGTCTTTGTGCATGGTGTTATTTTAAAGTAAAGAAAGAGAGATAAGCAGAGGAGGCAGCTGAAAACAATAACCAGAGGATCATTGAACCCACGACTGTGAACTTTAATAACTTCACAGACCTGTGCTCTCACCATGGGTAAGATACGTTTAATAATAGCTAGGCAGCATGAGATATGAAATACAGAGAAAAACTTCTATCATCCTATATCCACTGTAATTCTTTGCTATGCACCTTGGCAGGATGGCATCAAATCATTAATACAGATTGGATGTAAACTGACCAGGTATTATAGGTATGAGAGCAGGAAAAGAACAAATGAAAGCATACCATACCTTGCTCTTGATATTTTTTTCCTCAAATCTATCACAACTCTACAGAAGAAACCTTTTTTTGTGCAGTTTCTATGGAAACCATAATTAGAGTCCAGCACGATCACACTGTTTCCAATTAGAGCATGGCTCTGTACCAAATCCAGCAATGCCAACTGGTTGCTGGATTTTGTTATACATCACGGACAGCACATTTGTCAAAGTTGGGTGTAAAAGAGCAGAGCTATCCTCGACCAAAACACTGGCTGGAAAGAGCGGAGAGAGAGAGAGAGAGAGAGAGAGAGGGAGAGAGAGAGAGAGAGATGGACAAAGCGTTGAACCAAATGGAGAGTGTGATAGTGGAAATGGAGCAGTCATCACGATAAACAAACAGCTTTCTTCATGTTTGGACAGCGCTGCCTTGGCTGACCTCCCACAGATGAGTGAACAGCTGAAAGATTGTTTGGCCAGAGGGGATCCTGTTAATATCAGCTAATTAATATTCATTACATTATGACATGATTACTCATTGAAAGGCTCCCTACCCCCCCACAGTGTCTCTCATATTGCGCTTGCTTGAATGAATCCCTCTGAAGTATTTTCCCGCTCAGCACATACAGACCCTTTGGTCATGCTCACAGCTGAAGAACATTTAATCGCTGCATCCATGTCACTGTTCCACTCAATCACACATCTCATCCATCTTGCCCCACATGCTAAGCAGGGGGAATTGGAGCGACTGTGGAATTATGCCCATTAGAATAATTCATTTCCCTTGGCGGGCCAAATGAGAATGTATCAGCGTTATTAATAATGTGGTAGCCAGGTCCAAAAACAGCCCTCCACTGACAGAGATGGAGGAGGCCAGTCAAATTAAGCTGAGAAACTCACCACAGGCCTCAGGCTGCTGCTAGACTATGCTGAACTGCACTTTACGAGTGAGCAGAGTCCCACAGATATTCTATATGGAGTATATAAAAGAATTGGTAGATGCAAAACTTATTCACTTCTACTGAATATGTGCTGTGCACTATGACACCGATGTATGAACTCAATGTATTGATTCACTCCAAAGGATACAGCAGGCAATTCATCATTTCTATATAGTGCTATGCATTTCGCATACAGCTATAAATCATGGTCTGTAATTGCCCACAGCAGGATTTGATTTTTTTTACATCACATAGAATACTAGCTGACAAAATATGTTCATAAGTATTGATTCATATGTGTTTTTCTCTGTTTGTGTGACAGAGAAGAAATTCCCTTGATTTTTTTTACCACAGGTTTGTAATTACCACTCAGCATTTCAACAGACCCTTTTGTTGTTTTATATCTATCTAAAAATGACACGTCTGAATGGATAATGCGCCTTATGTGCCATGTTTCTGCTTTCACCTGAACTTGAAGAGCAGTCATCCATTGTCTATTCAGCACATACAATCAGGTAATTCGTGTAATTAAAAAGGGAAAAAATTACACAAAGACATGTCAGTTACAGGAGTCACACTTTCCACACACCCAAAGCCTGTGTCACATAAGATAATGCACAATGAAGCAATGACCCGTGTACCGTGGGCAGTTGAAACTAACCCGATGTTATGAGCTACTGTGTGACTGACCACACCCATCACATATCTGAACACACACAGTCACACATGCACGCACTTAAGGACTTACTGGCCAACAGATGTTCCTGCCTGCAGTAAATACACGACAACACAAGACTGGCCAAAATATGATGTCATCATTCATGGTTGCTCACATCTGCACAGATTTGTTACAAAACGAAAAATCTGCCATTTGAAAAAGGTCACAGCCACTCTTACTCTGACTGATCACCCCAATGTCATAAATGGAACAAATTATGTCAGTTTTTACTGCTGGAATTTTTCAATCATTCTGGTTTAGCTGCCATTTAAAGGCCAAGGACATGGATGTAACAATAATATGTGTATGGCAGCATGTTTCGAGAGATTAGTTCCTGATTTTCCTGTGGGTGTCGGAGGACTGACAGAACACAGAATAATCCATTCATTAATATAAAAACACTCAGCTCGGGCACAATAAAACATCAGTAAAACAGTGACTGTGACAAAATCGAGTAAAGACTTGTCGTGAATTTAAATGGTTTATCCAGCTTGGCCAGCTTTTACAGTTTTTCTCAGTTGTCTTGGCACTTAAATGAAAATCATTCATCTTCAAACACTGTGTGAACATCTATTCCTAATTTTCTCACAACAGCATATGTATTTCCTCATACTTTCACACAGAACTCAAATATACAAGTCCAATTATCTTCAATTATCCAAGTGATGCACTGAGCAAGGTTTGGAGATGAAAATGGATTTAAGTGCTTTTCTAATTTGTTTGTGTTACTCTAGTGTAGATGATAAAGGTCAATCTTAAAATTAAGTAATATGTTCATCCTCAAATTCTAGCGCAACTTTTCACATGTTGTCAAATAGATGACGCCTAACAGCTATCACTTCCCAAACACATCTCCACCAAAGAGGATGAAAGTGTCTCCCTCACAGAAATGTCTGCTTATGGCTAATGTAGCAAAACACTCCAATGTTGCTAAACTGCCCACAAAATGTATTAAAGTGAAAGCCAGCACGGAATAAACAGCACAGGGACAAATTTATCAAATCTCACAGTCTATGTCATCAAATAGATGGCCAACAACATGCCATGTGCCATATGAGTACCTCACCACCCTCATACAGAGTGTGCTTTAAATGCATGTTGTTCCACTCCGGTAGAATACTATGATTTCAGCCTGATACACACCAGCTTAAAAAGACAAAGATGTACCTTGAGCAACCAGCAGGGTATGTCAAGCATTTCATAATGCAGTTCTTTAAACTGCGCTGTCTTAAAGCTGTCTGTCTGACCCTCACAAACCTGGTGGTACCAGAGGGGATCTTGATAAGAGACCAAAGAGTAAAGAGTAGTGTTGTTGTCATCTCTTAGTATCTACCCGATGTGTGTGCACATTCACACATGCATGTGAATGTTAATTACTGCAAGAGCGTGTATGACTAAAAAGAGATTTCATTTTAAAGTCTCTAGCCGTGGTCCTTAAAGACTCATGCTGATGCAAGTGGCCATTCCACTTCACCTCAGCGAACCTAGCAGCACTTTTTATAATTCATGACTTCAGCAGAGCCACTTTTTGTTACCCTTTTTGTTGTTTATTCTACAACTGACAATTTTTGCTAGATGACCCAGCTCTTATCTTTCCTTACTCTTTATGTTATTCACTGCTACTCTGATGTGAAAATCAGTACACAGTATTTACTAAAAAGATACAGTAATGTATTGAAAATAATAACATGAAAGTGGGGCCCTATACAGACTGAGTGAGTGATGTTCAAAAATGCAGTGAAAGGCTTCAGAAACTTAAAGTCATAAAAGATTAATTACATTTGCAGCCTCTCACCCTTTCATTCTTATGTTGTGTGCACTTTTATTCTCAATGGGCCTCATAAACTTGAGTGACGGGAATGGATTATTGTGGAATGGCATATTTACCACCCATACATCTCATGTTCCCCCATAATACCAAGATCTGGTGGCCAGCACATAGCTCAGTCAAAGGTTTACATAATCTGCAACAAAAATACACTGGCAATGTGTGCATTACAATATTCATTTATGATAGGAAGAGTCATATCTGTGGAAAAGAATAAGCATCACTCACAGTCTTATTCAATGCCAAAGATGCCACAAATACTGCAATCTACTGGCTAAATAATGCAGGACGATGCCACTGTCCTGGGCAGTGAAACAAATGGTGTGACTAAACACCGAATGCCAACATTCAGGCCATGTTTACTTTTTATGCCACAAATCTGGCTTTCCTCTCTAATTACACAACCTTAGACGAACCTGAGTGAGTTTAACATTTAGTTTTATGAATCTTCAAGACAGACATCAAGTCACAAGTAGGGTTAATGATGGACTGGCAGCCAAATCAACCAAAATATAATGCTACTAAAAACCACGCTCCTACTGTAAAGTCCCACAGAGTATTTCATATACCAGACTCCGTTAATGAGAACGTAATCAAACAGAGATCACAGCGTCACAGAGGCCTTGTCTGGTCCACAACTGAGCAGCCACATAAAAACAAGCAGCACAGGAGCAACTTCAGCTGACGAGATCACAACACAATGAGCTAATAGCACGGCGGCCAACAAAACCCAACAATGCACACATATCAGAAAATAAAAATGACTTGCACTTACTGTTTGCAGGTCTACATGTGGAATAAATCCATGTGCCAATCTGGAGACCTTCAGGTGTAAATTCAGTCATCCTTGATAAGTCCAACTGTATGTTTCCATCGAGCTTTCCTCCACAGCTGTTGCCGACTGATGTCCGCTCAGGCACACGACCAGTCTTTCTTCCATAATCTGTCAAATAATGTTCTCAAAATCTTCTGAATCATTATTTGCTAAACATTTGTTTTCCGTTTATACAACCAGCACAAACCGTTAGCTAGCTAGCTAGTTCCAACTGGTAACTGTTACACATTCCAAAAAGAAAAACAAATTTAACTTTGAAAAACTTGACAACTCGTTGAACAAACATTCCTCCGTTTTTGAGGACGTAGGAGAATCCCAAAAGGATCTTCTACCCAGCCGGTTGCTGGCTTTTCCCCTTGAACCTTTTTACAAGGTGCGTCTTGAATGCATGAAAGAACAATTCTGGCAGCTGGACGAATTTGCGAAATTTCATTTCACTTCCGGTTTCAATATCCGCCTTTTTCAGGTAGCAAAATTGATATTTAAAAAAAGACAAACAATGCGAAAATGACACAAAAAAATAGGGTAATTATAGGTCATTTGGAAATGAAAAATAATTAAAATCATCATGATTGGATGACTTTAATTGATTGATTGGAGGGTGTGTTATGTGTGTTATGTTAAAAATAGTACAAGGATTTATTCATCACAGTTTAGCAGGTGTGTCTCCTGTGCTGTACCTACCCATTATGCTGACATCTATGGGTGTCAGCAAAACAATAATGGATAAATAAGTGAGCCAGCCGCCACCCACACTATAATGTGCACCATCTTTCCATTCTAATAGCCTATATTAAAATAGTTGTTGCTCTGGATTTCCCATTCTTGGATTAAGAGCCAACATTTTCAATACACTGTTTATCCTGACACACACTGTCAATGCCTTTAATCCTGTAATATTATTACATGGAAATGATTAAAATACTAACCTTATTTAAGCAAAACAACCGTCTATCTGTGTTCACAATAGCCATAAACAAAACGATGTCTGAGAGACCACTGTTTATTAAGACTAGGAACTAATGGTATCCAGTGGAAGATATAGTACAATTCAGTTTCCACAAAGCATGATGTTGATGAGGGTGAATGGTAGAAGCTGAGTACAATGCCAGATTGTTTATGCTGAAAGAAATATGACACCTTTAAGAACAGCATCAGTGTGCAGCACAAACGTCTGAACTATGAATTTCAAAAGGCTGTGAAAAAAACCTGAAGCTTGCTACAAAGAGAAATTAGAGACTAAGCTACAGGGCAAAGATGTCAAGAGTGTCAAGGTTTGCAGACATCACAGAGCACAATACCAAGCAGCATAGTCTAGTTTGAACGGCAACGCTTCTTTCCTCGACAGTTTTAATGGATTCTATTGCAGATCTGGAACTGGTGTAAACCACCACCCACCCCTCTCTCTTGTTATTGGCAACCTATCTTTTACTATCTCAGAAAATGAAGCCAGAATACAGCCAAATATACACCATGGCTACAGGGCTGGTGTATTACAGCCACCCTCGAACTCTGTGCTGATGAACTTACCCTAGCACTCCATACTGTTTTTAATTGGTCTTTACAACTGTCCAAGCCTCCTGCTTGCTCTAAGTACAGGTTCTTATTTGAGCGCCTGAGGAAAAATAATATGACCCAACTTAATGACTACATGTTGGTTAGTACAGTAAACACCACTCCAGTGCTGTACTCGGCCAGTTTGCATTAGGGCAACTACCCCTGTGGGTGACACATTTAGTTCTTCTACACAATGAAGTCCACAGTGGTATAATTTTCCCCCGGGGATCAATTAAGTATTTCTGATTCTGATTCTGAACACAACAACTCTACTCCAACCTGTTCCCATCAGGCAGGAGGTGCAGGAGCATGAAATGAAAGACACAGCACCCACAGAACCTTAAAGTCATCAGGCACTTAAATGTGACAGCTAAGTATTAAAAATCATTATTCTTGTATAGTCTGTTTAACATTTTATGGTCTGTTTTATTAGTGTTGCACTTTGGCACAGGCTGGAGTCCTGCTTAATGTTACTGTGATGTACAGTATGCTTGTGTTAATCAAAGAGACAAATCTCAATCAACCAGGATGACATGGCAATAAAGTATTGAACGTGAACAGTGCATGAGTGAGTCAGTGAGGGAGTGAGAGCGTCAATGAGCAATTAGCCGGCAGGCGAGTGAGTGAGCAAACAAAAATGACAGATTGTTCTGCCATTCAAGCTCTAAACAGCTGACAGCGATGTTAAGTGAACAATACTTTGCTTTTGTCATCTCAGGACATGTGTGTACTTACAGTACACGTGTAGGTTTCCAATGCTTGTGTGTATTTGTATGTCAGTGTGTGTGTGTGTGTGCGTATTTGTGTATCAGGCTGTCAGGGCTGTCCTCCACTCCTAATGGTTTAATGGGCACCCTGTGGTGCCTCTCAAACCCCCTGGAGTGGGACACACTCAGAGTATGAGGGAGCACAAAGGCGCAGCCATGTCTCCGGAGAGGAGTGTCTTTGTGACGAGGGGCCACTGCTGCGCTGACTGTTGCTGGCCTCATGGTGATTACCCTCCCCAGGGGGTCTGCATTGTGGGCCTTGAGACCCAGAACTTCACCTTTACATACCCCCCTGCCGCGCCTCAACAGGGGGCCGAAATGCACCCCTGTCGATCACCCCTCTTCGGTAGGACAGCGCGCCTGCCAAGAAATCCGTCCAGAATACTCCGCCACTTTTCCCAATCAAGCGTAGGTACATGACTGTGCTTCACAACCACAGTGATCCCTGTGCTACATACTGTATATGCAAATATATCTTATATATAAATGATATATAAAGAAATATATTTGGACATGTTACTGTAGAAAACAACATTCTGATGTAAAACCTACATACATGCATAAATATACAAATACATACATATATACATACATACATGCACCCATAGAGTACATGCATATAGTACATGCAGATTCTGCAGGCTGTAGAATCTTCTCTCATTTCATGACCTACTTATAAACAAATGCATATTTTATATGTCGAGCAATTTGAACCACATTATGCTTACACACAGAAAAGCCAAGTACAGTATGCAGATCCAATCCCACACATTCTGCCCACTGGCTCCTGCGCTCCACACCAAACACCATGCAAGAGGCTATAATTGTGTGTTGACTGTGCTCCTTAATAAAGCAACCCAAGACTTAATATGCCTTTGAGAAGGCTGTAGCCTGGAGCAGAAGAGCGGGCATCCCAGAGCCTTGCTTGAGGTCCAAGGCAACAGAGGCGAGTAGCTCAGTTCCTCTGATTCCACTGATCAGGGTCACAATGCGGGGGCCGGTCCCTGGCGAATAGTTCAACACCCACCTTCGGATCTCGCTGTCATGGAGACTGCGGTTGACTCCTCACTTTTCTTTTTTCAGTCTTGATATACTGTATCTTGAGAATAATGTGAATGTCTAATGGATATCTACGTTGATATTACAACAGATGCCTTTTACACTTTTTGTAGCATGTGACTAATGTATTAATGTATATGTTTGTTTTTATTTACCTGTGTTTAGAGTGGTTCATCCTAATTAATACACTCCCACCTCAAATTACACAAAACACGGTGTCAGCCATCCTCCCCTTCTAAAGTACATATTATGTGAGATTTATTAATATTAAGATATACAGAATTAAATCCAATTACCCTACATGGAGATAAAAAAGGATGACAGACATTGTTAAATGGATTTAGCTCCCTAAGGTATATGCTCGTCTTCATTCCCTGGAGGAGAATAACCATGTTGTGTGGGTTGTGTTTGAGATATGTGTGAAGGGCTGCAACATAATTTTATGCCATCGTAACATTGGATGCTTCAAACCATCCTAGACCATTCATTGTTTTACACAGAATTTCTGCAGTACCATATCTGCATACAGGAGTAATTTGCCACATTAGCAAAGCGAGGCCACAGGCTGTGTCTGCCTCTCTCGTCCATTTCTCTCTCTCTGTTTCTCTACTCAGTAATGCTCATCCTCCAAACTCAAACTAGAATTAGATACCCAGCTATTGTAAAGACATGTTTAATTTTGCTATTAGTGATTGAGGATGCATCTGTGGTGTCTGGCTGTCCACCACAATCAATAAGCTCTCTGAGCAGCGTCTGGGAACAATGTTAGTGTAAAGGTCTGCTTAATGTGGAAATCAATGGCCGGAGTGTTTCGGGGAAAAATGCTGACGGGTAAATGGACAATTTCGTTTGAACTTTTTCTTCTTTCATTTATCAGGCGATGTGTTCTTCTGTCTCTGTAGAAATCAGGGGCAAAGTGTTTACATTCTTAACATTTGGTATTTTGGTACATGTCTGTACTAGATTATCTTTCATTGGATATGCTGATCTTTTTTTTCATGATAGATTACTGTCATTTGTGTCTGGGTTGACGTTGCAGTGGAAAAAAGCCAAGTAGCCAAGACGTCTTTCTCCCCAGTCACTTCAATATACTGTATGTATTGTATAATTTCCCCCCGGGGATCAATAAAGTATTTCTGATTCTGATTCTGATTCAAGTAGTTCCTGGAGGATTCCAAGGAATTCCCAGGCCAGATGGGATATATAATCCCTCCAACATGTTCTGGGTTTGCCCCAGGGGCTCCTCCCAGTTGGACATGCCAAGAATACCTTCACTGGATGACATCCAGAAGGCATCCCAGTCAGATGCCCTAACCACCTCAACTGGTGCCTTTCAATGTCAAGGAGCATCCAATCTACTTGAATCGACTTGACTTCTGGATGTCTGAACTCCTTCCGGGGTCCCTTAGGATGAGCCAGACCATCTTGCAAAGGACATTTATTTTGGTCACATTCTTTTGGTCGCTATGTACAACTTGTGATCACAGGTGAGGGTTGGAACACGGATCAACTGGTAAATCAAGAGCGTTAGACTCAGCTCTTCTTCAGCTCAGTGCATCGCCTGCATCACTGCAGACACAACAAGTCAAAGATATACTAAAACACCTTTCTTCACCAATCCGCTTCCAGGCGCAAAAGGGACAATCTGCAGAGCATCATTGCTGCAGATTTAGAGGTTTTGGTCACCGTTTGAAGAAGACAGCAAGAGTATATCTGCGATTGGTCAATTTAAATCAAATTTGATTTGCCCTGACTGGACTGGTGTCATATTACTTCTCCTCTCCTCCTTTCCAGCATCTCAGCAGCATCTCAATGGCTGTTTATGGCCATTCACTGTAGGCAGCAACAACAAGAGGGGGAAGCAGTGAGTCGTGACAGAGACAATGTAGTCTATTTCCCAACAACCCTCTCCTTTTCAATTAACTTCTTTCACGCTCAGCTGTGATTCAACTCTACAATAAGCATTCAGGCAAACATTCAAAGGCACCTCCCCAAGTGATCTCTAAATAAGGGTTTGTTTAATGGAAATATTTAGACAAGGGATTTTGGGTTACATGCTCACCAGTTGTGTTCCTGCTCAGCCTCCATTTGAGCTCCCTGCTACATTCGAGGTTCGTTGTCTGCAGTATAATCAGCTTAGATTCTACAATGTCTGCCCAGCATGCAGAGAGATGAAATTTACAGTGAAGTGGGCACGTCAGCTGGGATCACATACGAATATCTGTTTCATAAATCCTGATTTATTGGATAGATAAAACCAGATAATGTTCCTTAACTGTCTCAGGCACAAACATGCACAGACATGAGTGATTTTGTACTGTGGAAAGCATGGACAGAAGGACTGACCATCAGAGGGATGGTCACATTGCTGCAAGAAAATATCCTTTACAGCTTAAATGGGCAAAAATACAAGGAATGGGAGCATTTGTAAGGCAACCGCTCTCTATATATGTATATGTTCCGTATATAAATTGTATGTGTTTGTGTATGTAAGAGCACGAGAGAGAGAGCACTCGTTTCAGGTAATGTGAGCACTGCTCACAATGTGTGCCAGCACATTGGCAAACAAAACACACTTCTGGTGCATTATATAATTCTGGAGGAGTTCCCACTGTAAAGCCAAGCAGCAATTCAGAGGCTGCAAGGTGTGCTGCTGCCTGCAGGAAAACTGCTATGAACTATTTATGACACTTCCATTACAGCCACAGTGTTCCTTCATGCTTTTTCTACTTTTTTAACAGCTGTGCAAACTTACCATCATGGGAGAGGTCAGAATCGATTAAGATCATTTTTTGGCGTGTGTGTGTGTGTGTGTGTGTGTGTGTGAGTATGTACATTAAAAGCTATGCCTTCTGGATTTAGATTACCTAGTTCACAGTGTAGAAGTGCACACTGTTAGCCCAGCCCACATTAATCAGCCCAGAAAGATTAATGTAAAAAAGAAAGAACAAAAACAAGATATTAAATATTATGTCAATACCTACTGGCAATCCACTTGGCATTTTACCCAATTCAGGTGCTGTAAGTATTGAAACAATATGCAGTACAGTAACCTGAATATTGAATTGTAATTGGCACACACCTTTTGCGTTGTATAAATTGCATTCAGTTGATTCAGCCCTTTGTCCTGAGACAATGATTCAAACAGCCTATAATTAGAGGTTTGGAGCATTTGACTGTGTGATAACTACACACAGGGACAGAGGAAATGGAATTGTTACAGCTAAGCCATTGTTAATGGCCTATCCCAGATTTTCCACAGCTTTAATGGCAGTCTTCAACGGTGAAGATGGATAGGAGAAGGAGAAGAGGGATAGAGAGAGAGACAGAGATGAAGCTAGAGGGAACAACAGTAAGACTATGTCAAGAAGACAGAAGAGAAGCAGAGAGAGACAGAGTCAGTAAGAAATCTCGCAAACAAAAAAAACAAAGACACGAGACAGAGAATATTTTGAAAAAGTAACATATGCATACTTTTTGATGGTTTTCTCTTTCATCGATCATCTGTAAGAAGTTGGGTTAGCACTGTGGTGCCAACACTGCTTCTGCTATCTGAGTCTAATGTTCACTCTCATGTAATGACACATAAAAATCAAACATTAACATGAGAAGTTTTAACAGTCTAAACACTGAAGGAAATTCTTAACATTTTGATACGTTCTACTCCTGCAGACAGTAGAGTTTTCCATTTTCCATACCAGTGCATTAACTTTGTCCAACATGTGAGGAACAAGGAAAGAGGGCAACAAAACAAAGACAGGCAGCTTGTAGGTTTGTTATTCTGCAAGGAGTTACTCAATATTTCATAAGGTTGTTGTGCAGAATGTCCAAGTGGGATGAATAGAAACAGTCCTTATGGGGAAATTTCTGTTTGTGCTTAACTAACAGCCTTGAAACAAACCATCCTTTAAACTGTTAGACCGAACGCCTCAGCAATGGCTGCCATAAAGCACACTCATCACTTCACAAACTGTATTTTTTCAAAGGGGGGATTAGTTCATCGTGTCAGATATCTTATTGAGCACACCGTGAGACGTTAAAATAAGAATTTTATTATTGAGGGTGAGCAAAGTTCTGAAGACTGTGTTCTCAGTTCATGTTGAACATCGGAGGGTGGATAATATCAAGAATTTTCCAGACGGCTTGGTCTATTAAAGGGATTTCCAACAAAAGAGCTGAGTGTCTAGTTACCATCTCCTGTGTGGCTTAGCAGAAAATGAGGTGCATCCAGGTGCAGAGGGGATCCATGGCATTCAGGCCTCCCTGGGGTGTTGAGGCAGATGAATTTCTATTAATGATCACACACAACAGCCTCCGGCTGCCTAATGGCACTAGAGAGATGACTTGCAGATTGCCACCCCTCTAATTGGTAGCAAATTTGAGCCTCACTCTCTGTAACTGCAGAATAGTATATCCCTGTCTTTGTGACTGATTGTGGAAGCTTTGCTTATTATCTTCAGGGAAAGTTGGTGTGGGAAACATCCGCCATCAAATCAGGTTATCTCTTTCTTTACTGCAGTGCTCTACTAGCCAAGTTTTGTGTTAAACAATATCACTTCCACTGCACAGGTTATGGATAAATACTTGCCATATGGCCGCATACCCACTGCACCATATGCTGTGTGCAGCGGCAAAACAGAGGAGATGAGAAAGGAGGGTAAAAAGGGTCAGCTGTGGAAGGTGCAGTACAGTACTGTGCATTAAGTGTCAAAAACTGTGTGGATCTGCAGCAGACCTGCCTGGGTTATGTAATGGATGAGCCTGGTCTGTGAAGCCTGCTGTTATCATTAATTCATGTCACCCAGGACAACATGCACAGGAGCTGAGGAGCCACCGTGGGAGACACTGAGAAGGAGGCTGCTCCTGTGGGAGGATCAGGCGACACAGAGAATGGAGTGATGGAGGGAAGAGTGGGAGATTGAGGCTTGGGTGGGGTCGGACAGAAAATGCTCTGACAGTCAAAGAGCCAGACAGATACAAAGACACGATTAACAGAACTGCAAAGTCTTGAAAGTGATAATAGCTGAACGTGACCATGGCATTACAGATGATTAGTAGTGTTCTTACAAATAATAAACTGAAAGTTTACCTAGTCTTTAGAGATTATTCACACTGTTAAAACCAGCCCATGCAACAGACTAACATGACATCATGTGGATGACCTGGAACCTTTTGTTCTTTCCTGCTGCAGTGTGCTAAATCTCTAATCACATGTCTAATGTTCTGCGACAAATTGTGGAAGCACTTTCTCTCTGTAACTGCATTTTCTCTTGTGGCCAAGAGGAAATTAGTTTTAATGGTTCAATGCGTTTCTTTCTAGATGCTTGTGGCAGAATTAGCTACGTGTTGGAAGGGACAACAATAACAAAGTGCAAAAAAATGGTTACTTTGTTCATACAGACAATATTAATATATTGATGTGGTATTACTGGATATTGTAATTATAACCAGTTACAGTGTAACAGTACAGTCTTGCTGTATGTTTGACCTGTAAGTGCATGCTCGGACACATGCAGAATTTAACAGCTAACTGTGGAAGGCAATGACTTTAAGCCACTAGATGAGAGGCAGGACGGTGTCGACATCAATAGGGTTGTATTGCACCCTGCACCAGTAATAGTCATCATGTATAGCCTTGAAATTGATCATGTTTTTGACATGTATTTATCTGATTTTATTTCCTCAAGCATTGTATCATGTTGTAAAGTGTGATGGCTTGGATTTAACCTCACACTTGTTGACTCTATACAAGAAGCAACCCTCTGTTCAAGTATCCTACTGTAGTTGCAGCTTTATGGATGGAGATTAATGGCACTGTAGCTGACTTAGAGGCCTTTTAAGTTCCACAGGGGACGCACCAGGGGTCCCTGTCAGTGCTGTCCGCTCCTCAGTGACAAATCAGAGGGCAGCCGTTCTCTTCTCTCCCTCCATCTGGCCCACTAAGCTGTTGTAGCACTGATAAGCCTTTGGTCGTAGAGTTTTACACTTAGCAGAGGGGGCATAAAATGCTCGACTTCCTTCCACACAGATTGATATTCACTTTCTTTCTGTCTAATTGCTTCCTTTGTGTGATTTACAAGCCCAGTCATGTCACCCATGGCCTTAACCCTAACCTAACCTCTGACAGCACTTAACCCCAACCTCACTGCTCCCTGGAGGACACATCATAATCAGACACAGTTAGGCCTATAAACACAACTCCTGGAGGAACAAATGTGGCATAAACTCTTCCATGTGTAAAAGTCTAAAGGCATGAAGTTTACCTTCTTTCGGCTCTAGAGCATGGAAAGAGCTTAGTTTAAGTAGCTTGTATTCACATTTGTTCACACAGAATAAACATTTGGCATTTTCACAAAAAGCAAAGCAAATTCTCTCCCACAACAGCATCACAAGCTCATTTTTACTTCCGCCAGATGGCAGGTGGCTAAGCTAGATGGGAAAGTTATTGTCATCAATCAATAGAGAGTAAACAAAAATGCACCACTGCTCCTCAAAGAAATGAGAAAACTCAGGCCAGGAAATCAATAGAGATCCTCAATTTTTTGGAGGCCTTTTAATAAACTCGTAGCTGGGCTTGATAAGTGTATGAGTCATCAAGATACTTCCTCTTAGATGTCAACGTCACAACTCAGCTTTGTCTTTGCTTTATAAGTACAACTGTGTAGATTTTAATTGACACTAAGATCTTTTGTGTGTTGCGCACAAATGAAGACTCATCTCTGCATTATAATTTGAATAATCTACCCATTGTTTTATTAACTACACATTAATTAATAAATGATAGTGCAGTCAGATTACAGAATGATCATCATTAGATTATAGACTTTTATTAAAACAAGTCATTACCAATGCTGCAGAAGCGCTACCTTACATTGACAGAAGCTCTAGTATTAGTGTCACCCTGTAAAGAGATAATATCTATCCACCTTTCAAAGAATCTAAAGAAATCTGAATTTGAAGTTCTCTGATCTATTGTACAGCCAGTATCATCAGAGACTGTTACAGTGCTGGATAATTATCATCAGTACAGTATGTCTGTTCCTTCCTGCTTCTCTCCCATATTCACATTCTAGTTATGTAATCACAGCATGCCGGGTCTGTGGAGGCTGACAGCGTTGGATGTCAGGCTGCGGATATAGATCTCTTTTATAAACCTGAAAGCTTCTGTGAGCTCTCGACAGCAGTCTACACCTTCCAAATGAGGTTGGTCGTTTGGATCAATCAGGGATATCTCTGAGGGCGCAGGTGTGAGGAGGGCGGGGGGGGGTTATTTCATGCCATGTCCTTCAAACGCTCATTTCTGACAGCTCAATAACAAGAAAACAATCTGAGTTATAACAGCAAAGATGTATAACAGACCAGGAAGAAAAGGAAGTGGGCCAAGGCCAAGGCAATAGGTCAAAACAACTTCCGCTGACAGTGAAAGAGAAGAGCAGGAAAAGTTCAGAGTCTTGTAAGGATTGTGTGGGAATATCTTTTTTAAAGCAGCGCAGTAAAGTCCCATGATTGGCCGCAGTGGGTGGGTGGCTGGAGAGGGGCAATGTGTTTGATGCTACAGTACTTTTCTTATGTTGTGCCTAACTGAAAATAAAAAGAGTTATGATACATATTGTAGCTAAAAAACATCCATCAGAGACATCAGTTGCCTGTCTCTTTCTTAAGAGTAATTTTGGGCAGAGCTATTGCGGTGCCACTAATAGATAAATTCAGTCAGCCAAGTTCTGATTAGTTGCTGTAACCTTTGTATGACTCCACGAATATAGGAGAAACAAGCCCTTCACTTCACACAGAAACACTCATTTTATTCATATTAAGCATGAACCCAGAGGAAACAGAAAGCCTCTTAGATGACCCGTGTCTGTTTAGTTGTACTTTACCTGACTATACCTTATCTTGTCTTGTGATATTCTCTGGGTTTAACTCTGGTCAATCAACTACTGATGACTCCAGTCCCCCTGTTGTCCAGCTAATCTCACTTTACACAGGTCTTTGCAGTGGGAAAATGCCCTGGGGTAATGTTTCTCTTAACTTCATATCCTCCACTGGCTCAGTGCACCAGTCCTCCTCCGCCTCCTTCTCCTCCTCCTCCTCCTCCTCCTCCTCCTCCTCCTCCTCAGCCACATCACATCATCTCATTTTTGCACCAACTTCCTGATTTTGCTTGGCCCCTATTTCCTTTTTCGTGCATTAGGCGTCCACAGACAGCCAGCCACAGCCTGTATTAGTGCTTTCACAAAGTGGCTCCAGAGGTTAGCCCTCACAAGTGGAAATGTTCCCTGTAGAGTTACGGCCTATCAGGCTGATCCATTTCACACAGAAGAGTCAATAACCAGCTCTGTGTGATAAGACGCAAGAGCAAGTAAAGGTTCTTTGGGACTATATGGCTTTAGGGCTCCATGCTGAAGTTTCAAGCCTCATCTACTACTCTGTTCAGTTCTAGTGGAGAAGATAATAAAAGACAGTACAACTAATGTACGCCAACAACAACAAATTTATTATTGTTTTCTGTGCAGCAGGGGACCTCAAACATATCTGCACTTCTTTAAAAATATCTCATATTTATATATTTATATGACACATTTTACAGAAATGTTTCAGCCTGTCTATTCACAGTCATTGCTCAGAAAGATATTAACGCAATGAGATGATGAGGGGACAGAGGTGCACTGCTGTAACAATCCCATGGGACTCATGTCAAAACATGTTCACTTGCATTCTGTAATTGTTACGTGAGCATTAAAAATTATCTGGCTGCCACAAAAGAACCTGTGCCATTTGTCATCTGGTGACAGCAAAAATGCTGCGGATATAAATACATCAAGGAGATAGATGGAATGAATTATGGCCCCTGTGACACGTTACTGATTTTTGTCCCTCTTTCTGTGGATGGCATTTTATATGCAATGCTGCCATCTGCTGAAAAAAACAAGGAAGTGATTTATGTTGAAACACCCTTTTCAATGCAAACAAACAGAGATGCGTGATGAAAAAGTGCAAACTATGTGTCTTGCTGTTAAGGTATAGAAATGTAGAAAAACAGCTTATACTAAATATAAGTTGTTAAATATAACATGAAATGTGAGGCATCTTATCTCACCTGAAGCAGATCATATTTGCAGAGTAAGACATGGGATCAACGCGGAGTTGGCATCGGAAAGACACGTCTCTACTCACACCGCACAGCTGTCACATCTCACCAGGATCAAAACAAACAGGAAGACAGGTTTGTCTTTCAACTGTTCCACTTAGGCTGGGTGAAAGCTTTCATGCTGCAGTTAAGTTTCTATTTGAGGAATGTTAAGTGCCAAGTGAATTTTGAAATGTTCAATTACAGCACCTCGCAGACTAGCTTTGAACAGCATTAGCTAAAAATATAGTGTCTAAATATGGTGTCACCTCATGACACCTTGTCTCCTCTCCTCTCTCCTTTCCTATCTCCTCTCCACTATCCACTCTCCTCTCCTCTCTAACCTCTAAAGTGTGCAGCACTAACCTCATTTCCCATGGTCCCCAGTGAGAACTAAACTCCACACTGGATAGCTTTACTCTGGGATAAGCACAAAGAAACTAAGGCTCTTTGATGTAGCAAATGCAATCCAGCAAAGGGCAGTGAGACACACCCTACTGGCCACACTGAGGGTCAGGCTATTTCCTTCCATCACTCAGACCTCGAGGCTCCACAGACCCATAAACAGGCAGTCTAATCCACCAGGTCCCAAATGGCAGTCTTTTAGGGCAAAAACAAAGGAGATCCAGACGTAACATTGCTCTTAGACATTTAACAGTTTGCAAGCAGGCTAGACTAAGAGTTTGCGCCAAGATTAGGCATGTCTTAGACAGCATCCTCTTTTCTGGCTGGGCTTTTCAATGGGATGCTGAGGAAAGGGGGGGGGGGGGGGGGGGCAAGAGAGATCAGCTTAACTGTCCTGCCTCTTATCCTCTCTTACTAACCTACATTAAATTAAATGAGCACAGGGCCAGCTCTTGATATGTGTGAAAACCCTGGGAGATTACACAGTGGTAATTAATAGGAGTAGCTGAGATTACAAAATGCTTGTATCTTTGTGTGTGTGTGTGTGCGTGTGTGTGTGTGACCCCCAAGCTCACAGGAGGCCTTCAGCTGGACATACCCCCCACTGACCGTGCGCCCCACTGGGAAATGTCTCGCCAAAGTCTCTATTTAAGAGGTTTCCTGCTATTCTGTATCTTTGCCCCTTTAACCAAATTAACACAAATGTCACTTTTGTAGATACCCTGATATGAATTGTAGGATTAAATTCTAAACCAAGGACACGTGCCACTTGGTACAATGCATGTTTATGCTTACAAAACATTTAGTTTTGTTTGAAATTAACTTTTATGAGTGACATAAAGCTACGGCAGATAAGCTTTTATTCTCTCCACGGATGTCGTCTTCTTCTTTTGCTTTCATCCTTCATTTCAGAACACATGTTGTTAGGGAGCTTTCATCAGCAGAGTAGAAGGAAGGTTTATAATTGAAACATGAGGTAAGTGGCGACAGCTTAAGATCAAATGTATTGATCCTGACAGGAAATCATTCACGCTGACTATCTCAACGCTGATACTCGCTGTAAATCACTTCCAGATGAGTAAATACAGCATTTATGATACAATGATGCAAATGGAAACACACAGACAGACTTGAAAAAGCAATTGCAAGAACACAGGAAGCCACATAATGAATATTACTCAATTCTGACTGAATCCAGATGTAATGGATAATGTGCTAACAGATCTCAGGGAAGGAAGGCAGGACGTGAACAGCGAGACGTCAAGACTTTCATGTCATCCCTTTCTCGCTGTGATCCAACATTTCATCAGCTGGGCCCTCAACACGCTGTTTTCACCTCAGATCCACTCTGCAGCTCACAGCAAGCTAGCGCCCTCTGGTGGATAAACTGCAGTCACTGCAAAGAGGCCGGTGTGATTATGAGTAATCCTACTTTGTTCTTACTGCATATGATATAAAGTGATGGATTGAATGAAGTCTAACCTCACATAAAGGCATAGCAAAGGGTCTATTTTTCTGTTTTCATTTCTCACTCTTAACAACAAAACTATTTGCAACAACACCCTGCTTCAGTAGGATCCATTATGAGGGAGGGATTAACAACAAGGTCCAGGGTTGGGAGCGTGGCAGACAGGACTCCTCTGTGTGTGTAAACATATGTCTCGTATGTGACTCGTGTCATGTATTTTTGACCAAACTGGACTCATTAGGATATTCCCTCTTTAGCCAGATGACAGGTACAGGCAAAGTGTGATGAAAAATAAAGTTTGGATTTACCTTTTGAAAAGAGCAGCAGGTTTCCTCCCCCAGTTTGTGCACTGCCTTTGCTCATGTTTTGAACACACTGCGGTGCTGTTTGATAGATAACTGGCGCCGGTTTGCTTTTTTTAGGAGATAAATCAGATGCTTAAATTCTTAGGAAGCCAAGACTGGCCCTCTCCGCTCATCAGACTCGATCCTTAATTACATAATGGGATGAATTAATTGACTCTATTAATCCAGGTGACCATCTGTTGGCCCGTCTCAGTCCAGACAGTGTCCGGTGATAGTGTAAGCCAGTCCTCACCCAGCCTTTCGTGCCAAGCATCATGGGCAATCTATTACACTGTAGTAGACACCTGTCTCATCAGAAAGTCCTTTAAATCATGGAGTGGACCATTTGACATTCCTTCATATTTCTCTCCTTAGGCTGATTTGAAGGAAACTGAAGGGGTAAAAGTGTGTTTTGCAAAGGCTTATTTTGACATGGGTGTCAGAAAGAGAGTGTCTGAGTGTACATACGTGCACTCCCATACGAATTTCTTATCACAGCTCAGCTGTCACACCGTAAGAGGCAAGGAACAAAGCAGCAGCTTTGTGTCATGTCATTTCTGAATAGACAAAGCAGCGACTTTTTTTTTCTTCTGGAAACTCTTTATTTATCTCTCTGTTCTCTCTCTCTCACTCCAGGGGCCTCAAGCTGCTATAAACTTTAATACATAGTGTTCAAATAGGTGCAGCTTTGAGAGCTCTGCGCACACACTCAGCAAGCAGGGAACAAAGACCTACCTCCACCCTCTCTCCAGCCTTTCAACTTGAAGTCAGCCACATTATCACTTACCAACAAAAGCACACAGGATTTAAATGAAGTGTCTAATTTATTCTCTTTTTTTCCCAGTGAATCTGAATGTCCAAATTATTTAAATGGCTCATACTTTTTCTGGAGCAAAGACATAGCATCGAATGCCCATTGGTGTTCGATAAAAACAAGACGCAGCCCCCTAATAGCTGTTATTTGAAGAGGCAACTTGCCAAGAACACTCTCAAGCTAGTCCCTAATGATACCAGTCCACAGAGAAGGGATTAGTGGGGTTTTGGTGTAAATATAACACACTTCCTGTTTACTCTGAGCAGAAGCTACTTGAGCCTGTCTCGAGCTTTATAACGTCTCAGTGCGGATGCAACATCCTTGACACAAAGATGCTGTTCTTTCATTTGAGACTGAGTGGCACATTGACCTGTTGGTAAATGATCCTCTTAATGACATACATTTGAATTGAAAAGTATACATCAATCAATATATATATATATATTATGGAAGAAACCTGTGATGTCTACATTAGAGTCACTCCACTGAATAACCAGAACTATCTGCTAATAAAGTGAGATCTCACATCAGTGACAAACATCATTTTGTATCTTGTCCAGCAGAGGGCGGCACGCAGCCTTTTTGAGAGAGAAACGGCCTCAGCTGGCAGACTTCTTTTCAGTTTAAGACACTTGAAAAGCTGCTTGTACTGGAATATCAGGCTATTTACCTAAGATTTGAAAAGAACCTGTAAGGACTATTTTACTCTGTAGGCCATATGTCATTTCCATTTCTGCTTGAATTACCCTTGTCCTTCTTATTTTGTGCTTACAAGCATAATAAGGAAATGGTTAAGCAAGCCATTTAAGAAAACTGGTGATTTTGTCGTTTACGTCGCTGTCATTTCTATGGCTCTATAAGCTGCAGGCAGCACTGCGTGTGAAGGTTATGGCACCAAACACAAGCTTGTATGCACGCCTATGCTGTGCTGAGTTTTTTTTTCTTTGCACTAAATAAATCCTTTTCTTTTAGGGCCATAATGAGCAGGAGGCGTATAAAACTCTAAAGAGGAGGGAGAATAGAGATGAGATGAGATGGGAGAAGCGAGGGGAGAGAAGAGAGACTCGATAGTTTGTGCCAGATCTGTGGTACAGGCAGAGGGAAAGGGAGCGAGTGCTCCTCTAGTCTTAGCCCTATTTGAAACAGATGCTGTTTATAACCCAAAACCTTAATGGGGAGCTCTCTGGTCTGGTGCTGGCCTATGATCACGTTCCAGCCTAGCTCCAGTGCCCATCTTTTTTTCTTGTATGGGGAAAAATGCCACAGGAAAAAAAAAATATATCTACTCTCCCCCTCCTGTACCAGGGGCAGCTCCTCTGTGAAGCCCTAGATTTATCCAATCAAACCAAGCTCTCTGTGCTCACTTCAAATAGCCACCCCCCTGACTTCAGCCCTGCACTAAAAGGAGCCCTCATCTTTCCTCTGACCACACAGCAATATGACCAAAGACATGCTTATTATTTTATAGACTGTGATCTCCGAGCACATGTAAAAGCATAACCTAAAAGTGTGGATTTTCAGGTTACACGTGATCCCTTAATAAAAACTGCACCCGGCCTGGCTGGCACTGCATTTCAAATGAGGACATCAGAAATATACCAGGTTATATGAGCATGAGACAGCTGTTGGTATTGCCACCGTGTACACGTGCCCCTGATGTTTTGCATAAAGCTAATTTTTTTTTTCATTGAAGCGCCCCACTAAAAACCAATTCAAGATTCATTTTGATTTCATGAACCTTTTAATCTACTTCTTCCTGGAGAGTGCACGAGATCAAAGAGGGAGCCGACCACGTCTCATCATGCAAGAAATAACACAATATCTATTCCATTACTGAAAAACATTGCCGAGATTACAACAGATGATTACTCATGTATATGCTATTTCAAGCAGAGAATTAACTGGTATTTAGTTTTTGCCCACTGGTCACAGTGACAAAGTGGAATTCAAATTGTGGAATGCACATGTGAAGCACACCAGGATGAGGGAATCAGAATAGCTCAATGAACGTATGAACACATCATCATTTGTCTTCACTATGGCAGATCTTGATAAAATAGGTAGACCTTTGTCTTGTGTTTTGTTTTGTTTCATTGCATTTTGTTTGTTTTCACTCTGTAATGTATCATTCTGTATTACATTTTGATAATTATAATCATAACCAGGCCTGGTTCTCTGTAACATGTGACACGTTACTGACATTGAAGGCTGCAGCACCACTGTGTAATTCAGAATACCCATCAATAACTGCTGAGACTGATTGATCATCGTATTGCTTTAACCAAACATTTTGTCGCTCAGTAGGATAAGATGTCTCCTCCAACATGCACATCACACTATTAATGAAGTCTTCTGTCTCATGATACCGCAGTGGAAAAGATGCCTCAGTCTGCATTAGAGGGTCAGACTATGCAGATCAAAACTGTGTAAATGCCCGCAGACATGGTTTACAGCAGATGGAGCAACATTAAGTTAATATTTGTGATTCTCAGAATATCTGCAGGGTCAGAATGAACAGACATGGGCTGAGCTGGATTTCAGCCTGGCACTCAGTGTAAATGCTCTCCACACAGCCCAAGGGCACATACACTCTAATTTATAGCAAACACGGAAAGAAAATGGGGCATTGGGGAAATTATACACTTATGCCTTGTCTTGAACATGAAAACACTTCCCATTCAAATAAAGAGTAAACTTTGCTACTATTGTTATTTTGCAGGCTGTGAAATCTTTGCTCAGAGTTGTGGAGGAGCTTGAATTCTTCTGGGGCTCTGTTAAGGGGTGGAGGGGGGGAGAATCGGTGCTACGGTGGATTACTTGACTGGAGTTGTGAAATAAAAGCTCTAAACAACATCTTACTGTTTAGTCTATTCTTTATGACAGAAAAAGAGACAGACATAGAAGTAGATTGTGGAGGCATTGATGTAAGCTTCTTTCTTTATAGTCTCTGGAAGAATTTCTATGTCATTGTAGTGTGCTGTGTGAGGTTTAGGAGGTGTTTTAAGGTCATGTCATTTTTTTTTGTTTGTCTGTTTGAGTAGAGTGGCATTTTGGGACAAAGTGATTACCTCGCTATAATTAAACAGCAGTGTTGATAAATCTGATTCCCCAAATGCTCACTGAAGCAACCTGTTTATTTTCACATTTTTTGCGTTCCGCATACTTTTTTAAATAAACAAAAACTGCGCCGTTCAAACATTTTGACGCCCCCTCCCCATAATTTACAATATAATTGACTGTTTTTGCCCATGCATTAGCCTGGGATCACAGGCCCCCGAGGTTCAGACATCTCTTTTCTCAGCACAGATCAAATGGAGCCAGCTAACCAACGCATTGAATTCCCTCGCAAGGAAAATTGGGCTGCATAAATATGGATTTTAATCACTGCCCAGTATTTATCTTTCTTCTCCACTCATCTTTTGATGTTGCCATATTTTCAGGCTAAAATATGAGTAACATCTTAATCAGGGTATGACAGGAAAAGCACTGTATTTCTACTATTTCCTTTAATTGTTGTTTCGCCGGAATAGAGATCCCCATCTTTAATTAGATACATAAACACAGAGTATTTCGGCTTTGGCTTACTACTGGAGAACTAACCGCTAGAAGGAAAGGAAAACCAAGAATCTGCAGCCAAGTGTCTGTGATTGACTTTTCTCATGGACCCAGAGCGCAGACAAAGACTCAAAAGGGGGTCCAAGTGGGAAAGGCCTAAAAAGATGTGCCCAGCAAGCTCCTTCAGTATTTTCCAGCCGCCTTTTGTGGCCACAGCCACATTTCTTGAATTGTCAGTGACTCTCCGGCACCATCTATACACATCAGTCACAGGGGCTGTCTTATTTATTTTATCTGTTGTTCCCCCTCTTTCTCTTTGTTTTTGTTTCTTTTCTTACTGTCAGGTATTTAAGCAGCCTGCCGGTTTTATAGAGCCGGCTGAATGGTCTTGATGGACCGGAGACTCAATGGACAGCATGTGACCCATCTGACCAAAGCTCTTTTATGTACCGCCTCTCTTTGTTGTTTTGTTTTTGTTTGTCTGTGAGAAAAGAGAGAAAAGACCACTTCATTGGGTAGGAGGTTACCAACTTGCTCTGTTAAGGCATTGGGGATTTCATTAGCCACAGTCAAACAAGGCAATAAATAATAACTTGTGACCTTTGAAGTCTTACAGACTGAGAAGTGGGGAGAGTGAGCTTCACTCTGGCGAGTCTAAATCAAAGCTGACAAAGACGTTCCTCTAGCCTGTTGAAACTGTCGGCCGAGCAAAGGGCAAACCTGTTATTCTTATTGTTTTATCATAATCTCGCCCTGCTCATTTTTTCCCTCAATGATTGCAGGCAATCACAGCAAAGCCGTCTCTGGTTTGGTTGTGTTGACCAGTGTTGCAGGGTGGAGCAGCGGCGTAAAACAAGGTTCATTGTGAAGTGTGCGAGAAATGGTGCCTTCACGCTCCAGTACACACGTTTGCTCAGGGGTGATTAACTGCCCCCCAAAGAGGAAATGCTGTATTACTTTAGCTACTGTGTTGCCGAGAGGGGAGTGTTATGCTGAGTAGGGTTGTAGACTAAGACGTTCGACCTGAGACCGGCGGGTTTTATTCAAAAGCCCCAGAATTGCCCCAGAATCGCCTCACTTATGCGATTGCTTACCAATAAAAGAGGACGTTGAGATGTTTTTTTGTTCTAAATCTGCTGAGGCAAAGTGTGAGGGCTGTTTAATTAAAGATTAAGAGAGCACGACCCCCCAGCAGACCTAAATTTCATTGGGTCCTAAATTTGCGTGACCTGGCCAGGATGGGGCTTTGCTGAGTTGCCCCTTACAATGGCCTCTGGGAATTCCCTGCCTCTGTGCCCAACTGAGTCCCACACACCCACCCCCAAAGTCCTGAGGTCCCCTGCAACTTTGCACCACTTCCTGTAATCATCCCCACATGTGGTGGTGGCATTTAGCCTCTTCTACCATGGCACACGTCATTAGGCCGAGCTTTAAGCAGGTCTACCTTGCTCCAGGCCAAAGGAGAAACTTTCTTTATGGAGGCGGGGGGTAGAGGGGGTGGTCGGAGGTGGGGGTTAATGAACCACCGACTGAATCATACCACCTAGAGAGGTTTTGACATGCTGAGGTAGCAGTAGCAGCCTACACATCGGCCGGCAGTAGCTCTTGTCCAGCTTTGGAGCTGGATTCACGTGAAGGGAGTGTCTGTAGGAGTGTTGGGTGGCAAAGGTCAAGCCAGTGAAAGCTGTAAATCCCAGAAGGGGACCGGCCTAAAGGTCAGCCAGTCATGGCAATTAGAGGAGCCATCTACAAGATGCGAGAGAATCGGGGGTGGCGCAGAAAAATCCTGGACCCCTGTGTTTGAGGACAGACACTATTGTTTTCCAAAAAGCCACTTTGACGACATGCGTGGTTTATATTTCAGGATAATAGCGAGAACTTCCTCAAAAGAGAAAGGAGCATTTAAGCAAACACACGAATAACATGCAACAATGTCTGTTCTGTTGACTGAAGGTCTTGAGTGTTTGGATTGTTGTTTGTGTGCGTCTGCATGTGCATGTCTGTGTTTGCACAGATAAATACATGGTAGGGGCTGAGTGTGGGTTGGTTTATTTGCTCCATGAAGTCAGTGACACTTGAACATGCCTTTCAACGTAATCTAATTCTACATTTTCCCTCTGGTTGTATGAGACCCGAGGTGCCTCGTAGTTCTGTGCTATTCCCTTCTGGGTTGATTACTACCTTAATACTGTATATTTGTTCTACACCATCAGCACAAATTGTAAGACTGCTCCTTTTGGGAATAAATGCTTCTTTAGTGGAGAATGTCTACTTCTTTATTAGCAAATAATCAAGAGTGTATAAGAAAAAGATATATGGATTCATTATTTTGTGTAATCCAGCAGCGAGAAACTGGACAAAATGTGTGTTCAAAGAAAATTTTAAGTTTGACTGCCATTGACAAGCTTACAAAAACACTTAAATTAGGAAGTTTTTATGTTTGTAAATGTCTTACATTGTGAGCCTGTAGTTATTGTTTGGAGAAACAAACCATACACAGCTTTCATACTGCTGATTGTATTTCTTCGCTGGTGCATTCACAGCTGGCCAGTGAGACAGACTTTTGTCTCTCAGCAAACACTTAAAAACTCATCTCCCTCATTTATGCCGAACTGTATTTCAGGGATTTCTATGCGCACCAGAGACTCACTGGTGTGGTGCTGCTCACAATATCTATCAAACTGAGTTTTAGTTCCCTGCCATTGTTGGCTTATTCAGCATCTATCAATGCTCAGGAGAGACACAAAATTAAAAGACAGGTCTGGTTATTTTGAGCCTTGTTTTCCTCATTTTTGTCATTATCCCGATCAATCCGATGAAGATTTTATCAATACATTTACAAAAGAGGGACAATTTGGATTGTGCACTGTTCTCTGAATACAATTCAACATTCTAGTTTGTAATTGAATCCAAATGCAAGACCCACACTTACCTTATCAATAACCCTAATCCAAGCAATGTCCATTTTAACAGAGTGCTTCTCACACTGCAGTTATATTGATTCACTGTGATATTGAATATGTTAGTTTGACCCTAATGTTCTGTTTGGGGTCCCAGAGACCCCGAGCCCTCTGTCATACCTCAAAAAACATAATTACTCTATCATCTTAATACTTTGTGACATTTCCTAATTTTATAAGAATTGCTTATTAATGAATGACGCCCATTACTTCTGTTTGGGTTCTCAGAGTCCTCAACTGCAAAACATCGTTAAATACGATGGCTTTTCATCTGCTCCGTATCTGTAATTGGCGCTTACAGAACTTTTTAAGCAGCACTACTGCTCCCAAATCCCAAATAAGTCTATTTGGATTTCTGTTATTCAAGCTTTTTAGTTTGTTTAGTCTGACCTAATATAAGTAACATCTTATATATCAAACATTAAATATTTTATTATTTGGTGTGCTTTATGGTCATTTCTGTGTTTTGTCTGTGTGTGACAAAGGGAAGGGTTACCACTTCAATACTTTCCCACATATTGGGTTTTAATAAGGTCAGAAAAAAAGAAAAAAAAAAACATTTGGCAGAAACATTTGGAAAAAAATGTAGTAAGTTATTGTTATTATTTTCACACATACAGCAATGGAATCTGTGGGACCACAAACAGTGAGGATGTAAAGACAACGGAGACAAAACATTCAGGGTCATCTACCTTGTTAGCTCTTTTAAACTTCATGATGCTCTTACATAATATCAGAATTCGGTAGATAATCAATGTCCCCTGGAAAAAGACTTTAATTATGAGTAGGGAACTTGTGATTTTATCTCTGGTGTATTAACATACTGTGGAAAATAAACATAACAGTTCTCCAGTACAGTGAACCCTTTTATAAGAAGGAAGAGGTGTCTGGCACAGTATAGTACATTTTAACCCAATCATTTTGGATGCAAACATTTCACTGAATGAAACACAAACACTTTGAGGCGATTCAGTTAAGTCTTTTCCTTTGTCCACACAGTAGCTGTGAATTATTCTTCATCCCCTATCTAAGCCCGTGCTCCTCTTCACACTCACACTGTGACCTCATTCACCTCCAGACAAGTTAACTATGTTCCCCCACTCACCCTTGGTCCAAACAGAGGGAGGATGAGTGGCGCGCCACTTAAAACGAGCCGGCCGAAATAGAGGCGTAGCCACCACCTCCCCACATTCACAAATACCCCCTTAAATGAGGAGAAGTCAAAGATAGAAATTCTAATCACTTGCCTTCCCCTCCTTTTTTGTTGAAGGAGATAAATAAAGAATAGAATACAATTTGAACTGAGGCCAATGGCAGGGGAGGCACTCAAAGTATTGTTGGATGATCTCCACTTAGTGGAGGCAGGGGCTGAAAAGAGCGCTGTCTTGTTAGTTAGTGTGTAATGAAC
This sequence comes from Enoplosus armatus, assembly GCF_043641665.1. Lineage (NCBI taxonomy): Eukaryota > Metazoa > Chordata > Actinopteri > Centrarchiformes > Enoplosidae > Enoplosus > Enoplosus armatus. The sequence goes on from NC_092189.1 coordinate 15,182,829, forward strand.
AACTTTCACAAGCCAGTTGGTCAATGGGAATCACAATGTTCCATTCTTGTGCTCTTAGAAATTCACATTGAAGATGGCTGGCACGTAACCGGCTCGCCTTTAAACAAATAATGAATGAATTAATACTAATATCATGATAAACAATTCATTTTTATCTGGTATGTTTGTCTCATATTGGTCACCAGAGACCTGGGCTCCATCTTTCATGTAGCTGGTTAAAAGGAACGAGAGTGGAGGCGTACAGAGGCTAAAAAGGACCGCCTCTGTTTGGTAATCGTTCTCTCTCTCTGTCTTTTCATATGACCAGACCTTTCATTCCATCCTTTTCACCACAAAAGAAAAAGAAAAAAGTTTGTCAGTCCCCTGTTCCTTTTGTTGTGTGCTTTCTTCTCCATGCTCTTTCTACTTTTATCCTAATCCCAGCCATGCATGAGCGATCAGTTGTGTCCTGTTGTTTCACTGTTCTGCTAGTTTTCAATCAGTAGGGTTCCTCCTTTGTTCCTTTTCTTTGCCAAACACAGAAAAGGTAAGGAGAGGAACGAGTAATGAAATCTCTTCTGTAGACTTAGGCCTTTGTATCCCTCATCAGGATTTTTAGATATAGCTCTGACTGTAATTAAGGGGGATTGTTGCTGTGATGCTGCTCTCTGCTGCCTTTCCTGTTGGTCTTTGGAGAATTAGAGGAAGACTGCATCAAAGCTTATATCTGGAGTCCAGCAATCACGGAAACTGCACTGTTTTGATGTATGAATCCAATAAAAAAAGATCAGCGAACCTCAGAACCTGTCAAAGACCAGTACCTGACAGGCCGAGACATGGCTGTTTTCGTCTTCAAGACACAAACAGACGGCTGAGCATCTCAAAATCTACCTGAAACCAAAAACTAAATTATGAACAGACTCCTGCAGGACACTCTGGGTTGTTCTTAAAACACCTATAAAGAAGCTTTGATCCTCCTTTGAAAATTTCAATAAAAAAATAATAAATTAAATGATTTTCTTTTATACCTTTACCCAAATTAAAGTTTAGTTGAGTAAGATTGAGTCTGACTGCCAGCATCACTATATTTTTCAATATTCACATTTGCATACAGAGAGACATCCAGATCTACAGAACATGTGGTCCAGTGTGGAGACTACTGCTGTGTGCTATTGCTGAGGTGATTGTTATTAGCGTGATCATGGCACCATGCTCTCCATATGGGCTCGGTGGGGACAGAGGCTGAGGCCCGTTCAAAGGGACAGTCATTGTTACAGGCTGATCTCTAATCTCTGTGGTTGTCTGCCCTAATTAAAAGTCTTGTGGGTGTGTAGGGTGCCTGGGCCTCTGCTCTGCAGGAAATTATGATCGCAAACGTCTTCCTGTCGAGTCCTGCACTTGGCACTACAAAGTGATGCGGACCGCCATTACCTGAATGGGCTGGAATCAGAGCAGACAGCCGCATCATCCCAGCTCTTAGTCTATCAGGCCGTGCACAAGTGGCCATTGTTGACGCCAAAAACGGGATTAAGGAGGGTCTTCAAGGGAATTGATTTTCATGTGAGAACAATAGTGGGGCGCAGAACACTGGGGCCTGGGTCTGAATCACACGGCCAAAGAGCTTTATGAAAAGGGGTGCGCCGCGAGCACTGAGATTAAAGCAATCAGGTTCTTTACCCCCACTCTTTTTGGATAACCCTCCTCCTCCCTCCTCCCTCCCTTTCTCTGTCCTCGTCCGCTCGGCACAGTAATTTCAGCCCACATAATGACCACAGAGGAAAGCCTGTTCAAAAAGTGTGGAGGGAAAAAAAAGACACAAGTTGTTTACTTTTCCCCACATTTCCTTTTTCACTTTGGTCTAACAAAGGTTCAAGAGCCATCGACAGGGCGGAGGTATGCGAATCACGATGCAGAATGTCTGAGCAGATTCTGGACACTCTGTCCAACGCTCCTAAGAGCCAGGCCAAAGGCTCATCTGTGTGTATAGAGAAAAGCTGTAGGGAGTGGGTATCTGGGCTGGGAGGCGACATGGTTCTTTGGCGGGGACCAGTGTTGGGGTGAACATGACGTGTCACTGAGAGGGGATCAGGGGTTACGGATGAAAGGGACGGCCGCCTTGTCCTCTGTCTTTGGCCGACTGCGTGCAGCTGTGGGCACCATTGTGGACATGCTCATTTGCATACGTTTGGCAGGAGCTCCGGGAGGCAGCACAGGCCAAGAGGAGCGGCCCTGTTTAAAATGGAGGCGAAAGGGCGGGCAAGTAGACACCCAGTGTATGCAGATACATACCCATACATTATCTGCACTACAGTACACACAACAGCAGTGGCCAAGAGAGAAAAAAGGCTTGTTATTCCAGTATCAACATGTAAATATAAACAGTAGTGAGAGAGCGTGTACGTTGTGTTTCAGTGGGTGATGGGCCATGTCACCCTGATGTCATAATGACAGAGTTAGCGACTGAAGGAGTGTGCTGTGTGGGGCTCTTGGCTGGCGGCGGAGGGGTGTGTCCTACCCTGACTAGAGACAGGTTTATTGGGCCTGATGAGTGCTAAGCTCCTGTGCCTAGCCACAATGGAGCCTGTGATCTCCCTTTGTGGCTCATTGGGAAGCACTGGTGCGCTCGGCAGCCCCCGCTCTGTCATTAGACAGATTGTGAACAGGCTGCACAAGGCCCGGCCAGGGATGACGGAGCCACCAGCCACTTCATTAGGGGCATTATGAAGAGGACTGAAGCTTTCTTCTCTCTGCCTGTGTCCAGAATTCACAGGTCTGTTTAATCACATAATTCTCCTCAAGTGCCCCAAGGAGGCTGCAGCACAGCAAGAGCCCTTTAGACCCATGACAACTTGGAGAGATTAATTATATTCATCTTTTGGAATATCTGCAGAATAAGAGGGAATTTGATATTGGCTCGCTTTTATTTTTTTTTCTCTCTCGTCTTTTTCCAACCAACTCTTTGATGTCCTCCTGTTATTGTTGGGGGACGTCTGTGCAACCCTCTGCTGCCGGAGCTTTGATATGCTCCAGCAGGGGTTAAGGGTTAGCGTCCAGAGGTCCGGGGCCAGGACGTCCTAACTTCTGTCTTGGAGAGGGCTGACCTCTGGACCCGAGGGTTGGTCAGAGAGACTCCAAATTCCGCCTCCCTTTGATGCACGCTCTTTCACAGCAGTTAATTAGCCAGGGTGGCTAAACGTTTAGCCTGGGCGTGAAAGAGTCTGGGATAGCATGTGTGTCCAAGACATTGCCCGCTTTTTTGTGTGTCACAAGGTCTTTTGAAACAATGTGGTTCTTGGACAACTTGTTTGCATAGGATAGTGGGTGAGTGCTGCAGTCTTTTCACAAGAGCTCATTCACCAGGAAGAGTTTTGAGAAGGCCTTTCTGGTAATGAAGAGGAGTCCTTGACATTTCACTCATTTCCTCTAATCAAATACATGATTTCCCTCTTTTTCTGTGTCTTTGTTTGCTGTATGTTACAGGAATCTATCCTAAGGAGAAGTAAAACAGAACAACCATTTATCTGGCAAGTGGCAGTTGCAGCCTGTGAATCATGTCAAGCCTCTGCTACATATCTTCCTCTAATCTTCATGCAGTCTTTGGGGGGCATTAATACACATTTCTGAGGATATGGCTTTCATCAAGTATCTATGTGAGCAGTCAGGGTTTCGAGCAGGATCCAATTTTCTCTTCCCTTCTATTCCAACAACTGCTATAAGCAGCAGTCATGAGCCAGACTGGTAGCCTCAGCTGTAACATATTGGATTCATCACCGCTTAAATATCAGTTCTTTAGTGCTGCACGTTAGGGATAATAATTTCCCTGTGTGTCAGTAGGAAAGGGCAAATGTAGCGTGTTTGTTCGATTTTGGAGAGGCAGTAAAACTTGCCTCCTGGCCCTGAGCACACAGGCCTATAATAACAAGGTAATATATCGTGTTGAGCCTGAACAGCAATAGACGTGAATAAAGATACGGCACAACTTGCGATAAACGCATCTGTGCTTTTCACTGCAGTATCTGTAAATACTGGTGGTCATTAAGCACCGGTGACGTATTTAATTTTTCTTTTCCGACCAAATCCTCTTTAGCCTAAGGCAACCTTCAATCATTTGCCCACAGAGCAACATCAAATAAAATTTCATTTCATGTTGTTTGTGCTTCGGATAGTGGGAGGAGGGAGCCAGGTTGGGTCTGGTTGATATTGTAGAGATATTGATCTGCTATTGAGTGCACACTGTGTCCAGACAGTTTCCATCCCCAGGGACCCAAACACTAAATCATTCTCTCATTTTAAACTAACTTGTATGTCTGCAGAGTTGCCAGAGCTCTCAGGGTAGACAAACTTTAAAGTAAAATACTCTCATTCTTCCTGTCTGACTTTGTCTCCTGTGTTCTGTCTTCAGCTTTGCATCCGTCTCTTACACCATTGCACCTTATATTGATTCAAACGTAGCGCCTGCCACTACAAACTGTGATCTTAAAGACATGTTCCCAAACAAGAACCTTTTGTCTTAACAAGCATGGAAGGATTTTAGGAGATTTACACTCTGTCTGCTATTTAAACATCAAGGCTTAACCTATTTCTTTATGAATAAGGAGTTGCAGGGGATGGGGCTGCTCTCACCGTATAACTTGATGATTCATTCATTTGTGGATACGTGGAGAGAAACAGCTTCAGATGTTTTATTACTTCAATATGTATCTTATGTGTATGATGTTTCTTGTGTATGATGATGCTGTAGATTCGCCTGTGAATGAGGAAGTTCAATCTGTTCATCCATTATGAGAAAAGGGGCGTTTTCTGAGCTTTCAATCACACAGTGACAAATAGAATAGAGCTTTATTGTACATCATAAATCACAGGCTAAGCCAAAGACCATAATTTACTTGACTCATCCGGAAATCATATTTTATTTCAAACTTTGACTCCTGCTGTAGCTCTGTTATCATGTATGAAGTCATCAAATTATGAAGCAGCCTGTATGAGCATCATAATGAACTGCTGAATGAAACAACTCTCACGCTCTAAACTATTTTCTGAAGTCAGTACATCTGTCTGATTGGTTGGGATTGCTGGAGCGTATAGTCCCTCCATATGTGCTGTTTGTGTGTATGTGTCTGTGTATGCAGTTTGCTTGGTAGTCAAGACATGTTTCGGAGTGTGCTCGGCGCTGTTCTCCAGCTCGGCCACCTGCAGCTGGGGATCGATCAGCTCTAACCCTCCACCCCCCCACCCCAACCAATCGGCCCCCACCCCATCCAGAATCCCATCCCATCCCATCCCTGGCTGTATCAACCAGACCAACAGGGGCTGCCTGTTTCTTCCCTTCTCTGGTGGGAGTGAAGTTCACGTCCGTAAGATGTCATGGCGGCGCAAAGGACACTAATACCAACATGAGTTGACACAAAACTCACAAACCATAAACTACTGTCGCTCCAAAGCTACTGAACGTACAGATGCAATATGTCATGCAGAACAATTTGTGAATTGTATAATTTAGACATTTTCAGCCTTATCTTATGATAAATTATTGTTATTTTGTTTGCTATCATTCATCACAAAGAAATTAGTGTTTCAGACAAAAAATATTTTGTGCTTCCCTGCATTTAAACCATATATGGTTCAGTTATTAACACTTTACATCACCCCCCCCCCCCCCTTTGCATTTATGAGCTGTAAATAAATATTTGATAAATGATTTATAACACATGGTGTATTTGTCAGCAGATATATTAAGATATATTAATCATATATATATGAATGTATTTGTCAACAACTATAACTGGTGTATAAAGAAATAATGAATGACAATATATTAATAACTATACAAAACATGTCTTCATGTGAGACGTTATAATTATTTACCAATATTGTACATTAATACACTTTAACACACACACACAAAATTAAAAAAAACATGTTTGTGCACATACTTATGGGCATTAAATTGCTCACACATACAATAAACAATAGACACTCATGACTCCATTGCAACAGAATGAAGGTAAAACTCATTGCCCATGTTTCTCTCCAAACATGGAAACCAAGGAAGAGATTTGGAAGGCTGCTGACTAAAATCCCTCTTACTTTAAAACTCCTGCACCTCGTCAGCCTCGTCGTGGCACATGGGTTTTGACAAGAACAAACTGGTCCTGCTGGAGAAGGGGAGGTTGTGCCAGACCCTTACAAGGGACTCCCTGCTGCAGATCCAGAGGAGAGAAGTTTTCTATTATCAAGGACTCTCCCTTAATGATGAAAGTAAACAACATGAACAAGAGTGTTTAATATTTCATGGCCACCCACAGGTGTAGCGGTGTGCGGGGGAATAACACATACATCCACACATACCAATGTGGGTCTGATTAAGATGAAGGTACTGTCCCTGCTGCAATTGGCAAGATCTCCTGTGTGTGTGTGTGTGTGCGCGCGTGTGTGTGTGTGTGTAGGGTCTTGTGCATATTTGCTGCCTCAGTCTTTTTTTCTCTCTCTTCCCTCTCCCTCTCTCCTCCGCCCTCTCTCTGTGGTGATATATGGAACATATGGGAAATTATTGTGGGGTTATAAAGGGCTGTTGACTTCAGCAGACATGCAATAAATTAAGCTGTTTGTGCAGGGGAGGAAAAACACGAGCTCTTTAGGAACACTTAGTGCAGATTTCCTGTACAGACTTACCTCTCCTTCTTCTTTCTCTCCTTTTCTCCCTCTCTTCCTTTCTAACTCCTCCTCTTACCCTCCAGCCCATTCCCTCCGTCTCTTCCTGACTCCCTCTCACTATTGTAACACAGGCCACAGCACAATCTCATTCTGTTCTCCTAGTTGGTGGTAACACAGTGGGATATATCCACACAAATTACACACATAAAACTCGTAAAGCCTGGAAAATATTTTAATAGTTTCCGCACCCCCTTAGCGGCAACAAGCTGCATGTGCAGAGCTGGTGAGCACCACCAACATTATTGGTGCAATTAAATGTGAAACACAAGAGAGGAACATGGGGGAGTGGGAGCCCAAAATGGCTGTAAACAAGGAAAATGACACTTGACAAGTTGTAATTTATGGACGTCGTTTCAAAGGCAAGAGACTCACCGTTGCTGCTACACTGGCAGAGAAGGAAGAACGAGGCACAAGGATCCAGGCATTAGAGGAACTATGCACAGAATGTTAGTGCATCAAAACCACACAGAGACAAAAAAGGGAAAGGGAAAGCTGTGACTTCAAAGTGGAAGCATGATGAGCAATGCACAGAAACCAAGAGAGAGACAGGAAGTGTGTGTGTGTGTGTGTGTGTGAGAGAGAGAGAGAGAGAGAGAGAGAGAGAAAGCTTTGCAGGATGATAGTACCCAAAGTAAGCATGGTATGGGGTGTGAGGTGGGGGGAGGCCCCTGGATACAGGCATACTCTCCTCATCTCAAAGAATGCTAAATCACACCCACACACACACACACACACACACACACACACACACACACACACACACACACACACACAGGCAGTCTGGGGAAGAGACGCCATTAAACAGAATAGAATAGGACTTGAGCTCTCTACCCCAAATCCATCTAGAAACAAATCAGCATCACCATTTACGTGTTTACTCTCTTTCCAAAATGAGGACAAAACAGTCACTGAAAGTAAGCATGCTAAGAAATCTGAAGACGTTGTCATGCTTGATAACAGCCTCCAATGTATCCTTCAACAACAGCAGCCGCGGCCAGATGTTTGCTGTGATAGTTACACTTTGTGTTTTCATTGCAAATACTCTTGCTTAACTATCTCAGCATACAATATACCAACACAGTTATTCGAAATGGTATTTTTATATAAACAGTGTTATAAGAAAGTTCCTAGATAAGTGGCGTGTTCTTCGAAAGTGTTGTATCTGAATCAATTTGCACCACTTTCAAACTTTTCACAATACAAAAAGGGTTTCTCAAAACTCATCTTCAAGTAAATTGTCATTTTTAGTCACTTCATCATGACTGAGGCTCCTTTTTTCACAAAGCACCCAACCCCACTGTTTAACAGCTCTCCAGTTTCTTATCTGCTTTTCAAGAATTAAATTTAAAACCGAATGAATGAAAGGATCTAATGCATGTGGAGCACTTATTCTTCAAAGTTGTTGGACCTGCTAAAGGCATTGAATAGGGAAGATTGTGTAATTTGAGCAAACTGCAATCACTTCACTTGAAAGTGCTGCTTCTCTCTTATGTGATCCATTTGTTTGCATTAAATTCCACAGTGGACTTAAGGAAGTAATGAAGATTAACCAAAATTTGAAAGTCTTCACAGCAGATATGGAAGCCCCTTTGCCACATAAATACACAAGTTAAATTTGCAGTGTAGATATCCTGTAATTTGCAAAATGACAAGATGCTTGTCTGATGCACCAAGCACCTCCAATTGCTGCTCATTAACTCAGTCAGGGGGAAGCGTTCTACAAGCACGGAGAGAAACTATTAAAATACTTCCATTAACTGGAAGAATAAATATCCCGGTTGCAGCCCAAAGTGTCTTCATTTGGGCTCAAATGTGAGATATGCCGTTGCTATGGTAATATGGCAATGGCTGTAGCCCTCCTCCCAGCTGTTGATGGGTTTTGTGTGAGAGAGAGAGAGAGAGAAAAAGAAAGACAGAGAGACTGTGTGACTGTGTGTTTGTGTGCGTGCACGCATGCATTGATGCTGCCTCCGTGCTGTGTTCCCCCTTTCAGTCTTCAGAATAGTGTCTCTACTAATCCGTGAAAGTTGCGGCGCTCTGAACCAGTGGCCAAGCCTTTTCCCACTGAACCAAGGCCCAGGGTCTGCGCTCTGCTTTACACTTGATTGGTCCCTCCCGTGGCAGGACTCCCCTCCCTGCTGGGCGTGGGCCCGTCCCCCTCGCTGGGCTGCTCAGCACTGCCTAATCGCCTTCTCCCCACCATAATTACCAGCGCTGAGCCCAGGACTCACCAACACACCATTAAAGTCTGGCCAGCCAGTCCTCACCAGCCCTCACACGTCCAGCACTTAGCACAGGCCCAGAGACAGGCCTAAGACCAGGCCCAACTCCACCAACACAGCACCTGTTCATGCTTGGGATGCCCCGCAGCACTGTGGATTTGGCTGGTGCTGCTGCTGGGTAGGAAAAAGAGAGGGGGTTGGCAGCTGTGCTGTTGTCCTCCTCCCCCTGCAGTGGAGGTGATGTGTTTATTTGGGCTGGGATGCTGCAGTGAGAAGCTGTGAGAGGTAACTATCTCCTTGTTGTGCTGTACAGAGTACCAGAGAATCCACCCTGCAGAGACAGAGCCCTTTGATATGTGACCACTTCAAACCCACACATACAATGGAAGCAGTCAGTTGTGGAAATAGCCCAAGTTGATGTTGTGTGGGCAAGGTGAGACAAATTTACTTTGCTCAAAACCAACCCTGCACTTTATTTTTCCACCCCTATATATTTTCAGCAAAGCAAATACAAAACATATTGTACATTCTGAACATTGACAGTCCTGCAATGGGTGTAAAATCAGAAATAGAAATACTCCCACTTTCAATTTTGTTGTGCCCAGAAGGTTTTTTAAATTTCAGACTATTGCACCATTGGTGAGAGCATATGGGACAGGCCAGGTGAAACGCAGTGACCTGGCAAACAGTCCAAAGACTGATGAGAGTCGGGTACACGTCAGAAGGCACTGGGTGTGCTGGCACAAACAGTACCCAGAATGTGGATCAGACAGACACCCAGCACTCCTTAGCTTATTACTCTCTTATTAGGAACATTTTTGCCTTGCATGGATTGGCAGAGTCCCGCTAGCCACCCTCTTCACATGGCCCAGGCTCTGTCAGAGCTGATCAAAAGACATTTCTTCACATCTCCAGACGCCAGGGAAAAAAGGAGAAGAAAAGAGGGAGAGAAGAAAAGAGCCAGAAGGGGGCATACTGCTCTCTCTTTACTCTGGTCTTTTGGTGAATGAGGACTTTTCACAATGCCCTCTCCTTTTTCTTTATTTTTTCATTCTTCCATTGGCAAAAAAAAAAGAAAGAAAAAAGAAAAAACAGTATTTCCCATCGCGTTTCGCCAAATTGTTTTTGCCATATCAAAAACAATTGTCCTCAGGTGAAGAATGCGCCTGCAGAATTACAACCATTCCAGGGGGAGAAAGAGGTCTTCACAAATCTGACTGGCTTCCAGGCAGCCAAGACCCCCTCGAAGTGGTAATGAAAAGTGTAACTTTAGCCTCCCAGCTGTACGTCTCAATCCATAATCCTTCCCCAAAAACCTCACCGTAGAGCCGCCTACCACTCCCATGGCGTTCCCAGCCTGTGCCGGGCTGGGCCTGCACTGATTTATGTGGCAGTCCCGTGTCATACTCTCAACCTGAAAAGGATTTGCTCTCCTGTATTTACCAGGGTGGTCAGGGCAGCTCTCTGGAAACACAGAAAGCCCAGTCTCCGGCCCTCACTCCCAGACAGTCTTTTTTACCCCTCTGTGCCAATAACGAGGACATTTTGGACCTTACCAGAATCAGACGAGGCTCCAGTGTTTCCATAGGGGTGTGTTTCAGCAGTGCAGAGGTGAGTGCCTGTGTGGACGTGTGCGTGTGTGTTTGTGTGTGCGTGCAGAGCTGTCTGCGACAACATACAGTAGCTGGTCTAGTACCTGGTACGTATAAGCCTGTCATAGTGTTCAGGATTGGTGGCTCGGCCTGTGAAGTGGGGCCCATAAACCTCTGAAATGCAGAGACAGTTTAACACTTCAGCGTGTTGTTAAAACTGCATTTATTTCCTTGATCTTTGTGCGCTTGCACGGCCATTTTCAGCAGCTGTTTCATAAAGATGCAGTGATTTAGAGAAGATCTTGCGCATGAAATTTTCCATCTCCATGATACACTTCATGGTCATTTCTGTCTCTGGCTCTGCAATGTGTTGGAGGAAAGTGTTTTACAGTAGTCTCCTGGTAGCCCAAGCCAACTACTACTGTGAAACACTAGATTAAAAATGTATTGATTTCCAGTGAATTATTCTGGCAAAGTTGAAAAGGAAGATGCTAATTGGTAGAACTATAACTAATTGAAGACATAAGACAGCGCTGTCTTCAGCAGGTCTGTCCATCACAGTTTTTTTTTTCTCTATGGTGCAGCTGACTTTGGTAAAAAAGTACAGATTGTGCTACTTACCCATACAGCATGACTAAGGATCCAGTGAGTTGAAAGCTGGACACGTGTTGGTAGGTGAGCTGTTGTGGATGGCGGTGGTCCACTCTGCCACTGTGCATCCACTCCAGTCAAGTAAACAAGCCAAGGTGACCTCTGGACAGCTGGGTTTATACATCCTGTGGCTGGTTGTCTACGTAGTGTGGCGGTGGGAGCAGCGGGTGGTTGACGCAGACTCTAAGGAAGGGATCAGCTCATCCTATCTTATGTGTGTGTGTGTGTGTGTGTGTGGTGTGCACCCGTACTGCACATGAACGTGTCTTGTATGCATGTGCATTAGTGTGACAGCCATGTGGTTAATACTAAACGCTGTGTGGCACACTCTGAGCAGGAAATGAAAGCATTACTGCTCGGAACATGCACAGCGCATCTGATATAATCCACATTTTGCACCATATATCTTGATTAAAGGCACAAATTAAGAGATCTCGTTCCTGCGAGCTGCTGTTATCATCTCCCAACCAGAATTTCAAAGAAATGCGGCATGACCTGAGAAAGACATTTGGACCAATGCAAATGCAGACAAAATGGCCGCTGTTGCTAAGCTAACAGGGGAGGAAGAAGATGGAGCTGATACTCTGTGAATGCTGTTTGAAAGCAGCACGTTTTTCCCAATATTAAAGCGCACAGCACACAGAATCGTGTAATTTTTCATTCTGTCCAGTTCGTTTGAGCAGCCAAATACTCAGTTTGCCTGCTCTGGTGCATTTTGTTTCAGATTTACAGTATGAGCTGGATTAGACATGCAGTTCACTCTCTCAGAGGTTTCCTGATATCACTTTTAAAAACATGTGTGATTTGGTTTTCTTTTCATGAGATTGTTTACAATTTACACAATTTGAAGAAAAATGGTGTGAATAAAATAACAGCGCATACTTCATACTTCAGCAGACTCCAGTGTGAGTATGAGTGACTACGTAAATATTTTCAGCCAGAATTGTGAGTTATGAGAGGAGTAAAATGTGACAGCTTCATATAAAAGTCTGTTTGAGTCTTTGCAGTTGAAAGCCTTCATAGTATGACACAAGGAAAGCCTTCACATTTTTCTCCCTATGCGTTAACTTTGGGAAATCATGAGAGAGAGATAGTTTTCTTTGTAATCGAGATTTAAAGGATAAAATTGGTAACTTTCTCTCTCAGCACACTTTGTCACTGAGCTCAGAATTTAAAGTGTAGATTATGGAGGTGAATATATTTTTGAGGTTTTACAGTATGCTTCATACGTTTATTTGACAGTTTTGTTTGACAGAAAGAAAGAAAAAGCTTGTATAAAATGTAATTAATAGTTAAAATTAATATATTATCTGTTTTAACTACTACTTTATATCAATGCTGTAATCAGCTTTCGTCTGTAAAATAACATTTCACAGCAGTTAGCTTAAATAAAATGATTGATATGAACACTATTTTCATTAATAAGCAAATGTTTATTGTCTGCACTTTCAATACAGTTAACCCACTGATGTAAACATTACAAAAGACTCATAAAGAATTGAAGATTTGTGTTGTGGGCATGTGTAAGTGTCCTGATAAGCAGGAAGGACTCTGCTGACAGTTCAATGTCCTCTCTACATGAACATACGAAAGACAGATGGTGGCCTTTCATTCTGCAAACTGAGAGAAGTTTCACATTTCAATCTAAGAGAAACATCTGATTTGACTCAGTTTTTGATCAAAAACTCTGGTTCTTATTTATTATTGCATATTATTAGATTATGATGAGAGCCTCCCATTCTAGACAATGTCCCTTGAAGAAATAAAAAGACTTGAAATAAAAGAATCTTCTCCCAGTTAGATACCACCTTGAAATGGAGTCCTAATGAATTTCATTGTCTTTTGATGCTGCGCATGAAGTTTTGCAAATGTAAAAACAATTAAAAAGAATTACAAAGAAACTTACAAACAGATGGCTTCTTCAACAAACAGTTAAACTAACACAAAGTATCTTAATCACTTTCCGATTGTTCTTTCAAATACCATTTGTCTGACATAAGCTGGAAAACTTTAACAATGCTCACATAACTTTCTTTTCTCCATCTGCTGAAATCAGAATAAAAACTATAAGGTCCATTTATACTGTTTCTATTTGGTAAAAAGTATTTGGGTATATATAAGAGGTCAAAACCAAGTTCACGCACTCCTGAAAATTAAAAAAAATGTTTTTTTAATGTCAAGGCTCCTGGGCTCATTGACAGTGAGATTGTACAATTTTATTTCAATTTAGAAGTAGTTTTTTACAATCATCTTTTTTAAATGAGCCCTGTTACTTATCTCATCAATATGCTAATCTTACATTTTTTATATATATTTTTTAAATTAGAATAAAAACATTGGAAATATCTCTCTTTTTATTATCGCTTTTATCTTAAAATAGTCTTTTTAATCTATGTCTATATATTGTATAAAACAATTTTTTCAAAGTGATTAATTTTCAAGTTTACTTTTGACGAAAATTAAAATTCAATCAAATAATGACTTAATACCCCACAACCATAGCTTTAAATTACAGTAACAATATCAAATTGGTTATTATTTTTCTTATTTAAATTTCACATATATTATAAAATCAGCGGCTGTAGGAGTACTGCTTACTCGGAAAATTAAAAGTTCAACATCGAACAACATTTGAGCATTCATTTTAATACGCTGTGGTCTGATTTTGATGTTTTCGTTATTACAGAAATCATTTTAAAGTTTCAAAATAAATATTTTTGCACTATCGTTCATTTAGTACAAGGGAACAATAAAATGTGTGTGTTTATGTGTTTTGTTTTGCTGTAGATATTCTGAATGCTTTGGTGCCAATCAGAATACATATAGGAAACAGAGATGATGATAATGATGATGATGGTGATGATGATGATGATGAAGATGACTGGGAGCATTGTGAAGACAGTATGCATTCAAAGAAGTGGGAGGCCTGCTTATACCACAGAGGCCCCACTTTCATTTTGTCATTTAAATTGATTCACCTGAAGGTTCTGGTCACATATTTCTTTAAATGCACCTTAAATGAGCCCAGCCATAATTCTAGTGTACAAAAGGGACATGTCAGAGTCAGACTATTGATGAGAAATAAATAGGGACTAGGTTTTTGTGGACGTTCTTCAAAGGCGCTCCAATTTCACACCGTCAAATTAAAGCACCCTTATATTTTAGTTCCATGAGTGTCGTTCCTGCTGTTTGGTCTTCAGGCTTTTTTCTTAGGTATAATTTAATCTGAGATACGATATTAAATATTACGTATTTTGTAAAATAAATAAATAATTTAACTCTTTAGAGATTGTTAGAAATTTAAATACTGTAAGTCATTTTAACCTATATTTTTACTTGATTGACACTTTTCAGTCTCTGCTCTTCTCAGCCTTTCAAATTCAAAGTCATGCAGTCATATCTGAGCTACACTTGAGTCGTGTTTGTTATTTATCAGTACTCTATTTTGACTGCTGATGTATATTTTGGATGAAAATGTGTCTATCTATGGCGTTACCTGTCCTGTCCTGTTTCCTGTCACATCACGACACTTGTCTGAGCTGAGCGCTGCCATGCCTCACTTTTAGTTCGGGGAAATATCTGCTGCACGTCACTCAATATTTGCAAAGATGACATACATGATATGTGACCTGTGCACATGTTACTGCTGGAGCTGAAGCTTATTTGAAGGACTCTGACATGCAAGTTTGAAAGGGCAAGTGCAACTGACAAAGTGAGGAGATTCAGCAACCTTTAGCTCGACTTATGTTTTTAAAAATGCGTAATTGCAGCTAGCATCGATACTAGGCAACATCTGCCATCCCTACTGCAAAGCGGTTGGTAGAATTATGCCTGAATGTAAAATAAAACAGCGGAGAATATTAGATAAAGTGAAACTAATGTTGGTGGTAATGTTTTTAGTTTGAAAATAAACATTTTGTTTCAGAATTTAGATTTGTGCAGCGCACTTGAGTGGGACCTGCAACCTTCCTTTCAGTAAAAATGGGTCAGCATTATATAACCAGGAAGTTGACTGCCAACGTCCTGCAGATAGTTTATGGTGACATCTCATTGCTTGGTCGGCGGGGTCCTTCCAGTGTGCGTCTTTATTAGTTTCTATGCACTGCTGGCGTGGGCACCCCAGCAGCAGCAGTGACAGCCCTTATCCCTCCTCTGTGCCCCACCTCATACTAAGCCCTGGATTTGAAGGACAGGCAGCTCAGGACAGAACAAGTGCGCCAAAGCAGAGCGTAAGCAAAGCTTTAGAGCATAAGGCCACATTCCTGTGTATCTTTCTTGGACAACAAGTACACAACACTTACTGCTTAAGAAAGACATGACACAGTTAATGCGTCATCTGCCATACAGTCAGGTTTGGCCAAAAGGCAACAGTAGTGAGCAGGAAGTTATCTGTGGAATGTGTGAAGTCAAACAACACTATAATGAATCCATCAGCCCTCCCTTCTTACTTTAAGGCCCCATAGTCAGACAGATCCTGAATCGCTTCAGCAAAAGTTCACAATGTTTTCGTTCAGTTATGTCAAAATGATAAAAAATCCACACAAAACGAAACTGACTGTTGTTATTACCCTTAAATCTGTGGGCTGATTTCTTTATTCCAAAAGGAAAAGTTTCCTCCCGGGGAGCACCAGGAGGTGCTGTAAAGCAGTTAGCCTTTGATAGCACAGCACCAGCAAAAACAAACATGGCTGATGAGGAGGGCAGGGCCGCCAGTAACGTATACTGGTCCAGAGTTAATGCAACATTAACGATGGCAGAGCTTTTTCAAGCCCAGAGCATCGATATTAAAAAAGATCCCCCTGCATGCCCTCCTACCTGGGGCTCAGAGAGGAGACGCACCCTGCTATGATCTCAGATGAAAAATTCAGTTATGTTGAATACTGTAGCGCTGTTGTTAGCATGGTAGCTAAGAAGCCTTCAGCAATGCTTAGCTCCCTACAATGAAACATGCTATAACCAATGTGGAGCTGTGCCTTTTTTCTAGTAAATCAGACATGTAAACACTGACCACCTGTGTTCAGGGACGAACTGTGAATGAAAAATGACTTTTTGACCCAGAACGGCCCACTTAACCCACCCCCCCCCATCAGCGATACACCACCGCCCACACAACCCACGCCACACTTTATGCAAACAAGATTACTGTACAATATTTATAACAATAACGTTAGAAAAATAAATGTAAAATAGAATAAGATGAATGTGTTGCTTTTAGGAGGATGCTGGCTAGAAGGAGTACATTGGCACAATGGTAGCAAGGTGGCAAGAATCTCTGGAACCATCTGACAAGTAAAAGAAATAATACAGGAGGAAATTTGCTGGTGAAAAGACTGGTGAGTAGGCAACTTGTAGAGTAAATTAAGAACAAATGTATTTCCTACCTCTTTAGATTAGCAGTTTCTGCATCTATAACCAGGCCACTGTCCAATTACTCTCAAACTTGTTAATAATCATAACCATTCATGCATAACAATGAGTTCAACATTTGAAAAGTTTGCTGCAGCACATCAACCAGCCATCCAAGCTGTGATTGGTCGGTTCACGAAAAGTGACACTGACGAGTGCAGCGACCCACTAGTCGAACCCAAACCATGCTTATCTTATGCCTATTGTGTTCTGTGTACCACTTCAGCTGCAGATCCTTGAACTGGTATCACTGGGCTCTCTGCTCTCTCCTCTCTTTGTTATTTTAAAACATTTGGCTGCGTCTTCTCTCTGAGCTTTTCTGCACCACCTTTACATTTTTTTTCTCTTTTTGTTTGTCCATCTTGCTCCACTATTTATGCAAATGTCACCACTTAACAGAGATGGCACTGGTAAAGTTAGGCAGAGAGAGGCTGACACATGTAACGCCCAACCGCAGTAGGCCGGCAGCCCATTTGCCTGGGCCATTTAACCAGACAGCACTTGGCTATTTTTATTTCAGCATTGAGGGGTTGAGGTTATTTAAAATATGTATATTTTGCGCTGCATCGTCCCCAATCGTCAAGCAGCCCATCAGGAAAACTCCCAGTGCTCCCGATGGCCACTTCGACTATGCCTGTGTTGTTGAATTTACTGTATGTTACATATTTGAAAACCCCTTTTTCAGCTAATATGATGGCTGGCGTCTTAAGCAAGGTTATACGCAGTTTCAGGCCATCTCAGTATCTGCCCATATTATCATCAGACACTCTAGATATGCAGTGGCTACATCAGTAGGATAGGTGGGGAAAGAATGGCATCTCCTGGTGGGTTGATTGACAACAGTAAAACAATGTTGAAGGCTTGTTTTATTGAGCCGCAGATGAAAGTGACAAACTAAAAGACGAAGCGAGGCGACCTGGTCCTCCATCGTCCTCATCTGAAGTGCTAAACTTCACCCTGACTTTGTAACGCTGAGGCTTGTGAGTCACAACTGTGAAGATATAATGTTATTTAAACCCAATCTGTCACCAAATGGAGCGAAAAAAATTGCTTGCCAAGTGCACAAGTCTAACATCACCACTTATGAGACACACACCCACACAAACACACACACACACGCACGCACACACACACACACACACACATACACCTCCCTATCTCCATGTCATTACACCAGCAAAATCGCCAATTAATAAAAAGTGAATTCATGGAGTTGTCATTAACACGATCGCTATCAAAGGTCAGGTTAGACATTAAGGAGTAAGTGTAAGAGTATCAACACTATCATTTGACTTAATATCACACAGTCATGTGAAATAATTAGTTCCCATAACTGCCAGGTTATTCCAGTTGGTAATGAGAAGAAATTTGAAAATATTTTCTTGATGTGATAACGTACAGTGATGAATAATTTCTCAGTGACGGACATCATGTCATGCCTCTTGGGTCTTAGTTGTTGCCTCCGCGCGTGACCCATTTTGCCTTTTAAACAAACCAGAAACGTTGCTAATTTTGACAGCTCAATTCACGAGTACCCAACCCTTGACAAGTCTGCCACCCCTCTGTAGCAATATTGAAGATGGTGACAGACAAGGAACACTGGCATGATGGTGCCCTGATGGTGCACAGGTGGTGCTCATGGTTCTGAAAATGCATGCTGCCACATGCCCATAATGGATAGATGGTCTTGCGGAGCCAGAAAAGTTAGTTCTGCAAACAGCTTCTGACTTGTATATATAAACACCCATTTTACACACACACACACACACACACACACACACACACAATTAAAGAACATCACTTTGGGCTCTGGAAGCTGTGATAGGTGTTTATCGC
The DNA here is from genome assembly GCF_043641665.1 of Enoplosus armatus. Taxonomy (NCBI): domain Eukaryota; kingdom Metazoa; phylum Chordata; class Actinopteri; order Centrarchiformes; family Enoplosidae; genus Enoplosus; species Enoplosus armatus. The sequence continues at coordinate 15,201,229 of NC_092189.1, forward strand.
GACTTTTTGACGTTTCATAAACTAAACTATTAACTGATTAATTGAGAAAATAATCTGAAGACAAACTGATGATAAATATAGTTAGATAGTTGCAGCCCTTGTTTAATGTCTCATTTTATGAACTCATCGCACAGTAATTTAAAAAGAAACTAGCAGTTACAGCTATCAGATTAATGTAGTGGAGTAAGAAGTACAATATTTCCCTCTGAGATGTGGTGTAGTAGAAGTATAAAGTAGAATAAAATGAAAAAACTCAAGTAAAGTACAAGTTACGTACCGCACTGATATTATGACTAATGTCTCATGCATGTGTGTGGCTGTGATGTCCATTTCATCATACTGTTAGTAAGGCTTTGCAATACCAGGTATTTTTATAATTTTAGTGCAATATCACAAATTTCACTGCTAATTTGTTTCACATTGTCCTATGTTTTGATGCAATGCGATGTAATGAAGGTGTTCACAGACTAACCAAAACCGAACATCCCAGTTAACACAACGCACTGGAAATGCGTTTTATTCATTATTCTAGTATACATTTCTGCTGACAGAGAGTTCACTTTAATTTGGACTTTTGTTACAGTTTTCGTGTCTGTGTATGAAGCAGTTCAGGCAAGCTTATGATATTATATAACTGAAACTATTCAGGGATGGTGAGCTTTAAGTCCTGCTCAGTCGGTTTGACTTTGTCTTTATGAAGGTCAGAGGATTTTGTTGAATTACTTTACGTCAGTTTGTTTAAATCAGCAGGTCTGTGGTATAATAGAGTGGACTAACCTAAGTACACTCGGGATATATCAGTCAGGCACATGAATTCAAACTGCTGAGTGAAGCGGTATTTGCAACCCGATGCCACATTAAGAACCAAATCAACATGGCTGCTGGGCTTAAAAGAATAATAATAATCTTAAAGAAAAAATTATATATTGCCAAAATGAAATTGGCAAAAGAATGCAGGGTGTGCACGTGGCAGTGGGCTGCTCTATAAAGACATCTGCTGATTACTCAGTTTGGGGAGGCCTGGTAGAGAGGAGCCTGGCAGTGAAACGTGTAAAGAGATTGAGACCACACGACGACTGATGAAAGAACACAGCACTCAGACCCTCACAGCCAGTCACTCTGAGCATGAAGCCATAAAGACGTGAAGCGGAAAGTTGCCTTCACTCTATTTTACACAACAAGAGAACTTGGGCTGCCCAGGGTGGCAGAATAATATTAGGCCCCCAAAATCCAGTCAAGGGCTTTCACATTTTGTTCAGGCCTACTACTCACAGGCACACAAAATATCCAACCTGGGCCGGATTGAATTTTGAAGTGTTAGCAGACAAGAAGAAAAAAAGATCCTCTATTTTGATAGTGCAGTTTTGAACATGTTCTCTGCATACGTCAGATGTGCTGTGTTCACCTCCCCAAGACGGCGGCAAATTGGTGTCTGTCTCGGCTGACAGTGACGTGTCTGTAGACAGGTTTACCTACATGTATCTCTGCGTGTCGCCTGCGCTCTGTGTGGCAGAGACCTGCTTCAGGTGGCCTATGTGCTGCAGTGCGGCTCCCCGGGGAGAACGTGCCGTGGCGCCGTACTGCAGATGTCTTCCTAGATGTGGCTGCAGCGCTGGCTCTGATCACTGGACATAGACAACAGCCACAGCCTTCTGCCACGCTCCTTTTAGATCAGATGGTGAATCAGTACTGCAACTGCCACCTATGTGATACAGCTCATCAACCCCGTCATGCCGTTACGTATCTTCAAAGTTGACTTCCAAGTAAGTAAACAGGAAAACATTTGGTTCAGAAAGTGATGAAAATTTCAACAAGAAATGGTGGTGGAACTGGTGCAACATTCAAACATAACTTTGTAGCTTATTTACACAGAAGCTTTAAGGATTAACACAATATTAAGGGAACTATTTCCACAGTGATATCTGATAAATTATTGCTGCAACTGCATTTCAGGAAAGGTTTCATGAGAGATATGTTTGGATACTTTTCTCTGGTTAGTTACACACAGGCTCTACAACTGACGTACAGATCCAGAGAAGAAACAGACGGACTGGAGAGAGTCAACTATGTGTTCTTTTATCTTTTTTTCTTTTATCACATGTCTATAAATATTGGCTGGAACAACCTTTCCTCAGTGGGCTCCAGGTACTTCTGTTCGGCGAGAGCGCTCATTACGATTGAGCTCAGTGTTATTTTGAGAGACGGCGATCTGAAACAGCTTTTTAATTTGTAACTGGGAAAATTGAAGTATATTTTCTTTTTATCTGGAGATGACCAGATAAACGCAGTGTTATTGACTCTTAATTGAAGCTTATCGCTAAATTATGCATAACTTGAGCACAATCCGTACTGAGGCGAGACATGTTTACACTGAGCTTGTGTTTCATCAGGACATATGAGGGCATCTGGTTCTACCTCAGCTCAGCCATATGTGTCCCTCTGATCATGTTTAGCCAATGCGTCCTACGTGTGTTTTCCCTAAGCCTCCTCTCTCCTCCTGACCTCTCACCCAGGCTCTCTCTTTTGCTTTGTTGTGCAGGTCAGAGTCCACGCACCCGCGCCCACGCAGCCGCATGGCCACATTTTGGTATGCAGATACACAGAGGCAGGTAAGTCTGGCCCAGGTGCACCCCACCGTGATCCTGGCCCATTCTAAGTCACCTCGCAGCTCTCGGGTCAGGCCTAGGGCCCAGCAGGCTCCCAGCACAGGTCACAGAGGGCCTCAACATCCCAGAGATGAGACTCCAGACTGGCATGAAGAGGAGTGTTTGATGTGGCCCTGAGCTGGGCTATGTTACCACGTTACTATGCCTTTAATTAGCTCCAGCAGCTGCGACTTCCTGGTTGACAGGCCCTGGCAAACTCCACTGTCTCTGTAATCTCTTACAGGTGACTGTCAGTTGCATGTCAGCTCGTTGTATAGTGACAGGCTGTGTGTTCTTCTTTAAGTCAGGTGTTAGAGCTTTAGAAAGCAACAACGCTGTTTACCAAGCTAATTAACTGTGAAGTGACTGTAGACAAGATACGAATGAAAAAAAAGAAAAAGAAAAGCTCACAGTGCTATAATGACCACAGCATGTTTCCAAATATGTTATGCTAATATGTCTCCAAGCGCCAATCCCCTGCCCATTGTTTCTTACAAGTTTCACGTCTGTTTTCTGAAGATGCAATCATGATAAAGAGACAGCAAAGTTCTCCTGGTGACAGTAAAAGTGCCACTCTGCATTCTTTATCTGGATTTCCAGCTTGCACAAAGACATCTTAACCACTGGAAATTGCCCTCTGAGGACTGACAGCGAGAAATTGATCTCAGATTAGATGAGCGCACCTCGCTCCCTGCTCTCCTTTGTCACTCCCAAGTTGGTGGATCTTTCCTTAAAACTGCACCAGAGATGAAAAAAGAGAGACTTCACAGCTGGCTATGGCATACTAATACCCTGGACTCATTAAATTAATGGGGGCCAGATTCCCCCTTACTCAATGTGCACTGATGCCCTTTGAGTTTGCCGGGGCTAGAGGGTGTGCAGCACTTTGAAAGCCCTGACCGGCATATTGAACGTGTTTTAATAGAAGCCTTTTGAGACTCCTGGTAGGATGCACAGTAACTCTTTGCCTTTAAGTTCCCGCACCTCTCTGTGTGATCTCGTCAGATAGCCACTCTATCCTTGGATTCAGGCCTGGAGAGGGGGGAGGGGACCATGCACGTTAAATGAGGCCAGAGGTGTCCATATCTCAGCAGAGGCCATTCTTTCCTGGAGATGTGAATCTTTGAGACGTGGTGCTGAGCAAGCTTTGATGTAGAAAAGGTGCTCGGCGTAAGACTCTGAAACAGGAGGCTTACAGGCCGGCATACAGTGGGATTCCCTTCAGGGAGGAGAGTCTGGCCTCTCGTTGGACAGTCGCCCATACAGTATTGATTTAATTACTCTATTCTGCTATTCACAGAGCCACTGAGGCTGCACTATAAAATAGATTCACGCCCACATATGGCCATTATAAATGTCACTGCCCATTTAATGTGAAGGCAGCACTGCGAATCACTCCATAATATAAGCAAGCCGCGGGAGTGTAGAGGATCCAGTGAAGAGGTTTTCTTTGCCAAACGTAGCAATAGCAGGATCTCAAGGTATAAAGGGCAAAGAAAAAGGTATTGTTTTTAATGGCAATGTATTGAATAACTCTTTATATAATGGGAGGAATGGAATATTAACATAGAAATTTTGCATATTTGCCCAACAGCAAAAAGATGAATTGATAAGAAAAGAAAGCTGGTGAATTTGCATGACAAAAAAAGTCCCTTTAGAGTACTAATGCATCACCCCTCATGGTTATCAGAAGCACAAGTACCAGATGTTAAGATAGGGAGAATTTATTCTCAATGAAATTAAGATATTAAGGCGTGATTTTTATTTATTTATTTTTTTTTAGCTTTTAGTGATTTTTATATTGATATAGTCATTAGGTAACAAAAAGTAAAAAAACATGTGGCTTTCTCTGCCCTGAGCTGAAAAGAACATCATGATATTATGATAATCTTTCTTCTGCTCTGTCATCCTACGACTACGTGCTATTGAATGCCATGAAACAGAAAAACATCCCCGACAATGATGAGATTATACGCAGTCAGGAATGAGGTTGCAGGACTCGTCCCGGCGGGCTGAAATACCCTTCAGATGCAGCTGAATGAGACAAGTGGCTGGCATCTACTGTGGGATACTGACAGGAAGATGCAGCATCTGAGCCAGGCAACGAGCCCCTAGCTGTTGAATATAGTGAATAAACAGAAATCCAGTCGAGCTAAAAATGGCTGACTCAGGTGCACAGCAGAGGAAGCGTCACATCTCTTGACTACAACTCTCTCTCTCTCTCTCTCTCTCTCTCTCTCTCTGCTATAGCCTTTGCACAAGACAAAACAGCACCATATACCTTTTACAGAAGTCCATGTTGGGCAATCATTTGATTTTCGTTGCTAGCTTTGACAGTAATGATTTCAATAAAGCCTTTGATTTTAGCTCGATCACCATGGCTGCAACATCGCTGGATATCGCTCCTCATTAGTGATTCCATAAGCAGGGAGCAACACACTGCTGTAGCGGCTGATACTTACATGCCTCCCACTCTAAAATGTGGTGGTAATTTATTCTCTCCCCGGTGCTCATCATCCTGATGCAACTCACACAGTGACAAGAATCCATCTCTGTGGTACCTGGCAACAAAGTGGGAGGAGGGGTAAAGGGGAGCGGGGGATCAAATATTTTGTGATCACAATCAGAAGGGAGAGGACGGTTACTAGGCAGGTTTAGGACTTCCTAATGCCACATTGCTACCACTAGAACATCCTGCGAACATTCAAACGAGACACAGAAGGTGAAAATAATTCACCGGCTGATTTGATCTCATATAAACCATCTTTTGCTGCCAAAAGTTTTTCTCAGAGTATGGCTTAAGCACTTCAAAGTTAAGTACTATATAGAGAGTATGATTCATTTGGCAGCTCATATTGTCCAGCTTCAAAAACCTAAAGCTAGCCAGAGACACACTGTGGGCTGTTTTCAGCTTCAGAGAAGAGAAAGAATTTGGCTTGAGCTTAGGCCGCCCATCCCCATCCAGAGATGGGCTCTTTTTCATCTTATCGTAGTCTTAGCGCATTGGTGTGGTGACTATGTGCTTCACAGGTGGGAGTCTGCCTCTGTCAAATAAGCCAGTTCACTAAGGACGGGATTTGCCGCTGTTATTTTTCTATTAGGGAAGAATTATGCTAAGCCTTTAGAGGCCATCTTTGTGTTGCTATGGCAGCCCATATTTCCTACCGGGTTGAGACCTTGAATGACTACAGTGCAAAGCCAAGTAGCCCCAAAACCCTTTGAGGATTAGAACCAGGGTCTCATAGTTATGCAAAACACCTCTGATATGATTGAACCTTGAATAGTTGAATGACAAAGTTTATTGAGATCGCCTCTCTTTTCATCTGATTATTGTCATTTGATTATTCCCAATCACTTGGCATGGCTTCAAACGCAGCCTTTCAAATGGCTATTGTTTAGGACAACACTGAGAGCTTTTCTTTCCAACATGTCCCCAAACCTCATATCTTTGACTATTATATCAGTGAAAACAAGAGTGCGCGATTCATGGTGGTAGAAATGTGATACAAAGGCGTTCATCTCAAACAGAAATACAGTAAAATGCATTACTACTGAGAGCAGAGCTGCAGAATCAACTTTTTATTATATCTGTTGATTTCTTTCCATTAATGGTTTGTTTAATCTATAAAGTGCCCCATTACAAGTTTGCATAAGCCAAGGCGCTGTCTACAAATGGCTTGTTTTGTCTGACAAACAGTCCAAAACCTTGAGGTATTTGATTATAAATTATATTGGATATACTTACTATGCGTCGCTTTGGATAAAAAACGTCAGCTAAATAAATGTAAAAGCAGCAACAACTCTAATATAAACATCTGGCAGTGGATGTTTGGCGTTTTTGCAGACTTAAACGATTATTAGATTATCAAAATTGTCAATAATTATCTGTCAATCAACTACTTGATCAATCGAGTCACCTTTTCAGCTCAAATTGAGGCAAATCAATATGTTGATTACCAACAAGCTGCTCATTCTAAGTTGTTTAATGTGCAGTTTGAATCATACGAGTGTTGCTATCCGTGGATTCAGAGATAACCTTAAACTTTAGTTTTAGTATTGAGTTTTGGTTGTTTTGTGTAATTCACAGCTGACTGGGAATTTCCTTCTTATAGCTCCCACAATGCTTTTCAGCTCACTAACTGATGCTTCCGAGTTGCTGTAACCATCAAACCCAGTTGTTTGCTTATGAAAGCAATTTCACAAATCACAGGTCAGATTTCACGTGCAGCCAAATCAATGGAAATAGTTTTTCCTCTTTAGATTTTGTCATAATGTTCCCAACTGTTTTCAGACCCGCCATCAAAGCCTCAACTCTATTCGGAGACATGTATAGACAGCTACTCAAAGCTGACACAGAGATGAGGCTTTGAAAGTATGAGATTGACACTATTGTGGTCACAAAGCACAACAGGAAACTACTTTGAAGAGGAAAGTGCTTTGAGTATCGGATTTCACTTTCGAAATAGTGGCCGAACACGAGCTCGAGTATTAGACGTGTTGAATTGGTGTACATTAAACAACAAAACCTTGACATGTGCAATATACCCAACTTCTGAGAGCATGTCCAAACAGAAATGTGGGAAGGTCAAAAACGCTGCTGTTGAAATTTTAAAACCACAGGTTTTTTTGTTTTTATCTGAAATTTGCTGCACTTTTTCTCGTACTTCTGCGTCTTGGGACGGGCGCAGGCTTGTGATGCAAATAAAAAGTTGACAATATATCCAAGCAAACAGTACTTTTTTTTTTTTTTTACTTCATAAAAATAAAGTGCCGCTATCAGAGCCGTGTCTTGTTGGCAGTTTGGGAATTGATCAGTCTCAATCCCAAGCTGCATCCTTGTCAACTGGCAGGTCTGCTGAAGATGACACATTCTCTGACAGTGCCTTGTCAATGACTGTGCTTGAGTGAAATCCCCAGCCATGTTTGCTCGCTGCCAAAGTGATATCTATCATCTTATTTTTGACAAATTCGTCACACCCATCTCTCAATCTAATTGGTCTTTGAAGTTCCTGTAAGACAAAGACTGCTAATCTTAGTGTGTGTGTGTGTGTGTGTGTGTGTGTGTGTGTTTGAACAGTGCTTGCCGTTGAATACTTCTCAAGCCTTTGAGCCTGTGTTCAGCGAAGTATAAAAAACATGACAGTCACATTTTAGGTGCTCTGATGTCACACAGTCTTTCTGGCTTAAAAGTTCACTCAATATGAGGTTTGGTCTACTTTGATGTGAGGTCTCTAGTGATGCGATTTTAGCATGCTATCTGCCTCTGCTGTTCTCTGTCACCCACTCCTGCAAAGACTGACATGGGAGCTGCCAGAGCTGAGACTTCAGCCTTTTATTCCTGGTGACTACAAATTAAAGATACGGGGAAGGTAAATTCAGGCAGCACCATGAGAGCAGAATGTACAAACATCTGCCAGTATTTACTCCTGCAAGAGAGACCATGCTGAAAAAAAAATAGACCTGGAATCCAGATTTTAGTTGCGATCAATCATGTACTTTTTTTTGTTTATATGATGAGAAAGTTATTTAAATGTTTGGAGCCTTCTTCGAATAGCATACAAAGATATCAAGCACAGTATTACCAATGCACCTCCTGATTCATTTACATAAACAAGCTGTTGTGTGAGAGGAATGAAACCCCTGGAAAACATGCAGGGAAGTTTATTTATGACTTATTTACCTTCAAAATATCCCTCCCCCAAAAAAACAACTTACAATTCATTTCCTGCTCATTATGCAACACGAGAGATTGTGAAGTTGCTGTTCTGTGAGGGGGGGGGGGGGACTCGCGGTGATAAAGATCTAGTAATCTTGTTTTATGCTTATGACGGCGAGAGGAGATCCTCCGCCCCCCTGCGACGCGCCGCTCACCTGGAGAAGCAACCGGAGCTCCACATGACTCCTCCGCTGCTCACATCTCCGTGTCCTGAGAATTGGGATTTAGGGAGGATTAAAGCAGAATATTTCAATTTAGCTCCGGAATTCACCTGGCTGTGCCAAAGTAATTACCTACCCCGTCTGGAAAAATGCAATTATGGAAACAGTGAAACACGCCTACAGACGGGGAAGATATAAAGAGCTCTAAGACGAATAAACAGGAAATCTAGGACTGTAATGAAAGCAATTTAAAAATCGTCGCAGCAGCCAGAAGTCTTAATTCATTACCTAAATAGTCAATAGGTGACTGAGCTGAAAAGGCATAAAATAAGACAATGCTCCATTCAGTGTTAAACGCGCAGCCCGTTGAAAGGGCTGTTTGAAGATGAAGACGTAGAGGAAGAAAAAAAATACATTTAAAACCATTCGCCATCTTTTTTTTCTTTTCTTTTCTTTTCTTTTTCTCTTTTTTTTTTTACACACAGGGGTTCAGTAGACACTGGGATAGTGTTTGGATGCGTTCAAGGAAAACAAAAGTGCATCTGAATCGGAAATATCTATCTTGAATATGTATTTGTGATCGCAGGGAAATACAACTACCATTATTTTGTAGAGAATAGGTTTCATTTAAAAAAATCCTGTGTAATCTGTTAAAATAAAGGCCCATGTGTGTCCTCCAAGACCACACACACGCAAATGAAGACAATACAATTCAATATATGTATATATATATTTTAATCATATATTAGTAAAAGACATTGTGGAAACATGCAGAATAATTGCTGCCCAAAGAGAATTACAGTAGTTCTCGGTTATCTTTGGAAATAATAGACATAAAGGATAGAAAATAAAGTATATAGGCCAAAAACATTCTGCTAATTTCTAATATTACAGCCCCTGCCACTATCATTAAACGGGGTTTGAGGCTGCACGTGTTGGATTTACAGTCCTGGTGCAAAATAGATGAAATTTGCTTTTTGTAGTAATTCACTCAGTTTTGACTCATAACAAAGCCTGAGTGGGTGCTTCATATGTTTGTTATAACGTAATCCTTAATTCTGCTTTTGTTGGTCTGTGTGATGTGTTCAGGGGCTGCATCGAGACTTGTGTCAATTAACTTGTTTTAGTCTAAACAAAAGGCCTGAACGCGATCACTTGGTGATATTCATTGCAGTGTCCAGTCTTGTTGCCGCTGTGAGCATAAATACATAAATAAAAAGTATGAATCCGTTACAGTCTCATGAATGTACTGATGAACAGACTTTTCCAACCTTTCTGGCATAAATGCCTGAACAAAATCTATAATTGGACTGATTTTCTCTTAGGAGGCAGTGTCTTTATGAAAGGGACGTACAGGTGAAACAATAAGTGAAAAATGCTGATGCTTTTTTTTTTTTTAATGAAATCATGTCTGTGGTCTCTGTATCGCCACATTATGCGCTTTGGTTCAGTGACAGATTGCACCAGAGCTCATTCACTTTGCCTTTCATTCGCATATGAGAGAGAAAAGACATCAGTACCTCTGTCCGGACTGAAACGCAGGGAAGACGAGACAGAGGCCCTCTGTGGGTATATCCCATGTAAACAGGGCCCTGTGCATTGTGTAAATTAGGTGGATTAGCCTCTGCTTTTGTTGGACATGGTGTGTAGGCTACACACGGACACTGATTCAGCTCTCCTAAAGCCATTTCGGCCCTCACAACTTTAAGGAAGTCTTACATTGAGACGATCTAAAGGGGGACTCCCTTTCAAATAACACAGCATTCAGCATTGTGTCAGCTCAGGTTTTGTTTGGCGAAATGCAAAAACACCGAATTCAGCCGGAGCCTCCATTATGGTTTACAAAGAAGAATAGAAAAACATCCTGTTGATGTCTTTGACTCATCACATGAAGCCCGGAATTTGAATAATAAACTACTGAACTGCAGCCAGAGACGAAGACCTTCAATTATCGAATCAGAAATAATTTACAGACGCCAGAATGATTGATTTGAGGGATGTGAAATTCATCAGGAAACGTGGCAATGATGAACGCCCTTCCACAACACACACACACACACACACACACACACACATGCACTCACACACAGTCTCACAGCCCACCCGCCGCGTGTGCACGTGAGTGCACGCAGGCTGTATTTCGAGGTGTAAATATAAATATTTGCACATATTTCTTAATATTTCCATTATTTGGACCAATTAGGACAGATGATTGTGACGGCTGGTTTATTAGCTGTGGCTAATTAAAACGTCCCCAGATCGTATTTTATCTTTGTATCAATCATCCTGATACGATTCGTCCAAAGTCTTTGACAAGAGGCTCGCGGTCACTGGTCCCTCATCCGTGTCAGGTGGTTTTGAGAGGATTTTATTCGGATGTTAAATTTTTATTTAGTGCAAACTTTGCAGATGGGAGAGAAATTGTTTTGTTTCTCCTCTAAAACTTGTATTTACTCTCATCAGAGTCTTGCTGCCTTATTGAAAACATGAAACTCAACAGATCTCTGAGAAGAAACAGGTCACTTTATTTCAATGTAACATCACGACTCTTTCATCATTTTAGTGACTAAAATAAAGCTGATTGGAATTTTTTTTTAATGAGTTAAGTAAGCGAAGTCCAGCAGAAGGCCTGCTGGGCCTCTGGTGAAGTTTCCATCATTGTTCATCCACCTGTAGCATCGAGGCGTCTGTTCATTTTACTTCCGCTGAAATGTGGAAATGAAAACTTTGTTCATATATAACAAGCGTTTTTGGAAAAACCGCATTACTTTTGTTATTTCGTTTGAGTTGTTTGATTATTTGATGATAATTTGCTGCACGTTATTAAAACCGGGCAGTTGATTATTTTTTCCTCCTGACTGACGACCTGCTGATTTAGAATAAATAACCTAAAAGGTACAAAAGTGTGTTCAAAAGTCCGTTAGATATCTTCTTGTGTCATTTAGCTTTTTGGTTTGGCAGATTGCCACTGACCCACTGTTACACACGGGCAAAGAACTAATTCATGTAATATATTATCTTCACTTCATCCAAACTGTAATAGTCAAATCTCGATTTAGAGAAAATCTCCTTCTTCGATGGCACATAACTGTCCAAGAGAGCACTCGGAGTGAAGCATCGAGTCACAATTGTGATAAAACAGACATGGTTCTGATCTTGTATCATACAATTATTGACGTGTTTACAATACTGTATCTATTAGAGCTTAAAGTCCGCGCCGACTGACTTTGATTCCGCTTGATATGAAATGATTTTGCGTCTTTGTGTGTTTGGAAGTGAGCGGATTAGACTGAAAGAGGAGTTTCAACATGTGGTGATAACCTCTTCAAAGAGGAGAGCATTTCAGCGGGTCATCTCAGTCACTTATATTTCATTCAATGTTTTTTTTTTCTTTTTAGCGAGGTTTGAACAAAGTGAAGGGCTAATTGTCTTCAACAGGCAGATATACAAGCCACATTATTTATGGATGCGTTATTAGTTTTTCAGGAGGAATAAAGCTTCACACCAAAGTTTGTCATTTTCGTGGAGGAACAAGAAACTAAATTTGCATTTATTCTATGAAAATGGTGAAACAAATATATAAAACATATTCAGGAAACCCTCTGTAGTGAATGAAAACTGATTTCATGTGTGCACAGCTGCTTATTAAAAGTAAATCTGCCCCCTGTCTTTACATGTGGAGGAACATTTTAATTATACAACATTTCCTCTTTGTTTTGTGAAAGGCAGAATGTCTCACTATCTGGTCCTCTGAGATATAGATACTCCTGTCCAACAATCAGGGGAAATCATAGTAATTCACCAACTTCTTCAAAGGACGTCTGACAAGTCACTGGTGCAAAAAAAAAAAAAAGGAGAACAATTTGCATCTTTGCAAATCTAAATCCTAGTTTTTACTGCACAAAGTAACAATGTCAATGTGGAAATGTGTTTGTTTTCATCCCATCAGGGTCCAGTCAAGATGTCCATGTCCATCCCGTCTGAGATAACATGTGACGAGGAGAAGATGACCAGCAAAATAATGCAGAATTTTACAAGAAAAACTCACCTTTGCCTTCCCGTAAAAGTGACGGTAAGAGAAATATGACAGAGGATGTAGGAATAATAGATTTAACATGTTTAACTATAAAGTGGGAGCTGTGGAAAATGCAGAGAAAGCTTTACATTCAATAGGTAACAATGATGAAACTGGGTGTTCTGGGGTAACGAGCTGTCCGTTTGAGAAATAGCGTTTATTAAACCAATTGAATGAGCTGAAGGAACCTAATTTCCTGCTTTACATGTTAATGGTTTCTTTATTTAAAGACAGGGTCGTTTAATTCATTAGTGTGGCGAATTGTTATTTTTACATGTCTAATTTTACAGTATACAGTATGTCCGTGGAGTTAATTGTGCCTAATTGTGCAGGTCCTGGAATGTGTGCGCTCATCATAGTTGTCTTTTTGTCTGTGCCTGTGTGTGCCCATGTGCCAACGCAAGTGTGTGCCCATATGTGGGTGTATGAGTGCTCCACTGTTACTCTGTGCCTGTGTGTGCCCATGTGTGTTGTATGCAGCCTATTAGTGGAGTTTAACCCCTGTGTTCAGGGAGTCACATCCCCTCAACACACCAGTCTCCATTCTTACAGGAGCACGTTAACATTTTACCCCCCCACCCCCACCCCCCCTTCACTTTTGTCCTAAGAGGGCAATTAAGGAAACAAACGTTTTCCCCAAGATAAGCTGGCTGCCAGCTTTGCATACTAATGCAATGCCAAGTGGTTACAAATAGTGAGTGCTCTAATTACCGGCACTGTTTTCAATCAGAAATTGCTCAATTTCCCAGGATGAGGTCTCCATAGCTGGAGAAAAAAAGCACAACCTGACAGAGGCAGGAGACAATCATCTCTATGTGGCTAATTTTGTCTGCCTATGTGTGTGCGTGTGCTCATGTGCCCACATGTGTGCGCGCCAGTGTATGTTGGTGCAAATAAGCTCATCTGCCTCTGTGTGTGTAGACCCCGGCACGACCCTCTCTATCACTGCTGCCCCTGACAAGTCAAGAAATGGATCCTGTCAGCCTCTACAGCATTTAGCACCACAATTATCCCCTTTTCACAGCCTGGCTGCATTAATGTAAACCACACCAGGCAGTAGTTGCCACTGAGTGATGAGCACGATGTGGTGCACCATCTCTGGGTGAGCAATTTGATGCAATTGTGTTGCTGTGTGATCATCAGTGCAAATCAGGGCCTGCTCATTTATTAAGCAATTTCTGTTGGGGAAAATTAGAAGGAAGGCTCTTTTAATTTGGCAGGAGATTGTAATATCTCTAAAAGCAACAATAATGCATAATGTGGCTGTCATCAAACAAAAAAAGGGATATTCGAGTGAGTGCCGCCCGCATCAACCCACCAGGGAGGGGTGTGCTATTCCGAGAGGAATGGTCATCGTCATGTGGCCACGAGGAGTAGGGGGCAGCACAGACCAAAGTGACAAGGACTCACTCCCTGGGTGTGAGAATGAGTCACTCCATAGGATGCGCACACAGGACCCATCCGTTGGCCTTAGCTGACCTTTAGCTCTGACGGTGGTTAATGGAGGGCTGGCCCTCGATCAATGCACTGAGAGACTGGGCTCCCCATCCCTGCCCTTTCACCGGGCCAGGAAGGGAGGGATGCTGCCAGAAGCCACGCCGCGGAGCCATCGACCCTGCCACTTTCCCATCCTGTGGGTGACAGCTGCAGTGCCAACGAGCCTGGGGACGCCACGCTGCCCTGCCACGTAGGAAGGACAGCCAGCAACTCTATATCGGCGGTGGCGGTGGGAGGGAAAGTCACTGATGAGCTGCTTGTGAATGTCAGATCCATGTAAACAACCCCGGCAAACACTTTGGTGTTGAGTAGATGTTGACATGACGGCCCGCACCAGTGTTGAAAACCTGCGCAGCAAGATGAAGCGTAGTCGTCCGGATCTGCGAGGTGTATGTGGTCGATGAAATATGTTCATGTTTTCAGGTCTAAAGCTGTTTCAACATGGGTTTTTCCATTGACATTACATTGAGATGTAAAGCTGCAGTGCTTATTAGGGCTGGTGTCGAACCTACATGTCATGTAAACATAAGGAAAGGTGTCATCCATCAAATGCATGCTTCACAGTTTTGTTTTTAAAAACAGATTCCACTTAATTGCTTTAATTCAAGTTGAATAGAGTTGGACCAAAGGCGAAGAACTCCTGCAACCTTTTGTGTGTAAAAAGTTGAAGTCAATTCAATAAAGTGTGACTCCTGCACAATGTCAGAAGTTGTGTTTGAATTTTGAGTTCTCTGCATTCATTGTGCTCTTAAAATGTTACCGTAGGGAATATATTTCCTCATGCAGCACCATGTTGCTAAGATGTGCCTGATGTTGTGCTTGGTGGTGTACTTTGTAACCCAGATGGTGCACCACTGTATACCTTTTATCAGAGCAGCCTGTTTTTGTCAATAGACAATGCTTGCATACAAACACAAAACAATATTTAGTGTGCATTTTAATTGCATAGACTTCAATTCAAACATGTAAAGATATTCAAAACAATGGCAGATGAAACATCCATTCCATATGGGGAGAGAAGAGAAGACATCCAAGAGGTTTAGCACAGATTGTTCTTTTTATTATCATTAACAGTAATGCGATTCTGAAGCCCCCTGTGACCCTCTCACAGCAGCACCTCATCTCAGAAGTCATTCATTAGAACAAACAGAAGGCAGGCAGAAAGACGGCGAGAAAGAGACATGGGGAGAGAGCACAGTGTAAAATAAATTAGATTGTTCTTATTACAGTAGATGAACAACTTTGAGATGGTGAAAGAAAGCATGCTTCAGAAATTCAAAGGGTATCTAATAGTACGGTGTCTGGAGATGAAGATGTCATGTGATGCCCGTGATCCAGTTGTTGGTCTTGAGCTATGTGTGTAATCACAGTTACACTTACTGTCCATTTTGAATTGTAAGACCCGCAGGGAGCCTTGACATATGGGTCTGAGCAGTGTATGTTTGGACTGAGATTGGGCCAAAGTGTTTCTGTGGGCTGTAGTGAGACTAATCAAAAAGCTTCTTATGTCTTCTTCCTCTGATATAAATGGATTGTACAGTCTTTCCCCCGTGATTTGGCCCAGTGTTTACTGAATAAGATTTTTTACACTGGAGTGACAGTAAAGGCCACCTCTCTCAATTAAGCCCCCCTGGCTCCTTTTCCATAAGAGCAGTCAGACGGCGTCTCTTCATATCTGCAACCCCCCCGTGCTTCTTATCTTACCAGGCCCGTAAAGGTCCAAATGACCCACCTCTACGCATGCTGATGTGTGAATGTATACATATGTGAGGATAAAATAGCGGGAATGCGATACAGAGTGGTCAGAGGCTCGGTTGGGCCGGGGCGACAGAGGAGGAGGAGAGAGGGAGGGGGGGTGAAGAGCGCCGTGTGGATCCTTGGAGTGGTGTGACAGACTCCCCAGCCTCCTGGTAGGATTTGTTGGAATGTGAGAGAGGAGGATTTTAGCACCAGGCGAGCCACGCCAGAGTGCTGCAGACTTCATGCCATCTGTCTCAGCCTCCATCCTCTCTTTGCCAAACTCATCAGACCTTTATTTCCTCTCCCTCTATCTCCTTCTCATCCCTGTTCACAAGAGTAGCGGACATACTGAGATCTGCTAATGTATTGGAGGGGAAAAAATGGCTGGGCTTAGTAAACAGATTCAAAAATCTCGATTGATTAGTATGTATTCTTGGAGCTGATTGTCCGACAGCCCTCATGGAGATGAAATGTGTGTTCAATGGCCCTGCCATTTGTGACTTGACCAACAGGGAAAGAGAGATAGAGATAGTCATACCATAGCAGATCTGTTGATCAGTTAATAATGAAACATGTTTCAAGTGAGAGCCAAAAAGTTCAATTAATTTAATGCATCATTATCAACCATTATAAACAAGCCTTACCTTAATTAACTTTTGTATCGTACTGTATTATGATAATAATAATGTCTGATTCAAATATATACAATGAATGAATGATAATGTTCAATGCTGATGTGGTTATTTTATCAGTCACTGAAGTGAAACATTTGATGGATGCACTATACTTACAAAATAAAAATCTTCATTAGAGATTGAAGTCCACTCGACACCTTCCAGTCCATGAAAATGAGAATGTAACCTAACCAAAAAAAAAACATATCACTTCCATGTAGAGAGATACGCTTTCTGGGGCCATAATTAAATCAAAAGCAGATTTTCACATCAAATGGGTGTGTGATTATGTGGTGTCTGGATGGGACCGATCTCTCACCCTCGCTCCCCATGTGGGCGACTGAGGAGGAGGCCGAAGGAGATCACAGGG
Source organism: Enoplosus armatus (assembly GCF_043641665.1). NCBI lineage: Eukaryota > Metazoa > Chordata > Actinopteri > Centrarchiformes > Enoplosidae > Enoplosus > Enoplosus armatus. The sequence continues at coordinate 15,218,107 of NC_092189.1, forward strand.
TCGAGCTGTACTGGCTCCTTGTCCTTAACCTGTTCGTAGAAGGGCAACGGAGGGTGGAGAGAATGGAAAGGAAATGTACCCTTTGTCTGAAATGAAACACCAGGTGGCAGGAAGTGGGCAGGAGGCCTTTGAAGATGACCCCTGGTCCCTGTGCTGGGATGGCCTCTGCGATCGATCCAGCCAGAGAAGGCAGGGAGGGGAGCCAGGTGCCCCCAGAGGGCCTGCAGACCACGCAGATCTATGATGGGCGAGGAGGAGAGCGTAGTCGGCTGGGGCCCAGCCCCACTGCTCCCAGTCATATCACTGCTCAGACAGCCAGAGTCAACTGGCTGCATCCTAACAAGCAGGCAAATACTGACAACAGTCTGGTGCACAACAAGCAGGCACGGCCTTCATATGAAAACTTTAGGAAGGGTTTCCACTGCAGAATGCTGTCAAATCTGTGTATACAACATGGCATAACACTGAATAATTGGTGTGAGCGTGCGTATGGTACGTGTACAACAAAGTAAACACATGCAGGTCAATGAACGGCTTTTGGAAACATAGCTGCATAGAGTAGCATTTTGAAAGAAATGGAAATGAGTTACTTTAGTATATTCATGTATTTATTTTTTCACAGAACACAACCACAGCATTGCATTTAAATGACTGCTGCAGGAGTTGTGGGCTGAAATTATAATACAGCAACAAAAATCCAGATTCAATAATGGTACAATATCAGAAAGAGAAAAAGAAACATCAAAAAGGAACACAAACAAAACACAAAAGCAGAAAATTAAATCAGCAGATGTTTGTGCACACGTGCCCACACATGTGAATGTGGGGAGCTGCTAAGTGATCCGGAAAATTGCTTCGAAATTATCAGAAAGAAAATATCAGCAAATACTGAACAGCCATTGTGTGCTCTGGGATACCTTTGCCTGTAACACTAATACAAAATATCCAGTGATAAAGCTGAAGCGATGAGAGAAACCAGTGACAAATCTGTATCCAAAGTAGGTTTTACATGTGCATGAATCAGGCATCCCATTCACAGGGAATGTGTTCAGCTAAAACGACACAAGGAATCTGCAGGCTGCTCCAGCATTTGTATTTTGGCCAGCTTTGGAGGAGGTGAGTGCTATCAGTGTCTACACGCTCATCCCTCTGTATCTCTTAAGATGTTTACCGCACACAACATGCAAACAAACATTCACGTGCACACACACTTAAACGCACAAACAGAAACTCTAATCCTGACCTCCCTCCCCCCTCTTCCTATCCCTGCTTCCCTCCCCAGGCGTGGAAATGAAAGCTGGGCACTTGGAGAGGATGGCTGCAAGAAATGAAGACGTGTCTGATTTCCACAGCAACCAATGGTGATGCAGCGCTCCGCACTCTCTGCCCTCTGATAGGCCTTTGTCACTCGCTTCATCTCGAGGCCCATGTCATTCCCTCTAATCCCCCCTCCCAAACACAAACAGGCCAATCCCGAGACAAGGCTCAGGGGCTGGGGAGGGATGAAGGAGCTGAGGCATGGTAGGAACGAGGGATGTAGTTCAGGAGGAGAGAAAGGAGCACCAGAAGCAGATGTTGGTGTGAGAAGTAGCCCGTGTGTTATTATTAATAAAGCATTAAAAAAAAAAAAAAGTGAGCACATCAAAGCATACAGGGGCTATGCTATCATACATGAAAGCAATGCACTATGGCTTAATGTTTCCTAAGGCGTGTTATGGTGACGCTGCTTTGATTTGAAATGCATTGTGTGGAAAATGGATTTACAGGAGTGGGGAGAGAAAGCCTGGTGTGGGTGCAGACCATAATTTAAAACCTGACCTCACAGGCTCTTCAAAGTCTCCGTGAGTGTGGATATTTAGGATTTACGTACAGTATGTGTGAGAGACCTAAACCACAGCTACGTAAACAACAAATAAATACACAGATACATGAGAGGGATGTGGAAGACACCTGCAAAAACAGAGAATGAGCAATCACTGTCACAACAAAATCACAAAAATGCATAATTTCACATTTTGATCATTAGAAATGATTGGGACTCATTTTTTCTTTATTCTTTCCTTTCTGAGCAAAGGGTGCCGCACCTGATTATATTGCACTTGGTCCTGCAGGAAGTGAGACGTCTTTCTCCTCATCCCCCCATGGCCAGGTAATTATCCTAATCTACCTTCCTCCTGTGCTCCAGCTCCTGTGCCACACTGGCTCAGACCACCTCTGAGGCTTCATTATCAGTGCCTGGGACTCACTAATGGCTCGGCGGCCTCACTGCAGGCTGCTGGCAGAGAGGAACCGGGGGGAGAAGGAAAAGAGGAAGAAGCAGGAGGAGGAGAACAAGGAGAAGAGGGAAGAAAAAAAATGAGACGCTAAAGAGCAAGGGGCTGCCCTGAAGGTTAACATCTCAATCATGAGGGACAATACTCTCTAGTCCAATGGCTTTGGCTCCATAAAAGTCATCGTTCACTGATGGAGGACATTACAGTGTCAAAGAGGAAGGCAGGAGATCAGCCAAAGTGCTCTCTGATGGGCAAAATGACCATGAAGTGTGTGTGTTTGAGGTAACAGGTCCCCATGTCCTCGTGTGTGTCCCTTACACACCCCCACCTTGTGTGTTTGAAACCGCTATAACCTCACAACATACAGACGGACTGGGGGTGGGAATTCAGTTTCACTTTTTTCTTTTTTCTGACAAATGACACCCTGACAGTTGGAAAAAATGTTGGGGTCCCTGAACAGATTTCTCAGTTACAAAAATAAAATGTGTTGGATTAGACAAAGACAGACATTTTACATTCTACTTTTGAACCCCAATGAGAGCACTGACAAATGCCACCCCACCCCCACTCCGTCTGTGCCATGATTGTTTTTGCTCTCCAGAAATGTCATATACTTAAGAGGTGATAATTCTATATGGCACAAACAGATACTGACTTCTTCCAAGTGTACATAGCATATAGGCTGACACAGATTGAGATGGTGTAACATGTCTTTGCATCACTCTAAATAGCCATGAGGGCTTTACTCTTTCTTCATATATGCAGAGATTCCAGTGGAAACTTTTTGAAATGGAAGAGGAACTCAAACGTATGTCAGTGATGAGCGAAAATCTATAGTACGCCTGTTTCTGTGCAGTAGCCTACATTCCAGAAAACCCCAGAAATGCAGAGAACTGCATTGATAAACAGCATACTAAATGCCCGGAGAGTTGGTGTTAACATATTCAGTTTGGTAAGAGCAACAGCCAACAGATCATATGTTAAATGCATATTTAAAACATGCTGATTGATGTCAGATTCAGTAAATCTACTGATGCATTTTTTACTTCCAACAATTTAAAGAGAATCTCTTTCCAGATTTATGTCATGTCACACCCAACTAGAATTTAGGATGAACACAGCTTGGACACGCTTGTTGTTGCCATGAATTGTGACTCATAGAGATATTCAAGTTGGGTCCGTGTATCATCCATTCATTCAATTATTTCAAACAAAGCATTGTCATTTGCTTCTCCACTTTGCACATGCAGATTTAAAGGAAATGTTTGTAGATCATTTTTGAAATTGAAAATTGAGGTAGATTTAAAACAAAAATTGGAAAATGACTTAATCAGAGATAATAACCAGGTTCATTAGTGATAACAGACGGACTGTAGCCTGTTATGAACATAGGATAAATGGTGTTTCCTACAGTGAGCAAGGTTTCCGGCATTAAACCCCAACGGTGAAAATGTTCGTCCCCCCCGATACGTTTTTAAGCGTGGGAGTATAGACAGTTGATCAGTGCTGCACTATGAATAGTTTAATAGGCGACAATAACGCTCTTTGATTTGGACATTTTGTGGCCACCGTCGCTGAAGCAGCTTCATTAGTAATTTAATATCTGTAAGATAAGTACTGCATTACTTGCTGAAGGAGGCCGTCTGTCAACACTGGTGGTATGTTAGTAAAGGTTAATATCTGTCATGAATCTCCTCAGAAATCATTTAAATGGCAGCGACGCGAGGTGTGTGCAGCGGCCACTTTCAGCGCATGCGCAAAATAGACAAGAAGCAGAAGTCAGAAATCCAGAACATAAATGGATGATACACGGACCCGACTTCAATAACTTCAATAACTTAATGACTCACAAACTGTGGCAACAATAAACGTGTCCAAGCCGCGTTCGCCCCTTTTTAGTGTCATCTGGAAACACTTCCGTTGTTGTTTTGTGTATTTGGTTGTGTTGTCTGAACTTCCAGCGCATTTCCTAAATGTGTTGTCAAATTGACGAAGATGTTTCTTAATTTGCTTGGGTTTTGTCTTTTTGGATGTGTTTTCTTAAATTGCAGTTCTCAGGGCCACCGTGTAAACATGAGATGCAAAACTCTAGCTGCCACTACAATGGTCTAAACTCATATTAAAGTGAATTGTAAAACCAGTAAAATGAGCAAAATTCTTCTTAAACACCTCCACCCTGAAACATCCTCTCTCACAGAAGAAAATTAAACTCTCTTGCAGTAAAGAGGACATTGTTTCTGGGAAAAGAGACATTGCGTTTGATTTTTTAAGATGTAAATTAAATCACATTGCACTTCATTCTATTGGCACGGAGGCCAAATCGTCAGAGATGAATATCTCAAAACCTGGCTGAATAAAAGCAATCATGCATGGCTACTTACCACTAGAGGCAAATGCAAAAATATGTTTGTTTATTTTAACTGCAGACCATTTAAAATGGAATCTAAGGGAGTAGCATTGAATCAGAAGGTGGTCCCATGTGGTTCCTGCCATTTATGCAGCTACTGCAGCTCAAGCAGTGTCTTATACTAGAACAAGTACGTGTTCGCAACACTTTAGACCAAGCAAAAATTAAGAAGATAGTGTGCAGGTGTATTAAATGGCAGTTCTTTGCTCACTGCTTGGTGCACTGCATTGACCTCAGTGCTGCTGGTGGTTGAAAGTTACATTGCAACACAAATGTTTAGAAAATAATATCAAGATCTAATGAGAGAAAAGAAAACAAACATGTCTGTATTCATATGATGAAATTTTACTGATATACACAGGCAAATAACACAACCTTGTACAATATCCTCATGTAATTGTTTACTTGCATTATTTATAAGGGTGTTATTATGAAGCTCCATAACTCACAGCTACTGATGGCAGCAGTAAGGGAAATACTGTGGAGCAGCACTCTTCACAGTAATCATGCACCTTCTAATACAGTGATTTAAACGATCTTTAAAGTAATATTTTTACTACTTGGTTAGACCACACATCACCACAACTCAACTTGTGGTGCCATTAACCAGTCCTCGTTTCATAAAAAGAGTATTTCCAAAATTAGTCACATAAGGCAGTTCTGAGCAGAGGCAACATTAACGTGCTCTTAACAGTAGGACTTGCATGGAAGCCCACTGTAAGTTGGCTTCTGCCTTTAGAAAATCTAAAATGGCAAATTGGCAGATTGGCAAATATACTTGACTGAACAAATGTTGAGATGATGCTTTCAGAGGAAATGACTAAGAGCCTCACCCTCTCGCTGTAGTAAGGCTGAATATTGAAATGGCTCCAGTATAAAGTACCTCTTAGGACACCTATATTTGGTAAGCATGTAAACGGATGAATTAAGGTGACAGCAAATGTGCATGCTGAGGGCTCAGGAAGATATTAATACATTCTCCACCCCAACATTGTTGTCAGAGTCAGATGGCACATGCAGTTATCAGAGGGGTATAACTCTGTGTGGGGTTTGGTGCAGACAAGCATGAAGACATGCTTTATTTTTTGTCAGGGGTAATGTGATGATACTTGATGCTATAACGGTCTTTTTTTCGGGCAGGATTCTGAATCAGAAACATGCTATAAATAAATATGCTAAAATGGGTTCCAATGTTTCTTTTTTGTGAGAGAAAATAAAAACATCTGCTTCAAATGTTTCTCCTCTTTTTTTTCTTCTTCCCAGAAGAACCCTTTTAGTTAGAAAAGAGTTCTTGAAGGTGAGAGGTAAAAGCAAACCTTTCTTGGCCTTTCCAGGTCACAAGACTGCTTGAAAGGTAAGGATCTGCTTATCTGAGCACTTCAACTTCTCTTTAGTAGATCACAACCTTTTGTTTATCACCCTGTGTCATGCTGGTAACAGTGTTCCTTTCTGCTTCAGGTCTAGTGCTGAGCAATGCGACTATATAGCATTGACTACTGTGAGGTAATGAATGTGCGACTTCTCAGTGTGTAAAGTGTATGCTGGGGAGAATACAGGCAGTCGACGGCAGAGGTGGGACTGTTTTTTCATAGTTCTTTCACATGTAACATCCCAAACCGTACTCACTTCCATAAAAGGATCATGAAGGAATGTAAAAACCTGCTCTTCGGCAGCTTTGCTTTGACAAACCAAAATAGGATCCAGCTAGGAACGAGTGTTCCACACAAACAAGCATCAGTACAACAGATGAAATGTGGCTTTTCTTCTCTCTAAAGGGTGCTGCAAAATACACAAATAGCACTCATGCAGAATAAAGTTATCAAAACACTGTCGTGTAAAATGTTTTGCAGTATTTTGATTAATTGCAGAGTGTGTGTATGTGTGTTTACATGCACCTTTATAAAAATGTGACTATATTATATATAGTTGTTAAATTGCAGCTGACATTTTGTTGATAAGTGTCTGTAGCTGGTGCACAGACAGGAGCAACAAAGCCAAAGTAGCTCTGAGAGAGTACTGCGTATAAATATGATATGTGCATCACTGAAATATACTGAGCATGAAAGTTCATTCTTGACCTTGAAAACGATAGTTTCACAAAATAATCTCAACTCAAAGTTCACTTACTAGCTTTTTCCTGAGCTTTTAAACGCAGCTTTCAATCAGAAATATTTCACCACATAAGATATTAAATTATAAATTCTCATGATTCCTCTTATGTTGCATGAGATTCACTTTTATTCGTCCCTAAAGCTCTGTATTAGGTGCCTTGTTGTCTCTTTCTGATACGACTTTTGTCTGTTTATCATCACTCAGTTTATTTTTACACCACTACACCAGTCTACCTTTTTATATACAGACCTCACATAAATCCCATGAGTGATACAAGATAATGCATATGCAGAGGTGGAAAGTAACTTGAGTACATTTACTCAAGTACAATTTACAGGTACTTGTATTTATATTCATATTTCATTTTTAATTACTATAGTTAGTGGTTACTTACCAGATTAAGATTTTACATATAAAACATATGAAGATCTTATTAAATATGATGCTTTGTTATAGATTAACTACAAAAAACAATAGATAAACTACCCAACATCAGCTCCACCTTGACTAGCTACAATATTAAAATGCATCTTACACATTATTGCATCAGTATTAACTATCTATTAATATGAAATATAATCATATAACACACACAGGGCGCATTTTTCTGGATAACTAGCTACATTTAGCGGATAATATTCCTGGACTTGATGGAATAAATGGAGTATTTTTACATTGTGGTATTGCTACTTTTACTTAAGTAAAGGATGGGAATACATCTTCCACTGTGTATATCTGTTGAATCAACTTATGCTGAAACACTCACACCAGGCTTCTCTCATTGGTAAATATAAAAAGAAAAACATGCCAGCCACTGCTGTTGCATTGCATTTCAAAGTCAATATGTACTACCTAACAGACATTGTAACTTTTCTTATAAGAACTACAATCATCACTGAGATCAACAAGAGAAAGCTGGAGAATTTGCAGAGCAGTGTAAGATGTGCCTTAGACCCAGACCATAAGGTTACAGACCCAGGTTAGACAATGTTGACCCATTCACACCAAAAAGGAAACTTGTTTATTTCCTGTTCATTGCTACAGTGCAGTATAAAAAGTATTAAACTGATCCCCATCTTAAGCAGTGTGCAAGGTGTGCTTTTAGCTTTACAGAGGAGTGTGTTAGTCAAACAATGGGAGAGCATTAAAACATGCCAATAGAGCAGTATTAGTCAACAGCCTGAGTCAATACACCCCACTGTGCTGCATGTCTTCCTACAAACACAAGCAATTGCTTTAGAAGGCCTCTGCACTAGATAGAAACATCAATTACAGTAAATTACACCAAAACAGTGTGTAACACTTCAATTTGTTAAATCTCCTGAGCTGTCTGAGCTGTTTTGGATGAAAGCAGAGCAGAGCAGTGGAGTTAGATAACATTCAGTAGCCTAAGATACATTACCCTATCTATCCTCGGTCGTGTTTATACATAGAATGAGGGAGTTATTTATATTTTGATTCCTGGGACTTACTTCGAAAGCATTATTGAACAGGGAGAAACAAGTTAAAAATATTGGGTTTTTTTCCTGTGTTCAGCCTACTTTTAAAAAGTAGAATTCAAAATATGAGCACTCTGTGGCAGCCCCATGACGTTTAAAATCCACACAGGCTCCATTGTGTGTCCAGTTTTCTGTGGGCACCGGGACTTCTATGGAATAAAAGTAGTACTTTCAATTTGGTCTAAGATCATATAGCTGAAAACACCTGCAAAGGCAGCATTGAAGGCACTTTGTGTGTTTATTAAGGCTTTTATTTCATAGTCCTGGGACACAGGTTTATAAATTCTGCAGTAAGACTACATTGAGACAATGGAAACAAAAGGATAAAATACCACCTTGGTTCTCACACTCACTTTCCTGCACAGAAGAACCACAAATGATAGCCTACTAAAGGTAGCAAACTCTGCTGCAAAACGAAAGCGTCCAATTTCAGCTAAACTTTGTAGTGCCTCAATGACTTCCCTTGCTATGGTTGATTACCAGGAGGGGTGTTGGTTGCTGGGGACAGATGAAGATTTGGCTGTTTCAGGGAACATTTTGGAAGGGAGGGGGGGGGGCTGGAGTAAATGAAAGACAAATGCGAGTAGTGCCCACTCAGCTATTTTCCCAGTCAAGATCAAAGGCACGCCGGACTGGCCGCTCCACGGGAAACTTGAGATGGGTCCTGCCTTTGTTTGCTGTTGCTAGGAGACCTGCAGAAGGCTGAAAGTGTTTGCAGTGGGGTACAACATCAAAACCATTTCCAATATAAATTTTTAAGACAGCCATGTATTTGTGTCCCGGGCTTTCAAATTACACTGAAAACACTGACAAATAATGGCTCATCCCTGTGTTAGTTATGGAACCATTTTCTTGCCGTTTCTTTAAAAAAGAAAAGTCGATACAGACATTTGTACATGTGCACACTTTGTCAGTAGCATGAATACTATGCATAGCATCAGAGCTTTGATAGCATGTACTCAACGCCATGTTGATGCACAAACTAAATTCACCAAACAACCATAAAAGCAAGATTAAAACACTTTTTTTTGGCGCTGTGCAGGAACACACAGCATGTGAAACTGCACACACAACTTAAATATAGTTTGATATATTTATAAGCTTAGGCTTGGCTTCCCAACAAAGCTAATTATGATGCTGTTATCTATTAATGGGCCCCATGATAGTAAGAGTGGCTAGACATGTGTCACAGAGAGCTCATTACATATCATTAGTTCAACACTCCAATAATGTCTACACCTGCTGAGCAGAAGATAATGACTTGGCCCCTGATATTTGCAGGACTATTGTCTACCAGGCAAAGCACCACCAGGAGGATAGGTCTACAGGCTGGAGAGCTGCATGAAAACTGATAAAGCTATACAATAAGTGAAGGTACACACGCTTCTTATTTGTTGAAAGCTGCAGTGAATGCAGCACAGCGAAGACGAAAGCAGCATTTGTTTGTTTTTTAGCATGAGAGGGGAATAGTTGTAGCTCATTAAATAAAAAGTCATGATGAGCCTCTTGTGAAGAAACATTCCTACTATCTGTAAATATGATGCTGTTATACAATTCTGGGAAAAAAAGAAAGTAATATATGCAATTTCCTATTTACCATTTCTGATGTTAGCTTACATCCTAATAATAGACTTGTGCAATTCCCGTTTGCCCGATTACTGGAGTGGCTCTGGCTCACCCAGTGTTACATAACCTTGTCTGAATAACTTGACCTCAATCTGTTTCCCCCCTTTAATTTAAGAGGAAAACTCAAAATTTTAATAGCGTATATGAGCTAAATCTTGTACGTAACTCAGGTAAATACACACGTGACTAAAAGCAGGAAGTTATGGTCTACTGTAGGAAGTTTTATAGATCCATACATAGTATATGGAGTCTGTCTTGTGACGAAGGGGACACATAAAAACTGCAATCGCCACAAAAGTGACCTTCGTGTCTGGAACGCTGAAGATTAGAATCGTGCTGTGTCTGCCTTGTGTTTTCACTACTTGAGCCAACTGGCACAGCGCTGGCGTCCTCTCCCCGGCTCCCAGTCTGCCATGATGACAATGGCAACCAGCTACCGCATGGCATGTAAAAATGACAAAGCAAGCCAAGGGATATTTGGAAGACGTGAAGATAATACGACACAATTGATCAATCGTTCTGTCAAGGACACGTATTCCTGGGCATTGCTATCGCTGACCATTTTGCATTTCTAGGACATCAGCCTCTTCTTCCATGTTTAGAATACAGCGTGCTTTGAATACAGGCTCTAAAAGAGGCAATTTCTAGCTGGAAAGAAAAAAATTAGGTTATTTTGGGTTTCTAAGTTTGTATCCTCTGAAGGGCTGAATTTCTTCTAACCAAAAAGAACTAAAAATGGCCTACATTCAAGTGTGCCACGAGCTTATCCGCCGTGTCCTGCCTTAACCTGCTCCAGTCAGTAGTAGTGTGCGTGCTAGTGACGCTTCAGCAGAGAGCAGGCAGTGTACAGCAGGCAGACAGTGACAAGACCAAACAGATTCAACATCCGAACATTTGTTTCACCATTAAAAAAAGAGAAAGAGTCAAGGCTGTTATTGTCTTCAGCTGAGGAAGACAGAGTTGTCTTCTCCTGTCACTGCAAGCACAGATCTACCCCTACGTGACATCACTGTGAACACACTGCTGCCAAATCCCGCATCAGCAGTCTAAATACACTTTAATTGGTGTGTGAAAAGCAGTTGCATTAACTGAACATCACGTCGATTTTATGACTGCTGAGTACAAATCTGTGCTTTTTTTGACTGAGAGTGACTTTGTTCATTTGGCTGCCACCTGCCTCTCAGTAATACAAATACTTCACTTTAGTTATCAACACAGACTCATATTGGGTCTAATTTGTTTGCCAGATCTCTGGCTACATTCATGACTTCACTGCCAACATGCTGCTATTCTGGAGGGTTGAAAAATAGTTTGATTTAAAACATTTTTTTTTTTTTTACCATTTTACAACATAATATATATCTGACCACCTATTGTTCTTTGGGTGTCCTTCTCTGCAAAGTACAACATTGAAATTAATAAATCATCTATGGGAGCATTTATGAATAATGTAGACTCATATATCCACCAGAAGTTTGCATATATAATAAGCATGAAAACACAGTAGGAAGGCTTTGAATAGAGCCATGAAAAAGTATGAATAGTAAAAAATATGTCTCTTAGGTTCTGATCTGATGATGGTTAGATCTTAATTTCTGGTTCATTTAGATTTGATTGATAATTGATGCCAACATTTCCACTCCAATGATCATCTTTTCACAGTCAAGATGGCGTTTCAAATGGTAGATCTGTTTATTTAAGATAAAGAAGTGAGTATTTTAAACTTTGTACAAGAGCTTTTGCTTATTCACATGACAAACTGTCTGTGCACTAAAATCCACAACTAGTTCACAATGAAGAATCCACCCTGTGTTGTTGTTTTTTTTGTGCTCGTTCAAAGCCTCGACAGGTCTGAATGATAAGTTAGCACAGTAGCCAAGACGCTTCCCTGAACAGTTCACCTCTGTTTTGGGGATGACTGCTGCCTGAACTCTGTACCCCCACTGAGACAATAAAACGGCTGGATGACTATAGGACTAGCAGAAAGGCTGACAGTTTATAACTCAAGAGAGGCGAAGCTATACAGCCTGTGTGAAGATAAAGATTTAGTAACGGTGAGAGATTGGAATTCTCTCAGTCCGAGGTCAGACGGCCAAAGTTACCTTTCTCAATTCCCCCGAGGGCGTTATGTGGAGACCCTGGACACAAGCTGGAGCACACAGTTACATCCCTTCAGCTCTAAACAAAAGGAGCCGTCGCAGTGAATCAGAGACCTCATCATTCCAGCCAATAATTGCTTACTTGGTTTGTAAATGAGATGTACTATCTTTGGTAAGAAGAACACTACAGTCGGTCTCCTGCATTCACTTTTACCACCTAATAGAACGAGTACAAAGTATGCAAATGTCAACAGGTCTTTAATTTCATTTTTTCTAATTTAATCTTAATCTGAAGAGGTTAATTACAAACACCTTCAACCATGTTCAGTCCATTAATGTCAACAAACAGCACAGATCTTCATTAGTTAGAAGTATGTAATTAACACAACTTAAAGTTGCATAGTTTTTAAAAAATGTGGAAGAGATGCTAGAAAGAGATCTGATTTTCTCACTAGAGAAATGTAAATAAAGTAGAAACATTCCTGTAACAGTAGCTTTAATTGCTGCTTTCAAGATATTGTAAAATTTAAAAAAAGAAACAAGAGCATTAAAGCTACTTATTGCAGAATATTTAGCCTCCTATCCAAACACATTTCTACACAAAGAAAACATATTTAAGTATTCTGAGATGGAAAATGTTAACATATTTGTTTACTTCAAGTTAAATATGGACACATTTTATAAATTAACATAAAGATGTACACTGAACATATTTAAGTCTTAATTTTCTTAAACGTAATCACAACTTAAAAACATTAGAGCAAACATTAGAATGACACATTATGATATAGGAGTAGTTTAAAAGTCTTGATCTTTTCACACTCTAAGAAAGAACTGTTATTGGAAGGATTTGCTGTAAGATTCCCTTTTCATTCTAACGGCATTAAAAAGCGTAAAGACTGGAAGACAGAGGAGTGAGGCTGACGTCACAGTCCAAGAGTCACCCGCCGTGTGTTCGGCGTCTCCAAGTAAAGACTTATCTGCAAAGAAGTTTGGACGGACAATGTGGGTGGACAGGGCGTGAAACTACTATCATCATCAGTTCTGAATGAAAAAAAGAAAACATATCTTCCACAAAAAAGAAGGCTCATTCCAATTCAGCTGCGTTGTTAGGACAACGAGAACCATCCCTCAGATGATTAGTTCCACTTCAAAAGAATTTACTTTCCGCGGTGGAAACGTCCCCCTTTTGTGTCCTTACACAGGGTTTTCTCAGCCCAAAAGAAGAATCGTATGTTTAGTCAGCCTGTTTATTATTCCTTCTGTTCACACTACAATTGTATTAAATAAATAGAGTACGACTAACAAAGGCCTATTAGCCCATAAACATGTCCTGGTACACACAAAAAAGGCTAAATCACAGTCTCTGCATAAGAATTAAGATACTCTAAATGCTGGTAAAGGCATAAACTACATTGCTGGGGATGTGGTACCAACTCTGAATGTCTTTTCACTGACATCATGAAACATGCATGTTATGTTGCACATATTTTTTTTTCAAACTGGGGATTTGTTATGGGGCTCCATCTCAATTTTGAGAGAGAATGAAAACAGCACTAGTCACTGGTGATGCTGTGAAGCAGCAGTGTGCTGGACGCTTTCTGGCGCACATGAAGAATGAATGGATTTTGCTTGTTCACTCCTGATAAGCAGCATGGGCCAGTCACATTGATGGACTCATTGTAACAGCTGAAAGTTGTAATCTTTGAATAAAATTAACATACTTTGCACACTTTAAATTTACATGTCAAATGACATACTAAAATTAAAAATGTAAAAAAAAAAAGTTGATTGCATAATCAACTTAAATAATGTTTGGTGCAAATTACATTCAACTTAATGTGATTATTACTGTGTGGTTAAAGCAGCAGATCAAAGAGAGTTACAGCAGTTAGCTTGATTGTTAACCCAACTTCCTTGAGATGTTAAAGACACGATGTTGAATGCAAAAGAGGCTCAGTGGAAGTTCTGCTGGTTGTTCAGATAAACAGACATCTCGCCTGACTCAAAATCCCAAAAGGGGCGGAGAAAAACATAGTGAACACACCTAAACGCAGATGAGTGGGATCAGGATGAAAAGTTTTTTCTTGATGCTGCCTGCAACTGGCAGCTGTGACATCCTGGTTACTTTTATTGGATTTTTCTGGGGGGGGTTTTTCTTCTTTTAATGTGAGGTTTATTTCTGAAGCTGAATCCCCAAATCAGCCTGGAATACAAACATGTCGGCAGGCCTTTAGGCAACATGCAAACAGTCTACCAACAATAAGTAAAGCTTTACTTTTCAAACAAATAATCTGTAAAAAATAAGGAAACTTGTAAAATGTAAAATTATTCTTTTGTTTAAATATTTATTTCTGGAACAGATCTCTTAATTAAACTCACGTTGTCTTTACTTTTTACTATCCGAGTCTTGTTTTTATAGAATTCTGTAAATTCCTTTTTGAATTTAAAAAAAAAAAAGTGCCATACCACTTCAATCATTTCACTGGTCCACAAGTGGTGGACCAGTGGTGGACCAGTGAACTGTCTTTGATGACTGTCTATTCCAGTATGAATATTGACTGGAACTGTGCCTGGTGTGGCTCCGGAGCATCTATCCTTCCCTTCATGATCAGTGATGAGCCTCCTTGTGACCTACAGTGTATTAATATGCTCAGCAGAAAGAAGCCTCTTGGCACAGGACACGCCAGCAGCAGCCCTTTAATGTTGGAAACTGTCAAAGCTTTGATTTCTGATTGATGAGTAAGGTTGGTGCAATAACAGAATGACACTACTGGTCATCTCGCCCCGCTTTCCACAACAGGAAACATGTCCTTTAACACTGCAATGCAGCGCTGCCCCTCAGACTCCAACAGCTACCACATCACCCGTTTGAAACTGTATATCTGTAAAAATAAGTTTCTCACGGCTGCAAATGTACAGAAGATTCAGAATACATGTAACATACATTGACACGTGGGAAAAAGTTTTCTTTTTCTATCCAGGATGAAAGAGAGAGAGACATTGAGAAGTGTTAAGTTTATCTACAGCATCATCAACCTTGCACGAGTCCTCCTGAGATCTCTGAGAATGAGTTCTCACTAAAACTTTACTTTTTGTGATTTCAAATAAATATAAAATGAGCAAAGTATACACAGCCAGAACTACTGCAGTCAAATGCAACAGCCCTGCAGTAAATAATGCTGCCCTCATGAAGGTTATAGTGTTCAGTTTTCACTGAAACTGTTCTAAAGAGGAGGCTGTAGTTTGTGGTGCTGTTGAGTTGTATTGTGTTATACTGAGATGTGTTTCTAATTGTCAATCACATCGAAACATCTCTCAGTGAAATGCAACATAATTAAACAGCACCACCAACAGATACAGCTGTTTATTAATGTGTTTATCAACAACTATAACTCCTCCTATGTGCTCCATACCTGGAGGCTCTTGTATAAGCAGATAAAGTATGACTATATAGTAAAACACAGTTGTAATAATATAAAATATGTCTTCATAGGAGACGTTATAATTGCTGGCAAATACTGAACATAGATTAACACAGCATGTTCTTTGATCTGCTTCCTAAACATCATGTGTTTTAAACCAACATCATGTGTTTTAAACCATTTATTAAAAGTTTATATACTGCACATAAATGCTAAATAGCTTTAGCTACATGTACCTAATAAACTGGCCAATGGGTGGCATGTGCATATCTCTTTAAAATCTAAAAAAAGACTGAGCCTAATTGCAGGTGCAACTTTGTGTTGGATTCAGTATTGTTTGACCCTCTGGCCTCTTCAGCACTGTTTTATACGTCAACCGCACGGAGACCCATCTTCACAAGAAGTAGAAACACACTCAGTGGCCACTTTATAAGATACACCTGTATGATCGAATGCAATCCAATACAACCATACTGCCATAAAGTATTAGATCTCTCAACGCCTCTCAATGTAATTCAGCCCAGGACAACACCACATGCTACTATGACCTCAGGAATAAAGTTGAATTTGCACATTTCTGACAGTGTCAACAAAAACTGAGCATGATAAACTTTACAAAAGTAGAATTTAAGCATTGCAATAGATTGTACATGTGTATCTAATAAAGTGGCCACTGTAAATAAAGTCTTTTAGGCCAAAAATGCTAAAATTGAAGAAAGAAACAAAAGTATGGTTAAAATGCATTATTATTTATTCCCTTTCCTAAATGAGGACGAGCTGACTTGAAAAGAACTTAACTCATCTGCAACTAATTGCTCCTTTCATCTATCCAATTAAAAGCAGAATTTTAATCCAAGTAGTTTATTTCTTGTTTTGATAGTTCATCACGTGCCACAGCCTTTTAATCAGCACAAAAATGTGAGTATTGCATATTAATTCAGCACTGAGGGATGAGCCGTTATTTACACCGCTGATCTTCGTCACTCTCTCCCCGCGCAGGACTCCTCCAGGGCCGATCCCACGATGACTGGGCCCTAATTGACACCACACCAATGGATGTGTTGGCAAAGCTAGCCGTTAACTGCTAACTTTTTTCAATCCAAACCCACTCAGGTGTGTATGTGTGAGAGGGTGTGAGGAGGCTGTTAAAATGGTGCTGAGGATCAATGGGATGTTGTTGTTAGTGAGAGACCTTTCAAGGGAAACATCAGTAAGGTGGCATCACAAGTTGTCACGTGTGATGTTTGTGAAATGTATCTGGAATGTCTCTACCTTCAGCCGCCTGTATAAACAGTCAGCAGCGACAGCTCAGCTCCCCTGCATTTGCCGTGATGAAACAGATAGGATGCATGAGGTAATCTCACCCTTACCCAAATGAGATGGTAATGCCTTCACTCAGGGAATTCAGCAACACACAGCAGCACCTAGAAGGAGGCTGTGCACCTCAAATGGGACTAATAATAGAGCCTCCATTCTCTTAACTGGGAATCTATATTATACGCTTCAAAAATGAGATCAACTATATGGGTCAGTAGGATTTCTATGAGGGGAAAAAAATAGAAAGGAACAACCAAAAGAAAATATGCTCTGCTGACAACAGATCTAAGGAATGCAGTAGCTAATAAGAAAATTATTTGGGCAGAGTAACAGCTCAGAACTTTAATTAACAGAGCTGGTTTTAACTGATTGAAAGGGAATACGTGTCCACGCACATGCGAGCATGAGCATGCGAGCCTAATTATTTTCAACCCCTTGATTGTCTAAATAGGCTTTATAAATAAAAGCACAAGTGACTTGAAATGTTCAAAGGAAATTATTTTAGAAATGGAAATGATCAAAGAGCAGTCTTTCATAACTTCTGTGATCTGTGAGAACTGGAATACATGGGGACTCGAGTCCTCCACGCTGCTGCGGCCTAGGTTTCATATTAACTTTGGAGGAGACACACGCACACGCACACACACACACACACACACACACACACACACACACACACACACACACACACACCAGTACTCCACCCAAAATCTGGCTTTCTCAGGGGACAATAAAAAACATTTATTAGCTTCCATCTTTGCTCAGGCTGCCCACAAATTAAACTGAACTAATAGAAAAAACAGAATCAATTAATGTCAATACTTATGATCTGATCTGATAATCTGATCTGATCAGATCTATACTGTGATGGATCTACAACAGCAAACTCTGTTTTGTTATGGAGATGAATAATAAACCGTGTTTAGATAATTATGTCACAGTGACTTCTTGTTGCCTCTGGCATCTTGTTCACATGTGTGTATTACCAACAGCCCACGCTGGCTCCTGATCCGTTCACCATGTTTTTTTTTTTATGCAAGTGGCTGGTATGTTTACTTTATGTGTTGATAAAAAGGAACTACATGAACAACATTTCAAAAACCATGAAGAAAAAGAGCACAGTTTAGTAGTTAAGAGTACAGCTGTGCATTAATAAGCAGGAGGGAGGGAGTGGGGATTTTCTCTCTTGGGCTCCTCAGCATTATTCATGGCCCCTCGGACGTGGTGTACTCTGTGAATTAAGTTAACGGACAGAGCCTAGTTAATGACGTCTTTGATCAAGTGGTAATAATATAAGTCAAATACTATACATGGGTACGTGATTAATTTATAGCTGGGCTTGTTATGCTGGTGCTCTTAAAAGTTTCAAATAATGTACAAATTCATACTACATACTTCTCTCTTCTCCTCAACACAAAACTTTTTTTCACCCAGAAATCAGATTTTGTTTGGGGATTGACCTGATATCTGTCAAAACGTTTGTTTTACTGAAGGCATTGCATTTCCAAGGGAATATGTTCTTTTTGTTGCAGATTAATATTTCCGAGACACACCCCAGTTACATAGATGGGTTGCATAATTCTGTCAATTACATAACTGAAGGAATACTACAGCATTCACAACAGCAATGCTGGAGTGGAGCTGAGGACAAGGGCTGATTACCTGTATAATGGACCTGTATATGAAACACTCTCGGGTGCATATGGGATGGATTTGTGATCCCCTGCCTCTTCCAGGTACAGATTATTCCCTGGAGCCTGAAATAGATGCAGTTCTCAGTTCTGCCTTGTTCTTTTTGAAAGTCATCTGTGGAAGGGTGCAAACTTCACAGGTTTAAGTCAGCAGTGATGCTGGCAAGGTACTGATCCTGGGACAAAATCACTGCAGCTGGTTTGGCTTGCACACACACACCTACGCAGACAGATACACACACACATTGTCCATCCCATTACCATATCATAGCATACGCCCAATACAAGGTTAGGCAGCTGTATTGATCATGAAAAAGATGAAGGGACAGTCCATCACTTTCCCTTTGCCTCTCTTAAATCCGTTACCTGGGCTCCTCAAAGCCACACTAGTGGCTAATTACTCTCTCTCATGCTCCTTGTGCTCCCTTTAGCCGGTGGCTAATGATAAACGATTTCCATCAATAGTTCTTCGACTTAAGAGCCTAAATGATGCTGTGGTCTGTTTGGATCATATCATTGATGACTGTAAATAAATAAAGCAAACAATAGGTTACCTTGCATTTCTTCCTGTTGCCTCCGTCTGCGTCATGCACTTCGGGGTCAACACCACACCAAATCACATTTGTCCCCTCCATTAATGTCCAGGCCTTAAAGCAACATATCATCACAGTGTGGAGCTTGGTCTAACTGTAATTGAAAAGGCCCAAGGGGAATTCCTGGGTTGTGTGTGGGGCCCCCTAACCCCCGCCACCCTACATCCATCATTGTAGAGTTAGGCCCTGGGGTGTTCTTGTAACGCTGAAGGTTAACAGCGAGATCGCCGTGAGTCCTCACTTACAGTTTTCTAAAATGTGGCCCCGTGGGCCCTCAGTACTGCTAAAAAACACTAGAAATACAGCATCGTGTCAAGTGCATATAAATTTGACAGCCACATACAGAGTGCAAGCTTGAGCGCGTCAACACATCCATGTTCAGTAAATGGACGGACTTCAATAGGGATGTGATCAGAAACAGAATCCTTCCTTCAGATGTCGAGTTCACAGGCTTGATTACACAGCCGCCTTGCAATGCATACTGCAACAGATAAAATTAAACACTCGCGATTACTCACCGCTTTGAAACACCCTGGACCGTGATCAATGTGATCCCTTTTTTAAGTTCAACCTCAAACGACAGATTTGAGAAATCATACAAAAAGTATTCAAATGCTGCATCTCACAACAGAACCGAATTGTTGCTAATGAAATGTGATAGTTTTGAGAGGCAGCAAAGACAACAGGCACTTAGGGTCTCTTTGCACTGTTTTTGTAAAATCTAAGGCATTGTGTTCTTTAGGCATCATGATCAAAGCCTTTTTAACATTTTCTAACAAACGCTTCAAATAGATTCTGTAAAATGTGAATCATTAAGCAGCTCGAGAATGTAACTGATAATTTCTCAAAGATCATATACTGTAGAACTGTGAAGAAGCACAGATGAAGATGAAGGCATCAATTCCTGCTCCGATGTGCAGATTTAGGCATATTCATCCGGCTCTTCACATACATGAAAGCTACCAGCTGCCCTTGCCAGCGAGTGGAGGACATTAAGGCACAGCCTGGTTGATCTCTGATGACAAGGGTCTGGAGGAGGGATTAGAAGCAAGGGGACCAGAGTTATGGTCATTCCCTTAAAAGGATGGCATTGCATCTCATAGGCCTGGAGCTTGCAGGGCTTGAAAGATCTTCAAAGGTCTGCTCACCCCACACAACCTACTCTAACTCCCAAAAAACCTTGGAAGTATGAATTTTGAAAGATGTGGACTTATATTATTTATTTTCCTTCTGCATTGTGACAAGCCACATCAAAATACTGCAGGTCACATCTAAAACCGTCTGCCTTGAGTTTGTTGTTTATTCATCGCATGAGATAATCGTTGCCAGTCATATGATTACCTCCAGAGCTTACAAGCTCATATTAAAGTCTCCATGATATCTCTGAAACTGGTTGATGAGAAGCTGTCAAAATATCTGTTATGTAAGGCATGGATAATAAATGAAAAAAAAATTAAAAAGGAGACCATCCACAGGGGTAAATTGCAAAGCATCAAAAGACAAATATGCATTAGATATGAGGGTAGGCGGTGCCTTTCTCTCTAACCCGCTGCATATTGGCTGTTCAGCGATACACATTTTTTGGCGAATTCTGCAACAATAGTCGGAGAGCTGAGCGTTCGAGGGGCTTCGGCTTAAGTTGACAGTGGAGCGACCGTTGGGAAGAGTGAATAGGAGCCTAGTTTAATAAGCCCTGGTACAGGCTGGACTACACGGGGGGCTGGCACCGCTGAAATCAGAAAACTGCAGTGCAGATGAAGATCTAAAGGATCAGTCTGGTTAAATCATACGAACACAGCGTGGGGACTCTGCATTCCTATTCACCATTTAATGGTTTGTAAACACACTAAACATGTGCATATGATTGCATTGTCTTACATTAGAGCGCTGCTTCTGATGGTTTGTTTTAAAATCTTATTAATTGTCAAGCTGTCAAATTAACACAGGCTTAGACATGAAACAGATTACTTTACTTATGTTCTCAGAGAGGAACAAGTGACATGAGCTACATAATCATTTCACTCCACTGTTTCATCTTATTGACAGTCGTATTGTAAATTCTTCAATCTTTTACTTTAGAATCAATCTCTCTTCATTGTTAGAACTGCCCTCATTATGCATTGTTAGCATCATTGCCTTGATTTCAAGCCCCTCAGTAGCTACTCTTCTTCAACTGGAAGGAGAATGTGAACAAAAAAATAAAGCAGCAGTGCAGCTGCATCCAGTTTAACATGTGGGGTTGCAATTTTCCACAAAGAGAGGGGCAGTGTACAGAAAAAAGCAGCTATGAGTCAAGTTCCATGCATGTTTGGGGGGAAAATCTGGCGTAGGACACCTACTTACCATGGAACCACACTGGCAGAGATTAGGGGGCCATCATGAAGGAGCCATAGAGGGTGAAGATAGCCAGGAGCTGCAGGGATAGAGATAGATGAGACGGAGGAACAAGAGGACCTGGTAAAAAAAAAGGGGGAGGGGGCACAGAGGGGTGGATGAAAAGAAAGCAAGTTGGGGAGCAACAGCACCACTGGCTTGACCTGGGGAGGATGGGGAAAAAGCCAGAGATCCAATTAAAATCACACTTGGTCAGTCAGAGTCAACGCTGACACAGCCTGAGCCCCGTGCTTAAACCGTACTTGGAAAAGTATGGCAGCCGCACAGTGTAAGTTACGCAAGATGTCATAAATGGTTATGATGATGCATAAAACCAAAGACCTGGTGTGACAAAGCAGCCCACCCCCTGGTACACAGCTGGGGCTCAGCCCAAGTATGGCATAACAGCAACGCGGGAGGGGGGGAGATAACAATTCAGTAGATCCCAAGGTGAAATGGATTTATTTACATTAAATTGATGTATACCCTGTATACCCTGTCCAAAATGGCGTCTGTGCTTGTTGCTAGGCAGAGAGCACAAGAGTAAAGATGGCGGCGGACAAGTGGCAAACTGGGAAGCGGAGGTCTAATCAGTTGTGATTACTGGGGGGGAAGGGTGTGGCGGGGTTCAATGATTATGGAATATTACCACAGCTTGGTCCGAATACGATGAAAGGCGTACAAACTGTAGTTCACAGATTAGGCTTCTGCCTTTTGGCTTCATACACGTCCTCACACAACAAATGGAAGATCAGTGTTCCATATGAAAATACAGAGGCTTCTTTGAGCACAAAATAATGTTTGATCACCTCTATTATGTTTTCTGTGAAGAGATTGACTATTTTTAGAAACAGAGGAGGAAAGGGCAGAATGTGGCGGAGCATACAACAGTTGGGGTTTTAGGCGATAAGCTCTGAGACAGAAATACAGAATATCTGGAGTTTTCTTTAAAAATCATTGACAACAGTAAAACCAAAAGAATTTGATGCAAGCTATTGATAAGGTTGCAATACATAAACTTCAATCATCAGATCATTAAAGTACACTGATCAAAGCCAACTCAGTTCACCTCAATTTACTTGTAGAAAGAAGCACTTCACAATTGAAATATGTTGCAACATCAACCACTTGAAATGATCTATTTTAGACCATATCATGCTACTTAGCACAAAAAGATTATGAACCTGAGTAGCACAGATGCAGCAGTCATCAGGTACACATTCGCGCCTCATTAGCAAAAACCAATTTGAAAAAGAAAATGGTGTAAGCAGGACCTGCTGTACCCCACCTCTCGTCCAATGTCAGCTGGGTTTGGCTCCAGCAGCCCATGACCTCCTTCGTACAGCCAATGAACGGATGGATGATTTATGCAATTCAAACTGGCTGTCATCTTATCAAAACTGAAATCCAGATACAGCAACTTGTTGAGAGTTTTCAGAGAAATGTCTCATGTAAAGATAAAAACTAAAATGAACTGCGATCAAACTCAAGTGGGATTTGCAAAAATGCATCATCAAAACTATCTGACTCTCCCTAAAGATGCATCCCCTTGAGTCTCATGTGCAACATACACTTTTAACCAGCACACAGAATGCACAAACAAAAGTTAATCACAGCTCTGCACCATCTCGAGAACAATTACACTGTCAGCGCATAAAATGTGGGTGCTTACGTTGCTTGGTTCACTCAAAAATATGACAGAGGATTAAAACAGTTTTTTTTCTTTTACATTTTTATGAATATGGAAAGATGAATGTTGTAACAAAAATAATTTGAGAGGCTTATAGGCCTATCCCGCTTGTATTTTCTCTTACAACTAACATCCAAATAACAGCACCATAACCCAAGTCCTCTGAACTTTCAAAGAACCTAAAGCGTGTTAATGTGGTCGACACTGGAGGGAAAACATCTTCTAATACAGTCTTGGAGCAATCACCCCATGTATTTTTGTGGCCATCCAGACAACTGCCCTTCCATCAAATCCCTTCACTGGAATAAAGAACATCGTTATTACAGCTAGTTAGCTGTCAGATCACTGTAAGAATATATTTCAAAGAAATGCTAAATTAATGCACTTTTGACCTGATTTCCTCTTGATATGTGTGAAGCAAACTGGTATATATAATGGCAGTCATCATCCACATGTTTAATGGTATAAAACGCTGACATTCATCCATACATACAGGTTCAAAGTATAAAACTTTGCTTCTGGCAGTTTCTCCATTACCTTATTCATCATAATTGTGACCCACTCGACCTCCACAATAATCAAGCTATTGCAGTACCATCCTGAGCGAGACGAGGACAGACACTCACTATGTACATCATCTTTAGCTACACACCATTAAATGTCCCATTAACTGTACTTCAACCTGGTCACTCAGTTTCCAATCACTCTCCCTTTCAAGTGGGTAATATTGTTAAAGAGGGGTATACTTACACAGGAAACAGGGAGTGCAAACTATAAGAATGAGCTGAATGACAATAATAACTCACTACAGATGAGTTTAGCTCTGCACCAGGATTAGCACCAGGATTAGTAGTGAAACTGAATTCAAGCTCTGCAGAGAAAAAAAAGACAGAAACAGAAATCTTCCCAGTTTATCTCTCTAAAATAATGGAGGTGTTAAATTTACGTTCCAGAAAGTACAAGAAAACAAGCAAACATGAACTAATATATCAGGAAAACTGTGGTGAAATTAAGCAAAGATATTACTATTAACCATCGAAAAAGGCCAACATCTCTGTTATGCTTTTTTCCCCAACTTTTTCAACTTCTATCAGTAGCCAAATGAAACCAAACACCACATGTCAGTCCTCTCTGAGTGCTCCTGTAATTTTTGAACAGTGAAATCCAGAAAGTCTATTAATCCAGACTGAAAGTGAGGAGCTCAAAATGATCTGAATGTTAAAGCCTGAATTAAAGCTTTCTGTAGTGTGAATACAACAATAAGAATAATGATGGACTGCTTAGTTATTAGTATTTGGACAAAACAATCTTTTGAGGCTACATGGGTCTTATTTGTGTTTGCAGCAAGGTGAGACCTTATAGGGTGTGTGCGCGTGCGTGCCTGCGTGCGAGAGAGAGATGAGAGATACAAAAAATCGAATGAAAATATGAAACATGGATTAATAAGACATAAAATCATCATCATATAAAACCACAACTGACTCGCGGAAGTAAAAAGGTCACGAGGACGTGCCTCATTGAAATAAAGAATGCGCGTGACCTTGTGGCAAATACACCTGTTTCCCCTAAAAAGCGCGCATTCATGGCGCAGTTCTTAAAACTAGTAAAAAGCGAACGCTCTTTGGTTAAGAGAAGCAGAGTGACGATCACATTTTAGCCACATTTAAGCAATTTTAGTTCATCACGTGTTACCGTTCACTCCCAGGAGATTTACCTCAACCAAACCAGTGAAATACCTTTGTGTTGAAGGCCTGGCCAGTTCCTGACAACCATCAACACTGAATATAGCTTTATTCTATGTGTACGTGAGAATACCCTCCGTATCCAGGCGGTACGTTGGTTTGCACAAAACTGCAAATCTGCAAATCTGCAAATATGGCGTGGACTTCTAGACATTATAAAATCCAAAAAAAAAAGAAGTTTGAGTTCACGATGAAAATGCTCTGATTGGGTTTAACCACACACGCCCGATCAAAGAGAATATAGACACTTTAATAAAATATAGAATACATAATTAATTATACAGAGGGCTTATGTACAGTAGAATTGTATGCTAATTAAACGTTTTAACAGTATCACGAACACTGGTTTATGCTCACACTGGTCTTACTTTGCACAGAAATGTGAAATATACATATAATACAAACAAGAATACGAATGTGTAATGAAAAGGAGGCGAAAAGTGGAACTTAGTCGGGGGGGGGGGGGGGTAAACCTACTGAGCCTCGCAGTATTTTAATTACAGACTGATCATGCTGCAGGCCATCACGCAGGCTTGTTAGGTCTAAAAGATTTTACTTGAAAAAAGATCTTTCAGATATTTATTTCGTCTTGCGACATACATAAAGACATGAATAATGTTTATATCCTCCCGACATACATTACAGCAAGTTTACATTCAACAAAAAGCCCTACACGTAGGGCTACATTCAGCAAGACGTTTCCTTTGACTTCCCAGTAACAGCTTATAAGTTCAGAAGACTCAACACGCAGGAAACCATAAAATCCTTTGTCATTTTTTTTGTCTCACTTAAGATAGATATCTTTAATAATTATGCAACACAGCGAACAATTAGGCATACACACTTTGTTAGAGTTCATATAACCCTCTGTGGGGGAGACCCGACCAAACAGGCCTCACGACGACAAATAAAGCTCGCCACATTTCGCAACGCAAGATTTCAATACTGATGACTCAGGACGTGTCACAAAATATCTGATACAACACTGACAAAAATACAGACTAATAGAGATACAGCTGTAAGGTTTAGGCTATAACATGGAAAAGAAATCGGCCAAAAAAAGTATAAGTCGCCCGCATGTGTCCCAACAGGACCTCAGAGAGACGGGATGTTGTTACACTGCTTTGGTGGGAAGGAGTCCACGCCGCTGTGGCATGTGTACCATCCATTGACAATACTTTTCTGAAAGGGAGAAGTGGAGGGGAAAGTCCTTGAGCTCTGGGCTAAAGTGTGACCTGTCTGGCCGCAGGGGTACTGGGAGGACTGGGACCTGTAGCCGCCCCTCTGTAGCAACAAAGGGTCCAAAAGGGGCTGTGACCTGTGTGCGGAGTAGTCCAAACTGCTGTCAAACGAGTGATGGAAACGTGACCTCGGGGTCGACTCGTCTCGACTCTCTGGGGACAGGGGGACATCTTGAGTTGAGGTGGGGGGATGAGGGGGACTGATCTGGGCTCCATCCGGGATTCGGGTTGACCTGGCCTCCGCAATGTGACCCCCGTCACCAGGACGCGCGTCACAGCTTTTGGTGTCGTGGGCCTTGTTGCAGTGGAGCTTCATATGCTTTCGCAGGGAGCTTGGGTGGGTGTAACACTTGTCGCAGCCCCTGACCTTGCACATGTAGGGTTTATCACTGGAGTGCACGTGAGAGTGCTTCTTTCTGTCGCTGCTGTTCGCAAACCTCCGGTTGCAGCCCTCGAAATCACACTTAAAAGGTTTTTCACCTAAACGTGCAAAGAGAGAAATGACGGCGAGTTACGAACATGCTTACAGGCCCGTGCATGCTCTCCCTGGCCATGTATGCAAATACTGATGTAGTCAACTGAGTGCACTGCATGTTAAGAAAAGTGACCCTTCACATCCGGGCTTCACTCGACACTGTGACTGTGACAGTGAGCCTCTTCAGGCCATACCAGTCCTGACTATAAACGTTTAAAAATGCCCCATTTATATAATAAACTCTTACTAATGTGCAAAAACCTGCCATGATTCTTTCAATTGCAGAGTTCAACCTAGTTGCTGAAACTTTGGTGCAGCCCTGGTCGCAACAAGTGAGGCAGTTCATGTGCGGGCTGAATCAACACGGCTGTAGTTAAACATGCATTAGATTGTGATGAACCTGCGATAGCAAATGCAAAGATTTGTTTAAATGGAGTTATCATGCATTGAATGAATTATGGCTATCAAGATGCTAATGGATCATTCAGCACAGAATTGCCTGCAGCTGCGCACTGTTCCTCCTGCACACACACACACACACACACACACACACACACACACACTGACGTATAGCGGACAAACCAGGAAGAGCTGGACTCATAAATAAAACTTTAATAGTTTCTGTGAAATTGTCGTTTTGTAGGCCTACATCTTAATGGATTTCTGTCTGTCGGAATTAAAAAAAAATGTTTCTGACATAAATTATGTCTAATTAACACCACACTACGCATGTGCAGTTGTGCAGTAACAAATACCATTAAGCGGCGTCCCTTCTCTGTCTCTATTCTCTTTGCCTTCATTAGTAAAACAATTTACAAGAGAAGTAAAAGGGGGCGCCTAATATATTTTTTTCTCCAGCCTCTCTTTTTTTCTGAGGGCCATTCACTTCATTCGTTAATTATATTTTCAATTTAAAAGCCCACATGTCAGTGTGATGAGTCCTCGTGAGCTCACGTTTCTACTATAATAACCTGATGTGTGTTGAAATAAGAATAAAGTAAGATTGCACAGTAAATCCTCTTTTTTTAATAGAATATGGGCTCTCGTGAGGGCCATAGAAGGAAAAGCCTCAAGAAAGTCACCGTTTTAAAATGAAATGGCATTTTATGACATCATTTCACAGTGCTCCGTGAGAAGTAACAGGCCCTTCAAAGTGCTGGAAATTAAAGGAGGACAAGGCCATAAATAAACCATCTTTTTTGAATGTGACTCATTTTGCTTATATTGATAATTATTTGCTTTTGCTGACTGATCGTTTACTCCCCTTTTTATTTCCTACTACATGACTGTGTGATGTGCTCTGCTAGTGTTCCTGAGCACAGCAGATGAGTTCCTGGGAGGCAGAGACAGCGTAACGGCTACGTCACAGCTCTCCGGTGTCCCGGCATTTATTTAATAATTTCACTGAATGAAGTGGGAGAGGCACCCATACCGCTAGGCCTGCAGACTATAACGGTTTGTAACTGTACTACTCGTCTGTGGTTCCTGCATGGAGCCTGTACATAAAACCAGGAACAGCGAGCGAAGCTTTGCACAACACAATGTTTATGACGATGTAGGCCTAAATAACATCAGCACCCTCTAATAATAATTATAATAACAATAATAACAATATGCCATTTAACAATATAATCATCATCACTATTATTATTATTATTATTATTATTGTAAATGTGATAATAATAAAACATAAATGTAATAGCCTAATAATAATGCATGTAATAATAATGTGACAGAATTAGCAAACAGTCAGTTAAATAATGAAATATAAAAAATAGATGTTCACACACAAACATTGCAAAAATGATAAATAGTAATTATAAGTGTTTGTCAAGTTGAAAATACTGCCCACATTTTTGTTACAATTTTACCTATCAAAATGTATTATTAGTATCATTATTATTATTATTATTAGCATCAAATTGTGTGTTTCCGCATGATTATTGACTAACCTGTGTGAGTCCTCTTGTGGATCTTAAGATTTTCAGATCTTGCAAAAACTTTCTCACAGCCGTGAAAGGGGCAGGGAAAGGGCTTTTCCCCTGTGTGGACTCTGACGTGGTTCACCAGCTTGTATTTGGCTTTGAAAGGCTTCCTGTCTCTCGCACAATTCTCCCAGTGACAAACATATTCGGAGTGCTCTGGTCCTCCGACATGCTCCACTGTCACATGGGTGACAAGTTCATACATGGTCCCGAAGGCTCTGGAGCAAGGCAGCTTCCCAGCCCCCTCTTGGCCGTCACTCCACTTACACACCAGCTCATGCTTCACTGTTTGTCTGGAGCACCTGAGGAAAGCGTCGCCTCCTCCACGCTGAATTGCCATGTTGAGGGGCTTGTACAGACCCAGGAATTGTGTGACAAGTTGCTGGCTGTTTCCCTTGGGGCTGATAGTCTGTCCATAGTGGTGAGTCCGGGTGAGGAGGTCGCCAGGTAGACCCAGCATCATCTGGCTGCCGAAATCTCGAGATGCGTCGGTGGAGGCATGGGCCTGCTCCTGATAACTTGTGAAAAAAGCATGGCTTCTGTTGTCTCTGCAGCCAGGAAAGTCACGATACCTTCCCATCCCGCCATGTTGGTTAGCTCTTGATGCCAGTTGATCAGTGACGGGTGGCATGCCGGCTCCAGAAAGATTGGCTCCAATGATAATGCCCCTAGGGCTGTGCTCTAGCCGGTGGCTGGGGTATCCAGAGTCTGCAAAATTGGGAACCGAATGGTCAACATATGCACTGGACCTCGTCTCGGGGTAGTCTCGCAAATTGTGCGAGGGGCAGAGTTTTAAGGAACTGCCAGTGGGGTGTCCCATGTGCTCTCCTGCCAAAGGTGGCAGCACCACGCTGGGTTCAGTATTGCTCTCCCCGGGGTTGACGCAAGAGAGAGGGCAGCCACTAAACCTCGAAAGGCTGGTCATGTTTTGTTGTGATTTTGGCTATGAGTTTGCAAAATCAACCAATTCGGCACTCAGGATTCACCTAGAAATTCAGTTTCCATTTTCCTTGTTTGTATATCATCTGCATGTGAAATTCTTGGCCGTGAACTTCGCAGAAGTAGGAAACAGACTCAATTTCGTTAAAGTTGGTGTGAGTCCCATGCCGTTCACTTTGCCCTCTTGATTTGTGGCAATAACCGTGGTAGTAAAAATGCTTCGAAACAGGCCATGGTGCAATATAAAAGCACAGCAGGCAAACCTGCTTTTAAAAAGGGAGCTTTGGGATTGGTTGGAATGCGCTGTGATTGACAGGCGCTGGGTTTGTTTTAAAAGGGACACGCAGGCGTTCACTGCACGACTCCGTTTTCAAATATCGCAGTGAAAATGCTTTGAAATGTGCCGCGATACTTGCAAATATTGCTGCCTCTTTAACTTCAGGCGCCTTCTCACAAAGACCCCTTCTCTAAATCATATGAAAAATGTAAAGGTTAATGCGTATAGTACTAATCAGCAGATAAAAGCCAAGTGATTAAATGCAGACATGAGCACAGAACACAACACAACCCACAGCCCATCTATTTCACTGGAAATCTTGCCAAAGCAAATGTCCCACTCCTGCCCTGCAAGAATAATAGAGAGACCGGCCATTGCGTGTCCAGGCCAATTATTGTCAAGACTTGCATTATGAGTGGAGTGGCACATCTGAAAACAGTGAAAGTTCCAGGAAGCTAAATCTAACAATTAAAATCACTTATTTGAAATGATTTAAAATACTACTCATGCCTCTGTGCATCATTAGCCTGTGTGTCCACAGAGTTTTAGGTCGTATTTTTCTGTATTATACAGGTTACTGAGCTCTCATGAAGGTTAGAGTGTCTTTGCGTGATGCACTTTTATTTTATAGTACATGCACTTTCACGAGGGCACAGACTTACTTGTTGGTCTCATCATGAAAGAAAGAAAAATAAAACTTTGATAAAGCAACAAGTAGCTCTACATGACGCACCGGGCCACCAAAATATCATAAATCATCTTTTTGGAAAAAACTTATTTCACACAGACGTTTTTCCAGCAGCGTCACTGGGGAATACTAAAGAACATGATGTACTATTTTACCTTTGAAGCCAATGTGAACAATCTCTTTACATAAACCCGTTTCTAATCAAGCTGAAATAAATGAATACTCATCAGGAGTGCACCACGCGTCTTGCAGGCTATAGCGCAGATGTAAAAGAAACATTTGGTTACATAAAATGTAAATTATGAAACGTGACAAACCGCAGTGGATGGGCTCCACGGTTCCTGGGAAACTCAGATAAACTTTCTCACTTTGGGGTGCTGTGAGGACAGCAGCTCCACGCTCTCCACTCTCCTCTGCTGCTGCACATATTTCTGCACGTCTGCGTCGCTTTGACGTGGCTCTGACTCAATTAACGCACTCTCTTCTACCTGGACCAGTTTAGCCAAATTCTTTTATCTGTTGCTTTTAATTAAATCTGCACGACGTGGCGTGGGCTCCCGACTGCAGCTTACAGGTTTAAGGTGAAAACCCTCTTATTTCCAAAGAGACTGTAGCTGTTTGAATTTTCAACTTTTTCTTTAAAAAAGAAAAAGAAAAAGAAAAAATGTCCTTTTCCACATTGTTATGCTGACGTCACCTGCAGAGGCAAAGCAAGGGGGCCCACTTGACATTAAATGCCGCAAAATAGCAGACAGGCCCAGAACTGGCCTAATTCCGTGATGATTGTAAAGGACGGTCATGTTTGCCAACCTTTAACCCGATGCATTTCCGAAAATGATCGAGGGTTGAAGGCATACAAACCGAAAGTCTCCAATCCGTCATTCAGAAAGCAAAAGGAGGACTGACAGACCTGCGCCCCAAAAGATCCAGGCCCTCATTTGCAAGCAGAAAGAGGATATCTATCTGGAACAACGTCACTTTTATGATTCAATATGATTCTGTGAGGCTGTTTGGGCTCACCTTTCCAATAACACAGAGTCACAGCAAGTGAAGCGTGCTCCTGTTTAGGCCTGTTTGATGACTGCAGATTATACTTTAATATTTTGTACAAAGGACTGAGATTATTTAAATGCTCATAACATCTAAATTTGCTTAAATGTTCAAAGTGGCCCTTAATGTGGTCATAATAACTAATAAGTATTTAATGAGTAAATTCATGTGTTTAAAATTTGCCAAATAAGTTGAACAAAATTTTAATTGCACAGGATTAATGTCGGAGTGGTGAATGTTTAGCTTCACACTGATAAACAATGAAAATAGAAGCTTGCAAATAAGTACTGCAATTATTCATTACTTAGTTTTGGACTTTGTTGTGTTACTAAAACATCTTTACAGTATTTTTGTTAAATTTGACCAAATATGCCAAATTTGTGTCAGTTTAGCATTTTAAATTTGGAGACTTCACATGAATGTATATAACTTCAGTTTAAAATATCTGCATCGTAACACATTTGAGCATTTTTGACATCTGCAGTCCAACATCCAACCCTCCAGCGTTATGAGTCCGGTCATTTATGTTGGTTGCTTGACAGGCCAGACAAAATCCTAGTGACTGTTGCACACAAAATATCACTCCCAATAATCAAAACATTCATGTCAGGGAATACTCTTTACATCCATGAGGTCCAGGTCACTCCCAGCACAGTGAATGAGGACCAAATGAATGGCAAAGGGCGATATGCAGAGATGAAATTAAACAACACAAATGCCAGTTAGAAGATCAGAGCTACAGCAAAAACGCCATGTTGCAGACTGGACTGGAAATTTAGCTAATTTTAGTCTTTTTGAAGCCGGGATGGCGATGAGAAGAATTCTTTTAAAATAATGCACATCACCTTATTGGGAAAACTATTCGCACAAAAGGCGACAAACATGAACCCACAAACATATGAATATACATGTAAATATGCACGTTTATCCACAATAAACTATTCCCAGTCCGTATAAGAATCACCAGGTGTTACACTTGTCAGTGTTACAAAAGACATTGCAAAAAAGGATAAATAGAGAAACTTAGTGTGTGTTCATATATGTGGTACAAACAAGAATGCCTATGTGTGGGTGTTTGTGTGTGTACGTTTAAACAACTGCGTACATGGAGTGTGATGAGATATTATAATTGATTCGGGATGGCAGTGCACCGTCTTGCCATGACTTTATGAAATTTAGATGAATTAACAGGTTTGGGATGAGTCCATTTGCAGACAGATGCTCCAGTAAATCACAGCAAGAAGTCAATTAGCCCTCTCCATCAGCCATATGAAGGCAAACACCAAGTACTGCAGCAGTCACTCAAGACCCAACTGACCATATAATCTATGAAATATAGATGATGATCTGTGCAGTATACAAGTATAAACCTGTGCTGAAGAACAGGAAACACATACGGATTGATAAAACCTTTCTGAGGCTGTGTTTCTCCAATGACAAACAAAAAACAAACACATACACAGCACAAAAACATGCCCAACAGCGATGCAATACAGTCAAGCATTACCATTGTGAAATTACAAATTACAAGACAGTTAAATTGTCATTCGTCATGTGAAGCTCTAGCATCTGTGGTGACAAAATCCTTGTCATTATCAGCTGCTAAACTTGCACAGAAATTTAAAACAACATTTGATATAGGCTACATGCATTTGAAGACACAACGCATATACTGTAAATATTTGTTTTGCGAAAAACACTATGCGCTCTGAAAATAAATGGATGCAAATGTTGCATGCATAAACAGTATTCTCGCTGAAAAAAATGTGAGCCAAAATGGTAATTTATTTTATTCTGAGAATGTATGAAATCTACTGGATTATGGTATGAATGCAGACCAGAACCTGAGCCTTTATGCTGTTGTGGGCTCTGCAGAATGAACGGGAACTGGGAAAGGTGTCGAGGAGAATGCACCCAGTGTAGCTCACAGAATACAGCAACTCATTTTCTTGTTAAATCAAGGCGCAAACATAGTCTGAGAGTTGTGCCACATTATACCACAGCACAAGTTCATTCAGCACAATGTAAATTTCAGCAAAGCAGTGAATCACTGTATCATTCAGTTAACTGTGCCGTAGGGATGCATTGGCCATTTTCTCTCTGTTTAAAATGTAAATAAGGAAAACACATTCATATCCAGCAGTATTTGATACATGGAGGTAATACTGGGCTATGGTTTTACCATTGTTTTAGGGAGATGGAGATTTCTCTTTTGCCTGGTCACTATTGAGTTAACTTCAAGTCCACAAACTTGTCTATAGCGCAAGCAGAGCCAGCCAAGCATAGTGTAGGCTTCAGGCCAGACAACGTGGACTTAAAAAAAAAAAAATTACTCAACTTTTCTGTTAGGAAAAAAATCCAGAAAATTGGGCTGCCATTGGCCAATTTGTTTATATACGAAAATAATTATCATGCATCTAGGTCATTTATCAAATGATGCTGTGAAATAACCTTTACAGCTGCTGACTGACACATCTAGTTACAATAAATGTATAAATGTGAGTTGTTTACCAGTCAGACTGATGCTTATGTTCTGCTCTTTTCCAACAGCATGGGCCTACCGTCAGAGGTATGCACACTACAATATTGTGATATTTTAAAGTAACGCGCATGCTCAGTCAGAAGGAGATTATATTATAACCAATGGGCTATCCCAACGCCCAATGAGGTAATCCTAGCAGAGATAACTAAATCATCAAATTATACAAAGTCCTGCAGAATATCCTGCTATAATTTAGCACGTTGCATTAAACGCCTACGTTTAAATTGTTATTAAAGGATTTTAAACTGTGTCTGAACATTTGACCCAAAGACAACAGGCCTGAAGTAGTCATGGAGGCATATTCATCTAATCATTTCATACTATTTAACTATCGAAACAAAATGAAATCCTGTGATTGCAAAACTAGGAAATAGAACACATTTTTACCAGAATTAAATGAAATAGATATGTCAAAAAATGAAAGTGAAAATGTCCGTGAGCGGTGGGCGGCATGCTGGAGGAGCGGTATAAAATATTTTGGGGGGAAAATGGCTGGTGTGAGTGAGACAAACGGTTAACAAAAGTGCAGCTCTAAGAGGTCTACAAAGCTGTCTTTCCCCCTCTTTTAAAGTTCCCCTGTTTTCTATTGTCCAGTAAAAAAAATATCATTAATGTGCCATGGCAGTCTGCTCCTATCAGGCAAGAAGAAGAAGAAAAGAAAAGAAAGAAAGAAATTAAAATAAAAAACATATTACCTAATATTCTTACAATCCTGCCTCTCTAGGTTTGTTTTGCTGCTGAGGAAAGACACATTATTAGAAAAATGCGTGTTTGAAGCCCTCAATCGTCAAATTCCACATTTGTAGGATGAATTAAATAATAAAAAAAACAGTACACCAGAAGAGATCTGAAGTAGTTTTAAATTTAACTCTCCAGCAACAGTTGCTTTACATTAGGCCTTAGTTGATGACAGCTCCCCTTTTTCTCAGCGAGAGCTCGGTGCCTACGCTGCTGCTCTGTCGCACACAAACATTTGTGACTCATCTAAACCATGTTACTTAATTATTTCATAGTGATAATGTGGCTGCAAATACACGGCACATAACCTTAAGTGGCGTATGGAGCCTTTGACGTTTCAACAAGCCAATAAAATATGGAGGGAATACAGGAAAACTTAACAGGCTGCTTGTCAATTGTGGAAGTTCTCAAAGGTCGCCATAAATCTCATATTGCAAAACTGCAAAGGCAAACTCCGTTAACCGCGTGTGTGTCCGTGTAGGCTACGTGTTTTTATGTATGTGTGTGTGTGTGTGTGTGTGTGTGTGTGTGTGTGTGTGTTCGTGCACGCGCATGGTTTGTGAGAAGACGAGTGTGTGAGAGTGAAGGGGGGAGTAAACTGTGAGAGGCTATGTCTTCTTGGTGAGAGAGGGGGGGGAGAGAGAGAGAGAGAGAGAGAGAGAGAGAGAGAGAGAGAGAGAGAGAGAGAGAGAGAGAGAGAGAGAGAGAGAGAGCGAGCAGCTTACGGAGGAAAAAGAGATGAAGTGAATCTCATTCGTCGTCTTGCTTCAAGATAAGTTGCTGAGGTTATGTACAAAAAGCGCAAGTGTTGTACTAATGTGCACGACGGCCATAAAAACAGAGGTATGCAGATCTGTGCAACAATTAAATTACTATATGAGTAACAGGCCCACGCGCTGAGCGGGCTACGTTCACTTCAAGAGAACTAAATCCTGTGCAACCTCTACAGGCTGAATATAATAAACTGTAGATTTACACACCTCCTCAGTACACACCACCTCGTGGCCCCTCTAACTGACACAGACAGACGACGGAGAAGTAAGAAAACTCACCTTTTCAATCTATAACTCTTTCTCGAGGAAATGTGCTGGAGTGAATGCGGTGGGATGAGGGCGAAAGCAGAATGAAGGACTGATTTGAAGAATTTTTTTTTTTTTTTTTTTTTTTGTGGTCCAGATCCCCTAAAATAAAGAATGTGAGCTCCTTCCTGCGACAGATTGAGGGGGAAAGGATGTGAAAGGCTTGGGAGTTAAAAAGCGCCGCTTGAAGCACTCAGCGCGTCTCTGAACTTGATCAGATTTTATGTGTCCTGCAGCGAGTCAGCGGCAGCCCTGTGAAACTTGCTCAATGGCACGAATTTTTGGCTGAGCGAAAAAATCTCAGGATATTACAATTACTGCCATCTTTCTTTCTGTCCTTTATTCCTCCGTCTTACACCCTATAGAGCTTTTGCAAAAAAAAAAAAAAAAAAAATACCCCCCTCCCTTTTCAAGCGGCTTCAAGAAAGCCACAGTTTGGAGCTGTGCCAAGTACATTCAAGTTTTCAGTTAATAAGAGCAAAGCAAAACTAGTCACATGAAGGAGAGAAATAACACACATAAGTCAATGATATATAAACTATATTAGATAGACAGATAGATAGATAAAATAAAACTACTAACTTATCTATCTAATATATAGGGCGTCTAATAAAAGTTAAACTTGCCTTCAACATGTATTGAACGTTTTTTTTACTCACTAAATATGACAAACTAAATTCATTTTACGTTGCAGAACAACTTCTTTAATACCAGCTGTTTCTTTAAAGTAACATAAGTTGTACACTACAAGTTTGAGCGGAATCTGGTTGTTGAAAATCAGCAGTGTAGCCTGCGCCGATTATATATATTTTTTTATTTATACAACTGCTCGGGAGTTTCTCGGAGAGTAGCCTGTAAATCACGTAAGGCTGCACAAGACAAGCGCTACGCACAACACACACACAGGATCTGCGCTAGAGTGCTCCGTTATACCTGCAAAATAATGCCTGTAAGAGCC
The DNA here is from genome assembly GCF_043641665.1 of Enoplosus armatus. Lineage (NCBI taxonomy): Eukaryota > Metazoa > Chordata > Actinopteri > Centrarchiformes > Enoplosidae > Enoplosus > Enoplosus armatus. The sequence continues at coordinate 15,254,926 of NC_092189.1, forward strand.
AATCAAATGAAACCAATTGAGACGACCTGCCATCTTCAATACCAAACTGTGCCAATCACCAGAAATCTAGCCAATTAACACCCTCCTTCGCAATCACGTGTCAGAGGGGTAGCTGAGCGCCGATTGGCTGTCGTAGCACTGCCTCCCGAGTTCATTTATGTTCTGGGAGTGAGTGATTGACTTTATCAGTCCAAGGACATCATCCGCCTGGAAAGGGGGGGAAGTTTGATCCTCTTTCTCACGGATCGCAGTCAACGGGAGTTTTTTTCTCCCAACTCTTTACGCACAGGATTTTTCCCCGTTTTGGCTTGGTGTGTTTTTTTATTTTAGGATCTTTCGCTAAATCTCGGCGCGGTGTCTGCAGCTTGCGCGCTCCGCTAAACTGGATTTTAATTTTATTTTCTGTTTTCTTCCCGTCTCCTAAGTTTGCTTCAAGCTCATGACTATGCTTCTTGATAGCGGTCCGCAATTTGCATCGTTAGGAGTGGGGGGTTTCGGGACACCACGGCACCACGAAATCGGGAACAGAGACCCGGGTCTGGGACTGAATCCCTTCACTGATTCCTCCCACTCCGCAGCTTTCAAAATCAGCCCCGTGGCTCACGATATCGCCTCCAGTCAGACATCAGCTTTCACCCCGCAAGCCACTGGATATGCAGCTGCGCTGGGGCACACTCACGGCGGGCAGGTGGGCTCGTACGGCGGAGGAGCGTTCAATTCAACACGGGACTTTCTCTTCCGGAACCGGAGCGTTGGAGAGTCCACAGCGCCGAGCGCCCAGCATGGGATCTTTGCAGCTTCGGCGGGGAGCCTCCACGGGCCGCCCGGGATCACCGATAACCCCGGACATCTGTTGTTTCCAGGACTTCACGACCAGGGGGTGAGCCACACTTCACCGAGTGGACATGTAGTTAACAGCCAAATGCATCTTGGCTTACGCGGGGACATTTTCGGAAGACCTGATCCGTATCGTCCGGTCGCAAGCCCTCGGACGGACCCCTACGGGGCTCAGCTCCACAACTACAGCCATCCTATCAACATGAACATGGGGATGAATGTGCCGACACACCACGGTCCGGGGGCCTTCTTTAGATACATGAGGCAACCGATTAAACAAGAATTATCCTGCAAATGGATAGACGAGAACCAGATGAACAGACCCAAAAAGACTTGCGACAGGACTTTCAGCACCATGCACGAGATGGTCACTCATGTGTCCATGGAGCACGTCGGCGGCCCCGAGCAGAGCAACCACATCTGCTTCTGGGAGGACTGCCCGAGAGAAGGGAAATCTTTTAAGGCCAAGTACAAACTCGTCAACCACATCCGTGTGCACACGGGCGAGAAGCCGTTCCCATGCCCGTTCCCCGGATGTGGGAAAATATTCGCCCGATCGGAAAATTTGAAAATCCACAAAAGAACACATACAGGTAAGGCACCACCAACATCCAGGGCATGGCGTGCGTCAAATACCGTTTAGAAAGTGAGGCTATTCCGAGCAGGACTGGCGTGTCTTAGACACTATTTCAGAGCGCATGTTTTTGTTGTTTACAAGAACCATTTGAGAACTTGGGCCCACATTTAACATGCCGAACACTTCCCAAATTGTTGTTAGTGCAGTTTATTTTCTGAAATATTTCTAAATGCAGTGACGAGTTAGTGTTGGATCAACAATGCAGGAAATGTGGTTGTGTTCAGCAGCAGCCTCATTCATTCTTTGTAGCGTGTATGCTAAGAAGTTGTGTGTGCTGCACAAACACAGATACTTCACTCACTAGTCAAAGTTTGGGTGCATTAGCTGCATCAGATAGATAGATACATAGACTCGGGGCTCGTGTGCTTTCTGAACGTGATATATATCACAATGAATCCGTTTCTGTCTGTGTTTATAATTCTCGCCCTTGCTCAGCTATCGCGTAGAGCAGAAATGCCCTGTTGATTCAGTGTTTACTATATAAGAGCAGACGCACAGAGCAGGCCAGTAGTAGCATGAAGGAGCAGGCCTCTTGAATAAATAAAGCCTGACAGAGCAGTGTGTAGTAGTGGGGCTGCATCTCGCCCCGAAAATGTAGGTTACTCTGTTATATAATAGGCTGCAGACAATTTACGTCGCCGGGGCTGCGGGTTTACAGGTGGTGTTTAGAAGAATGGGAGTTTGTTTGTGCGGGGGTAATTCACGGTGTGTATGTGTGTGTGTTTAATCCTGCAGGTGAGAAGCCGTTTAAGTGTGAATTTGATGGCTGTGACAGACGCTTCGCCAACAGCAGCGACAGGAAAAAGCACATGCATGTGCACACATCAGACAAGCCATACATCTGCAAAGTGTGCGACAAGTCATACACACACCCCAGCTCTCTCAGGAAACACATGAAGGTAATTAATGTCTTCATTACTCCTTAAACACATTAACACACACACACACTCCACTCCACCCCCCCATCCCCCTCGACTATCACAACTTCAGGCATTTCTTAAGATGTTAAAGCACTGTTACACTGCAAAAACAACATTTAAGATGTCACTCAGTCTATTAGTGACACTTCAACTCTTGTTCAATTAAACTATTGAAATGTAGCAGTGAATGAGTTGTGAATATTTCACGTGTCTGTCATTCTTTGATGCTAGTCACAACTGCCTTGTTTAAAAACGTTGTTTTAAAGAAAAGCCTTTAATAAGCCTTTTTTAAGTCACATACATAAAAACTACATTTTAAGATACACATGAACGGTGCATTGATGTGGATATTTTTGCTGTGTAGAAGTTGCCGTGCCTGTTTTAAGTTTGTTGTGTTTACTGTTGTTGTTGCTCTATAAAACCCAGAGTTAATCCGCAAGTTCAACACCCTTCTGCCGAGCCACTTTAGATGCACTGTTGGGGTATAAATGAATATTATAAGTCACTCTCAGTCACTCATCGCTCTTGTTTTGGGTTGGTTTTTTTTGCAGGTACATGAGTCTCAAGGATCTGAATCGTCTCCAGCAGCAAGCTCTGGATACGAGTCGTCCACGCCGCCAGTGCTGGTCTCAGCCAGCACTGAAGACCCGACCAAAACACCGCCGTTAGCCGTACAAAACACGTCAGGCCACAGCGAAGGACTGGCACCCAACTTTAACGAATGGTACGTTTGAAGTCAGAAGAACAAACCGTCTCTCAATGTGGACCACGAGGATGAGGATAAAAACCTTAAAAAACTATTCCTGCTCACTACACACACACACACACACACACACACACACCACAGTCTCACACTCACACACACAAATGGGATTGGGACAACAACAACAACAGGAGATGAGAGCAAAAGCCAGCACCAAGCAGGCCACGTCCGTTCTCAGGATCACGAAATTTGACTTTTATTCCGCAGTTTTGAGGAAATCAAACAAAATCACGAATGAATAAAAAAACGTAATACTTTCTCAGTATAAATAAATGTTTTTTTTATCTTTTAGTTTACAGATTTCAGAAAAAAATTGTTTTATTTTTCATTTTATGTATTTTCTCAAATTTTTATTTAAAAAAAAGAATAAAAAAGGAAGCTTATTTCACGCTGTTTTATATGACGGTGACGCGCTATTGTCGCCTCTTCAATTGATTGTTGGAACTTCAAACAGTCTTAAGAAACGTGCCAAAGTCTTTGTCATGAACTTGAACACAGAAAAAAAAATCCTAAATAAATATTATACTCGTGAATGTATTTCCTTGTTTGATGGGGTCGAATCTATTGTCAACGTCCGTTTTCAGGTGGAGAAATGTGGTATTAGGTTACGATTGTTACCGTTGAATATAACGTTGCCTTTTGTTAATACCGTTGTAAATACATATCCATGATGCCATATTTATCAATTTGTAATTTAATTATGGGTATAAGTTCTGAAACTTAAATGATATTTATGGAAATGTTTTCTAACAAGAACTGTACAGTTTTGGTCATAACCAGCTTAACATTGAACAAATGATAAACTCTAAAGCTCCAACATCGCGATTGTATCCTTCTGTTTTTATTTTTTCCTTTTTAACCAATAGGCCTACATGTGTCTTATTTGGATCGAAGAAATCATCTATATGAATATTATGGATTTGTCTATATATAATGCAGATATTTCCGTCACTTTTATTTTCTTTATGAGACCATTGACATGTAAATCATTGACTTTGTAGAACTGAGTTCAGTTGAGCTGAGAAGCTATAAAACGGTTCTGTTGATATCTTTATTTTTGGTTCAATTTAAACTTTTTTGTGTATTTTACTTTGATAGAATCAGAAATAGATGTCAATTCGTAGCATAAACTCAGTATTGGGGGAGGGGGGCGGGGGGGGGGAAGAGGAAACCCATCAGCCTATTGCACTCCTATACAGGTCTTAGACGAGTGTGCGAAGTTCATGATTTCCAAATCAAGGTGACAGCATTTTGAGTATTTTCAAATTCGGGTCAAGCGCCCAAATATATGCGCCAGTATGGCAGTCTTTATAGTTCCAGCAATGTCTTTGTGCAAGTATGTTTAAATGTGTGCATCGGCAACAATGGAACTGTCACAACACAGTATCTTCAAAAATAAAAAAAGTTTTTTGTCTGTCAGCTTGCATTGTTTTAAATGTAATTCTTCTGTGAAACTAAGCGTGTTATTTGTTGTGGTGTTGCATATAGAGCAGTTTGATTACACATTTGCTTGTTTTGTGTGAATAACATGTCAAGATGACATTTTTTTGTGTTTAACAAAATTTAGTGGAAGGAATTCTAGGTCTATGTGGGTTGGGGGGAGAATACGTTCAGTGGCAAAGAGTTACAGCATTGCATTGTAACCTATTCTCAAGAATTAAATATTATGCATACACAAAGTATATTGTACTCGTATGAGAACAATTTCAGACCACCAGCACTACTTTTAAAATAAAATGTAAAAAAACGGTACCTCGTGACAGTGATATATGAAATAAGTTTATTTAAATAATTTAAGGAATATATGTTTTATATGCTATTTTCTATACCTTAATTTAAAAGAAGTACTTTTTTCTTATTCCCACCACCTTTTTGCCCCATGTCCAGAGGTCAGAGAAAAATATCTGATGTATAAACACAGCTAGAATGTGATGTTGTAACACTTTCTGGGAGAAATGGGTCACACTCCAAGTTATTCCTGAAGAGCAAAAATGTTTTACTGATGAACTGTGTCACTGTGCCACATTGAGGCAAACCCTGTTACAACAGCAGGCCTATGCGTTAGCCTATTTAGCTACCAGAGGCAAAGGTTCCTTGTACTTTTTAGGCTACTGTATGTTGGTTGATTTGTTTTACCAACTATTTATGAAGAAATGTGAACGGAAATTTTGACTGAAATTAAAAAAACATTATGAAAAGCGACTTTCAGACTGCGACGTTGATTATTATCACCATGTTGTCCCTGCTCCCTGCATCTCTACGCATATAGCCGACACTGTTTGCCATGCTGTTTGTATCAGACTAGTAGGAGTCACTTGAACTTGACACTGATTAAGGCGCCATCTTAGTATCTTGGCTGTGTGTGTGTGTGTGTGTGTGTGTGTGTGTATGTGTGTGTGCGTGTGAATGGGAATATTGGGGGGAGCAAGTCAAAGAACCACTTCTTGGCAGAGAGTGTGTGTGTGTGTGTGTGTGGGGGGGGGGGGTAGAGGGGGATGTGGGTCATCCGTCTATGGCTGCAAAAGTTGCACATGCAAAGTTTTTTTTGTTTTTTTTAAACGAGCGCTTACAAATAATAATCCTAACGTGCAGACTGCAACGGGCAACTGAGGACACTGTGTGACCGTGAAAGTGAAGAGGGATATGTTGCCAAATGTGGCGCTGCCTCAGCGTCTCCCACTACCCGATTAACAAGGAGCCGCTTCATAAAAACAACCAAAGGAGTTACCACACATCAATGGACGCCATAATAAGCATTTACACGGCGAAAAAAATCAGTTTGAGTCACAACAACAGCGCATGCACGGGCCTGATATCTCTAATATTATAAAGTGTGATTTACCCAATGTTTTATAAAGCGATGCCCGTTTAAATGCAGGAAAAATAACACATACACACCGTATATAATTTGACAGACTGCTGCAACGTGAAGACTTTGCTGTTTTACTCCCTTTGGTGTCTAAAGCAGAGGAGCATTTTTACACCAACCCCCCACAAGGTACTTCAAACCCCGGCACCCCCCACCCCCAAATATCCCTCAACTAGCTATAAACAGATTTAGGAATATTGATTCAAATTCTGCTTTTGACTTTTGCGCAAGCGCACCCCTTACATTCCGTTTGATTTCATTTCTTTTCACCCCCCCCCCCCCCTCCCCTCTTCCCCATCCCACCCTCCTCCCTCCCTCCCTTCCTCCCCGGCTCGTCTAGTCGCACATTTCAAGTTCCCCCTCTCAGACAGCGTGACGTCAAATAACCGAGACCCGGCTTTGAAACGCGGCGTGCTCACATGGAGGCTGCATCTTTCACGCATGCATCTGGGATGTGCTAAACATTCAAGGAGGCTGCGCTCTGGCCTGCAGTAGATGATCATCATGCGGGAAGAAGGAAAATATGATCATGAAATAAATAAAACTTTCTACATTTTTACATCTGTTTTTCTTTTGGCATTACATCAGATTACATCAGTCATCAAGGTAATTTGAAACCGGGTGGGTCAACTGCAACTCTGCAAATAACACAGCGGGTTTTCTGTCTTTTAGGTATGTTTACCCTCCACCGGGAATAGCCCCGCGTTACTGCCCATGTATGCGCTTTATGCTGACGCCCAATACAAGTCATCGTTTCCAGATTATATGAGAACCCAGAGCAGGCAATTCAATCCAGAGGGAGAAGAAGAAAAAAACATGAAAGGCTCCTTTCTGGTGGATTCTCAATGGATTAGAAAGCAGTGACGGTCACGTGGATGCAGTTGTGTGAAGACTAGCGGCTGTATCACAACAATGCCCCTCTGCAGCACACTACTACTGGCTCTCAATCACGTTAGCGCTCATTCATCTCAAGTTATTTTATGGATTGCTCGACTTGGCTGCGGTGTGTGCGGACCCGGAGGACGGCAGTTGACTGCTGGCAGCGTGCAGTAGCCCGTAATCTCTCCCTGCCTATAGGGTCTGCTTGTGGTATCCGAGGGAGGAAGGCAGGCTGGGGGGGGGGGGGGGGGGGTATTCTGCAGGAAGAAAACAGGACTGAGTTGTACTCCTGGCTCGCGCCTGTCGCTGAAGTTTGATATCGGATTGATTGGTCAACCCCAACCTTACCTTCCGCCATCCTCTCAGTCGCAGAGCATTTGCTGGCTAAGCGCTCTAAGAGGATAAACTGACACAAGCAGGTTCCAAACGCCTTTTGTCACGCAACGGAGGCTGTGATCTTAATAAACCCAGAGGCTAATTTATCACTCATTAATAATGGAACAATTATTAGATGCAATATTCACAGACTTTATCTCAATGAATTAAAAAAAGAACCCGCGTGTATAAACTACAGCAGCACATGCAAGACTTGTTATTTTAATTGGCACCATTACAGCTTTGCAGTGACTGAGCCCGTGCAGGGTGCAATGTCTTGCTCAAGGGCACTTTAGCAGGGCACTTGGCCCTCGATCTGGATCTGTGACTTTTTGGATATGGGGTGGCCCTTGCACACACACACACACACCATGCGCATGATCAAACCCGCCAGGGTGTTCAGATCCCCTCCCATCACCGCTTTAAATAGACAAGATTCTGCCAAAACTGAATCATTATGAATTAATTCAGTCAGGGTTTATCTCTCGGCGTGTAGTAACAGAACAAGTTAACATGGTGGATTACTGTAGATATTTATGGAAGTCGTTTCTTTAAATCGAGACATTAAGCCTGCACGGGTAACTAGAATATTCTGTCACTGAACGCACCATGACAATTAGATTGAAGTGAGATTAATTTGTGACATCATAAGGAAAAAAAATCTGGCTTGATAAACAAATAATTGCATAAGAGCTAACATAGGCTACATCTGATAACTGCTTAACCGAGAGCTTCCATTTGCGCGGAAGTTGATGTGCTTGCCAATTATCGATGCTTATTTCACCTCCAGCAGGGTGTTGAATATGCATTCACAAAGTACCTTAATCCACGGTGTGTTTCATGGCTTTTGAGATGCAAACTGCTTAACACAATGGCTTTGTCTTTGAGTTCAATTATTCTTCAATTGACTCCTAAGAGACATTCACACACCCCATCATACTGTATACTGTAGCCTGCAGGCACTTCTGCTGGTGAGGAAATGAGTGAAAGTGATCGGCCTACCAATTGTGAAGCATTATAAAATGATAGGAAGTTATTCAATGAGGTCAGATCCTGAAGCATTCCTACTGTATTTGGCAGAAGTAAGCATAAGCTGCCATATTTAGTGGCTAAATGCACAATAAATAAAAACAAATACCAGGGGGCCTGCATCATCAGGTTTATAGTTAATGGTGTCACAGCGCAGCATCATCTCTCAAATGACATTTCTATTATGCTTTGGGCTGAAAGACAAACTATTAGTAGGATGTCCAACAGGAGACAGCGCTAATTCCCCAACATCTGGCGGGGTGTCAGAAACTTGATGAATTCCTTATCAGAGCAGGCGCAGGAATCAACGCTAATAGGTCCCGAGCGAGGGCTCCGGCAAACGCTCATTCAGCAAAGCAGATGTTCGGCAATTGTGCTTTGCGTTTGTCTTTTGACAGATACATTTTCAACACTTCTGAGAGGTGGTAAATGGGCAAATGAGCAATTGACATCCTTTTAATTGCCCGTTGCTCTGCCCTGCACGCTGATGCTTTCCCCCCAGAGCCGGCGCAATAACAAGAAGTCTCCCTGAGGAGCGAGGACTAGTTTTTTGAGTCACTGAGCTGCAGGTTATTGGAGAATGTGTAACGTTGAGATTTAAACTGTTAGATAATGTGCACCCTCAACGACCACCATCTGTGATTAAACCTTTAATTAAAAACACAGCACAACTGTGCGTTTGGCTTTTATATCAAGTCAACACCAAGTTGCGTTTGTTTCGGATTGCATGAAAAGCGTGATTCAGCACTTTGAACTAACTTTTCACCTGAGAGGCAGCCTCTTCCCGGGACAGCCTCCAGCTCACGGGACGGCTTCTCCCCCGAGGGGCCGGACAGCAGCGCTCACATATTCATCAGCCTTCCAAAGTAAAGAGGACAATGCTCGTTAATGTCCCCCTTTTTTCTGGAGACAATGAATTAGAATTGGAGAGTGCCTTCCCATTATTTAAACATTTCATTCATTGCCTCTCTCGTGGTGATTTTTCCGCGCTTGCGCAATGCTCCGAGTCGAGTTCTGCAAAGCTCCAAGTTTGGAATGAAATCACCACCCACATGTTGCACAGTGGTGGCGCACATTTCCCCGGAGGCAGATGAATGAATATAGATGTGTATATATATATATATATATATATAGGTAGACAGATAGATCAAGTGCATGAATGAACCAGCAATAAATAAATAAATAAATAAATAAACTGTCTATAGCATGTGTTCCTTACAAAAATAAAACCATGTCACTACTGCAACACAACGAGAAACAAAGTAGCCTATATCTCTTGCACAATTCCGATTTGTGTCCCAGAAATGCCAATCAAGGAGAAAAAAAGGCTCGCTCTGGTTGCATAATGTTTGCGCAATCTTTAATCCATTATGGATATGCATGAGACAGGGATAGCACTGTGAATGACAATCCGCCTGATCCTGCCACAGCCTCAGCACGTGCGCGCGCGAGATTCCTGGCGTCACACAAACACAGAAAGAAACAATGAGAGCTTATTCCTCTGAAAGTTTTTCGACATGAATATATGTAAAACTCGCCATTCAGGCGGGTGGTGGGGGTTGAACCGCATAGATGTAGTTTACTGGTATTTAAAAAAAGACAGTTCACACGATAGTTCACGCACCTTCATAGAGTGACAATAATCTTTGTGATGTAAATTTACGGAACACATCACAGTAAAATGGTGTCACAGTGATGATAATAGAGGGCCAGTAGGCATACATTAGGACTTAATTGGAAATGTAGATATTTTTAGATGAGTTTGTTGTGTGATGACTTCCTGTCATTCTGTACCCTCCTTGTTATTCACCTCTACGCCTCCATCCCAGATTAATAACACTTGCTTCAAAAGTAATCAACAGATAGATACAACATTTCCGGCTGATAGCCACCTTCTCTAAGAACACTGGAGTCATTATTTCCAAAAACATTAACAGTTCTGAAAGATGAACAGACCTGTGATGATTCAGACTAACGTGGTGATATATTGGCGCCTTCTGTGAAGCTAAATATTATTCATGCATGATAAACTTTTACAAGAGCTGCATTGTGCAACACATTGCCGCAGACACACTTGGCGATGCAGTTGCTCATCAGAATGTCAAATAAAAAAATTGAAGTATGATTTAGGTGAAATGACGCATCTTTACTTTCCTGTACATGTGTGAAAAACATATAAATAAATACATGTTTTGTTGTTCACATTTACTTTATGCAGGACTTTGTGTTACTTTGACTTTGAAAATACCTTGACAAACATAAGTGACATTCAATGAAAATGTTTCCTTATATAATCTTTTTTTGTTTCATGGGGACATTTCCTAGTTCATTGACAACATTTCTCAGTGTTCCTCTGTAATTTAAAGAACCGCTGAAAACCCTTAAAGAATAATTTCTTTTTAAACAAACGAGTGTCCCTTTGAGCATTTTCAGCATCTTTTGATGGGATTACCAAGGCTAGGAACCACTTAAGAAATATTTCTGTGTGAGTTAACATCTGCACTAAATGGCCTCAGGCACCACTGTATGGATGACTATGAGTAGTGCGGAAGCATGACACATAATAGCAAACAGGAGCCCAAATCCATCACAACAACAACAACAACAACAACAACAACAACAACAACAACAACAACGCAGCCTGGATTTTCCCTATGAAATGCCTGGTTGTACTCTTGTCAGCCCGTGATCAGAGGTGATCCTGTAATAAAATGGTTTAGATAAAGGACCAGGTTTGTGGATGGGTGGCGGGGGTTCTGCTGCTAAAGGAGAGTGATATTCAACAGCTGTGTTATACAGGTTTTCAACAGCCATAATAAAAAGTGTTAGACATAGCACCAGTTATTTTCTTCCCACTTTTCCACTAATCTAGACTCGACTCTCCCACTGTGCCTTTTGGCCCAAACAGCACACGGCCGGCTCACATTTTCACAGCATTAGACATACTATTATTCTGCGGCTTTCAGTCTTTGGGTTTACGATTCTGTCTTCAACCAGACCAACAGAGCAGCGTCAAAGACATTTTCTCCCCTCGAAGGATCAACAATCAGTTCCATCATGATGGGAAACAATACAGTGTGATTGCACACGCTCAACTTTGTGCCACACTCACTGGACAGTACAGATTTTTTTTTTCTTTCCATTAATGGTCACCATCCTGGGACAATTACAGGCGAGCAGGGTTTGGAGAGGGAGGAGGAGGTGTAGGAGGAGAAAAGGGGAACCAGGTAGGAGGGCCTGGCGACGGAGGGGGGGGGTTGGAAAGCCAGGTGCTGGTGGAAATTGGCAGCCGATTGCCAAAGCGACCTCATGCCAGGATAATGCATGGGGCCATAGGTGTCCCCCAAGCCAATCCCAACCCTCATGCTGATAGCTTTTCAATGCCTGTGGGACAATCTCTCCAATAATTGCTTTTCCTGTTTCAATTCTGTTCTGAGGGCCAGTAACAAAAGAGAAGGGACTTTGTTTCTCACAACCATTGCAAGAGTGCGTGGTGTATTGTATTCAGACCCATTCTTAGTCACCATATAGTTCTAAAGAGGAATTTATCTTAGTGCGTTATGTAAAAACACCATGAGCACTGGCTTTGAATTTTAAATAATACCACAAAAGACACATCCAGCAGGACTGAGAGTGTTTGCTTTCAAAGTTTGTACATGGCTGCGTGATTGGCAGATCTCTCCCTAATGTGCTGCACATTTTCCTTCAGGAGACCTTCGGAGGTTGTAACTAATCTTCTGTTTGTTAAAAAGTAACATAGTCAAATATTTTCATTTGCATCCCTGAGACACTCTATCCATCCTCTGCTATGATGACCGATGACATATTTCTCTCCTGATGGAGGGAGTGGAGGCTCGGCGGGCCGGTGAAACCTAAAACCTCTCTCCACCGCCCCCCCCAAAGAGTCAGTGGAAAGTTTGACTTTGTTGTTGCTCTAACAATAACAGATTTAAAATTTAAAAAGTCTTCTCATTTTTCTAAATAAGCTGTTCCCCCTTTATTTTTTCATTTTTTTCCCTCAGTGCCCAGCTGCCTAACCTCTATGATATGAACATATTTACTAATTAAAATATTATATAGTAATTAGACAAATATTAATACTGCTATTTTCAAGTTGATAACATTTGCATATTATTACCATTATTATTACTTTTTCTTTTGAAATCAGATGTTTGTAAAAATCCTGCTGAAGTCAACTTTATTCTTTTATTTATTCTTCTTTTAATTCAATATATTTTTTTTCAAATTCTTGTTAATTTCATGGCTTGATGTGGCGCATTTAAAGTTAAAAGAAACCTACAAGGCCCCAGTATTTCCAGCAGCAGTAACCTTCCTCTCGCCGCCTCGCACAACTCAAAATAACAGAAAAAGAAAACGTGCGCTCCTTCTAATTATTAACGACCCACTTGTCTTGTCCTTGAAAAGGTTTTGGGCGCAATGAAGTCAAGGAAACAGAGTTCAATCCAAACAGGGCCAGTTTCTAAAGAGGGGAACTCTTTAAGTGCCGGTGCAGCAGTGAGGAAATCCCTTTTTACGTTGAATTAATAACCGTGTTGCGTCGGCAGAAACGAAACTCACTCGACTTTTCTTGGAAAAAAAAAATATCAGGGTTTGAAAACTCGACCACCATCGGCTCTTTAATTTGTATTTGTACAGTTAATGGATCGTTTCAGCGCGATGTTTTTATTCTCTGCCAAATAAAGATAACGTGGCCCAATTTAGATAGATGTCTCCCCTAAATAAAACAAAAGGCTGAGGGGCTGTAACTCACGCTGTGCGCAGGTCAGGATACAGTTTAATACTGAGAAACGTTACCACGCAGGCAGTTTGTTTTCATTCTTGCGGGGCATAAATAATGTATAACCTCTCCTGTCTGTCAGTTACATTTAATCTGCCGTCGTTCATGCATTAGACATGAAGGCGGTGGAAGCTGTTGTAAAAAGGTGATATTATAAGACGTGACATTGGGAACTGGCTCAACCTTCAACGACAAAGTTCACACCTCGAGGAGATAAAGAACTTGACAGAGGAAAAAAAAAATACAATATTAATAAATAAGTGAACAAACAAACTTGGAAGTTTCTGAGAGAGTGGATTTTTACAACAGATCGTTTCAGTAGTAAAATAACTCAAAACCTGCAGGTTTATGAAGTGGAAAAAAATCCGTGTGGAGCTCAAATTCATTTCCAGCGTTTTACAGTCAAACTTTATGTGGTAGAGCTCTCCCCTCACTGTGTGACACTTGATATTCTGTTGAAACTGGCGACAGTGTGTCAGCCCAGTACCCAGTTTAATTTACCTTGTCTTGGGAATGATTTTGTCTGTATTACCTAAATAAGGTGAAATCTGGGGCATGCAGACTCTCTACTGCTTGTCGGAGTCAGTGGAGTGTGAAATTGTAACACTAGACAGCCAGGATAATAGCTCAGAAGGGGGCTAATGTCCCTGCTACATTCACAGGACATTTTTATAATGACTGAATTAAAAGGGAAGAAAGTATAGATTTATGCTATAGTCTGTTTTTTTTCCATCTTGATCTGTGCTTTAGCTTTATGTAGGTGCATTTGTCCTGTTTGGATTAAGCCTGTAAATAGATTTAGATCCAAAATGCTCATTTGTAAAATGGAAATAACCTGTGCAGTGCAGTCTGGCCTTTCCTGGCTCTCATCTGGGCCCTTTAGGACCCTCCTCTCTCTCATCCTCCTTTGTCAAAGGACGACCAGTTGGAAGAATTAATATGATTGAGGGCTGTTTCTGCTCCCTCGTCCCTCCAAAGACGCTCATACACGACCACAGGGAGGGCACACATACACTTTCAAACCTCTTCCTTCTCTGTCTGCCCATGTAACACACACACACACACACACACACACAGACGCACACAGACTTGTACTCCAACACACACATAAATTACATGGGGGATTATTGAGACATGGTTCTGTTCTGGGAGAGATGTCACCAGCAGGGCCTGATTTGTCTGGCTTTACTATACCCAAATTCGGCTGGTAATACGTCTGCTTTTAGATCATTCCAAATAGCCCCCCAAATCCCTGCGACTCACCATTTAACACTCCCACTGGTGCTAAACCTAATCTTTCCTCTGACTGGGGTCACCATTCTGGTGGTCTTAGCCTTCCAGCCACTGGACCAACTCCTACCAACTCAGTCCACAGTCTGTCTCACATCAAAGCACACATCGGACAGTACTCATTTGTTTTCATACATGTATTAACAAGGCAGGGCGTCAGAAGCGCAGCGATCAGGGAGATGAGTGTGAGGATTTATCACGTATTTCACCACAAACTAGTAGTAAAAGTAATAATGCTAAAAGCCTGAATATTTGCTTAATCAAAAGCAGAAAGAAGAAGAAAACTTGTGTAAACAGAGCTCATACGCTCACAGTAAAGTCAAAGTAATGCTTCTTTTAAGGATGTTGTTCTGGTGATGTAAAAATGTTCACGGTAATCCGGGCTTGTTCTCAGACTCAGAACCTCATGAAATCTGTCTAAATAAGCATGTTTTCATGTACTCTCAAGCCCATAAACTAAACCCAGCCCCTCTTCATTAGGAAGATATAGTGTTTTTAGATTGTTTTGATGTGGTCGGGGAGCAGACGGACCATTGGCTAAGCATTGGAAAGAGCAGACAGACAGACAGTCCAAGCGGTTTAGCCTTGTTTAAAATTATTAATCCACTTCTAATTCCAGCTGGCCCCCTGGCAGCATAGAACCCTATCAAAAAAATCAGCGCCTCCATTGTGAGGCCTGGCAGAAGGGGACTGGGCGTATTTTTTCTGCTCCAATCAGTTTCTAGAGGTTGGGCGATTAAAAAAAGAATCCCAAACCCCCCCTTCCTCGCACAGCGGGGGAATAACGGAATCATTAATTCCCCATTAATTTCAGAAAAAAAACTAAATGTCGACTCGATGTAGTGTCTTCGACAAAATGACAGACAGGAGCGACAAGTGCTTTTGGTTGCCCAAGAAGTGTTGAAGGGCTACATTCCAAAACTCTGCATATCTGTTTAGAAAGAAAAACACCATAATGTGAAGTTTCACATTCAATTTAACTAGAATACAGAAAATGCAGGCTGTAGAAGTCTCATTCATGGGTGAACAGGAACACGACTTGTGATTTTAACCAATTTGATAAAAGCTGATATCTTTCTGGGTTTTAGGGAACGTTCATTAGTTTCGTAACAATGCTCGACAAATAGATTTTCTTTTAAAAATTGCATTTAAAAAGGCACTTTTTTATTGAAGCACTTAAGGAGGTGTAGTGTCTGTTTGGGGCCGATACATAAAGATACTTCAGAGGTCAGTAAGTGTAGTCCCACAATGCAGCAACTTTTAAGTTTGGAAAAGGATGACACCAAGTGCATAATCACACTTGGTTTGATGCATACATTTATATTCAAACACAAGCCAACAAGCATGTCCCATTTTTCAGAGAGTAAACCAAATAATGTAAAAAGGTCTTTAACTCTGACTCTGACCACATTCAGCTGCTTACTCCTGTTTCTATCACGTTTGTTGAGGCCACCCTGTTGGCTACTTGTGTTTTTCTGTCAGTGCAGTTTGTCTGTGTTTGTCATGTGATGTTGGTGACTGCTCCTCTGGACACATTAAGTCATTTTAGTGACAGGTTTTTGTCACCAATTCACCTGCAGCATGGGCACAGGTGATTCAAAGTTATGTCATATTCCTTTGAAGTCTCAAATATTAAAAGTGCTAATGGCCAGACTTATTATTTTGCTAATGTGATAAACAATATGAAAATCAGCCTGTTATGACGCACCATGGAGGAGACTTTGTGATTAAGTTACCTCAAGAGTTAAAGTCCTGTTTCTATGACAGCTTTACGTTATTCTTTGTAGCCCCTGTGCAAGATGTTTATGAATACAAGGATGTTCAGGCTGCTAACCTCTCATACAGCAGGGTGCCAGGCAGGAGGTGGGGGTAGAGGTGGGGGGGTGGGGGGGCAATGTCAAATCTCTGAGGGGACAAAGAGGTGGTTCTGCTCCATCTCTCCCAATGTAAACACCATACAGCAAGTACACTGGTGCACGAGCACCCAGCGAGCGGATGGGTTTTGATTAGGAAGCATGGCCAGGCCCCAAGTGTGGGCCCCTATCATCACCCTTTCATGAATACACACACACACACACACACACACACACACACACACACACACACATGGGGCCATTATAGCTGTCTCTGCTCAGAGTGACAGACTTTCATATCTGTCTGTCTCCAAGCCAAGTGGTTATCATCTATGCACCCAACCATTAGAAAATGTCACAAACACACAAGCTGACACACACACACACACGCACGCACACGCACGCACGCACACACACACACACACACACACACACACACACACAGACTATTTTTTTTCAGGAAATGAGGTCCAATTAGATGTAATCAATGGCAGATAAGTAAAGAGCATTTCAAAAAATTCAATGCTTTTAATTTTTTTGAATTGATTTTTCCACTAATTTCTCTCTCTCTCTTTCTCACTCTCTCGTCTGCTCACCCTCTTTCTCTCTCCATCTCTCAGGGTGACTTTTGAGCGCTCCGAGATTGACAGAACAAAAGAGATTGTTGTGGAGATACTAATTATTTAATGAATTCTTTATTTATTTTAAAAGTTCCCTGGGTGGCGATGTGCCCAGACTGTTACAGTAGATGGAAAATTACAGGCTGGAAGACAGTGAGTGACACATGAACAGAGGCAGAGGGGCAGGGGGTGGGCCGTGCCATCCAAACATGCCCATGCCCTTAAAAGCCATGGCAACATCCCCCCATCCTGCCAGACCCCCCCTCCCTCCAGCCCCCCCCCCCCCCAACTCCATTTGCCACATTCCATTTCAACGAAACTGCCATATTAATCATGTGTGCTCACTTCAATACAGCTTCAGCGGGGTTTTTTTGTAAAACGCTGCTCAAAGTTCCAATTTTCCAGAAACAATCCTTAAAATGACAACAAATGACAGCCAATTTACCTCAGCGAGGGGCCGCGTGTCCACTACAAAGAATGCAAACCGCTAAAATATCAAAATGATGTGTCCTCTCCCCCCAAAACCGATAAGTAGGGCATGGGGAGAGAAGGCCACTAAAGACCGGGTCATTATTGATTTGACAAGTGAGTGAATAATTCATCTCTTGTGGCAGGCATCAGCTGGGATGGCCGTTTACGACTACTACTGTTACTATGAGAGACGCATCCCAAATCTGACCTGTCCTCCATCTCTTCCACCAGTCTGTTATGTAGTCTAGCACCCTAGTACTGTACATCCCGTGCCCCACCTCTGTCGGCCTTCCTCCCTTTATTGGGAACTCCTCTTATGGTCCTCCAGTAATCTTTCCAAATGTTCCTTTCAATCCCAGATTTTGTATGATTTCTTCAGCCAAGTGCTGCTTAATTTACGATCATTTCCAGCTTCCCTGTAGCTCTTGGCCAGCGGGACACAAGGACAGCTTTATGCATGGGTGTAATTCACACACTCATTGGCACCGGCCCCAGCAACTGCCTTGCTATACAGAAATACTGATTTACACACTACCTCAGCAATAGAAGATCTTAGAAAACAGATAGTTTTGATTGGCTGAGTCACGTTCGTTGCCTGATAAACACAGATGTGACTGCTGAGCTGTTAATATAAATCAGACATCCCCATTTGTGACAGTACTATACTGCCTGGCGTATGAATAACTGCTAGTTAGTAAGCGGTTACGGCATGCACAGTAGTGCAAATCTGCTATAAGTCAATCTTGTTAGAGCTAACAAAAACACAAGGGAGATGAAAAACAGCCCTTGTGGTGGTAACCTCACCGAGAGGTCGTAGGCTGATTCAAGGATTTAACTCACTAGTGCCCGGCGACCATCTGAGACTAACAAATCACTGGCCCGGCCTTGACTTCAGTTCTCCTTCTTGATCCCTTTAAACAAGTATCACTTAAACACAGGCATTTCTTTTTCTTTTAATCATGAAATCGCACAAAGTCTCACAGGTTATTCCAGTAAAATCTGAATTACATCAAGTCTTTGACACACTCTCACCTTGTGAGAAAATGACTGGGAACTGAGCAACCCTGAACCTATCCCATCTGTACACAATAAAAAAAAAAAAAAAGGAACTTCTGCAATTTATTCTACAATAAAGGAACAGTCGTGCTCTTGAATAGAGCTCTCGGGGTGTGTGTTGAGCGCAGAAAGGCAGAGTTAGTTTCAATCTGTACTCGGACTACCTGCTGAGTTACCAGATCCCCAGCGAGTGTGAAGTCAAGCAGACTGCTTCTCTGACTCACGCTGCCTGCCGCCACCTCCACGCTGCATCATGATTTATTCCATGACAGCGAGACGTTGGGACTGTGAGATTAAGACGCGTTCTGCAAGATACCTGACACTGATCACCTGGTGGAGGAAGACATGTAGATAAACATTTAAGCACACACGCACACTCAGCCTCTACACCCACTGCTTGTAAATATTCAGATTTAGTCACATTTATCCTTGTACAGTACACATAAGCGCGCGCACACACACACACAGTCAGTAGGTCAAGGCACCACAGTGTCAGAGCAGGCTGAAAGTTGAGGAGTTATGTGCTTGAGCTGTCTGTGACCTTTGCTGTTTGTCCATATGATATCACTCAGAGGAGGGAACAATCCTGCCACTCTGAACCTGCATACCAACGTCAGACTATCTGCATTTTGGGAAGCACATGCATCCATCTAGGGAGCATAGTCCTCCAGTCATCTCATTTTCTTTTGCCATAAAGAAGGACAGAGAGGCAGCTGTGTGGCTTGAAAAATGTCTTTTCTTTCTTTCTTTCTTTCTTCCTTCAATCTACGTCTCCCTTCTCACTCAAACAAACACACACACACACACACACACACACACACACACGCACACACACGCACACACACGCACACACACGCACACACACAGGGGCCACAGGGAACTCCAAGTTTCCATTCATGCTTCTCATTATCGGGGCATGTCGGTATTTTATGAGGCCGTGTAAACCACTGAATTACTGCACTTTAAAATGCATCCTGACACTATTACGCGACCATGTTGATGGAAAGGCCTTTCATTGCTGGAGCGAGGACCTAAAATGGTGGACGACAAAAGAGCATGACTTGTTAATTATTTTTAACTGCCGGATAAAAATGATTATGAAGTAAGGCAGGATACACAAATGGCCGAGGCCACATCATAAAGTGACCCCCTGTCTTTGGAGGGAAAGCTAACTTTAGTTTTACCTCACTTAGTTTTTTTTCCTGTTTGATTAGAAAGTAAAGTAAAGCAAATGTATTTTGTCTTCAAGAGTGCACACCTGATCTTTCAAGCTTGTGTCTGGAAAAAAAAATAAAAATCACATGAATAAAAATGGATGGTAATGAAAAATGCATTACATTGAGTTCACACCATATTTTCAATTTATTCTGACATGTCGTATTAATTACAGCAGAAAGTGAAATTATTCATCCCAATTGTCTTTTCAATTTAATAAGCAAGCATTTAATTAAGTGATTCTCTCCTTCAGACAGAGACTGCTTCTGAGAAATATCAGTGTGTGTGTGTGTGTGTGTGTGTGTGTGTGTGTGTGTGTGTGTGTTGCAGCCCCTGCTGCAACAGTTTTCATGCTTTTTCTCTTGCATAAATGCATTGATCAAAAGACATTTTTAGAAATAGTTGTCACCACTAGTCAAAAAATATTAACTCTGACCATTTTCACCTCACTGAAAATGCAGATATTCATTGACATCTACAATTCATCATAGCTGCTGCTGACTAACGGACTGTTAAATGCTAAAGATCTGTGTACACTTATCTCAATCTATTATTCTGCTGACGTGTCTCTCTCTGCTGATATCATGTAATAGTAATTGGTACGAAGCATTAATCAGGCACATCAGAGGGAAAATTTTGGGATACTCAAAATTTGCTCTGCAGTTTTTTGATGATATATGAACTTGTGATTCTTTTGTTTGATACATGGATAAGTTAACATGTGGGTCTCCCTCTCTTACACACCCTTAGTACATTTATTATGCTCATCTGCTTTATTTGACCAGTGCTATCATCAAAGCAGATTCCAATCTCTTCAGTATGCCCTGGGGTTTTCATGTGTGTGGGTTTGTGCACACAAGTGTATGTGGGAGTGTGCGCATACCCATGGGCATGTGTGTAAGCGCACATTTGCACTACCGCTTGCGATGCATGCGCGTGTTTGTGCGCAAGTGCACGCGCATATGTTGTGTGAGTCTCTCAAAGAGCCACAGTGGCAGTATAGCCCAGGCAGGAGCAAGCTGTTGGTCGGCCGAGCTGTGACAATAAAAGGTGGCAGACCAGTCAAAACAAGCCCTGTTCTTCCAGGCTGGGCCAAAGTGCTGTTGAAGAGGTTCTTTTGAGGGACCCTTAATGTGGTAAAGTGATCTCCTCCACAATTGGGACACTCCAAGAGGCCATCCCTGACAACCAGAGCAAAGCAAACTCCCTCCCCTCTCCCTCAGCCTAGTCAGTTTCCATCTAACCCCCTTGGCACGGTCCTGCGACTAGATATCCCCCAACAGGGGAGACTTAAACGTCCATAGAGCAAAAAAAACAAAAAAAACAATTTTCCAAACAAAAAATATTTGACCAGTACTCTTATTTATTTTATGCACTCATTGGCACAAAACACATGGAAACTTTCAGAATAGCAAGTTGTATTTTGTTCAGCAACTTATATTCTGAATGGAGCTGAATCAGTCTTTGGCTGACTGACACACATTTCTCTCAACCTTTCTATCTGCCGCTTCTCTCACTGTCTTGGTAGCCATTTCCCCTGTGTTATTTATTATCCGTGGTGTGGATGTGGCCTAGGTTGCAAAAAAGCCAGACAGTGCTCAGAACACGACAGCAGAGCCCAGTTGGCCTCCTGACAATTTGGCCGACAATACCAGCAGACTTAGCACTCACTTTTTACAAGGGCTGCCTCAAATTGCTTCTCTCTTTCTCTCTCTGCGGCACTCGCAAAAAAAAGAGAGAGTGGCAAATTGAAACTGAACTTTATTAGAGGCTGTAGCCAGACATAGTCCGCAGTAAGTATGGTTGCCCTGATCCAAATAAATAATCACCATCAAAGGAGACGGCCTGAAACACAGATTTGACCATTCTGGCTAACTCTCTCCGAAAAGCTCCCGAAGTGGAATGGAACTTTGGGCTCAACTTAAATGAAAAGGGGATTTCTTTTCTTCTTCTCACCCTATTCTAACTCTTCTTCTTTTCTCTCTTTACTTCTTCTTCTTGTCTGTTGAAACATGTGGTCAGCTGTTATGCTTCCATGTGGTCAGATGATCAAAGCTGGGGAGCAGCAGTAATTGTCCCCCGCTGAAGCCCTGCCCCGGCTGGGATCAGGATCCCAGCAGGTGGGGGGGACAGCCATGAGAACGGAGGGAGAGGGTGGAGGAACGCAAGAGGCCCTGCCTGGCAGAAATAAAGACTTCCTAAGGGCTGCTCTCTGACAACAGAGCCCCAAAGGGAGAGTGAAAAATGAAGCCTCCACACATTCGGAGGGGTTTTCACTCAGGCAAAGGGGCCGCCATTGGGGTGAACATTAGGGAGAGAGGGCAAGATGGAAAGCATAAGAGAATAGGATTATAATATTTGCTCAGAGCGAAGAGGAGCAATTGTGCGCCCATTTCACAGTGTCCTTAGAACTGAGTCTGTGTCGAATCCAAGAAGGGATTTTTTTTTTGATGGTTCATGAAATATGGATGCTGTTTATTTCACCTGCTAACCCTGACTTCTCTGGTCAAACACCTTCCACTGGCAAAACACTATCACTGGCAAAAAAAGAAGAAAAAGTACAGAAATAAACTTGGCAGCCCTTCTTGTAGAAACACACAAATACACGAGCCACTGACATGGACGTAAACACATGAAAGTTCGCTCTTTCCTCTCGCAAGCAAGCCAACAAACACATTATTACCATACACAAACAAAAATACACACACTCACACTGAGGTGGGGAAAGACCACGCATACCTCGGCCGGTCAGTGTTTACCTGAAGACCAGAGGGAGCTGTGAAAGCTCACAAGTCGGGCTACTTTGCATGTACATGGGAGCCCGCAAAACACTTCTCACTGCTGTCCGTCATTTTGATTGCCCAGCACGACTCCTCCGCCCCAAACCTCCCAACACCCCCACCTCGCTACACCCCACCCCCCCCCCCCCACCCCCACCCCCCTCCGGCCAGATGGCTTTTTTTTTTAACTGTCTGTGGGCTCTTGCACCTCTGCTCTACCACACTAAATCCCTGGGATGGCTGGGTGGAGTGGAGGGTTTGGGAGCTCTGCGTGGACAAATGGTTCGGAGGTAGCAGAGCAAATAAAACGGATTAAGAGAAGTCTTTTCACAGATACTTCAAAACTATTTTGGCGCGGAGCCATGGACACCCCCCCCCTCCAAATACTCCCCCTCGAAAAATCAGACACCCACAAAGAAATTTTCAGAGCATACAGCCCTCGTCTTTGGGGGATCTCAGATGGAAAGATTGTGCATGTGTTGCATTATACATGGATCAAAAATACTAGTAAGACATACATACATACACTCATGACTATATATGAAGCTAACAGTAGTCCCTATTTACATTCTGTGTGCATTATTGCTCCATTCCTTCAAAAGAGAAGATTTTGTAATGTTGTATTATTCTAACACAGAGTCAGGGTAAAGAATCTTGTTGCTACTATTGCACACGGAAGGGATTTAATCCAACAGTACGACCTGGTGTTGAAAACAACAGAGGAGCCTCAGCCTCATAACTCAGCCCACTAGTCCGCTCCCGTTTTGTATTACGGGAAAAATCATGATGTATACATTTTCTGATTAACCAAGTGTTTTATGCCCTGAGAGTAGAAATATAAAGCCACCGATGTCACAACTAAATGCACATTTCTACAGTGCAGAATGACTCATGCACATCCACATAAGGACTGTCATTTTCATAACAGCATCGTGTTAAAACTGCCAGACATTGATTGAAAGCTTTCAATTTTCTCACTGGAGTTTGAACAGTTTTTCTTCCTTATTATATTTAAAAAAATACAGTTACTTTAAAGCACATTTATTTGAACTGTAAAGTGCAATCCAGCCACAGTCAGAACGCAGTGCATCAATAGAGGATGATATGAAGGAAATGTCACCTCTTGCCTCTATCCAGCCAAAGGTTAGATTCTTGACTCCCCGCTGTCTCCTGTCATTAGGTTGCTTAGCAACGAGCTACAAGCTATAATTAGCTTAGCAAAATTAAGATTTCCATTTTGTTAACACAAAAACACTTATCTGAAAAGTGTCACATGTTCACTGAAAGAGATTCCAAAGGCATGCATTGAAATATGAGTGATTTTTTTTTTTTTTTTTGAAGACTTGGCATGCTATGGCTGTCGCCACTGAGTGAGATGTACAAGTGCAGCTGTTATAGCATACTTAATGAAAAATCATAAGATGGGGCATGATATCACCCTGTGAGCATCTGTCAAGTGTTATTCTCATATGTTCGTAGCATAATTTCAAAACGGTCCAACAGTCCCTCCATCCCTTCATCCTCTTCATTATGCCTGTATACCTGCAGCAAGAAAAATTCCTCAAGGAAAAATAAACCATTTATTTCTCCCTACGCCTCCTGTAAGCATCCACCCACACTTTCATAAAGTCACGGGCCAGTAGTTGGATGCTTTTATTCAATATGCCTTAAAGCTCTGTGATTTCAATCAATTCTAGCCCTGTCAGCCCTGCAAGGAAAAAAAGCAGAAACGTTAACAGCGTCAATGCTGAGCCACTGAACTGCACGTAACCTTGCTTCCTGACCATTTTTTTGTACAGTAATCGGTGAGGCCCTCTCCCCAGAAACACTATCATCCATTGCTTTTCCTACCTAATTCTTGCACAGTAAATGAACAGTAAATTGATCAAATTCAAGTTAGAAACAACAACAATGCATTTGGTCTTTGCAAACCGAAATGATTTACGCGTTTATTTGCATATAGAGTGGCAAAGTAAGATCCGATCACAAGAGGTCACCCAAGGTGTGTTCAGGATGGCAGGTGTGAACTCACATACTTGGAGCTGTCCACCTCTGATCGGATCACCCAAGACATGTTAATGCCAGGTGTAAACAGGGCCCGTGGTATAGCCAGTACATCCACCCTTCGTCTATTATCCATCCGTCCATCATTTCATCCGTCAACGTACCAGTAAGTCCTACAACCACCACCCATCATGGTGCCAGACATGTAGTTATGATTTTAAGTGGAGGGCAGCGACACCGGCTCCTGCTGACGTGTTACCAGGCGGCAGCGACAGGGTCACCAGGATCACTCAATTAGCAGGGGTGACAAAAGACGCAGCAGGATCCAGACCAGCATCCCCCAACCCCGACACAACATCAGCCACCACAAGCAGAGGCCTGTCTGCTTCCACCAAGCTGTGTCTATGTGTCCTTGGGTTATCATAGATGTAACTCATACCGGCGCTTTTCTACTGAAGCTTCTGAACGGTGATGTTTTGTGTCAATATTCAATACGTTTATATTCATATCAAACAATCTGAAGATGTCTGCATTTAGAACATTATGTCAGAGAAAAGGCTCCATTTAAATCCTGAAAAATGTGTCCATTTAAGGTAAAGTACACAATTTAACAAAAAGGTATGAATCCACTAACTGGAAATTTTCCAGAGATTTCTTGCTTGGTTGTTATGGAGATGGGATTGTAGTGCAACCGTGTATCCTAGAAAATTACATTTATATATGACTTGCTTGTCTTGCAAAAATATAATTTTAATGGAAATGTGCTTTGCACCGAAGACCAGGGTTTGCATCCAGAGTCCTCCATATGGTTTAGGCAACAAAAGCACTTTGGTTAAGGTTAGGGAAATATTTCCAGTTGTATAAATTGCACTTTGAATATTTGACGTTTTCAATGTCAAGCACAGCACTGGAGGGGGCAACAAAACATTTCACTGCACAACGTAGAAATATGTTGAGTATGTGACAAATAGAACTTGAAACTTGAGCTTGTAGTTTCAGTTATAAGTTACAACAAAGTCCTGTCTCGTGCTTCAAGTCACTGTTGATTTTTTAAATATTTAACAAAGACCAGGATCTTTCACTAACCTCAGAAAAGTGCTTTTAGGGCCTCAACATAACCATGAAATAAGTTAGTCATGTTCTACATGCTACAAGCAGATATTGTAGGAAAAGGAATTAAATACGTTGACAGTGAACATTATTCTGCAAATTATTTGTTTGATTAATTGCTTAGTTTATAAAATGAAAAAAATTCCCAGAGCCCAGGGTGACTTCTTGCTTTGTCTCACCGACAGTCCAAAACAAAAAAATATTCAATTTACAATGACATGAAACAGAGAAAAGGTAGAAAAGTTCTCACATTTGAGAAGCTGGAAGCAGCAGATGTTCAAGACTTTTGCTTGATAAATGTCAAATTACCTCAGAGAGGACAATTTAAAAATTAATAGAAAAGAAGAGACCATATCATTGCAGACTACACAGATTGTGACCAGGACATTATATCTGGATGACAGTGATTTAATAAAAAGCCAATAGCGGTCCAACATACAGGTCTAATCCTCAAGTGCATACATGTGAATGCACAATCCTGGTGTGCATTCATTGCAGCACACAGGTGTGCTCACACTTTCACGCAGGTATCTGCATGCATATACATCCTGTACGTATGTGTCTTTGTGTCTGTCTCTTCGTTAGTCTACTTTTTTCTCATCCTCTGTCTGTCAGTCTGTCAGGCCATCTGTGTGTATTTCCCCTTCGTGGCAACCTGCCTGCCTGCACCCCCCACCCCCCCTCTTACTGTCCTATTTGAAGCAAAATGACTCCTGTCTAGATCACTGTTCAGGATATTCCTCGCAGCAAAGAATACACATAATCCTCTGTGTGTGTGTTTTGTGCGTTCCCTGTTGAATGGATGCTTTTGAGTTGAGGATGCTGGAAGTTGAAGAGATATTGCCGGGGATAGGTGTCAGCGAGAATGGCAGCATTGTTAATTAGAACATCCCCCTTGATGGGTCTCCACCTAAGCAAGGATATGTAGGGCAGTAGTAACAGAGGCCTTTGATTGTAGAAGAACACACACACACACACACACACACACACACACACACACACACACACACGAGTACTATACTGAAACAGCGATGGAAATAAAAAGATTTAAGACTTAAAAAAGAACAACTCTCTTGAGTCTTTCAAAGGCTTTGTCTGTGAGAGTGTGTCTGTGTGTATGCATGCGAGTGAGGAAGTTTGTGAAATCACATGACCACTTGTGTGCACGTATATGGTTCTAGGCAAGTCCTGAATCCAGTGGAGGGTTTTTGCAAGGATGATAAGACTCTTTATGCTTCCTGCATCCTTGAAGTTCTCATATTCAGTGCTCCACCTCAGTGATTACTGGATCCTACTGTCACTCACTTCTTCCCTCCATTCAGGCAAAATTTGTATTTTACTACATTCAAACCACTAATAACAACAACAACAACAACAACAACAACAACTATGTTATCACACAGGAGGGCAAAGATTAAGGAGTGGCAGCTGCCTGTTGCTATGGAAAACAGATTGTTGAAGTCCATTATTTCACCTCTTTCCTGTCATTTTATTTTCTCCTTTTCCAAGATGGAAGAAGTAGGAGTTGAAACAGTGAACAAATGAGTTAGCTGACTGATTGACTGACTGACTGAATAATGAGAGAGGGATGTTGCTGAGAAAAGAAAAGGAGAGCAAGTGAGCTGCAGGAAAGCTGGAAGAGAGTAGAGGCTTCCAAAGGGAAACTGCATCTCAAATACATGCATTTGTATTTGACCTTGCACATTTTGAAGACACAAAAATAACAATGGTCAAATCAGTGCAACAGCTGGCACCACAGTTCACACAGACGTCTACAGCTGCTCTCATTCAGCAGATAAATACATGTCATACAGTAAAATAAACATGTCCCAGAGGCCAATGAACTTTATATCTCAATTCATTGCATTTGCATGGTGCAATTTAAATTCCAAGTTTGTTTTTCTTCCGAGTTCTCCTCCTCCAGGCCCTCATCATACACCACGCAGGTATCGCAAATTAACACTTCACTAATGGCTCCCTTTTGGTGCCCATTAATTGCCCAATAATTATCTTTACACTCTGCAAACAGTCACACGTCACCTTGTGTCACCACAGAGACGACAAAGTGGCCGATGAAAGGCTGGTTTGGAAGGGAGGAGCCGGGGCAGGTTGATTACAAAAATGCAGATTCTGTTGGTCACTGAAATAACTTGATAAAGCCAATGATTGAAAGTAGATGCTCTATAGATCAGGAGGAGGTCAAAGAGTAGAACGGCTGCACTGTAAACACTAACCTACTTAACCCCAGGCAACAATCCTCAATCTAATGTTACCCAAAGAACCGTGTAAATCAAGATTAAAGGAATAGTTCAACAGTTTTGGAAATACGGTCATTCAGTTTCTTGCCAAGACTCAGAAGATCGATATCACTCATGTCTGTGCGTTAACAATGGAGCTAAATTGGGAGCTTTTCATCAAGACTGAAAGCAGGAGGAAACAACTGGGCCAACATACTCCTAAGTTAAAAAATATGCTGCACCTCTAAAGCTCGCTAATTAGCCCCTTTTTAAGTTAGTTTTTTTGTGTGATTACATAAGTGCTATATCTATTACTTGCCAACCATCGCTCGACGTAATCTAACTCTAAGCAAGAAAGAGAACAGGCACATTTGCCAAAACGCTGAACTACACCTTTAACATAATTTCATGGCCCTGCTACATAGTGAGATTTGGAAATGACACTTTGCCTTATTTATTTTCTGTATGGCTAAAAAACACCACAAACATTTTATATATTGTTCCTTGAGAAGACCATAACCAAACTTCACAGAAGTCTACTAATAAAACAGAGAAAAATAAGAGATGAAGATTTAACCTCCTTTGAAGAGATAAGTGGGGTAAATGTTTAAAAATTAATGATACTCGGGCAGAATGTTTAAGTTGAAAGAACAACTCAAAGCAGAGCTGTAACTCCTGTGGAGGAATGGTAAGACAAAGGCATGGGATGGGGGTGTATGACACCTCTGTCTGTTTACTCTACACGTGTGTTGTATTTAATTAGCTGTAATCCAATTGAGGGATACGGCTTCCTGTTAAGAGAGGTGCAAAGGGTCGAAATAAACAGCTTACAAGACTATTAAACACTAAAGATGCAGCCTACAGCCTATAGGAGGACAAACCCCTGACCTCACTGGCACACTCAGCAGCAGTCCACTCCTCTGCTGTGATCTGACCTCCGGGAGCTGCTTCATGTTTGTGCTGCTTTAGCTTTTTCAGATCTATGACAGAGTTTTTCCTCGTTATTAAAGAAGAGAAAATAGGAAGAGAGACAGAGAGAGGGGGGGGGGGGGTTGAAAGGATGAAGAAATGAAAGAGAAAGGGTACACAGAAGACAATTCTGGTTGTAAAAAAACTGTCTTATCTCACTTTTATCATATCTTGCCCAGGTTTTTTGGAAAATGTTATCAAGGGAGGTCAAAAGGTATGGCTAGCATGTGTTTCTAAGCAGAACCCCAGCACACGCACAGGACTTGGTGTTATTAGGTTATTATGATAGTGTTCTCTTTCTCTCATCAAAGCCTCTGTTTCAAATCCACCCGTGAGCCAAAGGTGTCAGCTTGTAAAGACTCTCTCTCCAAAGCTCAATCAGGCTCGAATCATCATCCAAGCCTCCTATCCTGCAGATAAATGAAATTCAGTATATACATGATTTAGAACAATTGGTCTGAGGGGAACAACAGTTGGTTGATGCAGAAGGCATGGGCTTTTTTGAGGAATAAATAAAGCTGAATGGTCAAAAAAAAAAAAAAAGACTGATTGGAACATGGCTGAAAACCATGGCAACAGACTTCTTAGTAAACAGTTTATGGAAGCCCAGTAGGAAACCCGGCAGTTTGGTAAAGACAGCCTTGCGCTAATCAGTGCATACCAACACCTCCAGCGCCCAAACCTCCATGAATTTCTCAGGAACAGATGTGTCAACTGTGTCTGCCCCTACACTGTGCCGCTGCAGTGTCTGAGACAATCAGGACTGCGTCACTCAAAGAGAATGGTTGCATAAATGATTGTCAGTTGAAACAAAAAAAGGACAACTCCAGTATTTTCTGCAGTCAGCGAAGCAGGTAAAGTCTGCTATCGCTTCATAACCTCTCTCGTCTTTGTGCAAGTGCCACCTGGAGACAAAGAGGTCAAACATGCACAAAATCTGAACTGTACGTGTGTCAAACCCCCCTAAATATTTCATTAGGTTCCTGTAGAAAATTCCACATCAAGCAGCTTCTTTTGTATCCAACAAATCAGAGGAAGAGCAGATGGACAGGAAAATGTGAGAGATACTTAAAACTACAAGTTCAAAGAAAAAATGTATGAAGAAAAAAAAAATGTATCTTGACTTATCTGCCTATGTTGAGGAGCCATGTCGTTAAATATAATGTTGCGACTCTGCGCTGTGATCAATAAGCCAGCAGCAGAAAGGCCGAAGCAATCTCACAGGGTGCACTACTAACACGACTCATCTAATCATCTTCAAAGTTTCGCAGCCCAATGCAAACCCTGAGACCAGCTCTGAATCAAAGACTATCTCCAACAACCAAGCAGACACAAGACAGCCCACGTGTGTGTCCATGTACGCGCACACATATGGAGATGTGCACACAGACTCCTCCCCGAGCAACTTTTAGCCTCAGTCACAGCCTGTTCTTCTCCCAACGTAACCATAATGTATAATTCACCCCTATCATTTATCAAAATAATCATCCGCTGGGGCAAACGCAGAAGCTTGGCGGCGGAGTGGCACATCTGAGGTCATGAGGAATCATCTTTCAGGGACCGCTCTGCGCTGTGGGGGCACCGTGCCAGGCCGCGGCGCTGGATGGTGAGGTGGCCGTGGCGACGGTGGACGGGGGAAGGGGGGAGGAGTGGAGGGGCTGCCAGTGCAGATGCCCGCAGACAGACCGCCTTGCCTGAGAGACACGAGAGCTGCCGGAGCCTCAGACAGCTCTCTCCATCACCCCCTCCAACTCCCCCTCCCCTCCCGTTGCCATCTGTGAAGCACACACGCACACACACACGCACACATATAAAGAAAAACGGCACCCACTAACTAAGAGGCCCAGGGACACTTAGCCACGTTAGCAGCCTTACTAAGACCGCTGTGCCGGGTAACTGCTGACATGCTTTAAAAAGACTAAGAGCGAGTGAGAGTTGGTGAAGAGGGAGGGAGGGAAGCAGAGCTGCTGAGCCAGATGGTTGGTCTAAGCTAAGCTAAGCGCCGAAGAAGATTGAGATACCAGCCAGGTGAATTTCTCCTCTCAAATTTTTTTTTTTTTTTTGACAGGTGGGCAGAGAAGAGCCGTCTGGGGTTGACTGTGCTGCCATGTTTTCAATAAGCAGTGCTGCGTATGTGTGTGTCTTACCGTGTGGCATGTGCAGCCGTGCTGATGGTGCGACTGTTTTTGTATGTGAATATGTATGTGTGTCTGTTACTCTGTTTCTGCGTGTCCATATGGGCGGTATGTGTGCATGTATGGTCACATTTTGTTTATTTTGTAATGCGTGTGTGTGTGTGTGTGTGTGTGTGTGTGTGTGTGTGTGTGTGTGTGTGTGTGTCTCATGTATGGTAAGCCTTGGTGGTTTAGCCCTGCACTTGCATCAATTACAGAGGATGGTGTTGACAAGTGTAATGACAGAGTTAGGGCCTCTAATAGGCCAGATCCTGCCACGGAGAGGAGCATAAGCTACTGTTTTCAGCACTCTGTGTGCTATTCTTACTTATCCCTCTCGTCTTTTCCACTCTAGGCCTCTATTTTTGCTTTTCCTCTGTTGTCAGGTTAGAAAGGTCACAGCTGGTGAGAACAGAGGAGAAGAGGCAACTCCTGATTGTACTAAACTGAACAACTCCATTCAGATTTAAGTTCAATACCTACATATTCAAAACGACTACAGTATGGTTTGGTCGTGACACTTGAGTGTCCATCTTTTTTGTCTCTGTAAGAAACAAATTACATATTTTGCTCCTATTAAGATTTTTGTTGTGGAGAATTGGGATTCAATTCAAGGCTTGATGAGCTCGTCAAAGCTATTGCCACATTTGTTTAAATCAAATTGTCCCAACGTCAAGAATGAAGCCAAACTTTTCTCTTTTAAAGTCCTGATCTGGAACCAACCATGTAGACTGAAGACGTTCTGTGTATACAGATTGTGGGTTGGGGTTTTAATCATTTCACTTTATGTTTCACATTGATGTTGAATATCAAAATGGAAAAAAAATGGGATTTCATTTGGTAAAAAAATATTTTTATATTTTTATTATTTTTTTGGTAAAGAAAAATATGAAATATTCCTACACTTTGATGTATAATTCAATCAAAGGACAAACTGGTGCAGACAAAAAAAAATCACATGAACAACAGTAAATATGGGATATCTTTTAGTTTGGAATATCCAAGCTGTGACTATTGACCAGATTCAATACCAGCACAGATTTCAAACTGGCAAAAAATCCTGCATCAGTGCATCTTTTCTCATCTGATTGTACCGTGATGTTGAAAATGTGGCTCACTTTGAGCCAGATGAGCCCACAAACTCTGCAGTTAATCATGTAGTAATTGCCTACCGCTGCCATAAGGAATTGTCAACAAATTCTCACATTTTGATTGTTTGAAATTGTATTTAAGAGCAGTCTTAATTGTCTAACGGCGGGTAGCTACCACATCGATCTGGGATGCCAAGTCAAATCTGCCATTAATAATTAATGATTGGTCTGGGAGAGGCAAATGCATTTCGTGATCACTTCGGTGAACAGAGACGGTGCAGATTTGTTCAAAGAGGATAAAAGGGCTCTTGCACAGATGAGCTGTGTAGACACACAATCGCACATACAGGCACGCGCACACATTTATGTGCACACAGTTGCATTGCCTCTAATCGGTAATGCATCCAATACGTGGAGCTATTGGCCAGCGCTCTGGGAGGCGAAGCTACATGGCACACAGAAACCTGCACGCTAGTCTCCATACATCTATCCAATCAGCATTTTGCCTGGCTCCCGTGCCAGTGGGCCAATCAGATGCCCCAGATGCAGCCCACTCCCCAACCCCCCACGGAAACACACAAATATCTACAGTACACACACATGCACACACATCGATCCAGCTGTGAGTCTTGGACATAATCCAAGTCGCCTGTCTGGTGTGCAGCGGAAGGTGGCAGCTGTGTGTGCGAGAGAGATCATCTTCTATCATAAAAAGAGAGCAGCGTCATATCAGCGATCATTGTTGCCAACGCGCGAAACAGAAAGGAGGTGAACACTGAAAGAGCACGGGTCACTCTGCAAGATGACAGAACAACACACATACAAGTGAGAATTAGAGAACAAGACAATAAGACAATAAGAACACGTGACTTGAGAGCTACGGAAAAGCAGGCGCTCACTGAATCATTCTCACACACAGCGCTTTGGCCCAGATCAGCCAGAGAGATAAAGGAAGAGGATTACACTCCGGCTGAGAGACTTGGAAGTATCCTGATTCTCCTCTGACTCTCTGCCACTTCTACAAAGTCACCTCTGACAATGGAACTATCTGTTAGCAGAGCAATAGATCAGAAACACACACAAGAACTTTTGGGAAGTACGCTGGAGTGACGTGGAGGTCACTCAAATGTCCCAAATCGGAGATAAAGAGGTGTATGTTACAGAAAAGGCAGATGGGCAGTGCCTGTGGGGTTAACTACCAACGTCCATGGGAGAAATGGGGAAAACTGGAATAAATTGTCCAGGATGTGGTCCGTTTACAGTGTGGACAGGACTAATCAGGAGTACAGAGGGCCTTTTCAATGCTACTGTATGTGTTAGTCAGCTCCGGCCAGTGTCTGTTAGGGTAAAGGACAAAATACCTTAAAAAGATTTTTTTGCATAGCTTTGGCCATCATTTTTATTAGCTAGGATGACATTGTATTTTCCAAAGTAATTGCTGAGATTCAGAAATGGAGCAACTTTGCTCAGTCTCACAGGGAAAGAATGACCACATCTATCTAGATCTAGAACACTTTATCTTGAGGAGAATCCAAAAGTGAGCTCACACAAAATGTTGCTAACAATCCCTTATTGCACAGGAAAACTGTGTGTGCTAGTTGAGTAGGTCAAAGCTGATCTGGAAAGTCTTTCTCTAAACTGCGACGGACATTTGCAGCAGACAGTGTGGACAGTTTCACCTTTGTTCCATCTTCCAGACAAGTTTGGCTACGCTGGTTTGGTTTGTTTAAAACATGTATAAGTGACAGCTTGTGTGTCTAGTGGTTAATACCAACAGGAATGGTGGCCACAGCTACATAAATATGACCCAGGTTGTATGAAACTTTCACCCCCTGCACTCTAATCTGAGTAACACACACTGTACTTGTCCACCACAGACATTTTTCATGTCATCCACCCAGTGTTTAAGTGTCCAGACAGTGTGCTATTTGGTAATGGATACTGATTATGACTGTTTGAGGCCTGTTGATGATGGTGTTGGTCTTGTTTGTTGTGGATATGTTGTCAAACACAATGTCAAACAGGAAACCTCACATACATGTGGGATATTTTAACATCTTTGTTCAATTATCATGTTTGGTTTTCTTACCTCTCCACTAGGCCGCACCTGACCATGCTGTTTTACATCCAGGAAGTGTCAAACCAGTACCAGGCTATTTGGACTCCTTTTATGGAGGTGTTCCTGGGGGAATGCACCAAACGTGGTATAGGTAGAGGGGGGGTTGAAATGTATTTTGAGAAAAATACTAGTTTTTGAGTAGTTCTGATAGTAGGTCTGATTACACATTTTTAACACTTTTGGTGTGATTTAGTGACCATTAACTTATCATATTTATATAAATTAACAGATAAATCACTATCATTAATTAATTGGTATTTCCTGAAGTAGGAGGGGGGGGGGTCATAAGTTAAAGGGGCTTTTCTTAAAACTATTCTATTCCCTCTGTAGTTGCACCTTTTCTGCTTTAGCTCTTGAGCTGCAAAGTAGTGCTTTCATCCACTTGTCAGCATGGCAACATACTCACAATGACAATGTTAACATGTCCATGTTTAAAATATGGCCACAATATTAGTTCATATTTTTGCATACTAACATGCTTATTAGCACTAAACACAAAGTACAGCTGAGGCTAATAAATGTTGATAGTTTTGCAGGTATTTGTTCATAAACCAAATAATTGAGCGTTGTATGCTTTCACTTCCCGTACAGTAGCAGCTGGATGACAGTGATGCTGCTTTCTGATGACCTTAAATAGCTTATTGATTTCTGTAAAGGCAGGAATGGACAGACGGCAGGTTTTTTTTCCCTGCCCACCTCCTTTTGTGTTTTTTCTCTTCCAAGCGACTGGAACTATCAGGGTCAGGTTTATTGTGGTGTTAAAAAAAAATAGTTGTTTACTCACTCTGCCTTCTGCTGAAAATAAAAACAAGACCATACACAAACACATAAACAACCTTTGCTGTGGTGTGTGTGTGTGTGTGTGTGTGTGTCTGGTGTGTTAAGGGCAGCCGTGGAGTTACTTATCCAAAAGGGTCAAAGGCATAATGGGTTATAATCTCCTTGTGGACAACCTTCTCACCCAACAACACTGCTACTTCTAACAAAGACCTTGGCCTCAGCCCTCAGCTGTCGCTTCCCCTCCTTGGCTTCCACCAGCAGACCTTAAACGACTGGTCTATTGTTGCACTGCCTATCGACTTGTTAGATGAATTCAAATTTCACATGTCAATTAAATGAGTGTTGCCCTGGTGATTAGCAGATCCCACTAATTGTCGCTCCCTCCTCCTCTTTCCTCCACTTTTTTTTTTGCCTCCTTCCCCCCTCCTCTTGCTCTCCTGCCATTTTCCACATGGAGGAGCAGGGAATGGGGCTTTGTGCCGTCGGGCCTCATGCCCCATGTCAAAGATGGCTCCACAGCCTCTTCTTCCAGCCACGCTCCTCCTCTGAGACTCCCAGGTCCCCCTTCTCAAATCTGGGGTGTAAGGAAAAGATGGACATAAAGAGTGTGTGTGTGTGTGTGTGTGTGTGTGTGTGTTTGGGGGGCACATATAGATCACACAAGCGTGAAGAAGTATATAGGGTTGAGTGGCTATGCATTTCATCCTGTTTGGGGACCACAGCACCAGGACGCTCGGACAGAATGCTCGGAAACCTCCAGCGTCACAATCTCTTGTGCACCTCGCAGACATGAGCACAGAAACACGCTCGCTCTGACACACACACACACTCTCACGCGTGCACCCTGGCAGATAATTACCCCAACAGCCTCTGGAGAGCAGAACGCCCATGTGGGCCCCATAACCGCTTTAGACAAGGGCCATGGCACACCCAAGACCCTCCTTCTTTATCTATCTCCCAAGCCATGTGTTTGTTTTGCTTGACTTAATGAACTTGATCTGTGGATCTTCACAGCATTTTGTTCCCTGGGCATCCCAGTAATGTTAAATCAAGCCATGGAACAAGTCTGAAAATGCGATATGCAAAGGCTGCACCCCTTAAATATACCCTGATATTCTATATTTGCAATTTCAACTTTTTTTTCCCACCTCTTGTGTTTTCAGCTCCAAGAGGAAGAGACATCTTCACTTTTATTTACTGTAAAAGAGCATAAATTCACACTCAGCCAAAGTAAGTGTGAAAAAGATCATAATAGAATAAGTTAAGTAGAAGTATAATCCAATGCACAACATTTTTCTTAAAAAGTACAAGTTATTTAATAATATTTCCATACTTCACTGCTTGGGAATGTTTAAATCCTTGATCCAATAAACTCTTAAGATCATGTTCAAGTAGTTGTTTGCTTCCAGCTTGGCTTGCTCAAATTCTAGAGTACAAAATCTTCACGAAATTATTGCATATTTAGTGAGTCACCCGTTTCATTTCCAACGTAAGTAGTTCCTGCAGGTGTTGGATGAATGCATTGAAGTAAAAACTGGGCTATTTCCCGCATTCACATCAATACACCCACACACATATGCCCTGCTCTGATCACTTTGACAAGTGTGTCATGTTGGCGCTATCTGAGAACTCTACAATATTGGGATTTTGAAACCCTTGAAAGCAAGCAAGACAGAAAAGTCTCCTCCAGTCTTAAGCAGAGCTCTAATCATCCCTCATCACAATTAAACACAGCGGACAGCAGCTCCAAACACAGGGTGACATCTTAAAACAGTATGAATGGACCCTACCCCCAACAGCCCCACCACACCCCCACCCCCCCGTCACCTAATGTTCAACACTAACCAAGCATCACACAGACCTACATTCACAGCTACAATAGAAAACAGTGCAGCAGGCCAGTGCAGCCCAGACGGTTTCGTTTGCACTTTATCAGACCTTACAAAACAGCAACGCCTCATTGAGCCACAATTTGCTGCTAGTTTCCTACAAGAAGCAAAACAAAGAATGGGGCGGCCTGGTCTTCCTTTTTGTGCCAAAGCAGCGGACCAGAGAGAACACACACACATACACACACACACACACACACACACACACACACGGCCAGTAGGGTAGAGGAAGTACAGACAGAGAGAGAAACAAGTGAGAGCAGCAGAACAACACACTGCAGAACACGTCTGTCACATCCTTCAAAGCGCAACGTGAGTAAGCTGCTGAGCTGCACAGCCTTTAACCAGCCACTAAAAGGACCGTGACACAAACCTGTTATTGTATTCCCTTTAGTGCAAAAAGTGTAGAATATACTTTTCATATAAAAATGTAAGTTTTCACCTTAAATAAATAACTACTGCAACTTTCATTCCTTACATTGGCCTTGCTACAGCAGCTACAGGAGAGAACAATGGCTTGTCCTCATGACTGGGTCACGGACATGGCAGCATTTAAAAACCGCTTGGGGATAAAATACTTCTGCTGGGGAAATCGCTCTTCATTCCCCTCCCTCTGCTTCCCCCGTCTAAGTCCCTCTTCCTCTCCCGTTGTCTCTCTCACTCTTCCTCTGTAGTTTTACTACCACGGTATAATTCCTGAGTGAGTAAGCAAGTGTGTTTTGTGTGCGTGAGCCAGCCAAGGCTGAGGTCCTGTTTGTGCATTTGTGTGGTCATGCGAAAGCGCGTGTGAATGAGTGTGTTGCTCGTGGATGAGTGCTGCGGCAGCGAGTGTGCTGAGGGAGACAGAAGTCTGCAAAGCGAGAGGGGCTTACTTACAGTCAGGCTATCAAACAGACAAAAAACCCACAGTTAGGAGTTGGGCTGTGTCTGCCCCTGCACACACACAACACAGGCAAATTAAAAGAAACCCTGCAACCGCTGCAATTATCTTTGGGATGAGGGTAATGCAAATGACAAAATAACGTCTGAAGGATAAAGGCTCCACATAAAACCATCTAAATAAACAAAAGCAAAGGGTTCCTTCACAATGCATACATAAGACCAGATTCATTAGCATACAAACTGAGATCAAAAGGCTTTCTCAAGTTCAGCACATCATAGCCTTCTCCTCAAAGAATTCCTTATCAGAGTACAGTCAAGTGCAGCCTGCCCCCCCCCCCACCAACATTACAATGCAATTTGAAACAGAGAAGTACAGCCCCTCTGGAGGCGAAAATTACGTCGCCATGACAACGCAGAAGAAGTTCAACTACTGACAAGAAGGTGCAGATGATGTGCTGATTGTGCCTTGTGTGTGTGAGAGAGTGTGTGTGTGTGTGTGTGTGTGTGCTGGCTGAGCTGGTCCCTCCCTTTTCCACCACACCCCACCCCAACTCTGCTATACCCTCTTCTAGCTGGCAGCTGTTGGTCCTGGTACAGGATGGGTGTGTGTTGTTTTGTCTGCTTGTGTGTGTGGATAAATAAATGATGAGAGCATTGGATCTTTGGGCTAGGCCACTCATTTCGGCCCGCTGCAGCTTTTCCGTCCTGTCAACAAGGCGAAAAGGGGTCCAAGATGTCCGCTAATTGGAAGTGGCGAGGTGATCTGATGACACTGCGGGGATACTTTGGTTTGTCACAACGTGTAAAGGCCCTCACATTTCAAGGGTGGCTGCCTTCAAGGAGTTAATCAATGCACAGCTTAACGCAGACTACTCGGGAAAGAGCACAGTTGCTGGTCCCAGGGTAACCGAGGTTAAAATCCGCAAGACATTTCAGGAAGACACTTACTTCCTCTGCTGACTTTGAAGCTATTACAACACAGAAACGGTACCTTCAGCGATACATCACACGAGAAACTGTACCAATAAATTATGTCAACATTGTCATCTAAAGCAGACAGAGCAGCCAGACAAGCTCATGATTTTAGTACCTTACCTCAGCCATAACTGGATAGCAGACAGCCATGATAGAGAGCCTGTAAAAGAGAAGATAAAAATGCATAA
The DNA here is from genome assembly GCF_043641665.1 of Enoplosus armatus. Lineage (NCBI taxonomy): Eukaryota > Metazoa > Chordata > Actinopteri > Centrarchiformes > Enoplosidae > Enoplosus > Enoplosus armatus. Next base: position 15,293,736 of record NC_092189.1, read on the forward strand.
GCTCGGAGCATCAATCATGGTCAGAAAATAGTGGTTCCATACACAATCGATTTCCATGGCATCTTCACTCCCTACAGCACATATGATACTATTTCCCAACGACTTTCACACTCGCGAAGACATTTGATATGGCGTACATGGAGATGGAGGGAGGAAAAAAATGTGTGTGTGTGTGTGTCTGGATACATGCCCAAACATGACATATACACAATAATTCCCCTCTTAAGTCAAGAGCATAATACACAATACACCTCTCGTGTCTACACCTCTCTCTCTCTCTCTCTCTCTCTCTCTTTCACTTACTCTCTCTCACTCACACACATGCACATTAACAGCCGCCCTTTACAGTGCGCTACACTCACTTGTAAAGTTGGGATTTACACTTGTGTACTAAAAACAGCTTGAGACAAACAAACACATTAAAATCACAAATGCTGAGGTCTTCAAGTTGTGCCAGCAGTTGGGCTCATTTATTGAGGCATGCTAAATGTAATAGTGAGGCAAAAACTAGTTGTTAAAAGCTTCAGCACCAAACATAATACACTTTTTCATACATGACACCTGTGTCTACCAGACCCCCTTTGGTGCTGCCGTCAGTGAAATTAAGACCTTTAAAAACCAATTTGCATTGTAAACACAACATGCAAATCTTGTTTACTATGTTGGGGGTCTGCGGGTACAGTGGTTGGTTGCGGGACTGAGGATGGAGATCTAGGGGCTCTCTCTAGCTGGACCACCACACACACAGTACTCACCCTGCACCTACTGACTGCATGCCCCCCTGGGGAGAGTGCCCACCTCCTGACCTCCTCCAACAGAGGGGTCAAAGGGAATTTAACACAAGGGTCCCACATTCTTCCAAGGTGATAATTGATGTAGCTGCTGGCAGGGGGTCACCAGGCGCAGGGTAGACAAGCAATGACTGTCTATGCCCCCCCCCCCACACACACACACACACACACAATTCCCACCCCGCTAAACAGTATGCATGGCTGTGACATGGGGAAATTATGCCATCAAGCCTGGCGTGACAGCGTGTCACCCATCACTAGGTCTGTTTGGTGTCTGAACACCCAGGTGTTTCAGTTAACTGTAACTAAACCATCAGCCAGACAAGCCACTTCACACGTACCGTCAACTCGAAGCTAGAGGCTAAAGACAAATGCATTAACTAGACTGTTAGCTAAACGGAAGATCCACTCAGAGCAACAGCTCAGTAACAAAAACAACCTGCGCAGCCTAATCGCACCTCTCCGTCTTCTCTGTAGCCCCACAGATCTGTGAGCAGGTCAGGAGCGAGTGATGGATGGAAGCTGGAAAACACTGAGGTCTACCTTGCTCCGTCTTCCACTCTGAGTCTGTTTCCCTCTCCTGCTCTCTGTTGCATGGGGCCTTGCCCTCACCACAATATCCACAGACCAATATGTCACTGTCTTATCATGAGGAGATCATTTTATCATTTTATTTTATTTATAGGAGCTATTCAGTAAAACAGAAGCCTGCCGCTGCAAATTCAAGTTCGATTCAAACTAAAGTCACACTGCTTCGCACAGAAATCAAAAACATCTTAAAAGGATTCAGCTGGTGTTTTTTTTTTTATTGTCAACAAATCTCGTAAAAAGACCAAAACCAACAATGAATTGATCCTTCTAACAAGTTTTGTCTGTGTAGCCAAATCCGGATATATCCTATTCCTCTGTGCCATGGACCTCCATTGTTTCCCAAAAACTATTAAAAACACATCAGTGAGCCACACTGTTGTGATTGCACTGAACACTCTAGTTTATCCCACATACACGTACAATCCTGCTGATGTAAATACTCACAAGTGCACCAAATCTGTATTATTCCGTGATTGAAAATAGTCCTCAACAATTTCCTGCTGCTTGAGTAACGTTGGCAGAAAACTACAGTGCCCAGCTGTTTTAGGAAATGTCTTGGCCTTTTAAAATTTGAAACTATACATTTGTGATTCGTGTTCACGAATGGGCTTGAGGCTTAGAGTTTTGGTCTTTGCATGGTATTTGTTAACAATAACAAAAATACACTTTAAAATCGTGACTAATCTAACAAACATGTGAAACTCTTCGTGAGGCGGAAGAAGCTTCAAGATTTAATAAAAACATACATTTCTATGAACACATAGTACAAAGAACATGCATGAAAATTGGTATTCAGCATTAAAGAAAATCATTCTTTTGAAAAACTTAAAAAGAGATGATATATGCGCTATTGTCCCGCGCGCTGTTAGCGGTGGTTAGTTTAGATAAGGGGAGGGCCTGGCAGTGCCGTTATTTCCTGGTCTCTGCCCACATGTGGTTCCCCCCCAGCCACACACTAAGGCTTGGGGAGGTTATAAAAGCCGAGGGGGTGATTAAGAAGCAGGAATAATGGCCTCCACAAAACTAGGAATGTGTTTAACTGCCACAATGGCTCCGGAATCGTTCTAAATCGGACTGCCGCCGTTAATATCAGGAATTATTCTGCTGCTCTTGAACGGGGAATGTTACAGGAGTTTTAACGTGATTTCAAAGGAACCGGTCCTGGGAAAACATGAGAAGCATAGGCAGGATGTACTGTAGGTTTATGATTTATGTCTGAGGGTGACCCGGGAGGATTTAGGGTTGGGTGTATCTAGGGCTGTGCTGACCTACCAACCAGTGCTGCATTGTTGGAGTTTGGTGGATCCTTCTAAATCCAGGATTAGAAAAGTCAAATATACAAACACCTTCACCTCTACTCTCTTTCTCACATACAGACACACCAAGAAGAGGGAGAGGTAGAAAGAGTTACCGTTGGCTGCTGCCTGCCTGCTAAGCATGCCCAAACCCCAAACCCCATCACTTTCCTCATTACTGGAGCTTCATGGCTTTTTAGGGCTCTGTGCTTTATCTGGGATTTCACATTTCCCAGCCTGCCACTTGACATGGCTCACCCAGCTGCCAGCAATCAAGTAGCAGAGGGCAGCAGTGAGTCTTCAGGCTGCACCTTGATTTGAGAATTGCACATCACAGCCACTGGCCCCGTTAAGCTTCGGTAATTACAGGCCACACATCCCATCGTGCCTCCAACACTATTTCTATCACACATCATACACTGACCTGGCATAATGGGTGGAGGGGAAGGGGCTGCGTACAGAGAGATAGAGATGGTCACGGGTCAGAGGTGGATTCTAAGGATGTGGATCTGTGCTTCAAAAGGCATAAAATGTGTGACAGTGTTGGAAAAAGAAGTGAGAATATGCTCCATTAAGCACCAACACTGTCAGTCTTAGTTTGTTGCATGTCAGGAACATCCTTGCATGTGTTTTTATGCGTGTCTGAGTGCATGTATGTGTGCGCTTGCATCTACAGTACACACATTGTATATGTGTGTGTGCGCCTAATTGAGAGGTAAGCAAAAAAGTTGCCTTTAAAGTTGCCAATAAATATCCTGCCAGTAATGTTAAACACCTGCCCGTAAAGCCCAGAGGAATGCTAAATGAAACCAAGTTGCAGAGCCTGTCTCCTGTCTGGGGTCTCAAGGCAAGACAGCAGGATTTGTAATGGCTGTATCCAGGATTATTGAGTTCAACCAGAACAGCCAGGAAGCATGAAAAAAATAAAAACATGACATGGTTGGCAACACTGCTTTTCCGGCCAGTACAACGACTCATGTGCATCCCCTTTACAGTACAGAATAGTCCAGATTATTGCTCAATGTAACTGCACAGCAGAATCAATGCTATAACTTTCTGGCATCAAAAACATGTCAAAACACATCATGGCAGGATTTTTTTTTTTACTACCACTGTTACAGCAGAGTGATCAAAGCTCCTCATGGACCATTGTATAATACAAGTGGACACATGGGTGTTTATACAAAAAGTGTTGCCAATGTTCTTTGTGCAAGTGTGAGCTAGATGAAGTAAGACAGATGATTACCGCAACTCAAAACATGCCCTCGTGATCTTCTTGCCTCCGTGTCACACACACACACACACATTTAAGCACACATGCCTGTGCATGCTCAAAGATAACCGTGCACACATGCACTAATGCACATACATACACAAAGATACAGTGTCAGGGCAGGAAGAGGCACTCGCTGGGCTTTAGAGCCTCCAGGGGTGAAAGAGAGCATCTGACCCCAGAAGCCAGAGACGCTGTCGTTTGCCCTCATCTCTGGTTTCGATTCTCTAAACTCTTGACGCCTTCCTCCCACTGCACCTGTCGAGCGCCAATAGACCCCCTGCCCAGACCCTTTCACCACAGAGAATATATGGCCCTGCTCCCTGGTCCATTCTGGCTAATTGCTACTGGCCTCAAACAGGCCCACAACGCCACAACAAGGACGGGGCATTTAGCTGCTGTTGCCACCCCGAGGCCCGACTCAGCAGTCCTCCCTCTCTCTGGTACCCCTCCATTCCTCAACAAGGACCAGATAAGGCTGACCGAGCATGAGCATTTACTCCCAGAGTCACAGGCTGCCCCATTCAACCCAGAGATTAAGCACTGCTGTCTACACGCAACCATGAATAATGAAGCTATCACTCCAGACAGGCAGGCAACAGCAGTGTGAGTTATACACACCAGTAATCCCATAGGCTGCTGCACACACGTGCCAAACATTTACAGTAGCAGCACCACTGTATAGCTCATGCATTATTTCACATTGCAGAAGACTCACTTAGAGCCAATTAAAGATCTTCAATGGCCTCGAGTTCTAGTATGAGATCTTCAACTTAGCTTTACTATCATCTTACAATAGGACAATTCAACTGAAGTGAAAAGCCGAGGGGCCCAGGTGCAAAGACGTGTTGCATGGCCCCACGCTAATTTTGCACGAGTGCCTTTGGAAACTACTTCATGTAACAGTGTGCTGTACACTCACAGCCGGCACAAACAGAGACTTATTTGCCTCTGTCCATTCAGACAGGAGTCAGCACGTGCAGTCAATGCAATGAAGCATGGTTGTAAGACGTCGACACAAAACATCAGTGGAAATTAATACACCATGATTGTGTTAACAGATCAGTTCAACTGTTGGACTACAAGGAGAAAGGTAATATCTGCCAGTGTGATAGCTATTAGCTGGCAGTAGTAGTGATATTCATTTGACAGGAATTGATTGCTAGTATTAGTGTGTATAAGATGTGTCTGTGTAATAGTAAGGCAAACTCTGACCTCTCAACCTTATGTCAGACTAAGTGCTGGCAGTCAGGATAGCATGTGGTGAGGTGCTGCAAGCAGCCTGTTCAAAACCTTTCTTTGACAGGCAGCTTTTTTGTGATGAGACACACACTGGATTTATTTAATGGAGACTTTAAAAGGTAGTGGGTTGTACATTTATCAGTAAAAATCCTTTACTTTTTGCAGAGCAGGTTGTCATTATGGATATTATACCTCTTTTTATTATTATATCATACACTTTGGCCTTGTACTTTTTGTAATAGTCTTTAATTTGCTCTTGCATGTTTTCTATTGGTGCTTCTATTCTTACTTTTGTTTCATATACATTTTATTATCTATTTTCCTACCTTGTCTATATATGACGTCTGTAGTTATTTCTGTCCCTGTGCTGATGCAACAAACCTAATCTCTCCTCTGGAGATCACTCACGGCTAATGGTCTAATATTATAGTCTAGTTACACACACTTTTCCAAACATCTTTCAATTCTTTCCTTGAGGACCAAACCCCTCCCTCGTCCTGCCTCCACACAGCAGTAGGCTGTACCTGACGTGAGGGTGGATAATAGCAGATACCACGTGACTGCAGCACTTTCCGTCTGGACGCACGGCAGGGTCTGTCAGAGCCTCCCTGGTGAGGACGACACACACACGCACTGGACGGATAAAAATAGACGCCATTCATGTGTTGAAAGGACGCTTGCAAAGCCACACAATGCACATTCAACTTGGTAAACTTCACCACAGCCGCTTGTTTTTATTAGTGGTATCATTACAAATACATTTTCAAACAACCTGCACAGTTTATTATATCAAAATCAAAGCGCAACACCAACCCACGGATTACACTCCTGCACTTGATGTCAAAACAGTGGTGTTTTTCTGTTACTCCGCGCTACACACACACACACACACACACACACACCTCACCCCCGTCTCATAAGAGCGACACCGACCACAATTCGCTCATACACACAATAAGTCTTATCGCCGCTGCTATTCGCTGCGTCACCGGCTTCAGACAGGGGCAAAGTATGGCACCATATCTGAACTTGCATGAATGAAAGTGACGGAATTAAAGCACTCAGTCAGCAGGCGACTCACTCAGCCTCCAGTGCGTCTGTCTGTCTCGCCTGTGTGGCGCTCTCCTGCATCCTTCAGTGAGCATCACTTTGTAGAGCCGGTGCAAAGGCATCCTCCTTTACAAACACCGGTCCTGGACATCCTAGACAGCCCGTCCTGCGACGTATTTTTAGTTTGGACCCGTTGATGTCACTTCCTGCCTGGGTAATAGCCTGTACAAATGAGCACAAGGATGTGGAGGGGTGTTCGGGGAGCCATTAGAGGGAATTTTCGAGGTCACGCGGCAGGCAAGTTCACAAGGTCATGCAGAGGCGACATTTCCAGAAGCAGACAAAAAGCGTGTTAGTCTTTTAAAATGACAGCCATCGTCCCATCTGGATCATTCCAACTGTGCCCTATACTTTTATATAACCAGTCACATTCACATCATCCTGCCCCCCCTCCGTGATGCGCCGGCGAGTTTCATTTCCTGGTATGCTGTGCGCATTTACAGCCACCGTTATGCAACGATGAAGGCGCATCATCGCTGTGGCTGTTTTGACTATGCATCGCAAGCGGTGAGAATGGGAGTGAGTGAGCGTGGACACTGTTGTGTGTCACAAAGTCTTGGGACACCTGTTGATGTCAAATTAAATCATGTTGCTAAATTCAGGTTTCTTGTTCTTATTCTGTTTAAAACGAGCTCACGGCCTGTTGGGGGGTTATAACTCTGTTTAAGCTTCAAGCCACTCACCGCATATCCTTTAACACACGTTCAAAATAGCTTGGAAGAGTCATAATAAGGACACACACATTACTATTCTGGCTGCCCCGAGGAGACTGACAGCTCTTCTCTGATGAGGGGTAGGCACACTGAGGGGATCTGCAAGATGGGTGATGGAAGCCGGTCTGAGAGTCGACTCCTGCTAAGAGCGCTATCCTCTTTCCTTGCCCAGGTCTCTCCTCTTTACCTTTGAACCCAGGCCCAGCAGCCCATCTCTGATCTACAGAGGGTCTCCTCTTACCCCTGTCCCCTCGCAGGCCCCTGTGATAGATGACCATCAGCATGCCAATACTGCACAATATTTCAATTTCCTGCCCAGGAAGAGGAATTTAAGGGGTTGAGTGAAGTTCAGAGGCACAGTGTGGTGCCTCCAGCTCACAACCAGCCCCCCAGCCTCATGCTGAAGACCCGAGATCCAAACATGCAGCTGAGAACATTCCTGAAACCAGGTCCTCTCTGTGTCAACAAAACAACCCCTGCCGCCGTCGTCCTGCCTGACAGACAGCAGCGCTGAGGACACTGACCGGAGACCCAGCAGCCTCTGTGAGTGCAACATTACAAAGATAAGAGATTTTCTGTTTTCTTCAGAGGTGAATAGTCTGTCTGCAGAGTTAGGCCGACGTTCGCCTGATGTTGGCCTGTTGTGGTACTCACTGCTAATATGACCGGTTTTAAATTCAATTCGGAATAAAAAGTGTTATTTGGAAAATTACTACTAAATATCTTAACAAATTATTTTAGCTATCACTCACTATCAGTAATGAAAGCTTTTGTTTGGGCCTTCAAATTCCCATTCTACTATTTAACCTTGAAACATTTATGTTTACATGGATTACACGGTTTGATTCATTTTGATATTAATGTCACTTCATCAGACAAGATTGTGTATTTGTTGAGCATGAAAGATCATTCAACAGTTTGACAAAAAAGATCTTAACTCCTCTTGCAAGCTTTTGTCGAGGCTTTCAACCGCATCTCATAGTTGTTTTTTGTCTCACAAAATCCATATATATATATATATATATATATAGACAGGAAGAAAATGTTCACTTATATATGCCCTTTTTTATTCCATCCCTTTTTTATATACTCTAACAGTAATCTGAGAGAAAAATACACACATACTGTATTACCAACAGAAGGATAATGAAGCTGTGTTTGACTTTGTCATGTGGATTTGTTATATTTATATGCCACGGTGATTTAAACAAATAGGATTATGTACATTGTATGAATGTGAGTCAGGCGGGCAGATATCCAGTTTGTGTAGGACTGTGCGGGTGCATGCAGCCGGTGCACAAGTATACATGCATGTGTGCAATGTAGTATTTTTTGATAGGAAGACGCTCTCATGTGGCTCTGTAGTAAAGGTCTACGATTGGTTGGATTAGTCAGAGGGCTGTGGCAAGCAGGAGAGGAGGCTGCGAGGCAGGCAGTGCGACCTAGTGGTGGAAGAGCAGTGTGTGGTGCAGAGGGGAGTGCACCACGGCTCACACATACACTCACAAATACACACTTTCTATCTTGCTCGTAGGCACACGTCGACACGCAAACACATACTCACAATCAAACCCACATGCTTTGTAGCTGTATAGTAATTTATCTCCTTGAAACACATGCTCTTAACCTCTAACTCACGTATTTGATCTAATGTCCTCAATACCCGACATAGTGTTCCAGGTTTAAAAATAACAGATAATTCCCTGCAACCCACCCACATACATGACTTAACGCTCTCCAAACAGGTTTGTACGCATTTGTTATGTCAGCCCGCCCTCCTAGCCCCTCCACCTTACACCCCCCGCTCCTTCTTCCAAGGAGCCGAGCCCTGCTCTTGAACCAAATGGCACTGATGGCAACTTCAAAGTCAGGAGCTCTGTGACTACCCAACCTTCAAAAATGAACATCCCTTTGCCTCTGCTATGGGATATTAGGGAAGTAAGACCAGGCAAGCTGACTGTGCAGTGGTGTCCACCTTTCTCCACTCAACCAACTGACACTTACTCACACGCAAGGCCATGTTTTTTGGTGATGTTCAGCCTAGAATCACAACCCCCCCCCCAGATCCCCCCCCCCCTCCAGATGTGTTTTTGTAGAGATTGAGGGGTCAAAAGGAGGAGCTTTGATAAAGAGGGGGGTGGGTATAGTTAGGTGGGTGGAGCTGGTCACCAATTTTGGGAGAAAGAGGAGTACAGCGTAGACAAGTGAAGCCCCAAAAGCAGGGTTTAGTAGGGGCCCAGCTCTACCAGAGCCACGGCCCATTTTTCCTTGAAGGGGATTAATAATGAATTAAGGCACTCCCACCCCCCTTCTAAAAAGATATTCATGCATGCTAATGCATCCATTATTTATAGTGTGCATAGAGGCTGGCTAGTGGTGGCCACATGCAAGTGGGAGGGATGTAAGGATGAAGTGAGGAGGTGGGGGTCTCTTCCCCCCGAGTGAAGCTTCGAGGCTCTGGAAGCAACATCCGCCCATTGTGGCTGGGCTGGAGCTGAGTGGGGATGGGATGGGGACTGGATATGGACAAGTAGGAGGAGGAGGTGGGGGATGAGGGGGCCTCGCTGCCAGACAGGCAGCTCGTGCATAGGGAGAGGGCCGCCAAGTGTTGTGGGGGGAGGGGTGGATTAAACAAATAAATACATGATAAGAAATAATCATGCCATGGAGGGAGGGCGTGGTGGAGACAAAGAGGCTAAGAGGGACGAGGCGGGGAGGTTAGTTAAGTCAGACAGGATTTACTGTCTGGACGGACCCGTTCTTGACCACAAATTGACATGGAAGACAGGACAACTTTTTGGGACGTTTTCTTTGTTTGACTGCTTGGTTTGTCAGTTCGTACTGTTGATACTCTCATAGAGAAGCCAACTAAAGCTTTTCTACTTTCATTCGATTATCAGGAACTGAAATAAACTAGATGCGTCTGATCGAGCTCTACTTGTAATTTCCAGGCCTAGCACATGATATTAGATAGCAGTGGGTGATGATTTAATAAAGCATTACAGATGCTGATGCAGTGAAAGCTAAAGTTGAAATGTGTAATAGAGGAGAAGTGTGAAGGTGAGTGATGGAGGAAGAGTGAGAAGAGGCTGCACTCTTTTCATGTGTGCAGCCAGCCAGGTATGTGGCGATGCAGTGAAGAAGGGAGCAGGGCGAGTAGGCTGATAAGATAAAGCAAAAGCACAAGCCAGATGAGCTTTCTACCCCACTGATCCCCATATTAGCATAGATACAGTCATCAGCATGGCAGGGAACTGGTGTTGTGGAGGTGACATCAAGGCCACGACACCCCAACTCATCTCCATAGATATCACTGGGGCCATGCAGGTAAAACATACATCAGGCTTATCTAAGATACGTCTGTAGTGCATGACATTCTGCCAACAAGCTGCCACCTTAAGTTTCACTAATCCTTGTAAGTGATTCAGTCCTGATACTGCTTTGGTTGTCCCCCAAAACGCAGAAATGAAACACGTATTAAAAACGCTGTGCTGTCAGAGTGATTGTGTTTAAACGGTTGCACAGTCTGCATGATCGCTGCTTCCACAAACTGCATGACTTATAGATAATCCTGGAGAGGCTACTTAAGGTTCAGTGTTTATGTCCTTGCTTCTTGCGTGCATGATTACACATCTGCTCGAGGTGTGGTGATATCTGTGGTAAGAGGTTATCAGTGTGGCTTTGCAAAACCAGTTTCAACAGGATTTCCCTCCCATTTTAAAGTGTTGGCCTGGCATTATATCCATGCAGGCTGGCGAAGCTAATCCCTAGTATGATGGAGTTAAGAACGGTTGTATCAAAAATTGATCAAATATTGTTACATGGACTGTATGATTCAGGAACAATGCAGGTAACAGCCAGACATCCATTAATGGCAGACATGCAACATGTTTCCCAACAAGTAGCCCCAGAGGCAAGACCTCCCAGAAGTGACAATCTGCATTGTGCAAACATTGCAACCTTTGTTCCTCCTACAAACACAAGGTGAGGCACTTAAGTGTTTTTTTTAATACCAAAACCTCAACCACACACAGGAAAATCCATAAACATTGGAATGATGTCAAAACAACATTGTGAGGTTTGACGGTTTTAATTTTCCACTACCCAAAGTAAAAAATGGCTCCTGCAACATTTCCTGCACCCCCGGTGATTTTTATGACAAATACAACAGCAGCTTAATTATACATGCGACCACTGCCATAAAAGCAGAACCATTAACTACAATCTTGTTAACACAGAGGACCGGCCTTGAAAGTGCTAGAGTCGCATTTTAAAATCTTTTCACTCAGCGCCTGTCTGTTGTGGCAGATTGGCACCACTTAGAGGTGATATAAAAATGAACGTGGCAGTGCGTACACGCCTCGTGCATGGGTATCTGGTTTGAATGAACAGGATAGTGACCACTGAAAGCAATTTTGGTGACCTATTCTTGATGTAGTGGCTAAAACATGATGAAAGAAAACCGCCTAGACACAGACAAATCCAAAGGCAAAAAATTAGGACACTTTTACTGATTTTTGAGTTCATTCTACAGCTGCATGGATGCAGTAAGAAAAGTGGCTTCTGGTGTCCCTGACCTACCCCAGTGTGTCCAAGGAGAGGGCTTTGGAGTCTCCAAATAAGAGTGAACTTCCAACCTCTTCCTGTAGAGGCTTTCGTTAAGTTTCAAAGGCTTCCTGGTTTTACGTTACTGGCCAAACACGCCCCAGCTGTACACAAAGTGGCCACACTCAATGAGACCCTATGGAGGCAGAGGGAGACCAGACACCCCTTGACGTAACCAAACATCCCAGTTAAAAGCACAGCGAACAGAGGAGATGCCATTGATGTTATTGCTTGCTTAAACAGGTCAGCGTTCACTCATGGCAAGTGTGATATTACAGAAAGTAATATCATACTTGTGAGCTATGGTTCAAGCCCAGAGGCCTCTACAAAGACAATTCAAAGTTTGTCACTTAAGTAGAGCGGTAATCTGAATATTTCATACTCTCTTCTTTAATCTACTTTATCCTTAAGACGTCCATATGGACTTCATACAATGTGTCAATCTCTTGAGTGATAGAATGTAAAACTCACAAAACACCCCCCTTAAGGCAATCCCATCAAGCAGCATTCACTGAGAGATGTATAGCCCTATGTTAAGCAAATGGGCAGAGAAATGGTGACTCACTGAATCCATTATTTCTCCTCCTATATCCATTGTCTTAAAGCCTGCCTTATGTGCCCGAAGTGCCTTTAAAGACATGTTAAGAGAAAAGAGCTCTCTGCCTTGGAATGAGCTAACTTAATTATCATAGCAACTGGCAGTGCTCTTTAACATGTCAATGGTACTTGGCCTGCATGCATAATTTTGCTGTGTTATTGTGGTGGCCTCTGCGTTTCTCGCTGACAAAAACCCAAACCACAGGCACGGGGGTCTATTGTCATGGGCGCATCCATCTGGATCAAGGCCATTAGAGGATATTTGCACTTCCTCTGTGGCTCCTGGCTCTTTTTGACATGCGGCAGAAGGAGCAGGCATCACCCACCAGTGCAGGGCCAATTGAGGTGCAGATTGACCAGAGGGACAGTGAAGAAGGGCGACCAGCAGGGCAACGCTCCTGTCAAATCCAGTGATGGACACCCACGTGGGGGCTGGTAGTGGGCCTGCGGTTTCTCAGGTCCTATAGCAATTGATGGGACATGACGAGGCAGGCGCCCTGGTTTAATTCTTTTGTCCCTCGGGATGTTGGAGGGTGTATCAGAATGTCAGAGGCTCTTGGCTACAACACACTTATGGTGTCAACGGCCTATGATATACAACTGCCCCTTGCATGCCCACACATGCACCAAAAACAAAGATTATATTCAGTATACTGTGCCTCAGAAGGGGGAAAAAAACAGGTATTTTTTTCTTTTTTTGATCAACCTCAATACATGAATAAAATATGAATGTATAGAAGCTATATGCTGCGAACACAGATTGTATGAAGCTAAGCTCAAACCATCCGAACACAAAAGCATAAATGACCCCCTTTGAAGCAGTGGAAACATGCTGATAAGGCACACAGATAGGCCTGATGTGGTTAACGCCACTGCATTTACAGGGACCTTGAATGTTCCTTCGTATGTGTACGTATGTGCATGTGTATGTGTGTGTGCACAGGTGAGGGAGACGATTAAAGCATAGATCTCTAATACACATGGAAACAGCTCTCAGAGACATATCAAATAAAACCAATTCAGTTCCAACACATAAACACCTTTAGCTGTCAATCCATATCTCCCCACATGTAACTTATATGCTTGTCGCTGCCTCTCTGATGTGTTGGAATGCTGACAGCACAGAGATATGAATCTTGATTTGATTAAGAGTCAGAGTTGAGGGTCTAAGCGCTGGAGCCAATATCAATTCAGGCGGGTGGGCGGGCAGGGAGGCACTGTTGCGAAGGAGGTGAGGTGGAGGGGAAGGGGCAGAGTGTGATGGTGGGGGGCGGGGGGGGTTACCTGTGGCCCTGGCTCCAACTGGGAGTAATTTGGAACAGACTGCTCCCAATGTGTTCATTAGGTTGTGATTGGGCTGAGCGCAGGTGGGGAGGGCCTGCCCTGCCTGACGCTGAATAGTCCTGATTGTGCCCAGCATAAAACGCCATCTGTTTCAATGAGGGAGAGAGAGAGAGAGAGAGAGAGGGAGAGAGGGAGAGAGGGAGAGAGGGAGGGGAAGGAGGAAGGAGGAAGGAGGAGGGAGCTACCGGTGAAAAGTCATGTTTTATGATGTCTGGACAATTTTGTGTACTAACAAGGGGACAAAAATGAAGGTGAAGAAACCGTAATGTACGACAACATTTGCAACTCTCTTGCTAGTCTTAAATTCACAAGTAGAATAAAAAGCTTGGCCAATCCTTTCAATGCAAAAAACCCTTAAAGCCCATAAAGTAAATTAATGAGGGGGTGTAAAAGCGCAAATAGGCCAAGTGTGACTTATTCTAGAGGTAAAATGGTGTCCGTTTCCTGTTTAAATGGCAGGTTTCAGTCTAGCTGTGGCCTGCCACTGTGAGCAGACAGCTGAAGAGACAAGAGGATTGGAGATGGGGCAGCAGAGTTTATTTATGGGCCGCCTGCTTCAAATCTGGGATGTTTTTGGTTAATCCTGCACTCATACCGAAAGCAGACATACAAATGTTAATCTAGGTGTTTACATGCGCATTTACACTGTCTACTCTGCTGTAGACACAACATTACCCAAAATCACATTCATAGGTCTCATGCGGTAAAAACACATAAGACAAAAAAATCATTTTACTCAGTCAGCCTCTCTTTCTGTCTGTTTTTTTTCTCTCTCTCACTGCAAGGCCCTGGGAAGAAAAAGAAGAGAGCAGAAGAGAAGAAGGCCACTGTTTGCTGCTCGACTTTTGAAGCGTCTTTATCGGGCTTGGCAGCGTGGTCCTGCGTGTCCAAGCCTCGTCGTGCTTTTCATCCTTTGTGCTGTCCAAGGTGTGTCCAATGCACTGGGGCTTTGTGTGGGGAGGGAGACGACACATCACATTCTGTCTTCTGTCCCGAGCTGGGGGATGGGGGGATTGGAGGGGGGGGGGGGGCTGTACAACAGAGGGGGGACAAAAAGCAAACTTATAGAGGGCCAGGGCTCTTCAAAGCACCGATGCACAAAGGCTTATAAAACGTTACTTCATGTAGAGTTGTGCCAGATGTAATTGCGGGGTTCCTGGAGATAGAGAATCACATGCAATGCTTAGCCCCGCCCCTGACACCATGAAAGGGTTGTGAAGCTTCAACTGCAAAGGGGGGTGGGCAGAAAAGTTTGCCTCACTTTGATGCACAATAAACAAGTGAGTAAATAAGTTATCTTTAAGGTCCTGGTACAAATCCACCACTTGCAGTCTTGGAAAGGGTAATTTCATGCGCAGCGCTTGATAGATGCAGGAGGACTGGCTGTCCTCGTTAGAAATCAGGAAGGGTGGAAACCGCACCGAGCGACAAGTGATTCCCCACCCCTTTTTCGCTCCGCCATCAGCTTCGTGATATAGGCTCTTTCAAGTGTGAACCCTGCTTTCTACAGAAAATTATGTTGATTCATTGTTAATAAGCCCAGAGGTTGGCAGTGCGAGCACGCTGCACGGCAAGTATAGGTAGGCTGTAGTTTTCCTGATCAACCTGACTAGTCCTCATCTGTTTCCTGTGGCCTCCTGCTGAGATGGTACGGGTGTCGAGTGTGCATCGTTAAATATGTTCCAGGGCACAAATGCTGCCACTGTCAGGTACATTTGCACAGCCTGCTCCCTGTTCAATGTGTGTGTGTGCAGGTGGTTATGTGCATGTGTGTGTGTTTCTTACTGACAGTGAATGGTGATGGGTGCGGAGGAAAGGGTGGTGCCATCACTTTAGGCCTGCAGATGGGGTTCCCACAGGAGGGACACGCCCCGGTGTTTTCCGAGACAGAGACGAAGGCAAACAGATCCATCTTTGCATCTTAAAGGTTCAGCAGACACTTCTGTAGCCAGAGAAAAGTAAGTTCTTGTTGTCTCTTCATGTGTCATGTCCAAAGGCCTCCTGCTAGGGCTGTGGAAACTACAGTGTCTGCATCCACAAGGTCAAGGCTTAGATCTCTTGCACAAAGATTTTCTTTAGTGGGCTTCATTTTAAATGTAACAGAGAAAACTAAATCATGTAGAGCTTCATCAAGGTGACATAGTGTGAGCACTGTAATAGCATATAAATGCACCTCAGTGGCTCTCATTTTCGGAGGATGGGTTTACTCAGGGTCCTGTGTTTGTTTTACGCACTTCTATCTCACCACTATGGATCAGAACTCAAGTTTACTTTATGTCTTCACTGCAGTAGAAGGGTCTGTGTTTGTTCTATACTAGCAGAATTACAATGGCTGTTTGCGGCAGAATGAAATCTTGCCCGCGATTAGAGTGGAAATGAAGGATTTTGTGTATATCCAAGTGATATTAAATGGCACCTGGCAGAGCAGGGGTGCTAAAGCCTCACCCGCTACTCCTTTGCATATCAATAAGTAGGCGCTCCCCCTGGAATGGAATAATTCAACCATGTGTGTGTTGGACTACAAGGATTTTTTTTGATATAGGAGCCACAACTCGCACGCAAAGCCAGCAGAGATGAAATACATAAAATAATCATCAAAAAAGAAAATGAATAACAAATAGATCTGGAAGAGAGCATCCAAACATGTTGCCACTCCTTGTTTTATAATGGCTGCCATTAGCGCAGGCGGCAGTAGATGAAGGTAGATATTACATGCAAATAGAGAGAAACATATTATAACAACATGTACAATGGACACAGCGATAATGCCACTATAAAGTGGGCATACGTCAGTGCTTAAGTGTGCAGCAGTCATTCAGTGACTCACCGCCGCAACCTGCATCCACAAACTTTTGGATTAGCTGTGATGGCCTGGATCTCTCCACATGTACCCACCACTCTCAGGTCGCAGAACAAAGTATAAGGGCCAGCGAGCAGGTGTCAGGGGTCACGGTATCCCAAGGGTACCTTGAGTCTCATCCCGAAACCTCTAACATTTTTCAAAGCCCTCCTGCAGCCAAGGCCCTCATCAGCAAGTGCCCCCAATGGCCTTGTGCACATATGCAATACCCCACACTCCTTTCTGGTGTGTGAAGGGGGGAACCTGAGTGCATCACCTGGAGCCCCCAGTACGTGACGGACAGGCTCGGTCTGACCAAAACAAGCCTGAGACCCGGTAGGGGGGGCCAATAATGATGCTGAAGGGGCAGAAACACATACAGGGGGCAGATTTCATTTTCTCCATATTTCACAACTGATTTTCGCACATTCTTGTTGGACTCAAAGCCAGGCTAGAGAGGGTTTCACCCCATGAGAGATAATTACTCATAACCCACACGGCCCTGTTAGCTTGGGTTCATATACACATTCACTCAGATTTCAAATGTTCTATCACCTCAGGTTTACTCAAGCAGAGCCGCAGTAAAACCTTGGAGTTGGAGAGTGATCTTCCTTTACATTTCCAACTTTTGGCCACAGACAGTGACACAAAAATCAGCCCAACTTCAACCACCAGCTTAGAGAACAGGGACAACGAATGATGATTTAAAAAGAGACAGGAATACTACTCGTACTAATCCTGCATTAATTTGATATGTCTGTGAAAGTGTCCATTGGGCCTTGATAAAGTGATGTGGTTAAAACCATTGATGCAGTAAATCTAAACCCCCATCCCCTTGTCTGCCCAATCAGCCATCAATAAAATCTCTCCTCTTCACAACTGCAGACTATTACAACACTGGCCAAGCCCTACCTTAGGGAAAGAGACGCCATGGCGCTTCCAGCCTCTCGCATGTAACATGCATGCGAGAGGCTGAAAAAAATGGAGGTGATCTATCTCTCAGCAGATTATACTTTATCCCAGATGAAGGGTTGAAAAAGAACGAGCGTAGTTCAGTCAAACTAGCTAAACGGGAGAGAATTAAGATGTTGTAGCGTGGGATGAGGCAGTTATGCATACATAACATGTTGAGGCTGGGACCCCCTACTGGGGAGAGGCACGACAAAGCCTCTCAAACAGCAATACCTCTGGGACAGCTAATGATTAATTAGCTTGTGTCATTAAGTGAGGCAAATGTCACCCGAGCTTCCTGGGGAAGCTGTCACACCATGTGTAGGCTACTCACAAGTTTCCCCCTCAGGTGTTGGTGGAAAAGTGGGGGGTAGTGCACTGTTACTAGGCAAATCCTGACATCTAGTGGTCAAATATAAAACTGCACCTGCTGCCCCAATAAAAGCAGTCTATCCAGAAAACTTTGTTCCTTTTTCTTGAGCAATGTATCTTAATATTACAGAAATAATTTAAACGTATACATATAACGTATGCCTAACATTTCTAACAATAGACCTTCAACAAAGAGGTTATCCAGATTCAGCTTTGGGATTACTCCCTGATCTCTGATCCCTGATCACTAAATTGGGTGAGGTGACCTCTGACCTTTAAGTGTCATTCACCTCATTGACCGTGGCACTGACGTCAAAATTAAAGAGCTGTTACCTCCTCACACCCAAGTTTCTGAGGAGGCATGAGCTGGCATACGGGTACACTTGGCGAGACGAGCATTTTTTAAATTGAAAGACCGGGCATCCCACCAACATTTTAGACATAGCTTGCCCAATATTATATTATAGGTTGTAGATAAAGTGCAGAGTAATTTCAAATGTAAAAGCAGACAATAAAATGTTCTTACCAAAGATCCGAGATGCAAGCTGGGATTGACGGCTTTCTTGCACAGTTTGGAACTAATCCATACAAGAGACAACTCCGAAATGGTAGCAAGAATGAAGTTACATACTTCAATTGCTATTTAAAAACTATTTTCTCCTTCAGCTACCACTGGCTTTACACTGCGCAACATGCTCACACTTAAATTTCTCTCTCTCTCTTTCCATCTCGAGATCAGTTAGTCTGAGTCTTAAGAAGGTCAGCACTGAATCCTGGCCTGCTATAAGACCAGACCAAGAAGAAGTGAGAAGGCCCCTCTCTTCACCAGGGAGTGGCAGCACAACGTGGAGAGGCTTAACACACTCTCAAACACACTCACACATACACACACCTCATGTCTGTGTTTATTCACGTCCGCAGGCGCACGTGCATACACACACACACACACACAATCTGCCTCACCCTCACATAGACATACGCATACAAAAGCACACCTGTCAAGGCCTTTCCACTGTGTGAGCAAAAGCAAAGAAGTCTGGCCCCCCCTCTGTCTCTCTGTATGTGGTATCCCATGTCTGTTATATTAAAGCAAATCCATTCAGTTCCTACTTTCTCATCTGAAATAATGGCATGAGCAATTTTCACATTTAGGCAAGCAAGGACACATGCAGTCTCTCTCTCTCTCTCTCTCTCTCTCTCTCTCTCTCTCTCTCTCTCTGCTTAATGAATGGAATCAGATCTGGGCCCCTGTGGCTGCAGTCTAATCTGCCTTTGAAGATTTCTACAATTTCCCGATTAAAAAAAAAAAAAAAAAACTAAACCCGAACCTCCTTTCACAGTTGTATTCTTTTGCAAAATACACCCGCAAATAAGACATCTACTCATATCTACTTCTACATGTACTCATATCTACAAGTGCATGTGATTTCTGTGTAATTTACCTCAGCCGAAAGGGCCCGAGGGCTTGCCAGGAGCCTCCCGATTGTGCCAGTCTACTGGTGTGTGACGTCCATTTGAAGGGGGAATCTGTCCAATAGAATGATTGAATTAAAGTGCACTTTGGTCCGAAGTGCTCTCTCTTTGCCACTTTGCACCATAACATGTCTTGTCCTAAAATAATTAGATTGAGGCCTTGGGTGGTGGAGTGGCCGGATCCTCAATGGTCAAAAGAAGGAATGGACTGGCTTTGAATGGAAGCCTCCCATCTTAAAAAAACACTTTATTTCTTTACACTTGAGGTTTGTTGTCTTTTGTGACTATTATCCCCATTCACCATTTGCTTTCATGCAGCTGTGGCCCTCTTAAAAAAGTCTTTGTGCCAGCACCATGAATACAGGGAATGTGTCCATGGCAGGTAGCCCTTATTGCAAGTTAATCTCCTGAAAGAGCCTCATACAAGTACTTTTAAATTCTCCCCGAGCCACAGAGGGCTCATCATCAATCGAGCACTTCTCCCCTTTGTAGGGCTGATGAGTGTGGTGCCCGGCCGGTGACAATGGCTGCCAAGTGTGGCAAAGTAATCACCTTCTGGGGAAAACACTAGTAATTACTTCTAAACTGTTTGGGCTTCGGAGACAACTGCTATTGTGCAATAAAATGAAAGGCTCCCTTTAGAGAGCAGTGCTGTGATGGTTGCTCTCAATCTTTTTGTCATCTGTTTGTTTACAGAGATTTCTCTTTGCAGTTGCCCACTACGGCCATGCTTTATCATATACTGTATGTGTGCGTGCGTGCATGTGTTTTAGTTTATGTGTTCCCATGCCTTACGTACTTCTATGACCAGAGAAAGGACATTCATCATGCTTACAAAAATACACTTTGCATTGTGTAAGCTATAATATTAAGAAGAGTCTCTTTAATTTCAATTACACAATTAAACAAATGTATAATGTTCCCTCCATTCCTAAAGAGTGTTAATTAAGCCCATTCCTGCATTCAACCAGACCTGCATTCATCCTCTATAGGGCTCTGAATAAGAGCGACGGAAGAATGTCTTAGACTATTTCCTGAGCTGCACTGATGAGATAATATAGTTTTCGTTGATCAAGCAAAGGTCTCATTTTTGTTACCACATGACATTAACTCATTATGGGTGGGAGCACTACTGGAGAACAGCAGCAAGCCGGAAAATAAAGACAAAACAAACAACAACATGATGATGAATTCTCAAGCTGCCTTCAAAATGACAAAATTAATTTCAAAATACATTTTGCAGTTGAATAAATGTTTTTCCCCCTAGATGAATTATCAAAACGTTATTTATGAAATACCTTCAAAAGAGTATAGGATTTTTGCTTTATTGCCACTTTAATGGCTGTAATCACCTTAATGCTTACTTAAAACTGTCATAGCTACGAATGTCATTGTATCACATAATATCCAAAAATGTTGCTAATTTTGTTTCCACAAAAAAATACATACTAGATCCACAACATAAAATATTAAGAATTGCTAGATTTATTTGTAAATCTGTCGACTGTTTTATTCACCTTACTTTCCACATTCAATGCAAAGCATTAAGAAACATATTATGTGTGGGCACACAGTGATGATGTTCAGCTTTTGCTGTGATGCCATAATTGTTCTGAGTTTCTTGGTTTGAACTCTGGTCTTTTGTAACATTGTCAGTTAAAGGTTGCCTGTGTCAGTGTTGATTTTAATGTAACTTGTTGACCTTTTCTGTGCGCCTCATAAAAAAGCGCCCCAAATTATTTGATTTACCACTAATCAGACAACTGTTCATTGCATCAGTAATAAGTAAAAATTGTTGAAATTACTGAGACACTTAGACATAATCTTTGTAACCTCTAAGACCGTTCCTATGACAACAAGAAAATGGTTCTTACACAGCACCATCACTTACCTTAGCTTCTTCACCATAAGCGCATCTCGTCGGTTTGACACGGCCATGCTGGGCCTGACTGGAAAGACACACAGGAGACTTTTGATAATTATTTGTACTTATATAATTGCAGAGAGACACAGAGGGAAAAAATATGTACATATTGCATTCTTAGTTAAAACACATAAGGATAAGCAGGATACGCAGTGTGTTTTTGCTCTCCTCAAAATATACTGTGTAAGAGAAACATATTTCACCAAAGTGTCTGGAAAAAATACCAAAACTGAACAAAGCTGTGAGGAGCAGGTGTGTGTCCTGCTGGGTTACAATAAAGGAACAACACAAACATCTGTATATTACATCCTCACCTGCTGTAATGATACCCAAAGATAATTTGCAGGTATATTGTTTTTGTATGATAGGTCTTGCTCTATACGTCAACCATATACCAATATCTGGCCCAACAATGCAGAAAAGTTGTTTTGTAAGTATTCTTAATGATATTTTAGAGTTTGTAATTTCCTGGAAACTGTAAAAAATGTTGATGTCTCATCCTGCATGTAGTCCATATAAGATAAGTCCCTTCCTAGCTTCGTGTTTTAAAGGAAACATTTAAATATGCAGAATCAAATAGCACTGTGCAAGCCATTGCATGGGAACTTTCACAAAACCCTTAAAGCTGCATGAGTCTAGTTTTGGCCAGCAGAGGGCAGGAAACATCAAAGCAAGCTCACAGACACAATCAACAGACACCAGACTGACAGTGTAAGTGTGGAAAGAAAGGGCATTTAGCAGGTGTAAGACAAGAGCTGGCATTATATTATCATATTATGTAAAGCAATTTGTAGTTATTTAGTTCCCAAGTGGCCAGAAATGAGAAATAATAGCCTATACTTTCACATCTAGCAGTCATGCGAGCAACATTATCATTCATTTGGATTCATTTAGCTCTGTTTTGGTCTCTACCATCTCCTGAGATATCTGGGTCTGTATCTTGCCAGATGCTAGTGTTTGTGTTCCCCGGGCATTAGGTCACTTTGTCTGCTGTTTGGTGCTGGCCAGGTAGCACCAGCTGTTTCCGCTAACTGTACTACTGTACTACTGTACACTGAACCAAACAGAAAAGACAGTGTTATTGATGAAAGAAGTAGCGAGGGGCAAGTTTTAGACAGTGGGTAATAGGCAATCAGCCATAATACTTTTATGAGCCAATATGTCAGGGCCGTATGTCTATACGCATGTTTTCTATCTTTTCTGCTCCCTCGGGGCCAAAAGTCAACAAATTCGAAAATTCAAAATGTGAATTTTGGAGAAATTCATCACAACACCAAGCTGATATAAAATTGTTTTAATCCATCAGTTTCTTGATTTGAAACACTATCAGACTTTCTAGTCAAAGACCTAAATAAAGTTTAAAAATATAACTGGTAATCAATTTTTGACTTCAACATTTTGTGAAATCTGAAGAGGGAGAGGTAGAACGTCCTGCTTATCAAAGGAGCAGAGACCATATGATGAAGATGCCAAGTTATGGAGGATAAACAGCTGGAGAGAGAGATTTTAAGAAATTCACATCACCCACTTTAGATTTACCTTTTTTAGTTAGAAGTTATAAAAAGGAAACTGTGTCAGTGCTGTAAGGGTTTTGTTTAAATGAATAAGGGACTTGATTAGATCTATAATGTATTGTACTTTTCTCTTCATTACATTAATAACAGTGATAATACCAGATTGTTACATTATTATTTAGACTTCTGTACAAATTGTACATTTACAGTCAAGCCAGTAAAGCCCATATTAACTGACAGATTAACTAAATTGAAGATAGGCACAGAGGTAGACAGAGGGAGAGGGAAAGAGATAATAGGTTATTGTGAGCTTGCAGAGCTCGTCCTTCCTCCTCACTGTGTGTTTGATTTTGTTGGCCCATAGGTGTCAGTGAGTGACAGTGAATGAGAGACAAGCTGCATGACAGAGCTAGAGACAGAGGGATGGGCACCTGAGGCCACTGTGAACATTCATACTGTATGAACAGTCTAATAATCCCATGAGGCAGCAGGCCTGTGGGTCTCCCTTTGAACCAGAGTCCATTCAATATAAGAACAGGGAAACATTTCCCCACCCCTTTGCAGTCACCAGCATTTCATTTGCAATCTAAATCTAAAACACAGGGTGCTCGAGAGTCGCATCAAAGGGCTTTTTGATAGCCCGGATGGAGCAAAGACTTGAAATAAAATGGCTAATTACGAGCGTTGATTAGTAGGCCATGTACGCTACAGACTAATTGGATTGCACAATGTAGTACTGCTTTTATTTTCTGTGCATCTCAATGAAGTCTTTTTGCTAGAAAGGCTTAAATGTTGAAGCAATTTTTGTGTTTCCAGCAATAAAAATGGTGGCTGTCACAAATGCGTATGTTATATAAACGTTCATAGAAGAGCCTTCAACTCTTAGGTTGTGGTTATTTGATCAAAAGTGAGCTATCCACATATTCATAAACACTGAATGCGAAAGCCTTTTTTGTGTTAATAGAACCGTCAGAAGTTCTGTGTAAATACATTTCAGCTCGGTACAATGGGGTTCTATTTATCTACTCAGCCTCAGTTACATTTAGAACGAATCGAGGTCTAGTTTTCAGTTTCGTCCTGCCAGAGGGTGAATAATGAAGCCTGCAAGAGTTAATACTGCAGTAATGTAATGAAACGCATGCAGTTCATTTCCTTTTTACATCAGTAAATGATGAAGGTTTTAAAGTTAAGTTAAAACTAATTGCTTGTTTGGCAAATAAATGATTTGCTTTATGCCACATGCTTCTCTAAAGGTTGTTGTCTGTTAGAGATCAGACAGAACTGCAGCCAGGTATAACTGCAAATATGGAGTTTAAGATAAAATGTGAATGTAACACTATAGGTCACCTAAACCAGTGCAAACCTTAAAAATGTGGTGTAAATCTGTCTGTTTGAATCCTTGGGAGAACTGCATCTGCCAATGAAGACCGTGTAATATGATCAAAAGCTCCAGAAGCAGTAACTGGACCTTGAGGTGAGATTGTTTTGCCAACTATATCTTAGCACTGTGATATTACCAAAAGCGAGCAAATGCGAATCAGGTTGTGTTTCCGGGCTCTTTCAAATAGAAAATTAAAACAATCTACTTTGCATTATAGTTTTAATATTTTGCTTTCACAGTGCCATAAGGTGTTGAGCTACAAAAACATTTTTCACCACGAAACAGATGTACCTGCAGGGATGTTACTGATACTTAACATTAAGATAAACCTTTTGCTTGGTGCTCTGCAGAGATACCTGCGATGGAGGCTGACTTTCAGCCCTATTTTGTTCTCTGCCCTGACAACCATCCTATTATGTGAAGATCACATAAACAGCCATCTGATTGAATCACTTGTTGTTACTAAGGAGATCTGTGACTGGCTGAGAGACTGTAGGCTGTGGCTAAATGGAAAATCAGGCATTTTATGGTTCAGAGCAAAAGACAAAATTAAAGACCTGTCTTGTTAACTGACTCTATAATGAGCCACATAAATAGGACTTTGGTTACATGTTGCTGAAAGGAACAAATAATAATGATTTAACATAATATATAACACTCATACTGAGTTTGTCTTTCTTCTAATATCCAGTAGAGAAAACCAAAAGTTTGCGTTTCTATGTTAGGGTGATGATGATCCACCATGTTTAAAAAAGTGTCAGACAGGATTGTGAAACGCACTTGCACATCCACAACAAAAGGGGAAAACGGATGGGAGGAGTGGGGGGGGGGGGGGGGGGGGGTCGGTGACAAGCTCCAGCGGGGGGAGATTTCAGTGCAGGTGTCCTTGGTTTTTTCCTCCTGACACCTCGGAGACAAGACCCGACCGTAAGTAGCGTAAGACTGCTGAGGGGGAATCAAAGCTGATAAAATAATAAATGTTTGATCTGCCATGAAATCCGAAAAGAGCAGCAAAGGGAAGATATGCTCGTCTGGATGAGAGACCCCCGCTGGGTGAAGACACGCAGCGTATGTTAGCTGAGCCGTGAAAGCTCGCTGCCATTGACTGGAGCCGAGGCTGAAATGGGAGCAAAGCGATGAAAAGCGAGCGCAGGAGAGCGAGCATCCTCAAGCTAAACACCGCATCACTGATCATTCCGAGGTATTATACATCATTTACAGATTAGCGATCCGCGATATGCGCCACTGTCTGGACATTTACAGTCGAGGCTGACGGCTCAAGCGGTGACACTTACTGTCGCCAGACAAATTCCATTTTTTCATTCTGCAGATGTGGGCTGCAAGAAGAATAAGGCCTAGTCGGTGGGCGACACGTTCAGGGATTCATGATCACGATGAACGGTGATTCAGTGTTGATCGTTTGCAGCATCACAGGCTCCTCAAGGATGAGTCTGTTTTCACATGAAGTGTGATGATGTGCCGTGTTTAGGTGCGATGCATATGAGAGTAATGTGAGCATGTTGCATGTTGAATTTTGCACCTGAAATCCACTGATTAAGGAGGACCAGCAGCTTATTGTGTGTTGACACCCTGAAAAGCAAACACAACCTGAGCTAGTTTTCTCTGCTGACATTCTGCTGATCAACATGGGACTGACCTGACTTTGTGTCGACACCCTGCTGGATGTGAGGCCACACATGCACTCACTGGCCCTGCTGTCGGACGAACAATGCCGAGCTCTCAGGCGCCCGGTGTGGGCACGAATTTCACTGATGTTCCCTGGGAGCCTGGTGTCACTGGCTCCAGCCAAGACCCGGTCTGGTCCTCCACCGCTAACAGCGTGGTGAAGATGGTGCTCATATCTCTCATCGTGTGTGTGTCCTTGTTTGGGAATGTGGTGGTTCTGCTGGTGTTCCAGAGGAAGCCTCAGCTCCTTCACGTGGCCAACCGCTTCGTCCTCAACCTCCTCTTGGCAGACCTACTCCAGACCATATTAGTCATGCCCTTTACCATTGCAGCCACCGTGCCGGGTGTGTGGCCCCTGGATGCCCGACTGTGCCAGGCTCTGGTGGTGCTCATGCACCTTTTTGCATTTGCTGGAGTCAACACCATCATAGTTGTGTCTGTGGACCGCTACCTGGCCATCATCCACCCTCTGTCCTATCCCACCCGCATGACCCCTCACCTGGGCACCAACCTGATCATCTGCACCTGGGTGCTCAGTTTCCTACAGAGCACGCCGCCCCTCTACGGCTGGGGGGCCATTGACTTTGACCGCCACCACGGCGTGTGCTCGGTGGTGTGGTCCTCTAGCCTGTCCTACTCCGCCGTGGTGTCCACCTTCTCCTTCTGGCTGCCTGTGCTCATCATGCTCGGATGTTACTGGATGGTGTTCAGAGCAGCTCGGAGGCAAAACGCACTTGTGCACCCCATACAGACACAATCCTACTCCCAGCCCTGCCCACAGGACTTTCAGGGACCTAGCAGTCCACAGCGACAGCCTCAATCCCAGCAGACCAGTTCACCTGATGGCCCCTACTCAGCCAGGGGTTACCCTGTTCGAGTTAGGCACAGACGCTTCCACTACCACTGCAAGGCAGCTCGTGTAGTGTTCGTGATTATGGCTTCATATATCCTCAGCATGGGGCCTTACAGCATACTAAATACCATATCCATGAGTGCCAGAGCAGCTGTACCCCCCTGGCTGTCCTCCCTTGCCCTTGTGCTCTTTTTTTTGCAGTGTTGCCTCCACCCGTATATTTACGGTTACATGCACCGTAGTGTGAGGAAGGAATTCCTGGCTTTGCTCTGTGGGCTGTTCTGCAAACAGGGCCGCCCCAGCCAGAGCTCTGCCGTTGAGAGCTGCTTCACAACTACAGAGGGACGCTTCGGTGCCCACTCTCACGTGCCCAGCCTGACTGCTCGAGTCTTCCCTCTGCGGACTTGGGAAGAGTGCACAACATCCTCCTCTCCCACTTGTGAGAGGAAGTCGAGGGACAGCCGGAAAGAGACCACCTCTACCAGCATCAGCTCTGAGAGGGAGCTCACAGTCCACAGCAAACGAAGCACATAAACTGCCTCGAGGATTCATCGGAGACACCATATTTGCTCTTACTTGAAGAGCTTGTCATCCAGCGTGTTCACACAGAAGCTAATAGGCCTACTCGACATTATTCATTCTGAAGTTTCTGGCATAAGAAATAGTGGTATTACCCACTTGATCACCAACATAATGATCTTTTACCACTTTGTCATAAGCTTGATTAAATGGTTCACTTGAGGTTGAATATATCTCTTTGAAACTTGGTCCATTCATTGTTGCATTATGAATGTATAGTAGAACTGGCTCTGTGAAAGTGTTACTTTATTTTTACTTGGTCAAACTTTGAGAGACAAATGATGTTTTTTGGAGGGTTTTTATATGTAAATGCAGTTTTAAGAGTTACCACGTGTCAGATACTGTAAGGAAGAATGTGTGCAGCTGTTATTTTGTCTTCAGAAACCATCATTACTCATTTAAATATATACAATTGAAGTCCAAGACTTGTCTGACTCGTTTCCAGATAGAAATTATGTTGCATCAAAGCAGTTGGTGTTCTGACCACTTTGCTCTAATTATGGGCCATAGATGTCTCTGATAAGGTATTGATCAGCAGGATCTGCACAACTACTGTATCTCTGTTAAACTTTTTGTGTGTTTGTGGAAAAAAAATGTGTAGGGCCCATCCCTGTTCTTGAATGTTGTTGAGCAAGTGAACATGTGTGTTTACGTCGCTGTCGCAGTAACTGTTCATAGTCTCAAATCGCCTTTTGAGACGATGAGAAGAAGTGATTTATTGTGCCGGTTAGAGAACACACAAGAGTCCCTCTCCCTGATGGGACAGCCACACATGGCCACATTGTCTTAGCCTCTTTGTTTCCTTGAACTTTTGCTCAACCAAGGTGGAAATTGTGCGTCTCACTGTGTGCATATTTGGTATTTGCTGCCTTCGTAATGTCTTTGAGGAAGCACAGTATTTGTGATGGAAAATATACAGTGCATATAGAGCAGGGTATGATAACTGAAGTTACCTGTTATTTAACGTAGGCTGCATGCCGCAAGATCTTATGTAACAGATTTCTTATCGTCCACTGAATACATGTAGATTTGTAAAGAGACCTCCTGATACGGTATTTGTAATAGTTTAAAGCCACAGCGACGATGAGTACTTATGTAAGTGTTATATGCTTGCCATGACTCATCTCAGAGAAAGGCAATCAGAGTTGATTGGGTAGATGATGTGTTGCCAAAGGATGTCATATGTGCATCACTACATTATGTGCATTATTTGAAAAGTGTGTCTAGTCCCCACTTTGTCGTGTTTTTATAACCTTTGAGGGAAAACAAAAAAGAATTTAACAGTATGAGCTATGGTGCTCCCAGTGTGTTGTTATTATCATTATTATTATTAGACTGTGAAAGTTTTCTGGGAAACAATTCACAACTTACTGGACCGGCGCAGGTTTGAGCCTTGGTTTATTCAAAAGGTCACTGGATAAATCTGTACTGCAGTATTAAAAATGACAATCAAACTTGTATAATGAGTTTGTCAGAGTGTTGCTGTGTAAAGGACAAAGGGGGTACAGTACAGTATGTAATTTATCATCAAATGAGAGAAAATAATGTTTTTAAGTGCTTTAAAACTACATATTTTTGTGATTTCTATTGTGCTTTTGTATTATTTGTGGTTTAATTATCCAACATCAAAAGTTGTCTGTTGTTTAATAAAAGTGAATTAATTGTAATATGTGTACATTTTTATATTCAACACATACGTTCTTCATATCAAACATTTGCTTGAGACAAAGTTGACAACAGATGTGCATTAGCGTGCCCCCATCAACCAATGCCATGCTTTAGATATAATGAGCAGGATCTTTCAAAAACAACTAACTTACAGGAAGTCTGTAGTCATGTATTTGCATTTGACGCCAGGCAAAGCAACATTGTGTATAACCAGGGAATTTGAGTGAAGGAAATCCCATAAATCAAAGTGAAACTAAATAAATGCATGAATGAGATCTAAGTCAAAGGCTATTTTATACAATATGTGAACAATCGTGACCGAGTATGGAGAATAAGATGGGGCCACAAATAGCGCACTACACTGCATTTATCTGCATTAAATACTGACAGAGAGTTCTTGCATATACTCATCCTTACAACGCTGTCTCCTCTCAGCATGATCATTTTGCTTTGTGTTTTGGTTTCTACCTAGAAAAACTATGGGTAGCAGCTGAAGACTGAATCCCATAGCCTCATGTCCTGACTCAAAAAGTAAGAAACCTGGTTAACTGAGTGTGAAACGTTCATGTATGCATTCTAGTGGCTCAAAGAAAAAAAACGTGGCCTTTATTTTGAATTAATTGCATTTATTTGTAAAAATGTTATCACCTTGGGTGATGACTCCACACTGCTCGAAGCAAAAGGCAGCAGTGTTTTACGCAGTTAAAGTTCAGCAAACCGCTTATTAAATCTAAAAGGGTGCATCTCAACGGTGCATATGTACTTAATCAGTAAATTCATGGACTGCGTTATGATAACTAGGTGAGAATCTCTCCCGGGGCCAAACAAATCTGCCATGGCATTGATCATCCTTCATGTGAAACATACTCTAGCTGTAGCATATTCTTCTATGATACAGATGTGCTTCTTAATCAAGTGTACCCTTTGCTTCTATGCAAACTAAAATGTAGCCATCAAATACAAAAGAATGGACATGTATCATAGCAATGTCAGTGTTTTATATAATGTCTGAACTACAATACAGTCTGATATTTAAGGATGTATAGCCCCATCTTTACCTTAGAAAAAAAAGAAAGGAAAAAAAACTCCTACAGAAGGTTTCCGTAATGGTGACAATCTTTAAGTAGCATTCTCTCGCTCACTCTCTCTATACAGTATATGTACACAGATTTTTTTTCATCATCAGTACAGGTAATGAAAAACAAAACATTTAGCCATAAGGGAATAGAAAAAGCAAAATACAGAACATTTTACTGTCTTTAGAAAATTAAAATTAAAAACGCTTCAGCTTTTCTTGTTAAACCCACCAAAACAAACTGCTCACTATGACAGCTAGATCATTGGAACCCACACTGATTTTCAAGGAGCCACTCCAAACATTACCAGTCAACAGTGAACACAAAATTATATATATTTTTAAAAAGAAAACAACAGCAACATAGGTTTAAAGCACAAAAGAGGACGGGCTCTGCTCTTCGGGTCTTGTCTATGATAAGTGATGGTTTCAGTTCAGGTCCATTCAGACCACTTTACCCCACAGCCAGCACTGAGGAGGCCAGTACTGCGACAGCAAGGAGTCAGTCTTTTCCTCAATCCTTAGTCCACCTTGACGACACTGTAGATCTTATTTACAAACCAGAAGCAGGCAAAGAAGCCAATTGTACCTGAGAAGAAAACACAGGTTAGAGGAATGATTTGATAAATGTTACAAAAAGATAAAAATAACACAAAAACTTAAAAAAACCCAAGTGGGAATAGCTGTCATGAAATCTGTTTGGGAGAAATAAGAGTAAAGCAGAACATTTGTGAAAGGTCACAAGTTCCTGAAATGAATGTACGTCAGGAGCACAGACACAAAAAAATAACCAAAGTTTCTAATTGTACAGCCAGCTTCCTGTCGCAGGAAAATCAAATTCCATCTGCTAAAAGCTTGAAAAATAACTTTGACAGAGCTGAGGCTGCAATCTCCACAAGACCGCAAAAACACCAGGACTTCATTTTGTCAGGGAGAGAGAATACCCCCCCCCCCCCCCACTCCCAATGTTGAGAAGCCAGATTGGTCAAAATCCTGCATCAATTCATGTGGGTATAAAACTCCTATCTGACTGCTCAATGGGGGCCACGCAGCCCAATCCCAAATTAAATTGTGATCAAAGTTGGGATGAGGTGAAAAAGACAGACAAGAAAATAAAAACTAAAAATGGGGAATGAGAGAGATTAGGATTATTTAGATCCAAACTGGAAGCAAGGAGGGAAAGTGATCATCTTTTCCTTGAATCCTTGGATTATTTCTTGGTGATAATCTTTTGACATCTCATCCCCTTGCTACTTACAGCTCTGTCTTAAGATAGTGTCAAGTAGTGCTGCAGTGACAAGCAGGGCTACAACTTTTATCTGGCCTAATGACAGTATAACACCAGAAAAAATGTCATCCTCTGACATCATGGTGAGCAGTATATTTCTGGGCGACATAAAGACTAGGCTGTTATCTAGTCCTGTATATTATCCTCTTCCCACACACACCCGTAGTCTCACATGAGTGGGTGTGCAAGAGAGCTGGACAGGGCCGAAGAGTGCTGTTGTCATGTCAACATGTGTCTGTTTTTGTCTCTTTTAACATGTAGACAAAAGGGGAAACAATGTTCCGCCCACCCCAGCTTTGTGATGATGTGTGTGGTACATAGATCTGCAAAACCTTAGTCACACAGCTGGATTTTAAGTGCAAGCACAGAGAAATTGTCTTAACAGTGATGGTCAGGAATCCTGAGTACATATAGACTTGTTATCATCCATGGCAACGAGTGAATGTGGTGCCTGTATCTTTTGATCCACAGAAAAAAAAGAACAAAAAAAAAAAAGGAACTTCCTGATAAAACTAGGCTCTGGCTTGTCAAACTGGAAACCACAGACAGTACAATTGACCCAAATAAGTCTGCAAAACTAGATCTGGCCAAGAGGGACTTGGAATATTCTAGTCTCATTTCCCACAGTCTCTCTGATTTTCATTAAACTTTAAACAAAAATGACAAATGTTCAAATGGGGCCCTTGCAGATAAATGCTCTTTAACTGTATTTGTGCTTCTGCACAGCCAGTATACACAAAGGAAAGAAGAAAAAAGATGTTGCACAATAGTGTGGACTCTTATTTCACAGGAACAGGATGGAGGTCCTGAATCTTCACAGTACAACTGAACTGGTGTTGGGTAGCACTTTACAGTCACTGAGCAAAGCAAACAACGTCATTAACATCTACAAGCTACACACCCCTTTCTGCCTGACACATGGTAACTACTGGAGCTTAGTCACTGGTCATAAAAGATTGTAGTGAAACCGTTTTTCTTTTTCAAAAATGGATATAATATTTATAGATGATAATTTGTGATCTTTATAAAAACTGAGCTCTCCAATAAAAGCAACTGATCACAATCTCATTGTGATGTGTCAAGACAAGCAGGGAATCATTGTGGCTGCTTAAAGAACTCACACATCCTTAACTCAAAGCCTCACCTGTGAAGAGGAAGAAGATGAGGACCATAATCATAGTGTATCCAAAGTAGAGGATGGTGCTGGCAGCTCCGATTATTTGCAGCTTCGAGAAGAAGTAGTGTACAGCATAGATAAACAGATAGACTGCTGTGAAGCCGCTGGTCAGGAAGGAACGCCACCACCAGTGGTAGTCCTGGACACACATTACAAAGGAAGACATGTTAGGATCCAATAATGAGGATATGTCAACTGAAATCTGGAGCAGATGGAAAAAGCAGAAATAAAAAGCCGTATTGACGATTACCCTGTAAAAAAATATCAGCATAACATGTAGTCGGGGTGTACGATGGAAAATAAGGGTACGATGATGATATATTTAGGATCTAGACAAAGATACCGTAGATATATTTTTATTTCTTCCTTTGTTACACAAGAAGAACTATAATATGGCAAGTACAGTATATGCTATTAACATTGAATTTATTTTTATGTTGTAACTAATGTTGTAAGTAACTAATGTTTCCAGACTCAAATCTGGTGAATGAGACAAAATTCTCTGAACATTCAGGTACCTCAGCACATAGGTGGAAGTAGCAGAGCAGAATTGTGGCCTCAGAGCAGGTGATGAGAAGGATAATGAAAACCAAGAAGAGGAACCCAAACATGTAGTACATCTGATGAGACCTGAAAAATAAAAGGCGACACTTGACAAAGAGCCAAACTCCACCCTGCTGTAAAGATGGGTGATGGGCATGTTGTTCAAAAGAGGAGCGGCAGACCAATCTGGACTAACAGCATTTCTGTATTCTTACCAAATGCTGTTGAGGATAAAGAACAGCTGGATGAAGATGCAGCCAAAGGGCAGGATGCCACCCATTACTATACCGGGAATAGGCTTTGTAAAGAATGACTGCTCAGGAATTTGACGAGGGATTTGGTTTGTTCGCACTGGCTGCTCAATTGCCTGCACAGGAGCAGAAACACACACACATTTAATCTACAATCAACAATTTCAAGATAGATAAATTCATAAACTAGGAGACATAACTCACAGCCTTCTTGAATCCAAAGTAGGCACCAATGAAGGTGAGGGGCACAGAGATTCCAAACCACAGAGCTAAAATGGCCACCAGAGTGCCAAAGGGGATCGCTGCTGAGGAACCCTCCACCCAAAGGATCAGGTTCATCAGGAAGAAGTCTGCAAACACAATACTAGAGAAGAGAGGTGGACGAAGGACAATGACACAGAAAAAGATAATACATGTGAGATGGATAAAAGCAGTGTGCAAGGCAAAATATGTCACTCCAGCACTCCAAGAAGAACTGAAGTACCAAAATTAGACAAACAAACGAATGCTCAGCAAATGCAGCAAGTGAACGTACCCTGGGCACAAGAGTGCTGTCAGCAAGACGTTCGTCTTCCACTTTTCACCTCCAAAAGCTGAGAATAGAAACAGAGATGGATGTGGATATCATGATGTGTTGATTCTTAAGACTTTAATGAAACTGTCCTACAAAGTTATCCCTGGACTCTTACTTTTGTAAAGGCGTGCAGACACATAGCCAGCAGGAGTTCCCAGCAGAACCCAGAGGACCACAGCACATGTCATGAGAGCCCCTCTGTTGGCCGGGGACAGGAAACCCAGACAGGCCAGGACTACAGTGGACAAACAGTCATCAGTGCACTCATTCAGACATACCAGCACCATTGGAAATTAAGTACTGAAATATCAATACAATCACTGCTTTTAATGCTACTCTCATCCTCTGTCCCATAACTTCAGACTGTAAAACTTAAAATTGGCTTGACAATGTTTGTATATGCCTTTACATGTGTCACCTTGGTTGATAGCGTAGTTCACTATATTTCAGAGGCTCCCACAGAAGGAGACTCAACCTTGTTCTGAACTCCTTTGGTGGAAATATTTAAATATATTATATAAAACTCTGCTAAGGGAATTAAACAAGTATATTTTGGGAGATAAGCTTTTCGTATAATGTCTTGTATTTTAATTCAGTTTTCAAATACACTCTGTTTGTTTAATATACTAAACTTCCTTATATGAATTGCCCTTTGCTTTACAACAACAGGGCAGCCCTTTAGTGTAATACTGACCGCAACAATATATAAATTGCGGTAACAATTGTGTGAGCACAGAAAATGTGACACTGGTGTCACGCCTTGATGTATTATATGTGGTGAACATTAAGTAAAAGTGAAACGAATGATAGAAGTTAATAAGAATGTAACTCTAATATGCAATATATTGCAGCCTAATGTAAAATAGTCCTTACAGAGTGTGATGAAGGTCATGATGAAGATCTGGGTGCCCTGTCCAAGGAACACAGACAGCAACATGCCTTTCCTGGGGGGACGGAAAACATCCCCGTGCACCTGCTTCCACCCCGACTCCTCCTGTGCATCCTCCTGGGAGGGGAGGGACAGCAATACAACAGTCACAATCAAGGCAGTACTTAACATTTGCAAATGATAAAAGCTGAAGGTTAACTGACCACCGAGCAGTGAATACTACCTCACAACCTGCTAGCAAAGCAAAATAAGGTGAAGACTGAGAAAAGTTGGTTTACCAAAAGATGTACAATTTGATGTGGAAAACTCCTCAGTCAGTTCTTAAGTATAACCCCCTTTCTTGAAACTCAAACTCCACACCACAGTTTACGTTCTGTTTTAATGTTTGCCACAATCACACACCCAAACCCTTGATTTAATATCCACAAAAGGTTTTCGTTAAAACAGCTTTCAATAAGCTTACATAGTGTAGAGAGGATTTTTCCTTGGTCGATGGAAGCTTTATCAAGTCTGCCTGTGAAATGTAACAAAATATTTATACTTCTGGGTACTGTGCACCCGGCGTGCCGGGTAATTATCCATGGTGAAATAAGAAAGATTTACCACCACAGACATTAAATTACCTTTTAATCCCCAATAACATAACCTCAATAATGTATAGTCATCTAGCTAAAAACAAGGCTGCTCTTCAAAGTTCACTGAAATACCAGCTACTTTAACGTTAATTTGCATGGTGGCAACATGGTGCACTGCAACACACAAATAACACAAGAACTATGAGATTCAAACTGTACTGTACACTTAAGCGTATAATCTGTTTTTGGCTCATTTCTAACAACTGCATCTTTAAGAAATCTTCACTTGTATCCTAGTGCTTCATATGCACATCTGGATCAGCTCCAACTGAGAGAGGCTCAACAATGCCTTTACCTGGTCCACCTGGTTGTATCTGGCAATGTCCTTGTGCAGGGTTCTCAGCATGATCATGGCAACCATGCCAGACAGGAAGAGGACAATGACCAAGGAGTTCATGATGCTGGACAAACACACAAGACATACCATGGCATCAACTAACAAGCATCAAGACTCAGGTAGTTTTAGGAAGAGAGTGTTTCTGTGGTGCACAATGTGAAAAAAACATCTTCATACCTAAACCACTGGATGTTTGTGTGAGGCATGGAAACCAGGATGTAGTCCCACCTAGAGGCCCACTTGATAGAATTGTTTTCCTGTAAAAAAAAAAGTTATTCCCAAAATCATCACAAATACATTTTTGTTTTTTCCCCCATTCTCAGTGGTACATAGTAATTGTTATATATTAAGTGCATATAATTTGTTATACAATACATCATATAGCTTGGAGGCCTACCTCAAATGTGACAGAGTAGGTGTAAATTATTGACACATCATTATCAAACTCGCCAGGGACCTCCATTGGGCTACCTCCTTCACAACTTGGGTTTTTCTCATCCGTATTTTTGATACTGTTGTGTAGGAAACACACAAAATCCTTCATGTCAGATTATTAATGAATCTGGTGTTAGTTTTGGATGGTGAGTTGCCATTCAGTCGCAACATGTTAAGGTAAAGCAGACCTAAATTAAAAACACAACCAACCACAATTACCTCTTTGGCTCGAGAGTGGCAGCGACCAGCCGAGCCCCTCTCCATCCCTCTGATGCTCCACTGTGGTATGTGATCCTGATGTCCACATGGTTGAAGACGTAAAATGTGTTCTTCTTGTTGAACTCCGACTGAAAAAAAAAAATCGTATTTAATATCAGGTACTCAGATTCCTTAGGGTAAGATTTGTAAACAAGCATCTGTATGTTTTTGAGTATCTCCTACAGTATACTGTACTTATAACAAGACCTCCAACGTCACCTTTATCCTACTTATGTCACTTGTACTGTTCTGTATCTGTATGGCCTGAATCAATTCTGATAATGTGATCTGATATTTTTGGTTACATAAATGACTTCAATAATTCAATAATTTAAAACACCACTTTTGTATTTTAATACAAGAACCCTATATGCTTTATAAATACTCACTAAAATAAGCAAAATTACATATATTACTTAATATATATATATTATAACTAGATACAAATTATTACACTTATTATCAGTTGATGTGAAAATACTAAATTACCACATATTTCAGGGACATCACTGACAAATCAAAGGATCCCGGGTAATTCAATGTATCAGAATGATTACCAGATGACCAATTAGGTAAAACTGAATATGTTAAGTACACGTTCATAGACAGAAATCACAACTCACATTGATAACACAAGCATCTTTAGCTCTGCCATCTAAGGTAACAAGGCAGCCAATGGGGAAGCCCGGGTTGCAGTACTTCTGACCATCTTCCACATCGTAGCACCATGTCACTGGCATGTTGTCAATGATCCTGAAAAAATAATTGCTTTAACTCAACAGGCGTCTTATTAATCAAAGTCTGTGCTCATATCTGTTTGCTGACTATTTTAATTTACTGCTGTCATCCATCTCTCAAACAAAAGCTTCATTTAACAAAGCACTCACGCATAAAGGCTTATAATACCAATCTTTTACTAACCAGTGGTGCTGGTAGTTCAGCTGCATTCCCATCTTCAGAAAATCCAGTTTGGTTGCATCCTCCTTGGTACCTTTCTTGTAGCTTTTTGTGCACACCGTCTTGCATTTAACATCTTGTTTGAAGTTGAACTGGAAAAGACAGATGAGTCACGTTGTATCAACACAATATACTTAACAAATGGAACTTATATTGAATCTAATATAAGCAACATAATTAACGCCATGCAGGCTTTTCTGGTTTACACCCACCTTGTATGGTGAAGACTCAATTCGTTCACCAAACAGCACCTGTCCAAGGTTCTCAGAAGGCCTCTTTTCCTTGACATCTTTGCAAAAGTCAAACCTTTTAACAAATTCAAAGATGGTCAAACACAATGAGAGGATGATATTGAGCTTGGAAAACGTATATCTAGACATTACACAAATAGCATCAAGCAGAAAGGAAATGCTACTTACACATCATACTCATAAGGCAGGACTGACTCCACTGAGTCCAAGCGATTGACAAACAGCTGAATCTCTGTCTGTAAAGAAGCAAAACCAGTTTGTCTGCCAGTCTATATTTGTTGAACTGAAACAAAGACAAATGGGTAGGCTAGAATCAGGCCAAACCTGTGCTGAGTGCTGTGCAGTTACCAGGCCGAAAGCTGACAGGGTTGGCCATGTTTCGGGTCCATTCATACAACTAATATTAATTAGGAGGGAATTACTCAGTCGTAACCAAAGACTAACTCATTTGTGGTAGATCGTTATACTTAATCTGTCTCTCAAAAGGGTAAATGATTTGCTAGATCCCAACGTCTTGGCCAGTCCAAACTTAGCTGGTCTGTGCCAGGTAACGTTAGCAGAGCAGTGATCAGTCAGGTTTGTACAATGTTGACTATTATCTGTTGTCATTCATTATTTGAATCGGTGTGTAAACAGTCTAATACTAGGCTTGTGAAACACCCGACACCTCAGTAAATGTATATATTCCCTTGGCAATGACAGAGAGTGCCCACAAAAATAATTAGCAATGCATCAGAATACTATCCCAGTGCTCCGATTCCAGGTAATAGCCGGGGCCTAAGAAGAGGGCTGGCTAGCTAGCAAGACAACGGAAGACAACAAATTGCAATGGCTATGCCAATTCCAAATACAGCAGAAAATCCACAACATTACATAGGAATTGTGAGTCTTAGGAATTCACCGTACCTGGCAATCTTCACCACCTTTGCCGTCTTCACAAAAACTCACTGGGGCTAAACCCGGAAGATAAAACGCCGAGCACGAACAGAAACAGAACACTAGCAAATAAACCAGCACAAAACCAAAGTGTATCCGCCTCTTCATTTTTAGCGGACACGGTACTTCGAATATTTTGTATACTTATGTCAAAGGAGAGGGTTCCTTCTTGCAAGGGAAGGGAATGTTTTCTAGCGGTACACTGTTAGCTAGGTCCTTCTACTCGGGACGCAGAGGCTGAGCTGACCTGTCTGGCGCAACCAGCATCCGTGACGTACAGCTCTGTCAAGCAAACCGGAAGTCACAAGACTAGCACCAGAAGTCAAACGATTTTACCTTCGAAATAAATACGTACAATAGGTGATCTGTTTAGTATGTAGGATTTATACATTTATAGGCGATGTACACATACCCATCAATTCGTTTGTAGGATAATTCTGTATAAATGTGATTATAAAGAAATACATTCTGAAACTGAGCCACACGTACATCGCAAATGGTCTTACACTGAAAGGATCACATCGGACGTCATATTTTCTGACCGACTTGACACCGTGGAAGTAACACTGACGTTGCTTATAGGTTGCTGCTCGATAAACATCCTCGTGTTTGCTACGAGAACAATGCTGTGTTTCATACTGCACGTAAGCAGGGTCGGTGTAGAAAGTCACACAGCTTCTTTGCTATAAGTTAGAAAAACGCTTAATGAAAGACTGTGGCAGTAGTACTAGATATAACAAATAACATTCAGATAATACGGCCTAATTTTAGAGATCATTGTAAAAGACGCCTGACTAGAAAAATCGGAACGGGTAGCCTACACAGATGCTGTAAACAGATCTTGGACAGAAAAAAACAAAATGTGCAAAATGTCATCCACTACATCTACTCTTAAAACGTATATGTTTTTGTGATCTTGAATGCTATTGTTATTAAAAATGACCCACTATGAAATAATTACTCCTTAACCAAAAGAGGCACAAAAACGAGAAATGCTGGTATTCTTGAAAAGCCTGTTTGATGGATCATCTCATTACAACCCAGTTTGTGTTACTTGTTGATCAACATATTGGTTACCTGCCATGAGCTAATATCAGCCTGGCCGGTTTATCTGTCTAGCCCTTGTTGAAAGTAAGTGCATTTTTATTTAAGTACTGTACATTTTTGTACAATGTTGAGGTACTTGTAGGCTACTTTACTCAAGTATATCCATGTAATGCTTCATCATACTTCTATTGTTCCATCTTGACTAGTTACATTAAAATGCTGCTTACATGTTAATGCATCACTATTGATGACACAAAATATATCTAATAATATATCTAATATATTTTGTTGTGGCATTCTAATGACTGAATTGAACTATCTGATTCTATAACTTCCTAAAGCTCCATTTTATACCATACAATTCACTTCATATTTTCTAAGGAAGGAAGTCTTACATTTATCAAGCTCATACTGATGAAATATAGATATACTTATAGAAAAAGTCTCACCAAACTGACCACAAACCTATCCTCCCTATTGGGTAGGTTCTGACAGTTAGATACTGTCCCCTCCATATAAGAAGGACAATTTAGGTATGCTCGAATTTTCTTTCCCTCTGATAGGGCTGTGGCTGAAAAGGGGCTTAAGAATCTGTCACAAGAAAGAATGCATAGCCGACATCAGGTTGAAGGCCATGCTTCAGGAGATTAAGGAATTTATTTCTGAATAATTGGTTTAATAGGTCTTGTAAAACCTTTTGATGATTTGTGTGATTGTATCCAAAATAGTAATCCACACTGGCTACTTTTGGTCTCCAACATAACAATGAGCATTGGTGCATTCAGTGGTGTCATATATTATAATATTGTTGAACTGGGTATTTTCTTCTTTTCCTTAACTGTAAGTGAAGTTCCCATCCACTCAAAAATGTGTTTTTCTTATTGTTAGTTCCCTTCACTGTGCAGAGTTTGACACTAGACTCTTTTCACATTCATCTGTTGGGTAAAGGTTTCTCTGTGCTCACTTTAAATCTGAGTTGAAGTCTGATAGCAGCCAGCCTACAAGCATGATTTTGTGATAACTAGTTTGGAACTTCCAGCTTATACAAGTGTGATGTGGAAACGTTTTTACATGTTGTATAACTTGTCTGGGGGGGATTTTTATATACAGGACCGATTTGAATTTATTCATGCTACAGTCAAATCATGCTCACGTAATAATAAAATAAAACTAACGTGATTCGCGATTTCAACTGTAGGCGGCAGCGTTACGCCGTGGGGCGTCTGGTCTGCCGGAAACAGGATAGAAGAAGAAGGAAGGGCGTGGAAGATCTGTCGTAACCCACACAAAGCGGCGGCATAGTGCTGTCTGGTAGCAGCTGGCTGCGTGCTTGCACCGTTAATATAACATTAGTTGTATGTATTTTTTATGCTTTTAAAGTAGCGTGTTAGCATTTGTAAAGCCCGAGCCCTTCGTTAGTTCCTTGAATGCTTGCCAGCTAGCGTTAGCTAAATAAGTAGCTCCAACCGCTGGCACGTTTATCGCCATTTTGCGCGTTCAACACCCCAAGACTTTCGCCAGCAGCAAGGTATTCAGAAGTGTTTGCATACTGAGGTCAATACAACGCTATATGCTTGTGTTTGTAAACGCTCAAAGTCCCAATGACAAACGTTACATACGACCCTTCATTTGTTGTAGGTGGTGGATATTGCAGCATGGCAGAGGCAGACCGACCAGGGAAGCTCTTCATCGGAGGGCTGAACACCGAGACCACCGAGAAGGCCCTGGAGCAGTACTTCAGCAAATATGGCAGGATTGTTGAAGGTGTGAATGCAGCCACTGTTGGGCATTTTATTCTCAATTCGTTCTGTGGTTAACTTAAAATGCAACACTGTTTCCGTTATTTTTAAGAATTTTAATTGCTAATAACTGTTTTTAATAAGGTGTGTGTGTCCTAACTTGGCTCTAATTATAAAACTATCAAATGTCTGCTTTTTCAGTTTTTTCCTTGGGGCCGTGAATTACATTTAGGCTCATTTTCATTTAATGCTATTTTCAGAATTAGTTGTGAATTTATTAAATGATTATGTCATTTTATATTACTTACACTGACTCAGGTGTACAATCACCAGCTCATGTTTTTCCTGCTGCTCCAGTCCCTATTTTTTTGCAGCAGGAAATAATAAACCCCTTGAACAATGAAGGGGACACATTGATTAAAATCGAGAGTCTTAATTACAGCTAGGTAGTAAAAAGAACATGCTTTTGTGTAACTTTAACTGTTGCAAAAATGTTTTATCTTTTTTGTCTGCCAAACAATGTAATCCACTTAAACAGTCACAAAGGACAAGCTCTCTCCTCACT
This sequence comes from Enoplosus armatus, assembly GCF_043641665.1. Classification (NCBI taxonomy): domain Eukaryota; kingdom Metazoa; phylum Chordata; class Actinopteri; order Centrarchiformes; family Enoplosidae; genus Enoplosus; species Enoplosus armatus. Next base: position 15,335,494 of record NC_092189.1, read on the forward strand.
CTGTATTTCCTAATTCCAGTTATTTTGATGAAAGACCGTGAAACAAACAAATCAAGAGGCTTCGCTTTTGTTACTTTTGAAAGTCCAGCTGATGCAAAGGATGCAGCACGTGAGATGAATGGAAAGGTACTCACTGACTTTAATCAGCCGTAATCTTGAGAGATCTGCTTGAAATTGTGATTGTAATTGTAACTCTTCTACCACAGTCTCTTGATGGCAAGCCTATCAAAGTGGAGCAAGCTACAAAGCCTCAGTTTGAGAGTGCTGGCAGGCGAGGACCTCCACCCATGCACTCGCGCAGTCGTGGTCCTCCCAGAGGCCCCCGTGGTTCCAGGGGAGGTGGTATGAGGGGCCCACCATCCAGAGGTATATTATTAATTAATTTATGTATCGCATATGTAACATTCTCGTTGAATGTTAATAATGTGTTTTTAATATTTGCCTTTCTTGTCTGTGAAAAGACTACTATGATAATTCAGGGAATGTAGAACCCTTCTTTAAAGGGATGTCATCCAGAGGCCCCCCTCCGCTAAAGAGAGGACCCCCAGTTCGTAATGGAGGTCCCCCACCCAAGAGGTCTGCCCCGTCTGGTCCCATGAGCAGAGGTAAGAGAAAGGCAATTCTGTTGGTACCTACCTCAATTTAAATGCACCCAGAGATGTGGAAGAAATTCTAAAATTGTACCTGGGTGTGCTGGTGGTGTAGACTTCAACAGGTTTTAGAGCCTCCAATTTTCACTTATCTAGTTCTCCAGCAAGTACCCAGATGGACTGTGTGTACCTCAAAGGTATTTGGTGATTAATTAGCCAGTTTGTCATTACTTTGTGTGTTCCAGCCCCCATGTCAAGGGACAGGGATCCCTACGGTCCACCCCCTCCTCGCAGAGACTCCATGATGTCCAGGAGGGACGATTATCCATCACCAAGAGATGACCATTACAACTCAAAGGATAGGTAGAACAAACAAACGTTTTGGTTACTTAATAGAAATAAAACAAAAGAATCCTGATTAAGATATGATCCAAATTCATTCATATATTATAATTTTAACAGTTTTTGTCACTTACGGAGTAAAATATTTAACACATCATGGCTACAGTTTTGCAGTTAATTATGATATGTTTCACAGCTACTCCAGTCGGGATTATAACTCCAGAGATTCGAGGGACTATGGACCTCCTCCCAGAGATTATTCATACAGGGAATACTCCAATTCCAGTTCCCGAGATGACTATGGGTCAATGTCAAGAGGATACAGGTATGAATACGGGTTGGTACAAAAAGTTAAAAACTGAGATCAGATCTCACCTGGTCATTAACTAACAATTTTTCCTGTTATCTAGTGACCGCGATGGTTATGGGGGAGGCCGGGAACCCAGAAGCTATATGGACCGTCCAAGTGGTGGCTCCTACAGGGATTCATATGAGGGTTACGGTAAGATATGACTCCATGAGTGTAATGGCAACAGATAACCACTGTCGCACAAAGAAGAGCTGCACAAATAACCAACCAAAACACAGCTCTGACTACCGCAATCTCCAGGCACAAGACGCTGCAGTTTTCCCCCTTCCCAGAGGAAACACCATTTCAGGCAGCCTCTTTAAACTTTTTTTTCTTTCCCTTTGCTGCATCCCTGACCTGCGGGTCCAAGTTGCATATTTTCCTGCTATTAGAAATATATAACCATTGGCACCTCAATTGAACAACAAAATTAGATTCAAAAGCTGTGTCCACATATCACAGTCCATATTACCGCTGCATTCAGCAAAAAAAATGTTTTTGTGGCAATGTCATGCAGACATAACGCAGAATATTTAATGTGCCCCAGAGAGCTTGCAATCATAAGGAACCCCAAAAAGTCCTTGGAAACACCCGTTGACCACTCGGTATGTGTTGCAAAGCACTCCCTCAAGGAGTACCGTTCAAAAAACCATCAAGACAACTCTGAGAACCTCGTCCTTACCTGCAGTTCTAACACTTGGAGCTCTAAAAGGAAAAATGGCTACTCAAATCAATGGCATGCTGAAATGGGTAACACTGCCCGTTTGTTCCCTGTGCTTGGATATGTTACTGCCCGTATCAACCAAATATCCTTGTTAAATGTAAGACCGATAACATGATGGGACATTTAAACATGTCGTCCATTTCCTATTACTTGTCACAGAATGAATTCTATTGGCACAAAAATGAGCACTTGACCGTGCAAGAAAATGTGTCAATTGAACCTTGCCAATTACCTGACCCATTGACCCTGCAGGTAACTCTCGCAGCGCCCCTCCTTCACGGGGCCCCCCACCATCCTATGGTGGGAGCAGTGGAAGCAGTCGTTACGATGACTATGGCAGCAGTTCCCGGGATGGCTATGGCAGTCGTGACAGTTACCCCAGCAGTCGGAGTGACCCATATCCACCTAGCCGTGGTGAGCGAATGGGCAGGCAGGAGAGGGGCCCAGCTCCCCCTGTTGAGAGAGGCTACCCTCCTCGTGATTCATACAGCAGCTCAAGTCGTGGAGGGCCACGTGGTGGCCGTGGTGGCAATCGACCTGATAGAGGAATGGCTCGCAGCAGATACTGAACTGAACTGGACTGGAAAGCACATTAAAGCAAACGTTCTCCGTGCACAGTTACAAGTGTTTTGGAAATCTGCCAACAAGACAAAATAGCCATGTCTGTGGAATATGAAGCTTAGCTTTGAACTGTACCTTGACTTTCCCAGTTTTTTATGTGTAAATCTAATTTGTTTTTTTAGTATTTCTCTTGCTCATGTAACAGTACAGTTACCAAGTGAGTGTTAGTTTTTGTACATTCAGTGCTGGTGAATCTGCAATGCCCTATACGTCTGGCTTTCCTACACTAATAAAGCTTTTAGTTGTACCTTGACCACTGCTCATCGATTTTCAAAACAAGACCAGAGACATGCAACATGAATGTTGAGTGACAACATGATCTCCTTTTTTTACAAAGTTTTCTGTGAAGCTTAGGTGAGTCTCTGCTCGTTCTATATAAATAGTCGAGTGACTTGAGTTCATTCTTAAGACGAATGTGCCATCAACTGGACGCTACTGTTTTCAAGAGTTAGGCAAATGTTACTGTCAAAATGTTCCAATGTAGTTTCCTTGGAAATGGATCCATCACCCTAGAGCCATTTGATGGCATGCAACGACAAAACCAAAGGCAACAACAACCAAATGCAACTCGACTGGTAGTCAACAGCTGGTAAGCAAAGCAAACCTCTTTGTTTCTCATGAGTTTCTCATTGTCCTGTATTGCAGTCTCCCTTCAAAGGGAGATATTCAAGACAACTTTTGCCTCAGAGGACAAAAAAAGGGAGGTCAACTGAATGTGCCTTTTTTGTTGTAGTCCGTTTTCATCAGCTAACATTGTGCAGCACCATCCCAAGAAGTTTCGTCCCTTTTCAGCAATGAAAGTTTAACAGCCATTTTGCCAACTGAGCCCTCAAAACAATGATCCCTTTTGCCTAACCAATCGTCCAACCTCAGTAAAATGATTGGCATCTGTGAAGTTTTAAATCCTACGTAAAGATGTCTAGACATTTGTAAGAATGTTTTTCTTGGTAAAAATCCAAATCCATTTTTGAATTAAGAGCCATTTTCTCAGTATCGAAACATTTTCCACAAGCATGCCAATTCAAACAATGGAGACCTCTGGAAGAACGCCACCGTCCTAACTGCCAAACTGGACACAATCACTGAAGCGAAATCGCAGTCGGACCAAGAACTACAAAATAATTCTCAGATGTCTTATGAATACATGATTAAGAGAAGGGCAACATGTTAATATTATGTTCTCATTGCAGGATGAACACCCCTCCAAGGCAACTGCCCTTGCAACTTACCTGAATTGTATCTTCAAGTTGTTGGACCAGTGAAACCACAGTGCACCAGTGCGGGTATGTCCACCAGACGAATCGTAATAAGTGTTGATGGTGTGAAAGGAAAGTACCATCGCGGAACATTATGGTAAGTTATAACTACAGCACAGTATGCAAGTTCTTTGCAAAGTAATGTTTTTGAATACTGTTATGTAATAAGTTGTTTTTAATGTTAACTGTCTTTCAGATGCTGGCACTGGCCTCTGTTCAGGCTGCTGGCTGAGTCTTCAAGTGGAAATGCGTGTTGAACGTGGAAGAACACAGGCTGAGGACTTGCTCAAATTTACATTGTGTGGTGTTTTAAATAAAGACTTTGAAAATAGCTTTGTTTCATCAATTTTGTCTTGTCATGAAACAAGAATGCAATTGGCACAATTCTCCCCTGACCTGGTGACTGTAACTGTATTTTTTAAATGGAGCTGAGGCCTTGTTTTTTTTGTTGTTGTGATTGTGGAACTTTTCTAATAGTGATAAATGATTAACTTTGACCATACTGACTTTTTAGATCTATTGAGGTAATCATGTAATTTCTTCAAGCAAATATCACAATTAAGTTAACGTAAATTATTCATGGCTTGACATAGCACTAGTCATACAGCTTTTACTGCTGTGTCAGAAAACTTCAACATGACCCGTCTTGCATCTTGGATCAACATTTTAAACTACACTGTAGATGCTGTGGGTTTCAATTGGCTCAGTTGCCACAAAATAACCCTGCTAATGAATGTGAGCAGACTACATGTCAGACTGATCACATATCCTGAGTAATTCCAAATATAATAATAAGAGGGAAATTGCCCTTAGCCAACATGTTCCACTTTGCAGTGGAAAAAGACTCTTGACTATTGTTGAGGTGCCTGTTTGCCAGTAGGGGTGATCATCAGTTTTGCGTATAGAAAAAGCGTCGTCCTTCCCCCACCGCCTCTTTTTTAACTTCTAGCAGAAGTGCGGATGTGAGTTGCATATTGATACGGAACAGGCCGCCAGTTTTTTTTTTAAGCAATGCGTGCTTAGGCAATGATCATTTTGTGGAGCTATGAATCCAGAGGAGCAGACAGTAACGTGGTTAATATCACTAGGAGTGCTCAGCTCGCCTAAAAAGAACATAGCGGACCCGGAGGAGTTTTTGAAAACATCGCTGAAGGATGGGGTCGTCTTGTGCAAGCTCACGGAGAGACTCATACCTGGCTGTACTCCCAAGGTGAGTTGATTTAAGTTAATTCAAGTCAACAAATGCCAAATGACCGACGACTCGTGTTGAAAGGAAGGGAGGGGTTTGATTAAAACATACAGACAAGCACTTCTCTCTGCAGCAGGCCTTTCGTGTTTGTAGCCCACAGTGGTCGAGCCGGGAAGTTTTAACAGCTGCCTGTTTTGAGTGGTGCATCGAATTACTGCTGCATTTTGGTGACTTTTCAGATGTGAGATTTCAAAATGTGGTTTCCTGTGAAGCGAGGAAAATGTTCCGCATTCTTGTTATGAGCGAGTCGGTGTGAACACCCACCAAAACAGGACACATTTCGGTAGGAAGAGTGCGTGAAACGTTGAGCATACACCATATTGGAGAGACCAAGCAGGTGGATTCCACCGGCCTCACAGTTTTTAAACAACTTTTGTTTTGTTTGACGTGATAAATCAACGTCAATAACATGCTTGGTTTAGTTGTTGAGATGACAAAGTTGATAATGATAAACAACAGTTGCAAAGACAGTTCGTCACTTCCTCACTTCCCGGTGCGACCTCCCCTTTGAAAAAACGGCGTCAATGTAACGGGAAATAGCTAACTGGAATAAAACCGGAAGTAGTAACTTCTCTCTTGAATGATGTACTGTCCTGTCTAGATTGTTGCTCTGTCTGTTTTGCATACACTGACCTAAAAACGAAACAGTCTGGACTTACAAGCAGCGAAAAGACAAACATGTCCTCCATATTCGTTTTCGAACGTTGCGACGTTACCGAACGTTGCGCCGTTAATGAGGATTTTATTTTGAAAGTTGGAAAAGTGAGCGGATGTTTTGCTTAAATCTGGCTGCTTTGACGTTGATGTGGTGTTAATGGTTGTGTGTGCATGAAGGAGACGCAGGAAGAATCCACAGTTATTTTGTCAACTGTAGGTTTACCACATTTGGATTGCTACAGCCATGTTACTTTGTGCGCTTTTGTGTGTAACTGAAATGACAGTAGCATCGGCGTTAGGTAAGTGCTCGTGCCAGATGCCTATCTGCCATACTAAGCCGAGGTGTGTGTTTATATATTTATCTCGTGTGTGTGTGTGTGTGCTCAGTATTGCCAGGATCCGAGAACTGAAGCCGACTGCATTTCCAACATCAGGGAGTTTTTAAGAGGATGCTCGTCCTTGAAAGTGGAGGTAAGTTGCTATGTATGTCAAGTTTCATGTCGCCCACAAACGTGCGATGTTTTGACCTCTCTCTTTCATTATCTCCTCAGCAGTTTACAAAGACTTAAACACACTCTTGCTTGTGTTTTGATCTGCTTACTCTGCTGGCATATGTTTTCCTCACACGTCCACGTTGTCAGTCAGAAAGGGAACTGTTGGCCCTTATGACAAGTGTCTCTGTTTTCAAACTTAGTTTTTCAACAGTATTTACTTCCTTTTAAATTCCCTTTCTCTTTCATGCTGCAATGGCGTTGGTATTTGTCTGTTTCTACAAGGTAAAAAACTCCCCTAAGCATACACTGCAGGTCTGTATTGCTGAGACTACGTCCTAATATTGGAACGAGGCAAATCATTTGCAGATGTTGGGAGTTTTCTCTGTCTCTGTACCAGCCTGTTTGTGACTGCCACACTGGACAGTAATTTATAAATAATCTTTTCTGGTCATGAATCACATTGTGTGGTTTCTTTAAACAGCTAATTGAGTCAGCAAGCCTGGCTCACTGCAAAATTAAGTGGTTCAGTAGTTCTGCCCAGCTGGCTTGTTATGTCTGGGAGGTCCCCTTTGCTTTTATCCACCAACCCTGCCGTAGCCCGTAATTAGACCTTTTGCGGACAGCCAGTAGCTCATGGCCAGAAGTTTTTGCAGAGCCACTGTCAAATGTATCAGCTAGGGGATGTCTGTGGCGCTACAGCAAGCCCTACCCATCCTTTTGGTCAGTGACGTGATCATGGTTGGAGAACTTTTTCTATCTCTTTTTTTGCCATTGCAAATAGTGCCTGTTTGTCCTGTGACCGCGCAAAGAGAGCAGTCATGCTGCTTTCACTTCTGCCCCGAGATGCAGAAAGAGGAAGCGCCAATTACTGCTCAAAGCCTCTGATTTTTTGCTGTGTTATAAACTGCACAAGATGATTTGCTCAGATTTTATACACTACTACAATATACAGCATGTATTCACAACATGACTCATGGAAACCCATGAGCAAGATCTCAATACTGGCAACAGTTATTACTGATCAAGGTTGATACTGTAATGTCTAATAATAATAATAAACATTATTTATATAGCACTTTTCTTAACAATGTCACAAAGAGATAAAATACTATAATACAATAACAATGATAATAATAAATATAAATAGATGTAAGACCTATTTGTTCATTCATTTTGTTTTATCAATGCAAATGGATTTTTCCAGTATTTTCTACTTTTAAAATTATTATGTATAAATCTAACGTTGTGTTTCTTACGTGATGAAAAGCAAGGAAGCAGAGTAAATCTTGCTAGTCGTGTAGACCCTAACGCTGACCTCATACCCCATGATGTAATGGTCACACTTGCTTTAACTCTGACTGACGTTGTCCACAACTCATGACTGAGGCTGTACTAGTCAAACTCTATATTTAAGATGTTTTATTTAAAATGTGAAACCTTATCCGCTGGAGGAAAGAAGATATCTGTCTGAGACAGAGCAAGTAAGCAGTGTGACTGTGTGTGTGTGTGCGAGCATCTACGTGTGCGTGCAAGTGCACAGCGAATCGCAAATGAGTCTGGCACTGTCTGTTTTATTACAAACCACTAAGTCACAAAATATGGGTCACACTCAACCGTTGTCCGTTTTTATCTCTGTCTTGTTATAAGCTTATTCAAATCCCTGTGTGTGTTTCTATTGTTTGTGCTGCAGCCTAGTGTGTGTCTCTCACTCTCTGCCTTGTGTGGACTTACCTCACATCTGAGCAGTAGTGCTTGCTATCATTAGTCTAATTTTGAAATTTCATTTCTGATGGATTCCAGGTTGTATGGGGTTTTTGGTCTAATGGCATCTTCTCTGTTTCTTTTCCAACCAGGGGTTTGAACCAGAGTGGTTATACACTGGTGAGAATTTTGGCAAAGTACTGACCACTTTGCTGGCAGTCAACTTTGCCACACAAGGTAAGAGTTTCACAGTCTCTTTCTGAACCTCCAGTCCCCCATATTGCAGACTGCTTGATAATGTTTTCTCTGACAGTAAAGAATCAAACAGTAGTGAGCAGTAGTGTTGGTTTTTACATTACAGTATCCTGATGTGTTAAAGAACTGCACAAAATGCTTCTTCTTCTTCACTATTCATCCCTCCACTGTCACTCGATGCAAACGTTTCAATAAATAATCTTAGATAATGAATAAACACTACGTGCAGCTACATATTCGCAGTGGCCAGGAGATGCCTTCTGCCTACTGCATGTGCTCTGATGGTGGTCTTTGTCATTTTTTGTCACAGACTTTGTCCATGCAGCCATTCTGCATCATGATTGGGTGTGTTACCCATGGGCAGCTGGCATGGCAGTGTGTGTTTGTGTCATGCTGGGTGCCATGTTTACTCATGTGCATCCATAGCTTGATACACCTTGAATAATATCCTCCTTTTATTTTATGTGTTTTATTTTTTACATTTAGATTAAGCTCAGAATGAAGCAAAATGCGTAAAGTGACTGAATATGAGTGTGTCGCTTTTAGACACACATACACCCCCTTCTCAAGTGCATTTCTTCAATAAGGACGCAGCATAAAATGGTTCGCAGTGCAGCAGCCCCACAGCAGTTTGGGGCTAATTACTTCACTAGAGAGTCCTTGTTTGGGGGGCACTAAAGAGGTAATACCAGTCTACTTCCTGCTCACAGCTGCCAGAGACCCAGCAGCCTTATAATTATTTAGTCAGCGTTTTTAGACCAATCTGCCACCTCTGCATGCTTTGTAATAAATGCATAATGTTCCGGGCTATTTGAGAACATGTGTTTGTGACGTTCCTGTATGTAAACAGTGTAGCGGGATATGTGCCTTAGATTGTGCCTGAATGAGTAAAGATGGAGCATCATATTAGCGCTCTGGCTAATGATTATTTTCATTACTGATTTATGTTTCTGGTTAATTGATTAGTCTATAAAATAGAAAAACGACCTTCACAGTTTGCCAGACCCCTCCAGTTGTCATCTTCAAATTGCTTGTTTTGTCTGACTAACAGTACAAAACCCAGATATTCAATTTACAATGATGTAAACAGACAAATCCTCACATTTCAGAAGCGAATAGCAACAAATGTTGATAAATTACTTAAAGGATTAATGTATTATTAAAATTGACCCATCAATTAATCGGCTAATTGTTTTATTACCTTCCTTTGGTGATATGGTTACATTTGCTTTGACTTTGTTAATGCATGATCAATCTCTTGAGTGCACTTAAATGAAGGGGAGGATGCGTGCCACAGTGTGAGATGTGGACCAGAAGCCTCTGTCAGTGCTGGGCTCTGCTTGATATGCAAATTTTTTTATAGGCTGTCTATGCCCAGCAGCTGTTCTCTCATCTTCAAAAGTGAACTTGATTTGAAGTGGATTAGTCACAAGTTAGTTGATAGGATCAAACATAAGGGGCCTCTGTGTTTTTACTCGTGATCCTCTTCCAAGCCTAGCTTTGCTTTTGCCTTATACGTTTCTGTGCCCAGCGTTTATGTTTGTTTAGGGTAAGTGCTTTTGAACATAGCCTGCATACGAAAATAACAGCGGTAACCACAGAGCTTAGCTGACAGAAGGGCTTGTTAGGCCTCTCTGTGTGTGACATGTGGGATCCATGAGCCCCTCCTGCGGTACATGTGGACTACCCACTGCCTTCAGTGTCCTTTTCTTCGTATCAGTTAGGCCTCCCTGACGTCTCAGCATATGGAAAACAGGAGGGAATCTCCAGCCTTTTTCCATCTTAACATTACATAGATTCCAAATGACCTGCTGATAAAATACGATTACACAAAAAAGTGTTACCATAGCACATTTTACTGCCTTTAAGTGAAAGTGCACCAAAGCATTTGTCCATTTTCTAGTGTCTGTGTTGAACTCCTTATTTGATCTGAATTTGAGGTTACTAAGGTGCTCTCATTACTTTTTAATTTTTTTGTAATTTGCTCAATGATCAGACAGTAGACCTGGCTAGCATCCAGTTGGCCTTTGATAGGGAGTCTTCAGTTAGTGTGTTTTCTGCTTGTTAGCCCGTAAGAGGTTGCAGGGCTTCAATGTGTCACTTTTCAAGTGAGTGCTGGCAACAAAATGAATACGTCCGCATCTCAAAGACTGCACACACACAGCTGGCAGCCGGCAGCCACTGACCCTAAATCACTGTTCCTCTGCTGCAGTGGCTCGGTGATGACACTGTAGAGGGGTTGAGCATCGGTAACGTAAATTAGATTTTTCATTTCAGAAAAGAGACGGGGTTGGAGTGCGTTCTGTTAAATATGTGTCAATTAGTCAGAATGAACGTATTTGCTGGACCAACAAACAGACTGTATGAGTGATCACTGAGACATATTTATATTATCACCCAATGACTGCATGTTGCCTTCTTTTCTTTTTTTTTGATCTTGTTTCGGAGCGGTGTGCCACTTTTGGTTAAATCAGATGATTCCATCAGGCATTGTAAATGTGTGTGTGTACTGTCCTGGGGCTGTGCAGAGCAATGGACCATACTCTCATGAATTATCATCAAATTGTCAGCCTCCAAAGTATGTGTGCACCTGTGGCAACTGTGATGATGATTTTGTGTGTGCAAGTCATAAGTTCAAACATCAATGTAACTGAAATAATGGAGGCTCCACATTTCCTCTGTGTGTGTCCATAGACTGTGCAGCTGAGAGGTCATGTCCGCAGTCTGGTGCCCCCTCTCCTAGTCAGTCGACATCTGCACACACACTCTCCTCTGCCAAATCCAAAGGCTCTCTGCGTAGACAATCTAAATCAGTGGTATGGTCTCTTCTATATATATCTACATCTTCTGTCCTCCTGTTGTCTACTCTCTTCACATGCTTGAAACACGTTCACCCCTGTTTGATTTCCCACATCTTGCACATTTTTTCATACAGGTAATTTAGCGGTTGTTTACACCAGATGACTACACATTGTATTCCCTTGCACAATGAATAAATAATTATCAAGAGAAGCACAAAACATTTGATTCAAAGCCCTAGCTGAATCTAAAAGCAAAGACTGGTTGAATATTTTTTCAATTCAAATGTTTATATGCACATATTTTTGCTGATACACCTCATGAGGTTTGTGTTTGTGTCGCTGACTGTCTATGACAACCACTCCAACAGGAGATGTCTGAGAACGGTGGAGGTGGGCAGCAGATGGTGAAGGCCCGCTTCAACTTCAAGCAGAACAACGAGGATGAGCTGTCTTTCAATAAAGGTGACTTGCTCCTCGTGACGCGACAGGAGGAGGGAGGATGGTGGGAGGGCTCACTCAACGGCAAGACGGGCTGGTTCCCCAGCAACTACGTCCGCGAGATCAAACCCTGCGGTGAGTTGAGCCTCTCAGTCAAGATCATGAATTCCTGAGTATCGTAGTGCTGTCCGTTTCAAAAGGAGTTTATTACAAACTTTTTGTGTAATGTACAAAATACACTTTTAGCTAAACTTTGGAGGTGTAATGATGGTGCTGTAGTCAGGTATGGTCATGTTGCAAAATAGATGGCAACTTAGTTTAGCATTATGGTCCGGGAGATTTTTGGCATTATTTGTGTTCCAACACTTAGTTTTAACACTAATTAGCACAAAATAAAAAAAATTTGCAGGAGAGAATATGAGATATAAATGCTGAGGTCTTATTATTAATTTTTTTTCAGTTGTGCCTTGTAACTTGTATAGGTCAATAAAGAGGTCATCTGAAACACATTTCCCTCAAAGAAAAAAAAGTTTTTCTTCCCATAGATGTTAAAAATTCCACACTGGTAGTTATTATTGTCTAGATATATACAGTATTCATGGTTTTTTTTTCCAATCTTTTTGGTGATTATTATGAATTAATTCCAATCCTTGTTGCTTACCTCCTCTACAGAGAAGCCTGTGTCTCCTAAAGGAACTCAGCTGACCAAGAACTACTACAGCGTGGTGAGTCAAGAGTATTTAGCACATGTAAAAATGTATATTCTTTATGTCAGTTCACTTACAAAAATTCTGTTTTTATGCAGATCGTAGTGATACTTATAAAGCAGGAATTCATACATGTAAAATTAATTTGTCATTCTTATATTGTAAAGTGTTTATTGGAGTTTTCTTTCTATTAAGACATTTTGGTTGTCGGGGTCACACACATCCTGGTTAAAAAGTGGCCAAATAAAACACAAACGTAGTTGAAATCATTCAGCAGATTAAGTGAGCTAAGATCTGCTAAAGACTGCATTTTTTCATGACTTTGAGTATTTTGAATTATGCATTAGTAACAGCAGCTGCTGCTTAGTGTGTCTGTTGTCATATTAGAGTTTTCTTGTTTTTTTTCTTTTTCTTGTAACAAATATTGTTGGGAAGTTCTCTATTTTAAATCACTCTCTTTCAGCACTGTTGATAAAGATAAGCAAAGTGCTGATGAAGTATTATGGACAAAAAAATCCTGATTATCAACCAATTTTACCTGAACTTTTTACTTTTAGGAAATACTGTGTTTTCCTGGAATCTGCCAACACTAAGTGTTCTGCTGATTGTTCTGCTTTTGCAGGTGGTACAGGACATCTTGGAACATGAGCGGGAGTTTGTCAAAGAATTACAGACAGTGCTTAGTTGTTACCTACGACCCCTGCAAGCCAGCGACAAGTAAGAATAATGACGGGGAGATGTGACAGATCCATGAATGGGCAAAGACATGACTTAAGGCAGAGGGACTATGTGGACTGTATTATACTACATATGAAATTAATGTTTTAAGAAATAAGTCAATATACTTGAATTCACTGAACTTGTTATTGACGATAATGCTTACTGTAGTTTCATGTTTAACTTTCTTTCATTGTGCAAGTCGTGTCTCTGCTTATATTAAATATGTGCACATTCAGGGTGAGCAATGCAGACAGCGCCACCCTGTGTGGAAACCTGGAGGAGATCCTCACCTTCCAGCAGGGACTATGTGTGGCTTTGGAGGACTGTACCAAGTAAGTCATGCTGGACAAACCTTTGTAGTTTGGTCAGTTACAGTCAACTTCCATTCTAACACTCTCACTGGAACAATGTTTGGACTACAGCGTACATCCTCCTGTGCTTGTTCTGTAAGACATAAACAAATGCCCTTAGAAGAGCATTCTTTATTCGTTTTCATTTATGTTTTACAGCACATTTACTACACTGCACACATGCTATACATTACTGCCAAGTGTTCCACAAAGCATACCATACTTCATTATCTTTTTGCAATCACTTCCTTCCTCCCGGACATCTCTTCCTCTTCATTTCTTCATGGTACAAATATCAGCTTGCAAAGACTAAAACATTTCTTTGAAATGGGTAATCGGTCATAGTGACCATGCAGCCCAGTATATTTTTCTCAAAGTTACTATCTTTGCACACATTGATTTGAAAAATCGGCATGTCTTTTGGTGCATTCATGCGCTGTGGGTGAAACTCTGACATCCAAAACTACTGAAAACAAATGGCTGTCTTGGGGGAAGGAAAATACAGTAAAAACATCTTCGAAGGTATGTTATGCTTTGGAAGATGGCTAATAGCAATGTGAAGTGTGTACATCTAAAGATTGCCCTTAAATTCTTAAAATACCCGTGTAAACTATATAATTTGAGCTTGAGGCCTTTACGCATCTTAAATTAGTCTTTCGTTTAAGAAATCTCATTATTATGGTTTTGTGGTGCTTTGTTAATCTGATGAGATATCAGCATGTATTCTACCAGGTTTCAAAACTGCAAAGTCTTGTATTCTACCTGTCAGTAAAAACGCCTTTGACAGCATAAAACTTACAGCTTTGGGAAATGATTTCATATATCATCGGTACAAACGTCTGTTTGTCTCTTTCCATATCTCTCTTCTTTACCCAACCCTTTTCTTCACTCTTTTCCCCTCTCTAACTTGTCTCTGTCTCTCTGACGTTGCAGAGTGTCGGAGGGCCAGCAGCGAGTGGCGGGCTGCTATTTAAACCTGATGTGTCAGATCAAGACTTTGTACCTGGCTTACTGTTCCAGCCACCCTTCAGCTGTCTGCATCCTCACTGACCACAGGTCAGCCCCGCACACAAAACAGCATACCACAGCCATTCATTACACAACAAAGAAAAATCTGTTTTTTAATTGACTTTAAGGACTTCCTGGTGATGGATTCACTCAGCTGATGAAGGTTACAAGTTTGTATTGGTTAACAAGGTTTTTCTGAAACATAAACGGCATCCTTCAAACTATAATATAATGTTGGGATACCCACAAGGGGTCATGAGATGATTTCCTGGATACAATGTTTTGCTACACAAATTATCTTTATTTCTTTCATCTTAGCTTTTTTTTCTTGTAAAATAACATATAGTTTTGCATCTTCAGGCCCCTAATGTGTTAAGGGGTCAAAGTCAAGGTTGGGAACCATCCAAATAATCACTGCCCTCAGATTTTGCTTACTATCTTTTTCACAGTAATTTGCTTCATGTATTTGAGAAAAGTTGTCACGGGCCATTGCTGTGTGGTTTTTTTAACTACTGCATGTAGTTTTTTGTTGATGAGCTGTAAGTTATCTTCGAGCCACAAGGTGTCAGACTTCCCATCTGTTAATGACTAGGAGGCTAAACTGAGTCTGAGCTGTAACATCCCCCCGTGTGCTGAAAGTTTCCTTTAACTCAGTTACTGCCAAAATGCATCATTTTCGTTGAGTGGGACCTGCTGCTGTGAATCTGTACTGCATAGAGCACAGTCACTGTGAAATAGCAAAATGGCCATGGTGCCGTTTGAATGGTACATTCTTGGGTAATGTAGAAGTGGCTTGTCAGGCCGTATGTTGTGAGCTGCAGACTAAGTTGAATTACACACAGGAAGCCGACTGTTGACAGGATATATAAAGTTGTGGTTATGTTGACAGGCAAGCGAGACACTTTTTCACAGTAAGCACATTTGCATTTCAGTTGCAGGAGCCTATTTGTGACATTCACATTTAACCAATGCTACCAGTTTGTGTTGCTACAGTATAATGTATGATTGAGGTTTTGGGTCATGGAAACTCATGAATGGTGTTACTTTCAAAGTATGTTTTCAGGTTTGCAGTGAAGTAAACTTGTTGCAGTCCAGTTGCAGCAAAAGTGCAGAAATTGCTGACCTAATCAGTGCAGCCTGTTAACACCATTACAGTTGTAGCATAGGCGTGATATACTGTATGTTGTCAGTGGTTCTTACAGCAATGACAAATAAATGGAACATTACATTACATAAACCCCCTTTCCTCAATAGAAAGCTAAAAATACGATATTAATACTATACAACGGAAATTAATGTACTGTGTAGCAACATGTTGCCATACCCGGAGGCAGTTATGTAGTTTAGCTTTTTTCTGAAGAACTGAGTTATACAAAGTTTTAGAAGTCTATTTTTTGTTGTTTTTTCCTGCTGTTTGCACTAACTGCTGCTATTTGCTGTCAAAATCCAAACTGCAGTTCTGGCTATTGTTAAAAACTGAAAAATGTGGTCTAGTCATTACATCTTTTTACTATTCTAACCTCTGTGTATCACAGGTGGGACAAATAATCAGTATACAGTACATCAAGGTTTGCTTTACGTTTTATGGTGTTAAAATTACACTGCTCCTGATTTTCTTGGATTACTGAGGCAGAGCTGCTTGCCTTGTTCATTGCAGACATTTGAACGGTTAAGCCTTTTGCCACTTTATGGGTGCTGGATATTGGAATGACTACACACGTTCATGTCGCTGTGTGTTCATTTGTTGAAAAGGCTCATAGTCTTCAGCACATAACCTTTCATCTCAACTGTCTGTAAAAAGAGCTTTTCATAATGCAGAGAATAAGTATAGTATATGATTAAAGTGTGCCCTTTTTTTAAAGGGTTATTTTTCAGTTTTCTGGTAAATTTTCCACCTGCACAGATAACATGATGTTCAATAAATGACTCTCTTTGTAGTATATAGCAAATCCCAAAAATGTACTGTATGGTAGAACCATTATTGTATGCAAAATATGTGAGTCCCAACCCTACTATGTGTGGACTCATACATATTTAGTGAAAATGAAAATCTTTATATTAAAATAAATATTCAATTTAATCATTCAGTCATTAGAAATCTGCATCTTTGAAGTTTCCTTGGATCTTGATCTGACAGTCAGGATGCTGCTCTGTACTCTGTAGTTTATCCCCATAGAAAGCTAAAAACACCACCCTGTGGATGAAAAGTGTGTGTTTGTGTGTGGTTTAATAGTGAGGAACTAGACAAGTTCATGGAGAGCCAGGGAGCCAGTGCTCCAGGGATCCTGACCCTGACCACCAGCCTCAGTAAGCCTTTCATGAGGCTCGACAAATACCCCACCCTGCTGCAGGAGCTGGAGAGACATGTGGAGGTACAGGAGGAAATAAACATAATGTCTAAATATATAGACTGTTGTATGTATATTGTATTCATATCTGTGCTGTGTATTTGTAACCACAATTTCAACAGCTTTTAAACAACTAAATGACCAAATGTCTGACAATGTATGTTAGTGCTAAATGAAAAACAAAACTTGTCTCTTTCAGTCACTTCCATTGTATATCATAGTATGTATACTTGTCTTGCTGTAACATTTAGAGGACTTACGTGTTGTTTATTTCCGCCACAGGAAGCCCACCCAGACTATGCTGACATTGTGAAGGCAACAGCAGCATTTAGGAGCCTAGTGGTAAGTCTGGGATGTCCAGGGGGCTCTGCATGCTTAAACTAGCCTTAAACTATATCGCCTTTGTTAATCTCCACCAGGGCTTAGGCTTCCCTCTTTTTATCAGTACAGAACAAGGCTGAGCTAAACAACCTGTAAGCCTCATGTCAATTCTCAATTATTGGATTGTAAATCTCCTCGATTTCCCTTTTTTTTGTTCTTTATTTATTTTCCCAACAAAAATTAAATTTTGTGTCAAAGGTTAAAATGTGGTTTAAGTGAATTTGCTTTTCAAATGAATGCTAATCTCCTGAATGTTTGGGCTTATCATGACCTCCAATGTTAATTAACGTGGGGTTATTTTTTATGATGTTACATTTGTTGTCATGGGCTACACACAAAGTACTTCATAATCAGGCACCCTGAGCTTTTTCCCTACTGCATGTTGAGTAATCGCCTCGTTCCTACAGTGGGTGTGAACCGAAATGCCATCTTAGAAGATTTGGATAAGAAACGAGCAACCGCATTGTACCTGAGTGAAGAACACTCTGAGACACAATTTCCCCGGTATATCTACGAGTTCCTAGTAAGAATAGATGAGGTGACTCACACATGTCTCCTCGGCAGGGTTGCACAGGAAAGCAGGGGAAGAAAACATCACACAACATTTGTAATTTGCAAGTCTCATTTTTCTTTGTGTGTTTTTGAATATGTGGTTGGGTGGGCAGGTGCTTAAGAAATGCTAGTTACATATCTGCAGTGCTCCGTCTACAGAACCTCCTTTTTGTATAATCTGCAGTGGAAAACGACACATGTTGCATTGTCATTTTTCCTGTTTGAAGAGGGAGAGCCCCTGCCTAGTACCTGAAAATGTTCTGCTTTATGTTGCCGGTTACTCCATATACCTCTGACAAAATTTTTAAAAAAAGATAAAATCCCGTACATAGTAAATATTGATGTAAACGGTTACATTTTCCAGAGCCATATCCATAGTGGAAAAACATTTCCCTGCTGCTCATGACTCAGTATTTCTAAAAGGCAAGAAGGCAAAGTTATTTCCAAAGAAGCCCCGTCTATCTCACTGTTTCACTGAATTATGAAACATCTTGCCAACTTAAGTAACTGATATATTCTGTATATGTGTGTGTGTGTGTGTTTAGACACAGTGCCAGGATCTGCGGAAGCGCAAGAACCTGGAGCTCCAGATCTTGTCAGAACCAGTGCGGGCCTGGGAGGGAGACAGCATGAAGAGCCTGGGTCACGTGGCCTACATGTCCCAGGTCCATGTGAAAAACGGGTCCAGTGAGGTGAGAGAGACTAGTTTGACGCAGTCCAGGATGTCCAGAAATAACATCAATTGTCGTTGTCGATCCATCTAATTGTTTGGCTGTCTTGGTGAATGGTGTAGATTAGAGTCCCCTGGGTTCCATTCAGTCAAAGAGGATAGAAAAGGAACCTGTCACAGGATTTATTGCATTACTAAGCAGCAACATTTTCCTCAGTTCGCACAGAGAAGACTGTAAGAAGGACTTCTATGTGCTTCTTTTCCCATCTCTGAAAGTCTTTGGAAAAGTTTAATAGGAGTCATCCCTTGTTACATTGTCTTCAGATTTAGCTCTCAATCCAGACAGCTGCATTGACCGTCATTAGTTCAAGAAATATATTTTACTTTCCTTTCATGAGTCCAAATTGAGACAAGTGCCTTGTCTTCTCTCCATCAGCTGATCTATTCACAGCCTGCATGTTTTCTTTTGGGTCTTTTTTGGTTTGATGCAGGTAAGCTGATGGAGGAAGTGTGAATGGCACCTCGAGGTGGAGTGCTCTAGATTTGTTTGACTAATGCAGAGTCTCACTATTACAAGTTAAGGGCACTGACGGTAACTTAAAGTCGAGACCCAGCATCACTATTTAAAACAAATGTGAGTGAATCTGAATGTGTCAAAGGGTGCTTTGACACATTCACTTCTTTGACTTCTTTGACACAAGGGGTTCACTGTGTCCATGAACTGTGTGTGCTAAGTCTGTCCTCCTTTGCTAATTTCATGTCCCCCTCAAGTGTCAAAACAGAAACCTATGTAGGCCATACGCAGACTGAAATGCCATCTCCTCTTTCTTGTGTGGTTTCTGTGTAGGGGTCAACTTTGAGTCGGTGGTTAGAAGAATAGACATCTGGATTCACCCTCTTTTAATCACTGCCAACCATTTTCCAACCACCATATCAGTCACCATATTTATCTCGCAACTCAACCTTCTTCTCAGCTCATTTTGTTTTCCATTCCTGCAACAAGTTTCAAGTTGTTAAAAATGTGCTAGTAACCAAATCTTTTTTGTCTCTCTCTTGCAGGAAAAAGAGGAGCGCTATCTAATGCTTTTCCCTAATGTGTTAGTTATGCTCTCCGCCAGCTCCCGGATGAGTGGCTTTATTTATCAGGTGAGGCACACTGTTCCATGAACCAAGTAAAATTTCCATTTGTATCAGTTTTCATTTTTACAGGCACATAAGTCCAACTCGCCTCATTAACTTCAGGTGATAACAAGATACACCACATATCTCCTCCCTATGATATGGTGTCTTACTTCCTCTTACTTTGTTTGTCCCATTCACAGGGACGACTGCCACTGGCAGGCACCACAGTAACGAGACATGCAGAGGATGCAGACAATGCCCACTATGCCTTTGACATCACAGGTTTGCATCTGACGCTCTGGAGAAAATGATGACTCCTCCTCTTGAGTTTAGTTGAGGATACAGCGGTTACACGTTATAATGAGTTAACCCAAATAAAAAGATCTTAGATCGAGCATTAGCTCATTGAGCAGCTGTGGGAACCACGTCTTAAAAACTAAAATTTAAACTAGATGTCGAGACAGCTCTAGGATATTCATGCTGGTGTCTGTACAGTCAATAAAAGGATATCAAACTTGCCCTACTTCCATTTGCTACATACATGCATTTAGATAAAACATTTGATTCAGATAATCCAATAAATGTGAAGCCTTAAATTGTTAATCTCTTGACATCCACAGTAAAAAATGGAAGTCCACTACGACAATTGCATCAAAACATGTTGCTTCACATGCCTTATGCCTTTGTTAGTCAGGACAGCAGGTTTGACAGTGTTCACTTTGTGTTTAGTCATGTATTTTTTACCATCACGCAGCAGGAATTTCTACATTTTGGGGGAAATGTAAATCTAGACACAGAGAAACATCGTTTCGATCTTTAAATGACACCTGCATTTCCTAAATTGTTTGTTCTAGTTGTGGCTGTGGCATGTGTTCACTCTTGTCAGCCATATGTCACTGAATAAAGTGTGTGGGTGTGTTGCATGTGTGTTTATGTGCTGCAGGAAGCATGATCGATCGCATTACAGTGTTCTGCAGTTGTGCCCAGGAGTTACAGGAATGGCTCGAGCACCTTCAGCCCTTTACCAAAGGAGGCAGCCCCGCAGGCACCATCTCAAAGGTCAGGACACACACATACATACACAGTGTAAAGTCAAACCAATTCCAAAAGTGAACCTGGCACCTTGCTGAAGTGTGAAAAACTCAACTAGACTCATCTTTCATTGCACACATACTTCTCACAGACTTTCTTGTTTTCTTTCCTTTGACCGTTCTACATGGCGTCCCACATGGCGTCCCACATGGCGTCCCACATGGCGTCCCATGTAGACCGTAGAGGGCAAGCCCCTGAGCATGGTCGGTACGCCCACTCACCTGTCCCACCTGGGCAGCCTCAGCGCTGTGAGTCGCGGCCCCCTGGAACCGCCGAAGATCAGCAAGCCCTGGTCTCTCAGCTGCCTACGCCCCGCGCCTCCCCTCAAACCCTCTGCTGCGCTGGGATACAAAGAGGTAGGAGGTTGTAGAGCTGCAAACAAACCTACACAAGGTTGATATGCATCTCCTATAAGCAGCCATGCAGAACATTGTTAGTCAGAAGTCCCCCTCCTCTACAAGTCCCACTCTGTCCCTTTTTCCTGTTTCTACTTTATTCAGACCCCCAGTGTCCTGTTTTACACAAAGCTTTCCACCAAACATACCTAACACAAGTGAAGTTGACAAACACCTTTAATCCGTCCATACATCCAAATTGACTAATATTGACACATATTCTTCAGTAAAAGATAACAGATAGAAGTACTCCAACTAGATGAGGATAGATGTAGAGGTCCAGTTTGATCTGGATATCCTGTCTTACCTACACAGTCGTAATCTGTCGCCATGTTAGCCGCCTGTGATGTACTTTTGTACCTTAGTATCAAAGTGGTTTTCGGTGTTTTATAGATGTGTGATGAATTAGTAACTTTTCTTCTGTTGTCAGACATTTTTATCTACAAGTAGCAGGAACTGTATTATTATTATTATTATTATTCAATAAGTAATGTTCGTCAAGGCAACAAACTGGTTATTAACTATTCCATCGTAACGTTTGACGTCTTTACAATAACTAAAACTATTTGTGGCAGGCTACTGTCCTGTGATGACAACAGGAAAACCCTTCTAGCTAGGTAAAGAACATGGTGATATCATGATAACATTATTAGTCATGCAGTATATAGAATAGATTTAAAACAAACTAACGACCATGGTAGGGTATGATTATGTTCTGAGGAAGTACATATCGGTAACGGCAGCATGATCACTGGGCGTGACTGGCTTTGGAGAACTCGGTGTAGCAGTGGTTATCGGATGCTTGTCTCTGGTGAGTGAGATACGTAGTCTACGTGGGAGGTAGACACTTTCACAGTCATCAGTCAGCACTTTATAACTTCCAGTTATCATGGACAGTCTTGCGACATGTTGAATATATACAGTATCTACGGTTAACATTTATCTTGACATTTACTTCTACACAAACATGTTCTTGTCCACTGTTTGACTAGAACCAAGCAGGCTTGTCTGGGTCTTTGTCTCTGCCCTGCAGAGAGTGCATGCATGATTCCTCTGAATGCATAACCACCTTTCCGACATTTTCTCCATCTATCTTTTTTTTACACGAAGTGATCACCCTATTCTGCATAGACAAAGAATAGGTAGAGGGGGTGTAAAAATGTTCACCATTAACTCTCTATCACATCCTTCTCTCATCGTATTTTTCATGCACATTTCCCCTTTTTCTCTCTTTTCCCATCCTGCCTTCTGTAGAGGATGTCTTATATCATGAAGGTAAGGTTTCTATCTGTGTGTGTGGGTAAGGATGTGGTTTGTGGGGGGGGGCGGTTGCCTGTGAGTGCGTGCGTGCGTGTATGTGTGTGTGTGTGTGTGTTCTTGCCCCAGTGTTGAGCTGGCATGCCATTGCTCTGTTCGCTTCACTCCTCCCTCATTGCCATCTGTTGGTTTCCTGTTTTCTGTAGCCCTGCGTGTCTTTGCTGTGTTTTTTTTTTTCTCATTCTGTGTAATAATAATTCAATGTCCTACTCACCATGGTATCGGTTATCTGTTAAAAATCTTTTCCATGCAACAGTAGTATCATAATATCTAATATCTACAAGGGGTGCTATTTTTGGAAATCTAGACACAGCGTGCAAAGTGCATTCAAGTCATTCAGCCCTGAATGTATTTGCACACATGTCACATTTGAATAATCAGCAGCCTAAATATGCTGTCAAATTAGATGATGTCTCTTTTTGAATTAACCTGGTAGGAACTGTTTCCCATGTGTAACGGTGTGCAATTATTTTAGATCACAATTTATAATTTATAATTTGCCAGGTAGCTTTAAACAAAACTCCAAATGAATACTGAAGCTCATCTGTGTCTGATGGATGTGCAGACAGTTGTTTAACATGGTGGCCATGACATCATTATAAGGCAATCATATTTCAGGCTCTTGTGTCTGTGATGTAAATATCACAGAACATGTGTGCACTGTACTCCACTCCACTCTCATCTGTGGTAAACAAGGAACACCTATAATGAGGAAAGGACCTCCGTACACCTCAGGGAAATACGCTTTGTGCTGTGCGCCTGCATTAATGTGAATCCCTGAGCCCCTTCAAAGGCTCTAAGAGACGTGATGCATTCAATTATTTCTCCTGATACGTCTGAGGAACTTTTAGGAGTCTGTGGTAGAGTTTCAGGATTGGTTTAATATCTATTTTCCTATTACATATTTGATTAAGCTTCTCCGCTCCAGCCAAGGACAAGTGACATCATGTACAGTATTATGACAATATGATGTTCATAAGTCATACATTAGCATCGGTCTGCACCACCATGACTAAACTGTAATTTTTAGTAAGTTAATTATTCATCACACCTTAAACTCAACCCAGCAGCAAAAAAGAAAAACCACATCATTGTGGTTTCATAGAATGTAATAATGTGATAACATCTTGGCTTCCATTTCCATGGCTTTGTAAACACTGTATCCCACAGGTAAAGCGTGAATATTTTTGAATATATTTTTTCTCCCTCCCTGCCAGTAGTCAGTGATGATGATGGATTTTGAGATAACTGTTACTAATTGTGATTTGAGTTTTGGTGGTCTTTATTCTTTATTGTGTAGCCCTGTTAGGCAGGATTCATATGAGCACAGATGGATTACCTGGCTGGTTTGGTCGTCACCACATGCTTGCTGCCTTTTTTCGTTGATGGAATTTCGTTCTTCGATGTTGTTTGTTCATAAGGGATGCGCATCCTTGTAAGCTTGCATTCTGTTTGGTTTGGAGCCTTGGCTTTACAGGTGTGTGTAGCAGTGTGTGTGTGCGTGTGTATGTGTGTAGAGAGAGATGTACTGAATTTAATGTTGCACTTCTTCCAGGACTCCAGCAAGAGCCCGCGGCCCATGAAGAAGTTCCTGCCAGGCAATAGGAAGAAAGAGCGGAAGCCCTCTGATGACGAGGTTCAAACGAGGAAAAGTAGGACTTTTATCGTACTATAATATAAAATGTATTAATACAGGCTTATATTGCTTTATAAATACAATTTTCAGTTGTTCGGGTGTTTTTAATAAGATATATTTATAAGATAAGAAAATAATAGTCCAGCCCATTCTTCACATGAATGAATGTAGAAGAGTGTGGACATTGCTCTTATGTAATTGTATGTTCATTGCACCAATGCAGTGTGTGAAATTCTCATTATCTATATATATTTGTTCTTCATGATTGTGTCCAGCTCCAGTAATGTGTGTGACACCATCTGCTGAATGAAACTCCTAAGTGTGTATTATGGTATATTATGTGTATTATGTATTATTATTATTATGACGTGGATAATCTCCGGTTTTGACAGGCACGGCCGCTCTGGAGGAGGACGCTCAGATACTGAGGGTGATTGAGGCGTACTGCACAGGGGCCAGCCTGCACCAGACCACCGCAGGTGTGCGCTTGTGTAAGGACCATGGACAAATTGTTTCTTTAATGCCTTCTTAGATTGTACGTCATCAACAGCTGATACAGCCATGAATCAAGCTTTCCCATTAATTTGTGTGTGTGTGTGTGTGTTTATGCAGCGGTGCGGAAAGAGTGTGTCCCTCAGGTGCTTCTGCCAGAGGAAGAGAAGATCATTGTGGAGGAGATGAAGAGCAACGGGCAGACAGTTATTGAGGAAAAGTATGCATATTATTACTTTGGAAAATAGGCTTTCATTACTTGTTGTACTAACAGTGACAAGCCAGGCTTTTTCGTTATTTGTATTTGGATCCTGATTTTCTCTGTAATTAGATTCAGAAATATGATATTGATCCTGTTTAGGCTGTTGAGGCATGAATCTTTACACAGAATGGCCAGTATTACCTTAATATACAAATGTGTTGGGAAATTATGTTTTTTACCTGCTTATTTAATGAGCTGCTGTTTGAAAAGGAAAAAAATAGATATTGATATCATCGAGCAAAACCTTCTCTATTTTCTTTATTTCTTTCAGGAGCCTGGTTGACGCTGTGTATGCTTTAAAGGATGAGGTTCATGAGCTGAAAAAGGTAAGTGTGAGTTCTGTGTGATTTAATGTAATAAATGTGCTCCAGTGTTTCATAAACACAGCATGTGTAGAGACGTTTTTACACGTGTCAGAAACCTCGTTCTGTGTCCTACTTCTTAACGGTGTCACTGTGCTCGCTGACATTTTTGAGGGGTTAAAAATGTGGTTGAATGAACTAGAACCCAACAGATTTTTCAAAAAAGAAAGTATATATTTTCAGTTAAAAACAAATGTAATGACAATAAATTGGTTCTTCTTAAGAATATTCTTATTATCAATTATTCCAACAAATATTCATATCTTATATTTTTCAACAGCATATAAAAATAATTGTGGAAAAAAACAAAATAAGCTTCCTGTTTCCCTCACTTTCTCCCTGCTTTTCTCTCTCATCTCTCTTCATATGCACCTAGATTCAAATGGACCCTGTACTTTTATTCATGAGAACATTGCCAACATCACTGTATCTTCAAACACTTAGTTTACTTCTAGTGTTTTGTGCAGAATAAGTAAAGCTCCACATTTGCAAATATTTAAAGAAGAGTTTCCTTGAAACTTTGCTGTAATTTCCTCAAAGCCCATAAATGCATCGTCTCTATATAGACCATAAACCTCTTCAAGCCCTTTTTTTGACCATGATTGAAAACCCACGGCTGATGTGCCCGGTTTGAAGGAAATATTGTCCCAAATTGGACTAAAACAAGATAACGTGTTCCCTATGTTCATGATGTTAAGCACAATAGGGTTGGCTGTGTGATTAATCCTTTTGCACATAAGATTAAAAAACCTATTGAAGAAAAAACTCAAAACAGATATTTAAAATATAAACTATAAACGAAAAGACATAAAACTATATTCACATTAATTGGGAAAAGGGTAATTGAAATATACATAAAAATGCCACCAATAAAACACTTATTACTGCATCATTTATTACTCTGCAATTTATCTGCCAATATAGATGTTGATACAGTATATCTGTTATAGCCTATTATCAGCCAATAATGCTTTAATGTTAAATGCTGTCATTGTCTGCATGTTTTACAGGAGAACAAGTGGATGAAACAGTTTCTGGAGGAGGAGCAGAAGTCTCGCAAAGAGCTGGAGAGAGTGGTTCGAAAACTGGCCAAGCAGAAGAATGATTGCGCTTGGGATGACATCAGCCACTGAACGCATCCATACAATCATCCTCATCCTAGTGTGACTGTGTGTGTGTGTGTGTGTGTGTGTGTGTGTGTGTGTGTGTGTGTGTGTGGGTACAGTTATGTAAGCATGCTTGTGGAGGGTCAGGTGTGTGCGTGTGTATTTGTGTGTCTGTCTATGCTGCGTCTCCATATTTCAATCGCACAGCGCAGCAGCGTTGGACTCCCTCCCTGACGACGAAGATGCTTGGAGTCTCTTCGCTTCAATTGCTGGAGCATGATTTGACATTTTCATGAAATCTAACCTGTCTTCCTGATCCAGCCTCACCTGATGAGACTACAAATATATGCCTCTTCATGAAGCAGCTCAGAAGACTGATCATGTGGGATGTTTCAAAACATACTGCCTCTTGGCGACTGGCACTGTGAACACTCCCCAGCAAATGGAACCATTATGGACAAAACAAGTTCTCTTCTTTTGCTTCAGTTAGAAATAGAAAAGGAGTACGAAGCCATCAAGTCCAATAGGTGTTCTCCTGCATGCACTTCTGTTTCTAAGGGGACAGATTTTCTTCACTTCATGACTTTTTTTTTTTGTCAATGTCATATTTCATTTGTCACAAGGACCCCCGGAGGGGAAGCGGATTCATTGAGCTTTCTTGAGCATGTGTGGTTGGCATTTTTGTAACATTCTAGACACTCGCATTACAAGTTTCCAGGTCGTTTCGTAGGTGTTTAAGCAATTCAAACAGGTTAGCTCATCATGTTGCATTCAGTTGCAGCCCTTGACTGTTTATTTAAAAACTGCATGAATGTACAGTGTTTCCACAGGACAAATTCTGCATCAGAAATGTGATAATCAAGATATTCAGATATATATAGTCCAAAGCTATCAGGGATGCAGCTGCATAATAGAATAGAAAACTATATATCGTTTATTATACAAGAGTATGCAAATAATGACAAAGATGTCATCCCTACTCTTCTTACTAAAATATATTCAAGTATCATTTTAACATATTAATTACATAGCCTTGCTTTATTTTGGATTTTTTTTTTTTTTTTTTTTTTTTTTTGTAATATTCCTTATTTATTGTTCACCCAAGCATTTAATTGTGGTGTTAGCCTTATAGATAGTTTTCCTGCCTTTACATCCGTCTGGAATTTTATTAAACTAAACTGATGTGTGAAGGCAGAAAAAAAATATTCTTGTTTTGGCCAAGGGAAAATATAATTTTTTTTTTTAATCACAAGAGAGGAAATATGACTTTAATAATGAGTCTGACTTGAGAATTCAGAGGTTTTGTGTTTGCAGCCTCTATGGCCTCCTAGCAGGTTCCTGCAGAGCTGATGGAGACGGACTGAGGAAATAAACAGAGATTTATTTGTGGGTGTAGAGTAGAGCTCAACTGTTTAAGTGCCTCCCCAAGGGGTCGATAAACTTAAGAGAGAGTTTAAGACCAGACTGGGACTAAATGCATGACTTTTATTGAAAGTGTCACTGGTGGTTTGTTGTGATAATTAATAAGAATGGCTCAAGCTTAATGGGTATATATAGGGTCTGGAAAACATGGGCTTTATGTGCTATTTAAGATACGGCCTCTTTACAAGGACCCACAGCGGTACATTTCCTCATGAGGTAGAGCGTGTGTGCACTGTCAACACTGTTATCTACTCTAGCTGCACTGCAGAGCAGCAGTGGATGCTATTGAAATGCAATAAGTGACTGCTTTACTGACTGACCTCTGTGTTAGACCCGGCATGGTAGGCCACATTTGGAGAAATTGCAATAATAATGAATGAATTAACCCAATTTATTAACCAAAAAGGGCCAGACCATGTGGTTCAGCCACCACACAGTGAGGCTAGTCATTATTTTTTTGCTTTTATTTAATCAAGTCTCTTGGTATTGATGGTTGTTTAAAGATTGCTGACCAGGTCCCAATATCCATCACAAATGATCCAAAATGTAATAATAATATAGGATCGTACAATCCCTGTTTGGAAGTGCTGTTTTTACATGCACCTCTTTACAGGACGGTCAGAGCACTGTGCAGGGTACAAGGCAGCACTGGGACATCTGCAGCAGAGTCCGTGTCTTGCTCATGGGCACTTCAGCAAGGGGGGAAATAAATGCTTGCTCGGGTGCTGGAGCTGATCTTTAGTTCGCTATTCCTATTGGGACGCTCAGCTAGCAGCCAGATTCTCTTCAGCATTACGGAGACTCTACTTCCTGTACAGATGTGTGACTCTGTCTCTTCATAGGTTCGCTGTGGAGATTAACATTATTGCTGTTCCTGTACTCCAAATTGTTTTCATTAAGTACCACATACTGTAGTGTTCAATTCCCAATAGCCTCAGTGAGCACTTACTGTTGGGAGGGGTTTAAACTCCGGTTTCATCTTGTTTATCTGAAATGACGTCTCCAGACCACTGTGTGTATTGTTTTTGAAAGGTTGTTCTATGCAATTATTGTTGTTGCAAGTATTGTAATGCTTTTTTTTGTTTTTTAGACACTCTGTTC
Source organism: Enoplosus armatus (assembly GCF_043641665.1). NCBI lineage: Eukaryota > Metazoa > Chordata > Actinopteri > Centrarchiformes > Enoplosidae > Enoplosus > Enoplosus armatus. Next base: position 15,364,014 of record NC_092189.1, read on the forward strand.
TTTGTGTTTGGTATGGTCATTCTTTTATTAAAAATTTAATATAATAAGCTTTTACAGTTTTAGCTTTTGACATCAGTTTCACCGAGTGAGAAATGGAAAACCACACAGCAGAAACCGCGTGTTCCCTAAATTCATACTGGAAAACCCACCAAAGCAGGCTTTTCCATTCAGCATTCGGCACATGTGCGGTTCAGGAATTTGTAGGTTGTTCAGATTCTGTAGCGAGAAACCCTTTACAGGATGGAAGGTGTGACTAGAATAGACTACATCCTGTGAGAGATCGCTGCCTCTGCATCTGTACACACCTCCATAGAGATTCACACTTTCCATCAACTCCATGTGAAACGCACTGCTGGGTTTTGAAATGTCTCAGCTTCTAACTTTAAAATTGCACTGCACTGCATTTTGCTTTTGATGGGTTGGTGGGCAGACCCTTTTCATATTTACTACATAGTACTTTTAAAACCTTATTAGTCACCAGGCATGTTGAAGTTACTTGTAACTCACACCTGTAATTTACGGTGTATCTGGTGATTAAATAAAAAAACTAGGTCTAAACTGTACATATACATTTTAACAGGACAATTAGAATTAATTTTTCATTCCATTACCGAAGAACCCTGAATACTTTACTTTGGTCTAAACTTCATACAGAATGAAAATTAGTCTTGCTTGAGACTACAATCATTTCATCAAAGTTCTGTTATTTTGAGGTAGTGCCTATATTTTAAACCATGACGATGAAGAACAAAAATGAAAACTTTACTGTGATGGATTACACAGCTCCAAGTTTCAAGAGTTTTGATAAATGATTCATATGCCATATGGAAATGAATGGGAAACAATGGCTGCCTGGAAAGAAGGACAAAACACATTACTGAAATGGAAAGTCTGCAGCTTGCGAGAGTTAATTAAGATGTGGTCCTTTAAAATAATTCTATGTTGACACTGAATTGGCTCCCCGCAAAGATGAGCTTTCTTATATCATTGAAAACAACTTGCAGTTTGATGCATACGTTTCTTCACCATCAAAGTCATTACTGAGTCTAGTTGCCCTTTTTGAGTAATAATCAGTGGTCTCGTGGCTTAGCATCATGAGAAAATGCATCTTTGCTATGTGGTTTCTTGTGTCCTAGAAATCTAAAAAAAAGTCTAAAAATAGTGGTACAGACTGAGCCAGAACACAAAATGCAGTATGTTTTGCGCTTTGCAACAAAAGTTTGATTTCTGAGTAGCCCACGGAGGATCATTTTGGTTATGCCAGAAGAGAATTCAACAAACTTTGTTAATGGTGGTAATTAATCTGTTTTTAACTTGTATAAATTAATCTGGTCACCTGTTAGTAATTTAAAATACTTTCATGCAGAGATATGCGCCACACTGGGACATGCACACAGTATAGCAGAGAAACTCAAGACTGAAAACATCCAACATGTGGTGCTTCAGTCTGGATGTTTTAGTCTAATGTGTTTATCTCCTTTACTTCAAAGTAACTCCTGAAACAAGGCAAATACAAGAAAAACTGAGGAGAAGAGAAGAAATATTAAATATCAAAGTTTCATTTCACAGCCATACAACTCCATTTCCATCTATAAATACAGAACAACCATTCACAATACTGCCTCAGAAATAACATAAAATTGTATGTGATTTAATAAATTATAGTTTAGGAATGTGGTCTTTGTCTCTGAAATCCACGAAAAAGATCAGGAACCATCAGTTTGATTATTGTCTATTACAGTCTATTTAGAAGTGTTCTCAGTAGCTTCCATCCACTGAATGAGTTCCCACTCTTCAGCTTTAGGTCCGTGCATGTGCTCATATAGGAGTCCTACAGTTTGTACATCCCAAAGGTTGTGGCTCCTTCCTCGTAGTCCACCAGCGAAAGGTCTTGTACCCAGACACTGAGCTGGTTCCCTTTCTCCAGTGTGATCACATCTCCCTGTGTGACTGTGCACAGGCGGGGGACTGACGGAGACCCATTGCCGCCGTCCAGATTGCAGTAGGCCTTCATCACATCCTTCTCCTCTCTGGCCTTATTCTTCCTCAGCTTGATCGTGCTGGCCAGTGGGCGCTCAGAGTCGCCCTTGGAGAAGGTCACCCTGGAGTAGACGTAGTAGTCACCAGACTCCAAGATAGTCAACCAGCTGTTGTGGTAGTAGTTGATGTTTTTTAGAATTGAGTGGTTGATGGCCCACTGGAGATAACCCACTGGAGAGACAGAGGGAGAAGTGTGAGCAACATTACTGAGAATACTTTAACTCTTCTAAACAGATTTTTGGCTACTCATTGCATTTTTTTAAATCCAAAATATCTCATTTTCGTAATTTCTTACATTTAGATTTCTGTGCTGTGTGTGATCGCTGATCGACTACCATGCGTGCCAAGGTTTTATAGGAAGTGTCTTTCTTTTCTGATGAGAGAAAAGCCGCTGGAGAAGAGAACACACATCAGGTCAGAGACATTGTTGAGACTGGATTTTTGTAACTTAATGTATAAAATTACTTTCAGGAAGAAATAAATGTACTTTTTCCTTCAGCTGAGGGAAGTTTTTCCTGTAGGGATGAAAAAAGCAGAACATCAAGAAAAGGTAGTACAATATGTTGAATGTATATTTTCTCATGATACTTTTTATATATGTATAATATTTAGAATGAAACATCTTTCTTTGTGTTCCCAAAATGCTCGCCCTGTAACAAGACACTATGCTGTGAAAGTAACACCTCACCTAATTGTATTTCCTGTGTTTCAACTGTTTGACCTGACTTTCTTTTTTAGCAAAATGTGTGAACCATGAGAAGATTTAAACAGATCTATTACCATACCTTAATGAAAGTAAACCCATATATACATTTGTTTCATGTTTTAGGATGAAACTGAATTAAAAATAAAAGATCTGTTAAATAGTCCAAAATGTTTATAAAATGAAAGATTTTATTTTTAAATAACAATATGGCTTCTTTATCTAAACTCTACTTAGTTAAAATACTCATCTATAAGAGAAAATGTTTACCTGTTTGCCATAGTAGTACAGATAGATGAATCCTCCGACCGACAGAAATAAATGCAGCAACACTACACCAACCAAAAACCAGATGAGAGACTTTCTGTGTCCTTGTGATGGAAGTGGAGCCGGGATGAGGACCGAGTGAGACCTGCTGTGGCGTGGAGGCACCGGCGGTGTAGCCAGGCTGGTCTGGTAAGTGTTGATCATGTTGGAGAGAAGTGGTGAAACCTAGAGAGGCAGTGACATCCCATGCACTTCTAAACTGCAGCTCTCTCAAGTAACTGAGTTTTGCTGTCACTACTTCCTGGAACCTCATAACTCTTCAACATGCGTGTTCAGAGATGTGACCATTGGTGAGTACGTGCGTGTATGTGTACAAGTTACCTTTTTGCATTTCTTCCTTCCTTTCTGTCAGATACGTGTCCCTCAATGCCACACAATCCCATGTGACCTTTTGTTACTCAGTATTTCTGTGTCAATGTGGCAGTACTGGTAACAGAAAAATAAATTCCAATGAAGTTTAGTATGTAATGTAGTATGACACCATAAAGTAGGCACCATACCCAAAGGCGTGTTCATTGTTGTATTGAGTGTTCAATGGTATTTTCATACACTTATGCTACTTTACTCTTGAATGGGAGCACCGGTACTGTACAATTTCCCCCCGGGGATCAATAAAGTATTTCTGATTATGATTATGATTATGATGCTGTGGGAATTTCCTGGGACAAGGACCTGGTCAATACAAACAACCACAGTAGACACAATAGATTTAAAGAGTCACAGAGAAAGAGAAACAGGAAATAACACATTCACTACACATTTCTCTTAATAAACTTCAAAGTAATGGCTCAGTGACCACTCAAGGAAAGGTGGCTGTGTCACTATAGGGTGCAAAAATATATAGGGAGTTGTTTTTTCTACATGGTCATAATATTGGTTGCAGTTATCTGCAGTTATTTACTTCTCAGGGAATTCAGAAGGGGAACAATGACCAGACAATTCCAGATTACAGTGATATAACCAGCTGAAAGCTTGTTGAATTCAATTCAGTTCAATTCAACGATGAGGTCATAAATCTTTGATAACAACCGTAGTATATGTGAACTTGGTTGTGGTGGCACATTCGCCTGGAATGAGACCCACTAATGTTTTTCGTTGTACCCACACAGGTTGGGCTAATGCAAAACACTTTTTATGTGGCACCACACAGTAGGTCACAGAGTGCTGCATAAAGGCATAATGCAACATAGCAGATGCAACTATGCTGTTGTCATATGATGGTTTTGCTTGAATGAGGCTGCAGAAAAAGTTGTTGTTGGTTAGTTCTGCACAGTAGCGAGTCAGGGCCACTTTTGATCCCCCAAGAGCTGTTTCACTTGTAAACCTCAGAGCCTTAAAAACCATGTTCACATGAGACAGACAGACAGATTGATGAAATCACGTTTTCATTAACAATTCAGGTCAGTATAGCACCAAGGCATGACGTACGCAGTGGGTGGAAAACCACCCAAGGCAATGGATGTCTGACCCAGTGTTTGTGTTGTTCTTTATATGGTCAACTGTTATAATCTGCTCTACCTCTGTTTAAACAGACATGTCACTATTTGTTTATTGTTTACATGAAAATGTGTGGGTCTGGGTAAACTTTTAAACCTGGAGGTTTTGGTATGGTCTTTATACTGCATTGTTTTGTGCTTTAAACCTCCTAAATATGTGTAATATACTGTTCACTATGTATTATGTACAACAGTGTACACAGTAAAAATTTTATTTTACCACAGAATACATCCATGTATTTGTATAAAAACTGCATCCATGTTAAACAAACAAATCTTTATCTCTCTAAATAAATACATTTCCCCCCCCAAAAAAGAAAAAAAATCAATGCTGCCAAATGAATGACACACATGCAGTTGAGCAAAGTAAATTATTTTATGTACTTATATATTCAGTATATATACAGTTATGGCAATGCAACCGCTAAGACCACAGATGTTCATGTTTCATTTAGACGTTTCAGCAACAGCTCAGTTTCCCCTAGTGGTCAGAAATGTTCTCAAATGTATATATACAGAGTATTTATATGTACATAAATAAATACACTGAATATACTAAATATTGACAACAAATTCAGAGTCCCTTTATCGGTTTTCTGCTTTATTGTCATAACTTTTTCCTGTGGTGCCAAACAACAGGTGATCATTTTATCAAAAGTATGAAGTGGTGGTTTTGTAATTGTTGTATCAGTATCTCTGTATGTAGAATTAATGCTTTTCCTCTCCTTTAAGTAGCATATAACACAATATTATATTGTACTAAAATGATGTTATGTTAATAACTATGCTATTGAATTCAATACTCCTGTTTGATGTGGTTGCTGTTTGTTGTGGAAAAAGTAAAAGGTCAAAAAACATTCTGATACTTCCTGTTTCTGGTATAACTGAGTTTATCAGAGAACTGAAGACTGCTTTCACTTGGTCAAATCTGCAGCACACACAGAGCATTCATTCAAAACATGTACATTGACACTTGCATATGTGGAAGCTCAGCACATGACCAAATTAAATATGTCATAAAGCAGAGGCTGAGACTGAGTTTACATTCAAATGTTAAAGAGTTGACACAGACATTCATCTTCATGTGTAAAATCAATAGCACGGGTGTTGAGAGATAGAAGAAAAATTGGTCTTTTTCTTGCATTCTGGATGATAATTGAGAAAAGCTTTTATGGAGTGTAGTGGACAACGAGAGTGTGACGGTCATTGTGCCGACTGCAGAGGACAGCGCCTCTGGAGCTGCTGTGGATCTGAGGTTGTGAAGAGCTCAAGGAGGCTTGTCTGTGGACGGGGAAGAAACCAGAGAACTGTGTCCTTGTTCGAGTTGGGTGCGCCTCTCCTTGAACAGACTGGGGTTCCCCGCTGCACTTCATGAAGGCCACAAAGCATCTATAGAACTGTGTAAAAGTACAAAAGACTACGATAAAGTAAACATGAATTTGGTTGTTTTCAGGTCGAAAGATACCCAGCCATACTTCAAATTTAATGGAACCCAGCCCTTGGCTCCCACCTGGTTGTTGAAGAACACGTAGATGATGGGGTTGATGACAGTGCTGAACTTGGCCAGGACGGAGGGCACCACACTAGCCATGGGAGTGACCAGTCCCGACCTACCGAAGGTGGCCATCAGCGCCATGATGCCGTAAGGCATCCAGCACAGCATGTAGCAGGACACCATGGACAACACCATCACCAGAATGTGCTGCTCTCTGCGCTGAGCTGCCAGCAGATTGATCTTACCCACCTGGAGACATGGAAGAGGAGGAGAGGAAGATGTGCAGGGGTTAAACCTGGATCATGTTTGTGTCATTTGCAACACAGACTCTCTGAGGGTCTAAGGGAGGTTGAGCCAGGTATAGAAAAGGTAGCTACGGTAGGTTTTTCATGCCTGTCCCACATGCATTTCTGTTTTTATTTTGATTTCCTGTGCCATGTTTTGTTGCATCCATTACCTCCGTTTCTTCTGTGAATGGTTACTTAAACCCACTATGTGTAATTGAACATTTATTTCTTTGGTGCCATCCAGTGGTAGAATCAAAAAGACACAGAGAAACTCAGTAATGCATACTGATACGCTCCTCCCTCACCCCTCATGGATCACACCTGGGGTAATCTCTGTTAATAGATATGTGCATTACAGATTTTGGTATCGGAAGTGTTCTGGTTTCCATTTGGAGTCTGCTTGTAGTCCGAGTAGTATTGACCAGTCACACTCTAGAGGGCTTTGGTTGCATGCAGTTTAACAATCCATGTGGAGAGCAAAAGAGGCAGAATGCATTGGCCGAAATGCAAACTCGGAACTCATCAGCTATCGTCTGACACCGATTCAGCTTTTTATCAATCTCAGAACCCTAAAACAGCTTTTTATTAGCTTTTTCAAAATTATCTGCATTCAAATCGGCATCAGACAATAGCCGATGGATCCCACATTTCCCGTAATGCAACTCAATAGTGTCTTTTATTAGACCTTCCCTATGTTTGTTATGTGCTGCATTTTTCTTTTCTGCATTTTTCTATTGGATAATGACAGTAAAGACAGGGGATGACATGCAGCAAAGGAACCCACGCCGCTGCGGTAAGGATTCAGCTTTGGTGCATGGTACATGCTCTACCAGGTGAGGTACCAGAGCACCCCATGTGCAGCGTTTTTCAAACAAAATGCTGCTAGTTTGTAACACTGGCTTTCTATTATAAATGTGACTCCCAGTTTAAGTCAAAAAAAGCCACAGAAGACTGCCCATGACAAGTAAACTAAACTGAAAAATCAGCAGATCTATGAGGCCTCTGTCTCTGTCAAGTTCTTTGATAGAACGTCATAATTCTGTATTTGTATTTAAAAGCAAATATGTGTAAACATATATAAATATATTTTCTGCTTTTTATCAATTGTTCGCCCACTGTTTTGGAAACACAATAATGTTGTTCAATAATCATAATCTATGTATCGAGGTTACAAGGGGATGTAAATTGAACCAAAAAACAAGTAGCTACAATACTGTGTAGACTTGCAGCATAACTTGTGAATGACCTCTGGATCTATAAAATCAGCAGACATTTAAGACACATGTAAGACTCAGTAATGGTCACGTTACAGTAACCATAGAATACTTTATTAAAAAACACTACATGATTACAGTTCGGTCGGCACCTTTGTGGTCACTATACATGCTCCGGCGTGTTTCAGTACATCCAACCTGCTGGTTTCTCCTGATGTACTGAGGTGGTGGAACTGCAGACTAAAATTAGCTCAGATACATCACAAGCCAAGTGGTCACAACAGCAGTTTGTGGTGCTTGTCACTTCCTCAGTATTGATTTCATACCCCTGTTTTCACAGTGTTGTGTAATTACCACTGTGATGCTCATCATGGTTTCTTCATGAATAAATGAGCATGTCTACCTGCTGAAGGAGGCCATCCAGAAGAGAAGAAGAGCCTCGTCCTCTCTGTCAAATTACTGCACATCTCTTACACACACTCAATTACACTTCAACTTGTATGGTATTCAGTCATAACCTTTGTTACTCTGTCTCCTCGATCCCCTGTATTGTAATAACTATTCTGACAACGTTCAATCAGCAGTGATTTCTGCATGGCTGAACTGAATATTAACCGCAGAAAAAAGTCTGAGACGCATCACAGCTAGATCACAAGCCTTATCTCAACAGAGAGACTAACATACGACAGACAAACACTACTACTACGCTTAATATATGTTTTGTTTTGGAATAAAAATGTGTCATTTTGTTAGGAAACGAGTCCATTGTCAATTCAACAAGACACATTTATGGAACAGTAAATCTCAAACATGTGTGTGAGTTCGTGGAAGAAGCTTTACAGACAGCACCATGAATAGAATCTAAATGCGATGCTGCCATGCGGAGAAAAAAAACAAGATCCAAGCTTGAGCAACACTGATGCTGTTGATAGAAATGTCATCTCTCCTTCTGACGTGTCAGTTTAAGCCACCCTGTAGAAGCCCGCAGAAGGATCCACAGACTGATTGCTCAGTTTCTAAGAAAAGCCTGAGGCGGGGCTCTCAGTTGGAGGGTGACTGGTGCGCCGGCTGAGCCCCGATTCACCGGTACAGTAATCAAGTCTGCAAAGCCTTTTTCTGCTCTGACTCCCTCGGGTGCACAGAGTTTAAAAAAAAAAAAAAGAAAAGAAAAAAAGAAAGAAATGGAGGTACTTATATAATAGCAGGTATCCCATAGTAACGGGTTGCTTCCACAATCTAAAAATACATTCGAGGTGATTCATTGATAGGAGTTGTAGCTACAAAGTGCATGAAGGTACCCAACACCAATTGGGGCCCTTAATTATCAATTATTTGTGTGAGTGGTAGGTTTACGTAAGCCTCACCAAACTGGGGATGAGTCACTGGAAACTGAGAGGGGGTCACTGCCCTTGAGAGCGCAGCCAGCAAAGAATGCACCCCATGCACTCCCCATGCATTCCTTCTCCTGCTGGATTGATTGTAAGATTGTAAACACAGAGCTGTGGCTTCTAGGATTATCTGGCTTGATGCTCCTTGAAATTACCCGATTACCTACATGATTGAGTGTTGACAGCCATCACTCAACCTCTGAGCCACGATCTTATGTCCTAAGAACTCCGTGACAGCTCAAGAGCCACAATGGAGCCCACTTTAGCAGAGCTATTAAGGCTTCGCAGCTGAGCAGATGGACATGGTGAAAGGCAGCACATTATCCTGAGAAAATTACAGCTCTGTGCATGCATACTGATACCTTTGTAAATGTTTGTATAGTTTACTGTCAGGGAATTGTTCCTGGAGGTAAGTGATGATACAATGTGTCCAGACATATCAAATACGGCGAGAATGCTACATTCACACCTTCTTCGGTGCGATAATTGTGCTGCAGAAAAAAGATGAACAAGTGAATCACTGATGGCTAAAAAAAGGGGGAAACATGAATTCTAATGGAAACGCCTCTGTCAAGCAGAGAGTAAAGCATCTCTTTGCTGTGAGATATTAGCCAAAGGATGACAGACGTAATTAAAAACACATTTCCTAATTGTAGGCAAAGGTACACTGTTTGCATATGAATAACACTGGTATCTAAATTTAGATCTAAGTCGCTCTGAGCTGCCATCAGTTATTCAGCGACTTTCTCCGGTGGGTTGTTTTATAGAAAGGTGTTTCCATTCCCACTTACACATGAATGAGAAATAACGTATATATGAATGCGCAAACACAAAATAAAAACCCACAGAAGCAATGGCCCTTGACCTAAAATTTGCATTACATGTGTTTTCTGTTATGTTATACATGTTTTCATCTTGTGTTGAATGAGTTTTCATTTCCCTGTCTTTATTTGCATTTGTGTCCTCTATGAAACACACTGTGGAGAGAAACACATTAAACGCATCCTTTTAATAAACACGTATTTTGTATAAAATCAGCAAAAGTAGTTCATAGTTTCTTGTTTTGTCAGTGAATATGTGAATCTAAATACTTGCTTTGTGAACAGCATACTGTATCTGGTGTTTGTTAGTCCTATGTCAGACACATTGGACTCACAACATGTCCTTGTTAAGAGTGTAACAGATGAGCATGAACTCACCCTCCTGATTACAACCAGGATTCGGCCATAAGAGTAGACCATGAGTAGAAAGGGCAGCAGCAGACAGAAGATGAAGAGACACAACACATATGAGACGCTGGTGGGTGAGCGGAGGTGCCACTGGACGGAGCACGAGGTACCGGGTCCCTCGAGGCCGTAGCTGCTCCAACCCAGGAAGGGCGGCAAGGTCCAGAGGAGAGAGTAGAGCCAGGAGCCTCCGATGCAGAGCCAGGTCTTCCTGAAGTCTGAGATGTCGACCTCCGAGGAGCGCAGCACGGTGGTGTAGCGCTCATAGGAGAGAACAGACAGGGACACCAGGGACACAATCCCTTAAAGAGCAAGAGAGGAGAAAAGTAGATCAGTTATCAGTAATTCTAGTAGATCACCCCAAAAAAAACTCACTGCTTGTTAATGCTGACCACCAGCACATCTTTTTTATGTGAAACCAATTCTAACTAAATGATTACTGGAGCTCTTATTTTCATTAGAATATAATAGAAACTAATTAAGTGAAGAAATCATTAAAATTTGAAATAAAAATGTGAAAGTAGAGGTTTTCCGTCAAAAGCGGTGTTTAATATTTTCAACACAATTTGTAATGTCATTCCTAATGTAAACATTCATGTGTGCTTTTTTGTTTGCTATAGGGGGACATCTTTTATTTCATTCTATGTCACAATCATGATACTAGATCCTTGTGACAATCTGCTGTGTATGTGAGCATCATACAATGTTATCTACGCATGTGCCTCCTGTCTGCTGTCAGAGAGGGAGGTATTATTAAGTACTGTATAAATCAGCAGAGTAATTATAGTGTAGATATTACTAACCTTACTGAAGAGCCACTCTGCGACTAACTGCAGTTCACTTGAATGAAGGTGTGAAACAGTTTCTTTCTTCTTTTATTGAGGCAGAAAACTTGAAGGCCAAGATTCATTCAACTCTGCTGATGTTTAAGTGCTGCAATGTATTTTCTTTTTCATCCATATAAAGCAACATGGCTGTAAGGATGGCAATGTCGGTCTGTCCATTGCTTTGGTCTACACTGACATATCTGAACAACATTTGATGGATGACATTTTGTACAGACATTCATGGTTCCTACACACTTTCCCTGTTGCGCCACCTTGAGGTTTTATTTTGTGGTTTTGAGAGAAAAGTCTCAACAACTGCAGGATTGTTTGCCATGAAATTTGGTTCAGACATTCTTGCCCTTCTGAGGATGAACTGCAATGAACTGGTGATTCCCTGACTTTTCATATAGCGCCATCATCCGATCAAAATTTCAGTTAATCCAATGCTTTAATTTATAGCTAAATACCTCAAAAACTAGTGACATTCGTCAGTCTTGACTTTTAACTTTCTGAAAGTATCGTAAAACGTCCCACATTCAACACAAGAGGGTGGAAAACAAGAGTAAACAGACAAAAAGTTCTATATTTGCTCTCATCGCACTCACCAAAGAGGGAATTGGCGAACCCGTACCACTTGCAGCCGTGCTCTCCAATGAGCCATCTCCCGTGCACACTCGCAGCGAAACTGAACGGCGTCCCGAAAACGCACACGAGGATGTCGCTCAGACTGATGTTCAACAGGATGAGGTTGATGGGCGTCCAGAGGGTGCGAAACTTTGCGAAGATGAGAAGAGCGAGGAAGTTGCTGAGGATCCCCGCCACTAAAATGAAACCGAGGCATACTGCCACCACCGTGTGGCCGGTCCGGCTCAGCCCGCCGGGGCTGTGGGGCGCCGGGGAGCCCCGCAGGTTGGCGTCGGTGCTGAGGCTGGAGCCGGAGAGAGAGCTGTCTGTGGTGCTGAAATTGCAACCGCGTATGTGGACGACCATAGCAGAGAGAGGAGAGCAGAGGGCTGGAGAGGAGCTGGACACACACAGAGAACAGCAGCTCTGCACGCTGTGAGGGCCGATATCACACCGTTAATAGAGTGTGGAGAGAGTTGAGTGTGCCCTGTGCACTTCTTTATACCTGCACCTCTGTAATGTATGTAAATACCACCACCACCCCCCTCTCTCTGCCACGTACTAACACTCACTGTTTTTCTTTCTTTTCTTTTTCTTCTTTCTTAGAACCTCTCCAGTTATTATAATGAGTCCTTTTGATCACAATGGCCTGTGTAAAAACAGCAAATCCGCCAAATTTATTGCTTTCCAGCTGCAAATGCAATGCCTTTCAAGGCGTTGTGCTGAGCTTATTTTGAGACGTGAATCAAATTCCCATAGTTACACTGACTTCCATTGGCTTTCAGGATTTTCAGTGCAGATGTAGGCCAGATTAAGCGATTGTCCAAAATGAAGTTCTAATTTTACAGTCACACTTGAGAGAATTACTCAGGGCGTCCCGCTCCAGAAATACAAAGTTTGTTTGCATGGTTTTGCTAAGCTGTGCGTTTCATATTCATTACTGCTCTCTGTGCCAGACTGCTGCTGTCTATTGCTGCATACAGCTGCTTCAATTGAGCACAAAGTAAGTCACCAACAAAGAAAGTTTCACACCTGTTCAGCATTTTCTTTTCTGCACAGACTCCCATACAATAAACCTGCATTTTTGTGTGTTTTATGCTATTTGAATTACACAGGCAGCCACTGGCTCCCATTCATTTCTGCATTGTGCGAACTTATAAAGACTTGAAACACACTTGAGATAAGTAATTCCTGTTGAAAATCTAAGTCTAACTTGTCAACGTTCCGTTATTGTTGCATGTTAATGCAGTGAAGACGTCTGCACTTCCAGCTGCATTGCCATGAAATGATAACATCACATCACAAAAAGATGTATCCAATGGATGCCTGTATATACAGAGAAAAATCCTGAGAAATATTAAACACTATGATATGCTTTGGGAAGGGCTTAGCACAGATGTAAAGTCTGTATAAGTTGTAGTAAATTGTCTTAAATGTGCAAAAACACCAGTTTGGTCCTTTAATATCAAATGAAAAGTCTTTTGGGGGGGAATTTCCTTCTCTGTTGTCCCTGCTTTAATATTTTTTTCATCAAAATAGAAAACAAAATAGACCCAGATGAAAGGACACAAGCAGTGATAACATCTTAAATAAAATCTTTCTTATTTTTATCTGACACTGGCACACCTTGTTCCCGTGTACACATTAGATCTCTCTGTGCGTTTTCATAATGCTGAGGAGAGAGACGCCGTTGGTAAATCTAAACTACAATGGATACACGATACACGCCATCTCTGGGGAGATCTCTGTAAATCTCAATTGCTATGGTCACTGGTGTCAGCTGGAACCCACACGCTGCAACCATGAACACCTAATGCCCCCTCTTTCAGTCAGCATCATTGGCTTTTTGAAAGCTCGATGGGAAGTCATCACTGCAGACACAATCCCCTCTTCTCTCCCCCGTAGTGGCCTCAGATCAGCCTGATTATGCCTGACACAAGGGAGGACGAGGGATTATGGTTTCAAGTCTGCATGGCTGCTGAATCCCTGACTGCCTCCTGGAGAAATGCAGATTGCCCCTCCTCCACACCTGCTGCCAATCTTCTTTCTATAAAGATATCAGAAAGATTCTTAAATCGTTAACGAGAAGCCCCCTCCAATCCATATCTGCTACAGCTTCTTTCTGCCTTTTTTTCCACCACTGACTCCATGTGAGCCCTTTCAGGCAAAGAGAAATGACGTGTTCTCCTAATAGGCATCTGCCGTTATACTGATATTGAGTTGGAAGACTGCAGGGCTGTGTTTCCGATTCACCGTCTGTGCTGTATTTTTACTCCTTCTTATTCATTGTTACATCTGTATCAGCGAGCCGACAACAGGAAACTGTTAAAAACATTTTGTATCTGGAGTTTTTTGTTGTTTGCTTTATTAGTTGTGTGTTTTTCTCATTCCTGTGTAAAACAACTCAAGATAACATCAATTTCCTTTTACATGAATTCCCTGTAGCTACAACGAAGTATTAAATTACCACTACGTATTCCCACATGACGGTGCCCCTCAGGTCAGATTGTTCCCACAGCATCATAATTGTTTTTCTGGATTGCATTTCTGCCATGACTGTCTGGCGCAAAGCTAAAGGAGCTGCATTTTTTCAAATAAAACCAGAGGAGGATCACAGAGACTGTTTGTCCGAGAGAGAGAGTGGCGAGAAGACGGAGAAGACAGCCAGGCACCTCACAAACAAGCAGCTTCACCAAAGGAAGCACATTTGATCCATTAGAGGGCTCATCAATCACTGTTTTATGTTCTCAAAGGTGTGAAGGTTGTGATGACCTCCTGTTTAGTTGTTCCAGCGCATTCGTTGCGTTTTGCTCCTGTCAGATGTAATCCAAAACTTTCTTTTTAAAAAAAATGTTTCAATAATATATATGCAGTGCCCTTGACATGTCTGATGCTGATGTAACTCAGATCTGTTTCCAATAACCCTGAGAGTCATACAGGAATTTTGGAGAAAGCGACGAGGAATGAAGTTCACTTAAACCAGCATGACCCACCATTTACCTTTCTCATAGATTTCAACATTACTATTTGGAAATTATAGCTTGTGCATCCAATGGGAATTGTTTGTCAGCCCATATTATAATGTAAAGAACACAAAAATGCTGGAAATTTTTTTTTACTGTATCTGCTCTGAAAACAACTGAAGGGTATCCCTCTACATTTCCAACAGAATACGTTACATCTGATCAGATAAGAAGATATAGGCAGGTTTCAAGTCCTTTGCATATGAGAAAGTAAATTAAAGACCAATACCAATTTCTATATTATTCTGCTAACCTGTAACCTTTAACAGTCAGTACAATGTGATCATTCCCTTTTATTTTATTTTGAAGTAGAAATCCAGTGTGATTCTTTTCTGCCTCTTAAGCTATTTTGTGCAAAGAACAGAATGAATATTTTTCAACAGGCTGGACATACAGAGCAAATCAACAGAATGATATGGGCTGATACTGAAGGAAAGGTTAGAGAGTGGAGGGATAAATTAATAATTAAACTAAATCATTTCAGACAAATACCAATAGAATACCTAAAAATATGCTACAGCTACTGAGTGAGATTATATCACTGGATTGTTTTGTCAAGCGTATATTGTCTGAGTTGGCTCTGAAATGCCTCCGAATAACGTTGGTGAGATTCAGCAGGAAAAAAAGTCCAGTTGCCAGGACAGTTAATTATAGTGTCTTAATGACTTCAGTATGTTAAATACCATCTTCAGTACATTCCCAGTGCCATCAAATGACAAATTACCATATGAATAGTGACATAACTGAAACTCTGGGGTAGTTTGTATTATCATGTACATGCTGCCTATTGTTCCACAGTCACATTATATCAGATGGCTTCTGAATAATAGAGACATTAACAGGCTACAAAACATTTCTAGTCAAGCTCAATGTAACACCACTAAATTGTAATTATACTCTGAACTTGTATACTGCCCCCAAAGCATGTGTTCAAGGGAACTACATATGAAAGAGCAAGCAGCAGG
The DNA here is from genome assembly GCF_043641665.1 of Enoplosus armatus. NCBI lineage: Eukaryota > Metazoa > Chordata > Actinopteri > Centrarchiformes > Enoplosidae > Enoplosus > Enoplosus armatus. The sequence goes on from NC_092189.1 coordinate 15,379,629, forward strand.
TCAGCATGTAAACTAAAACGGCAGGTGTGTAGCAAATATTAGATTCCTTATGTTTGTTTATGTTATGTTTGTTATATGTATCACAGTGGTGTGCACAACATCAAAGTGTAGGTTTTAGGGACAGTGACAATTAGCTAAATGCAAACATCAGCATGCTAACATGCTCACAATGACAATGCTAAAATGCTAATGTTTAGCAGGTATAATGTTAACCGTGTTCAGTACAGTTGAGGCTGATCATTATTTATTTATACAATCATTATTTTTGCGGGTATTTGTTCTTACACCAAAGTATTGGACAAACTGAACATTTGAAATGATGGGATCACCGAACTTATGTGAGTGGACACGGATGCGTGCACCAAATTTCGTGCCAACTCATCCAATAGCTGTTCACTCCAAACCAAAAATCTTCACCTCATGGTGGCCCTTAAGGAAAAGTCAAGTCAGCCACGTCAGTAAAATTTCTGTACAAAACTTCACTTCAATCCATCTAGTAGTTGTTGAGATATTTCAGTCTGGACCAAAATGGTGGACCGACTGACAAAGAGCATAGAGGTAATGGGTGGAAAGCCAATGAGGGATGGAGACCTGCATAGACATGGATGGACAACAGTTGACTGGGAATATATACTGGAACAGGTAGCTGATCACAGGAACAATGAAGTGAGGATATCCAGTTGTTGGGTTTTTGAAACAAACTGACATGCACAAATACACAGAGACTCGAGAGACTGACTCCTCTGCTCCCATAAAGTAGTCTCTCCACCCCTCCTGGGTGAGTCTAACTACCAAGACCTGTGTTACTGGGGCTGTGATACACACAACAGGAAGTAAGGCGCATGGATGCACGTTCTGGTTCTGACACTGCTGTGAGAGCATTCATACCCACATCAGAAGCATCAATCTCAACTGCACGGTTACAGACAAGATCAGCATGTATTGGTTGAACCAGCACTTCAGGTCAGCGATAGCCTGGTCAGCCTTTTATCTGGCATACTGGGAACTGATACTGATGTGGACAGCAGGCAATATATAGTTGTTGCTGAATGTCCTGCAATCAAAGAACCTTGGCGTTACTTTTGGGCAGAAGGAGTGGACCAGATGGTTAGGGTTAGTGTTTAGGGTTAGTGTTTTGGGTCCATCTTGATGCTAACTGCAGAGACAATAAAACCCCAAAACCTTTGCAATGTCTCTGCAAACACAAACTTGTCAATCATATCCCTGAGGATGTTATAGACATGCGCCTCAAAGCCTGTAAGACTAAAAGACATAAAGATACCTGAAGTGATCATTGGGCTTGTTAAAAACGCATCGTCTTTGCTTATGTGCACCAGGTGGTAGATGATTAACTGAGTTGATGAGCAGATGTTGTGCAGATCCAGCTTGGGAGAAGATGTCTATATATAGACTGTGTAGGCATTATGTACACATATGCTTTTGTGTTATGTGTTCCTCAGTGATGACAGTTGGGGTATTTCCCTGCTCTGGCATTGTTCCATTTTTAACACAGACTGATTATGAGAAGTTGGGCCCCAGAGCACAGACACGTAAAAAACACATATTCCAGCAATACCTGCACTTTGCTTAGGGTCCATGAGCACTCCTAATATTAGCACAACACCATCAATAATCCACCCTCATCATGTGGATATGGCTACTCCTCCATCTGTGGTCATAAATGGTGTCAGCACTGAAATGTGGATACTGTCACCACGAGTTCCTGACTGAATATGAAAGAACCAGTTGGTGAACTGACACAACACATATCAGACTCAACCACTTGACATGTGTTCAGATGAATGATCTCACTGTAATTTCAGGTAGAAATTGAGGCAGCAGAAATAGTCATATTCTTACTGTCCAAATGGTCCAAGGTGAAAGCTTCGTATTTTATTGACCCGTGTTCTCAGTCTTTCAGTCACTGCGAACAGTGTGGGGACCTCACACGCGATGCATCTCAATTTCCCTTTTTAAGCAAATACATTTGAAAAAAAACAGTTTGGCTCTAGATTCGTCCACCACTTTGGTCCAGACTGAAATATCTTAACAACTTTTGAATGTCCATTCAGGATAAATAACTTTAGGGGTCCCCATAACCTTTCCTCTCGCACCTTCAACATGTCAACATTTCAATTTGTACAACACTTTAATGACCAAATACCTAATAACATTCCCATCAGTCTCGGATGTACTTTAGTGCTAATTATCACATTTGCATGCTAACTCACAACTAAGATGGTGAACATGGTTAACATGCCTGCTAAACATCAGTATGTTAGCATTGTTATTGTGTGTATGTTAGCATGCCAATGTTAGCATTTAGCTCAAAGCTCCGCTGTAAGTATACAGCCTCACAGAGCTGCTAGCATGACTGTAGACTCTTCTGTCTTTTTCTACAAAACATCCTGATAAAAAGATACGATTATGTTAAAATGACCAGTGTTCTACGAGACTAGACTTTACTAGATCATGTCCTATTTTCATTCCTAACTTCCTCTTGTCTGAAGTAAAAATACACTTCAACTGTCTTGTCTACTTCTGATATTAACACCTTTCAAAAAGTGCCATCTAGGTATAGATATTCAATAAACCTGCTCTCACCAAACTCGTGAACATGCTCCGACGATGACAACCACAACCCCATTTTTAATTAGGATACTTTTGCACCATCTTTCTCTTCGGTTACTAAATGTAATAGGCCATGTGGATGTGTGAAGAGGTAAAGGAACAAACTGGTGAATGGAGCTGAGAACATTAGGGATGGTGATAATGATGAGGAACGATGTGTGTTCTCAAAAAAACAGCTTCTGTATAGACTAATTTGAAGCTCACCTCGGCCTGACACGTTCTGCTGATAAAATTGTCCATTCAAGAATTCGCTACTGAGGGGCACTCTAATGGAGCTCTAATGGGTTTGCTCCATAGACTTCACACAGCAGCAACTCTATTCAGCTACAAAACAACCACAAATGGACATTTTTACCTGGATGGTGACTTTGTAATAAGTGATAATGTCAATGAAGGAGATCCAAAGTGATCAATATTGAATAAGTACTCATAGGAATAATAATAGTGAAACCATGACATTATGTAGGGTCCATTTCATTGATTTCCAAAAAATGTCCTTTTCCCAAAGTTTTTTTATTCCACAACCATTTTTAATTTGTCATTTATCATCAAGTCTTTGTCTGTCAATCAAGACAAACAGAGCAGAGCCAGTTACAGGATGTGATTGGCTGCTTGTTCATTCAGACCAAAGCATTTGGTAACTGTTCAGTAAATATATTTATTCATATTATTGTTCATTTCATAATGTCTTATGTATTTACTAAATGTTGAACACATTGGATATCCACAATATCAATAGCTAAAGGTCAAGATAAATCATATGTAGTGGTGGAAGAAGTATTCAAATGATTTACTAAAGTAAAAGTAAAAGTAGCAATAATACTTTATAAAAAAACTCCATTACAAGTCTCTTTCATCCCCAGTGCTTTTGATATGCTTAATAACAATTAGCACTCTGGTTGCATTCCTTGCACTACCCTTACACTTTTGCACTGTTGCATATTTGTACTTAGTATGAATTTCCATTTCCCTGAACTAGTTATGTGATTTATTGTTGATGTTGTCCTTTTGTATTGTGTCATTATGTGAACCCTCGCTGCATAACACATTTCTCCTAGTCAATAAACATAACATTGAACCTTCAACATTTACTTCAGTAAAAGTATGACCATCAAAATGTACTTAAAGTATCAAAAGTCAAAGTATTATAAGTAAGTAAGTAATTATACAGAATGGCCCCTGTCAGCATTATTCTATTATATTTTTGGATCATTATTAATACATTAGCATGTAAGCAGTAAGTTAATTTAAATACTTCGTACTGTTGGGTAGTTAAATCTTTAATAATGCATCATATTTTATAACCTGATCATAAATGTTAATCTGAAAAGTAACTATAGCTGTCAGATAAATGTAGTGAAGTAAAAAGAACAATATTTCCCTCTGAAATGTAGTAGAGTAGAAGTATAAAGTTGCAGCAAATACTCAAGTAAAGTATCTCAAAGTTGTACTTAAGCTCAGTACTTCAGTGAATGTACTTAGTTTCTTCCACCACTGATCATGTGTCTTTTATGTGTTTGTTCATCAAAACTCTTGTAGAGTACGTCATCAGGTGTCAATCTTATCACTTTTTGGCTTGCTATCTGATGCTCATTACTTTACAAAGCCTTCGAAAGTTTGGTTTTATATAATATGAATATTTTAAGTAGCTATCTGTGTTCAACATTGTTGTTTTTTTTTGTCTGATCAGATATTTATTTAAGTATATATGATTCCCTTTCTGTACAGAACATGACACTCTTTGAAGTCTAAGATTACAGAAAACAAGTCATTAACATAACATCACTATCCTTCATTTTGTTCTGCTTGGAGATATAAAATATTCTCATAGCTAGTAAAATTCATCTAGGTGAACTGTAGACAGGTATTAACATCAATATTTATACACTCAAGCGGCTCACAATGTCCACACTTTAACTTAATACTGGTGCATTTACTGGTGCAGGCCCACTAATAGAAGAAAATGCCCCTCATCCAACTCCACCGTAAGTGAAAAAACAACATATACAGTGATCTACAGATCTACAGGAGGAGTGACAGAGTTGAAGAACAGGTTTGTCAGAGAGTGTTCCCTTTCAGAGAGGTTGTTCCAGTTACTACATGCTGAGGTGCTGAAGTCATTTCACTGACAAATGGAGAAATCTGGGAGGGGGAATGAAAGCGCCGCTGTTTCTTCTGCGTGTGCTCTCAAATGACACTCAAGAGGCCTGTTTGACGAGAAAACATCGAACAGGTGAACAGAAAGCCAGGTGGCTTTACAGAGCCAAAGGTATGTGGTGTAGCTGAAGCCGTTCTCTCTCTCTCTGCTGCTCCAGCTCTTCAATACCAGTACAAGTCCTTCTTATCCAGACGCCCTCCTGACAGAGAGGAGACAAAATGCCAACGATAAAAGGAGCTCTAATGGATGGACATGAACAAGTTTGTAATCAAACATGCTGAGTAAAATTAAGCTGTAACACAGAATAAGATGTACAAACTCCTGAGTAGAAACGAGTAAGGAAGTCAGGAACTAACTGGTAATTAACAAATACCTCTGCTTTACCTGAAGGAACACAAAAGTAGAAACACATACGTACATAACAGGAAAGTAATGGTTAGTTACAGTAAGTTATGTGCCATTTAGGAACTGGTTAAGAGTTCAAGTGGTACTCCAGGAAGAAGCCGAGATATTTTTATATTTAGTGCATAATATGTGTCAAGATCCAAAAACGCTGAAACCTACACTTCCCATAATGCAACTCTACATCTCTACATCTGTTTCTTAGACCCTCCATGCCTGGTAAATGTCTTTTGAACAGTTTTTTATGCAGTCTTTATGAAGTCCAACAATATGAAGTCCAAGGCGAGATAATTTTGCAAAGAGCCACAACAGACACGATTACAAGTGTTTTAACAGGTCATGTAGCCCCTTTAAACCAGGAAAAGTTAATTGAGAAGGTAGTCAGTATGCAGATTCACAAATATCTATCTATAACCATTAGATACTTTCCATTAGCATAGTATCTTATAGTTCATTTGTTGATTAACCTATACTTACTCATTGATTCACAGTAAAAACTACTTAAGATTTTGTGGACTTTATTCTAAAGTGTTATCCATTCCTGTATCTAAGAAACAGTTATTCTCATTTTATTGGTTGGAAGACATTTTTAAAGATGTTGTTTTGCACTGAAGGCCTACCAGGTTCATAGCCTACACCAGGGTCCACGGACTCTCTAAACCCTTGTGGCACCGTCCAGCCGGGATGCAGTTCTGGCTTGGAGCTGGAGGCCATGCTGGGTCCCATCTCACCCCGGTCATTATGCAGTAGGTTGAGCAGGGATGTGGCGTATTGCTGTCCAGTAAGACTCAACCCTTGTGGGGACAGGGAGTATGCAATGGACGGCAACCCCGGGCCCTCTCCTGCCCTGGCAGTGAACGAGTGCCATGAGCCAGGAGCGTCGTCCGCAGGGCTGAAGCTCACAAGACGTCCTGCAACAGGAGGGACCTGTGACTCGGAGAAAGAGTCAACAGCACTTCCCTGACAGGTGTTGGTGTCCTCTGCAGGGGGACAAAGACAGAAACCATGATGTGAGGATGGATGGGATTGATTTCCAAGTTTATAGTCAGAAAGGTCATACACTGTTGTTTTTGTCTGCTTACCCAATTTAATAGTTTTACGGATTTTCTTTGTCTTTGCTGGTGGTGCCTTGGCCTTGCAGACTTTGCTGAGGGCACGGGTGAAGTGAGCATCCACCATGCTGTTGATGTCACCCTGGAAGTAAGTCAGGATGACACACTGAGAATGCTCCTCCACCTTCACAGCCATCGGACTGTCTGTTCTGCCGTCCATGGGTCAGCTGTGACTGAAAACACAGACACAAAACAGGGTCATCAGAAAATGCTCAGTATAGACTGTACCAGCATCTTATGCAATTAATTACGAATTACTCCACAAGATCCATGCAGCAACAGATTGGATATTTCTGTTGCAATTACAGTCACACAAAATGCTATTTAATCCACAGAGTAGCAATCCACAGTCAGTTTCAGTTGGTCTTTCTTTGCATAATAGGGATGAAAAAGTTTCCCTAAAAGCCCTAAAACCAATTTCTCCGTTGCTGTTATCACTTTCATGTTTCAGATACTTAATACACTCTGTACTATAGGATGTACTTACTCACCACCTGCTCTATTTTTAGTGATGATGTGAAATTCTTAATTAGTTAAAAGTGATTAGCATGTATTTTTAGCAACCCTTTTCATTTCAACTCATTACCATTACAAAGGCAAACAAAGGTAAACAAATCAGATTCCTGTTCATCAGAAGCAATTTAAACTTAACTTGCCCTGGATGACTCACATCATGGACTGCTGACATGTCTTTGAAGGTTTCCCATAAAACGTACGAACATTTAACACAAACAGTAAGAGTAAGAGTACAGCTTTCATTTTGGCCAATTTCATGGCTCAGAAATTGTGTCTAGAATGAACCTATTATACCCACAATGCATGACAATGAGATGATGGTGCACACTACGTTTACTCCAGCACCAAATGATCAACATCTGGAAGAATTCACTTTGTACCTTTGTCAGAAGATGGGCATTATGGTTTGATATTTAACATCCAAAATCCCTCTATAAGTAAACTATGTGCGTTTGCACTGCAGGATATTTAAATAAGCGGGCTGAAATGCAAAATGAATGTGTTTGGGGGGAAACCACTGTAACTGAAAACTATATGAAGGAAAGAACCATTGTTATATTTTAAGTAACTTGCTTCTCTTACCTGACCTGATGATTGACCGAAGATAACGAGGGAGTGCGTCCTTGCATTGACTGCTTCCTCAAAGCTGATGTGTTCGCCTACATGAGCAGCAGCCAAAATCGTTGGAAAAAACGTGGCTTGGCTTGAGTTTAAACATCAGAGTCAACAATTATATTTGAACAACCAATGTCAGGTGTCCTCCTGTCTTTCTTCCTCTTCTTTACAGGCAAAACATTTCGCTCACTGAGCCTCCAAAGTTACTTGATGTCTCAGACTGGGAGGGCGTGTGATGCTCCATGAATGCGGACAGCTATGAACAGAATGTCATCCAGCCAGTTCGCCCAGAACCTCAATGGCACCTTATTAAAACATTCCTCAGTCACACTGTCAAAAAGTTTTACAGCAGGGGCTCTGAAGTGATTTGTCAGTGAGGGAAAAATTCATATTAGATTTTTAAAAATTCAACGTCATGTTTGTTACAACATAAAGTTAAACCTCATTGACATTAAAAGAACTCATGACCTTTACGGATTCTGTGGTTGACTTGCGGTTCTCCTTGTTCCCACTACAGTAATTCACTGTTTGACCCTATTTGTTTCTATGAGTACGTCCTCTGGCCTTTTATACTGTAATAATAAACATAAATGATAAATGCAAATGTCCTAGGTGGCAGTTTTATCTTTGAAACAGGAAACTACAGTACAATGAGACATGAGGTGTGGCCTTACTATAGTAATAGTAAATGATAATATTATTTAAACACTCGCAAGTTTAGGATCAGCAATGCCAAGATTATAATCTTTGCCTAAACTTTTACTTGTGATCTCATGGCAAACAAACACATATGACATATATGAAATCACACCAAATGTTTCAACAAAACTTGCATGAATATTTTATTATCATTGGAATTAAGGACACCTTTAAATAACCTTAAAATGTCTTCAAAGGAAACATCACGGGCAGTAAAAATGTGAATGTCTGAAGAAGAAGCAGGTTGAGTTATTGAGAGCTGCTGTACAGAAAGATGGTTTCATGTCTTACAAATTGCAAGAACATTAATGAGTACAATTTCTTATGTACTTAAAAGCATCTCTTGAATATGCTGCCCTTTCCATTACATTTAAATGGAAAACTCCAATAACTGCTTCTTGAGCAACATTACATTTATTCATTACTTTACTATTAAAAGTTTTACAAACACAATATCTTCTTTTTCGAACTGTACAGTAAAAACAATAATGTAAACCTTGAAGGTGAACCGTGGATTCAAAGCTTTTGGACTTTTAAATAAGGGCTGCATGCTCAAAATGTGCACACAATTCATAAAATCTTCTGTCAGGGCAATATTTAATTATCATGGCTGATTTGAATGTAAGGTGCAGTGTCTACTGACCCATTGTATCTCCCTGAAAACGTGGTCTATTTGCTCTCTTCATGCCCATAACAGACATGGAAGTGACCTGTTTTCTGTATTCAGTGTTTCTGATTGAACAAAGGACCTTGAAAGGGACAGCTGTACTAAATGGCATATACAGAGGCCCGCTCACGCCCCCTGGTGGTGGTTTGGTGCTCATTCTGTGGAGGAGTCCGAGACCTTCCTGATGGTGGAGGTGTTGTTTGAAGCGACTGAGTCAGAGTTAACGAGATTGTTCTTTTTGTGGTGACCACCCACTGTCACAAAGCGGCTCCAGTCTGAACACAGAGGACAAGAAAGAGAAAACAATGAATCAGCCACCTTGACATACTTCCCCTTAATCATCTGGTCAATCACTTATTGGTGCTTCACAATAGGTACCTGAGTAATCACTGTGTCTGAAACGTCCGCAGCACAAGTGGATTCTCCACTGTTTCCTCACATTTTCTTTCATTAAGCAGTGGAACAAAAAAACAAAGAACCCTGAAAGAGCAAAAGAGCAGAAATAGTGGACACACACCTCTGTCATTCTGTCACTTATCATTTTGTAATACTACAACATGATGTAGACATAGCAGTGAAAGTGCTGTTTTCTTCACATTTGTGCTACATTTAAAAAAAAAAAAAACCCATCACCATTACATGCTTCTTTATGAATGACGATGGAATCATTTTAAAACCAAGGAGAGAAACGGTAAAGATGCACGTCCAAACAGCACTAACAGAATTACGGATGTGTTGAAAATAACTCGCTCTTCTGGAACTAATATTTAATATATCTAACAGCAGCTACAGCTCATATTTACCCTGCAAAGTGTTGAGGATGGAGAACAGGTACATCATGACCACTCTGCCTGGCCCAAATGAAAAAAATCCTACTACCCACGACAGACCCAACAGGACGGTGAGACTGGCCACCGCCCTCAAGTCATGCAGGGAGCTGCGGCTGTTTGCTGACGACTTATTGGCCCCCATCTGTCTGATCTGAATCAGAACCACGATGAACATGGAGATGTTGCACAACAGGATCAGAAGAACAAATGCCACCACCGTCACGTAGAAGAAGACGTCATTCTGCAGCCAGCAGCTGGAGGGAGGGAGAGGGTTACACTGGGATTTATGATGAATGCCATAAGCTACATCTCTTCTTCGTCTAAGACGCTGCTGAGTGTTGAGTTTCCTGCCTGTGTCTTATTGTTTTGTTCAGTTTCATCAATGAATTCATCATTATATGAATTCTATCAGGCACTCATCCTGTATATATTACCATATTTATCACACAATTTAGAAATGATGCTCCCAAGATAGAGATGTGCTTGGACTTACAATTGGTCAGTGGACTGAAGCACCATTGCAGCTTCTTCAGGCACTGTGCTGCCATAGGCGTCTTTATCTATGAGCAGCACCACACTGACTATGACCAGAGGAATACCTGGTCAGGAACACAAATAATCACATTTATTCTACTCACTCAGATCAGAGTCAACCAAACATATTCTCACACTGTGACAATAATGAAGTACAGATACTACAGAAATTACAAAATACATTTCTGTTTTGAAGTTAACCCTTTAGATTTTAAGTACACTTAAAAAAATGAATTTGGTTTATTTTAAATAGCTGATTTTCCCATACTCTAAAGGTCCATGCTACAACCCCTGCATCATGTCTAACTCCACAGTAATGCTTTATTCTACGTGTCTTTAATTGTCTAATAATCTCCAATAAATCTCCTGGGAAGAACTATGTAATTTAGTACTAATTATAGATAAAACAGAGACATTATTGTTCTATAGGTACGCTTCCACTAAATGAGTCTTGTAGTCACAGCACAGTGGGTCAACCGAACATGCATAAATAAGACATTTGTCTACAGGGAAGGACACAGTTCAACGTATATGGTGAATAAAGTTTGTGATGATAAATGAGCGATGACTAAATATTCAATTGGGTCTAAATGGAGCTTTTCTTTCCTGGACATTCCTATTTTCCCTATAATTAGTACCAAATTACATAGTTCTTTCCAGGATACTTCTTGGAAATTATTCAAAAATTACGAATATGTAAAATAAAGTGTTACTAACTCAACCCTCAGCTGCTTGACCACCCCAACCAATCAAAATCCATTCCTGAACCCAATCAGCCAATCAAAGCCAACTGACCCTGGACTTTTTCTATTACAGTGAGGAGCACTTGAAGTTCTTTCTTACCCCATCCTACAGCACAGAGCTTGAGGATGTAGGAAGGAACGTAGATGTTGAAGACTTTGACCAGTGCAAAGTACATGTGCACGGCCTCCAGGCCCATCCAGGTGAAAGACGCCAGCAGGAAGTAGTGCAGCGCTGCAGCGGTGGCAATGCACAGACCGTAGTTGGAGAAGGATGAGAGCCAGGAGTCCAGAAGGAAGAGCATGCTCAACCCCAGCAGGGCCGCGGACAGGTTGATGAGTATCTTAGATGGGTGGTCTCGACGCAGCTTCCTAATGTGTGCGAGAGCAACAGACATAAGGAGCGACGCAGGAACAGAAAGATGAATTAAACGGTAAGTGGACCTGGAGTTGGGGTTGTTTTGTCTGATACAATTTCCAAGGTCAAGAATTAACTTTCATGCTTAAGTTTAAGTTTTATTTTATTGTAAAACATACATTTATCGAAAGTGTCCTGGTCATTCAAAAACTATTGTAAATGAAATATTGTCACTGTAAAATACCAACTTCTGATTTAAACACAATACAAGGCAGACGTAGAAGTCGTATATGCTATTAAGCTGTATTAATGTACAATCTCAGCTTATGCAATTTCTTCCTTCAGCCTCCTCTAAAGATGATCTTTACAATATAAACCGGTTAGAGTGTGATAAGTATGTTAGTGTTGCTCCAAGTGACTCACTCAAAAGTAATGTAAGTGAGAAGAGTGATGCCCAGAAAGATGGAGGATATACCACAACCAAGATATGAGATCACTGTCAGGATCTGAATGTCAGCTTCACTGATAGAGGCTCTGGATACGTCCTGAAACACAATATACAAACGCTTAAAAAACTTAAAGCCACTAAGTGTATAGCATTTTAACATTTCCAACTTTTGCACCCCCTAGTGGTAGTAAAAAGACACTGCGACAAGCAGCAGTGCAAGCTGTAAAAACTAAACCCATCCAAATAATTAGAACTATATTTAGTATTATATTTAAAGGATTCACACATCAGCATCTTGCATAATCATACAGGCAGTCAGCAGCAGGCCAGACTGCACACAGCATGTTGGTGCTTGTGGGAGTTGTTTGTTCCCTGTTTCATTTATAAAAAGAGGACCAATGACTCACCAGGAGCACAGCGAAATGTGTGAGGTGATCGCAGAGACAGCTGGTCTGATAAGGAGAAATACTCCGGGTTTCACAACCGCTGCTGTTCCAACCACCCTGCCCACCTGACACACACACACACACACACACACACACACACACACACACACACACAAACACACCGACAAAAACACACACATTTGATTAAGGTGCTTATCAACAGACACACAGCTTCCTGCATTTAGGGACATTTATTGATGTCTGAAAAAGTACTATGATGTTGAATTACTGTAATCTGTCATCTATATCCAACCATAAACATAAAGAATAAAATAAATAATGTCTGTCTGACCCACCGTTTTTCTGGAAATCCCAAAACACACACTGTACCATGTCTTCTTGCTGTAAAAACAAAACAAAACAGGGAAGTGATGCTGTGATGAGTCAAATACAAATCTTCAAATCTTCTTACTGATGAACTGAATGCATTCGTTTTTCACCTGTTTGGGTGTTTGATGGCTGAGGGTCACCACCACTTTGTCCTTTAGGTTGCTGACATGGCTGTTATTGATGCTGGCAGATACGATGTGGGAATTCAGAGTCCAGCTGCTCTGTGTTGCATTGTTTGTTTGTGGGTCCTGTACAAAATAAAATGGTTGTCACATTAACAGGCAGGACTACAAATCAGAATAAGTAAGTAGATAGTAGCTTAATTTCAATCAAGGTCAATGATCAATAAAATGTGTTACAGATGAGAAGATTGATACACTCTCACGTCTGTCCGGTAAATATGAAGCTTCATCCAGCAGCTGGTTAGCTTAGCTTAGCACAAAGACAGGAAACAGGGGGAAACCACTAGCCTGGTTCAGTCCAAAATCCTCTGAAGCTCACAAACTAAAACATTACGTAGTGTTTGTTTAAGTCTTACAAAAACCCAAGTGTTAAAACAACAATTCTCCGCTGGTTGCCTGGCAACCTCAAGGTGACAACAAGACTCCAGGAAGTTGCTGCACCCAGCCAAGAAATAGCCCGGTACATAACCCCCCTTAAAACCATAAGTTGTTGTTTTACAGTTTGGTTATTGTTTGTATCAAACAAACTATATATAATGGTTGAATAGTGCTTGTAGGCGGGTTTTGTTACCTTTGGACTAAGCCATGCTTGCTGTTGCCCCCTGTTTCCAGTCTTAATGCTAAGCTAAGCATCTCCTGGCTGTAGCTACATATTTGTCGATCTACTCATTTAACTCTCTGCAAGAAAGAGAATAAGCTTATTAAGCCAAATGTTGAACTATTCCTTTAAAATGTCACAACATTATGCGGTCTGCATAAGATATTATATTTTCTTCAGCCTACCTGAAAATAGAAGAGGAAGAAGAGGAAATAGCAAGAACAACAATAAAAACAAAAAAGAAAAGAACAAGATGATGAATAACAAGAGAAGATTTAAATGAAAGTACCTGAAAAAGCTCACAAGTTCCATAGAAATTAAACTGGACACGAGTTTTATTTCTTTCTCCAGGAGGGAAAAAGTTGTTGAGTGTGGAGGGCAAAGAGATAGTTGCGTTTGTGTCAGGGAGTGGTTCAGTCACAAAGCCCTGGTTGAGAAAAATCTGAGGAAAAAAAGTCATAATACCACTGAATCACAGTGCTGCAGGGTAAATCAACTCTATGCATCGTGGAGAATTTCTCATCACCTGTCACTTTAAAAACAGACTCTTTCAGACAGCCAGCTTTCGCCATTTGCTTTCTCGTTAAAGCTTTATGGTCCATGACTGCTTGAGGCCACTGTGTCTGTTTATTAACACTGTTTCCTGTATTTCCTGGTCCCTCAAGGACATTAAGGCAAAATAACTTGTCCTTGAGCAGTCGGATGGAACCAGTTTTGGAGTTCTTCTTTTGCTTGTTGATATCTCACTTTTGCAGTTCACAAAATCAGCTTCTAAGTAAACTTTGCTGCCATCTTTCTTGCATATTACACCATTTATAGCGTCTCACCTTTGGGTCCAGGAGTGAAGAAACGGAGGTCACACTAAAGGTGAAGCCACTGAATTTATCTGGATCTGCGTTGATCATGGACAGGGCCAGCGAGGGTGCTGTTATACTGACAGACTCATCTTGGAAGTCCATATTGTTCCCCATTCTGTCTGTCAGGTTAAGGATACTTTTTCCGAAGACAAATGGCAGATAGATTGACAAGGAAAGACAGGATTTAGAGGGAATATACATTTTTATACCTCTGTGTAAAAGTTATGTTGATACTTACTGACATCCACTTCCCTCTCCACTTACATGTTCGCCACTGGAGTGACATCAGTTTTGGAAAGCAGGATATAGGCAACAATATTAACAATGCTGGCAGCAACAGCAGGTTTGATGATGCTGATATCAACCACTTCACGGAGCTTCTTCACCACTGTATGCAGCTCGGAGGGGGAGAGCTCTGCGCTGTTACCTAACTGAACATCTACAAGGTCTTGAATCATGTCCACAACCTCAGCCGCGTTGCCTAGAAATCAATAACGTCATTAACGCTTTTTGTTGTGTTTTTCCATGTTTTTCTGTCGTGGTTTCATTTAGATGGAAGAATAAACAATAAACAATAAAGGGAAATGTGTTATTTCAAGATCTTTGGCAAAGGCATTTTCTGGGAATGCAATTTGTTTGTGACTGATCCACTTACCAGTAGTGACAGTGATATTGTCGAGGTCTGATATGGTCCCAAACGGGGTGCAGTTTGTCATATCAGGATCAGACCAGCTGGTCGTGTCAGTTTCAATGTCTAACTTACTGAAGAAAAAAACAGAAATAACAGACACATAAGACAATAGATATTCTTTCTGGTCTGTGTCTGATTGGTTGACAAAGTACATTATATCTCTTCTATCTCACAGCTAATAGGATCATTGTCGACAAAGGATGATAAAAAAATTAAAATTACCTGTCAGATGCTGATGATAGACCATAAAACTGATTACCCTTATTACTCCATCACTCCCTTGTGTGATATTTATATACACTTTGGCAGAGATGATGTGAGGAAGACTGAAGCCCATCATTGCACTAATAATTCACTTATAGGAAATTGATTTTTGCCTGAGCTGAAGGCTGGCAGGGATCCATCAGCATTACATGTGTGTGGTCAGAGCTTGTGTGCAGAGGGGGAGGATTGGTTGGAACAGGACATTGTAATTGAGAGGATTTTCTTGTCTTGCTGAGCTGTCTCTATGGAAACAGGTTGTTGCGACAACAATTTTCAGGATATGTACCATTAAATAGAGCAATAAACAAAATAAATCCCCACTTTCTCCCCATATTCTTTCACCGAGATGATTGTTGGCTCAGATGACTCGGGCTGACAATTTGTCTCAATTGTAAACCAATCAATGCTTTATTATTGTATGAAAGACTGTATAATGTGTCTTGACGGTCATAATCTTGCAATCTGATCACCAATCATTGTCTCTGGTCAAATATAAATCCTCTGGATAAATGGAAGTCAATGTCTCACCAAAGCCTGTAGGCTCTCTCTAATTTTGGCTTTTTGCATCCCATTTCTTGGTTGACTTGTGGAAACGCTTCAGGCCAAATATATTGTCCATAGATTGTCGAAGTAGTTTCTTCTAAACAGTTTTCTGGCTCTGAAAAAGAATATATATACATGTTGCAGAGTCTTATTCCATAACTGACCACATCTTTCTCTTTTTATTTGCGTCAGGAAGTCCAGCTTACCTATGTGCTTGATTGCGACATCCATAGTTTGAATGATAATGGAGTCATTTTCATACTTTGATGTCAAGGCAGCGTTAATAAAAGTTTCGATTTCTGCCACACTGTTCATGTTGTATTCCTGAGCATGGAAGGTACAGTAATATCTGCAGATGAAACACACAACACTGGTTTGAACCACAGTGCTTCAATGGAGTAAATTCTGAATTAAATACAGTACAGTTCAGTACAGGTAACTTTCAGCATCATTATTCTTTTCTTTTTTTCTTTTAAGTCACCTACTGTTTTTGTTGGCCATGGAAAATCTAAAAGAAAGGAAACCAGAGAGATGTTGCATTTACAATAGTTGTAATGGTGTGAGATATTATTCCCAGGATTAAACTTCAATTATTATCAATAATTTGATGACAATAACAACATTTTTATTCTTCTCTTTTTATCTAACTTGTCTTGTTATTAAAAGTGGATACTCACCATCAGTCCATTGTGCTGCTGCATGTTCCTATGAAATATTACAGATGAATAATAAGTCAGTCAGAGCTTTCATATGACAAATATTACAAATAAGATGCTCGTTTCACCACAATAAATGGATTCAATGCCCACCTGCCAACATTCTCCTCTATGATGAGATTCAGTACAACCATCGTGTCATTCACCTCCAGCTGCTCTTTCACCTTTTTCCCAAAGAAAATCACTCAGTGTGCACATATTTTTATTAAAAACATATTTCTTCAAGTGCAGTAGTGTGAGTCTCTTACCCATTTCTTAATAATGTCCTTTGGTTTTGTAGGGCTGCCAGTCATACTCAAGGTCATATTAACTCTGAAGAATGTATCTGGTCCAACTGCAGGAACGAAAAGACAGATAACACAGTAGTGCATCTTCATCTTCATGTGTTTCGTCACTATTCTGACCGTTCAAAGAGAAATTATGCATCAAATTGTCTAACATTTTATAGAAGCACCATCTACACTGACAGTTGTCGAAGTCAGTACAAGGACAGACACGCTCTTAAATGATCAGAAATGGTGATGTGTGGATCACTTTCTGAGACCAAATCAGAGTCAGAATCAGAAATACTTTATTGATCCTCGGGGGGGAAATTAGACACATGTACAGGTGCTCCCATTCAAGAATAGAAGAAGTAGCATAGAGCTAGAAATGATACATGTGTAAAAATATAAGATATAAAAAATATTTTTAAGTATTCAAGTGAAAAATAAAAATATATACAATAACAATGTGTATGTATGTAACATTTCTACAACCCGAGATTTGGTAATTGACTTCAAGGGCAAGAAGTGGAAAGCTATAACTACCTTTGTACTTATATGACAAGAAATTGAACTTGTGATGTGAACACTCGGACAATATGCAACAAAGATTAGATTACATGTTGACAGAGAGCTGATCGTGTTATTTTACAGATGCATCATAGAATCAGATCTGACTTATCGTAGACCTTTGCCAAAATCATTCAAAATCCATGATAGCAAATCCAAGTTTTCAATTATCTCTATTTTATCTCTTCATTTTATACAACAATAAAATGCCTCTTGGTTAACGCTACATTACCAGCACTTTTAATATCTTCAGCTGTCTCATCGAGTTTTTTTTGTGTATTGTTAACGTTTTTATGTTTCAGTGCAGTTTTCTCTTGTAGGACAATAAAGATCTGAACTGATATCAAGACGAAACAACAAGGAAGAAGATGGCCGAACACAATGATTCATGATGACTTGTTAAGTGAACTGACCGGCAGTCTCGTTGAGATCTAAAGGCTCTCCTGTCGTTGACATGTTAGCAGGTTGAGCTGGCAGACTTTGAGTTGGACCTGTTTCTGTGAATGAAATGACATAATTTACAAGATAATTTATCAGCAGAAAACGACTTGGCTGCAGACTTGGCTGCACCTGATTAAAAATATTACTTCATGGCTACATATTGCTGCAAAGCACCAGAACCACTCGTGGACATTGTTTTATTCTTTCCTGCCTGCTCACCTGATGTAGTTACTCCCGTGCTGACAGTTGGTGGTGGTTCTGTCACTGCAGGGATTAACTCTGAAAGAAACAAAATAAATATTTCATTACAAAAGCCTAAAGAAGGAAGACTCAAAGATAGCATGATGTCTGATGGAAATCAAATTATGGAAATGTAAATGTTCTTATAATGAACAGTCACACATTTCTATTAGGTATTTTTAGAAACACAGAAGTGTGCTCTCTGGCTCTAATGTATTTGTGCAGATGAGTTCTGCAGGCTTTTTATCTGTTTTCATTAGCGTATCTAAGCAGCATTCTTTTAATTCAGCCACTTAACAATTGCAGTGGACGTGCATGGTAAACTGAATCACTTTAATGGATTTGTTAACGTTCACGCCTCAAGTGAACATTTCCAGTTAAACCCGGAGTTTGCATTGCATCTATGAACTACAAGTACTGAACAAATAGCATACAATTATGTGCATAAATAGACAAAAAAGGCCAATATCATGTGACACGAACACACATCCTTTTCTGAGACAATAATTATGGTCATAAAAATCTATGTTTGGTTAATCTTTGACAGGTCCAGGTATCCACTAAAACACAACAGTGAATGCATTTTACATGTGAGAGGACTGAAGTGTACTTTATAGACTACACATACCCACAGGTAGTACGCTGATGCTATTGGCTGTCAGGTTGAGGAAGTCATGAGAGAAGGTCAAACTCAGCAACGCAGCAACGTTCGCCTGAACCACTTCTACGTTAGCAGCTGGATCCACGTTCACATAGACTTCACAGCTGAAACTTGGGATTAATCACAATGATATGAGTTGAATCTACATGTGAACTGCATTTGGAGAATATCCAGCTTGTTCCATGCATCCCTCATGTATATTGTACTTATTATGATCCTCCTCATGTCAAG
Organism: Enoplosus armatus; assembly: GCF_043641665.1. Lineage (NCBI taxonomy): Eukaryota > Metazoa > Chordata > Actinopteri > Centrarchiformes > Enoplosidae > Enoplosus > Enoplosus armatus. The sequence continues at coordinate 15,398,372 of NC_092189.1, forward strand.
TTTTTTGTAGGTCTTGAATTCATCTTACCACTTGTCACAACTGGAGTTTGATAATGGTCTTGACCCCTGAAAACACAGATCATTTTCATATCTTTATTAAAAGATTGTATGACCTTACTTACTTCATGTAATTCACAGCCACCTTGCCTCTGAACTGACTTCAATGCTCACATGCGTCATTCATTTCCTCGGAAAATAAGATTGTCTCAGTCTAAAAAAAAACACCTTTCATCTGTTCTCTAATCAGCTGGCCTTTGAGGATATTGCTGCTTCTTTCCGTGGAAAATCAAACTGAGGGCTAATAGTGGTGTACCTGAGGTTGTTGCACAAGTAGAGCGGCAGGATTATTAACCTCGTGGCAGGTATGGCTGTATGGGAACACAGATAACAGACATTACACTCTGTCCAAGATTGCTACCACAATCACAGTATACATTTAGACTTCTAATGCACCAGTCGCCAATACACACACACACACACACATACACACACACACAGCTATCATACAGTATCTTGATGAGAAACCAGCTGACAGTGGTGGAAAGTAACTAAGTACATTTACTCAAGTACTGTATTTGAATATAAATTTGAGCCACTTGTACTTTATTTGAATATTTCCATATATTCCACAACAATTAAATACTGCAATACAATATATTAAATATTATACTTTTTAGTCCCCTACATTTATTTGACAGCTTTGGTTACTTGTTACTTAAGTGATTAAGATGTGATAAGTTTATAAAATATTACGCACTGTTATAGATTTTTAGATAATTATCCAACATTATGTACAATAGATCAAATTAGTTCACATTAATGCATCAATAATATAACATGTTATAACACTTACATTTCCTTTTTACTTTAATGATACTTATTTACTTTAATTAGTACTTTGACTAACTGAGTACTTTTATATTTCCGAAGCAGGACTTTTCATAAAGTATTTCTATATTCCGGTATTGCTACTTTTACTTCCTCCACCACTGCCCGCTGAGAGAAGTGTTTTGCTTTAACAAAAGTTGCGTTACCGTGGGGATGACACAAAGATGTCATGGACAGAAATGTTGTGAGGGAAAATGCTCTCCAACTGATAAGAGATGACAACAAAGGCAAACAAAGGTTAATTTGACTGGTAAATCTGACTGTTTGTTCAATTCAAGGCATTGGTTGCCAAAGTCCATTGACATATTCACATATTCTTCATACCCAGTTTCTTGTGACTTCCTCCAGGGACACTGAACAGTTTGCAAGCTTCGTAGCGTGAACTATGGACGTCCACATTTTGATTTTGTAGAGTGACCATGCTAGAAACATAAGCAAAGAAAACGACTGCTTTAAAATATGCATTACTTCCAAAGGGAAATGTTAGACCTGTCAACAGGTTTATGAACCAGTTACTGCTGAATTCAGGAATGTATGGTACCTTTCCCTTGACCTCAACCTGTAGTTACAGCAAAACAAGTGTATCATCTGCCCACTCATTCAACTCTCACCCACAGTAGATTGCTTTGTTATGTGAAAAGGTGAGGAAACCTTGGGAGGAATTTATTTTTTCCAGCTCAATCTGGACGACCGTGAAAGACAATAGAAAAAGATCCTATTGCATTTACCACAATGTAGGTTGTTGTCAGGCTCAGGAGGGCAGTTGTACTTCCACTGCCGCAGGTCCCAGCGCACCACGTCTCCATCTGCACAGCTCGGCCCCCTCAGCTCCTCAGCGCTCCATTCTCTGGCCCACATCCTGAACAGACCAATCTCACCGAGCAGATCATTCCCCTTCTCTGGCTGCACTTCACCGTTTGGGTCTACGTAATGAGACACCCCTAGAGTGAGGGTGCCTTTTTGGGCCAGTTGCTGGGGTTGGATGGGATTCACAGGGGCCTCATGCTGACTGGTTCCATTTATGTAGATCCGCAGCCTCCGAGCTCGGCCAGACCAGGTGAGACAGATAGAGTACCATTCATTCAATTTCAGTTCCCTTTTCAAGCGCAGTTCTTCTCCAAACAGCCATACTGCCAGCTGTTCACGTGTGCCCTGAAGTCCCAGCTCTATGTGTCTCCCCTCTGGTGCTTTGTAGACAAAACCTGTCCATTCTGCTCCAATGTTAATGCGTAAAAGCACGCATACGCTCAGCTCCTCGAGGGCCGGTACCACAGCATCTGGTCGTAGCTGCCACAGACAGGGACGACCCCTGAACTGTAGCTTCTTACCCCACAGGCTGGTGCTGGCAGGGGCAGCTGAAACGACACATAGGTTAAGCTACAGTTTATTAACCATAAAGATGTTGAAAGTAGTATGTACAATATGACATCAAAACAATAAATTATTCTCAGTTTCTTTCACTTTACTTCAGATTTGTGTATTTACAGCTATTACTCGATGTGATATTTTGTCCAAGTGCTTTAAAATAATTGAATTAGTCTGAAATCTTACTTGAACCCAGAAGACACGCTGACAGCTGTATACACAGACAGATGGTTAGAGAAGACAGGCTTCTGGTGGACTTCATGACAGCCAACAAAAACACAAAGCTTTCGATGGCATTCAAGTCCCCTGCTGAAAGGTGATCAACAGTTTTGAAATTTGCTTTCAACAAACAATAATTATTAAATGTATGTGGCTGAATACATAACTGAGACTTACCATGGTCATCTCCTCGAAATGGTCAAATCGGATGTTTGAGCTATTGTGTGAGAAATTAAGCAATCAATATCAGTACATGAGCAGCTGGCTGAGCCATGAATCTGCTGACGAGCGTCACTTTATTTCTCTACAAGAAGACCTCCACGCCCTCTCCCTTTAGTTTCCCGAGTTACTCATTAATCACTCGCAATAAACTTAACTAACAAGCATGATAACGTTAAAACCACGACTTCATGAAACAAAATTCTCCCATTAACACATTTAGATCCTCTGTGTTCAGTATGAATGCACCTGGGTTTAATGTTGGAGCTCCAGTGGCCCAGTCAGAGTTTTATTGGTAATAATTATCTTAACAAGGCTTAAAGTTTAAAGAAAGACTGCAGCTTGTTGAGAAATACTTCACACACACACCCTGTGTAGATTTGCGTTGATGGCACAGATGTACCACTACTGCGACATTTTCAAAATAACTTGTCTCAATACATACCAAGCTTTATATGCAGGGTTGTCATATAAGCATCCTTTTTTTAATTCCTTCTACACGGGGATGGATGCTTCTGAAAATTGTCACATGATATTATTTGATATTAATGGTCATGGCAGCGAAAAGCAGAAGATGACATGATTTGGCATATAAACATAAAACATAATTTGCATTGGCTGCAATTGCTTCTATAAATGCTGTATGTGACAAAAATCTTTTTAGGCTACATATTACATATGTTCATGGTTATGACTGATACAGCAGGTTTGTGTGTGTGTGTGTGTGTGTGTGTGTGTGTGTGTGTGTGTGTGTGTGTGTGTTCTATATGTCAGGTTTCCTCCGTCATAAATTTTCTGCAAACAGTCAAAGTAATATTCTTGTACTGCTCTTGTTACTGTACAATTATCCTCAAGTGATAACTGCTCAAACAAATCTAATTGGCTTGTCTGTGTGAGGTATGATAGCCACGTCTGTCTTGTTCTCAGCGGTACAGACCTGAAAGTAAGACAAGTCCATAGTACAGCCGTCCTTTAAGTCTAAACTATCTGAACAACCAAGGTATGTCAATAACTCCTCCTTTTTCATACCCATAACAGTGTTATGGCTCCATACTACCACACTGTGGTCAAACAGTATATTGCAACTGTATGATTTTGTCTAACTCAGTTTGGGAACTCCTTTATGATTCACAACACGGATGTCACCTTCAGCACGCTCTTCATCAGAGCAGTCAGTACCTACACCTACAAAACAATCCTGGGCGTAGTATTAAAGATGTTATTCCAGCCTGCAAACACACTCACACACACAAAGTGTCTTTGTTGGAAACACGTTCGTTAACAAGAGTCTCATTCATGCTTTTTAATTCCCCCCCTGCCCCCTGTTTGAGAAACCAGAGCCAAAACAAGCGGGCTCCCCGGAAGGAATATGAGAAGACCAGGTGTGACGTGAGGTGCCCAAGTGGGGGAGACCTAAAAGTCTGGTATTCATTGGTCCCCTGGTTGATAGTTTGGTTGGGAACCTCTCCTGCGTCACAAGTGATGTAGAATGAGGGGAATTCCCAAAGATCTTTCCACCACCAGTTTACCTCTGCTGAATGAAGAACCACACTGCCACTAATGGGAGCTGCAAATTAGTGGTTAGTCCATGACAGATAGACTGCTTATTGAACTATATGGATCATTGAAACTTGACAAGAAGGTTTTTATTGTTCTTCTCTGCTTTTTTGGTATAGCTGTTTTAGTATTAGAGCATTTTCCCTTACAGTATGTGAGTAAAGCTTGACAGAGGAAGTGTCTAAAATTGTAAAAACTTACTTTTTTTTTAGGGTTGCTGATTCAGTAAAGCTCTACTCCTCAGAGAAGGACCATGGACACTTTGCCAAAGGAGTCTTGTCTCTATGCTGCTCTGCTCATGGTAGGTCTGACCTTTAAGCAGTTTTTTTTACAGATTTAAAACTTTGACTGTTATATCCTGTATTATTTCCAGATTGATAAGTATTTTCAATAATGTCATAACTCTAGTTCAGCAACCTTCCTTATATTTTAACATATTTTAACAAACCAATAACATCCTTACTGCAATTACACCTTGTTTCAGTTGTTTAAAGGGTTAGGGTTATATACAGTGCACAACAAGTACTTGATACTTTAAGTACATCTTGCTGATAATATTTTTGTACTTTTACTTGAGTTTGAATGCAGAACTTTTACTTGGAATATAGTATTCTAATAGTGTAGTATTACTACTTTTACTTTAGTAAAGACTATTACTAAATATTTCTTCCACCGCTGGTTATTTTGAATGTGTATTTCCTCAGGTTTGGTGTGGGCTGGTGAAATCCGAGCCCAGCTGTGATCAGACAGAGTTCTTACACCTTAATGGCACTTGTGTTGCATGTCCTGTGTGTGGGCCAGGAGAGGAGCTCTCAGAGGTAACAGACATAACACATTACAGTTGTAGAACCATTTTTTTCCTTCTTTAGCTTTCTTTCCTTTACCAGTCCTGCTACTTGGCTCCAAATCTATATTGTACATCATTCTCAGGACTGTGGTTTTGGAGATGGTGGTGAAGGTGTCTGTATTCTGTGTGAAGAAGGGAGGTTCAGCGCAGATACAGGTGTCGCTCCCTGCATGCGATGCACCCAGTGCAAGCTGCTGAACCGCCTGGAGAAGACAGCGTGCTCACCCTTTAGCGATGCCCAGTGTGGTCAGTGCTTCCCCGGGTGAGTTACCCTTATAGTGCCAGCCTAATCACCTGATAAGTGCACAGCGTGTGAATGTGGTTGTGTGTACAGGTATTATGAACTCAGGAGCATGACAGGGGAGGTGGAGCTGCTCTGTGTGCCTTGTTACAACCATGTCCATAAAGAGTGTTTGCTTTTGACAGCTCCAGGCTCTGAAGCAGGTAAGATCCACAGATAAACCATAGATGGGGCAATGTTAATAAGCTTGTATAAATAGTTTTATTGACTGGTTATTTTTCCAGAGATGTTGTCAAGGAAAAGTTATAACTCTTGTTCTCTGATGACAGAGAGTGCCGTCACTGTGCCCATGGGAAATTTCAAAGAACCTGAGGAGAAGAGTGAGTAATCCTGTGGATTTTCAATGTTTTCTTGTCAACTCTTGTATTCTTGACTGACTTTCTGTTTAATCAAGGAGTAAAAGAAGAAACATTTTCAATGGTCCTGACTGGTTCAGCAACAGCTTCCTCGTTTTTCCTCATTGCTCTGCTGCTTTGGGCTTTCCTTCTGACTGCTGAGAGATTCAGTGAGTTAGACACATAATGTTTGACATTTCTGCTGTTTCTTCCCATCTCTCCATTGTTTTCTTGACTAAATTTGGATCATATACACATGTTACAATTATCAGAGCAGGTTCCTGAGTACTGTCCTGGGCCTGAAGGACTACTGTCTGCAGCAGACCTCCAGTACACACCTTTGTCCAGCCCCACAGAGAGGGCAGCAGAACAATCAGAGGCCCCTTCACATACACTTGTTCCAGCTCAAGACCCCCTGAGGTGCTTTGCAAATACTGTTTGATTACTCATTCAATTTACCAATCAGTCCCCACATTGTAATTGTTTCCATTAATTTCCTCTCTACCCAGAGGCCTAAACTCACTGAGCCATGAGAATGAGGTGCATCCTACTTCTATTGTGATTAACGTCACCACCAACATTAAGCCCTCCAGTCAGAAAGAGGAGAACGTCGCACAGGACGAACAGCAAAGCAGCTGCTATTCAATGGAGGAGGTAAAGTGGTTTAATGTATCATCGAGTCTTTTGCTCTCTAAATAAAATATACTGTATAATATAATAAACTCACTGCTAGAGAATTTTAGTTTGACAGTTTAATCGTGGTCACTATACAGTGATTCCGATCATACTATTGGTTTCAGTTCATGTGGTCCATTTGTCACACAAACCAACAAGAACTGAGCTCACCCAAATCACCCAAAAAGATAAAAAAAAAATATATATATATAAATAAATAAAATACCAATAACCCATTGTGGTACGTAGCCATGTTATGGTTTTATTTATTGAGGTTTTGAGGTTTTCACCATTGAGACTTCTTCCATCACCCGAGTACAAGTTGGATGAATGGAATTTAATTTGTTGTGCACAAAGCATGGAAAAAGAAAAACGATATCTGAAAACTCAATAGCAATGTTTCTTTCCAGAAGTAATGTCTCAGATAATCCACAGACCTCACTAGGTAGATATGACAATCAGTAGTGCTTCTAATTATTTTTTACCCTGTCCTCTTTTCTGTGTCAATATCAGATGGAGAAAAAACTGCAGACAATATGGGAGGTGGCTCAGGGTATGTATGTTTTCCTGTTTTCCACCTGTGAAATACACACTCATGAGATTTTAATGGAAAGTAGTCCCTCATTTCAACGACAAGGTCTCATAGTAAATGTTTTGCCAAGGGTTAATCCCTCTATGAATGAGTTCAGTTGTTGGGACTTTTTCTTAAATTCATGTTGGTGATTGTACCTCTGACTGTGTCCAGGTCAGAGTATTGAGATGCTCGACTATGACTCAGTCCAGGACTTGTCCCTGCTACTCGACTCTGCTGACAACAGGAACATTTTGAGGAGACTGGGGCGGTCTTTGGGTGTCCCACCTCAGGTCATCGCTCATCTCCAAAGCTTCCAGGACCTTTTTCAGTACCTGCGCACCTCCACCTACACACTGCTGCCCCAGCTGGCCCAGGCTGCTGCACTCTTGCCTAATCCTGAAGCTGTTGCCAGGATACACAACGCTGTGGTGAACAAATGACCACTTAGACCCTTGGCATGTGTTACCATGACTCCAACTGTTATATAGTATTTCTGACCCACTTTGCATCATGGCACTGTTACCAGATGGATCACCCAACACTTATTGTTGGGACAAAGACATTCTTCTTATTGAAAATAATTACTTTTGAGCGAATTAAAGTAAAACCTGGTACTAAAGAACTGACATTTTTCACCTAATTGTCCATTGTTGTACTTTATTCGTGTGGACATTTGCTTTGTCAAGTTCCATCTGAATAAATTCCTCATTATAATAGATGCCACATGATTGATTAAGTTGAATAATGTGAAGAAGTCATTATTTGTGCTCTGATTGTTAAATAACACAATATCCAGGCCATTGCAACTGAACCCTTCATGCGGTGTTACTTCCTGTTTACCATGTAAAATAGACAAGAGGCCCTCTGGCTAAAGCATGTGAGACAGACCAGGACAGAGGATACAGTGTTCATGGTAAGAGAAAGAACATAGAGCCCTGAGAAAATGTGTTATTCTCTCATTGGGAGAAGTTTGCCTACTGAACATTTTCCTTGATCTCTAGCTCTGCAGATTCTTCAGCACATTTAATCTGGTAAGGTTTAATTTTTTCTCAATGAACAAACATTATTTTTAAAAGCAAATAATGAACAGAATTTCAGTAAAGTTTACTGTCTTGTTTAAGACCTATCTTCCTTCTATTTTGAAAACTCGCTGAATCTTAAACATATTTTATATAATGGAAATACCATATTTGTTTATTTGTTTAAACATCTTGGCTCATAAAAGTACCATTCCTGTTAATTGGCTAAGGAACTTAATTGCTGGTGTTGTCGGTATCTCTTGTGGATTAACTTTCAATTTATTAGCACGCTACAACAGTCACATAAACACTAGGGGGCGCTCTTGGATGCCATAGCCAATAGTCTAGTACTTTTTTAATCATCTCCTGAGATCGTCTAGTAAAATAGATGAACCACTATTAGTCAAAGATAGTGGCACACCTTGCAATTTGCACAACTTTTCGTTTATGATTAAAGTCATCACGCAAACAGAAAGAATCAAGTCAAATGCGATGCAAATTTCTTTAAACGTTTGAAGATTTTACTGTAAGCGCTTGAGCTCATTTAAACTATTTGCGGTGTTGCATTTGTTCTCCACAAACTAAAAATGTTGATTTAAAAATGTTGTGTCCAAGTCGTTTCTTCTGCTGGTCTAACTTCAAACTGATCAAACATTAAAATACTGTTTATTCTGTGTTGAAATTGTGTGGAATTGCTTTCGAAAACGAAATGTACGATACCTTCAGCTGACCATGTCACAAAACTTTCCATTCACACAGCAGCATTTTGAAAGCTTCGTTCCTCCGCGCTTTGCGACGCTGTTGTTGGTTCCCGGAAACGGGTCAGAGTGAGACCTCTTTAACTGTCACCCTATCTTTGATGTCCACGTCCCCGTGGTGTCCGAGTCCTGCCGGCTGCGATGTGTTACGCGCCCCTGCTTTAGAAAAAACAGAGAAGGAAAACTTCATAGAAATGGCGGAGGGTACCACGACTCTCAAAGGCTTGCGAGCCCAAATGGGTAAGAAATATCTCGGCAGTTGCGGTTATTTATCACGCAATTGTGTCTTACAATGTAGTAATCACTTTGTAATGTTTGCTGGCAACTGCCGCCTCTAACCGGTTATTTGAACGTGTTGTAACGCGGCCAGCTTTTCTGGCTAGTAACGTTAGCTCGCTGTCTGGTTATCTGCTGACAATGGATGCGGAAAAATCTGCAACTTCTCCCCTTATTGAACGTTATAAGTTTGATGTAATTTACCCATCCATAGTGATAAACGTCGTGAAAAGCTAGACGAGCTGGTTTAACGCGCTGCACGTCAAGTAGCTAACTTGCAGTTAACGTTAGCCAAAGTTGTAACGTTATATTTTGTAGCTTGAGAGCCGCTTGACATATCACGACTTTACTTGTCTGGCGCCTAGCTCACCTAGCTTTGCTTTAGCTTTGCTATACCGCATTTTAATCACGTTGTCTAGCAAAATGCTGCTGTGTGAATATATTAGACGAGGATCGATAGACAAACTCTAAATGTTTGGTAAACGAAGCTAACCGCTTTGTAACTGACATTCTGTCTGTAGTTTAGACAGCGTTGCTCATCACTTGGGGATTATTGTCAAAAGTGATAATCTGCTATCCCTATCAGGAAGAGTTCAGGAAGCGTTTTTGCTGTTCTGTTCACGCCTTTTGTATTAAGATTGACAGCCATCTGAGTTGATGTCTGCAGTAGAAACCAACACACAACTTTTTTTTTTCTAGCCACACTTCAACCGGTTCACAGAACATGAGCAGTTTTGTAGCTTCCTGCTCAAAACTCTTATCTTATACAAAGTGTTTTCTCTCCTGTATTCATTGGTCGACTGTTATGCTTATTGACATATGGCATAACCCCCCTCCACTCTCCAGGGAGGATAACTATAACAATGTCTGACCTGAATTTTGAGATAAAGCTGGAGGGTCAGACACTGTCAGCTCTGAGCTCTGTTAAGAGAATAAGGCTGCATGGTTGCCTTTCTTGAAATATGTTGATGAAGTGATGAAAGAGCTTTGGTTGGATCAGCAGCCCTGTGTTCTGTTAAGCAAAAGGCACACTGCATTTTTGTAAATAGTACTATGTAGACCAACTGCAGCAGCAAAGTCTCTATCAATGCATCTCATCCATGCCTCAGCTGGCCCCTTCCAGACTTGGACATGGATGTTTACTGTGTCTGCATCTGTGGGCATGAATGCACAGTTTGTTATGACTTGAGCAGCAGTTGGTCAGACAGTTTTTTTTTTTAGTGTTTTAGGGTAAGAGGGACTTTTCTGCATACCCAGTGTGGGTGTAGGCATGTTTTACTCCTGGCAACAACTGAACCATATTTAGTACTGATCTTTTTCCTGTTTCCCTTAACTTTTCCATTCAGTATTTTCAATCTGGAATTCACACCCACCCAATTCTGTGGCTTTATGAAAATATCCACAAAGTTCAGAGCGAAGTGAAATGTTTGAATCCTGGCTTTGTGAGGAATAAGAGGATGTCAGTTTGCTCGGCCTTCAGTCAGAGCAGAAGACTTGACAATAACAAAAATAATGTTAGGAATCTAGCTCATGTGCATGGTCATTTCCACAAGAATGTGAGCAAGGAGAAAAAGTACCCTGCTATTATGCAGGGAGATCACACTACTGCAAGTCACACTGCAAGGTTATCCTGATCCTGGCTCAGCAATTGCTGCTGCAGAATTAAAAGCATGAGAAATATTTCTGAGCTGGTTGGATTTAACCAGAGGAGGAAATGGACCAGCCTCAATTTCAGTGTGTAGTTTCTGGGATCTGTCTCCTTATCTTTGCTCTTCTAGCACAAATGCCCCATCCCTGTTTTATTTGAAACTTTTAAAGTAGATGATGGGATGTATCACAGTATAAGTGTGTGCACACACGAACACACCAAAGATTTGAATAGCAAAACATGTTCATTTGTATAGGCTGTAACCAAGGTCAGCCTATTATCAGAATAGTTTTGTTCACAAGGTATCACTTGATATGTTTATATATCATAATTATTTCTATTTTCTTTGTGGATTGTTGTTGTTTTTCTTTAACATCAGAAAAGACTTACAGGCAACACAGCTTCATGCACATACACAAGTTCCCTCCCATATTTGTCTAGAGAGTTGGGATGGTTTTGTGGATAAGTTCCCATTTAGAACCAGTTCTATATTGTCCAATTCTTGAGAGATCTATTTCTTGTAAACATTGTAAACAACTACATAACACTTGGATGTGCATTGCCTATGAGGCACAGTGTCAGAGTTTGATTAATGTCGTACTTGACGGCAAAAAAGATCGCCTGTGTGAATTAGGGGTGTAACAGAATGTATTCGTCACAAATTGTTGGAACAGGATGTTTGGTTCGACATTCTTGTTTCTAACTTTATTTGGTTTAGTAATCAAATAATTGCACATGTAATATATTAATATAGTCTTTACAGTTCTTGCTGCTTCTTGGTATGTAACTAATGATTACAGCATACTTTATACTTTATTGTCAACTTTGACAACTTTTGTTTTAGTATTTTAGTATTGAACTTTTAGGGATATATCTGCCATTTTCATAAAGAGAGTTGGTCATATATTTTGTCAACAGAGATTAAGCCATAAAACTAATTTAACACTTTAAAACCTGTACTGTATGTACTCTGTTTAGCCCCCAACATCCTATCATAAAAAAAATAGATAAGAGTCAAGCAACAACTGGATTGATAATGAATTTGGATATGATCAGATCTTTCCAATGTCCACCTCCACAAGAGAGTATGGTCCACCTGGAAGAGGAGACTCCCTAGGAAAGTGGGATGTGTCATCGTTATCCTGCCAGTACTGCAAATAGCCATGGCTTACCTTTGCATGACAGGTCTTGAGTAATCCTGTAGAAGATCTAGTGTGTTTGTGCGTGCATGTGTGTGCACGTGTGTGAGCGTGCATCAGCAGTGTTATCTGAGGACTTGAAATCTTGAGCCTGCGATGGGAAGCTCTATGGCACCATAGATGGCCAAGAATTGTAATGTTGTTGTTTTTTTGCAGCCAAGTACTACACAAGGTGAGTTAACTGATTTTGGACAAAATTAACAAAATAAAAGGAATTACACGCTGGTTCAAGTTGTTTCAGTCTGTGAATTAACCTGTATGTACTTGCAGTACTCAGTGGCAAATGGTTGTCCACCCTTGCATTAAGCAGTGCGGACACTTCCTGTGCAACAAGCTACTTATTTGTCCCATGCTGCAGGGCACAGTAAAGGCTGCAGTTAGAAGGAGGGAGGTAGAAAAGAGTCCTAACCCACTCCTGCTTCCCCATTATAACAACATTGTCTAAAGACGTATCTAAAGATCTTGCTTGTCATTTAGAGAACTAGCATTTGACCAGTGTTAGCATTCGACTAGAAATGTTATGATGTAATGCAGGCTGGACTGTTTCCTGTTAGGTGTTTTTGTCTGGCCTGCAGAGCCTGGTCATTATCAGCCCCCCTGGTGGTCTTTACTGCTGCTATAATAACTCAGCAGCCTGAAGGTTGGACCAATCAATAAGTATATGTGCTGCACTTAGAATGTTTTGAACTGCTGGATGATGCTGTAATTAGTATCAGAACCAGATTAATTATCATTACAGTAAACTGCATGATGACTTTTTTTGATGACCACATGATGAGTGGAAATGGCGCCGTCCACCCACTGCAGACTGGATCTTTGACTCTAAATGTTTGGCCAACACTACTACACTTCCCTGAACTGATTATCTAGCTCAGATAATGCCATTGATCAGTCTGGTCTGGTGTGTAATTCGTTAATTACTAGTGTTTTTGTTCCTCCAGCATACTGAAGTGTTTAGCTCAGTCTGTTGATGCAGCAGCAATGATGTATGTTAATGTGTGCAGATCTCCATAGTGATGGAGTGATGAGAGACAGCTCCTCTGATTGGCTCTTTTCATTTCCATGAGCACACCTGGCTCTCTTTAGGTCTGTTGGGATAACAGGATCTCTTCCCTCATCTCATTTAAGCACTTTAATCAACACATGAATGTGTGTGTGTCAATGGAGAGTGTGTGCTGTCTTATTTAGCTTCTACAGAACAGTAAGTTCAGTGAGTAGGTACATCCACTGTGGTTGTGGCATTCAGAAAGTCAGTAAAGTCTTTACAGCCTCAATGTTTGTGACAGAAAGGCACATTAAACTGGATATTGCAGCTAGTGATTTTGTGCATAAGTAGTCTTGCGCCTACAGAGTCTGCATGGTTTTAGTCTAACAGCTGTACTCAGCTCCTTTCCTTTCCTGTCTGCCTTTATTTCCCTGTAGAGACCAGAGAATGCAGTCTAAAGCCTGTCATGTCATGGCAGAAGGTCATACTATTGAAGCTTAATATTTGGGTTCTTTACTAAATTGTTAACAGTATTTTGTGCAAGTTAATACTGTCGAGCAGCTCCTTCATAGATTTTATCCTGAATCTGCTGATCATGTGTTTTTTCACAAGGTTTACTGTTGATAAATAAACTGTATACTGTACAGCCCAAATGTGAAGTAATTGTTCCGTATAAGCTGCCACTTCAAAGCTTTATTGCTCTGTTCTATTTGTTTAGCTACGAATAATCTCATTTCAGAGTCCATGTCTTCCTTGATAACAGGCCCAAGCATGGTTGAGAAGTTCTTCATCCATCCCAAGCTGCTGTGTGTATCACTTAGCAACAGTTACACTGTTACACAGAGAGCTTGGCATTTTATTTCCGTTGCCTTTATATGAAGGCAGAGACAGACATGGTGAGATATGATGTGGAACAAAGGTTCTGGGCTAGATTAATTTCTGTTTTATTATCTGCACAATTGATCACTGAGCCATCAAGATTCAATAGCTTAGCAGCATCTTTTTAAGTCTTTTTTTCTGGAGAGATAATTGTGTACTTTGGGTGTGATTCATTCATGACCTAGAATTAGATAGCTCTTTCTTCTGAATGTAGATCAGCTCCTTTAGCCCACAGTTCCCCATCTGTTTTTCCTGTCTATTCTCTTGAGTAAAAGAGAATGTCTGTGTTGACAGAAGGTTAATAGCAGTTTCATCGGTGACCCAAAATCCATATGCTAACCTACACTGTCTGCTAAACATACAGTGTGATACATTGTTTACATGCACCATAGCATGCTAAATAAATACAAAACAAACTGTGTATAACTGTGAGCTTATGCAAGTTCCCTTGTTTGCTTTGAGGTCAGTGTATTCTTTGTTGTATTGTATGATTCCCATCACATATATGAGCTCGTGGCACACTGATTAGAGTAATTATTAAGAGTAATTAGTTACTCTTGTGTATTGAAAAAGCTGTTAAGTGTAGTCAAATCAAGGCTGTTTCTCCTTAATTTACTCACTGTTTAGCTTACTCACCAGTAGGGTTGAAGAATGGAGTCTGAGAGCAAAAGTGAAGTGACCTGTACACTTCCACTGGGCATTAGCTGCAGACTTTGACCCTCATAAGCTTCTTTGACTGGAGAGCATTGATGCTGCAGAATACAGATAATCAGTGCATGACTACTTACCCTGTCAGTTCTCTTTGCTCTGTCCAGCTTCTGCTAATTCTGCTATCTGGTTTGTAACAGGTACTTCAGGAGGATTGTTTTGTCAAAATCACTGTGACAGTTATGTGATCTTTTGAAGACAAATGTCTGTATCTTACCTTGGTGGCACGTAGCAGAAAATCTTTGGTTTGCATTTTGATGACTTTTCAGATTTAGGGTGGGAGACGTGTCAGTATTACAGGGAGACAATATACATTTGTCTACCATTGGAGTTGTATCACAATATATATTTCTATTGCAAAATAATATTACACATATCCACCCCTATTTCCGATACATATGTTGAGCCAACGAAACGTTTAGTTCAGTGCAACGCCACAGCTCTCGTTAAGTGTAGACAGAGATGGTCAAGACTACAATATTGTCAGCACGGTTATCCCTGGCTTGGAGGGCGCATATGATCATGACTCTGCACACCATACCACAGTCATGCTATACTAAGCCAGTGGAAATGGGGCATTTCTTTGCTTGTCTCTCTTATCTGAATCAGGACCATTGTGCTTTAAGTACATTTGGTCAACATTGGTTTGGCTTTTCTGTGACACTACATCAAAACAGTGGGGTTGTGTCATGTTGACAAGGAAATCTAATCTTTATATTTATTTTTCTACATTAAGGTATGTCATCAATGAACTAATGTTTGATGTTCTTCATCCAATTGATTCGGTGGATAAAGGTGCTTGTGTTTTTGCCTGTTCTAGTGCAGTTACTACAAATTGCATACATTACGGCTAATCATTTCCCAAAGCATACCATATATTTTTTTAGATAGATAATTGTAGGCTTTCTTCCATGCAGTCACTGTGTGCACTGAATAAAATATAGTATGAATACAGCATGTTATGTGCTGTAGATGTGGTTTATAGTAACATAAATGGGCTCAAACTTGTAGAAGCAGTCTGGTCTTTTAATGTAATGATAATAATGGTAATTTTGACATAAGGTTTAATCAGTATTATTATACACAAATTGCAATTATTAGTTTTGATGGGTATGGCAACAGTATAATTTTATGTTGGTGCTGGAGACGGTGAGAGACTTGCAGAACACAGTGAAGTGTTCATCAATAATGTGAATATCACATGACTGACCATCGTTTTGCCTCTTTGTCAGCAGTTCCGTAATGCTGAATACACACTGACACAGAAGGAAAGAAACAGAAGAGAGACTGATACTAGGGCTCATAAAGCTTGATCATGTCCTCACTGTTTCCTTCCTTCCTGACCCTGGATCTTCTCATCATGATTTTCCTGTGAACAGTTTTGGCTGAAGAAAGTGCTATTGACCGTTTGGTGATCCTGGTGGGAGAGTTGATATATTTAAATGCATGTTTGTAACCCATGCGATAATCTGAAATTGCTCAATAGTCGATGGGTATTAGAGCAAAATGGTTTTCATGGACACTGACATTTTCTCTCTGTGGTGCCAAAAATCACATCCCCAAAAACAAACTTGATTTACAAATTGTAAAACAGAACAGTTTGCTGCAAGCGCGTGATGACTTATGCATTGGCACCGGATGATTTATGCTGATATTCTGGTTTCTCAAGATGGATAAACCAGTGCAAACGGTGATTGTGTGTGTGGAAATTTGTCCTATATTGATTTTATTAGGCTACATTTTTATGTTTTAGAGAGTAGTTGTGTTTAAAATTATAATGTTGTGGTATACCAGCTCACAAGGGTGTGATTCCAGACATGTTTCTCACAGCAGCCCATCCTCCCGAGCTTGTCACAGAAAGCAGTGTATGGCTGGCTGCAGGGTTGACCATGAGCGGGGGGGGGGTTATGTCAGATGGCTGAATAGCTGGATTGTTCTGTAGCTTCAAATCCGTTGGATCTTTCTAGAACCAGCATTCCTATGACGAGCAAACAAAGCACAGAGAAAAAACGTCTGATTTAAAGTTGGTTTGGAGTACCCCAAGCAACTCTGTTTCCTTGATATTATTTGATATACCTGCTTTGTTAGACATGACATGATGTGACTCTAGTTTGCTGTGTGTGTTTTCTCACATACAGCTGCAGCTGCACAGGCACAAGCCGAGGAGCGGCGCAGCCTGGCAGGGAACAGTCCAGGACCTACAACCAACACATCAGCTAAACCTCAGGGGTGTAAGCCAGGTAAATGACACCACACCTTGACACAGAAACAGATTGGTTCTCACAGATGCTGCCCTGTCACCGCTTTATTGTCTTTCACAATCTGAACCATTAGATGCAACACAATCCACTTCCACCACCCTCTCTGTGTGGCTTACAGCAGGTGAACCTTAGTCATCATCTTATTACTGTAACAGTTGACAAAGCTCATTAATGGCAGTCACATGCACACATCTGCCTGTCTGATTCGCAAAGCCTTCTACACTATGCTGCATTGTAATCCACCCTTTGTTCTCTGAATATGCATTGTTGCACATGTTTTACCTTTTAACCGCTTATACACATGTGTGTGTTTGCAGTCATTGACGGTGCCGCACTTAGAATAGACGACCGACTGCGAGTGGCAAAAGAGAGGCGCGAGGAGGCAGACAGACAACAGGGTAAGAGGGCGAACCCAGTTTCTGTGTGAAATTATTTCAGCTCTAACCTCCCTAACAATATGTGAAATTTACCGTGTTAAATGCATTGACATAACAAAATGTCTATTTCTTGTTTAAAACAGGAAATCATTACATTTTAGTGCCAAGGATTTTCTCATTAGCATCAATTTTACAAGTAATTTGTCATAAAAATGGTGAATATAAACCTAGGCCTTTTATATAGATATTTTAAAAAGTCCCTGATGTTCTTTATAGGCTCTTTAATTAAGGGATTATTGCTTGAAGCTGTTCACATGCATAAGAAGAAAACTTACTAATAAGTGACTTTTTCCCTGCACGCACTCTCTGTCCATGCACACACGTACTGTATGTGCGGTTAGCTTTGCGAGATTCTCAGATCATGGAGCGGGAGCGCAAGGCCAAGCTGCAAGTGGAGCGCCAGATGGAGGAGCGTCAGAAAAAAGTTGAGGAACAGCGAAGAAAGGAGGAGCAGAAACGATTGGCTGTGGAGGAGAAGAGGAAGCAGAAACAGGAAGAGGAAAAGGTAGATGCAGCATGGGTGGAGTCTTGAAAGCCTCAGAGCAGTGCTTGTTGTTGCTCCGTTGTTTTGACTCTTGTGACTAAAATAATTACATTTACCTAGAAACACAGGTTTATGTTGCAGTGTTTCCTTTATTTATAAAAAAAGAAGGGGGGGGGGGGTGAATAAGGACCGTGTTGTGGAGTCAACAGTACAGTTATGACATCCTTGGGTCTTCTCCTCTCTGCTTGTGGTTTAGGCATGAATGTTGCTCTGCTGTAAATGACTTGCATTTTTCTCTTCCCTTGCCCGTGTTATGCTGCAGGAGCATTATGAGGCAGTGATGCGGCGGACATTGGAGCGTAATCATCGAGTGGAGCAGAGGCAGAAAAGATGGTCCTGGGGAGGACTGTCCTCAGACACAGATGGACGAACAGGTAGAGGCCCTTTCTTCACCTTAAAAGTTCACCCTTTACTTTTTGCTTCTCTTTTCAATTTGACCTTTATCAACCACTTGCCATGGTGCATTAAAGAGCCAGTTAGGATGCACCAAAACTTCTTCAAAACAAGACATGATCATGTTTCATCACAGTTGTTGTTTTTTGTTGTTTTTTTTGCAACGGATGATAATGCCAGATTAGATTTGAGGTTTAGGTAATTAATTCTGTGAGTTGGCCAAATTACACCACTGTTAACTGTGTGTGGTAAAAGTGCTCTCATGCTGGTATTCATACACATGACACTCAGTCAAATGTGGTTATTTTGAGAAAGGCGCAGTACTCTGTCTTGTTATTCAAAAATACAGAGAGGTGACTGCGTCTCACCTCAAAACCTAGCTGCTATAAACTTGGGAGCTATGCGTGAAGGTAACTTTGGCTGCCATATTCACATTTGTGCTGAATCACATCTTTGGAAGTGATTTTCAGGGGCAGCTATAATACTCAGCCTTGTTAGCAGCTAGTTGGGTATCAATTAACCATTAATGCATATCATATCATTTTTTAAAGCTCATCAACTTAATAGCTCCAAATCTGAACCCCCAAGCAACGAAGGTTGTCCTTTTCAGACTGTGAAAGTGGAGAGCTTTCAACAATCTAAATTGGTTAAAGCTGAAAATATAATCAGATATTGCTAACAGTATTATCACATGTCATTAGCTGTCAGCAATTCTGCAAGCCCAGTTTTTCATGCAGAAAAGCAAAAAAAAAGCCAATTTATTTACAGAGATCTGAAGAATTGCATGTAAATGACGATTGTAACTGTCATGCTCACTCTTTCTCAACACTTCATGCTTGAGATATCGCTTGACTGCTCTGTACAATCACTCCCACTGTTTGACACTCGAATGTTTGTAACTTTGAAAATACATACATTTAAATTGCGTCATTGTCGGGGTACCAAGTGATGACTTTTTTTATTTTAGTGTCAGAATTGCAAATACTCAGGCAAGTGCATTTCATGCTTTAGGCACTGGGTGTCAAGCAAAGGCTGATGGCTACCAGCCAGGTTTCATCTCCTCTCTCTTTCCTTGTGTGAAGGATGTGCCTCAGCATCTTTTATCGCTCCTCTCTGAGAGCTGTCTTTTCCCACAGGAGACTCTGATGCCAGCGCCTCATCTCCAGTAACTATAGTTATCTCTCCTGCCTCGCCAGAAAAGCCACCAAGGAGTCGACAAGGTTTTGTTTGTTGATAATTTGCTCATCAATGTAGCAACACAGCATGGACTGGCACTGGCACTCCAGATAGCTTACCTACTATCCCTCCCACCAACTCCCCCACCCCACCAACCCCCACCTGCAGTCTAACTGGCAGTTTTTCACTAACAGTTTGTTTTATAAGGTCTGTGTTCTGAATGTGCCTTGTGTAGGGTGAATAGCTGGAAGTGTAGCTTTTAGGTTTTTCACTCACTCACACCGTTGAGCACTTCCAGGTCACATGGGCGACTTTGCATGGAAGCCCAATCGAGTGGCACACAAAATACAGGACTATTATCCGTTCTGGATTCTCTGGCATGGACCATGTAATGTTGTTGATGCTCTCCACTTTGGAGTCGTCCAACATAAGCATCTGTTGTTTACTAACCACCATGCCTGGCTCTAAAACCACAACAACCTTGTTATGGTTTGTTAAAAATGTACATTCAGCATATTCATACTTAATATCATGTCATTTGCTAAATGTGCATCACTACATGTGCACTACATTAGTAGCTCATTAGATCAATGGGTTAATAGGGATATTATATCAGTGTATATAGTTTTTTTTAATGTATTTTTGTTTTCGATTTATTTATGAAGCAACATATCACCCAATGCATATTGGGGGGTATTAGGATCTTGCAGAGCCTTGTACTCCCTTGTGTGCACCCAAATGCCCTTCCCCATTGGCCAACCTCCAGTGTAAACCCCCCCCTCCCTTGTTTGTCTTTCCTCCTCCCTCTTAGTGGACAAGCGCTCCACATCCACCATGAACCTGAAACAGCCGTCTGAGGCTGGCATCAGCAAACGCCTATCCTCTTCCTCTGCCACCCTCATCAAATCTCCCGACAAAAGTAAGTCTCCTCTCCCACCCCTCCTCCTTCTTCCCCTCCCTCCCTCCCCACCACCCTCCCTGCATTCTTGTGCTGCCTTTTAACCAACGTAGAATGTACCAGACAGTCTATTATCAGCCAGGTAAATGTTTTTCATTGATGATTAATGTACTGAGATCTACCACGTGACCAACTGTAAATTATCTGGAACAAACCCACTTTCTCTACAAAGCCAAGAGTGAACTCTGACCCCTGTGTTCTCCTTATCCAGGGTTTTACACTCGAGCTCACTGGATTACAGACAGACTGGTAAAAACAGCTTTAGCTCTCTGTCTCTGATTCCGGCTAATGATGAATTAGCATGGCCTCCCAAATCTGCTGTATCCATTGACTATGCACCTCTATTAAGTACTGAATCAAATTTTCAGAATCAGAAGGGGTCCCATGCACCAAATTGTGATTTGTTTATAAATGTACTCGTAGTGGTATAGAAGCCTGTCGCATTATTCCTGAGCATATTTTGATTCACAAGAAGTGTATTTGATTCCTGCAGAAAAAATAATCAACGTAATCATTTTATTTGTATCTCTCCACAGCTTCTATGGGCTGCCAGTGCCATTTCCTCTTTCAGATATTGATGATTTCTTTGTACATGTTTAATATTTATACTTTTCCTTTCCCAGGCCTATGAATATATTCTAAAAAGTCTGAGGGACGTTGTACCATTCACAAGAGAGTGCTGTGTAAATTCACCATTGGGTGTTTCATCATTGTCTCTCAGGTGTTAGGCAGAGGAGTTCGTCTTGTAACCGGTTGCCTAGCAATGGCAATGCAGCTCAGGCCAGTAAGGAAGACGGCAAAAAGCTTCAGGTGGAACAGACAGGTGCTAAAGATCCCCTCTCCATCCCACACTATGTTTTCATAACAAAGATGGTGTAGAGTACAGTACACAATTTGCCAAACCACCACAGATTTATAGAGACAACATTCATTAAGTTCCATTATAACTTAAGCTCTGTCACAGCAATTACAACCACATAGCAAGCTGACCTTGTACATGCTATTGGTTTAAATTATTAATCAATTAGGGAGCGTCAGATAGTATGATCAGATGGAGCAGTTACAACTCTCCTCTGTGTATTTAAGCATTCAAACTTGGACATGAGCTGCTGTCTGCCGTAGCCTGGTGACTCACATAAGGCCGAATGAAGTGCACATGACTTGTAAACTGTCTTTGGGGATTCCTTGTTCACTCCTTCCTAGTGCCTGTTTGGCTATAACTCCACTTTCATGTCCGTAGGCCGTTCCATGAAGAAGAGAAGTTCCTCTCTCACACGAGTAAGTGTGGGCAGAGCACAGACCCCTGCCAAGCCTGATAAGGGGACAACGGATGATCAAGGTGGCAAGCATGAACAATCAGCAATCATTTCTTTCATGCCACTGTCTGCATTGCTCAGACGTCCTTTTTTGAATAACAAGCATGTTGCTATGATGTTAACGGCTTGCTCGTTCTGAATTTGCTTTGTTTTTAAAACCACATCAACACTGTCGGCTACTAAGAGGTTTTGGGGATAACATTGTCATTTGGCTCAATTCAGTGTCATCAGCTATAGGGGTCTTTAAACTGGCCAACTCTCCTTTCTATGTATTCCTTCTTTCTGTCTATGTTCTCTTTCAATTACATTTTGCTCGCTAACTGCTGAATTACCCCTAGGCAGCTGCTAAGCTTGTCTACACTGTTGTTTGTCTGTGATTAACTAGGAGCACTGTGCTCGTTCCATGTAACAGATCCTGTACTGTGCCATGTTTCTGCCGTCTGATCTTGTTTTAACCTTTTTCTTTGTCAACCCATTGGTGGTTTTGCTGTGTGCCGTGTCTGCACTAACACAGTGTATTGTTTTGTTGTCACAAAGTGTTGATTGTTTTCTTCCTCCCAGATGACGTCATAGCTGGATTTAAGTCGCTGGGCTCGTGCTTCAGTGTGGTGTGTGTCAGTGCCATCCCACCATAGCACCCCCAGAGCACAGAAATGACCACAGCAACTCAGCTGTGTATTGCCATTAACCACCAATGCTTTTGTTTGTCGTATAGCCATGTCATCCTCTTCATGCAGATGATGAGTTGTAAAAATGTTCCTGTTCTGTATACATGTCTGTTCTGTGTGGTTAGTCTATGCAATAATACAACACAATCACCATCATTCATACTGACTTAGTACTTCTCATCTGCAAGAATAGCATTTTCTCTAAGTTATTTAACCCCAAAGCTCCCTCAACATCCTTTTCAAAGCTTTAACCTCGTCTCAGACTAATAACCCAGATTCCTGATATGTAATGATGATATAATATGTGATAATAGCCCAGAAACCTGGGTGCCGAGCAGCGAGCTGTGCTGCCATGCTCCGGGGGCTAGCACTCAACAGCTAACAAAAAACAAGCCTGTCTGCAACAGATGTCTTGTCAGTAAGGGGCTCTGAAGGGAAGTGTGACTCTGCACTCTCCTTTAGAAGAGCTAGCATTTAGGGACTTGTGGCAAAATCAACCCGTCAACACTCTTCTTCTGGTATAATTTCTACTTTGTAGCTTAGGTAGCAACAACGGCCTAAATGGGGAATTGTTAATTCTTCCATTTCATGGGAGCAAGAGCTCTTTGTTTCTGCTGTGAAATCAAGGTCTACCATAATATACTAACTTGTTCAATACTGATCATTGTAGTCAGCCTCCTTATTCTAATCAATTTGGCTCCTCCTTAATCTTAACCACAGAAACTTTTGCACAGCAGAAGCTGAAGAACTCCTGCCTGGTCACAGACATCTGCCCTATCAATTTTAGTCTTTGGTTTCTTTCACTTCTCATCTCCCTACCCAATAGTATTCCTCTGCTGTCTTTGAAGTTCACTAATGGTTTGTTTTTTCCCATCAGCACACCTCCTTCTGCCTCACGGAACCATTGATTTTACCTCATCTTACTTTGACTACTGTTTTAACTGATCTTCAGTTACCAGACAATCAGTCTTTGGTCTGTCTCAGTACTCTTCCGTGGCATCCTTTCCTTGCTGTCTTTTACTGACTATCCTCATTTTATTGAATGTTACTAAAATGACAGCATAAAGACAGTTGATAAGGAGCCCATGTAAGATTATTGGGACTTAACCTTTGGTTGTTTACCTTGATTCTCTCCTGTTGGTTAAATCACATGGTGACCTTTCTAAACCTAATTGACCCCCCCTCTACCCCCTCCTTCTTTGTTTTGCCTTCATCCCCCATTCTCATCCACTCTTTCCTTCTTGGCCTTTTTGTTCTCCCCTGTTTTTCGGGTGATTTTTCGGCCGTGTAGCTCGCAGGCCACCGGCCAGCACTGAGGATGGAGGGGTCCTTAGTCGCCTGCTCACCCCCACCCAGGCCTCACTAGCTAGGAGCAAGAGCGCCGCCGCCCTGTCAGCTGAAGGAACAGACGCTCCAGGTAACCTCCGTTTAGGAGACCCTGACAGAGAGGACGGATGGTTAGACACAGACCCTGGTCCTCCCCTCTTACCCTCATTTTATCAGTATAAAGTCAGACCAGTGACTCCCAGTATCACTTCAGTAGATCTGAGCTCATCCTAGAGCCCTGCCTCAGACCCTCATGCTTTTGGAACAATCCTTTCAAAGTGAATGTTGGCCTCCTGGTGGTGGTGGAAATATAGAAGTCGCTGCACAGCTCACTGTGTTTAAAAGCCACTATTGTAAAGATCAGCTGTTTGTTATGTATGTACAGTAGTTATTTGCAGCAAAGTACACTCATGTGAGAGAGCATAGTTACTCGGTAAATATTGACACATACACACACACACACAGGTCCAGCTCACATGCACTCTCAGATCTGGCACAATTGGCTGTTGTGTGCTGTGCTGAGCTGAGCTGAGCAGGGCTGACATGGCTGGGAGCATTTCTCTGCATCTGAGGAGCCTCAGAGTCCATGCTGGGAGATTTGCTCTAAGCTGCTTACCTGTTGGTTCTTGTTACGTCAGAATCAGACTGTTGTGCTATTACATGTGTTCTGGTAGTGTGACTGGAGTGCCGGGGACTCCAATACACGGTGCTGAAACAGACATTACTGGCATTTCCATAGAGTATATGGGCTTGAAGTCACCATGTCTCACAATTCAGCAGGTCCCCATTCTGGCACTAGATTTTGGGCTGACATTTTGTAGTAAAATATACTCTGAAGCCATCTAGGTGGGGTTTCATTTTGCATGCCTTACAATTCAAGTGACCTATTTCTTTATGTCATATGCTACGATGGGAGTGATCTGCAGTACAAAGGCAGCAATTGAGAGTATACATAGTCCTAGACTCAGCATAGACAACCCATAATGAATCTGCACACATGCTGATGAATTCTGCATTTTTCTTGTTGACTGTATTTTTTTAGTTAGAAAGAACCACACTGTAAAGCACTGACTCACTTCAAAGCTGCAACTGTATTCCCCATGTTGGTTTTAGGTTGTGGTGTTTATTGACCGGCCATTACAAACCCATTAGCAGCTATAGATCTTCTTCTAAGTATAGCCCCAGTAGAAACATGACACATCCGCATTAGCAGTAGCAGTGGGATCTCATGGCAGGGTAAATTTCATAGTCACCATAGCTGCTCGGTATGCAGCCGGAATGAATTACAAAACACATTTGTGACCAGGCTGTGGCAGGGAGAGTTCTCCAGGTCCTGGGATTATCAGGGTTAATCCCTCAATCTGAGACAGCAAGCTCATAGCTAGTGGACAACAGTATTTACTGTCCTTATAACTACAGGCTACACTTAAAGTCAGTGCTAAGGACAGTGCTTTTCAACCGTTGCCATTCCAGGTTTGTAGAAGCAGCTCAGCATCAACATTTGGATCAATTGGTCCTGTTAGAAATGTGTTTGTGTGTTGAATTCTTTGGCACAAGCATTACCTTACAATTTCTAGAGAAGGCTTTGTCCTGAAGCCGTAGCATATGTTGCATTTAATGTCTGATCTGGAGTCTGGAGAGTTAGAGTATAATTGCAGGACGCACTCAAAGACCGCAAATTACCCACATTTTTTAGTTACTGTAAGTTAATACATCAAAGACACTATCAACATTCATTATGCGTTTAGTGTACTAATAAATCTGTGTGATATGTGTGTGCAGTGTCAGTTTTTGTTGTACTGTGTTGGTGGTAGGTTTTATGTAGTGTGTTGTGTGCTGTGGTGCTTGGTGTTCAAGTTTGTTCATGTTGTGTCCGATGGCTTTGGCACCTGTGGAGTGTCTGGGGTTTTTGTGAGATTGTTGCTCTCTGCTCCTTGTGTCTCCAGTAATTTCCAGCCCCATCAAAGCTTCAGAAATCAAGCTGTTGCCTGCCTAAAGTGCTATATCTAACAAATGGCCCTTTTTTGTGCTCTTGTCCCCTTACAAAACACTTCTGCATTTCTTTCAACCATCATCTGCCCTCCCTTCCTCTCTCTCTTTCTCTGCCACTTTCCCTCTCTTTCCCCTCCACTCTCTTCATTTTTCTCTCTCTGCTGCTTTGCTGCCCAACTCGGCTGCTTATTGCGCCTCCCATTGGTTGTGCTCCCCTGGCCCTGCGATGACTGTGTCCTTTACCAGAGTGTCACCTGTGTCCTCGCTCAGCCTCTGCCAGTCCCCTGCACCCACAGCGTGGACCCGTGCGCAGCCGCAGCATTGACCGACAGAAGAGCGGAATGACCACCTCTGTGTCGGCCGACGGAGCCCTCGACCCTTCAATGGTGAGAACTTATGGTTAACGTTCATGTTACTAACACCACTGGCCTACAAAGAAAACTGTTTGAATCAGACATATACAAAAATAAATATATAATGTTGTTAATGATCAACTGAAGTGAAAGCTTTCACTGCAGATAGTTGTTTTCCCGATTGTCGTCCCTGTCCTTAAGCTGTGTTTTTTGTATCCTCACTGACTAAGTATATCTTATATCTCTATGAAAGCTACTTAGCATACGTGTGTAATACGGCAATGCATAAAGTAGATGACAGACTGATATTGTTTCCCAGAGGAGGTCTGTTTGCTTGTACAGTGTTGGAAGGGAAAGTTGCTGACAACGATTTGATAATGTTTCATTTAGTGGTCAGTAAACAGAGTTTGATGCTCAAATGTCAGTGTTGTTTTGAAAACCCTATTGTAACATGACATCTGTTTGTTATACTTTAACTGGTAATGATATCTCAATTTGAGAATTTTACTAATTAATTTATGAATAATTACAATTGTTTTACATCCCCATGTCAGTCAGTTGCATTTACTGATGGAGAAACCTGGGTGATGCTTTAGATGTCATTTCTAATCTTATCCATATGCAAACTACAGAGTAATAATGGATACATTTAAGTTAGTCTTTAAGTTATCAAAAATCTTTTTGAAACTGTTGGAAAAATCTGAATACAATATAGAGAATATTATACAGTACAAGGTAATTGCTGGAAAATAACAGTGCTGTGTCTGTAAAACCATGTGATGCCTGTTAATGACCAATATTATGCTTTTATTTCCTTGGGGAAAAATATGGGCAGATTATAGAAATATATTTTTTTAGTTGACACATAGGGATACCTTTTCCAGAAGCTACCTGGAAACCAGGATGAAGTTGAAGGCACACAGGTCTTAAGTAGTGATAACAAATGTAACCTTTCCTATATTAAAATGACATTGCTCAGAGAAATAAGTGCATGACACCAAAGACTCTGATTTATATGCACATATCCGGCTACATTTGCCTGTCAAAGTACTTCTGCAGGATGCCAACCATAGGGAAATGTTGTTCCTCCAGCTGTTCTCTGACTTTTGCTGGTCACTCATAATATGAATTTGCTCATACATTGCCAAATTGTTATCCTACTTACTGCTTCTGATGTCTCAGATGTTCTCACGTGCTGGCCAGTAGTGCCTGGCTCTCTCTCATAACCTGCCAGTCCTCCTCCTCTTCCTCTCTGTCTCATGCTACGACAATGAGGCCCTTCATAGCCAAAGGGATGCACAGTAGCCTAATTATTGACAGACCACGCCATGCAAAGCAGGCGCCCCACCCTGACCCTCAGGCCCTAATGTCAAAAGACTTTGCCTTTCCTCACCATTTCATTGTCTTCTCTCCTCCACATGCACAGATTGGTGTGGAGATAATTGAAATTCACAGCCTATAACTTGAGCATTGCGTGACACTTTGGTTAAATTGTGTCTTTCAAGTCAGCTGAGTTAGGCAACCTGCCTAGAGTGGGGATATTTCTTTAAACATTAACATTAATGGTTAAAAAATAAACAATTTATGTTTTCCATAAGCTTCTTTGTATCCATCCTTTGTTCATAAAATGATATTATGAGCCGTTTAGGGCTGTCATGGTAAAGTATACAGTAAATGGCTGTTACTGATCTTTGTTTTTGAAATCACTTCTGGACCCCCCCATCATACAAAGACACTCTGTCTATATACTGTTCTATACTGTGTTAAATTGACATAAATGGGAAATTAATGTCCCTGTTGTAACTGTACACCAACCTGCTTTTCTTTCCCATCCTCCCAAGAGAATTGTCAAGCTGTGTGACCAAAGCTAATACAGTTTATAAGAGCAGGTCAAGATAGATCTTTCATAGATACATAAAATGCATTGTATCTAAGTTTTGCAAGTACTAAAGGGTTGGCTTGGGACAGAACATTTGAGTGTCACATGGTTGACCTTGCTGTGTCCTCTTTCATCATGTTTACAGTGCCAAACACAGCACATGGGCATTATAAATAGATGAATTAAAACCTGACCCATGGCCTCCTTCACACCTACATTGTGTCACTGTTTGAAATGCAACTGTGTGAAACTAAAAGAGGCAGAGACAGACTTAGAGGTTAGTGGTAAATTTTCATTTTAATTACAGTTATAATAGGCATCCAAATTCTGTTCAAATGTAAAGATAGACCAGTGGTTTCCAACCTAGGCCACCAGACCCTTTTGGGGGTCCCAAGATCAACAGACAAAAGTGTTTGTGATTAGTTGTGAGTTCTTTGCATGATCCTTGTTCAGTGATAGTCATAAATAACTTCTTCATTTCTGTTCCATCTCTGTGGAACTACAGAAGGACAAACAGTTAACATCGCCTGGAGGGCAACGTCCCGCCTCCCCTTCTACTACCCTGGGGCGCAACCGTTCACCATCCCCAGCCCCCAACCCTGCCCCAAAGAGGACCCCCTCCCCAGCAGCAGCCAAGTAAGACTACAAACCCTCTTCAATACAGCTTTAGTGATATTTTTACTTCAAGTGTTTTTGAGAGTTTGGATGCAGCATTTAATTTAGATTTCATTATAAAACACAAATGAAACACAACTCCCACTTTCTTCTTGCAGGCAAAGTTCCAGGACACGCCCACCCTCACCTGGTGCAATGAAACAACGTCCCCCATCCCCCCAGCCTACGTCCGCCAAACCTCCACCTATCCAGAAACCGGCTCTCACTCCAACAGGGCCCCCCACCTTGCGAAAGAGGGACTCCAAGTCCAAGGATCTGTGTCCTGTCCAGGCTGTGCCTCCACAGTCCTCTGATTCTAGCAAGACCAAAGAGAAAGATGGTGAGCAATTCTCAGTGATAAGAATCCACAACATACATGTTATTGTACTTCATAAAAATATATCTAACACTATAGAAGGTCTTTCATATTAGTACAAAACATGTAATACAGGTCCATATAAAGGCAGACTTGACAACCATGGTCAGCTGACAGATTTTAATTAGTCAGTACCAATATTTGCTCAGACTGTTACTATACTGGTAACCAGGATGTTTGCATTGGTGCATCGAGACATGCTCTCAAGTCAGGGAGGGAAGTGACCCAGCGAGACAAGCTGAAATATTTTTCATCATAACTAAATAAATATTACTGAAGCTCCAAACCTACTTACAGAAAATATATATTTTTTGTATTTTACTGAGGAACATCTAGTTCCGGATAATTAACTATGAATAATTTGGTATCCCTTTAATCTGTTGCAAGTAAAGATTCCTAAACAAAGGCTTCGTGCTAGTCATTCTCCACATATTCATTGTCCAGACACTTGTTCCATTTACACTTAACATTATATATACTGAATTCAGGGGAGTGTAAAAGGATGTAATAAAACCCCAAGAGCTCTTGGATCCAAAAGAAAAATAGCAGGGGGTTTGTGCATTAATACATTGTTAAATTGTCCATTAATTAATTGTTAAATAGCTCTTTTGGGAAACCAGACTGTTAAAGAATAGTTTTCTAATTTTATTGTCATCTCCTTTTTGAAATGTTAGCAAACTTAGCCACTTACCAGAATAATGCAGCTCACCTTGTTCCCTTTTGAACATTTGAAGCTCTCTCTCTCTCTCTCTCTCTCTCTCTCTCTCTCTCTCTCTCTCTCTCTCTCTCTCTCTCTCTCTCTCTCTCTCTCTCTCTCTCTCTCCCACCCTGGCTTTGAGCAGAAGAAAATCTCTGCTCTTAAAGCAGTACTAAATCATGATCACAGTCAGTTTGATTTGAAGATAATAAAGTATTATCATCTATTTTAATAGACAGACCATATACAGAATCGTGTGTGTGTGTTTGTGTGCTGCAAACTGACGTGGCAACAGCTCAGTTTGCAATAAATCTCAGTGGAGCAGGAGACCTATTAAGTCCCAGCTGGAGTCACATCCTGTTACAGATCTGGGGTTGTTGCTGCTGCCACCGCCTGGAGAGACTCACACACTGCAAGATAAACTAGCTTAGTAAAGGTTTAATACTACATGCAACCGAGCAAAGACCGTTATCCACTGTGCATTAGAAAGATGAAAAAACAAAATTGTTGTATGTGGTGCAGTTTAGGAGCGCACATTTATGTTTTGGAACGTAGGAAAAGGTAAAATACATTGTCATCATGATATAAAACATTTCTTGAAAATCAAGTTGAGAAGCTTTAAAAATAACCAGAGGAATGTCTGGTTTAGTCTCCCCCTCCAATCTGGCCTACTCTCTTTCTCAGTCATCACTCGTCCTCCAGACACCAGCATACTATGAAGGGCCAGATGCTGTGGCCTCAAGTCAGCACTACATTGAGAAATGAGGTGCTAAACGCATCTTCTATGTTTGTCTTTCCACCTGTCAGCCTCGGGAACCAACTCGGCTGCTGAGGCGGCCAAGATCCTGGCGGAGAACCGCAGACTGATGCGAGAGCAGAAAGAGAAAGAGGAGCAGCTCAGGGTACAGAGGGAGGAAGAGGAAAAGTAAGGTGTTTTTTTTCCATTTTGCCATCATTTTGTATATGACAGCAATGCATCAGATATGATAACAACAAAGCACCATCGACTACACTGTTGTAACTGCTGTAAAATTGTTTTCAAGGGAATTGTAGTTATTATTAAGTGAAACCAAACCATGTGAATTGTTAAAGTATCCATACAGTATATACACACCTAAGAAAAATGATAAATTAATAGAGCACTGCAGATTATCTTTTATAGGTATTAAAAGTACAAATAGCAATTGTATTAAGCTAATGAGACTTCTAAGTTAAAAGTATCCATACTGTACTGTTACCCCTTACGTGTCCACGTTTAGAAATGACCTGTATTTATTTGTCATTTGCTGCTGTTTCTTTAACACCCCAGGCTGAGAAAGGAAGAAGAGGACCGTTTAGCGGAGGAGGCCCGACTGAAACGCCTGGAGGAGGAGAAGAAGCTCGCAGAGGAGAGGAAAGTTAAAGAAGAGGAAGACGCTCGCCTGGCAGAGGAGGATCGGGTTAGACTTGCAGAAGAGGAGGCACTGAAACAGGCCGAGCTCCAGAAGGAACGCGAGGAAGCCGAGGCCAAAGCCCTGGAGGAGGCAGAGAGGGTCCGCCAGGAGAGAGACCGCATCATGCAGCAGAACCAGCAAGAACGAATGGAGAGGAAGAAGGTATGGATAGATTGACTGAGAGAATCATCTCTTTATTTGGGTCTCACTTTGTCATCAAGAACTAAATCAAATGGTGTTTATAAAGAACTTGACTTGACCAGCAGGACTACATCAAAAGTCAGTCACAGAAAACAAGAATCATTTTTAAGTAATCAGTCATAACATAACCAGAGAATGTTTTCTTAATGCTGCCACATTGTGTTGATCCAGAAATCTGCTCTATTTTTCCATTTCAGAGGATTGAAGAGATAATGAAGAGAACAAGAAAAGGGGACCAAAGTGACTTGAAGGTGAGCTCGCATTCATTCGGCCCGTACGTCTCAACCATCTGCACCGAGTGTATGTTAACATGATGTTTGTGTCTCCTGTATAGAGAGAGGCAGGAGATGATGATAAATACACACAGGAGAATGAAGATGAGGGGGAAACCATGAGTAAGTGTTCTCATCCTCTAGTTTTCACATTGGATCAGAGTGCATGATGATTCATGCATCAGTGTTTTTTTGAATTTGGTATTCTGGCTCTGAGAGTGAAGGTGTCTCTTCTCCTCTTTGCATTTGTTTGCATATTCTTTACATAAATGACTTGTATGTGTGCACTTATATAATTCTCAGTGTGACTTGTGACTTGTATCCAGGCCAGACAGATGACCTCACCATGGAGGCCGACACAGATGAGTGTGGTCTGTCCTCCGGTGAGGCGGAGGAGCAGCGAGAGGAGCCCCTGGGCAGCGTGAATGGAAAACCAGAGACAGACAACAAGGAGAACAACAATGGCATAAGCACAGATGAGACTCAGGCAGTAAGGTATGACTTTAGAAAATATAATGAAACCCAGAAACTGCTGACAATATTGTAATTGTCAACTGCTCAACATAGTGTACTCTGAAATGAAGAACAAAAGGGGCAAAATGTGTTGGTTTGTATGTAAAATCAGCAGCCACACATTAATTGTCCAGCAAAGCACCAATTTTGTCACATTTGCTTCCAGCACTTTTGTAAAGATTCTTCAGCGCCCAGCTGTTTTAGGAACTTACTTTTCAAAACTGGAACTATATATTTGTTACCCGTT
The DNA here is from genome assembly GCF_043641665.1 of Enoplosus armatus. Taxonomy (NCBI): domain Eukaryota; kingdom Metazoa; phylum Chordata; class Actinopteri; order Centrarchiformes; family Enoplosidae; genus Enoplosus; species Enoplosus armatus. Next base: position 15,430,520 of record NC_092189.1, read on the forward strand.
TTTAAGGATTTTCTTCTTCAATGGGAAAGACTTGGCAAGGAAGTCGGAAAGTATTGAGATATGGACTAACACATTGTTGGTTTTGGCCTTGTTGAAATGTATAGAGTAAGACCAGCCTTATCCTTTATTGGACTGGATTTCTTTCTGTCATCATGCACTCACTTCTCCATCTCTCTCTCTCACCTTCTCCCACTACCTTTTTACCCCCTCCCCTCTCCAGTCCAGTCCCTAAGGGCCGCCTCGTTGAGGGCTCAGAGTTCCTGAATGAGCAGGACTCCGCCAAGGTGGGATTGGTCTCAGGTCTCAATGGTAAATCCAACCAGTGGAGCTTTGAGGAACTCATTGACCTCAACGTCCACTCCAAGACCCGGCCCCTCATCGAGGCAGAGGACTGTAACCAGGTCTTGATTAACTGTGACGGGAGCTCAGATGGGACCAGGGTCGCCTTCGAGGACAAGGGAACCCCCGTCAACACCCTGCATTCCTCTAATCAACCCATAGAAGCCCTGTCAGGTGAGGAGTCAGTCACACTTGTTCATCTTTTGGGACTTACACTTTTTGACAGGAAGTAGACTGTAACTCTTTTCTCCTGTCTCTCTGTAGAGATTTGATGCTGCAGCCGTCGCTGAGAAGACTCTTACTGTTGCACTCGTGAAGTTCAGCTGAGCTCCTTTAAAAAAAAAAAATAAAAAGTCCTCTACCAGTTCCAAACTTCTTTCTCCTCCTCCTCCTCTTCCAGAGGGAGGAGCACAAAGTGAAGCGAAAAGGCCACCCCAAGTGCTACATTTGCACCCTAAATGATGAGGAAACAAATATATTGAAATTATATATAAAAAAAGAAACGTTATGCTTCAGGGAAATTCCATAAATTCCTTCAACGTGCTTGCTTCAGGTCTCTTTCCTCTTCCTCTTGTGTTTAGTTCTTCTCCAGTTCTTTTTTTTTTTTTCTATGTTGTGTCCAATTTCAATGATGTTTTTTAAGAGTTGTGTCTTTGTCAGGGGTGCATTGTTGTAATTTATTAATTTTGGCTTCTTTGTTATTGTAATTATTATCATATGTTTTGTCTTTTTTTTCTCTTGTATGAGAATATTCCAGGACACATGCACATTAGGCTGTGTGGGTTGAATATGAGGTTAATATTATGAGTTAATGGAAGGTTAATACATTCTGTTCTGTCGGGTCAGGAGAGCATCCCAGGTTTCACATGTGATTCATCTAAATTTACTTGACCGGCTGCTTTTTGCAGCATCCAGCAATATGGCCTTACCACTTCTTCCCCTGGCTCTCATCTGTAAGTGTGAATATACTAAATTGCTTGTGCTGAAGCTCACACACGCACAGCTTAGCAATCATCAGTCATGTTCTTACAGTGGATTCTGTGTTCATACTTCACCTCTCAGAGCTCTGTCCTTTCAGTCCTAACACACACCTGCTTCCCAGCTCCTCTCACCGTGTGTTTCCTTTTTCGGCCACTGGAGGGCTTCTGGCTCCAGCTGTTACATCTGAAGCTGACGAGTGTTGAGATTCATGACAACACTAGTGAATTCACATGTTAAGTGACGTTTCAGCAGTTTGTTGATTTAGGACTCATGGTCCATTTAGATTTTGTTATTTTTTACATATGTATATAGAATTTATGTTTACTAACAACATCATTGTAATTTACATCAGAATCTGAGCTGCATCCAGTTTTTAGTCTCATCTTAAGCGATGACTCCACAGACTGCACAACACAACTGTTTGAATAACCGTAACATACTGCAGCAACTCCAATAGTTTCATTCACAACTGTGTCTGAGCTTCTTAAGACGGTATGTGTTTGTTACCGAACTGAACTCGAATGTTCGACTGTTCTGTCACGATGTTCAGAGTTCACCTTTTTGCTGAAACTAAAAATCAGGTTTTCAATGATCTGGTTTTAACTCGAGCTTTACCGACACATCCACGCACACTTTCCCATTCATCCTCACGCCTCTGTGGCTCTTACATTCATTCACATTTCTTGAAAATTCCCAACACACTAGCTCAGACAAAATGCATTTCAACTATTTTTTATAGTATAAAATTTGGCTGTTTGTTTATATATGAAAATACATTTCTACATATATTTAAGTGTTATTGTATTGTGTGTATATATAATCAGTATTAGGCAAATGAAGCCATGTTTAGGATGGAGTGGCGTCAGGATGTGGATAATTGAAGTCTCTGTGTATGTGACTGTGCTATAAGTTAGGTTTCTGTTCGACAGGGGCTACGTTTGGGCACCCTGGTAACCCCAAATTTACATAAAGCCCTCTTCCACAAGAGCTCTGCAAAACAAGGGGCCAAGTGGGCACCAACTAAGTATGCTGTGCGCGTGTGCGTGTGCGTGTGTGTGTGTGTGTGTGTGTGTGTGTGTGTGTTTGAGAGCTGTCAGCCCCATATCCCCCCTGATTTTGAATATTGCCTCACAGAGACTTCACAAGTTGACATTTTGATGGCGAGCAGAGTAGTTACAGCCCTTGGCAACATGTCTGACCCCGTGATAATGGCTGTGCCTCTTCATGATGCTTTTAATGTCATTAGAATATGTTTTATATTGTGTTGTCGGATAGTTATGGTTGGTTTATCAGCTCAGGTCGCAACTATTCTACTTTTACGTCCACCAAACAGAATATGACATGGGTCAGACATGTTTTCTGTCTCTTCTGGATTTTTCATGAGTTGTATTAAAATCTTGAAATTCCCTATGCTTGAATAGTCCAAGCACGAGGTTTGGGGACCTTGATTTTTGCCTTGATGTCTGCTGGCTTTTACACCCTCTTGCTAACTAAAATCTCTTTGTACATAAAGACTGGGGGGGCTTTAGATCTTAGCTTTTGATTAATAAGCTCAAAGAATGTAACAGACTCCAGAAACCGTCCTTCATTATTTACCATGTCTCTCAGAGCTGCCTGCTTTTAGCTTCCATACATTATTCATCTAGAAAAATATGAGACTCTTTGCACTGTCACAAATTACATGCTATGTTTAAAGACTGGTTACTGAGGAGTAGCTTTACTGTACAGACTCGTAGGAGACTTGTGTGATGTTCTGAAAGAAAAGAAAAAGTCATTGTGGTTTGTTGCTTTCCAGATATTTTAAGTCTCATTCATAACCCAAAACCTGCCTATGGCCACCCCCCCCCCCAAAAAAAACCCATCTCCTACTCCTCTCTCCTCTCTCATGAGTAGCACCTGTTGGGGGGCTGTAGTAGCGGCTGCTTGAACAGATACTGTATCTATTCCAGGTCCTGCTGCATCTTTGAGGGCTTGAGTACAGAGCCGACTGCTCTTAATCCTCAACGTTGTCCGTAACAATAGGATAGAACAGTGCCTTAGCTTGAGATTTAGTATTTTTATTGTGTAACAGTTAACTATGTCCTTACCTCGGCCTCGACAATCAGTCTACCCAACCAGGGCAACTTTGTGAATATGAATATTTCTCTTGAGGATTTACAAACCTAACAAGGCCCTGTCCACAGATACAATTTGTACTGTAAATATATCTAAAGTGTACTGAGATGATACAAACTGTTAAAACAATAAAGTCTTGCAAAAATACTCCTTTTGCCATGTTTTTAGTTTTCTTGCTGTAGAGAAATAAGAGACTTCACATCACTTCCTCCTTTTATTCTGGTTTTACATTTTAATGTCACTCAAAGTTTTGGATACATGAGCAGTTTATATTTAAGCATCAATCTCTAATTTGTATTTCAAATTCACTCGAAACTTTTTTTTTTAATTCTCATAATCCGAGCATTCAGAGGTTATTAATCAAAGCTGGTATGTATGAGCAGCAGTATGCATGTAAAAAGCATATTTATTCTCTGAAAGATTCCAGTAAGGTGCTGAAAAGGCTTCTGTCTCATGACGCTGCACAGAATCATGGATTAGATTAGACTAATGGTGCACATCACAATCTCACAAAATAAATTCTCTCGCCATGTTAGTATCCGACCGTGACACTGAAACAAGTTGTAATAATGTATATGTAGATAAATGATTCAAGCTAGTGCATATTTAGTTGAAATAGCATCTTGTAAAGAGAAGTTTCACCAAAATTGACAGTTCGACATTTTTATGCTAATTCAGAAACAGAATAACACATCTGTTCTTTTGCATTTGAACACTCAGTTTTGGTGTAATTCCACTTTAACCAGCGACCGTCTGCGCAGCTGATTGAGCAGCTCACAGCTTCTTGGCACAGTCGGGGCAGTAGATGTGATCTCCAGTGATGACGAAGCGCTTGTTGGCCAGCGAGAGGGAGCATTTCTTGCAGTTGAAGCAATACTCGTGCCAGGAGTATCCCTCATAGTTGACCACATTGGTGCCATGGCCGAACCCTGCGGAGACGGAGACAGAAGGACGTCTGTCAATCAGCAGCGCAGGACAGGCGATGATTCTTTTAGATACCAACAGAAGCAACATCTTCTTCTTCACTTCTCTCACTTAACGTTCCACTCAGACTGGTGTTAAATTATGAAAACATTGAGATCTTAAATTTGAAATTAAAGCTTTTTAAATCTTTATTGGCAAATTTAAACAAGTTTGAATCCCATTGTGTGGACACTCACTCACACTGTGATGCTGTGAACTACCACTGCACTTTACTGTACTGGGTCTACCAGAGTATAAAATAAACTTAAAGGGAGCAGGGGAAACACTATTCTACAGGTCTGTAACATCCCACCAAATTCCAAGTTAGTACTAATTATAGGGGAAATTATATGGAATTTCCTTGAAAGAAAAGCTCACTTTAAACCCAAGTAAGTATTTGAAACTTTATGCTCCTATATGCTGAATTGTATGCTTGCCTGAAGATATTATAGGTACTTTTGTGCATGTACAGCTGACCTGCAGTGCACTGCCTGAAGAACTCTAGGTTATGCCGACAATTAATTGGAATGAATTAATTGAAAGTCTACCAATTCACTGTCTCTCTTTTCTCCGTAATTACATACTGTAGTTGGAAACATATTACAAAATTACGGACCTGTAAAGATCTACTTTTTCTGTTGTGGGACACTGAAACTGTTTCATGATATATCATCTGTGGTAGTTGCAGCTCATCCTCATTGCATCGTGGTCTATCGAGTCATCTGTCAGTGGATTACAGTCTGTCAGAAGCCATTATAATTGTGCAACAGTTGTCAACAGTGTATTCCATTAATACCAGCATGTACTCTGTCTACATTCAAGACAGCCCTGGTATGTGTTTGCAACAGAAATCACACTAACAGGAACATGTGTTTAATGCCGCCCTGACCTGTGATGGGGTTCTTGCATCCGTGGCACTTCTTGGCCACGTCAGTCTTGAAGCAGTCCACGCAGTAAACATTGTTCTCATGGGAAGTGAAGCGAGCTCCCGCCAGAGTTTTACGGCAGGTGTGGCACACGAAACACTCGGTGTGCCAGGGCTGGTCCTGGTAGCTGATCCCTCCAGAGGTGATGGGCTAAGAGGGACAGAGGAAGACTTTGATCTCAAGCAGGGCTACTACACGACACTGTACTGTAGATGATGCATGAGCTCTTGCAGACTAGCAAGTAGCAAACTGAGTATTTTTACAGCCACAAAACATACACAGTGATACACTCAGCGCTTGTACCTGCTTGCAGTGGAAGCATTTCTTGGCAAACTTCTTGTCATGGCAGGGAGCACAGTAGATGTCATCACCCTTGGTCAGGAAGCTCTGTGTGCGGATTGGCTGCTTGCATTCAAAGCAGGTGAAGCATTCCTCGTGCCACACCTTGTTCTTGTACTCCACGTTCTGGGCACCTAAAACACAAACATGAAATAAAACCATCCATTTGGGCTGAAAGTTAATGGGATTCAGCCCCTTAACATTTCCCCTTTTGTTTTAGTGTTTTTAAAAAATAAACCTTCATTCTGACTTATTATCATATATATCTTGTTCCACTTCTTCATCGAAGATTTATGATGTTCATACTAAGTGAAACATTAAAATATATATATAAGACTCCATGTTTTCAATGGTTGCACCTTTCTATCAAAAAGAAATCTACATGTTTTCTGCATAAATTCTCCAGATTTAAGCCTGACATATTTGGTATCTTTGGTAACTTTTGGATCTCCACTAGCTGACTGCAGGCACTCTACTATAGTTTGTAATGAGTGACCTGCTGGGTTAATGGATACTGAGTGGCACAAATGAGCAAGCTGGCTATTCTGGGACCTCCAGGGTAACTGGTAATAATAACCTCTATTTATGTAGCACTTGATTAAATTACACAATGCTTAATATAGAGCAAAACAGAGGCCGGGTACAGCAAAACAGCATTACTAAAAAATCATTTGTTAGGAAATATTATACAGATTTAGTAAACCTAAACTCTTGAGTACAAATCTTTACAGCTCCTAAAAACATGTTCCAAATGCTACTTATTTCTTTGTAACATTAAATATTTGTGCCTAAATAAGCAACAATTAAAATTAAAGTTTAGATAAAACACCTTTAATTATTATTTAATTTAATTATTTATTTGATTATAAGAAAATCACTTTTCAAAACTCAAGTAATCTGCTTCATCACAGCTGCATAGGTGTATTTTGATTAGATTTAACATAAAGAAAAAAGCCCTCAATTATCACCAGATTTTGATTCAAATGTTGCTCAATCCTGATTGGCACATGGAGGTATGTGACACACTTCAAACCAGTAAGAAGAGCACAGAACCAATGGAGAAAACTGGTTTTCAGGGCCTAAAAAAGAGGAAGTATAATAGCAAGCCCACCTGGCATGACCACCTTGTAGCAGCCCTGGCAGCGGTTGCCATCCTCCCGGGAGCCACACTTGCCGCACATTATCTTGCCATCATCCCGGGCGCTGAAGGGCTCACTAGCCAGCGGCTTGTAGCACTTGGCACAGCGGAAACAGTCCTCATGCCAGTAGCGGTTCTTATGGTGCAGCTCCTGAACACAGAGGAGGCGCGGGGTGAGCAGAGGTGTCCTCACTAAGTCCTCATGCAGACCTCATTAAAGTGGAGTCTGTTTACTCATCATGTGGACTGAGGCTCGGGGCCAGAATACAGAACAAACCCACGTGGCAGGCGTTAAAGTGGAGATGAAGTGAACTGGGATGTGGTGAGCCATGACGGAGCACGGGGACTCGGATGGTGGAAATGCGATATAAAGTATTTAAGCCCCATTAGTAGTAATGACACATCTTTTTCACACATTTAACTGCCTGTGACTGAGTGCTGAGAGTATTCTGGCAGCAGACGCCTCTGCTGGATGACAGACAAGTTGTAAAGCTTGAGACTTTCTGAAGAGATACAGTGCATCTGGAAAGTATTCACAGCGCTTCACTTTTTCCACATTTTGTTATGTTGCAGCCTTATACCAAAATGGATTAAATTCATTTTTTTCCTCAAAATTCTACACACAACAACCCATAATGACAACGTGAAAAAAGTTTTTTTGAGATTTAAATTTATTAAAAATAAAAAACCTGAGAAATCACATGTACATAAGTATTCACAGCCTTTGCTCAATACTTTGTTGATGCACCTTTGGCAGCAATTACAGCCTCAAGTCTTTTTGAATATGATGCCACAAGCTTGGCACACCTATCTTTGGGCAGTTTCACCCATTCCTCTTTGCAGCACCTCTCAAGCTCCATCAGGTTGGATGGGAAGCGTCGGTGCACAGCCATTTTCAGATCTCTCCAGAGATGTTCAATCGGATTCAAGTCTGGGCTCTGGCTGGGCCACTCAAGGACATTCACAGAGTTGTCCTGAAGCCACTCCTTTGATATCTTGGCTGTGTGCTTAGGGTCGTTGTCCTGCTGAAAGATAAACCGTCGCCGCAGTCTGAGGTCAAGAGCGCTCTGGAGCAGGTTTTCATCCAGGATGTCTCTGTACTTTGCTGCATTCATCTTTCCCTCTATCCTGACTAGTCTCCCAGTTCCTGCCGCTGAAAAACATCCCCACAGCATGATGCTGCCACCACCATGCTTCACTGTAGGGATGGTATTGGCCTGGTGATGAGCGGTGCCTGGTTTCCTCCAAACGTGACGCCTGGCATTCACACCAAAGAGTTCAATCTTTGTCTCATCAGACCAGAGAATTTTGTTTCTCATGGTCTGAGAGTCCTTCAGGTGCCTTTTGGCAAACTCCAGGCGGGCTGCTATGTGCCTTTTACCAAGGAGTGGCTTCCGTCTGGCCACTCTACCATACAGGCCTGATTGGTGGATTGCTGCAGAGATGGTTGTCCTTCTGGAAGGTTCTCCTCTCTCCACAGAGGAACTCTGGAGCTCTGACAGAGTGACCATCGGGTTCTTGGTCACCTCCCTGACTAAGGCCCTTCTCCCCTGATTACTCAGTTTAGATGGCCGGCCAGCTCTAGGAAGAGTCCTGGTGGTTCTGAACTTCTTCCACTTACAGATGATGGAGGCCACTGTGCTCATTGGGACCTTCAAAGCAGCAGAAATTTTTCTGTAACCTTCCCCAGATTTGTGCCTCGAGACAATCCTGTCTCGGAGGTCTACAGACAATTCCTTTGACTTCATGCTTGGTTTGTGCTCTGACATGCACTGTCAACTGTGGGACCTTATATAGACAGGTGTGTGCCTTTCCAAATCATGTCCAATCAACTGAATTTACCACAGGTGGACTCCAATTAAGCTGCAGAAACATCTCAAGGATGATCAGTGGAAACAGGATGCACCTGAGCTCAATTTTGAGCTTCATGGCAAAGGCTGTGAATACTTATGTACATGTGATTTCTTAGTTTTTTATTTTTAATAAATTTGCAAAAATTTCAAAAAAACTTTTTTCACATTGTCATTATGGGGTGTTGTGTGTAGAATTTTGAGGAAAAAAATTAATTTAATCCATTTTGGAATAAGGGTGTAACATAACAAAATGTGGAAAAAGTGAAGCGCCGTGAATACTTTCCGGATGCACTGTAAGAGATGACTGAAGAAAACACACACACACACACACAGATACAAACATAGATACATCCTCCCTCTCTGTCTTTCACTTAACTCTCTTATTGTCTGTGTTTGTATTAAGCCCATAAAATCCACAGTAGACATTATATCTGTCTTTGTGCTGCTGTAACACCCACATTTCACCTCTAGGTGATCAATAAAGGATTATCTTATTTTCGTTAATGTTATTAGTTCCACCTGTGCTTTTCCTGCTATGACAAGTCAAAATGTCTGCCCTGGTCAGAAGACCGTAACTCTACTGAAGTTTGGGTTTTTTATTTATCTATAAAACATTTTTTTCACTGTAAAGATCTCTTTTCCATGTCACACAAACACACGAATAGATGCATGTGCAGTTAATGTGACATCAAAGTATTTATTCTAATCTGTAGCAATCCATAGCAGTAAATGATAAACTACTTATATCATGATTTCTAACAAAACGTGAATTGTTTTTTAGGTTAGTTGTTTTTAACATGATGTTGCTGTCCAATGAAACCAAATGAAACTGAAGTGTTAATTGTTCCTTTATGGGTTAAGGAGATTCTCCTTCTTCTTAAACTAAATAAACATCAATGGAAAAATGCAATCGTCTCAAAGCTTAAAATGATTTAGTACTTATTTTACATATAGCTTCAGTGTTACAGCTGGTAAAGGTGAGGCTCATTTTGAATGACTTTACATACTGCTGGGTACCTTAATCTATAATAATATATACTATTTCAGTTGTTGATAATATTTTGTATTAATAATCTGAATCTAAAACTAAATTTATCAAATGAATAGTGAAGTAAAAAGTACAAGTACCTAAATGATACAGCACTTTAGTAAATGTACTTAGTTATTTTCTACCTCTCCTAAACAGAGCAGTGTGTCTTCTGTGGTGATTTTTGTTGTTTCTTTAGATGCTTTGGTCACTCCCTCCTTCACTCATTCATTCCTTTACTTTCACCCACTCACTCAGACACACTGTGTGTTTTCACCTTGGAGTCTGCACCAATGGGGCGTTTGCACTCTGCACAGGTGTTGGCGCAGAGCTTATCGAAGCACTTGGTGCACACGTGCTTTTCGTCCTTCTTCACATACTTCTTCCCATGCAGGTTGTCACGGCAATAGTAGCAGTCGAAGCGGTCAGTCATGGTGGCGGTGAGATAACTCCTGGGACCTGTGGAGACACAAGCGACTGTCAGACAGTGGACTTGCTGAGCCTCTGTCCTCCCTACATGACTGGATGTTTCCTTCAGCTGCCAGATGGGGTCAGTGTTGCCTTTTCTAACATCCCCTTGATTCTCTGAACAATGCAAGTCAAAGCTAGAAGGTCCCATTCAGCGACAACAAATACATTTTATTTGTATAGCACTTACAACACTATACAGTTGATTAAAAGTGTTTTACAGCTCAGAGAAAAAAAGAACAAAAAAAAAAGAAAATCAGAAGTTCAATATAAGAATAAGCATTTAATGAATGGAGTTTGGTGAACAGCACAAGGCACTAACAGGAAATCCCTTAATGTGCTGAACAAATCTGAGCAGAAATTGGACGAGAAAGTGCATGTTGCGTGTTTTCCCTGTAATATTAGCAAGACACGGTGAGATGCAGCTCTAACAGCAGCATACCAAACTGATGAGAGAAGTGTGAGTGAGGTAAAAATAAAGCAGCCCACAGATGTCTGCTTGTTGTCTGCAGACTTTTTATCAAGCTCTCCCTGGAAAGCTTAGGTCATATTTTTAGACCGTCTGACTCATTCCCGTCAGCCCCCCACCTCGAAGACCTCCCCCCCTACCTCCTGAGGCCGGTCCACACTGCTTTTATTTTTTGTCTGGATTTTTGCTGGGTCATTTTATTAGCTGTTAGAGTAAACACTGTCAACTGAGCTGCCTTGCTTCTTCATTCATCAACATTCCTGTGCTCCCATCACAGGGAGGTGGTCTGAGTAGTTTCCTGGAACAGCTGTCGCGCAGGGTGGAGTGTGTGAACATATTAAGCTTTATCTACATCACTTTAAAGCTTCTCTCTCACAGGATGTCAGGGAGAGCAGCGATTTAGTCAGAGCAACAGACATCATTTTAATCCAGTCGGTGCAGCAGGAGCAATAGAGGAAACAATGGGTGGAATGGCATTTTGTCCAAGTAACCATAGGAACAAGGAAAATATTTATGAAAGGGGACAACAGCTATTCAACAGGGATGTGGTAAACAGCCGTGTGAAAGAGATGAGCCTCCCGGAGCGTGGTATGTGCCCCTGGTGTGCGTGGATGGATGGGAGAGGGTTTGGAGCATGGGAGCTATCTGCAGCTGTGCACCAGGGATAAAGACTGGACTGAGGACTGAGCCCACCTCCGCCTACGCTCACCTCCTTGTAGCATTTCATGGATCTAAAACAGGAAAAAACACATCATGTCCAACACAGTCAATCCTGTCAAATCACACACACAGTGCTTGGGTCTCATTATAACTGAGCCCGTCCAGCCCAGGGATCTATTTTAGACGTGCACTCTCTATTCAAAGTACATTGACCTTCCAGAGGGGACAAATGTGATGACTACTGGGACTATATGCAGCTATTGTGGCTCCAGCTGAGACTTGTCCAGTACTTTAATCCTTTGTTACAAACAGTGTGACAGCTGCCCCCTGTCAAACAGGCGTGGTATGTACCAACGCTCAGCTGAGGAGGGAGTGGAATATACCACTGTGGTCCCTTTGGGGAGCAAGAAAGGTCAGCGTGAGACCAGTTTGAGGGGTGAGTCAGAGCGGAGTGAGATGATCAAAGACAGAGTGGCCCGGTCTGCATATCAGCCACATTAACAGCTACACTGTCAAAACTTTTCTTAGATAATGAAAGTAGGTCTCCTGCAAAATCAGGTCATTTGAACATAATCACATCTTTGGCACAAAACAATGACAGAGTTACAACAAAACAAAACAGAAATGAAGTGCGACGCAGACCCCGAAGCAGGCTGTTCTTCAGCCTTTCTACAACACGCACCAAGAAATGAAAAATGGAAGAGAGCACAGATTTCTACAACAAGATGATGATGACTATTATATAACTACAAATGTTCACTCAGTTCATTTGTCATTCATTTGAAAAGGTTAAATCATCCACCCCAGTCAAAATGATTCATACTGAGCATGAGTTAAAAAGGAATGAATTAACCTTTGAGCCCTCAAATTCAATTTCACGTGTTAATTATAATATATAATGTCATAACTTCATCTGAAAAATAACATAATGATAATATGAAAAAGTCTAAATCTGTATCAGTGCATCAATATTGCACAGTATAATGGAATATATTTTAGTTTACGATACTTAAATAGTCTCCCAGACCAGAGATGGGGAAGATTTTAGACATTCAAGCGTTGTAGCCGTTCATTTTTCTGTGAAAGCTTGTTTGAACATGTTTCACATCAACGAAACATCAACAAAAGCTCCACAAAACTCAGTGCACCTTTGGGTTCACATTATGTCATTACATATTGTTCCTGTCTGGTAAAAAAAAACTTTAATTTTCATTAATTGAAGCATTAAGTGTTCTTTTACAGGCAGAGAAATAATTCCTACTTCTCAAGATAAATAAACCAGTTAAAATGAATGGGATTATTTGAAAATGCATTGTCATGAATCTGAAAACAAGGCTGTTTATCTAATTGACATTTTTGAGGTTTTCACAGGACAGCAATATTGTGTTTTTACAAATTCACTTTAAATCCAAGACAATTCTTCCTGAACTTTGAATGGAGGCATGCAAACTGCAGACAGGTTTTTATATTTTGCACCAGATTGCTAGTAACATATTTGTTTATTTATTTTACCTGTGTGTTTGTGGAAAGCCATGTTTGGTTCCAGTCAGGAGGAAGAAGAAGAAGAAGAAGAAGAAGAAGAAGAAGAAGAATGAGACAGTAGCATCCACAGAGGGTCAAACCCAGAGACCACAAGCCTCATTACGTTATGGAGGGCTGTATATACCCCTATGTGACCCACGCACACCCCCCGACTCCACGTCCCCTCCGGTCCTTTTTAGGGTATGCATTAGAGAACAGATGAGAGAGAGTATGATGCAGAGGGGATAGATTAGGTGATAGAGATTGGATTCCACTGCTGTAACAGCAGCAAACACAGTCTGAAAGTTTTGAATGATGGCCATGAGGGATAACAGATACTCCCACTGCCCCCGACATAAAATGTTTTGTTAGAGAGTTCAGAACATGTATTGATGACATGTTGGATGGATTAACATCATAACTCAGAGGGATGACTCACAGGAGGAGCGAGATGATATTATTGACCGAGCTGAGGAGAGACAAAGTGAGGAGTTATATAAGTATCTCTTCTTATATCTTCACACCTGTGTGTGTGTGTGTGTGTGTGTGTGAGAGTGTGTGTGTGTGTGTGTGTGTGTGTGTATGTGTGCATATATACGGTATGTCATATTTTACATAAGTAGATGTGGTATGCTTGAAACTAAACTGTAAAGTGAGCCGGAGTAGAACATAAGAATTACTGTCAGTGATGAATTATTCTCTCCGTTATCTCGGTGATTCTTATTCCAAGAGAGAATATTTCCTCTAAAGCTCCAGGAAACACCCGGTGCATTCCTGACACAAAGGCAAAAAGACAAAATCACAAATCCTCTCACCACAAAAGTATGTTCCAACTGTGAAAAAATTTCCTTATCCATAAATAGTCTATCTTCTACGACTGACAACAGCTATAGCTGATGTTACAGTTATAATTAAAAGGTTTTAATTTAATTTAAGTTTAAAAGATCCCAACTCGATATTATATATTGCAGCTAAATACTAATAATAATAGGAACCAGATTATTTTTTAATATATGTGATTAAAACTGCAATACATTTCAAGTGAATCAATAGGCTTTCTGATCTACCACATCAGTGTTTAAGTTTTCAATGGTTGTTCGGCAACTAAAACTACTTGGTTAAGGTTAGAGAAAGATCATGAAAGGTCATTATAAATAGAAACTAGGCTTTGCATACCCAACCATCCACCCTAACCTGCTCCTTAAACCTGCAATAACTGATGATTTTGATCTTGGCCACTTGGGGGCAGCTGAAAAAAGTAGTGAACATTAAGTTGATATCGTGAACTTGTTAGCAAACATATTCACACATCCAGCAGCTACAGAACAACGTGAGCATTAATTTGGAGTCGTGTTTCTGGTCACCTGAGGAATGTAAGTCCAATATTCTTCTCTTTTATTCTCTCTTTTAGCCCTGTTTTTGGTCTTCACCAGCTCCTGAGGGAAATATCCAATATATTTAGCCTTTGAGAGTGAGAGTGAACCAGCAACACAACAGGTTGTGGGCTGGAAAACCAAAACAATGAGCTGAAAGAAGCTAAAATGATCTGCAGAGTCAGATGGTAAATACACTCTCCATCGGTTCATCACTACAAGCAACATCTTTCACATTACTTGTAGTCATGTAAGCCATTGTTATCATGAAAAAAAAATACTGATTATAGCTGCTTTAAATTCAATTAAATATGACCATTTCTATTACTGCCAACAAACAATCACAATCAAAACCATTATGACCTTCATCGTCTATTCTGCAGTGGGGTGAATGTGGCTCCACAGACGGCACTTTACTCTGATTAGTTTGGGCCTTTAGAGTCAGACGGTCTTAAATACAGAGCATAATGGGAATGAGAGGAGACTGAAAGCCTCAAGAGACTGGCTAAGACAGGAAATAAATTAGTTAGTTAGACTCATGATAAATTCACTAACCTCAATTAGGAACCATAATCATCTCATCTCTATAACTATATTAAATAATCTTCTTCATATATCACACACTAAACAAATCAATGCAGTTAGCTGGCTTGTGTGTGAGTGTATCTGTGTGTGTTTGTGGGATTGGTTGTATAAAGGGCAGCTGGTTGTAATTACAGATTTGATTTGGTCCATTACCACAGAGCACAGCATTACGTTTGTCCTTTTATAATCTGTCACCTAATTACTCTAAACCCACAAAGACTAATTAATGAGCAGGAAGGCGCCACGACTCCCGGCCTAAAAACCCTCCTCGGTAGACATCAGGAAATCTGTTCTTCCTCCTCTACTTCTTCACACTTAGATCCTCTGCATTGTACATCTCTCAGTCTTCATCCTTGCCATGATGCATTTCTCTCCGGTTCCATCATTCAATTATCGTTCATCATCATCATCATTCAATCCAACATTGAATTAATGTGGATTTTGACAGTCAGAAGTGGGGCAAAAGACTGAACAGTTTCTTTTTAATCTACCAGTTGACAAATGGAATAATGAGAATGAGGATAATTAGCAAAGATTGCATGTGCATCTTCCCAATATATCAGTCCAATATTATTGGGCAGCAGCATTCAACAAATAAATAAACAGTTCATAATGCAGAATAAAGTGCTTAAGGCAATTTAGATTACCAATTCTATGTAATTCAAGTTATCAAAATGCGTAATTTAACAGATATGTGCAGGGTGAAAACCTATTTATCATAATTTACAGCCATATAGTCAACTACAAATACTTACAAACTAAAACAAATGCTATTACAAGCTATTTGCAGGAACTTATATCTTCTTGGCTTATACCATAAACTGTGTGTATATAAAGTGTCAATAATCGATTGGCACGCATGTAATTTGTATATAAGATGGAAATATAGTTTGCCATCACTTACCCTGTATTAGCCAAATATCAGGTGAAATGTGAGGCGACACAAATATAATGAATATTACATATAAAAATTAGGCATTTTAGTCATTTTAGTCATTTGTTTCCTCAAATATCGATAACAGCAAACTCTTCCCTCATGCTGCATTCAATTGCAATTCTATTTATCTGACAAAACATATTTCCTGTTTTTACATTTGATATAAACACCACCAAAAGTCCAATGATGGAATCATAAAGTCAAGAAAAACAATGATTTCAGCATAGTAGGAAAATAGGACAATATTTATTACACGTTGGCCAGACTACTCATTGTAACGAATATTTGTTTAAATACAAGTTGCTAAATTAGCTTTTTGTTTATCCATTTTCTTCCTGTTTGGCTTTTCTGACAGCACTAACATGAAGTACATCTAGTCTCTCGCAGTCTACTGCATGTTAGTCTCGTCTGGTGATTCTGGTTGACTCTACCCGGTGACTGCGGGAATGCAGTGCCCACCTCCCCACCTGCCATCATCCCAGGCTTTTAATAGAGCAGAAATAACTCCTGATCTTTTGGAACAATAATCAGAACTATAAATAAGAGAATCCTGGTTAAACACGTAGCTGGTGACGTGACTAATTTGCCATTTTTATCTTTTCAGAAAAAAGAACATAAATTAAAATTTGGAATTGCTCTTTGCCACTAATGGAAATAGATGGTAATGTGCTCTCTCACATACAGTGTGTGCTTTTGAAACTCATCCTATCATGAGATGCAATGCATATCATGAGTTTTTTGGTAGGTGTTGCCTCTTGGCTGCAAACCCGTCACCTCTCGAATCTCTAAATGGTAGCTTTGGGGTTTGCCAGCACACAGAAACAGGAAATCTGGCCTGTACTTCCTGAATAAATGAGAGGAAATCGCTCAGTGTGATTGGAACAAGCACTCTCTTCGCTGTTACCAGCAGCGACAAAAGCCTTGTCAGCTGTATGTGTCTGAGAGCTCATTTCTCAACATGACCTCTCGCCCTGGACATCCATGTGTCTCAGTAACCCTCCAAATCTGGTTAGTGGGCAGACAGACCAGTGACAGACTGAGCCACACTATCTCTGTCAGGGGAGCAGTGACTCACCATGCACACACACACACACACACACACACACAAAAACACAGTGTCAAGACAACAGAACAGACACGCTCTCAATATATAGCTGTATTACAACATGGACATAAGGTCAATGAGGGACTGAAGAAATCTTGGTGTGGCTGCAAGACCCAGACACAGTGAGGTCAAATATGTGCGGACAAAAGGCCATGAGGGGAGCTCTATCAACACAGTAACACTCCTGTGCAACGGATATGGCTTTGAGTGTTGCTAATACACAAAAACACACACACGTATACACACACACACTTTCAGATAAAGCCTTCGCTGTAGGCCAGTGAGCACTTGGGCTCTCATTGGTTTCACATGACTCAAGCCTCTAAACAGGGAAAAAGTCAGTCCCTCTTGTTGACGTGTGGAACAATATTTTTCAGGGAAGAAGAAACCAAATCATGTGCTTTACTAAGGATTCAATATTTCAGTAAGGATACACAAAAAACACCATAAAACATATATTCTTCAGGTTTTTCTTCAGAATTGCATCACTCAACCCTCAGGCACTCAAAGTGATACCAACTTACATCTTCAGCACAGAAAGACACACTCCCTCTGCCTTTATCCTCCCACTATGAGCCAAGAGACGGCGCCTCAGCAGGCTATAGCCATTTTATAAGCACACAAGATCAGTGGTGGAAAGTAAAGGAGCTACTTTATACTTCTACTTCACTACATTTCAGAGTGAAATATTGTACGTTTTTACTCTATTGACAGCTATAGGTACTATAATCATTTCATAAGCACAAACATATGATCAGCCTCTAAAACATGATGATTTGTTATGGACTTTAGCCTAAGAGTATATAAAGTAGTTCACATTACCACCTCACCCAACTGCAACAGTAAGATGCTGCTTACACATTAATGCATCTGTGATAACACAATAAAAAACACTCTGAATGAGGCCATTTTGCATAATAAGTGCTTTGTGTTATCGATATTTTACCTAAGTAAAGGATCTGAGTTCTTCTTCCACCACTGCGTGAAATCATGAACACACTGGCTTCATCTCTTTAAACATCTTACAGGCATCCAGCCCTCTCAGTCTCTTTCATTCTCTCTTAGTGTGGCTCTTCCTCTCTCCTCATTTCTTTCCCACTTTCTTCCTCTTTTATCCACAAAGTAATCATGTGCAATTTCAGCAGATGCTTCTCTCAGGCTGAAGGGGGGGGGGGGGACAGCGGTGCAGGACGAGCAGCTCGACATCTGCATGAGAGAATATTGCCTCCACTCAGCTCGCTCAGCTCACACAGACAAACAAGCAGCATTGCCTATTTAGGAGTAGTGCTGGTGAGAGCGCTGTTTTATGTGTTTCATCAACTCAGTCATCTACACTCAGGCACACCCTCTCTCTCTCTCTCAGTCTCTGCCTCTCCGCTCCATTTGCAAGAATAAAAGAAATGATGAAGGTCTTCAAAACAAAAGCATGTCTCTGCCTGAATAACCTGCAGGCGCCAAAGTCCTGCTGCTGGTCCGATGGAGAGGCGACCTCACAGGCACTGACATACAACAGCTTCGTTGAAGACTGATATAAATGGTACACTACGCACCAGGCTTTATGAATAAATAATTTGTAACTGTGTAGTTGGATTTTTACACTGCTTTTGTGCTCATTTTACATCAAACCTTTCAAATAAAAAGACAAATCATACTCTTAAAAGTGATTTATATATTGCTGGAAAAAGAAGAAATGCAGCCCTAAAGAAAGAGCAGTCTTTTCAAGTTGAAAGAGATTTAATTCATTACTCAGTGAAGCACAACGTTTTTGTGGGTTTTGAAGGGTGGTGAAGTCATACTGGAGCCACAAGGAGGTCCAGTGCTCCAGTAAAAGGGTCGTAATCTCCAAGTCTCTTTAATGACATCATGCGTTTAGTTTGGCAGCTGGGAAAACCAGAAGGGAGGAGACGGTGAGCTGATGTATGTTTTAACAGCTTCAACATGGTACCCTTTGTGCTCGGCTGTTCATTATACAGATGCCAGCAGCACAATAATATCACAACACACCTTTTGATCTACAAGATAAGTAACTGATGCAATACAACAGTCCTGCAGCTATTATTGCCTGTTTGTGCTGGAGTGCATCACATTGTACATTCAGACATTACAGTATGTGTGAGGGAAGGGTTGTCACAATATCAGGGACAGTTGACATTTTAGCAACACAACAACTCTACTAACAGTATCCTCAAGAAGGAGTTAAATCAACCTCCCATGAGCTCCATTAGTGGCTCTTTTTACTGCAGGGCTATTGCACTGGGTTACATTACATACTGTAGTATGATATGACGCTGTGTCTACCTCCTGCAGGTACATAGACAATTGTCCTTGACGGTGATCATTTTCACCTTTTACATTATTACAGTAAAAGTCCTACATTCAAAACTTATATCTACAAGGTCAGATCATAATTATTGATGCATTTACATGCAAACATTACTTTAATGTTGTAGCTGGGTTAGTTGGACGCTCGTTTTAACTGCTTTATATACTTTTGGGTGGTTTTGGTTGTAACAGTGCATCATATTATATAAAGTAATGATAGTTTTGTTTGTAAAACCTCACCATGAAAAGTAACTAGCAATTTAAAGATTTAAAAAGTTTTTAGAAAAATACAAGATTTCCCTCTGAAATGTAGCGGAGTAGAAGTATAAAGTAGCATAACATGGGAATACTCAATTAAGTGCAGTACTAGAATAAATGTACTTATTGTTGTACTGGTTATTGTCGTTTTCACTTTAAAAGGAAGAGGACAGGAAAGGTTCACTCCTGAAATAAAACGTTCAAAAGTTAACTTGGTCCAAAAACTAAAAACATGAGCATATAGGATGGAAGTATAGAGATAGATGCGGGCAGGTAGTCAGTTCACGCTACGTGCCAAACAACGCGCATCACCTGTTGCGCAGCGCAGCGCAGCGCAGCGCTCGAACTGGTCAGATGGACTGAAAGACTAAAAGAAACTTGTCGCACATTTCAGTATCTTTCAGTGAGGACCTTCTCTGTAACTGAGGGTGTAACTGACTCTAATTATGTTCGAAACCTCCATCCGAGAAGATAATAGCTGCAATTACGCACTGGACACCACTGTCCTTAAATGAGCCAAATAACAGGCTTGTGATAAACTTCTTGTGTCGCTGTTTAATATCACCTGAAGGGAACCGAACAGCTGCCCGGTGACGTGAGTTAAACACAGCTGTGGTGCTGGACTCACCTCTCCAAAGCAGACAGATGAGCGTCTTCCTCGACACCAGCAGCGGCAGCAGTGTGTCCGGTGGGTTTGGCTGAGAGGTGAAATCTGCGGAGGCAACGCAGCTTTAAAAGACAGAGGCAGCAGAAGAAAACACACACACACACAACTGCGGGACAGGAGCCAAACCTCTGTAAGCTCTCATAAACAATGACCTCAACCAGGAATTTACAAGCTCTCTAAGTAAAGTTCCCATTGGCGCTGCAAGAAAATCATGAAGAAAAGAAAGTCATAACTTTTCTGCGTCGAGGAGAATTGAGACTTAACAATCACATGTTTGTGTTAGAGGCAGGTCTGCTGTGCGCAGGGATCTCCACCTATGATGTTCATTATCCTCCCAACATCTGCGCAGTTCTGCTGTTTACAAAAGATGGACTGACACACTTCTGTATCGGCCTCGCTCGCCTCCTTCTTTGGTAATGAATAGAGGAATTACATCAAGATGACTCATTCTTAACCCAAAGCAAATACGTGCAGCCTGTAAACTTAACCCTCAAAGTTAATCCACGACGTTCACAAGCGGATGATGAAATGCCCGAAAGGTGTTTCTGTTATATAACACTGATGCCAGCTTTTATGTCAACTGTGTCATTGAGACTAAACAGCTTTGCATCATTGTTTGAACTACATCTTAAGTGTGTCCATCCACAGAGATAAACATCTAACTCTAAGTGTAAGAAAGAGGCTGCATTTGTTTGTACAGTCAGGATGAAGACATGAAGGTCTGTTGTGTTCGTTACTCAAAATATGGCTTCTTATGAACTCCATTTTCCCTGCAACAACATGCTGTTACAATAAATACCCATGTATCTACTTATACTTATAAATAAGCTCTGACCCATTACTGTACATGACTGTATAATTAACAAACATCATCAAGGACTGCTGTTACATGAGATCAATGTTGATGAGAGCCACATGTTCGGTCGGTGCAGGTCCTTCTGTCGTGAACATCTGGCTGGAGACGGAGAGCCGGTTATCATTTCACTAAACAAACCAGGATCCAGTTTTTAGCGGATGAATTCAAATGCAACAGAAGGTGCGCAACATGAAATGCCTTCATCTGTTATTGAGTCTAATTTGTTCCATAACAAATACAATAATCCACTTGTGTGAGAGACTGTTTGCTTGATTTAATACCATTATACAGTTTGAGGTTTGAAAAACAGCACATCTCAGGACCTGGTGGAATAATCATTGAGCAATTTCATGATCGCCAACGTCGTCAGTTGTGTGGAGTGAGTGGAAATTAACAGGTTTAAAGACAGACAGTTCAGTTTAGAGACAGATATATCAGCTCAGTGGCCCTTTAAAAACTACTATTTCCTCTGGACTGTAACTCCACTATACAGACATTCTTGAGCAGACTGGAGGGAGTTGTGCCCATATTAGGAACATGTTACCTGATATCTGGCACAAATCGTGCCTGGGAGAATAAAAAGCCATCAGTCTTGGCTGTGCAGGGTGCGGCTTTCATAATAACACCTCTAACTGCCTTTTTATCTTTGATAGATGAGTGAAATTTGGGGGGTGAAAAGATTATTGTTTTGGTTGTTTTTTTTTTGGTTCATTTAATCATTGACAGTAAATATCCATGGTGATTTGTAAGCCTGGGGAGTGTTTGATCACATTGGGAGATTAAGACGTAAATATTAGATAAGAAGGTGAGCAAGATGCGTATTTCCCATGGTGCCTTAGAGGTTTTTAAAAATATATTTCTTCAATAAATACAGCATGAGAAGGAGTCTTTAAACCCTCACATGTCACACTAGAGAGAACGTTTGACACATCCAGGGTCAAAACAGAAAACCCTCTCCCAGAGTTAACCTACATCAAGAAATAATCCATCTACACTTATTGTTAATCACAGGTTTAGACTGTTATTGGATGGGAAGACAAGTGACCCAAACTGCTGAATTTTAGTTTTCAAATTAGAGCATTGATTCACAAATGAAACCGAGTCTAAAGTGACCAAACATCAACTTCCGGGTCTGTAAAGTGAAGTCAATGAGGAAGTGCCTTAAACCTGCATTCTTCCTAATGGCCAGCATGGGGCAACTCCACTGGTTGCAAAAAGAAGTCAGATTGTATAGAAGTCTATGGGAAAATGACCCTACTCACTTGATTTATGACCTCAGTAAACATTTTCCTAATGAGTTTATGGTCTCAATATCTAGTTTCTAGTCTTCTTCAATACAGCATGGTGGTCCTTTTGTAATCGATGGTCCCATTTAGAGAAAAATAGATGATAAAGCAGGGTATGCTTTAGGGCAGAGCCTTGTGATTGACAATGCGAGGATAGAGGCGTTGCACTAAAAGACACTCTCGGAGTCAGCTGTTCATTTTTTCCAGTACGCACATTTACATGCTGACTTTGTTAGCAGCTATTTCGCCCAGCATGGCCAAGAGCCAGGTGCAGTCAGGTTGCCGGTATAGGTAGGCGTGAATATTGTTTTCATTGTTCTCAGATCCCCAGTTCCACCCTCTCGTCCAAATATGGTCACTTCTGGTTCCAAAAAAACAAGATGGCGAGGGCCCAAATGCCAAACTCGAAGCTTCAAAACAGTCCACAAACCAACGGGTGACGTCATGGAGGCCTTGTCGACTTTTTTTATACAGTCTATGTTTGTGACCAGTGGAGATAAAACTATCTAGTGTTTATCTTTTGAACCCGTTGGTGAGGCCAGTACCCGAATGTTGGGAACCCAAATGTTTGAGGCTAACCCTGCTTTTAGACCAGGACCAGCCAGCCACAGCCTGAAGTTGACTTTAGCCCACTGTAATATTTGACAATCTTTAATAGCTTGTAGGGTCGGGCAACCTGCCACATTTCAAGGCTCTGAAGATTATAAACCTGTTCTTAGCATTACGTGAAAATCCCTTCTCAGATTTATGCAACTCAAATAAAATCACTTCCAGCACTAATCTTCTTTCATATTTCTTGTGGGCGGGATGATCTCTGGAGCTTCGACAGCTACATTCCTACACAACCCAGACATCCAATAAAACAGGGAAAGGGAAACAGGGTAAATGAGGAGGCCATTACAGCGAGGGCTTTAATCAAAAGCACAGGCTTCTGTTTATTGACCATTGCACGCACATGAACAGGTGAGAGTATATTTACACAGATGTAAACAGTCGGTACCTGCAACACAGAGGAAGAGAGAGAACACAATGCATCCCTCTCTCTCTCGTACACACACACACACACACACACATACAAGTACACACATCGACACACACTTGCAGGTACACACACACACACACACACACACACTCACATTCACATTCACACACACACAAAGATTTGCAGTATAAAGATAGAGTGGACTGTCTGAAAACACAAAGCACAGCAGGCCTCTTTGGTCAGCTACTTCAGACAAGATTTCCAATGATCAAAGCCCATCACAAATCACCATTCAGAGAACAGAGAGAGAAACACATACTGACAGAGCAGTAGGCAAACACCAAAGCCTAGATCAGCTTTTGCAGATTTCACATGACTTAATGTGTCAGTTGAAGAACAGTGGCACACAATTCTGCTTGTATACATTTTTGTATTTTTTTGAATGAAGATGAATGATTCATGCTCTGCAGACGTCATGGCAACAGCATTCAGACAGCAAACATACATACAAAGTACCTGAATGGTGAAGTGATAGAACAACAGAATGAAAGGACTTTTAATCATATCGACTGCTTCTGCAACGTGGAGTTAATTCTTTACAAAGTAACATCAATGAACCAACTTAACTTCTACTGAACATTAATGTAAGATTCATTAAACTGACGTGAATTTGCTCGTTTTTTTCCCCACAACCTTCCAAAACATAAAAAGGTAAATAAAATAAAAGCAGCCGTCAAACATCATAGCAAAAACAATAAAACATTTTCAATGGATGGAGTGCAAATTTTTTTTTTTACTTCATTTTTCCCTTCTACAAAATAAAATTCAATAACGACACAAAATGAAAAGTATAAAATGGTAGAAAGAATAAATCATTTCCAGGACCATGTCTCAGGTCTCAAGAGGCATGCCTGATTAAAAAAAAACAAACAAAAAAAACACTTTCAATTAGAAGTTCCTGCACAGCAGAAGATAACTGTGGAAGGAAAGGCGATATCTAAACAGCTGCTCTTCCTTCCACGTCTGTATCATCCCCACCACACGAACACACACACACAAACCTAGGCCTCATTATGCTTCCTTCTCTTTCACTCTTCTCTTTAACCCTATCATCATCATCATCATCAGCAGCAGCAGCAGCAGCAGCAGCAGCATCCTCTTGCATACACCCAGCTTTTTCTTTTTGTTTCTTTGGCTCACCAAGAGGAGGAACCACAAAACCGTTGCGTTCAACCAAGTCGCCATATTGTGAGTGTTTTCTGGCTTGTGTCCACATCAACACAGCGTTGCTGTGGTGACGCCATGTCAACACTTCCTGTTAAACCCGCATTAACAGCTGCTATACTCCGCACACGAAGGAGATCACAAAACCTTCCATTCGTCTTGTGCGCCCACACTGAAATGAGAATACAAGTTAAATGTAACATTTTAATATTATGTATTAATGCTATCAAACCATTATCCCTCAGGAACCCTATTGTGTACAGCAGAGAAAAACATCCAGCATATAAACAACTATTGTTCTTTTCTGGCAATCCTCATAATGATGAACTGCCACAGTACCAACAGAAGTATCTGCTTATATCAGGATTACAATAATCATCAGGTGGCCTTTCCTGTCTTATTCAATGACTTTAAGGACCTCATTGTATAAAATCTAGAGATGCAACAATCAGTCAGTTCATTGTTTGTCAATCGACAAAAAATTACACAATTGTGATAATCAATTAATCATTCCAGTGTTTTTTTAAGCTGAAATGCCTCAAATTCATCTCTGGGTTTTCAACTGTTGATAAGACAAAACAAGACATTTAAATATGTCAACTTAAGCTCGAGGAAATTGTGACAGGCATTTTTCACTACTACCAGACACTTAATAAACCAAACGATTAATTAATTATACAAAAAAATAGTTGCAGCCCTAATAAAATCCGATAGAGAGTCAATCAATTCTCTGATTTGCCAAAGTTATACTCACAAAATCACA
Organism: Enoplosus armatus; assembly: GCF_043641665.1. Lineage (NCBI taxonomy): Eukaryota > Metazoa > Chordata > Actinopteri > Centrarchiformes > Enoplosidae > Enoplosus > Enoplosus armatus. The sequence goes on from NC_092189.1 coordinate 15,455,677, forward strand.
CGTGTGCCTACCATTAACATGGTACTAAGTTCCTTCAGTGTCAAATTCATGTGTCTGAGTTTTTCAGGTTAATTTAATGAGAAAATTTGATCCAAAGTCTCGACATGAATGTGCGATTGTGATAGAAAATGTAGCACAAAGCTAAAAGTCTATGACAAATATGATTCAGCTCTGTTGCAAAAATAATACAAAACACTTTTAAGGTCGTCTGCATTCAGTTTTCACAAAATGTCAAAATGCAGGATAGAAATGGCACTAAGCTTTTCTCCGTTAAAACTCATTTGGATCTCGTTTTCAGAACAACAGCCCTTCGTTCTGCTGTGAGCGACATCAGCTTCTAAAATAAGGTGTGAAGTCCCTCTCTATGTCACAGTCAAAGGTCATTGGGAGAGATCCACAACTTTCACTGCCAGGTTACACTGCATCAGTGGCATCACATTGTTACACTCTATTTACAGGCGAATAGCACAAACTGACAGCCCAAACACCCATGGAGTATATTGCTACCTTATGGACAGGTGTCTGTTTAGTTTTTTGTATTTTCTTTTCTTTTCTTCTTCTTTTTTTTTTTTTTTTTTTACAAAGGAAAACTACAACTGCATGACGGCCCATCCTGAAATGGCTCTGCTGATCCAGTATGGGTTGCCAAGCTTAAAACTACAATTCCCAGGCACTTGATTGTAACCAAATGTACAGCAAAGTTGTCCACTGGGTCAGCATGCCTCTGATGCACAAAGAGAAGGCAGCAACATTCAAGGTCAGACCCAAAACACAAAAGCCCCCAACCTCCCATACAAAGAAAACAACAAGCATCCTCAGCATGCATATCAAAGTTATAATACTCTTGTGATATACTGTACATCGACAAATTAGCTAGTGGTTGGTACTTCCATTTACACACTAACACATGCTGCTAGACCTCTGTGCAATGCTACAGTAAGGTGACTGACACACAACTTTAAGCTGAACTAAGAGAAACTGACTTTCATTTGAACACCAAAAAAATCCCTGCAAATAAATAAGACAATGTTACATTTATGGCAGATGCCAAAAAAGGTGTGGAAACGAGCAGAACGAGAATGAGGTAGAGACAGTGATGCCACTAGAGGAAGTGAGAAAAATGTAACTGTGAGGAAATGTGTGGAAAAACAAACAAAAAAAAAAAGCAAGAGGAATGAGGCAAGGTGCAAGAGCAAAAAGACTGGAAGAGTGAAAGAAGGAGCGTCAGGTACTGATCGTTTGCTCGATGGCTCGACTGGTCAGTGTGAGTCGGACGGTTGTCTGGGTCTGCGCTGAGAGACTCTTATCTTCACATCCGCAAGCGGTGGTGGGGGTCTGTGAAGGGCGGCTCCGAGTCGTCCATGGGCAGCACCAGACGTGTGCCCCTCATCACCAGCTCGTGATCTCCATATGTCAACTCTCTGTCCAAGTCGTCAAAGGTGGCAGAGCCAGCGAAGGCCGGACCGCCGCTGGTGTGGGCACCTGTGGCATCTGTACTGACGGTGATGTCACCGTACGTCAGGTTCATGTCGCCGTCTGTCAGGATGAGGTCGGAGTCGTCGTCCTTCAACTGGCACTCATTCTAGTGAGAGGAAAGAAGAAAATACCTGAATAACGAGCAAAATGTAAGGTTGTTACTCTGGTTAGTGCTTGTTATTCTTTCCTCATCTGCCCAGTAAAACTACATCTGTGCGTCATGATTCATCAAAATGACTTTTCCGATCCGTTAATACAGGATGAAAACAAAAATAGCTCCTGTATGAACCAGAGTCTGACCTCGTAGGCCTGAGGGCTGGTGAGGAAGCGGGCGAGGGGGCCGCAGCAGGGTGGCAGCGTGGCTGTGAGAGGGGGGCCGCTGTGAGTCAGGATGGGCTTCAGGTAGCTGGAGAGGGGGCTCGGGTCAAGGACATGATAACACATACAATGAGCACTAAGAGAGAGTGATTAGACAGAGCAGAAACAAACAGAAATATTCTTGTACAGTGAGATTAATGAATACTAAGTGTATTAAAAAAGTTTGGCTTTCATGTTCAAGTCAAAAAGGCTAAATGATCGATATTAAAGTAATTGATTCAGATACTTAACTTTGAATACATTAAACTTAATAACCTTCATACTGCACAGCCAATAAAATAGATGATTTGTCAAGTCTTTACATGGTGCTCCCTCTGCTGTCTGACACTGCGAAATCACTCAGCTGGAACATGTTGGATGCCACTAGAAGTCGTCTGGTAGCCTTCATTTATCCTTTATCTAAAGAAGTTTTATAATTTTTGCACTGTATTAGCAGTTTTTAATACTCTTAATAGCCAGGTTTGAATTCTATTCTTGTTTTTGTTATGGTATTTTGTGACTGTGTGTTGATTTCTGCTGTTATATTTTGTTATATAACACTCTTTGTGTACTTTTATCTACTTTTAATTTTAATTTCTGTGTCCGAGGTGCAGCATCCTTTAGAGGCTTTTTTTTTTTTTTTTTTTTAAACGACATTGATAAAAACAAATCACTTGTTTCCAAAGGATACTTGTGGTCGAAGTTGTACCAAATTCTGAAAAGCCAGGCACTTTCTTGTTTGGTGCTTCTTCTCTCTGAGCCTTCAGCGATACTTATCTGCACAAAAAGATAATGTGGTTTAGGTGTTTTCTTACAGTCAGTATATACCTCACAGGGAGTCACATTACACTAAGAAGTATTTCACAAAGTCAGACTTACTGAGTTATCTTGATCAGAGTCCACTCCCACCCTGTTTAAGAAAAAAAACAAAACACAAATAGATGCAGTTCTAAACTGTCAAAGCAGAACAGTGTTGTGAAGCGTGTTCCCCCCGTTAAGCAAGTTCCTGAGCAGCGAGGTTCAATGAAAAGGTGGGCGTATTGTATATAAACAGCCTCAAGCATTCACCAGAGCACGGCCAAGGGTTACACTGAATGATTCTTGGAGTTTTAACCTGATAGGAGATGATTTAAACATGGGGGCCACAAGGTCTGGACTAAAAAAGCTTTAAAAAAAAAAAAGTAAATTCCGCTGACATTTTCCCTGATGTGTCAAACGCCTCCAGTGTCAAAACAAATGCTAACTGAAAATCCAGTTTGACTCAGTGATGGATTTGACAGGTGAAGGAGAGGCATACCGTATGCGCTGGCAGGACAGCATCTGGGTGGTGCCACCTCCACAAATCCAAACGGTGAAGAAGACCACAAGCAGAGTGGTGGAAAACATCATCTGACGGGCGTACGTCGCCGTGTCCCTGATGGACAGGGCAAAGGTCATCGCGCCTCGCAGTCCTGAAGAGCACAGCCCGAAGAATGTTATACACAAACAAGAACACAAGTTCCTACACAAGACAAATCAGGTGATCTCTGTGGCCTGTGGTAGTTATCTTTTAATCTACTCACTCAGTGGGTTGCAAGAAACTAGGAAATGTTCCAGTGCATCCACATGGTGCACAGTCTTATTGTTAACTCAAACATTTCTACAGTGGTTACAATACACATGATAAATGTCTTCTTCTATCTGTATACCACAAACCTGCAAACATCATCATGTGCTGGAAGTTGGATCTGATCTTGTTGCGTCGTCCCAGATTCAGAAGGAATGAGAGAGGGTAGATGTTAGCAGCTCTTCCCAGGAACACTGCCAGCTGGGTGGCAACGAGGTTAAGGAGAGGACAACAAAACAGAGAGCTAGTGAAGTCTCCTCACTCTGTGCCAAGCTTATTTACTGCCCCTTTAAACTACCGTGTGCTTCTTGGTGGTTAAGGCAGGTGGTTGGCAGTTTCATATCCCTACACTCATACTAACATGTGAGTGAAAAATGGCCACTGCTGCGATTATCTTTGTCTTTGTGTGCACCAGGTAGTTTCATGTGCAAAAGATACAAAAGCTCCAACGATGAACATGGGATTAAAGACGTGGCTCTGGAAGGTGAACAGCGTCAGACCCATGTAGGAGAAAATGAAGTTCTCTGCCAGGAAATTTAGCAGTTCAAACAGCTGCAACACAAGAGCAACAACATCAGTGATGGAACGGCAGTCAAATTGCAAACAAAGTTTTCCCCATCAATTAAATGTTGTTTCCCCCCTTCAATCAAAAACATTTGGTCCTGTTTGGACCTTGTGTGTGGAGTGAGGAAGAGAGACGTACAGTAGGAGTTCAATGTAACAGGTGAATTATAGATTTATCGCATCAGTTCTTGACTGGTGAAGGTGGCTGAATGCATTACTGAGCCACAATATCAAACAATAAATATCAGCATACTGTGCTTTGCCAATAAACCCATTACCACTGTACCATTTCATAGCTTGTATATTGACACATACATTTATTAGTTGTGTAACATTTTCACTTTGAAAACATTTCTGGCTTTAGCTGTTTGACAAAGTCGCTCCATCTTTAACTTTTTTGCTACAGTCCAAATAAATAAAAAGGTACAAAGACAACTCAATACTTAGCATATTGAAAAAGAACAGAATGAGCAGTGGTGTGGTTGTAGTCCAGGTCTGACCTGCTTGGTCCTGTCCTGGGACTCGGGGGACAGGTTGTTGAAGGTGTAGTGGGCCTGAGTGATCCCACAGAACAGCACTGCGACCACACCTGCAACACAACACATCAGCAGGGACACGGATACAGAAACCGATCAATAAACAATGATTGACAAATTCATCAAATTAGGAAACTTAATTTGTGCTTGAATTACTAAACAGAATTTTATAAATTTAGCTGATCCTTTCTGATAGACTGGAAACAAATTAAATGACAGTAAAACAGCTGTTTTAGTGCCATGTTTGTGTGTGTGTGTGTGTGTGTGTGTTACCTGTGAAGCCACAGGCCTCAGCCAGCAGGAATGTGCTCCATGACATGAGGAAGAACAGAGCCGTCTCCAGCAGCTGGAAATCTCTCAGCTTGGTGAACTTGGTCACGTACGGACAACAGTCAAGGAGCTTAACGAGACACTCAGACACCACACGATGAAGTTCCCATTATTTTTTCCAAAAAACAAGGTTGTGCCTCTCAGCATCAATTCAGTTATTCACGGTGCTTTCTATAATGTAGTAATTTTACAAAGCCTAATTGATCAAACAGTAACATTCGGATTTACTAACAATTGAGTAAATAATTAAGACTTAACATTTAACTGTGCTTGTAAACATTTAGAAAGTATTTCTTTATATAAATAAATAAATAAATGACAGAGAAAGATATGAGTGCAGTGACGACTCCGGTGGCGACTCCCAGGGCAAAGGAGCCGCTGAAAACTCCGAGGAAAACCCCAAAAGACTTCAGCATCGCCATGACCTCGAAGGTGTGACTGTTGTCTCCTTCTGGCTGATACGCTACTATAGAGCTGATAGAAGACAAAACACAACCATTTAATGGCAACTGTGTATGCATCATGTACAGAGAGTGTAACTCATAGAGTTACACATCAACTTTAACAACTTAGGAGGCTAAAGTTAAAGCCTGCAAACAGAACATTATACAAATATCATATTTGTATAATATGATGTAACTGCCCAACCTGAACTGTAAACAGTCTTCTTATCGGCAAATATGTTCATCAATAACTGCACATTCTTCCAGGAAAGTAGGTCTCCTGATACAGGGGTCTTTTTTAAAAGCCTTTCACAGCAAAAACTCTCACTCGTGTGAACTGGGCGACTTATGATAAAGAGAAAGGCAGAGTAATATAGAGGTCGGACTCAGACTATTTGGACAGTTCAGAGTAAACACTCAACTTTTGATGAAGTGGTTTGCTCAAAAGTCTACTGAGGTGATATTTCTGTGTGTAAATAAGTACAGATATGTAATGTATCCTTCAGACAGCATATACGCAGGTACATTTCCACTGAGGTCAAGATTTCTGCCAATGTTCCCATAAATGCTGTGCAAAGGTAGAACAATAGATGATACAAAATAATAAATGTTATGGTGAAGTTTTGCTTTACTTTAATGCCGTTTTCATACTAACTAGCAACGACAAGAGGAGAGTGACCTTGTTTTCACCAAACAGTGGACATCACTACATGCTGTTAAACACACATTTTTTCAAGGTGGAAGAAGGAGAAGACCATGTTCTGCTTGTAGAGCAAGAAAACAAGACTACAGAGCTTTTTCCTTCCTCTAAGAGAATTGGGTCCAAATAAAGATACTTCACTTAAGTCTGCTTTGAAAGAAAATTGTAAATGCGATGAAAAAGTTTTCAGTGTGCCAAAGGCAGTAACGCAACAGACTCTTATCCGTGCCGCAGCTGCCACGCATTGAACAGGAGGTTTTTCTCATGAGAGAAGATGAAAATTGTCACTTTATACTTAAACTTTGTGTCATCTGGTAGTTGAATATCAACACTGAACTTGTCCCAATAAAGTCCTACTTGAAAGAACAGGACCACACTTCCTCATCAAACTTGGGTCAAATAGCTTTGAAAATAATTACGTTTCTTGCTTTTAAACTGGGGTCTGGGATGAGAGGGATCTTTATCGCAGCAGAATTATTCAAAATTTAGCAGGGTTGTTGTCAGTCAGAGAAAGCAATTATAAAAATAATTTTTCAAACATTTTGCTGAGGTACTTTTGCCATGAAATGTAATGAAAGTGATATATTCACCCTCTCCATTCAGCCACTCCACACTCACAAAACAAATCACCGGGCATCCTGCCCTCTCCATGGCTTTTGTATTTACAGTATCTTCAAAGATTACAAGAATGTGTTCTTAGCTGACTCCCCAACATCAAAAACTGTTTACCAAAAAATGCAAAAATAAATGAATAAATAATGAACTGTTCTGCATCTCTAGTTGAATAAGCCAGGAAAAACAAATGGCTGGTGATTTGTGGTGTTTGTCCCAAGGCACCGCAAAGGCACACAAAGCCATGCTCTACTTAGTGCACCCGTTCAATGGGCTGGTCAGAGTCTCTCCGCAGGGGCCGGCCCCTCCACTGTGCCTGCTATTATAATTTACTATTCTGTGGAAATAATAACAGTCCCATGCAGAGGAAAGGAAGAACCGAGCGTTAGCTTAGGGACCACCTCGTGTTTTGCATGGAGTTAATGACAAGCCGATATTAGGTTAGTTAATAAGTCACTGGAGATCGATACAAAATGCACGACTCGCACTTTCTCCATTCTTCTCAATAAACCCGTAACTTAGCAAGACGGTGTGGGATAGACGCAGACTCATGTCATGTGTGAGTGTAATGTCAAGAAGACAGGCGACTCACGAGGACAGAACCAAGGCCACCGCATCGTTGAGCACACTCTCTCCAAACAGCAAAGCGTACAGATCCACGTCCACCTGCAGCTCGTTGAAGATAGCCAGGACCGTCACTGTGAACGGAGACAAACACACTGAATTCCTCTGGTCCTCATCCATGATTAGCATATACTTTCACTTTACTTTTTACTATACTCATACTTAACTGTTTTGTAGCAATAGGAAATAATACAAGACTTGCACTGACAGACATTCAACAAACTGCAATTTTGGAATGTGAAATGTTTTTCCAAGTATTTATCCAATTATTTTTGCGTTTTCTGAGCTTTTTCCCAACCCGCTTCACCCTAATTTTCACTTTTTACCAGCGGTGGATTGCATCTCCATCTCAGTTGGACTTTTTGTTGTGGGACAAATAGTGTCCATCAAAACTACACCCAATAATTTAGCAATTGTTACAGACATGAAGGCAAAGTTATTCTCAGTATATTGTATGCAACTTACATACTCACTTACAGACAAATCTTCAGTTTTATGATGTGCACTACAAGCTTTGAGACATTCAAGACATAAAAGTGAATCTAGTTTATGATTAGTGTAAAAACTTTGAAGACTGACAATAAGCATACGTACCGGGGTCCGTGGCAGAGACGATGGCTCCGAAGAAGAGACAATCGGTGAAGAAAAAGTCTCCACCCAGCTGTCCCACCTGCTTCATTAGCACCACGCAGCCGTACATCAGCAACCTGGCAGAGAAACAGCAGGTGGTTTTGCATATCATCATAAACAACACTGACTTTATTGGCATTGGGGCACTTCAACACCACAGTAATTGACATGTATGAATACTGCTCTGGCATTCAATGCCTTTTGTGCATATTGTGGCAACAATATAGAGACGTGAAATCAGAATGATGGATGTTTTTTTTGTGTTGTTTTTTTGCAAATGAATATTCTTACCCAATAACAAAACAGGAAACAACTGTTCCCAGAAAGGCATAAGCCAGGATGGATCCCATGTTACGGAAAAAGTGTCTCTGAAAGCAAAACAATGAAACTCGTATCATCATATAATCATCATTTAACTCTAAAGATGAGAAGGAATAAGTGTATTCTAGCATTTCATATTGAAAAGAGGACATTATTTCATCAAGAGTCAAACACACGTTATGAAAGAGAGAGTGCCTGAAATACTGCCGTACCCTTTTTAAACTGTAGCCGGCATGGAAGATGATAGGTGGTAGGAGAATATTGAAGAACACTTCAGGGTCAAAGGTCACCTGAGACACACAAAAACACAGCATCATACCACAGCTCCGAATCACTAGAATCAGGAATGAAACAATAAAAAGTAGTATTTCTAGGCCGCTGCATTAATTAATATATTAATCATAAATGACACATCTGGGAAAGCATGAAGTAGTTTCCAGGACAATCAACAAAACGTTGTTATACAGACACATTACAGCTAATACCAGTTTTTTGTTGTAAATCTAGATCAGTGCCATATTAAAAGTTGTCTGTACGTGATTTTGTTGTTGGGTTTAATTCATAATAGAAGACACCTGAAGGTGAACAAACCTCTACTGACTTCCTCAGTGGCATTTTGTTTACATATCACTTGTTTTTTTGGTATGATATTATGTAGAATATAGCATGTTATTTCAACATTAAAGTCCTAGGTGTCAGAAATGCACATCAGCACATGACCATAGCGTAATAGTTATGGCTCCAAAAACGTCCAAGTGACCTTCAGGTAAAGGGAATCTGTCCACTATCTTTCATCAAATTTTTCTGCAACGTTTTAATTTGTACATCTCTCAGAGAGCAGCCTGCTGCCACTTATTTTACCACAAGTAACAAACCTTTCTCAACATTTTCAACCTAAAAGATAAAATTATTATAGAGAATGGTGTATATAGATACAACACCAAATAATATGTTTCACTGAGGATGCAATTAATGATCATCAATCGATTATAATTTCCCAGAGGTAAAGCCTTCAAATAGCATATTTTATCCCAAAAACTACTTCAATAAACAATCAAACAAAAAAATAATAGCAATTACTTTTCTATCGTTTGACTAATCAATTCAGCTTTATATTATACAGTGGCAACATGAACAGTAGAAAAACCATTAAACCTGCAGACAAATATATAGAAACGGACAATAACATGATGGACTGTACCTTTCGCAGCATCTCATTATCTTGCACGTCGTGCACTTCATTGGCACTGATCTCTCCTTTCAGAGTGTACTCGTAGAACTTGCCACTGACGTTGATCAGCAGAGTGGCGGGGCTGGCGTTAACGTGGCAGCTCATTGTGGCGTTGCTGATGTCCCGGGGAACATGGATGCCGTAGCGCAAGACCACGCCGACAAGTAAGCCTGGGAAAAGAGGCGGAAAAGAGGCAAGACAAATAGAGTCGATTAATGTGAGCAGTGTATGGTTGCAACAAAGAGGCCAAAATTGATGAAGAGATGTCTACTAGAGGAGTGAAGGTCAGGTTGATCAGGATTCTGGAGCTGCCTAAAATCACAGAGAGACATCAAATGTTTCAGTAGGATTATTTTGTAGAAAAGAAGTTAAATTCTTAGCCTCACAAAGCCAAACTAAATGGCATAAGTTCTGCTTTTTTCTTGCTTGCCAGATATGTTCCAGACTAAATTAGGAATACTATGTGCTTAAATGATGACTCTGGCACTGCACAGCCACACTGGCAGATCAGCTGATTAGACCTGTAGTCAGGAGGAAGTTGGGTGGAGCTGTGCGGGGAATTACCTGACTTCACCAAACACGACATACTTCAACATGAAAGCATGTAAGTTGAAACCCCAACAGGTACAACAAAACTAACCGGAGAGCGTAGGAGATGTCACTCAAGCACAGTTTGCACACGCCCACCCTTTCTAAGAAGAGGTCTAACGTCTTCATATCAGACATTTTGACTTATCGAGCAGGAAAAGCTAGTACTGTTAATGCTGGCTCTGCTCCATTTTAGTACTCCAGTAATCCAAGCCAGTGAGCCAGCAGGCACAGTACCTGGACCGTGGAACTGACACGTTATTAACTACAGCGGTGCCTTTCCTACTATGACATGTCAAAATGTCTGCTGTGAAAAAGACCTATCAGGCCACATAAGTCACAACACCTTTGTGGGTGGGCAGGGGCTTTAGCAAATATTGAAACAAGTCATTGTAGAAACAAAATGTAACATGATTCAACTACAGCACGACCGACTTCTCATCTATTCAGAAAACTATTTTCAAGGATAGCTTTGGATACTTTTGACATCTCTACAGAAATGCCAGCATCTGATACTAGTTAAAGAAGACCAATGACAGTGAATGGTGTCTGGAGGGAACAGCCAATCACATGTTGTGCAGCCTACTTCAACCACATTCATGCTTGGCCTTAGAGAAGTGAAAATGGAGGGAGGTCAAATTTTGGGCTGGCTTTTTTAATGCAGTTCCCTCTCGGAGCCAAACACGTTAAGCTGCTAGGTTGTTATTTTCCAGACCGAGCAGAGAGCAGACAAGGTGTTTATGCTGCCGTAACTAAGCTTGTTACCTTACAGCATGTACCTGGAACAGCCTGGTGTCTAAATGCAGAAAAATGAGCTGCAGCTAATGTACTGCCGGGGTTTGAAGTCTGGTATTGACATGCAATCATTTCAACACTGATGACGTCTCTCAGTCACGCTGGAGCATCTCACCATAAATCATCGCCAGTCCGGTCTCGTGCAGAAACCTGAAACGCCGGTGTTTGAACAACCAGATGGTCAGGATGGTGAGGGTGAGGAGCAGGATGAAGATGAGCAGGTCTGCGCTGTCCTGCCTGTGGCTCTCCTCAGCCTTTTTCTCTGTAACGATGTTCTCCATGGCACTGTCCTCCTGAGGTGATGATGCTCGGCAAACACAGATGCACACAGACAGGCTCACTAGCACGAGCAGCCACAGCGTCCTCGTTGCCCTCCAGGCGCTGTTGACAGTCACTTTAAACACCATTTCTGCTGGTCGGCGGTCAAATGCCGCAAACTCGCCGTAGATAAAAGCAAACTTTGTGCGAATATTATTCACGAACCGGTGGGAGTAGAGAGCAGAAAGACGACAGCAACAGAGGAATCGATTCCGGCCCGGAAGTGAAAACTCTATTTTTTTCCAAAAAGTGTGCAATGTTTGTTTCGATGTAAAAGCACCATAGCAGGATGTTGCATGTTTAAATCAACCCTAACGGACAAATCTTATCGTAACATATTGTGTGTAATTGATACGACTTGTGAGTGGACAAAGATATAGATTTTGTAATTTTTCACGGAGTATTTTCGTAACTGATGATATTAGTTCAAACTGAGGACTCTTATTATGAAATCTCCTCTTTTCATCATTCTGAACAGGAAGTGACATGTATAGCTATTTCTTATCTATTTCGGTTATATTGACCAACTTTGCTCTTACAATTTAGTGATTAATTAAAGTAAATATTCTTATTTTGCCTAGGGCGTTTTTGACGGTTTTATTTTACAAACAACATATATATTGCAACAGCCAACTAAGATTTTAATATTTTGCTAAAAAAAATGATATTTGAGTTTCACTTATTTTTTCATTTTTATTTTTTCAGAAATTCATCAGCGTAACAAGTATCGCGATGCATAATAAAAGACGGGAATTAATGTGACGTTAAGACTTATCGGAAACTATTGATTTGTAGTTGGTAAAATTCAAATTAACTGATGTTAGTCCTTAATAAGTGAAGTCAGCGTGCAAAAACAACTGTACTGTATATATTGCAAGGTTTGTAATTATTTCTGTACAATATAACATATTTATGGATGATTTTAAGTTCATTATACTATCGTTTATTATCCTTTCCTTTCTTTCCTATCCTCTTTTGTATGTGGCAAATACAACAGTACTTGTCTGACTATACCACAGTATTTGTCTGACAACTAACATTACGGTTTAAAAACATCAAACAGCATAGTGCCCCATAGTATCCTCAGACAGCATAATGCCGTACAAATCATCACCAACAATCGTCACACAACTATCATATCACCGTCACAATGATTTGTTTAACAGTGTTATACTGGGTATACTGGGAGGCATGCAGGTTCTCTGAGCACAGGTAGATCGCAAAGACGGTACCCTGTACCTTCATCTAGGTACTGAAAAGCGGAAAGAAGCACAATTTCCGAGGAGAACCTGAATGTAGCAGCAGTCTACACCATCCGTACTTTCGTCTCGGCCACGGCGGTGTTTGCTTCTTGTAGCTAAGCTAAGCTGTGTCGCTTTCTAATTAAAATCCGAATATTTACCCTTACCTTATTGGGTGTTATTTTTTTATCGTTTAAGAACATTTATGCAGCTGCATCGTCCAAATTACTAAACCGACGATGACATCTAAACTGAAAGGTACGTTGGAAGCCTATTTAGCCTAATAACTGCTAAGCTAACGATAACTAGCCCACTATTTTGTAAACATGCCGCCTCCGCTAATGCAGTTTTGTTGAAATGAATTAATTATGATTAAAAAAAAACAACACAACCCGATAACGAGAATGTGGTTGCTGCAAGATGTGACAACAGTGTGCGCAATTTAAAGTTTGTAGTGGCTTTGTCCGGCTTGTCTGTTGCACGATACACAGTTAGCTATAACCATGCTTAACGTTACCTTTATACATACTATGATAGATAGCGTTGTAACGTAAGATTTATTTAAGTAATTAGCTGTACATACATAGCTCTGACATAAAGTTAATTACAGTCATATGTGGTGTAATTCAGGGTGAACTTACTCAGCTCGTCCTAGCTTCAAGTGTATTGACTTGAACTTAATATCTTTAATTCATTCTCACTGACAGTGTACACTAAGATGTATCAAACTGAAGTTAAGTCTTTTATTGAACTCATAATAAAATTAATACTTTTGAGGAAGGTCATGATAGTATTGGCTGTTTTGTATAAAGTGATGATGGCTAAGAAGAGGTTTTAGTTTAGTTGGCTACTTTGTTATTTACCACCAGGAATCAAAAGTCATCACTATCATATTATAACCAGAAAAGACTTGATATTACTCTAAATTCTTTTGTATTCTCTAACAGTGCAATAGACTTAATGTATACAGAGAAGATGTAATGAAGACTTGATGTATGTATGAATGGATATATCTAGGTACAGGTATCAAAAATGTAAATCAAGTTTAGATATGGAATTACTTATTGCAACAGCAATGGCAACGTGCGCTTTGGTTTTAGTGTTTTTCTTATGATGATTAGCAGTGTTTTGAGATGGGTGAAGGGCCTTAAAAGAAAGAAATATGAGATGAAATTGGCCGAAAGATCAGACCATCCAAGCAGTAACATATTGTATTACTTCTGTTGGTTCAAAATAAGCTAAAAGAGTACCCTCTTTAATACTGGCACCAGATAGACTGCAGTGTATAACTGTACAAATCCAATATTACTGTGTTTGTAGTAAATTGTAGTGTCATGAATGCATAGTAAGCAACAAGGAAACGACTTTACTGCTTTGTTCATGGTGATGTGTTTTGATTCTAGTTGGGAAGGTCGGCTCCAAGAATAAGGAGGATGCTCCTTATGAGTTGGAGAGCCAGTTTGTCCTGAGGCTGCCTTCGGTGAGACTGTTGCACATGCTGAAACCGATTATTCCCATGAAATTCACTGTGACCTTTTGCTTGAAATGATGTGGATTAATCTTTTTTCTCTTACAGGAGTATGCCTCAACAGTGAGAAGGATAGCCCAATCCAGCAGTATGAACATGAAAGACAGACTCACCATCGAGTTGCACCGTAAGCTTGTTTATCAGCAGTCGTAGTACTGGTATTTATGTCTGACCTGTTTGACGTCACTGTCCATACACCAATTTAATTTGTATTACCAATCGCTCTCTTATGAAAGCTGTCAGGTTGTCCATTTGAAATCCTGTCCAGATTTTTTAAACTTGTGAAATGTAAATATTCCTACAGTGAAACTACAATTTTAGTCTTTGTAGTAACTAATTGTAATTAGGGATACACTGATATATCTTCATATTAGCACTACTGACATATTTAACTCCACAAACATTGGAATTAACGTTCTTTTAACTGTTAATATTTGGCATTTTTATGATTTTCTTATTTTCAGTTTTGTTGGGAGACATTACTAACTACAACTGTCAATTTTCGTTTTTCACCTGGATTCGTACTCTCTGTTCTGTTCTTGTCCTAATGGCCATGGTTACCCCTGTCTCACACACAACATCTCATCCTAGTCAATCGTATTGTCCCTCTTATTTTTAGCTGATGGTCGTCATGGCATAGTGAGAGTAGACCGCGTCCCTTTGGCCTGCAAACTGGTGGATCTGCCCTGCATGATTGAGTCTCTGAAAACAGTGGACAAAAAGACATTTTACAAGACTGCTGATGTCTGCCAGGTAAACCACTGCATTGGCATTACATTTAGGATGTCATCTTCATTGGATACATTTCTTGTTGTTCAAGTTTATGATGATGATGATTGTGAATAAAAAGTACACAGTTTAGAGCAGCAGCGTGGCATTAAGTTTAAGATGTGATATTCATTATTCATTGGATACATATTTGTTTTTAAGTTTAGGATACTAATTATGAATACATTTAACCTGTACATTAACATTTAAAACTAGTCTCTCAGCTTTTACTGCTTGTTATAATACTGTAGTACAACAGCACTACTCTGGCGTCAGAGTGCAGAGTAATTTATCATTCATTTTTGCATCCATGGGTTAGATGCTGGTATGTACACTAGATGGAGACCTTTATCCTCCTTTAGAGGAGCCAACTGGCACCGACCCCAAGAGCAAGAAGAAGGACAAAGACAAGGACAAGAAATTCGTTTGGAACCACGGCAGTAAGTAGACAAATATCCACACGCAAGAGCCTTTTGAGCAGTTAGTGCTGAAAACTTGGCAATCAGCAATTCAGGAAGCATAGTTTGCCCTCCACAGCTGATTGAGCCATTTTGACTTCACTAATCCTGTTGTTCTGGTCTCCAGTCACCTGCCCTCTGAAGAACACACGCAAGAGAAGATTTAGGAAGACTGCGAAAAAGAAGGTTTTGGCATTTTCATTTCCCCCTCAGCGCTCCCCTCCCCTTTCCCATCCGTCTCTTTAGCATCCTGTCTGACGATCCATCGCTTTCCTAGGCTCTCTTCCAGCAAGACATCTACATTTCATAAAACAGGAACTGTGGTGAAAGTAAAAACTAAGATTTACATATAAATAAAGCCTTTCCATCTTAGTTTGCCCCAAAGGCATGCAAAAAAAGCAATTTCACTATTGCTTTGATCAAAATGAAAGCGAGTGTGCTTGAGCGCTACACTTCTACTTTGTCTTCAGAATAAATCTTCCTGAAGATGCAGAGCCGAGCCATATTGATTTGGCCCCTTCTGTTTTTAATCGCTAATGTGCTTCCTGGCATGCGGCCAGCTGCTACCTTTGTGTATGTGTGTGTGTGAGTGTGAGAGAGAGACAGGAAGAGCGCAAGAGAGATGCTGCTACATGTAACCCGATCTCTTTCTCTCTCTCTCGCAGTACATTGAATCTCCTGATGTGGAAAAGGAGGTGAAGAGATTGCTGAGCACAGACGCTGATGCTGTCAGTGTCCGTATCCTTTTAGACACCTATAAATATTCTGCACGTCCACCTTTTAAAGCCTGAAAAGCTAACCGACCTGTAGTGTAACCAAGCAAAACAACACCGTCCATCAAATAGTTGGTACTCTATTTTCTTTTTAGGACAAACATAACCTCACTCCCATCTAGCATATGAATAGGTTGATCTAAGGGAATCCTGACTCCTGCCTGGCTCACCTGACTTGACTCTGTCCAATGCCTTTGTGAGAGAGATGCACTTTGCAAGGAGGCTATTAGTGCTCTAATGAAACTCTAAACTTGCCTGACAGAATAAGAGCACAGTGGGGCCGCTTTGAGTGGCTGCTTGCTGTGTGTTAATTGAGATGGACTGTTCATTATCATTGCTTAGTTGGTCACAGTGAAGCTAGATTCTAATTATAGTTTTAGCGTTTGCATGCAGCAGCAGACATACACATGACACACTAATGAATGTTGTAAAGTTAAGGCAGTTCCCATGGAGTATCATCTTTCAAGTCTACTTCAAAGAGGAGTTTGTGGAAAATGAGAGTTTTGAAAGAAAACCGCGAGTCTTTTAGTGGAGAGCTTCTGAAAGTTGAGAGGAATCTGCATGAGGGTATGTTGACTTTAACCCATGACGTTCAGGGTGGGAAATCATAGCAGAGGATGAGTCCAAGGAAGCAGATCAGCACGGATCTCTTGCCAACCTGGACTCCTCACCCGGCACCTCGGGACACAAGATGGGCCACGGGTCCTCTGGTAAGTGAAACATGTTTTTCATTACTAAAACATGAGGAAGAAGATGTGTTGGCCTTCGTTAGCATGCTGGTTCCTCCACTCTGTTAAAGCAGTAAATGGCTATGTATGGCTATCAACCACAAAAAGCAATAAAGCCCAATTTATTAAGTATTTTTGAGGTCGATACAGATATTGATATTGTTTTACATAATCACGTAACATAAACATTTTGGATAAGGGTCCCTTACATTTTTAGGAAACTATGCACTAAGTGGGACTTTTTACCATAGAAAAAAGTTGTCAGTGCTCACTAGTGGACAAACAATGTAATGGTGACATTGTGGAGACACTGTTTCTAAATGATCTCAAACATATCTTTGGCATTTCTGTACTGCAACATATATACGGAAACATATACATTTGCAATAAGCTAATATCGTCCAATTTATTGGTCAAGCTCTACAAAGCAAGGTCAGTTTTCATGCAAATACACAATGTTGTTTCGAATGGAGAATAAGCTATGTGTTTTTGTTGTGCAGCTACTTTGAAGTGGCACAGGTTGCAATTGACCTGACTGTACAATGATTTCTTTGATACTCTCACCAGCAAAGGTTTCCTTCTTCATTTCTAACATGCACACCCTCCTTGCCACTCTTGATGGCCTCTGCCCCAGTGGTTTGAAATGGAAATAGAGCGCACCGAGCATTAGTTACTCTTCGGCCTTGAGATTATTTTTTGCCTCTGGATTCCCCAGAGGACCTTACCCCAGTTCATAAGTGCACAGTTCAAGTGTGCTGACACTTACACTGCAGGTGAGCGGTGTGCATGAGTGGCATGAATAATATTACTTAAATGTGGTACCGCAGTGTTGTAGCGAAGACATTTCAAGAACAAAATAGTTTGAAAACCACTTACTGCTATGTAAGACAAGCTGTGAACAACGTCATGAGTAGGCTGGGTGTTTGGAGACCACATTGATCACACCTGGTTCATGTCATACGAGACCATATCTCTAACTTCTTTGTTGTCTCTGTGACCCAGATCCAACCCAAGCAAGTGTTCTAAATTCCCACTGTTTCCATCTTTGTGTTTATGTTAATATTACTAATGTGTGTTCCACATGGCCAGCCCAGCGTGATGAGCTGCGGGAGATCTTCAACGACATCAGCAGCTCCAGTGAGGATGAGGAGGACGAAGGGGACAGGCACGAGGACGAGGATCTGAATATCATGGACACGGAGGATGATCTGGTCCGACAGCTCCAAGAGAAACTCAACGAGTCTGATTCTGCACAGCATGAAAGTGACAGAAACAACCAGATAGGTGAGAGGACAGCAGGGCTTCTACACACATCTGGAAAACGTTTAAAAATCAGTTTTAAAATGTACAGGTTTCAGGTTTTGACAATTATTGGTGATTGTGAAGAAAGCTTATTGAATGAAAAAAACAATCTTCATATAATTATGGATTTGATGTCCCTGACATTTAGAGCCAAAACAATTAATCAAGTAATCGTTGAAGTACTTTATCAAGAAAAGATTAACAATATTTGCTGGTTCAAGCTTCTCAAAACGATTTGCTCGTCTCTCTTTTATATGTAATTTTGAAGTGAATCTTTGGGTTTTGGACTGTAAGTTAAACAAAACAAGCAAACGTCACCTTTGGCTGTGGGAACATGTGATGAACGCTTTTAGAAGTATAGACATATTAATTGTTCATGAAAATAATTGTTAGCTACAGCCCTACTGGCATGGTGTAGTATTTTGTTTACATCACTTAACAGATTGTTTCCAGTTCAAAAGTCCCAGTCTGAAAAAGGTGGTGGAATACTGTAAATTAAATACACATAGAAACTCTTCAATATATGACCTAAAGATGTATGTCCAGATGGTGAGAGTTGCATGTTTCTGTACATCTGTTCTGAAATTGATGTGCAGATGTCTATTCTGTAAAGTGTGTGTGTGTGTGTGTGTACGTGTACCTACGTGGATGAAGTAAGTGTAGCATTAGAATTATGCAATTTTTCATGCTGTGCTTGCAGCTTGCGTTTACACCTGGGTGTGAATGCTGATTCTTTCAGCGGACTTACCTGTCACGGCAACCCG
This sequence comes from Enoplosus armatus, assembly GCF_043641665.1. Classification (NCBI taxonomy): domain Eukaryota; kingdom Metazoa; phylum Chordata; class Actinopteri; order Centrarchiformes; family Enoplosidae; genus Enoplosus; species Enoplosus armatus. The sequence continues at coordinate 15,474,370 of NC_092189.1, forward strand.
TTTTTTCATATTTTCAGTCATAGCGGTCATGGCCGAGAACTTGGCATGCTGATTTCAGAACAGACAGTCCGACATGAATTGAAACTCCCTCAGATACTTGTCAAAGCAGAGGTCAAAAATAACCTCAGCCAGGTGTCTGGACTTCTAATCAGAGTTTTCTAGGTCAGACATCACACACACACAAATGAGTAGCCCTACTTTCACTTAAATGCATGCGCTGCGCCCTCGCCAGCTCTCAGCTCTCCTCCTCAACTAACCAGCCTGACAGGTGTTGTGGCTCAGACAGCTGTCCAGTCTGACAGCTCAATGCCTCCTTATCTGCATACATGGAGCTGTCAGTCAGCAACACTACTGGTCAGCTTCACTGTAGCAGCCCAGCAGAGCCTTTCCCGATGTGTCGGAGTCTGGCTGCGCGTGTTTCTGGCAGCCCTGCAAAGTTGTAATAAATGGGTTTGCAGGGATCTTCTCTGCTTGATGTTGCATATTAGATGGGTTGTATCAGAGAGTCAGTTGCGGGAAAGCAGAGGATGATGCATACAATTAGTTTGGAAGATGGTTGATGGCGATGGAGCCACAGGTTGTTGTGAGGCACTATCACTTTGGCTGGATTTAATGAGAACCCTCTGTGGAGCCCAGAGCAGACTGATTTAGTTGTGTCTTTTAGTGCTTCAGCCTGCTGGCTCACATCCTTTTAAATGGATTTGTTGTTCCCATTAACCACAATTTGTCAACCTGAAATGGAGGCATTCTTGTGGTTCAGCAAACTAAGGTGCATATCTTTTCCTCATGGCTTTGTGAGTGTAGTGTTGCTATCAAATTATGTCGCATCATCATCTCTCTCCGGCCTTTTCTGTGTACTTTTCACTGCACAAAAAAGCAGAAACACAAATGTTTTCATGACAGTCGTAAACACGTGAAACCTCCTGCTGTTCCCCGCAGTTATGGAGTATCAGGTGCAGATCAACGGCGTCAAGGCCAAGCTCCAGGAAACCCGCGCCCGAAAGAAGCAGCAGGAGGAGCTCATCATGAAAGTGGAAAACCAGGCCCTCAAAGTAAGCCGTGAAAACACACACACACACACACACACACACACACACACACACACACACACACACACACACACACACACACACACGCGCACGCGCGCGCGCGCTTTTTTCACAGTCATTCAGAAACTAGGTCTGCATGTACAGAAACATAAACAAGAACATGCAGATGAGCTTAGAGGCAGAAGTCTTCATGCAGCAGAAGTTATCTCAACAGTGATGTGAAAACAAAACAGCTGATTACACACAGTGTTGGAGGCCATTATTGAGTTTTTTTTTTTGTATTTTTAAAGCCTTAAATATTACATTTTCCCCCATCAGGCCTTTATTGTATAAGCATTGCTATGCAGAAAAACGTGCATGAAAATTCATTGTTCTGCCAAGCGCTCTTTAGTGGAGACTTTTACAATGAGTGAAACATGAGCAGACATGGCCCTTTTTACGTTGCCATTTAGGGCTCTCATAGCCCGGTGTTTTGGGACCGTCAAAGCCCCATCTCCAGTCGTTATTATCACAGTCGCAGGGAAAAGGTCAGCTGTCTCTGACTGGCATTCCAAGTGGCCTTTCTGTCAGAGCGGAGATAGTGACACGAGCAGCCCAGGCAGACGTGCATTTAAAGCCATCACAATTTAATGAGTCCCAGCATGTCGACTCAAACAAATCTTGTTTGTCTCTCTCCTCTCGCAGAACCGCTTCCAAGCTTTGTTGGATGAGATTATTCAGCAGGAGGAGCGGGAGATGGAGCAGGTGAGAACCTTTACGTGAAAGCCGAGGATCAGCGTTTGCTGTGAGCTTTCTACAGCTTTCAGCACTTTGCATGAATTTGTCTTGTATGAATGTCAAATACCATGTTAGCAGATGGCATTGTGCTTGCTGCCCTTTTTAAACCCAACAGTTTTCATGCCTAATAGCAAAGTTCAAATTCAATCACGTGAAATTTAATTTGTCAGCAGCTACCAGCGGAGTCCTTTTTGCCGCTATAGCATAGCGGCCACCCACTGTCTTGGGTCGTTGTTTGTATTGACAAATGAAAGGAGCAAATTAATGTGAAAAGACATGTTAATCATCATCCACTTACCCTCCAATTACACCCCGGGGCTGTCGGGCATCAATCACGCCTTCTATTTTCTGCTCCAACAGCTGGCCTCCCTGCAGGAGCAGCTGGACTCACTGATAGAGAAGTGACCACCAGGGGGCAGCCTCATGTCATCTTCAGCCACAATTAACACACGTGAAGTGGAGAAGAGGAGCCTTCATCCAGGGAGGAGGGAGTCCTTATTGGCTTACTTGCTGTGTCATTCCCTTCAGTTTGTCGTTTTCATACATTACACATACAGCATACTGATTTCTGTATTAAAAGTAAATGTTTTTTATTAAGATGACAAAATGTGTTAGTTACTGTATGGTGAAAGTGTTGGGTTGGCTTCAACAGTGAATATTGTGTATGTTTTGCTTGTCATACTAAAGCTAAAGCTCAGCCAAATTTGACCTCAGCTCACCCTTTTTGTATTTCGTTGCCTGTATGAAGAATAAATTACAGTCATGCACAAGCGTCAAAGAAATGGGAATATTTGGGCATAAATTGACACAAGTGGGCAGTTTGATGTTGGTCATTAACATCCTTTTTCTGTAGGTGGATGAACCTCCCCCAAAGTGTTAAAGACACAGTGAATTGGAAGTTAGAGCGTCTTTAACTTCTGTAATGTGACGTATTTCCACATGAAACTCCACACTCCCCTCCCTCACCTGTCTTGTTAGACAGAGGAGGAGGAGGAGGAGGAGGAGGAGGAGGAGGAGGAGGAGGAGGGTTAAATGAACAAATTAGACCTCAACCACAGTCTTTGTTTACCAGCTGAACACACACCTCCTTCTATATGGCTCTGCTAGCTACCCACACTAGCTAAAGGTCAAGTGCGGTTTTATATGGTAGACGGGTTATCTCGTCGCCCCAAATCACATTTGATTGGTTAAATTTATGTAATCGCCCCCGAGTTCAAGATGAGTCATCAAATATGTTTTTACAGGAAGAGGAGGAGGCGTTTTGACATAAAAAAAATACTCGGAAATTATGTTTTTGACACATTTAGCATGTAACAAGACATACTGAATAATTTACACAGGAACACAGGATTAGAACTTGGAAAATGCATTTTTCATTTCACTGTCTTTAAAGTAGGTTAAGATCTAGCTGACTGTGGCTCTGGCAGCATACAGTAGTTTGCACAAGTGTATTTAGTGTACCGTCCACTGAGTTTACTGGATTTAAACTGCCAGGACAGTTTACACTCAAACAACACATTTGAGTTTCTCGCATATTCAAGTGCTTCCTGCTCAAATATGAGCTGAAATGATTCATCAATTAATCGATTAGTTGATTGATTGAGCATTAATCTACAACGATTTTGATAATCTATTAATTTGTGGAAAGTTTTCAAGCAAAAATGTCTCAAATGTGGAGATTTGCTGCTTTTCTTTGTCTTCTGTGATCAGAAATTGAATGTCTGGGTTTTAAACAAGCAACCTGGTGACAAAGCCGCCTTCAGGTTGTGATGGCATTTTCTGACATTTGAAAGAACAAACCATTATTGAGAAATTAAGCTTTATATTAATCATTATTGAAATCATTGATAGTCCTAGTTCAAATTTAAGTAGTTACTGTTAAAGGGCATCTTCCTGTCCACCCTCCGTGATGTGAAGGCCTCCAACCATGGCTGGACAGCTGCATCACTCAACAATCGTCACGTCATCAGATTACTCTCCTTCCAGAATGTTCTTAACTTGTTCGAGAGTGATCTGGGCCCGGTGGTCCTCCTCGCCTCTCCTGCTCCTTCCTGCAGGGATTGCCCCACCAATCGCCGGGATAGGCGAGAGATTAGCTCCTCAGATTAAAGTGTCCACCTCCAAACCCTGCCTAATCCTGCCATCTGTCAGAGAGCAGCTCACCAGCCAAGACTCTCTCCACTAGGCTAATTAGAAAGCCAGAAGAACACGGACCTAGAGAGGAAAAACGCATCAACAAAACACACTTTTCTGTCTGGTGCTGCTCAAGGCAGAGTGACGATGGAGGATACCTACCTGCTGAACCTTCCAGGAGTCAGGAAGAAGATCCTGGCTGGAGGCAGAGGACCGCTGCCCCACTTTCCTCCTGGGACAAAGGTAGCAAGTCACAGTTAACCTGCTAACCTAAATAATACTAGATTCAAACTCTGTAAGATAGGAAATGGTTCCGCACATAATTATCATTATGATGCAATTATTAATTAAAGTTCCACAGAAAACAAAATGTCTATTTTTAGCTGTGTGTCGCATTGCCCACTTCAATTAGATTCTGATGAATTATTCATGAAGTGGGGAAATTTATTCTGTATCTGGCACTTACACACAGAGCAAACATTTGGTCAACCAAATTGCAACATGTTTTTTGGCACCGTGTCTTGTGTTTCTGTTCATCCACTGATCCGCTGGTCGCCGACTTTTTTTCCCTTCCCAGTCAAATCCAGCCATATGGCACCGAGCCTGGACACTGTGACAAACATTTTCCGTGACAATGCCAGCATGAATTTCCATTTACCTGTGTGTCTGTATTACAGTGTGTGTGTGTGTGTGTGTGTGTGTGTGTGTGTTCCCTCCCAGGTGAGGTGATTCCCAGTTCCTCACACAGTTATCACACCATTATGCACAATCTGTCGAGCTATAAATAGAAGGTTACATGAAGCCAATGTGATTTTACAGTCAGAGCGATGGCAAAGGCTTTGTAAGTCTTTCACATGCTCACAAACAGATGGAACACATAATGAAAACCAGCATGTCTGTGTTACACAAGAAGTGACTCAAATATATGACAGCATTCATTCAAACTTAACTTTTTGAAAATTAATATATCAAGCTCAAAAACAACAATCATGAAATTGTCAACAGCTGCACAAGTTGACTAATAGTTGAAGCTATTGCCTTTTGTTATGTATGTATCTGGTAAAAAAGGAAAGAAGACAACATATGCACACGCACTGTACATGCATACACATACATGTAAAATTTAAAAAGCAAAGGCAACAATTCCCTACTCTGTTATTTAATAAGTGAGAAGAATAAGGTGGTATATTTTTGTTATCTGCGCACTAAATATACAATTGCTGTGTTTTGGAAAAACATCTCCAAGCCTGTGAATCAAAGGTCTTTTAAGTTCTCTCTCAATGGAAAAATGAACATTTTAAAGGGAAAATCCAAAGTCTTTGAAAAGATGTGGGGATCATTCATGGACTTCCTGAAAAACAATCCCACGGAAGATTCTTCAATACTAGAACTTTATTTGTTTTAAAGTATAAAGTATGGACAAACTGTACACCATTATTAGATTGTTTATGTGATTTCTAAAGTATATTTTGTTGATGAATAGTTTCATTCATTAATCTCCATCCTCTAACTCTTCCTGTCCCCTGCTCCCTCCTTCAATCCCAGCTGGTTTTCCATTTCCAGACGCTGCTGGACAACTTTGAGCGAACGGTCATCGATGACAGTCGACTGGCTGGCAGGCCAGCTGAGATCTTTGTCGGAAAGATGTTCAAGATGGAGGTCTGGGAGACGCTGCTGATGTCCATGAGGACTGGAGAGGTGGCTGAGTTCTGGTGTGATGCCACTGTGAGTTGAACTACAGACTTCAAGATATGAGGCTCCTAATAAGTGTTCATGAGCGAGAAAGGGAAGCTTTGCTCCTCATTATGATTCACATGAATCAACCTTCTGAAGCCTCCTACATGCTCAGTATTATAAACACAAACAGAGCGATCTATTTGTGCACATTTTAGTGTTTTTCTTCTGGAGAAAAACGTAATTTGCAAGTAAAATTGTGGCCATTTCTTGTGTTTGGTAGGACTGATTGGCACAGACGGGCGGCACCAGGGGGTTAGCGTGATTAAGTGCTTCTATGTCTTGCTGCAGACCTGTTGTTTATGCATTTGTTGATGAGTTAATTTTATAGCACACAGGCTTGTACCCCATCGTGTCCAAGGGAATGAGGCTGATCGCTCAAGGGAAAGACCCCCTTGAGGGCCAGAGACACATGTGTGGCATGGGAAACATGTTTCACTATCACTCCACTGGTTTCCCAGAGCTGGATGAGATAATGAGAACTCCTCAACCACTTATATTCATCATGGAGCTGTTGCAGGTAAGAACCAGTGGCAAAATACTGTATGTCACACTGGATAGCAAAATAAGAAGACACCGTATAACAATCAGCTGTCATTTTTTCAATAAACATAATTTCTCAGATTGTAGCATCTTTAAACATAAGCTGACAGTTAAAAAAAAGACACATTTACCTATTCATCCAACCCTCTACTAGAATTGAGACACTCCTACACACTATTTCCTAAAATCCACTGACAGAAATGACAAAAGCAAAGTCCCACTCTGCCTACAACATTCAGCTTTGAAACATTATAGTATCCAGAACAAGCTTGAAGCTCACCAGGGGGTCCAGCAGCAGTAGCAGTAAATTAACATCTTGGTTGTTTGAGGTAGTTTCACAATGCTGCACACAAGTTTACAACTTTTCAGTGGTGGAAGAAGCACTCAGATCCTTAAGTAAAAGCAGCAAAACCAGACTGTAAAAATACTCAAGTAAAGACAAGTATGACCAAAGTAAAAGCAGTACAATGGCCCCTTTCAGTGAGTGTTAAATTGTGGAGCTCCCGACATCCAAAATGATGATTTTTTGAGACTTAGGGGCCTCTCCTGTTAGTTTTGTTGCAGGACAAGTTAAAACTTAAATTTTTATTGGTGACCTCATGTAAACCCCAGCAGAACTTTGCATAACTCCAACCTGAGCAGGTCTAATCAGCGACATAACAGAAAATGCCTGCGTGGTTATGCGGGGCCTTTAATCTGTAATAATGCATCATATGTTATATCATTTGATCATATGTATTGTATGTAAAATCAAAGTAACAAGTAACAACAACTGTCAAATAAATGTAGATGAGTAAAAAGTGTATATTTCCCTCTGAATTGTAGTAGAGCAGAAGTATAAAGTTCCTCAAAACTGTACCGTAAATGTACTTAGTTTCCTTCCACCACTGCAATTCTTTGCACCCGTTTAGCTTTCACTTGTGCCTCCATCGTTTGAGTTTTTCTCCTTTTGATGTTTTTGTTCTGCTGTGCTCTCCTCCTGCCCCTGCTGCTTCCAGGTGGGAGACCCCATGTCCTACCAAAGAGAGTCGTGGATGATGGAAAAGGATGAGAAGCTGCAGACAGTGCCAGTTCTCCACATGCAGGGCAATGCGCTGGTCAAGCAGAGACGATTCAGAGAGGCTGCCAGCAAGTACAAAGAGGCCGTCCTGCTGTTGAAAACAGTCCAGTCCAAAGTGAGTGAAGGATTAGGGGGGAAAGATGAGATGGAGGGAAGCAAAATGAGTGATGTGCAGGCTTGTGAATTTTGAGGTTTTCTCAGGATTTTAGGTTTTTGGGACATGCAACTCCTGCTCTTTTCCAGTGGGAGATCCCTGTTTTCCTGTTTTGCTCTGCTTCACTATGTCCCTGATTACAGTAGGCAGTAGGGTGGGAGGGCTGGCAAAGGAAAGAGGAGGGAGAGCTGTGGAGGGCTGTCTAGGATGAGAGGGGGATGTAAAGATGGAGGAATACGGGTGGGAGAACAAGTTGTTTATGAGATGTTCTGATGAGAGAGTGTAGATGATTCTTTTGTGCGTGAGAGTGATTTTTGGCAGCTTTATATATATTCACAAGTTTGTGAATGTTGGAGGCTCACAGATAGTTGGCTAGTGTGCAAACAGCTAGAAAAGCTCTGTGAGGCAGAGATGGTGCTTTTGGTATTCTTCAGTGTCCCAAAGCCATGACATGTTTGAATCTGTGTGAAAATATTTAAACCTACAGAATTCACATCAATTATTAAAATATGTGTAGGAGATGCCAAGAAGCATAGCAGCATGGATCATGTTCTTGTTCTTCCATCTGTGAATGTGTGTTTGTGTGTGTGTGTGTGTGTGTGTGTGTGTGTGTAGGAGATGCCGGGTGATATAGACTACATTAATTTGGGTCGAATGATCATCCCCCTGGAGTTGAACTACTGCCAGTGTATGTTGGAGCTGGAGGAGTATTATGAAGTTATAGAGCACACCACCGAACTGCTGGAGAAACACAAAGGTAAATGTCTGGTTGGATGTATCCTGATTACTAGTTAATCCTCATTTTTGGCACTGAAACACAGAAGATGATTAGCTTAGCTTAGCATAAAGACTTGAAGCAGGGGGAGACAGCTACCTTGGCTCTGTCCAAATGTAAAAATTCAGATTACCAGCACCTCTAAAGCTATGGGGGGTTGGACAGAGCCAGGCTAGTTGTCTGCACTTCCAGTCTTTTTGCTAAGCTAAGCTAACCATCTGCTAGCTGTAGATTTGACTGTTACACAAAGCTTGAGCCAGGATACGGTTAGCTCAATTTAGCATGAAGACTGGAAGCAGGGGGAAAATGGTTAGCCCCATAACTTTACACTTAGGTTTTGTACAGATTAAACAAATGAGATATAGCATGTTAATTAGTGAGCTTTAGAGGTGGACAGAGCCAGATTAGCTGTGTCCCCCTACTTTCTTTCAGTCTTTATGCTAAGCTAAGCTAACTATCTCCTGGCTGTAGCTTTCATGAGAGCTTTATCAACCTACAGCCAAGAGATGTTAGCTTAGCTTAGCATAACAACTGGAAGTAACAGCTAGCCTGCTTTTTGTACAGGTTAAACAAACTAGCTATAACACGTTAATTAGTTAGCTTTAGAAGTGCTAGCAGCTGGATTTGTTTGTAGCTTCTGACAGAGCCAGGCTAGCTGTTTCCCCAAGCCTCCAGTCCTTATGCTAAACTACACTAACCATCTCCTGGCTTTAGCATAATTTTTAACTGACAGACATGAGAGTGGTAACAATTTTCTTATCTAACTCTCAGCAAGAGAGCAAATAAGAGTATCTCCCAAAATGTCGAACTATCCTTTGTTATCAAGTACAGGAAAAGCTGCTCAGTGATGAGTAAAATGAGGGCTCGTACAGAGTTACCCCAGGATATGATCACTGTGACGAAAATTAATTTCAAAATGTTGTAAAAAGCTGAAGCCTGTGCCATTTTTTATTGCAGTGGCTGTTGCATGTTGCGGCTGTGTGTTCAGTGAGAGTGTGTAGGAGGGCTGAGGCTGACATTACTGAGGGTTTTACAGTTGGAGCAGCCCTGGGAATTGTACTGTCAAACCCATGGCTACTCATATAATCCTAGAGGAGCTCGCATGCTGGCACAGTCTCCACTTCAGAGCCTTACGAATTATGCCACCGAGGTAGTCTTTATTTTACTCTGTCCCTCAGCCTGGATTTCCAGTTTTATATTTGTGTGTGTGTGTGTGTGGCATGAGAAGGGAGTGTGTGCAGTTGTGAATGTGTGTGCCTGTATGATGTGTGTGCTCGAGCTTGTGTGACAGGAGGAGGAAGGGTGTAAACTTGCTTGTGAGTGAGCACGAAAGATGGGAAGGCGTTTCTGAGCTCCACTGGCCCAATTCGAGCTGTCGTTGCAGAGCTGCAGCCCTCCTCATAAGGCCTCCTTACACCTCCTTTCCCTTTCTGCCTTTAGTGTCCCTTTTCCTTTCCTTTTGTCTCGTTTTCTTCTTCACTTTACTTGCATTCTTCTCCATGGTGTTGTTCCTCCTGTCATCAATATCATGTTGTCTGTATCAGTTCAAGTCAGCCACTCTGCTGCTGTTTCATCCCTTCAATCCAGTTGTTCTAAGCACCCAGTGGTGGCTCACTCCAGTCTCTCTGCTTTTGCCAGAGGTGACAGAGAAATCTGTCTAAATGTTGGCTGAATGAAGATTTAGCGGGAGGGAAATTAAGTGCAGAGGAACAGAAAAACTGAGCCATCAGCTGGTATCTAACAAAGCACACGAGTCTATTCTGCTGTGTCCACGAGTTTTAAAAGAATGGTTTGACATTTTAGAAAATACACTTCACGTCCAGTGGAGACTTCACCAGTGAAGAGATCACTGATATCAGTCTCATGTCTGTCTGTTAAATGTAAGGCTACCGCTAGCAGCGAGTTAGCTTAGCTTAGGAAATAGGGGGAAAGCAGCTATCCTGGCTTTGTCAAAATCAGCCTACCAGCACCACTAAAGCTCACAAATTGACATGTTATATCTCGTTTCGAGTTATGCGCCGGACTACTTGGCCAGGCATAGTAACTTTTTTTCTGACATATAAAACAAACAAGATATAATTCATTTGTGAGCTGTAGAGGTGAATTTTGTTCCAGTTGGGCAGACCCAGGCTAATTTTTGTTCAAAGCTGCTGGCTGTATTTTAATATTTAAAAGACAGACATGAGAGTGGTAATAATTCTCATCCAAAGTGAATAAGCATATATCGTTAAATGTCAAACTTCTGCTTGAAGACATAAGGCTTTAGTGAGGGATAAAGACGCAGCAGGTGTGCATTTTTGGTTTGGTTTTGTTTTGCAAACAGAGAAATACACATACTGACAGTACACACCTACACAATGTCCTAAATGCAGACCAATCGCCACCTCAACTTCAGCAGACGGAGCAGGTTTGTTATTGAATATCTCTAGGTTAGACATTAATAACTCTGTTTTTATTTCATGCCCTTATTCTTTTTTATTCTGTTGTGTTTTTTGTTGCTTTTCTGTTTCGCAGACTGTGTGAAGGGCTACTACAAGAGAGCCAAGGCCCACGCTGCCGTGTGGAATGAAAAGGAAGCCAAGAAAGACTACAACATGGTGGCCCACCTGGACATCACTCTGGCCTCTCTTGTCAGTCGAGAGCTGAAGGCCCTGTCAGAGCTCATGAAGGAGAAGTACTGGGAGGAGAAGGAGACGTACTGGAACATGCTGGATAAAAAGGAGAGCAAAAATGAAGAGGAGGAAGAGGTGGAAGGAAAACAAGAAGACAGTGAAAGTGTGACCACAGAGAGTAAAGATGAAGTGAAGGAAGTAAGAGGTGAAGAAGAATCTCCATCTAAATGTGCTGAAGTCCATAAAGAGGACCTTGGAGGAAATAAGGTTACATCAACTGAGGGAACAGTTAATGAAGAGGAAGCGAGCCATTCTGAGATCGATCCAAACGCTTCCGATAAATCAAACGGGAAGGGCTGGCAGCAGATGTTACGACTGGTCATGCTGCTGCAGAACGAAGGCAACTTCCTCATTAAAGAAAAACGCTTTCAAGAGGCTTCTGCAAAGTTCAAGGAGGCCATAGAATATGTGGACATCCTTCAGAATAAGGTTAGACCAATTGATCATACAGTGACGTTGAGTGGAAGCATGCTACAAAAGTAGTATTGTAGGATTATTCTGGAAAATGAAATGTAAAATAAAGCTCTCTCTGATGACAATGATTGTCCAGATGGACGTCAGGACTGATGCTGACCATATTAACAGCCAAGAGTCCAAGCCATTCAAAGCGTGATGAATGCATTGAATGTGCCAGAAAGTAGTCGCACAAAAGGACTGTGGTTGGTAAACTATAATCATCTGTCATTGTTGCTTTTTTACTGAAGAGCAGCTGTGGCATTGTAGGTATGCTGGCAAAATGAATAGCAGAGAAAAGAGCGCTAAAAATAACAGCTATCCACAGAGATATCACTGTGACAGCGCTCGCCTGAGCTTCTTTTCTCTTTCTTAAACTCCCTCACTTCTGCCACACCTCGCTGTCTAACTCCCCACGCCTTTCACACACAACAGACTCCCTCTTCTCGTCCACCCACACCGTCTTCCATCATCATTTCTCCTCCTCCTATTCTTACAGTCCTCTACCCTTTACCTCATCTCTCCATCATGTTCAGCATCCAATCTTCTTCACCATTCCCCCAAAATCCTTACATTTTCAACTCTCTTTTTGTTGTTGCACGTTTTCGCTCTCGTTTATCTTGTCAACATTTCCTCTGCCAACTATCCCCACCACCTCCTCCACCCTGGTCGTCCCACCTTCCACCCGTCTCGTCCTCTCTGTGTACTCAGCAGGCGGATCAAAAGGGCGAGGACTGGGAGTCCCTGCAGAAAGTGTGCCTTCCGCTGACTCTCAACCTCAGCCAGTGCATGCTGGAGCTCAAACAATACCAGCAAGTGGTGGAGCTCAACGACGAGCTGCTGAAGAAGCATAAAGGTAATATACTGTATGTTAGTGTGAAGATAGAGTTTGAGGCAGGAGGAAACAAAAAGACGTATTTTGATATAGACAGTAGGTACATGAGTATATATAAACATCCTCGGCTTTAGTTTTTTTTTTCCTCACACACCTTCGTTTTTGAGCTTAAAAATATCAAGTACAAATGCCTGGCCCTCAGCAAACGCCTGCCTTCACACTGCAACAATCTTTGATCTCTCTGTTTATCAGGGAAAGAAGGAACCAAACATTCACAACCGCATCGCAGAGTCTCTTTCGTTCCCCTGACACCCACCCATGGACATCACAGTCAAAAATGAATTCATTGTTTTCTTTTTGTTTCTGCTATGACTGAATTATTTATAGTTGAGGCTGATGTGAAATGGTTGTTCTTATGCTTTCCTTTTCCCTTCATTTACTTCTCTCCAACTTCCTCCATCTCCTGTCTCTCCACTGGCGTTCAGTGCAGTTATTTCGTCCTCCCTCTAGTAGTTGATTTTACCTTTGACTTTTAGTTTTACTGCCTCACAGTTTTATTCTTGCTACCCCCTGATCTTGCTGACGTCCTGTTTCTTCTCCCCCACTGTCTTTTCTCATACTCCATAGGTAACTTTAAGGCAGTGTACCAGCGGGCACGCGCCCATGCCGCTTTGTGCAACGAGGACGAAGCTCGGAGGGACTTTGATATGGTGGAGAAATTGGACCCAAAGTTCAAACCCTTTGTCCGCCAGGAACTGAAAAAGCTGTGTGAGGGCATGCGAACCGTGCACGCCCGCCAGAATAAGACTTACTGGGAGACGACGCAGGAGAAGTGGGGGCCTGGTGGAAGCAAGGCAAAGAGTGCTGCAAGAAAGAAGAACGTCAAATTTTCACAGAAAACCACTGAGAAAAAAACTGAAGAAGATAAGACAGAAGTCGGTAAGACAGAAGACAAGGAAAGCTCAGAGAAACCCGCCCCTGCTGAGACAGAGGGAGGGAATGACACAGAAACAGAGAAAAATCCAGATGTGAAAGCAGAGCAGAGTAATGAAGAGCTAGAGAGTGGGAGAGCGAGTGGAGAGGGGATAGGCAATGAAAATATGGAGGGTGTCGTGGTTCAGGAGAACAGGCAGGGTGCACCAGATAATCGAGCAACAGATAAAGATAGCGATCCCGCGCCCACCAGCAAAGGCAAAGACAATGTAGTGAGCAAGGGATCGGCGAGCGATAAGGGCAGAAAGAAGGTCAAATGCCAATCAAGTGCTGAACTGGGCCCAAGCAGGACAAACCAAGGGAACAAAGCCACCAGTGATAAGACAGGAAATGGTGGCACTCAATCAGAATAGAGCAATGGTTCTGAAATTGTCCTATGTAGAGCCAGAGGAACACAGGGGGAGCTGAGGACCTTAAAACTGGGAAAGAACAGCAATATGGATGCAGAGAGTGAAACAGAAAGACAAGTGATAAACAGCCAAGCCTCAAGTCTCAACAGGAAATATTGATTCTGCCACATACAAATCCAAATATAGACACAAGAAGAAAAATTAATATAAACATCCGCACTTGGCACCGTTCTTTAAGTTTCATTATCCAGTTCTCAGAGGGATAACTGCAGGCATATAAAAAAGCACAGGCAGACAAAGAGTTTGCCAAATACAAAGTTTTTTATTTCTGTACACAAAGAGTAGAAAGCAGCCAGTAACCCAACTTGTTATTACAGTAAAAAGCCTTTCTTCAGAAAACCTTTTATACAGATTAAAAACTCCAGAGAAAAGACAGCAAGAAGTGTTTGAGTGCTGGACAATAACATCAAATCAAAAACCGTTAAACATTTGAATGGTTAATGAGGTATATTAATGGTGATTAAAAAAAAGAAAGAAAGAAGAAACCTCAGTTCACCAGTAAGGTATGAGTGTGTGTGTGTGTATGTGTTAGTGTTCAACACCTTATTTGAGGTTAGGTGATTCATTGCCCTGACGTGTGAGATGACACACAAGCGCACGTGTCCTTATTACAAGCTTAGATGCGTGATAGCAAACATGGAGGGTGTGACGCGAAGACAGGAGAGCAATGATCAGAGCCGTTAGCGTGTTGGCTGACTACATGCGGTAACAGAAGTCTAGGGAGCGATAGCGGTGTCCTCTAGGGGTGACTCCAGCCTCTGCAAAGAGCCTTTTTTCTCCAATCACACAGCTTCAGCCACGCCACAGGGAGCAGGGTATGTTATAGTGTAATGAGGAATATAGGGAGCTATCACCAGTATAGAAATCTGTACATGGATCACACCAAGGATGATTGCACTCTCCTGCAGCTGGATGACCATCAAAGTCAATTTAGACGCTGGTGTCAAACAACAGGAGAGTGAACTGTGGGGATGAACTGTGGTAATGAAACCACCTACTGTATTTATTATTATTATCTACCTCCTCTATATTGGCTTAAAATAAATAAAAATGCAGCCCTATGGGGAATGAATCCTCTTCTTTTTTTTTCACACAGCGTCACTGTTACATCATTTTGTGTACCAACATACAAAAGTATGGAGATAAGAGTGTTAGGCCGCCGGGTGATCATCAATCTGTAATGAGATGTGTGAAAAACAATAAATAAATGTCTATGAATAAACATTACTTGTCATGGGCTTTTTTTTTTTGCACCCACGAGCCGAGCGGCTGCTCTTTCTTCTGACTTGTGAGAGCTTTGCAAAAACAAACTCTTGATCGACGCTGTTGTGGAGATGGACTCAACAGATGATGATGATCATTATTAGGCTTCAGTGGAGGTGGAAGTGACGAAGAGGGGAGTGGCGCTCTATTCTTGCTTTCCTTAAGGCTGTTAGCATTTGTATTATGAACGGCACGTCACCTTTCCAACTCACAAACCTGTGGTACTGCGTCCTTGGGGACAGTTCCCTAGCAACAGTATCAAAACTAACAGGCAGCGAGTGCTGAGGAGGATGGTGTCAAAATGTGAGCGCTATGTGCCTGGAGGGGTAGCCCGTAATGAATGCAGCACATGGGTTTCAAACTCATGTATGTGAGGTCAGAGTGTCGTTTTTAAGGATTAAGATGAATTCCTCGCAGTGTATCTCTGTCTTTTCTGTGAGAATGAGGCAGGATGATTGCCAAGAAACACAGAGCCACAGCTTACTTGTTTCAGGCAATCCCTTGTCTTGCTTCTGGAGATTTTGCTGTGGCAGGCACATCAAAGTGGATCTCTCCCACCAGCCCTCCAGCAATAAATGGATGGGTTTTTTTTCCACCTTTCCTCTCTTGTCTCTCAGATCTTTAGTCCCTCCAAGCACCTCCAGCATCATGGGTTCACCCATAAAAGCCCTATTTAGGTGGTTTCAATGAATGGATGCTCACGTGCTGTGATCCACACTTTTCTATTTTTCCCTGTTACTCCAAATAAATCACCAGCCAGTCCAGGCACTGACAGAAATGGACACACAAACGCAAGCCTGATGCAACCTCCTTCCCTGAATGTAAAACATAACTGAGAGAAAAAACGTCCAGAAAGACTAACTCTTGTTTTGTATGGATTCAGTTTGGCTTTAAGGCATTCATTGACTGTGCTATGTTTAGAACAGAACGCACCCTCCGACCCTGATACGATGAGGGCAAAGTCATTTCACACAACACTCATCCTTTTGTAAATCTAAAAGCAATTAAGTATGCATTAGCAAGGGAAAATGAGGCATGTAGAATCAATAGCTACTGTTCTTTTCAAATCTACATGGAGAAGGGGGATTATTAAGGATGAAGTCAGTATAGGACCGCGTTGTGGTGGCTTGCCTTGTGCCCCCTGTAGTGTCTGGAATTGGCCTATCAGAGAGAGAGAGCGTCAGCCTGGCAGCACTATCGCCTGGAGCTCCTTCCTTCTCTTTCTCTGCTCACAGCAGGAAAACACTGAGATTCCAGAGCGGACGCCCGCACGCTGATATTTATCGGCAGACATTTCCTCAACAAAACCCAATTTCAGTGACAATATAAATTGGCTCAAAACTCAGAGTTTGTCTCAATCCCGCCAGCCAAAGAGATGAAATGGATCTCCATTTTTATGGAAGCGTATGAAGTCACAGCACAGCACGTTATTGGTAATGCAGGGAGCCATTTGTGTGTTTGTGAGGGGTTGTAGAGTATGGATGTAGCAGCATACATGTGTGCATGCGCGTACGGTGAGAGCAAGTGGTTCTGTATGAGCATAAAGGGCGCACTTAGGGGAGGCGAGCAATGAGAGCGACAAGCAGTTTGAGAGGATTAGAGAAACACAGTGTGTGCATACAGAGGCGCTGTGCTAGCGGGCACTTTGGCTGTCTTAAATAAATCATGGATTTAACTGATGATGTGTCATTCTCACAAAGTAAATAAGCTCGTTGTGGGTGCTGTCAACTCCCTGACAATCTGCACCACGCAGCCACATGAAATGCAGTCGGCCCAGCCCTGATCTAGTTTACACTAGCAGGCTTTAACGCACCACCTCCCTTCAAAAAACAAAAATAACAACCATGATAACACATTCAAGGAGAAAAAAAAATACACTGAAGATACAGGCATCCTGACAAAACAAGGGGATATTCTTCTTATTCCTTTTTGCATTTTTTAAAGTTCTTTTCGTGGAAGGTCCAATTTGTGCTGTGGACTGATATAAAGCTTCACACCTCCGAACGACTACACAGATACTGGTAAGCACAGTGTCTTGGCTGGGCATTTCCCTTCACTTTAGTCTCTCCCTGACCTGCTGCTAACGTTAGTTTCCTTTGGCTCGTTAACGTCATGTCAGGCTGCGCCATTGAAGTTACGAATCACAAGCCTGGCCAAACGGACATCAGCGGCAGCCTTTAGCAGTTTGCATGAAAAAGGCTTTTAGTGCACAGAGTTCCAGTGGAGGGTTAGCACTGGGTATCATAGCTGCTGCAGTGTTCACAGAGTGCACAGAGTTCCAGTGGGGGGGATAGCTCTGGGTATCATAGCTGCTGTAGTGGTCACAGGGCCTGGTGTATTGTGGCCTGACCTCAGCCGTGTGGAGCTCCTCCCTCTGCCATCAGGGGTCCTTTCAGGCTTTCACTCTGCTCCTCCAGGCCCACTCGGGGGTTAGATGTGTGAGGTGGTGCCTGAAATTAGGAAAAAGAAGAGGAGGAAAAAAAGGAAAAGCTTTTACAATTTTAGTAACACATGCATAAGACTGAGAACATTTTCTTGGTTATAACTAAGACGGCTATAATTATGATAATCCCTTTCTTTGTTCAAGCTACAGGCTTTGGACTGCCCAGCAAATTGCGTTTTAAATGCAACGGGACAGTTTGCAAAGTGTGTGACACTGGCACTCTCTTTCTCTCTCTTTGCTACTGTCGCTGTCTCTCTTTATCTTACTCCTCCTCTCTGCCATTTAATCTCCCTGTCCCTCCCCCAACTATCGACCCACAGCAGTTCATATTTGCTCTCCTCTCCATCTCTCACTCTCCCGCGGGTGATGGAGGAGCAAAGAGTCTGTCCATGAAGCGTGGGTTGCCACAGCTTCTACGGTCCGTGCAGCCGAGACGAACTCACCCGGTTCTGAAGGGAAGACGTTTCTCAGCTGCTCGATGACCTCCTGGAGCTGCAGCACCGTGTCCTGTTCGTGCTCCATATCATCTCCTGACACACACACAGAGAAGGTTATACCTCCATGAATGGTTAAGGGTGGGATGGTTTCATATTCAAAGTGCGTGCATATGTCAAGCCCACATCTGAGCCTGGCTGCACGTCGCTGACCTGCTGCTTCAGTGTCAGTGGTCTCCCTGCTGGCCGGCTCCCCGTGGTGACCCCCTCCGGACACGGGAGAAGACAGGGTTGACGGTTCCGATCCGTTGGCCTCCGAATCATCTTTGGGCTGATTTTAGGAAAGACTGATTATCATTCAATCCAAATAATTGCTCATATTCATCATGTTTCAGGCTACAGAGTAATTCAGCCTTTCACATGATAATGAATGGGATAGTTAATGGCACTCAGCCAGCTGCCCTCGACTGGTATCTCCGAGCAGAACAATTTTAGAAAAGCCAATTTTGCCCGACAGCTGTTACTCAAAACCATCAGGTTACTATGATCCTTGCTTTGATAGACAGATAAAAAGACAGACACAGCAGTGTTGCAGGAAACACGCTGACGGATGTGGGGGAAGGTATCAAATCACAATCAAAGATGCATAATGTAACTCTCAGGGATATTCCCAAATACCACATATATGCAACCTACCGTCTTTTGTATTGTTTTTAGCAATGCTGCAACAATACTCAAGAGTACGTTCAGTAGTTGCAATGAGATGTCTGCAGAGATTAGAGTTACATACACTTCCAATGGCAGATTTTACTGATTTTATTTTTTGAGGAAATGAAACTGTGATATTGGTCCTGGGAGAAAAGAAACGGAACAGTATTTATTTTTAACCTAGGAATGTGTGCCTCCACCTACTCTGCCACACGCTCTTTCCCCATCACTCTCAATTTCCAAGTCTTTGACTTGAAGAAGAAGCATCATGTCCCTCTTTCTCAGAGTCTTTCTCTCATTGTCACTCACTCCCTTTTTTTCTCTTTGTTCAGTGACCTGCATGCACAATTTACACCTGTGCTCCCACTGCTAACAATTCACACTTTCACGCTTATTATAGTAACCCAGTGACTGCGTGTGTCAGCCTCCACTCTCCTATCCATCTCTTTCTCACACCTTTCCTTTAGACTGCAGTAAATCCTTTTATATTTCGCTCCAGAGTGTCTTAAGGCTTATCCTCTTTCTTAACTCCTTCTATACTTTTTTGTACTCACACTACTGGCATTTCCATCTTGCAGTGTCATATCTTCAAAGTTAAAATTTTACATTTTACAGAGCAGTTGTCATTTTGCATATTTTTTACATGTACCTTCTTTTCCCTTTTGCACTTGAATGTATGTGAAGCATTGTGCTACTGGATGTATGCACTGTAATGCATACAAATGTTTAAAACCATTGAACTTCAATGTGTCTGCCTGTGCCCATTATTCAAACTGCAGCTATACCGTTCAGTTACATGTAAGAAATATAGCAGATGCAGTTAACCAGAGCCCCCTAACAGAGCAGATGCTGCTGATGGACACATTGGTGACTGTAGGGGTAAAACGTGACCTTCAGTGTTTAAAGTTAAAGTAAATAAAATCCAAAACATAAAAGATAAAACAGGATTAAATCATTTAAACAATTGCTACAAATACCATCAGTTAAGAAGAGACATGAAAGTGAGTTTTAAGAAGAGATCAGGCTCATAGGGAATTAGCAGATCACAGATACAGACAGGAGTCTGACCGTGCAAGGCTTCGGGCAGTAAAATCTTAAAATCTATTCGAAAAACTCACACGTAACCAGCAGACGGCAGCAAGGATTTGTTGTGATATGGTCACTTCTCTAAGAATGTGTTAAAGGTCTGGCAGCAGCGCTTTGTATAAATTGCTTTGGATGTTTTGCCTGCTTAGACCAGAATAAAGTGTGTTGCAATAGTCAAGTCTGGAGGAGATAAAAGCATGGATGACCATTTCTACATCTGCAAATGAAAGGAATGACCAAATTTTGGTTACATGTCTCCGTTGGACAAAGCAGGACTACACTACTTTGAGTCAAACATTACACCTAGATTACAGAGGTGTACCTGTAGCAGTAGCTCCCTGAGCCTGCGCAGCTGGGACTCCAGCTGTTTGTTGTGGTCCTCCAGGATCTGCATACGGGTCTCCAGGCGCGTCTTGTGTTGCCGGAGGACCCGCGCCTCGGCCAGGAGCTCCTCATCCTGCTGCCCTTCCGCTGTGGGTGAACCTGGACCGCCCTCTCCCGCCTCAGTCAGCATGGGAACTGACGCCGCCTCCTCGTGCTTCCACTTGAGCCTCCTGTACTCGCCCTGCAGCACCCTGAGGACCCACAGTGGAGGACAGATGAAGGGAAAACAGTCAGGCCCACATGTTGGTGCAGAATATAGAACACATACACACAACTAAAGGTAATTTATGCAGCTTCCACCTGTCTGACAAAAAAATACGCCTACACATAACAATCTGACTTGTTTGCAAGTTATATAATTAGAACAATTTCACCACATGCATAAACACAAAAAACAGTGCAGCAAGGGGCTAATGTATTGTTGATATCTTCCATGTGGAGAGCAATCATCTTCATTTTGAATGTAAGCGGCAATAAATCAGTGTCTTCTATCTCTGTGGCGCCACGGCCATTAACTGACTGCGCGCTGTGCTGTGAAGCGTTACTAAAGGTGTTTTAAGTTATTTGGGTGCTGGAAAATGATGTTGGTCTACTTAAGTGTTGAATTAGTAATAACCTTCTGTTTCAGACAAACAAAAACTGCACATATCACAGTGTCATCACAACCAAATATCAAGTGCAGGAGATCAACCTCTGTGTTTTGTTGACATCGGCTTTAATAATTGCTAAATTAACACATTTTCTTTTAAAACCTAGTATGTAGAAAAGTATTGAACTAGTAACCCTGCCCTTTGACACACACTGGACTTTTTGAAAAAGGTAACAAAATTATTATTTTAAGCTGTTAAAGATGACCTGAACACCCAAAAGAAGGTGTTTGATTGTGGTATATATTTATTGCTCAGGTGTGAGCCACAGCAGAGGATACAAACTAAGCAACAGCAGCAACTCCAGTCATAAATAAGGACAACGGAGCAATGTCATAACAGGAGGCAAAAACTGAACTGGGTGAAGGTTTCAGACACCCAAAGGGCACAAGTGTATGTGTGTGTGTGTGTGTATGTGGCTGTGTGTGCGGCAAGGTCACAACCGAAATAAAGACAAGAGAAAATTATTCATATGAATCATTCGCATAAAGGTTGCCTCTGGTAACCAATTACGAGGACAGGAGAAAGGAATTTGCCTCATTTATGGAAAATGCCTGAGATCTCTTAACTACCAGGACACAATGCATTCAAATTCAGGCATTAACTTAAACTTACTAACTAAACTAATGTGCGTCACACTCGTATCACACCAGTCCATAATGGACTCTTCCCGTCTCTTCTGCAGGACACCGACATCAAACTGAAGGTGTTTCCATGTCATCACCACATTATTTTACAGGCTTTACTGCCACGTATGCACACAGAAAATGTTTCTTGTCTTCTTTGTGCTGTTCAATCTTCTGGGGAGCTTTACTGATGAAAATCACTCCCTAAACCAAACTTTTACGGCTCTGCTACATGCCTTATCCCAAACCTTTATCTAAACCTCATTCAGATCTATAACCAAATCAAATTCAACACAGTTCTCAATGCTTACAAAAATAGCAAGTTTTATGAATGTGATGGAGTTGGTGTACTCTGTTGACGTACAACAATATGTTCAGAAGGATTTATTGAGTGTGAAAACAAACACACTCAGTAAAATGACTCCACCACCTGAACAAATCAAGAAAGGAACCCAGCTCCACACTCGAAGCACCATGCTCTAAAACACATTTGTTCCTTTTCCTGGCTACAGACCTGTTCTCGTTCTCTAGGCGGGCCAGGGTGCATTGGAGCTGCTCCTTGTCCTGGTGCTCCAGGTGGGCCAGCAGCATGTGTTGTCCGCAGGGTGAGTCATGGTCCAGGGCTGGGCTGGAGTGACGCAGGAGGTACTGATCTTCATCCCTGAGTCCCCCACACAGGAGACAGCACACTGAGCCACCAGCACACAGCCACCAGCAGCACAAAGCAGAGCCAAGGACGGCATGGGAGAGCAGACAGGCCAAAGCAAGGCAAGCAGGACGAGGAAACGTATTACAGGACGAGACGCAATGCAACAAGGCTGGACAGAGCGAGAAGGGACGCTGTGCCAAGTTCACAGTCCAAATATTAAATGTTCTGTAATAAACTTGGCTCACCACACCAATAAAAATCCACTCCCATTTATCAAAAATGGAGGTTGGATCTTAAGCTACATCACAATATATTGCCCAAATAATAAACACTTTATTGACAATGCAACAGAGCACTTTGATGGTCAACCTACGGCTGTAAAACAATAAATGCATCTGTGAATGTTTGGCCATTATCTTAAGCTGTTTGTCTATTTATATGTTGCGGTAATGCTTTGGGCTACGAAGTAAAACTATTATTGAGCCAAAGTTAAAGGCAAGTTATTGGAAATTGCCCTGTACTGCCAAATCATACATCACAGAGGTATTTATTGAGGTGGCCGGATCCACTTTAGCTGCAGCACACCTCTTCTACTTCTACTATGTTATTTTTGTTTTTTTAATTTTTTTTTCTTTCTTCCTTTTCTTTTTACATTTTTATTTACCTCCTTTACTTTGTTAAGAAAATTAAGTTTTTGAATTATTCTCCCAATTTTCCATTAATGGGAAATTTATAGGAATCTTTCTTACGTTTGGCAAATCCTTCACATCACCACTCACCCACATTATTTTACAGACTATTTTACATTTAATGCAAGTGTTACCTATATGTTTCTACCCCAGAAAAATGTATATATCTATATTGAAAGCTGTAACAGATTATATGAAAGAGAAGATATCTTACGGTTTGTGAAATGTCGTTGTGTTTTGACCCTCAGGGCCACCGTAGTTATCTTACATTAACTTTCCAAAATTATTGTGGTTGTAAGTGAAATGTTGCCATAACTAAGTAGTAGCTTAGCTAGCTTAGTAGAAAGATAAATATTTATTAAGTTTAATTATGCTATTATGTAAAATAAACATGACAAACTTTAAATAAAGTTGGTGTGGAATTCAAACATTTATTTTGAGCATAGCATTAACAAGAAATACTGATTCACCCACTTATGGAAGACTGATGGTTCCACTGACCTAAACTTAAGGGTTCACTCATTTTCATTTTATTTCAATTTCATTTTCAATAAGCAGGAACTGTGAACTCAGAACAATGCACACAGGTGGAGGGTGAAGGCTGCACACACGGGCAGCATGGTTCAGGAAAACAGTATGATGTCAGCCAAACACCAGCTGGAGGCACAGATAGCACAGCGGCATGTACAGAGCCATGCAGCAGGAAAAACAGAGAGGCACTGACAGACAGAAGGACGGTTTTCGCAGAATAAGAACAACAACGTACAAGAGAACAAGAGCTGAAAACAACACGCTATACACAAGGGGTAGAAGGGAAGTGTCACGCATACAAACACACTCTCAGACATGCAATTATAGACAGACACAGATGCAAATACTATACGTTCATGCACTGATATTCACACGTTTTTGAGACAAAGCTCCATCCAAGCGACACTCGAGATACATGCACATCGTAACAAAGACATTGGCAGCGGGGTCGAGAAGCACAGGTGTCAGTAGTAAAAAGTAGTGTAGTTTTGTCTAAGCCTAAAACTAGCTTCTAGTGTGATGTCAATCACAGCCTCCTCTCAGGGAACACACACATAAAACACGTCTGAAAATAAAAAATAATGAGCACACTTCAAAATACACACACACAGACACACACCTGGAGCCCTAAAAAACCCTAAACAACGCTTTGCACGGAGCTGCTGGACATGCAACCTTGACTTTAAAGCGAAGAGAGGAGACGGTCGACAGCCCACATAGATGCCAACAAAATAAGACATGGTCACACAAATAAACAACCCTAACCAGTCTTTCCTACTTTCTCAGCTTCCCACAATGAGGACTCACCTTACTGGCTGTCCAATTCACATCAAACATCCCTATTCCTCTCACTGCTGTAAGCGCACCACCGCCCCGCCACTCAGCCAGCTTCTACAAACACACACATGCCTCTCGCTCCTCAGCTGGGACTTTGTGTATCTACCCACAACCACAGACTTCAATCGCAGCAGGTATGTGCATGATGGGGGCCATTTTCATTATGTGGCTGATTATTCATGTGATTACCCAATCTTTCCCTAACCGTCGAACATATATGCACGAGCCTGAGCACACACGTAAACACAGAGACAATCATTGTATCAAGAGGAAAGACTGTACACGCAAAACACACACACACACACACACACACATACACACACACATAATCCCTGTGAACGGCTGTGGTTGTAATGAGGGGGTTCGTAGTGTCGGGGTGACAGCATACTCACAGACTTTCATCAGGAGACAGGCTATCCGTGAAGAATGAACAATTCTGGCTTTCCATTTCTGCCAACCTATACATATACAGTATACACACACACACACACACACACACACACACACACCAAGGACAGCATGTGACACAAACCCACACACATATTTACACACACATGTGTATACAAATAGACACACAATAAAAGAGAAATACAGGAGAGTGGGTGAGTCAGAGCAAATGTGGGAAAAAGCAAAAGCAACACATTGATATTATCACACACCGGGCAATGTGCTTCCTCAAACACAAGAAAAAACAATCAGTGCAGTTTAGCTCTTAAGTGGTGTGAATAAAACCAGTGGCCTTTTTGTATTATGGACTGCGACTGAGCAGCGAGTTGTCCACAAACATCTGGCTGACAAGGCTGCAGAGTGGCTATAAAAGTGTCCACAAAGAGGGAGAATAAAACTCTGATAAAATACCGTACACTGTCTAGCATCATGCAGGCAATAAAAAGAAGTATTTCAGAACGAACGCCACAGACAGCAACTGTGTGTCTGTGTGAGGAACGAGTGAGCGGCTGTGTGGCTTTTAGGACCAAGGACAGCGCTTCTACTTCTGCATTGTGTCCTGCTGACTGTCAGTGGACAGCTGCACTAATAAAAAATGCTAGACGAGGGTAAAATGTTTTTAGTGTGTGAAAAATACATGGCGCTTTTGCTGTTTTGATGGCGGGAAAAGAATCACTGTGTAAAATGAATTGTGTGTCTTTAAAATAAAAAATGGGGAATTGTCTGGGCCCAGTTGCTCCCACTGGTAAGGCCAGTGCCTTGCATGATTGCTCGCTCAGTGTTTGTGTGTGAATTAGTGAGTGAAAGGCAAATTATAAATAATATATATAAATGCAGTCCATTTATTAAATTGAAAAAAATAATGAAAAACAAGAGAAATTGGATAACATTTTGACATTACGCTACATATTAAAGTGCATATTTTGGCTAATTCATATTAAAGTGTATGTTATGTCTAATATGCTAGCTCAAATAAACAAAAGTAGTCACACACTCAAACTACTCCCATGCTATTAAATTATTTAGTATAGCTTCTTACACTCTCTTACAGCGTGCAACTACTTTTCTTTATTAGAGTTGGCATCTTACTCAGTTGTTTGCACTTCGCTCATTTGGGTGTGCAGCTGCAATTTGTGGCATTTCATGACTAATATACCAATATTATATCAATACACTAGGATCCAGCCTGGGGCCTTGCATTTCTTAACACAATAAAACACTGTTTACAACAATTATTAGTAGTGTTTTCTTTGTGTATGTGCGTGACCAGATCATCATTCACCACTAATTACTTGTAGAAGCATCAGTATCATGTATAAGCAGCTTGTTCTTGACTGAAAAACCTTTGCCCTCTGTTGTTATCACCTTTGCCTCCTCCACCTACATGTAGCTTACACCTGAATTCAGGGTCAGCCACCCACTCTCTGACACTCATTAAAAGGAAATGTAGGAAGATGTGGTCTGAAAGTAGATGCATGACACGGGTTGAGTGAAAGTGGTTACAACACAAAATTAATTCATCACAAACTGCTGCAGTCCACTGAATATCACATGTTAATGATAAATAACCGTGTTAGAGGATCAAAGGGTGGTTTCTCCTTCAAGTGAGGTAATTAATCAGCACAGAGAAGCAACCCACTGGTGCACATACATAGCTGCATATATACACATGTGCCACATGAAAGCTGGTCTTAAGTCTACACTGCAGCAAACACACACGACACACCCCATGCTGCATCATCTTTCGCAGAATGTCGTCAGCTGAAGGAGTGAGGGATGGGAGGAGGAGGAGGAGGAGGAGAAGTGAGTGATGTAGAGGCTGTCAGGGGCATCCACATTACATCCTATTTCTCTCCAGTGTCCAATGAGTCCATAGCGCTGAGAAATTTAGGATTTATCCAAGTCCTGTTGGAGGAGGCCCGGCCTGTGAACCTGACCGCTCGTAATTCAATCTGCGACACTATTCATCTGAAAGCCTCCACAAACCAACAGCAAATGAGAGAGGAAAGGACAGAAAGTAACGGGAAATAGTAGTGTGTGTGTGTGTGTGTGTGTGGGTGGGTGGGTGTCTTGTGCATACTTGTGTGTTAAGCTTCTTGTATGAATGTAAATAGATGTGAGAGGAAATGAGAAACGGGAGAGAGAGCGGGGGTAAGAGAGGAGAAATCCTAACAGAGTTCTAAGAGGTTTTTTATTATCTTCCTCTCATCCATCCTCTACAAGCTGTCGAAGCAGCGCTGATGATGAAAGGCATGAACTCTACTCCTGCATCGATATGGGGGGGGGGGGGGGGGGGGTACAGAGAGAGAGAGAGAGAGAGAGAGAGAGAGAGAGAGAGAGAGAGAGGAAGAGACAGAGGCTGTCTCTGGCTTTGACATGCCTACGAATCTGGCTTTCCTAACCCCAAACATCAAATATTTTATCTCCCTTGAGATGACTGGAGACTACATTATTGCTATGGATTAACACATATACTCCTCACTGGCTGAAGGGCACTTTGACACACACACACACACACACACACACACCTATCTAATATGTCATCCCAAGGGGAAGAATTTCAGACACTGACCTGCCAGTGATGACATCCAGTATTTTTATATCGGCTTGACTTTCCATTAGTGTTCAAAGGGAGCGGTGAGTTACGATTAATGGGGTGAATGAATTCAAATACGGAATGTAATTTATACCTTTATATTCTCTACTAACTGGCAGGTAGAGAGGTGGGAGGAAGAAAGAAAGAAAGAAAGAAAGAAAGAAAGAAAGAAAGAAATGAAAAGACGATTGAAGTCAATTCTGCATGCTGCCAGAGCACAGATAAAATACTCAACATTCCCATAATAAGGACTGTCTACTCTTATTATGACGGTGCTCAGATCAATGTGCTCTCACTTCTCAAATGCCAATACTCATTCATTTTAGCCAGTAAAATGTATTTAAGGCACATTGGACCAAAGTGATACTAGTCAATGATTATTTTGGATAAAAGCACAAGAAATAAAAGCAGTGCCTCTTATCTTTTTACCTTTCTCTTTTGACAGACTACAATGCCAGGCACTGGCAACAGGTCAATACCATCGGGAGCAGTATTGACATGTTGACATGAGGAACCAGGGATCGAACTGCCAACTGTGGGATTAGTGTCTGCCCCAATTACCATGTCGTCCAATTCAACACAGCTAACTGAGGCCTCAAAAACTACCATTGAATTGAGTCAAAATACCTCTGATTTGTCTCTTAATTAGCTTCACTGCAATGCCATTTATTAAAGGGCTATTACATTTAATTGAATAGGATAAAAACTACTGCAACATCATTATGTTCTTGTAACATGTGTGGCAATATACAGCACAATGGTAACTTTAATTTAACCCCCTCTTTGAGCACTTATTAGCAGTAAACACTCACACTACCAGAACACAGTACAAGGACATTGTTAAGTTTTATTAATGCATCTGTAATCATGTGTGAAGATATATATCTAGACCAGTGTGTCATAAAGCATTTGTTAACTCTTTACAAACGCATACAGATCATTCACAGGTAGGTCTAAAGGATTAGTCTGGTGATATTCTATATTTCTATTATTGTCATCAAATCCCATAAAAAGACCAAAGCCAGCACTGAACTGATCCTAATAACAAGTGTTGTCTAGCAAAGCCTGCAGCTTATACATGCCTCCGTGCCACAGAGCTCCATTGTTGTCCAAAACTATTAAACACACATCAGTGAGCCACACCGTTGCACTGGGTGACACGTTCCTTCATCACGATGAATACGGGGTGCCGTAGTTTATTTAGAGTTAATCCGACACACAATCCTGCTGCCAAAAACACTCGCTAGCTCACCAGATCCTGTGGCTGAAAATAAGCCCCCAACAAAATCTCAGTTTACTGTTTGATTAACATTTCCTAAAAGCCACAGTTGCCCAGCTGATTTAGGAAATAATGAAAATGTATATTCACGACCCATTTTTAAAGATTTACGTCTTCAGTAGTAAAGAACAGAGTCACAAAGTAGGCTTTGGTCTCTCACAGAAGTTGTTATGAATAAAAGAAATATAGAATATCGCCAGCCTCATAGTTTAAAACTGTTCATGAAGACTCATCATTATGAGAATACAATCAATCATCAAGCATCTACACCAGTAATAGATGCTTCATATGAGCTGTGACTTAAATACATACACTTTAACTGTCCTTACATCTGCTTGCAACTACATTATAGAGTGTTATAAACCATTTATTAATGCGTCATTTAGTGCTCATAAAAGACAAATAGGGATGTTACCATTTTGGGACACTTTATGAAAGCATAACTCAATGATCGAAGGTTATTCTCTCAAGTAAAAACCCTTACTGATTCATTCTTATGTGAAGGCTACAGGCAGCGACATTATTACGCTGGCTAGGATTTCTTTCTGAGTGACCAACATGAGTCAAGAGCTCTTTGAAGCAAACTGTACTGTAATTAGCAACAAATGCAATAACGTAGGCGAACGTAACAGAAAATATATTAAAGAATGGAGGAGAAGAAAGGGCTAGAAGAGAGATAGCAAGGGATAGAAAAAAGAGGGAGAAATAATGTGTGGGTGGGATACAACAGAGGAGAGAGGGATCAGAGATAAGAATAAAAAGGCAAACAGAAAACAAGAGAAACGGAAAAAAGGGAGAGATAAGAGGGGTAAAGAGGACAATTGTGCCTGCTCTCTTGTTGGTGTGTGTTCCCTCTGTTTTGGCAGGGTGTAAGGCAGTTGTGTGTAAGAGCCTCGGGGAAGTAATACACAATGGCACACACACACACAGCAGGCTCAGTGGAAATGTGTGTGTGTCCAGCTCTGCAGTACTGTGGGCAGAGCTGCCAGGAGTGTGGGAGTCCAGTGCTGTGCCTTGTTTATAACCTGTCAGACAGACACTAATCCACACCAACAGCTCCCAGGTGACCAATGGGCTCACTGCCCTAGCGAGTGACAGGCCGCTAGGCGCACTGAACCCCGCTGACCTCCACACACACACCACAAACTGCTCTGCTTAAGTGCACCAGTGTGTGTTTGCGTGGAGAGTAAGCGTGAAGGAAACCGCTGGGCAGTACAGTCTCTACCTGGCTGAAGTACAGTGCACAACGCAGCCAAATCAATACTTCAATCAGCGTGAGGCGAAGACTTGAGGGTGAGGGAGCAGAGGAGGCTCGGGGAGGAGAAGAGGTGGGGGGGGGGGGGGGGGGGTGAATACAAAGAAGAAGGGGTTGATCTGGAGAGCGGAAAGAGACAGACTTTGTTGTAATGATTTGATGTATAGCACAGCACAGTGAGCCACGTACCTGCTGGCATAATGTTCAATCCTGCTGTGTGTGTCTGCATGGGGCAGCTTGGGTGAGGAGCACGGCCTGCGAACAACAGAAGCAAGTGTCGATACCTCACAGAGGCCTTTTTAACACTCTGCCAAGGTGAATATGTGGTTGTAGAAAAGCCGAATCTAAACTTAATTCACACACACAATGCGATAATCCGGTAGAAGAGAGTTTTATTGTTAGGATGCAAACAAGGCAGACAAGACTACTTATTTTGAAGAATAAGATTTTACACACAAAACATATATACAAGGGTCTAAACATATGATGCATTTACATTGATTAAACCACTGGGTCCCAACATGTTTGGCTCGTGATGCTTTATAATCAAGCACTACCTACTCATGACCCTTCATCACAGGTTGCGTGTGTCAGTGAGCTACGAGTAGTTCAGGATCTGGAGGATCCAGTTATAGCTTTATAATAAGGCTATTCATTTAAGAACCTTGAGTATGCAGTGGCACGTTATAATTTACTGCAAATCATGGATCGGCCTCCACCCTGAAATCCTGGGGTATTGAAAAGATTTCCCCGTCCCCTGGAGGAGGAGACATTGTAAACAATCTGATTTGCAGGGAAAGCTTCTGGGTTTATACATGAAGTACAACTGAACCATGGATTAAATTAAGAAATGTTTTCTATGATTTCTCTATGATGCTTCCTAGGATGTTTTCTATGATGTTTTCATGATGTATATTCATACATACACAGACATAAGCAACGACTAAACCCTGTCCATCTAATAAGAGACAGCTATTGGCTGGGGGCAGGGAATTTAAATGTCTGCACTGCCTCTTCTTACTGTGATGAAGAAACTCTTTATATTGCAACATTAGGTGCAGCACCTTATTAAAAAGCTCTTATTATAACTGTGTGCTCCAGGTCTCCTCACTCCAGATCCCGCCTCAGATCCATTTCAACCAGCTACAACATTAAAATGCTGCTTATACGCTAATGCAATAATAATAATATAATCAGAAGTAAGTTTAATAAGTAATACGTATAATAACATATAAAAACATATTAAAATACTAGCATATGGGATCCAGTCTTGTCTCAGCTCTGTGTCAGCGGATGGACAGTTTGAGGTTATAAAATGTGACCCAAACAGAGACACAATCAGCCAAAACATGGACCCATAATCATGCTAAATCTTCCTGGGTACTGTCGTAGCCCTGAGCTATGGTTCTTGATGTCCTCATGGATTTTAGTCTCATCATTCTTGTTTTTCCCTTTGGGTGAGACTCACCCATGTGAACAGAGCATCTGATCCAGACTGAGATCATAGGCATAACATTGTGTTAATGTCGAACACAGAGCTGTCCCCTTAACCCATCTTGGCGACTGCCCAAAAATTGTCAGAGCATGATAATTAGCCTACAGCAGCAGGGTGAAAGTGAGACTAAGTGAGAGACAGATGACAGAAAAGCAGAGACGGAAGGATGTCTGTGTTTATGTGTGGGACTCACGTCTCCGAGCTCTCGGCTTCGAGCACAGATTGCACCGGCAGGTAACCTCTCTGAGGGTGCTTGGTGAAGTACTGCTTTGACCTGAACTTATTCTTCAGAGTCTTGGCAAAGTCCCTCATCTTCTCTCCCGAAGTTGTCTGGAGTGTGATTTAGGAGGAGGGGGTTGGGGGAGGGGTGAGAGGCAGCAGGAGGGGATGGGGTGGGAGACAAATGACACCGCTTAACAATTCTTGAAAATGTTGCTTTCTCCAAAATGATCTCATCTGAAATTTGTCCACTCTGTCTTGGCGCTGGTTTGTCTTATTTTAACTTTAGAAGGCTAACTTATTCCTCCATCTGCTTCCTCATTCACATTCGGCTGCTCTCTCTCTGCTTCATTCTCTCTCTATGTCTCTCTCTCTGTCTCTCTCTCTCTCTCTGTCTCTCTCTCTGTCTCTCTCTCTCTCTCTGTCTCTCTCTGTCTCTCTCTCTGGCTCTCTATTTCCTGCTCTCTCTATCGTAGTAGAAATCTATGGGCACCTGCCTGTCTCACAGTTGTGAAAAAAACGTAGCAAGCTAATATAAAACATTGTCCAGTGAAAAAAATAATTGTACAAATGGCCTTTTGCTATATTTTACAGCCCAGAATTGATTAGAGATTAAATCTGGCACCATCTCAGCACACTCCAGCTTCAGCTACTCCTTTGGAATGAACTCAACTTCGGAAAATGTGCGTGCAATCGCTTAAGACTCTGGCTTTATTGGGGTTTAGTGCACGACGTGTGCTCCAAATACCACTTTATGTGTGCACTATGTGAGCCAGAAAGGATGTTACGGCTGAGTGGTACTCAATCTCTGCATACTATAGATCTGGACGAGGCAGTGTAAGCATACCTAACGGTATACACAGATGATAGAGATCTCACAGCAGAGAGGGAGCTAATTCTATGTCTGGCTGCAGGAATCGGGAGATAGTAGTATTTTTTTGGAGTACTGCTGAGTTTTATTCGTCCCTGGAGGCTTGAATTTGAAGTCTGTTACAGAACTTGATAATGTTTGTCTTACTGGCGTGTAGTACTCCATGATGGGGTAGTGCAGCTTCTTTCCCTTGGTAGTGCGGCCAGTTAGAAAACATGTCTGGCAGATGTCCACATTGAACTGCTTCAGACTGCGATACCTGTCAAGATCAATATAACACAGAGGCTGAACTGATGTTTGCAAGAGAGTGTGTGTGTGTGTGTGTGTGTGTGTGTGTGTGTGTGTGCGTGTGTACTTGTATACCTATCTTTGTGAGGACCAATTTGAGTTTTAGACCTTGGGAGGACATTTATGGAAAGTGAGGACATTTTGGCCGGTCTTCACTTTCAGACAGACCTTCAATGGGCTCTTTTGAGGGTTAAGACTTGGTTTTAAGGTTCAGGTTAGAATCAGGTTTAGGTTAAGGTTCGGGTAAGGGGCTGGGGTTAAGCATGTAGTTGTGATGGTTAGATTAAGGGGCTAATGAGGGTCCTCACAAGTACAGAAATACAAACTTGTGTGTGTGCATAATATAGGGTTGGTGCCTTTCTGTGTGTCGAATTTATATGCTTGTCTACATGCATACTTTTTTCACACATCCCTCTGCTCCAGACAGATATGTATTCCATTACAGCCATCTGTTAATCAAAATTGTAATTAGTAATCGTATCTTGTCGTATCATGTGATAAATTATGTATTGTGATTACTTTCACTTTCCGAATACAGATAAAAGAAGATCAAATCAATATTTGAATACAATATTCATTTAACGTATGGTTTGCATATATATATACACAAATTCTTTTCTGTGCCAGATTTTATGAGGATGAAGAATATTTCATAAGAACAGGAGTTTTCGGTCAGAGATTACACAGATTGGAGTGTGCTGCTGCTCCTCTTGTTATAATGCATTGTATCTTAGTAGCAATGCATCTCCGACAAGCCGTTATCGAGTGAGGAGTGAGCAGCGATTCTTATATATAATTAAAACAGAAAACGCCAGCTGCCACTATTAAAATGAATTTCTTTCTTCTCCTTTTGACTTTTAAAATGTTCCCACAAGTAATATTCTCTTTCTTCTAGTTATTAAAAAGTTGCAATTTTACTGCAAACTATATTCTATAGACTTTTTTTGCATTCATACTTCATACTCAACTCCAAGTTCTTTTAACCTGTTATTTCCATTAAACTTGCGGGATATTGACCTTTATGTTACACACCCTCATAATGGTATATTTTATTTAACATGTGTATTTTGGTTGTGTATTTGAGATAAGATCCTCGTTTTCACTTATATCATTTGTTCTTTTCTTTTTTTATGTGATGTTGCAATAGCCCACTTTGATCACTGACGAGTCACCATGTTATGTTACTTATACATGTGTGAAAAATGTTTCTGTATGTCTATTTATCTACGCTGGCATCCCTACCTGAAGCCCTTGATGGGACATTGTTTGCAGACGTAGCATTTGGCCTGGTGCTTGGTCGACTCTGCAGCAGTCACACGGTGGAGGACAGGCAGCCAAACCATCGACTGGGGCTCCAGGCTCATCCACTCCAGGAAGTGAGACACCTCAATCGCAGGTTTCCCTGGGGCCTGGGAAAGGAAGGCAGGAGGGAGGAAAGAAGTGCAGGAGACGGTAAACAATCCAAATATAGACCAACAGCACGGCAGGTACATAAAGTAATGAGAGGAGAAAGTGTGTTTCCTTTCCAAAGGTGGTTTCAGGTGAGCTGTTGTGGAAAAAAGGAATCAAAGAGAATATAAAAGATAAGTGGAGGAAGGCGAGGGAGAAAGACGATGTACTACACTGTGGGATACCTTTTACTTTTATGCAACTACTTGAACAATTATGAAGCTAAAGCACAGCAGACATAAAGGATGTGTCTGTGTGTATACTGTATGTGTGTTTGCAGACTCACCTTGTTGAGAATTCCAGAAAGTGGGATAAAAAGGAAGTCAACCTAATAAAAGAATGACTCGCCAAGCGCTGAAAATCCGTGATGTGCTAAATTCTCATTAAGTCCGCATCAGAGATGCATTAAGAGGTTGATTTCCCTGGGGCTTCCTCCACCGCTCAAGCAAAGTAGCATACTAAATGTGTGTGTGTGTGTGTGTGCACACTGATCACACAGACTGTGAGATGTACAGAGGTGTAGAGTCCCCCAGGGGTGAAGGAGCTCCTCTCTGGTAGTAGAGTAGCCAGCTTCGCTCCGTGTGGGAGGTCAAACAGCAGCCCCTCGCATACCGAACACCTGGAACTGGCACTGACTATGCTGAGCATGCCGCCGTATCTCAAAGCAGCACGCTGAGCAGATGGGATGCTTTAAACATCATCGGAAAAGTAGAGTGATAAACATTCAGTCATCCATCAAAACCTAGTGCTTTCTGCCCCATATATCCACTGAATGCCATGTGTTTGTGAATCAAACAATCAACATACAACACTTCTCACAAAGTATAAAAATATCTACTCAATGTTAAGTTATTCCCTCAGTTGAATTTGACCTAATAACCTTTGCACATACCATAACACCTTCAGCAAAATCATATTGTTCTGCGTAGCCTCCTTACTCTGCGTATTCTCTGCCCCAAGACAATCATTTGCTCCTCTGCCAGCTGAGTCTGAGGTGCTGTAACCACATCTCCACAAACTGGTGTCACTCGTTTCCAAGCCAAGTGATAAAGAGGCAAATGGGTCACCCCCCAATACGCATTACATGGATATTTCATCTCCAACTAAATGCCCTGACATGGAGCAAATGGAGAAAGGAATTGATTTTAAGCAGCCATAGCCGATACAGCAAGCATGGACCAGAATAGATTGTGTATAATTAAAATCTGCCTTGAAAATGAGGGAATTAAAAGGATTTGCATAGGCCACCTTCCAAAAAAGCTGTGGCCCGCCGCTAACAACTCCCTAATTATCTGGTGTCCCCAATTGAATGTCACAAGGTGAAGTTCCTGCAACCTGCGCCGTACACGCACAAGTTCAGGCGCATTCAGCACAAGCAAAGGATGGAAAGACAAATTAATTCATGCTCTGAATATGTCTCCTCATTAGCTATCGCTCTGTGCGCTACTGGACTCTGTGACCTCGCTTCATCATATCAATATTCCAATAGATCATTTTCTATAAGCGACTTTCCCTTTTAAACTTCTTGGATTTCAGTGTCTATGTATGGGTAGTGACATCATGCATTATCCACAACTACTGAGCATTAAAAGCAATGCAATATTAATGTGATGTAATGTTTGTGAGGCAAGTATGTGTTCTGTAGTTGGGGCTTCTTTGGTTAGAATAATTATAACTTCTCCATTTCCTGAGATGGTGCATTTAGCTTCCTCTTTCTCTGAAGGACTGCGCTGATGTCAGTAAAACACAAAGGGCTTCACATAGCTGGCAGCTTCCTGGTGTGACGTCATCACTTTTTGATGAACTTCCTTGAACTTTTGATGGAAAGCATCCAAAGGCAAATGTTGGATTTTGCCATTCATTTTTCAAGTTTCTGCCTTTATAATTCTGTTTCTGTATTTGTAATACTGTCTTGGCACGGAAAAGTTCTGTTCTGAGCATCTGGAGGTCACTCGTTATTTTCCAGCGCAGTAATTAATAGATTAGCGGGTTTGAGATACATCAGTATTCTGTAATAGCATGAATAAGCGGGTTTTCAAGGTCGACTTCATATTTCTCATTGGGGCAATCAAGTCATTGATTCAAGCGATGAAAAGAGCGCTATCAATCTTACAACACTGCACAGTGGTGGTCAGCCTCTCGCTTGCTTCAAGTGTGAACATGCTGGTCTGACAGTGATCCACTAGAATCCATAAGAACTTCACAGCTGCAGTAGTTGAATCTTGTGACTGAAATCAGACTATATCAACGTCAGAAGTGTTTCTCTGGTAAAATGGGATGAAGTCACAACATATTCCAGACGAAGATGACTTCATCTGCATTCATTGTCCATAATATGTGTGTGTGTGTGTGCTTGTGCGTAGCAAACTGTGCACGCACCGTTGCCTATCTGTGAATGTGTTTTAGGCGTGACATGCATGGCGGTGCCTCTGTCCTCACCACGCGGAAGCAGCTGCGGACGCTGGGCTCCACGTTGCTGCCCCCAAAAGCAGCGACTTCACCCAACTGGCGGGGGATCTGGATGGCTTCGTGGAGCAGCAGGCTGAGGTGACGCTGGTCTGTCAAACCTCCAGGACCAGACACCTGACGGAACAAGTCTGCAACCACCAGAAAATACATGAAGTGATGTATCAATTATGCAGTAACTAATCTGATTATACACCAGTGTGTACCAGCATTAGCTGAGCACTGCATTTGTTTACATGAGGAACAGCTGCTTTCACGTGTATTATTATCGCATGCATTTTTGTTACACTTCTACATCTGCTGATTAAGAGCAATTGTATTTATTGCTACATGTTCTCCGCTTTTCAAAAAAAAGGTAAGCTTTGCAAGTTTAGAACAGCAACATATTTTTCATCCATTTTTTAACAATGAGCCTCCAATTCAAGGCAAGAGGTTTACCAAAGCTTTGTTTTGTGGAATAAAATTCACTTCAGTGACATATAGACAGAGACCGAATCAGCAGCCTGGCTGCTCTGCTAGGAGATGAAAGAGCAGCATAAGTGGAGTCTTGTCAGATTTTGAAGCAGGCCTTTATCAAGGTGGCTGGGGCTCTGCCTGTCACTGAGGAGATGAATGCTGACAGGCATGTGAGGGTGCTGCACAATGCCAGTATAAGCATCCCATGTATCCCCCTCTCTGTGTACTTATTCAACCCTACAGGGACAACACTTGGCTTTAACACCTGCATGTTAAACAGTCTCTATATAGTTCTCATAACCAGGGCTGAGGCATGTCTGACATTTTAAATATTCACATCGAGCTGTTTGATAGAGATGAGTTTTGGACATGTTTTATGGAGACACTATCACGGTATATGGGCCTATTACATCTGAAATGTGCAGCCTGCAGCGTTGCAAACCCTGCAGTGAGATAATGGTATTCCTGGAGAAGCCACAAACTATCTGAACACCCATTACTAAGTTATTTTGCTAAGTATTTGATATGTTTTCTTAAATAAATAAACCACAGCCACGAGTCACACTAACGTCAGCATGCGAACATGCTCACAATGACAGAGCTAACATGCTGTTTACCAGCTATAATTTTTTACTATGATCACCATCTTACCTGCAACTGCATGGACTATTTCTTCCACTCTACATCTCAGAAACAGATTTTGGTCTTTTGTCAAATTAGCCGTGAAAGCAGTGCATGTTAATGTCTGCAAAACTGTGCTCATGCAGAGGCAAATGTTAATTAAAAGCAAGTAACTTGTGATGTAGTCTCGAAAATTTGTGTTACCATGAAGTCAAGTAATTAAACTACTTTTGAAATCGTAATGACGAGTGATAACAAGCATATTCTTTTTGAATCACAAGCCAAAGGCTGGTGATGATGGAATAAACACCCACCATCTGTACCTCAAAGTGGGTTGATGCAAATTTTTCACATTTATTTGTAAATATTATTCCAGTGACGTGTTGAGTTGGCAAAAAACGAGATCAGTCAGTGAAATGACAAACTGATGAGGCCACCACATGTCTACCTGAAACCAGAAAAAGAGGACTGACTCACATCAAGGACCATTCAATTGAATCTGTAAACTCTCAGTCTTTAAGAACTGACACAGATGGCGAGCCAAGCGTGAATAATCCTGGCATGGGTTGGGCCATGTTGTCTCAGATCCTGTATCAACTACAAGCTGCTCCAGGTCCAGCTACCATCAATTCAAATGCTCACTCTCCATTTTACCTATATTTGCAGGATGACTCGTAAACTGGGGTTACAATGGAACAGTAAAAACATATCTCAGACTGGAGCGGCACACTAATAAAACATTACAGCATAATTTATAATCGCAAAATGGAGGAAGGGAGCAACTCTTTGCTAGTTGACTTGTGAAGAAAAATGAGAGTGAGAGCCATACAGAGAGTGTGTGCATGAATGGTGTCTTTGGCAAGCAATCCTTTTAAGGCCCTCGGTGTACTTTGTAAGAAGTAAAGAAAGCTTTCTCCATTACGGCGGCAGAGTCATTTCCTCCATTAGACTAAGTGGATGTCTTTATGTAATACTGGCAATCAGGGCCTTTTGTTTTGGCTCATTGTTTGCAGTTGAGGCGATGCATTAGGCACATGAATGAGCATCAGACTCACATTTGTACTTCTCTTGGACGTCTGCATTGCACAAGCTCACCAATCCCATCTTGAAGCTGAGAACTCGCATTTTGCCATTTCGAGCACTAAAGGAAAGAAAGCGAGAAGAGAGAGAAAAAGTTGTAAGGTTAAAATCTTTTGTACAGTGAATTATCTCACATCATGGAGTGTTGTGTTGTGGTAATATCTTCATACAGGCCTGCTGGGAGGACCAAATTGTGGAGGAATTACGTGGGTCAAAGCAGTACAGTACAGGTCAGTGCAACAGTGTGAAATTGTATTAGGGCACATCCAGAGTAACTAAAGGCACTACAGTGACTTGATGAAGTGTTGTGTCCATGAGTTTATGCCCAGAAGAGCAATAATAAGCTCCCATACACCACAATGTCACTTAGAGACAAACACATGCACACATACTGCATAAATACACACTTGAGAACACGCACATCAATTACACAGACACATATCCAATATTTGTGAGGCTCAGAAGTGTCCCCAGCTGAATAAATGTGCCCTGACCTGAGCCTAAAGGGGTCACTGTAGCTTTTTCCCTGCTTGAAATAAAAAAAAGGGGGGTATGGGGAAGCTACTGTAGAAAGACACCATCACTGTTCGTGTTCAGATTTCACAGCTCCGGTGCCAACGCAGCCGGGAAGAATTCACTGCCGAGCTGAGCAGCATTGGCAGAAACCACAGGCTTATCTAATTAACATTTGAATCGTTAAGTGAGACATCAAGAACATCACATTCATCAGAGAACATCAGATCAATGAAGTATAAAATTGCACCAAAGAGTGAGTTAAATTTCCAGATCTGGATGTTGCTTTGAATGTGTTCAAAAAAACAAAGTAGGGGACGCTGTTTTTTTTGTTTTTTAATTCGCAGATAGGTCAAACCCGGAGGAAGTGAATCATTACTCAGGCCAGACCATTAGAGTCAGGTCGAGAAAATTAGAGTCACATGGAGAAACATGAGAAAGGAGAGCATTACTGTCTTTTCCCCTATTACATCCAAGAGGAGCTGGAGAGCACATGGGGACGACCGGCTGTCAGCACCTTTCACACACACTTTCCGCTGTGTGTCGCATGCCATCTTCAATATGCACCCCAGTGCTGCTCCTCAGGGGACTTGTCACTCCTGCACACCCTGCTAGTGTGACACGCCTCTGGAGGACACACACACACACACACACACACAAACATATATGCACATGTAATGCACATTCACTGGCGCAAACAATAAACACTTGAAAATGGACACACAAACATACACACACTTCATTCAGATTCACTGCCCCTATTTATTGGAAAATAAAAAGCAATTACTGAAATTTATGCAGAGGGTAAAGTCTCTGATTGTCTCTCATTAGCAGCAAGTAGTTAAGAGCTAGCGCCTGAATTACAGCACTTGTGGGGTTATTCCTGTATTTCTGTGTCTGTGCTCAGTGTTTTTTTCTTTGGAGACGGCACAGAATAGTCAAACTAGAGCAAAGATGGGGTGAATGTTGGTGTGAAAGAGGATTTGTTTCTGTTGTGCCTCAGAAGGGGTGATTGGCCCTCTGCCTGGACATTGTTATTGGAGCTTTAGCCATGCTGTGGCTCTTTATAGGTGTCTGTACAACAAGCCATTGAACCAATTACATCAATCTGCAGACAGACTGTCCTCGCACTGTGAGGAACTGTTAAAAATAGTTTTTATTGCAACTGTTTATTGTGGCATGACCTTACACATAGTAAGTCATAGTGTGTATGTGATGTGTATGTACCTAAAACTCTGTTAACCTAGAC
The DNA here is from genome assembly GCF_043641665.1 of Enoplosus armatus. Classification (NCBI taxonomy): domain Eukaryota; kingdom Metazoa; phylum Chordata; class Actinopteri; order Centrarchiformes; family Enoplosidae; genus Enoplosus; species Enoplosus armatus. Next base: position 15,514,539 of record NC_092189.1, read on the forward strand.
CTAGATTTAGTATAATGTGACCTTTGTCCTTTAGCAGCGCTTAACCCAATGAGAAATACACCCGGCTCTTCAGCATTTCTAGACCTGATACAGCACCATCATGGAGGACTATGTATCACAGTCATGGATTAAGCATTTAAAGCTACCCTGGAGAGTTGTATGCTCATTAAGAATCAAATCAGACAGTAAGAGAATAAACATAAATTCGAATCCACTGGAGGGAAGGCCAAAGTCCACATATGTAAAGTAACTAACGCTTGAAATGTAATATTGCAAGTATACTGATGTAGGAAGTATATTAGTATATATTGTATATGGTACTGGAACCTTTATGCATGCCTGGCACATACAAAATCCTCTGAACTGTCGCTATAATACAAACCTTTATGAGCATTGCATGACAGAGATGAGTGTGCCATTTAAGAGGGCACAGCGCAGATTTAGCGATGCACTCCATAACATTGTCACCTGGACGATGGACAGCAAAAAAATATCGAAATCGATGCAGCAGAACATCATCTTTTTTATTCCAAACATTCTTCTTCCTTGTCAGAGCATGGCGCGTACATTACCCACAATGCAACAGCAACCAACAGTTTGGTCAGTTGTTTTGTCGCTCCACACCCCCAGATTTTTCTCATTTTCAAACTTGTAGTCTGTAACGTCACTTGAGATAAAATGTATCCCTCTGGAGCCACAAAAGGCTTTATACAACGTTTCATTTACAGTCGTTCTCCACAAGACTTGTAAACAGACTTTGATGTGTAAAATTGGCACAGTTCCTTTTTAAGTAGCCATCCAGGTCAGTGGCAAGTAGTATAACTGTCTTGGATGATGGCTTAACAGTGAGCTTTTATCTCATCATTTTGGTTTTTCGGCCTGCACGCAGGCTGTATGGTCAACTTCCTCTGCTATAAAAAAATAATACGGTAAACACTCGAAGAGAAAGTCAATAATTTCTGGAAGTAAAGACACAAAATAAAAACTAAAAGGCAAATGAATATTGGACTTAAATTTGTGAGGTGGCAATAAACACAACCCCAAAGGGAAACTCAAGTTGCTCTGCATGAGTAGACACTAACTTAATAGGCCAAAGATCTATGAAAGCTGTGTTATTTAATAATTGGTTATAATAAATACTTCACTTTTGTCAAGATAGAAACATCCCACCCCGGCTTACCCACCTGTCGTAGACGTTGAGCAGCCAGTTGAGGCACATGTCAACGCAGAGGGGAATGTTGACCAGGATGGACCTCTCCTCCTCCAGCCTCTCGTACAGAGCCGTCAGGCCGTGGATCATCTCCACCACATCCATCACGTGCTCCCCCTGCTGCAGCTCCTGCTCCCGAAAAACCTCCACAAGGCTGCTCAGCGCCACCAAATCCACTAGAAACACACATAGGTACGTATTTAGGAACATCATCTCTATTCAGAGCTGCACTTTTCTGTGCATATTTTAGAACATGCTGGATTTACGTTTTACTTGAGTCACTTTCATTGTGAACATGTGTATGTACAGTGCTGTATGCTGTTTATGTGACACATGTATGTAAGTAAGCATGTGTGAATTTTTTATACTTTTATATGGTTTGAAATAAAGTAAACTATCAGTTTAAAAGCATGTACACAAGCATGCATATCCACATGCTGGAGCCTGAACACCTACGTTCGTACAAACGTGACTATACATTCACTTTCGGCACACGCAGACACAGAGCAGGATCATCATCCTCACCTCGGCAAATGAGAGCACAAGCGACAGCAGTGCTTATTCGCCCTTTTTTTGCCCACTTAAGCCCTACCAGATGTTTCAAGAGCAGTGACACAAATTTGATTTCGCTCTTCTAAACTAATTTGATGGCCCATCCCTCGGAGTGGAGCTAAAAGGGTGTCCGTTGATGCCAGGTATAATTGGATAGCTCGATAATGAGGTAGAACAGAGAGAGGAGATAACAGGAGGATTCTCAGGGTTTGGAGAGAATCACCTAAAAATGTATTTCTGATGGGCTCTTATGCAGCACTGCTCAATCATTCACTAAGTGTGCAGTGAGAAAGAGGGAGAGTTCTGCAGTTATCAAGGCAGCCTGGCAATTAAATTCTGTCACTATTTCAACCAGTAGAGTGAGATAAGAGAGCGGAGAAAGAAAGACGAAGAGTCATTGAAAGAGGTTGGAAGTGGTCCGAGCATGCTGAGTTTTTTTTACAGCAACTCGGTACGTGGAAGAGAGAGAAGGTTGCAGGAGAAGGCAAAGAAGCAAATTGGGTGAACATGAATAAGGGAAAGTGCGAAATTGACCACTTGCAGTGGAAAATATGAGCAGTGGGAGTTAGAGCACTGCAGGTAATGGATGATGGACGACATTAAGGGGCGGAGAGCATGAAGAGAGAAAGAAAGGCCAGGTTTCAGTTTCAGTAAAACCAAGAGAGCAAAGAATGTGAGCCATAAAAAAAAACACAAAACAATCATGAAGAGAAGCACTGGCACAATAGTAGGAAAAAATGGGCAGAAAGTGAAAGTGTCTGTCTGGAGTAGGATACCGTGACCCTGAGTAGTGCAGTGACCCTGAAGGGGCCTACATTCAAGCCTCAACCATGCAGCAAAAACTAATTGCCTTCTTTTTTTATATGCTAAATGGACCAATTAATAGCTGTAATTACCTAGCATGCCAACGATCCAGGCCATGATGAAAACAAGGAAAGAAACCGGTGGCTGAGTGGCTCTTTAAGTTTATCAATACTTTGAATTTTCTGCATGTTAAAGACAATCGTAACGGAGAGTGCAGAGAATATTTTCCAAGTAGTGTAGAGAGGAGCAATGATTCCTTCGACAACTGAATAAAGAAATGTGCCACAGCTAATCATTATATCTCATTTCCCGAGGAGAGCTTGTCATAGTGGATTACTGATGGTGCAGGATAACAGCATGTCACTTAACCAGCCACCCCGGCATTGCAAACAGAAAACACCTTCGATGAAATACCGTACGTACATCTCAGAGCCTTCTGAACTCGCCGCAGCTTCATGGCTGTTCTGTATGCTGAGAACTTGATGTTGTTCAGATCCGCTAATAGAGGGAGAGAGAGAGAGGGAGATGGAAAGAGATTAGAGTAAATGAAAAGATGAGGGAAAACAAACCCATCCTGCACCACTCCACCCTGCCATCGAGGAATTACACATCACTATCTCTCCTTATGTTTATCACACCGCTGCAGAAATCATTAGCAGTGTATTGCATGGCTTATGTCCTCTCCTGTGTGTGTCTGTGCACATGCATGTGCGTCTCTAGCTGGGCATGTGTGTGTGCGACAGCGTGCCTATCTCCCCATACAAGCTCCCCATGTCAGATCAGATTAACAGTAAAACACATGATGTCGTTTAATCACAATTAATTAAAGGCTAAGCAAAAAGCAATCACAGCGCTGGCAAATTGGGCCTCGTAGGTTAATGACAGTAGCGATGTAGTCCCTAAGGTGTTTGAAATACAGGCCCCTTAATGAGCTGCGTGACAGGGCCTTCAAAGCAGAGGAGCGGTGGTGCTGTGCTGCTGCAGCCCAATGGGGGTCCTGGGCGACTGAGCACGACTCGGAGGGTGCTTTAATTGTCTCCTAACTCACCCAGCGCTTGGTACAGTTCTGTCATCTTTGGATGGTCCCAGCACGTTGTCTGGGCCTGATGGCTGGGAGAAGACAGAAAAAAATGAAACAATTTCGTGGAGTAGGCAAAGAATGGAGGTGCACATTTTCGGGCCAGAAAGATCAAGGTAAAAATGGAGTACAAATGAGCCGAGGGAGCAGAGACAGGCAGGTGTGGCAGACGGTAAATGAAGGGAGATCAGAGGGTAGTAAGTGAGAGAGAAAGAGGAGAAATAAGAGGGCAGGACAGGGCGACCATTGTTTACAAGACATTTCAGGCCTGTAAAGTGCAGACATACATGACAAAGAAATCAGGTTCAGGCATCAAAGTTAGATACTACTGCTGCTCTGCTGGAAATACATTGCTAGAGGCTTCCCTCAGAGGCATTACATGAAATCCAAACCCGCACACACACATCAAAAACATACATTTACACCACCTTCCTATCAGACTACTAGCTCTATGGGCATATTCAGAAAATGTACCTTGAAAAAAAAGATCCAATAAAAAAGGACAAGCGCAGCAAAATAAATGAGAAACTCCAAAGCAGGAAGTTTGCCAGGACCCAGGGGCCTTTTAGGGCAGCACTCATCGTTTTACCTGTGCGAGCGCTCATTGATTGGTACCCAATGAAGTGCTGCTCAGATAGTGCTCCCACCCTCATTGGTTCAGCAATACAGCCCATAAAGAATTGACTAGCAGACTAAAACAAGACCCACAAGATTCTGTTGCAGATGATTAAGAAATAGTCTGTAGAGGAACTGTACAAACGCTTGCACAGTTACAAACCAGCACACGCAAAAATACCATCCTCTAGGCATAAATACACACCTACACACACACACACACAGTTCATTGATAAAACCAGCAGAACTCTAAAGGTGAAATAGTATTGATGAGATAAATAGATAAACAGATGAGTGCTCTGGAAAATAGGGCTCTCAGTAGCTCAATAGAGTTTCCCTCTGAATCATTTAGTATGTATCTGCTTTCTTATGGTAACTCTGTACAAATGTTTGGGCAATGGAAAGATCTTTGAAAATGTGAAGCAAGTTGAATTCATCCTACTCTGCTGTTGAGTATGTTTGTATAAAGGACATGTTAACTCGCAACCCATCATTGAGGAAAACAATCCAAGCCTCAACCCTAAAACAATAGATCGCAGATGGAATAGATGGTATTATGGAAAACAGGATGTGTCTAAATGTGGGCTGGATTTTCCAGTTAGAGATGTTATTTAACTGGTTAAATATGGTTAAATGGTTTAATTTAGCTGGTATCTTTCTTCCAGACTTCTGAATTGTCGCCTAAGTGTCTCATTTTTTTATTCAAATATATCTGGTGCTTTGCTCGCTGATGTCCACTTTCCAGAATGGAAAAATAACCAAGCCAATCAGAGCTTTTTGGTGGGCAATTGTCAATACACATAGTGAAATGTGTCAAAAGTTGGATGAGCATTCCTCTGGAAACCCAGTACTAAAGTTAAATTAAGTTTTGACCCATCATTAAGCCCTGCAGTGGGTATCAGGCTGTACCCTGTCATAAATCTACTGGGCCCTCTGACAGGTGACACTATTCTCCATCCCAGACCTATAAAGTGCCTTTAAACTGTCTTTGAATCCTGAAGGGCAGATACTTGGCGTGGTTCACATTGGGAGTTTCTTTCCGTGCCAGAGTTGCAAAAATGTCAACAGAATAATCTGCCATAAAAATTGCAAAATAACCAAACAGAACACATTAACAGGTGTTAAACTGAACAAGGAAATTAAAACAAAAGGCAATTCAGTCTGATTATCAGGCTATAAAAGCTGGTACTCCTTATTGTTTCACCAAGGCCAAGAACACTGCCAGCCAGTCACAGAAGTAAGATAAGATAAGATAAGATAATCCTTTATTAATCTCTCAGCGGGGAAATGTGCATTGTTACAGCAGCATATAGGATAGTGCAATGGTAGGGACATATGTAAGAAAAACCAAGATATAATAAATAAAAACAATAAAGACCGTTATAAAAAAGCTACTAAAACTAAAAAACAACTATAATTTACAAATTTACAAATTCACAGAACGAAAGAAATAAAGGTAAAGGAACTATACTGTATTGCACATAGAGAGTGCAATACTTGCAAAAGTGCAAAAGTACTTTTGAGCATTTCTAGAAACAGCCTCTTTCAGTGGCATTTGGTGAGGAGCTGTGGAATCCAAATCCATTCAGAGAAAACTTAACCTTTGTGGGAAAAATGTAACCAATGTCCTCCACAGACAGATCATACAATAACTTATTTATGACAGGAATAACAAAATGAATGAATCCGGCCTCCTAACCTGCCATGGAAAAAGTACAAACATCCCCACAATGCAGACACTGACCCTGAAGTTGCACTTACTTGATGTAGTAGGGCACTTTGTTCGGGGAGATGGCACGCTCCCACGGTATCTGCACTGAACCTGCGCAAACACACAGAAACCAAATCAATTTCTAAATAGGCATGTCACGCATGAAAAGCCATTGTGCACAATGTCCCTGACAGCGTGTCCAGACGGGGTGTCCATTCAGACCTTCTTAACAGAGCGACTCTTGTGTACAACAGGCGCAGCAAAGCCAAAGAGACAAGTCTATTGTGTCGGGTTTCCACCGGGTGTTGGTTTGTTTGGCACGGCCTGATAGAAAACGGGAGGCAGAAGAGTCGGTGAGACGGGGTGACTGTGGCGCTTTAACCTGCCTCCAAACTGAACCACGGGGGGTTCAGCTGAGGATCAAACACTGCACTGGAGGAAGCAAGAGGCAGACAATACGCACTGATACAGAGGCACACATGCAACCATACACACACACACACACACACACACACACACCATGTCATTGTCCATTATTGTATTATGGCAGACTTGTATGTTATTGCATATGTGGAAAACACACACGTACAAAGACTGCTGAAGTAGACTCAGAGGTAAAAATACTCGATTACAGGTAAAAATCCTGCATTCAACATCCTACTTCTAGGACGTCTTATCAGTATTATCAGCGAAATGTACTTAGTATCAAAAGTAAAAGTACTCATTACGCATTATGTATGTCCCCTTTGACTGACCTATCATTACATATTATATTATTAGATTGTTAATACTGATGTATCAATGTATAAGTTGCATTTAATATTGCAGCTGGAAGTCATGTGAACTACTTTATATACAGTTTGGTAGTTTAGTCCAAAGGGTCACAAGATAACTGTTATAATATTTAACAATATATTGTATTTTATAAGATGATCTACTTTTGCAATGTAAAATCTTAATTTGAGCTCGTAGCTAGTGTTCCAGTAGCTGTCAGGTAAATGTATACTGGAGTAAAGAGTGCAATATTTCCCTCTGAAATGCAGTAAGGTAGCATACATGTACTCAGTTACATTCCATCGCGACACAAACCCAACCCACAAACTGTGTACAATAAGCACCATATGTGCTACGTGCTATATCAAGCAACACAGTGAAATATAAGCATCTTGGTGCATAAAAAAGCCAAACACAGACTCTAACCCAGACGTTCCTGCAGGGTGCAGTGGGCTGAGCTGGCGGTGGAGTAGCGCTATATAAGCCCCAGTGTGGCATCTCTGAGCCAGCGTGACAGCAGTAAAACTGGATGGGGCTGGCGAGGACACTGAAGGCACACAAGCATGCACCACTTCAGATACACTCGCACAGAGAGCCCCGCAACACACAGCGTTTCCATTTCTTCATCAGTTTAAACTTGGCAAAGTAAATCACATTTCTTCAGCCCCCCCCCCCTCCCTGCCGCCTCTCTGTAGCCTTTGAAGAGCAGCAGGTAAAAGAAGAGACGGAATTCACAAATATGTATCTCTGCTCAAATGAGAGCAATGGCTGTTGTGATGAGCATCGCTGGGGATGCTTATCGCAACAGCGTGCTGGAACTGATGAAGACAGACGAACAAAGCCTGCCAGCTCCACCTCTAACCCAAATACACACACACACACACACACACACACTGGCAGCGTTTAATAGCCTTATCACAACAAAACTGCAATACGCCTATTCTTCTTTTCATCCCCCTCCACACTCGGAGACGGTGCCTTGGCACAGCACGGCACAGATTGGTGTGCGACATGAGGTAACAACTTCAAATAAGCAGAAGAGGACTCTTACTGGAAAGGAAGTGCTGCGATCCGGGGCCAAAGTCTCTATGTGCATCCTGGAGCTGCTTCAGCCGCTCCTCTATGGAGCCCTGAGGACACACACACACACACACACACACACACACACATGCAGAGTTAAATCAAAGGGAATCACGCTGTTCATCCCTCTCCACCACAAATCCCCAAAATAGAAACGCACGCACACAAACCACCTGCTTCTCCTCCATTAGTTAACTGCGGAATATAAATTATGTCTTTTTCCTCCGCTGCCCCTCTTGAAGGACTTTGAAAGCCTTTGAAGAGCAGCAGGTAGGAAATAAAGACAGAGATTACAAAATAATATATTTTGTCGAAACGAGGACAACGGTTCCTGGTTGCAGTGTGAAAAAGAGCTGGAGGAAATGAGAGAGTTTGCAAAGCCTCGCATGTGTTGCGTCAATGACCGTGGAGACTGCACTGACAAAATTAAGTTTGCCACTGCTTTTGTAAAAGCATTTCGCATCAGTTATGTTTCCCACCAAATGGGATTTAGTCTGCCTAATCCTGGTTTACTTGAAATGTATTGGATTTAGCACATGAATCATTGTCAGCTGGATGTTTGAAACGCGTCCTCAAACAATGGGAGGTAAATCCACTCTTGGTGAGGTAGAGCTGCAGATAATAGAGGTGGAAGAGAAAGCAGAGAAATGTGAGGGGCCTTTAGACTTCAAAGGGAGGCAATGAGTCGCAGTGTGAAACGTCAGATATATCAAGTTAGCATTTCTCACTATACGCATGTCATCGCTCCCTCGCCAGAAAATAAAACAATATAATCTGGGCCGTGATTTAAATTGGATGGGACTAATATAGAGCATTGTCAATGTGCCGTGGAGATGTTACTGCCAACTGCGTGCCGTTGTACAATCTATTTGTTGTACAGGCAATTTGGGCTGCCATAAGGAAGACAAATGACTAAATTATCCATCATCGACAAATATTAGCAAATCAAATTTGGAAATATATTTTCGCTGGCGTCAGAGCAGCCAAAACCAACAGGGCACCGGATGTTGCTGGGACTTAGCGTTTATCATTTTAATTAAGAGAGAAATGGGAAACACAGAGGGGGGGAAAAAAGTTTCTCCATTCTGCTTGCTTTCACAGCGAAAGATAGCAAAGATGCCAGGTCAGTGCATCTTATTGCTTCGAAATTAATTAATGCGGATGAGTAGAGATAGCAGATAGACCTGGGGTGCAAGCAAGGCAGCTCAAATACACAGAAAATTAGTTTTTTTTCTTTTCTAAAACCAACACCTGTCTCTTCATATGTCACTTTGGGCTCTACTGATATCACAGAAACTCAGAGAACCATCCAAGATCTGGGAGATGAATATCTGCTGCTGACTAAGGACACTAAAAGCCTTTTTTTTTAATCAATGTTGATCACCAGGGGGGTTTAGAGGCTCTCGCTTACTTCCTGAATCAAAGACCAGATGAGACAGTACATATTGTAGCACACACGGCATCAAAGATTTAGCAGAAAGTGTCCTGTAAAATAACTTTTTCATGATGACTCGTTTTACCTCCAGTGCAAAGGGACATCAGTGGGGAGCAATTGATGAGCGACAATCCGTTCCTTAAATATATGAAACTGTGTGTGGTGACAATTTGTCTCCTTAATAATTCAGGCTCCAGGAAGTGTGTCATTGCAATTTTATGGAAGTGTGTCATTTTTTTTAATGCTTTTAACAATCATTTAAACTTAACTTAAACTCTGTCGTGGCCCTCATGAAAAAAAATACATTTTAATTGCAACAGAAGGAAGGTAGGCTACTAACCTGTATAAAAATAAGACTGACAGATGTTCCTATTTATATAGAAACTCATTCCATCCCACACATTAGAAAAAAAGCTTGCCTATAGCTGCATCTGTAGGATATGAAGTACCTCGCTGGTTTTTCGAGCAAAGACCACTTGAACTCAATCAGTTTGGTCAAAGGAGTGTCCTAAAAATGGATCAACACAGCTAGAAAGTGTCTTTTAACAAATCCACACTAATTCTATACAGTATGAAATACATACTAATCATTGTGGTATATTGTTTCAGTAGTTACTTTACATACATGTCAACGCACCATTTTATACTAACAGGAAATGATACAAGAAGTGTGACGTCAGATGTCAATCAAACTGCTACTTTGGAAAGATACTGCCAATTAGACATCAAAATATTTTTCCTAAGATCTAATACTCATTTATTTGTTTTTCAAGATTTTTTTGGAGCTGTTTCACCACCACCCACAGTTCATTTTTCAGCTGTCAGCTACTCCTCCGTTTCCTTTGTGCATTGTATTGTGGGAGAATAGCGTGCATCAATAGCACAATCAAAACGCGACTGCATTTAGTATGCATAATGTCTGGTTTGAGTATACTTTATTTTGACATTTTTCTAATGTTAAAACCCTACATGCTAAAATCCTGTTTAGAATCAGTATGCAGTATGGGACACTGCGTAAGAGTCTAAGACGCTTGGACACAGCAGCACTTTGAGCAAAAGGCTAACATCAGCATGCTACAATGCTCACGGTGACAATAATAACATGCTGATGTTTAGCAGGTATAACATTTGCAGGTATAATGTTCACCATCTTGGTTTATTGTGTTAGCATGCTAACATTTGCGAATTAGCACTAAACACAAAGTACAGCTGAGGCTGATGGGGATGTCATTAGCTTTGAAGGTATTTAGTCAGAAACCACTATTGACCTGATGATGGTGCTATAGGGAAAAGCAGGGGATCATCAAAGTCATTAAGATGCATTGTCAGGGGACCATAAATGTCTGTGCCAAGTTTCATCCCAATCCATCCATTAATTGTTGAGATATTTCAGTCTAGACCAAAGGACAGACCAACCATGCTGCTAGCATGGCTAAAGGCTACCTAAATCGACCTAAATCCTTCCATTAGCTGCTACCATGATATTCCAACCTAAGCCAAGATGTTGAGAAAATGTTCAGAAAGCACCAGCATGGTGTAGCTGTGATTACAAACAGTCCACTAGGTTTCAAATGGAGGACAAAGGCTTAAGTTGAAGTGATCGACTTTATCTGCTTCACTCAGAGCAGAGATCATGGAAAAAACACTGGCTTACAAATCAAAGCCACAGCTAGTCTGTACTCATCTGCTCTGTTTTGTTCCGTTGTGTTCTCCCCATGAACTGTCTCATTCTGGGCTATTACAAGGCCACAGAGGCAACATGAAAGCAGTAAAGAGTCAGGGAGCAGCGAGTAAGCAAAGTGGATACTGGAAATTCATTTCTCAGAATTGTTGAAGGGACGTTAAAATCACCGTCAGACGAGGGCGAGGGAGACAGAGAGGAGGAGAGGCTGGAGTGGCAATTAAAACATTATGACGAGGCCACAAACGACAGGCTGTGGAGAGGGTGTCATGAAGGTTATCTAATGGGAACAGGATGTTCGAACATGAGGTGTAGTGACGGCTGAGTGGGGTTTTGTTGTGCTTGTAGGAGCGCTGGTGGAGAAAGTAGTCTAAAGCTGGAAAATTGCACGCTGCAGAGTTACAGAAATGCTCACTGGATAATGCATCCATACATTCAGCTAAGCATCGCGGGGGGAGGCCTGTCCAGTTCAATGAATCCAAGGCACTTTATTCTTGAAAATTTTAAAAGGCTTTAAGAGTGAGTACCTTGGATTCATTGAAGATTTGCCCTCTTCATGTACATGCATGGGTTCAAATCTTTACACATTTCATTTTCAAGAATAAGTTAGTTATTCTCTCTCTCTCTCTCTGTCTATATATACATATATACACACACATATATCTATATATAGCTAAAGAACACCATGTTTTTCTTGTCTCCTTTAAGTGTGTTCACAAAAAAAAAGTGAGCTCAACTCATCTCATGAACAAAGTGCTGCTGAAAAACAACAGCTGTTAAAAAACAGGTCCATACTGAGACTAGTCTGTTAAAGCTGTTAATGTAAACTCAAGACGTGCTGCAGCTGCTTTACAGTAAACATATAATAATAAAGGTTAGAAAAAGATGTACAGAAATATAACTGTACAGCCTGTATTCAAAAGGTGAGCAGAAGAGTTAAATAGTTAAATATTCAAGATTTGTTGTTAGGGAGCTAGAGGTGGAGCTTGCACACTAATGTACATTTTATGTCTTTATTCAATAGCCGACTGTAAGGAGACGACTGAAAATGACGGGGAAATGGTCGGTGCCTCAGCCCCTAGACCATCAGCCTGTAATGTTCAGATTGACACTACTTTCCTAACTGGACAATTGTTGATATTTCACATGCATATGGTGTTATGAACCATAGTCCAGTGGTTTTAATGATCCCTGTGAGTAACTGGCATTTATCTATCAGCTCGCAAACCTTCTCTGAGAATTTGTCACCACACACACACGTCCCTTTATCCAACCGCTGACACACCGACGTCCTTCACAAGCTCGGAAAGATATAAGAGACATAAAGCAGTTGGAAGCCTGAGGTGCTGGCTCCATTGGAGCCTCATATAAACCCTTAACTTGCATGAGGACAAAAAATAGCACATGGAATCACTCGTTAATGCCTCGCTTAAATTTGACTTCTGGAAAAGCTGCTGCTGACAATGTCAAACAGAAAACATGGACCTGTCAGTGAACTCTACCTGAAGCACTTTCCATCTGCTGTTGAGATGCTCCAGGGCGCGGGCATTCTCCATCGACAAATGGACATCAGAGATAGCCAGCTGGTGGGCCAGATCATTGATGTGCTTCATGCCCTCCTTCACCTGGGTCAGCTCCTCCTTAAATAACTGGAGTACGAGAGAGAGCAGCGTACAGAGAGGTTGATGGAAAAGACAGAAGAGAAAGAGAAAACAGCTGAAATACAAAACATATTAAATTTAGAAAAATATTAGACACAGGCAAACATCCAGTCTGGACAAACTCCACTGAAATCAATTGAAATGCGATCCATTAGTGTTTATACATCAGCTCTGTTTTAGAAACGATTTGGCAGCAGCCATGGATCAAAGAAAAACAATGTATAATGATATGGGAATCGCATCAGTGTCTGATCATAGTAGATTTGATGTGTGAACAATGAGGGAAACCAGGGAGTTTATAAAGTAAACGTGCAGTGTGGGTGTGTAGGAAGCTCATGTGTACATACGGCAGTCTGTTTATTAATCATTTTGCACTGTAGGGTGTATGAAATCAGTTTTCAGTATTTCTTTTTTAGTTTGTGAAACTTAACCGTGCGGAACTCGAAAGAAACATATATCTAAAAGTGGGCAAACAAAGACGCCCGATAAATAAATAAAGAGGACATAATTGTGACAAGAATATGTTCCCGTGTGACATGTTTTTACTATAATTTTTTTTGGCACTGATGTTTTTATTTGACAGCACACAGTGGAGACATAAATAAAAGATTGGAAGTGAAAGGTACTGTGCGCCATTCAAAACTAGCAAGCTGTGACTGCATGGCATGAACTCAGCCCTAGGATCGCCTGAAGTCACACGATTTTTAGGGATTACTTCCCTGCATTTTCTTCCGTTTGAATGACAGGATCTGGATTCTTGTAGAAATATTCAACTCCGGCACATTAATATAATGTTCAAACACAAATGTGGCTGAAATCAAATTAAGGTTTTCTTGTTCACCATGATGGATGATCTACTGTAGCTTGAGCAATTTGTAACCCTGTGGAGGCTGTTCGTCACACTGCGTAGATGTGAAATTCACCAAATGGCTTCTTTTAATGGCAGGAAATGAATCCCTGATATCTGCAAATGTGCTGACTGAGTCTTGACACCAGCGGGAACGATGTAAGAGGGAGAGGCCACAAAAATGACAAGCAGAAATGTAAAAAATGCATCAACCTTATATGTGAGGATTTGCTGCTTTTCTCAGTTCCATGTGATAGTAAACTGATATCTTTTGGTTTTGGACTGTTGATCGGACAAAACAAGGCATTTAAAGATGTCAGTTTGGGATTTTGGAAAGCTGTGAGAGGCATTTTTTATAGTCATTAATTTATTCAATCAATATTGAAAATAAGCCTTAGTCGCAGCCCTATATCCATGTGTCGGCTTTTGCATGTGTCTGTGTGTAAATGTAAATGAGTGAGAGACTACAGATGAGGCCAACTGACAAGCCTGCCCTAAAGACCGAGCTGAGCATGTGCTGGCTGTGACAGGAGTCCAAACACTGACATGATCATTGTGAAGTGCCCTCACTTCTAATGAACAGCGCTGCACAATTACAGGCAGCGGCGGCGCTCGGCACTCCATAATGACTAAACCAATGACCTGCCATTTGTTTAACAACATCTATTCGGCTGAGGATTGTAACCCCTGCCATCTCACCGTGTCAGTTTGAAGTGCCACGTCCTTGTCATCATCTGTCAGATCACCGCTGCTCCGACAGGCATGTGTACGCAGGCAACCAAAACAAACATTTTAAAGCTACACAGCCTGATACAGATCTCTCACTTATTTGTGAGTAACATATCACTGCCGTGTCTTTGTGATAAACAAAACAAAGAAAAAAAAGCTGAATGTCACTGTTTTGATGTTTGTCAAAGTCAAACTGTCACAACATGTGCTTTTTCAGGGTTAGCCGGAGGCGATTATCTCAAAGGAGACAATTAAGTTACTTCATAGGTGAAAGCAATTTATATCTGGAATTCATGATAATGTGTCTGCATGTACAAGCGAGTGTGTACGAGAGAGAGGGAGGAGAGTGTGTATGTAAAGTAGTGTGGTTTTCTGTGTGTGTCTACCTTGGTTGCGTCTATGTGGTCCTGCAGAGAGTCGATGAAGAGGTCTCCCACAGGCTCCCAGGCGTCCCTCACCCCCTCTGCCTGCTCCAGGGCCACTGCCAGCTCCTCCATCGCTGCCTGGATCTGGAGTAGACGCTCTAATGTCCTCTCCATGTGTCTGGGGGTTTTGTTAAAAATATAATTGCTCAACTGCGCCATTAAAATTTGGAGCTAATGCGAGCAATACCCAAAAAATCTATCAAAATCCACAGAGCGTACAGTCAAACACGTCATTCATTCAAATTTACAGACGGTTGTTTCAGCAGGGCTATGTGCAAATTATTTTATACAATAATTTCAATCTAAATGCCTTTTCTTCGAAACACATTTTAATATTCTGAACAGTAAGCTCTGAATTTTCAATAAGAATAAAACTTGATAAATGTGTTTTCCTAATTGTTGCTGTAATGGATTATATTTGCCACATTGTGTAATCAGGTTATGGTAATTGTATTACGAGTAATGTATTGCTGCATCACCCTCCTATGCATCAACACACACACAGTCACACACAGTCTCATACACACACACAGTCACAGGGAGAAATAACACTCGACTTTATGGCTCTAAAGGTTACAGGCATATTGCTGTTGTATGGTCTTTTTTTGAATAATCTTTTTATTATTCATTCACATTTTCATTTGCATATAGCCAAATTATTTTAAAAACAAAAAAAGAGAGAGATTGTCAACAGCACTGACATTTACAAAAAGCGAAAGTAAGAAACAAATATAACACAAACAATGAATAAATAAGAGCCAATTTTCACCCCTTGTCAGGCACCACAACATTTATATTCATGCAGGATTCAGTTCTTCACTCATGAGGGGAAAAAAAAGTATTAACTCCAAAATCTTTGGTTTTAGGTAACAAAGAAAAGCCAACTTGTTTTGCTTTTGGATTTCAAGAGCAAATGGACTGTAGAATTAATTTCCTTACTCCCCGATGACCTATAATTTTTAATTTAATAAGAAATAATCTCCAAAACTGGAATTGAAAGGCTTTCAGAGGACAAAAAAAGAACTGATTTCTGACTGAAAGTAAACTTCTTAGTTAACTACTGACCTTGAAAACTTGCATCATCATTACTCTAAAAACTCTTTTCTATCCACCCTTTAATATTCAGCTAGGGCTTTTACAACTACTAGGCCCAATAATAAGAGGAGTGCAGAAACCTGCAGGTGGAATAAGTGTTCAGACACTTCATTTAAGTAAAATTATCAATACAAGAATGTGAAAATACTGTATTCAACATCCTACTTAAGTAAAAGTACCAGTACAAGAATGTAAAAATACTCTGTTACAAGTAAGAGTCCTGCATTCAACATACTACTTAGAGACTTTGACCTCTTTGGGCCTCCATCAATTATTCAAATAACACCAACTTTAGAGGTGAAATGTCTTTTTGGTGGAACCGCTAACAACTTGAAAACATCTGAAAGAGACTCAAACTAGACATGGATTATTTTGTAAGCGTTAACAAACTGAAACGGTTGGGAACCACTGGTTAAATCATGTTTTTTTATTTCATGTAAAAGAATCATCTGTAAAGTAACTTGTAACTATAGCTGTCAGATAAATGTAGAGGAGTAGCAAGTACTATATTTCCCCCTGAAATATAGTGGACAAAAGAAAGTACCTGAGTAAATTTACTGTCCACCACTGCAGAACCCACACTATCTGTACAGGACATGCTCGATGTAAAACAAGCATCTGACCTGTGGCGGTCCACACAGCGTGCCGTCAGCTTTTCCCACAGGTCACTGGCCACGTTCGCCTGCTTCCACACCGAGCGACTCACATTCAAGATCCGCCGACGTGGAGACACCTCTGCAGAGGGTGGGAGAGTTCATACAGTGCCACGCAGGGGTAAAAGGATAAAGGTGCAATGGAGGACATAAAAAAATAAAGCAGACAGAGACATAACAAGGTGGAGAGGAGAGCAAGGGGTTAGAAGTCAGACAACAAGAAGAGCAGCGATTGGAGAAGGATGGTACACCAACTCTCCATGAAAGGAAAGAAAGAGAAAGGAAGAAGGCGAAACAAGATGGAGACACAGGGAGAACACAGTAAGGTAGATACAGTATTCCCCAGGTGAGCCTCCCGTGTTCAGAAACAAACATCACGAAGAGGACGTGTCGAGCTTGCTGTATTATTGATCTGGGCAGATGGTACTGTAGAGCTGCTGAGCTACAGCTAATTGGCCCCGACCCGGATACTTTCCCTAAACTCAGTGTGGCATCAGAGGATGGATCACTGCTAATAACTACTAATGGAAGATTTCACCTGCATGGGTCCCACCAAATGAACTCTGGGGCTTAGCCGAGCGAGGTTGTGAGTATGATATTTTGGCTGGCGCAGCAGTTGGCACCGAGTATGAAGAGAGCAGACCTTTTCCATCGGTCAGGGTCTCTTCTGGCTCCTGGAAGGGGTGCTGAGCCAGAAAGGCCTGGGCAGACTCCAACACTGAGTAGATGAACGGCCCGCGAGACTTGACATCCTCCATGAACGCCTGCCGGGAGACAAACAGAGAGGGGAGAGTATGAAAGACATAAGCTGTTTCCAAAGTGCTGCTTCAGTCAGGAAGAATGCGTCCTGCAGGTGAAGCTGAACCTGAACCTACTCCCCAAACGAGATAGCCGACAGTAATGGTGCATTCAAGTGCTGAAACTATTAGCCAAACAACAGAAAATTACAAGAAACAATTCTGATTACTGAATAACGATAAACTCATTCAATTAAATAGAATATCTTTGGGTTTTAAACTGTTGGTCGGACATTTGAAGACATGTCACGAACAATTTTCTGGCATTTTATGGACTAAACAATGAATCACTTACTCGGAAAAATAATCAAAAGATGAACGAAATGATAACGAAAACAATAGTTAGTTGCAGCAAAAGGAAAGTTTTTGTAAACTGAGCCAAATTCAATGATCCCCGAGTATTATGATGTTTCTGGCTAATAGTGTGTGGTAAATGGTTAATGGTAAATACATTCTTCTATATTAGTCCCATCTCAGAATCTGTTATATTAGTCCCATCTCAGAATCTGTTATATTAGTCCCATCAGAGACTTTAATAGGCTACCAGACAAACAGCAATGGCCAATTGATTTATATCCATTTAAATTGATTTAACAATTTTTTCTGTATTTGAATCAACAGTGTACAGGGAGCGAGTGTTAGAGATTATAAAGCCCTCAGGCACACACATATTTTTTTTAGCCTGTATAAATAAACTGGCTTGGCTTTCATTTATCTGTAATTCCCAGTGATTCACAACGTGTCCAGGCTGTTAACAAGAACAAACAGCAGAGTTTATGTCCGACTTCCATTATTCACATCCTGCAGTGGCGTTTTCATTGGTCTACTTCAAGTGATGTATCACCTGTGACCGATGACCACCTGAGTGGAAATACTCGGCACATAAAATGGGGTGATATTTCCAGTCTTTGCGAGTTGACCAGGATCGCCTGTGCGCACCATTAAGCGACTGACCAGCTCACAGTAGGTTACGGGATGCTGACACGTGTTTTATCCTCCAAATTTGGGCTGAAGAAGACTGGATTTCCTAGTTGCATTTGGAGGAGCTTTGTCAGCCTGTTATCAGATAATCATTTTAGAAATGGAGACTTTGGAGGATCCTTTATTGTGACACAACAATACAAATTCAGAAGTGGGGGAAAAAAGCCATTGTTGCAACAAATGTCAGTTACACAGTAATATCTTTAAAATGTTTGATAACATTAACAAAAATAAGCTACCATAATCTACATGTCATACCAGAACAAATGAGGCCGTAGCAGAAAAATCCCTGAGTGTATTGAATTGAGGGTGTGTTTTATTGTTTTTGTATTCTTTAAATATTCAAAAGTTACATACAAATGGGTTACCTATAGGAATCACTGAAGACACACACACTAGCAGTGACCTACTGGTAGCACCACTTGAGATGACATGGTTGTCTGCTTGTGATGAGAGCCCTGGGCACAATAAGAGACCGAATCTACTGGGAGCACTGGTCAACTGGCCCACTCACACAGAAGAGGCAATTAGCTTGAGAGCCCAGCTCCACTGGTCCACATTCAACAGCACTCCCTATGTAAATTACAGAAGAGGAGTTCAGTGTGCAAGAAGACACACACACACACACACACACACACACACACAATACTCCAGCACTGAGCAGATACCCAGAGCCTCCCCAGGGCATTGAAGAAAGCCAGTGTGTCAACCTTCTTCATTCTTCTACGCTAATCTTTGTTCTGTATAAAACACACTGCAGGTGTGAGAATTAATGCCAGGGATATCCCCTCTCTTCAAAGTAATTTATTTAGGTGAAACCAGCGCACTCAATCCTCTTACGGTATGAAGAGATTACAATTTCAGCTGAAAATCTACATTACTAGCTGGAATTAGTGGCATTGTGCAGTGACAGTGTTTCAGTGCCTATTTAAAAACCAGGACCAGAGCCCGGCAGGCCTGATAACACCCAGCGAGTTAAACTGAAAGCCCCCCAATGAAACACCAGCAAACACCAGCCGGCACCGAGCAAACATGCAAAAGTGTGTAACGGTGGGGAGCTGCGGCATGAGATAAGATTCCCAGTGCAACAGTCATGGAGAAAACCCTGCTGTCTGTCTTTTCACCTCTTCCTCTCTCACTCTCTTTCTCTAAGCACAAACAAACTCGCTCCTCAGCCTCACAATCCTTGCTTCCTTCCTTTCCTTTTGCCCTCACTTCATCCTCTCTAGCTCTCTATTCTCTCCATCCTCTCTTTAGCTGCTTTGCTGCCCAAAGAGGAGCTGAGCCACGGATTCCCTGAGCCAGCTGTCATGTTAAAACTTTAATTCCAGCTAAATTTCACACTCAGAGGCTTCATCTTTGGTTGAAGGAACATTAAGAGCGAAGCCTTCAGATCAGATTAAGATACATTATGCATGGAGGAGAAAAAGTCAGAGGGAGGAAATGACTTAATTGACTTCGTCTAAACATGTTGATGGCGTCCCTTTTACTCCTCCCTCTGGACGGTCCCCTCTCAATGTGCCTCTGATATCACGGAGGAGGATGTATTCTCATTTCTTTTTCCCTCTCAGAGAAGATTCTGCAGCAAATCCCCCCCATGCCAAAATGCTCACTTATCCCAGCACCCAAAGAGCCCTCACAAACATATCCTCCCACCCAAACTCCCCTCCATCACCACCCCAAATACACACACAGCGAACCTGCTCCCAAACCAATACACATGCAGATGCACACACACACAAAAATGTAGCACAGAGGGAGCTCATCCCACACACAAAAACGACATCAGAATAAATCCACTTAAGATCAATAATTCACATTTCTTAAAACGCTTTAATTCTCTATAGAAAACTGGGATGCAATTTCCCTCTCTGCATTGTCGGAAAAGTTTTAGAGCGACCAGACGCTCGAGAAACCGAGGCATCTTGGATAATAAAGGCACACTGTACTGAAAATGGTACATTTCAGAGAGGAGAGGGAGAGGAGAGGAGACATGTTAAACTGTGAGTACTATGAGTGACTTAGTGGAGGCTTGTGCAGCACTAATGTTGGGAGGTTAGTTTTGGGAAGAGAGAACAGGAAGTGTGGCTTTAACGCGTGAAAAACACACAGGATGTATGACAGAAGAGAGATGAGAAATTATGAGGGAGAGGAAGTGGGACAGAAGTAACTACAGGATAGTGTTAAGTGTTGTTGTTTTTTTCCGTTGTCCTTTTAATTCTGATTTCACAGAGCGCCTGTCGAGGTGGGAGCTGGAGTCGGTTTAACCTCTCACTGTCGATACAAGTCGCCTCTCAGAGACACTGCACAAACTGACAGCACGGAAAATTGGAAAGAGGGTGGAAAGGGAAACTCTGCTGTACTTACAGAACCAATTACGAGTGTATGTGTGTGTGTGCGTGTGAATGTAGGCTACTGTATGTGTGTGTGTGTGTGTGTGTGTGTGTGTGTGTGTTTCTGCATGTCTACACCAGTTCCAGTTTCTGAGATACATCTTCCACAACTAAGGTGATATACCGGGAAATGAAAGAACATCCTGAGCATCCCAGGTAGCGTCTCTCCAGATACTTTAACACAGAAGCATCAATTTTAACGGTTCCACCCTTCACACACAAGAACATTTTAATGCCTTCATTTGAATCTTTAGTGTTTTCTTGATTTAGATATCATGGTACCTCAAAATTGTTTTATTCCAAAGATAATAATGCATTATACTGACAGTTGTGTGGAGCTATTTTTGAACAGGCCAACAATCTGTAACAGTAAGACACACACACACACACACACACACACACACACACATACATACACACACATACATACACACACACACGTGCCTGTTGGGCAATTCCTGTCTGTACCAACTTTATGAGAGTCTCCCCCCAACACAGCGCACACAGGGCTATATAACATGTCAATTAAAAAGATTTCAGTGGAGAGACTTTCCTCCCTTAAAGACATCCTGGGATTTTTGTTATTGTCCCACCAGTGGATCTCATAACACACAGGAAAGCCATTTATTTTCTTTTGATCTGCTCAATAAAACAAAAGTTACTGACATAATATTGAACCTCCAATCAGTCTGTCAACTTGCTAAATTAAAGAAGTTTGACATAGAGGAGCTTGCAAATTGACTGTATATATATGTATTTAAGGCTACCAGTGACCAGAGGCTTGCTGCTCAGTGTGTGTTCACGCAAGTCGAGAGCCTCAAACACCCGACACACATATGGTGCACACACAGAGGTGTCTTCATTTGTTGCCTGGTTAGACCTCTTCTCTGGACTGTGTGGGCATTTAACGTTGTGCTTGACTGATATCTCCTGTTAGTTTTGTTGCACCTCCAACAACCTTTAACCTGAAAAAAAAGTCAGTCTAATCAGCCAAAATAATGGAACACACTTGTGTGGGTGTGCAGAGCCTTTAAAGAGAAAAAGATCATCCCCATGAGACAAAACTCCTCATTACGCTGTGTATAGTGTGTATAGCTGTAGTTAAAGGTCCTGAGCAGATACACAGGTGTTTCTTTTTTATTACTGATAAGAATAGACTCATTTGACAACAACAATATATATAATAAATCTTAAATTCTTATTCACTAAAGCAACAGTAACTCTTGATGTCTTGTTGGGTGACTTCCAGTGTCATCCTTAATTTCCTTTCTGGGGATCAATAAAGTTTTATATTACTGTATTCTGAGAAGGGTGACAAACCTTTCTGTCATCTTTTGTCACTGCTCTCCACTGCGGCTGCTGCTTTTGTGACATATATCCTAAACAAGCTGTTAAAGGTGTACGTTGTCCTGCTATAAAAAAGTGCAACCAAACTAAAATCAATTGAGCGCAGTCTGCACACGCCAACACAGACCTGAGACCACGTCTAGGAAGACAAAATAAATTAAAGACGTGTGTGGGTAAGAATATAGGGATCGAAGAAGCCTGACGTATGTTGCAAATGTTATTTGTTGTTCCTGAAAGGGAAAATAAATAGACGACATTTCAGTTTAACTCCTGTCACTGTGTCCTGCAGAATCAGTTGACAACCGGTAATCTAAGTCAAATTATGATCCCAGGTTTCAGAGAGAGTATTAGTCTCCTGCCCTTAAGATGATGAAAATATTTATTGGAAAGATAAACAAGCGCTGATTTGTGCCATGATCAATAAGGCCTCAGTCTCTCAGTTTGTGAGCTTGTGTGCCCTTCTATCCACACAAGCCCTTGAAGGGATTTACAGGCCAGTTCAAATCACTGAGCCATGGAGGAATTATCTGAGAGGAGGAGGAGGAGGAGGAGGAGGAGGAGGAGGAGGTGGTGGTGGTGGCTCACTCCGCTGTCAGCAACTCTAACTGATGTTCCTTAAAGCCTTAAACTTTAAAACTGAAAAAAAGAAAAAAAATGTTATAATGGCCACCAATCCTATCAGCTTACCACTGAGCAACAAGAAGGTCACAATCCCGCCTCTGTGTTTGGGCGTTGGTGTGCAATGAGGCTTCAGAGATGAGAAAAAGGCTCGTTAGCAGCCTTTATTCAGCACACACATAACTGATCACCATCAGAAACTCACAACAAAGAGATGAAAGAGGTGAAACGGTTAATCCTCGTGCGGCTCACAGTGTTTATTTACCAAAGAGTCACAGACTTTCTTTAAAATCATGGTTGCGCTGTGCAGATTGTGTGTCTGTGTGCTGTTGCCCTTTGTCCTGCTACAAAATCCCACAGGCCACAGCTGTGAATTAGAACATGCCTGGTTAAATAAATCACAGGATGGTCAAATGTTGGAAACATTAGAGCTCAGGTGAATGTCTTCAAATAAAAACTGCTGCATTATCATTCAGTCTAGAGCTGAATCAGAACTATTTTGATAATCGATTCATCGTTTTAGGACAAATTTCAACCAAAAATGCAAAACATTTGATGTTTCCAGCTGCACAAATGTGAGGATTTGCTACTTTTCATTGTCTTACATTGTAGTAAATGGGATATATTTGCTTTTAGGTCGTTTGGTCAAAGAAAACAAGACATTTGATGACATCATCTTGAGCTCTTGGAAATTGTAATGGAGATTTTCTTTACTGTTTTCTGATGTTTCATACACCAAATGATTAATCGAGAAAATAATCGACAGATCAATCCATGAAAATTAGTGTTAGTTGCAGCCCTAGTTCAGCCTAGTCAACTGAGTATAAGCTCATTACTAATTTTCTTGAAGTAACAGTGAAACAGCAGTTAAGAGAGGGATTTAAATCAAATCCCTCAGATTTAATTGGATCGCTCAATAGTGGGTGTATGACTGGATTCATTTATGTCTACACCACTGAGTTCAAGATGAGTCAAAACAATTTTTATTTTTTACATCAAGAGAAAAGAGAAGGATCTTAGCATTAAAAAATACTGCAATTTTTTTTACATATATTTGACATACAACAAAACTGAACGCTTAACACAGGATCAGAACTAGGTAAATCATTTTGTTTATTCTACGGTGTCTTTATAAACCTCTCATTTCCAGAAACGATGTATTTACACTTTTAGAACTGACCCTCGACACAAAGCCGCACCTCCATCAATAGCATCAATGACAGCTGAACTTGGAGAAAGTTTCTATCTAGTCTAACTATCTAGTATCGACTCACGCTGGACAATAAACTCAGCATTGATCAATATCTGTGATATCTACAAAAAGCTTCCAGCGAAGACTCTCTGTTATCTGCAAACGCTCAGTTCTGTTTCTCCCCTTCTGTTGCTGCTCTGTGAAATTGCATCCAACTCACGATACCCCACGTGTGTCTTTACCATGTTCACTGTCTCCAGCAACAACAAATTCACCCACTTACCACCCACCACAAACACTGTCTCCAAAATCATTGGCCTCCCAAACCTCCAGCCTCTCACATGTCAGTGACAGAGCCATCACACGCGTTGCACAGATCATAGCACACGACCTTGAGCACACCCTCAGTCCATTTCTCAAACTGCTCCCATATGTATGGAAAAGGGCACTCTGTACTGTAGCAGGAGTCTCGTCCTCTCAGCCACACCCTAACCCGAACCCAGTGAAAGCATCTGTATATGTCTGTTTTTATCTCTATGTATCTATAGACTCAATCTATCTGAGTACGTGTGTGTTTTTTATGGGTGTATATACACTATATTGCCAGAAGTATTCACTCACCCATCCAAATAATTGAAATCAGGTGTTCCAATCACTTCCATGGCCACAGGTGTATAAAATCATGCACCAAGGCATGCAGACTGTTTCTACAAACATTAGTGAAAGAATGGGTCGCTCTCAGGAGCTCAGTGAATTCCAGCGTGGTACTGTGATAGGATGCCACCTGTGCAACAAGTCAAGTCGTGAAATTTCCTTGCTCCTAAATATTCCACAGTCAACTGTCAGTGGTATTATAACAAAGTGGAAGCGATTGGGAACGACAGCAACTCAGCCACGAAGTGGTAGGCCACGTAAAATGACAGAGCGGGGTCAGCGGATGCTGAGGCGCATAGTGTGCAGAGGTCGCCAACTTTCTGCAGAGTCAATCGCTACAGACCTCCAAACTTCATGTGGCCTTCAGATTAGCTCAAGAACAGTGCGTAGAGAGCTTCATGGAATGGGTTTCCATGGCGAGCAGCTGCATCCAAGCCGTACATCACCAAGTGCAATGCAAAGCGTCGGATGCAGTGGTGTAAAGCACGCCGCCACTGGACTCTAGAGCAGTGGAGACGCCTTCTCTGGAGTGACGAATCGCGTTTCACCATCTGGCGATCTGATGGACGAGTCTGGGTTTGGCGGTTGCCAGGAGACCGGTACTTGTCTGACTGCATTGTGCCAAGTGTAAAGTTTGGTGGAGGGGGGATTATGGTGTGGGGTTGTTTTTCAGGAGCTGGGCTTGGCCCCTTAGTTCCAGTGAAAGGAACTCTGAATGCTTCAGCATACCAAGAGATTTTGGACAATTCCATGCTCCCAACTTTGTGGGGACAGTTTGGGGATGGCCCCTTCCTGTTCCAACATGGCTGTGCACCAGTGCACAAAGCAAGGTCCATAAAGACATGGATGAGAGAGTTTGGTGTGGATGAACTTGACTGGCCTGCACAGAGTCCTGACCTCAACCCAATAGAACACCTTTGGGATGAATTAGAGCAGAGACTGAGAGCCAGGCCTTCTCGTCCAACATCAGTGTGTGACCTCACAAATGCGCTTCTGGAAGAATGATCAAAAATTCCCATAAACACACTCCTAACCCTTGTGAAAAGCCTTCCCAGAAGAGTTGAAGCTGTTATAGCTGCAAAGGGTGGACCGACGTCATATTAAACCCTATGGATTAAGAATGGGATGTCACTTAAGTTCATATGCGAGTCAAGGCAGGTGAGCCAATACTTTTGGCAATATAGTGTATGTATCTTTGTCATGAGTGAGTAGATATATCGTGGAAATTAATTTTCCCTTGGACAGAATAAAGTCTTATCCCGTCAATATTTGCACTGGAGAGGTATCATCGTCCACATTACCTGGTGGAACTCCCTCTGGTGCTGGACGGCCCCCACGTCGCCTCCTATGGGCAGCTGCTCCGACAGCTCCTCGTCCTTGGCTGTCAGCCATTCTATGATCTCCTGCAGGGAGAGCTGCAGCTTCCCGCTGTTGTCTGAGAAGGCCTCAAGCCGCACCCTGCCAACACACACACACACACAGTTAGTTCAGCAAACAGTAACGTCCAACACAGCAACCAAATACTGCAGATGACATTTGGTCACTGCCTCCCACTGTCCAGAATGTCAACACAGTATTAGCTTTGATAACAACCAAAAACTTTGCACATCTATTTCATGAGACAGGTACGTAGGAGAGGACGAGTGGATCAGAAGTTGCAAAGTAACTCCCACACACTGTTTAATTTAAAATAAATGTATAGACCTTCATTTTGCCTGATGAAGGTCTAGCACCACTTAAACTTAAAAGAACAGTCCCATCGCACCACAGCAGTATTAATGTTGTCTCGATAGCTAGTTAGCAAATTAATTAACTGTCATGGGTTTGTTTTAAATACAGCGCACTGAGGAAGGACTCGCACACAGACAGCAAAAAAGCAATTCAGTTTATCATAGTTTATAGTTTACACCTATGGCAACCCCAGCCGTGCACACTGAGATATCGCCTGTAACACACACGTTAGTCCACATCCTCCAAGCCTTTTAATTAAAACTGAAACATACTGTCACAACAGGTCAATCGCCTCTGTGTTAGCTGTGATGTTAAGTGTAAGTATAGACAGAATTGGGTGACATCTGAGCCGAACTATGCATTTCCGCACTTCAAAAACACTATTTCTTAACACAGGATACTACAACTGTGTATCTAACTGCAGCAGTGTTAACTCACCGTGCTGATAGTCACAACAGAACAAGCAGACAGTCTGTATGTTGTGGCACATGCAAGACAAGGTGAGAGGCACTGAGTCACAGGTTAGTGTTGCTGCAGGTTTGTTGGACTAAATCAGAAACAAATAACAGAGAGAATTTATCAGCTTGCCACCTGCCAGCAGCATGAGAGACGTCTGGGGGAACCACTGCTCTTGTATCAGTGGCACAGCTGGCACTAAAGGGGTGGGGGAGCAGAGTGAAAGCGTCCCAGTATTTCAATTACACACCAGAAGCAGCACTCAAATATCATTATTCCTGCACATCACAATTTGCCAGCACTGTCACATCAGACATGATGAGTGGGAGCGAGAGCAAGAGTCAGAAAGAGAAACAGCCAGCCTAAGTGTCACTGCTCACATCTGAAAATGGGGGGGAACATTGCAAATATGTAATTGGACTGATATTCACATGAAAGCACGAGTGAAGTCAGCAGAACACCGTAAGATTTCTGACAAAAACAAACTGTAGGTACTGCTGAATAAGGACTGCAAGAAAATGCTCAACCATTATCTCTCAACCTGCACCATTAGCATGCCACCACCTGCAATGTCACGTTAGCCACTGAAAAAGAACTGTAAGGCAATTTCCTGCTAACAGACTTTGGCACAGATGAGTTCTGACACATGAGGGATTAGGTATCACTTCAGGGGTGCCGGATGCAGGAAGGCGTGCGGGAAAAGCTTTGAGACTTTAAGGGGTAAAAGACGGAAAGGTGAAATCAAGCTTGTAAGTGCACATTTCAGAATTGATAGGCCTCTTTGTTCAACCCTGTGTCAGGAAACTTGTGTGAAGCAGACCGTGATGTCCCCGAGCCTCTTGTTGCCCCTCCAGCTCCGCTTGTTGTGGTAATTGAATCAGAGAGGAACAGTTTTTTTCTGTGGCCCCTGCAGAACAGGCTCTCAGTCCATAACAGGCGTGAATTCACACATATAAATACAACACACACGCGCAGCATGAAGGGAGAGAGGTTTCTGACAAATCTGAAAATCAGAGCGAACCCGGGCCCTCAGATCCGTCCAAGTGAGGTCATCCATCAAAGGATGACCCTGGCACTTTTGCAGAGAAGTTTTAAAATGCTTCAAACCACACAGGAGACCCTCGATTCACACACTCATACAGAAATATGCACAGAAAAACACACAGCTCACACACCCATCACTGCTGCTTCCATTACACACACACACACACACAGACGGTGAGACAAATAGAGCACTGCCTGTGCTGTAATGGGATCGTCGTCACATGGCGGGTGCTGCCAAGAACAACTCTCGCCCTGCTAAGCTGTAGGGAGGCCGGGCTAAAGGTTTGCCAGTATGGGAGGCAGACTGAAGCTGTTCTACCTCCAGTGAAAACATCATGATATCAATTTAAGTGCTATTTATGGGTCAAGTTCTGCTGCATTCGATTAGGGGATGCCAGGGAGTGTGTGAGTCCAGAAATGCTGTATAGAAAGGACCAAAAGAGGGTGTGTGTGCTCTGCCATCTATCTATATTTGGGTTAGACCTTAACCAGCATTAATTGATTTCTTTGGCCACTTTGGACCAGACCAACAGGCTTTAAACACAACAGTGATGTATTATCACCTTCACCACAAATCCAGCGCACATTTAGCAACATTAACTGACAGTTTTTGGCCAACTGGCAAATGTAAGTCCAATATTCCCTTTCCTTTCCTTCATTTCCTGAGAGAAATATCTGACTCTATATCTGATGTTCACCAGCTAGTCGCTAATTTTGTCTTTCTGCGTTTGCATGCAGTGGGTTTATCAGAGCTTTTTCACCAGCTGCCTGATGCGTCTGAAATCAACGTTGATGTGAACGCTGAAAGTGAACCAAAACAGTAAAGTCGCAGGCCAGAAGCCCAAAACCATGAGCTGAAAGATGCTGAAACGGTCCGTAGAGCTGAGAGGAACTACAGAGACGGGTGAATATTATCTGTGGTTTCATCACTACGAGCTGCCACTTTCACATCACATGAACATTTTTGAAAAGTGCAGCTTTCAGAGCGAGGACATTTTTGTTTTCTTCAAAGGACAGAAAAGACAAAACCAACAAAGCGCTAGTCCAGAGACCACATCAGAAATCTCCCGTGGTGTCGTGGACCAAACGTATGCAGATACTGTAAGCCTTGTAACAATCTGGCTACTCACTTTATTGCACAATATAGTGCATTTGTTGGGTCTAATTTTGTGTGCGTGAGTATTTAAAGCAGCAGGATCGTGTTCAGCGTAATGAAGAATCATGTCACCCAGTGCAGAAAGTGTGGCTCACTGATGTGCTTTTAATAGTTTCCGGACAACAATGGACCTCTATGTCACAGAGGAATAAGCTGTGTAAAGCTTCGGATACAGAGACAATAATTGTCAGCGGGATCAGTTCATTGTTTGTCTTTTCATGGGATTCGTTGGCAATAAGAAAGAAGGAGAATATCACCAGAAGTATCCTTTAAGATTAAAGTGAGAGGCTGGGGAATGCAATATGCCAGTGAAGCAAACATGTGTATTGTATGTGTTAGAGAGTGACTCACCCTCACACCTTCTGTTTATTAGGAGGTGGGCTTATTACTTTAAGTGCTCTCTGGTGTCAGTTTAGAATAAATCTTTGACAGCAAGACTGTCTGAGAATAACAAGAGGGCAGTGTGTGAGTGTGTCCCTATCTCAGGCTGCTCAATATCATGACAATGCCAGCAATAATCAGTACGATTGGGCTAATGGGACCTTGTATGACACAGGACACACTCAACATAAATCTGATGCCACTGAACAAACGATAGTCTAAACTGAGACTGGTTGTCAGAATAACAGGTATTGTCATTGTGAAGATCGTAGACCTTTTCATTTCCTGGATTAGCTTCAAGCAAAGGATTCAGAGAGATAAAATATGCAGCCCGACATTAGAGAGACCAACCTTTGTTATGAATGTGAATACGCAGGTTCATGCTGCAACAGCTGAGGTAACAATCAACATCTGTGTGTCCTTGAGAATGACACTGAGCTGCTACCAACACTGTCGGTAGCTGAGGGTAAGAATCCTAATCACAATGTTTTGGGTGTAAATGTAAAAAATGCGTTGCTGTTTAGCAGACCTTGAGTTTTGTATTCAGTGTAACTCAAGGTTCTCACAGCTGGGGGAACTCTGTTACATGCTAATTACTGTTGTATGCCCACATTTCTTGACAGTTAAGGTCCAAAGTAAATAACACGGTCAAATAGAAATCCAACTCCCCAATCAGTCTGAGAGATTACAGAGAGAAGCTTAGTGCTCGGTTCAATGATTAATTAATGCATAGGAGATAGGAGCAGTGTTTCTGCTGTTTTAGGAGACAGGAGCAAGCTAGTGTGTTGCCTCGGGGCCCAGGGAGGCTTTGAGCACAGCCCCATTCCTATCTCCTTTCTTCCCCCTCTCTCGCTCTCTCTCTCTCTGTCTCTCTCAATTGCAGAGACGTTGCAAGAGCTGGCAAAAAGTGCAAGGGTGTGTGATGGGCCACACTGACACAGCAGCACTGCATTTTGTTGAAAGGGTACATATAGTCGAACGTGTGTGTACATGTATATATTTTTTTCCTCACTGTGAAATGCAACACGTTTACCATGTCATGTTGTCATTCTTTGCTAGTTTGTTAAGATTAGATTCAGGTTTGGGCAGACTGACTACCTCATTTGAGTCACGATGGAGAGAATTCAGCAATGTGAAAGACGCATAACCGGGCTTGTCTGTGTTGCGTTGTATAATCTTTGCATTGCATTGTGTCATCACAGCGAGGAAGTGCATAGAAACAAATAATACAGTATGATGTCCGTGTCCGTGTACCTTAAAATGATACTACACCACTTTTATTATAAATAGTTCCACGTTGGATCAGTTAACAGAATAGTTTTGTTTACGCATAAAATAAATCAGTTCTGTAGTAATGTTAGGCAACTAAATGGTTAAGGTTATGGAAATGTTAAGATCATGAGAAAAACTACAGTAAATTTGTGCTACAGTTATTTTAATACAAATAAAAGCCTTTCTGGTGCTGCTTCACATTGAATGATTTCCACTGGAGAGCTTTTATTGTGAAGCGCCTACAGAAAGTGCCGACTTGGGTCATTTTCACACTTTGTTTGTGTGTTTGCATCCGAACCAGAGTTTGATTGTCCGCCCACCCTCCAACACACTGAGCAATGTGCGCTGGTTTACCACCATTGCCAAGAAAAGAGATTGTTTCCCTGTTTTCATATGAATTCAGGATGGAGAACAATGTTCGGGTGGGTGAAGCCAAATGACCACTGACCACAAAAAGAGCACAACTGTACGGGTAGTAAAAAAATGAGGGCTACTCTTTCACCGTGGAAAAAAAAATTGTGTGTTAACAAGTTGACCTTGAATGTTATTCTCTGCTTATACAGCTGTAAGATATTTTATCACTTCCGTTTTCTTGCTTACAATCCAAGAACGTTACCAGTGGGGTTACAGTGAAAGACGTTTTCTTCCTGTGGGAGAACTGATTGCTTTTCAGCTGCACACAAACGATATCAGAGTTCGACTGGAAGCAATCTCAGATTGCCTGATTCAGGTGCACTCAGCTAAGATTTCTTGGTCCACACTCCAGAAAATGTTTTCATTTAATCAAATGTTTCCTGTATTCAGACTATAGCCCGACTGATTGAGGCCAATACTGATATTGATAATTGAGAGTTAGGCCGATAGTAATATCTTTTAACATAAACAATCTTGATACGGCTCCTTTAAATTTGTTTTGTTTTTGGATAGATTTTAAGACACATACTAAGTGGGACATTTTACAGTAGAAAAATCAACTTCTCTGTTCTCTCCGGTGGGCAAACTATGTCGTGGAGACACTGTTTCTAAATGATC
This sequence comes from Enoplosus armatus, assembly GCF_043641665.1. Taxonomy (NCBI): domain Eukaryota; kingdom Metazoa; phylum Chordata; class Actinopteri; order Centrarchiformes; family Enoplosidae; genus Enoplosus; species Enoplosus armatus. The sequence goes on from NC_092189.1 coordinate 15,545,943, forward strand.
TTAAACCTAGTTTGGCACTTCTGTACTGCAATCTGTCGTTGTATGTGTTGTATATATGGTATGAAACCAGAACTGTTAGCACTTGTTCTACATCTACAGTAGGAACAGACATCTGTTTTGAATACTGCAAGAGGAAAAACAAAAGAAGATGCAGCCAGAAATGAACTGGTTGAACTGGTGAACTGGATGAAAAGGCACCTGTTGCCTTGTCCTATTTGTCAATAAATTAACTGCAATATTTTACATTTTTAGCTGTGGGCAAACTGCAAACATGTCCTCAAGATAATCTTTACTGTGGTGTTTGTAACGTATGGAGACACACGTGTGCCCAAATCACAGGCTCTTATCATGGTTGCTCACAGTACAGCACACCAAACGTGTCCCAGTGTAAAGAAAGTCAACAAAAGACCCAAGAAGCCAGATCAGTGTCACTTGGGGCAGCTGCCATCCTTCACCTGGACCGAGCAAGTCATGCTCAAAATGAATGTCGCCCACATTGTGAGGCTGTTGCATGCGCTGGTGGTCTCGAACGGCAGCAGTAGGTAACTGAAATATTTCAACTTCAATATAAATAAATCATGTGGCGTGATAGCTGTAAACTGAAAACAGTATGTTCATGTTTTCCAGCTTTTCCTGGGTTTCTCTCTCTTTCTGCTTCCCCTTTTTTTGATTTCCTGCACTGTACTGTAGGGGTAGAGTGTGTGTGTGATGCATTCAGGGACTTCTCTCGTGCAGGTGGCGGAGTTATACTGATGCCTTGCCTAAAGCGTTTCTTCCAACAGCCATCTTACTGAGATTTGTGGGAAACATATTTGATGAGTGACAAGAGCAGACCAGCCATAGGGGCTGTTTCCCACAACTGTAGACGTTTGAAGATTTACAGCAGCTGAAGCCCACGGGTAATACTCTCTTTTTACACAAATTCTTTACAGCTATATAAGGCGACTTTGAACGCGTGTTGCTCCAAATGACCATAGATAGTTAGACAATAAGATTTATCGGGAAGTAAATACACATGATCACATGTAAACATCAATACGCACAAATCATGGGGTGTAAAATCACCTGCATGCAGGTTGCTTGTTTTCACCAATCCAGCGGGTCAGGAAATAACTTGTGCTAAACTTTACACTGCAAAGGAGTAAGAAGACACTGATGAATGCAAATTTTTTGTTGAGTATGTGTACTGTTATTTAAATTTCTTAACATCCAAGTTTCAGAATTATTCACACAAATAAAACAAATGTACGGGCTCCCATTTAGGGTGGAACATGCAGTTTTCTCCATTTTGCAGTCCGATTATGAAGCTGTGGTTTTAAAGAAATCTTGACTAATGCAGCTTTAAGAACGGAAATTAAACCCTCTTAATAAGAATCAGAATAAGAATTATCAAAGTGACTCACTGCTATGACTAACCCACATTCACAAATTTCCTGTGTGAATCATGCGTCCATATAATACTTACAAAACAATCTGCAGATATAGTCTCAATTGCCTCTGCAAAGTATATAGAGATTCCTAGAGTACGTACAGTGAGTGTGGCTAGTGAAAGTGGCTCATGTATTTCTGAGAATGCTCATTCATTGCGTGCCTGCATCCGACACTCTATGCTGGTATATATAGACGTGAAAGAAAATTGTTAAATTGTTCTGTCACTTGCAAACGCAGGCTCAGAGATGTGCAGAAGCACGGACGTGTTCACCGACATACAATCAGAGGACCCACAATGCAACATAAATGTAGAGTGCTGTTAGCGCAGCAGATAGTAGAGGGAGCGTAAGAGGTGCTGCGGGAAGCAGAGACACTTGAAAATAATGATGAATAATGACAAATAAGAAGCACGAGAGACAATCCCACTCCTCTCCTAAAACCAGAGGGCTGTATGTTCAATGTGTGTGTGAGCGTGTGTGTGTGTGAGCGTGTGTGTTCACGGGGTTATAGGGCAAACACGCTACAACGACCCAAAACATTTCCATTGGGAGAAACGTGCTGCAGCTTCAGAGATGACACACTACTTCAATATGTAGCCTATATGGCACTGAATCATAATGCAAGTTAGACATTATGATGTTCAGGACCTTCGCTTGAGGAAAGTTTCTCTATCTGGACCTCTTCAGCGATTGAGATGCTGAACCAGAGTATTCAATTAAAATTCACTCACTCAGCAGTCGGTAACAGAGACTCTAAGACAGAGAGTGGAATATGTTGCACCTGCCAATAAATAAAGAGTTGTCAATTCATGATACTTTCTCATCTCTTAATTTTAATACTTAATATACACTGCTGTTCAAAATAGTTAAATAAATAAATAAATAATGCTACACGATCAATAGAAGGCTTCAAAATAGGCCCTGTGATCGGTATCAGCCGATTCTGATATCTGTGATCGGCCACAAAAATCCTAATCGGAGCCGATAATGGTTCTTTCAAATAACAAGCGGCTGTTATGTGAGCTGGAGTGTTGGAGTGAGAGCTCAGCAGCTACAGCAGCTCAAGCTACTGCCTCTTCAGTGAAGCCCCCCTCTCAACCAAATAATACCTTATTATTATTACTACAAGTATTGTTGTAAATGCTGCTGAAGTTAGTCTTACAATTATTATAATAAGAAAGCCTTCTGAGCTCCCATTCAACAAGGGTTGATGTCACATATTCAGTTATAATTTCTTCCCGAGACTTAAGGAGGAACTCTTATTCCCTCTTCAAGTATTCATTCTTTTCTTTCTCAGTTAATGAACACAATACATCCCTGTGTCTTTGTCCTTGAGTAGGTGTCTTACTCAGTAGTTATTGTTTGCTTTGCCTGTTTGCGTGACTCTAAGGTTATATATTCTTCTTGTTCTAATGAATCCATTAATTAGCGTAGAGACATATGGAGGCTATATTTGTGTGTTTGATGTCTGGGCACGTCTCCGCAGGAGAGAAGCAGATGACCACTCAAAACATTGCTAATTAGTTTCAATCATTCAGAATGACAAAATCTTTGAGATCAATATGAAGTACAATAATTAGTGTGAACTTATTATCCCACGAAGCAGTGGACCATGTTTGCCCAAAGACATCACGATCATTTCAATGTTCAGTGTCTTTTTGAGCAAGCAAAAACATTTAACTTTCAGCAACAGGAGGTCGGAACGAGAGTAAATCAGGTGTCATTCAAGTGCATATTTTGGTATTGATGATGTTTTGCTTATTATAATTTACAGTAACACTATAATTATGGGTCATCTGTCTGTGTGAAGGTGCATGTGCGGGTGTACTGGCATGTTTAAAGACAAACACAATCAAAACACCCTGAAATTGACTGACAGATTATTAATATCTTGATTGAGGCAACAACTAAATCTAAGTGACAGTTTTATGATGCTCTTATGATGGTCTGTTTACAGAACATGCAAATGAACGTGACATATTGATCAGAGCTTTTAACTGACTTGTCCTCCTTTGACCTCCATCCAGGTCTTGGTTTGCAGGTCTTCAAGTAAACAGAGCTAATGTACAAAGCATGTCTCCGATCCTCGAGCCCTCATTGTTCTTGCAGCTCCAACAGCACAATGTTTTCTCTTCTTTGGGGATTTGATTTGCTCCATATAAACCATTCAGCATGCCTGGGTACAGTGTGTGCACAAAACCTGATTATCTCTCTCTGCTGCTACTCAAACAGACACTATAGTCAGTCCAAGAAGTCCAACATTGTCTCTAATCTGTGCACGACCACCTCTGATTTGTTCTGCACCAGATGATGGTATGAAGGCACAGTTCGGTGCTTTCCTCAAAGCTTCACTTGCGTTTAATTTTAAGCTCTACATACACATACACATACACACACACACATACACACACACACACACAAAGTGGTAATGCATCAGATTATTCATGGGGCTCCTAATTCCCCATTGGTTTGCTTTATCAATACAGTTTATCAGAGTCTGTTCGTCTTGAAGCTGTGATCCCTTCTTTATCAAATCCTCGATCCCTGGTTCACCAGCCTTTATTCAGTGTGATACACATGATGTCTCTCAAGGAAAAGAGAATGGGCTTTGCAGGAGGCCTGAATTAATGTTTGCGTGCCTGAATTAACACCAAAAATGGTCACTTACATGTGGAACATCAGGTAAAATCAAAAACCTGAGATGTGGGTCACATTTGCAATATTTGGCCTAGCAGCTCAAACCACACGCATCAGTATTATGGAGTAATACTGCGAGGCTGAACAAATATATACGTAGCCTCCTGGAAAAATGCTGCCTTTTTCTTACCCTGAAATAAACCACTGAATCTCAAAATAATTCTCAGGCGGCTGCGAAAGCAAAATCCATTCCTTCAAGCGACTGAATGATTGATGGCTGAATCCCTCAAAAGACTCCCACACCTGCCATCCCATTGCTAACCCCTCTCGCAGCACTAGGTTTTCACCCCTGACCTTGAACAATAGAATTATCATTAACATGTAACTGGAGCTCAATAAGCCCTGCAGCCATTGTACTGTAATTTGCCAGAGGGTGACGTAGGGAAAGTGGAGCACAGAACAACTAAAGGGCGTTGCACTATGCCTGGGCTGTCTGTAGAAGGTGCTAGCAAGGGATGGAGAATGTGGAGAAGAATAGAGGTGCAGGATGAATATGTGCAAGAAAAAAATAGCAGCCGCAGAGAAGAAGAGAGGAGGAGAAAGAGCAAAAAGGTAGAGACTGAATGGGAATAAAAGAGACACTGAATGAGACGCGTATCAACAGATAGCTCCGCTGGTGGACACAGATAGGAACATTGTGGTAATGACAAAAACAGACGGAGACAAAAACAGACTCAGAGGTCTCCCCTTGCCCTCAGACAGACGCTGAGCGTGGGCGGCTGGCTCTCTGCAGTTATCTGAGCCATGCGGCAAATAAATTCATAACATGCCACCGAGACACCCACACCAACCTCGGTGGGCATTCCCTGCAGTGCAAAACAGTGGGCACCTCACTATGTGGCACGGCCCGAATCTCAACAATGCCTGATATTGTTACCAGTGCGGTTGACACTGTAATCAGCAAAGTTACACGTAAATCTATTTGAAGAACTCATACCTACAACTGACTAAGCATCCTGTGCTAATACTACACTGAGGGAGATTTGTGATGATTCAGCATCAAGCTGTCGTGTGTTTGACTGCTGTAGTATGCAAGTGCAAGAATGTGATGCAGTGCAGCGCTAACACTAACATACGCTGAGCAGGAGATGATTTGCAAACACACACACACACACACTGATGAGTGCATCCCATTTAGTTGACCTTAAAGGAAATAGTGCAACATTTGGGATATAAGCTTATTGCCGAGAGTTAGATGAGAAGATCGATACCACTCCCATATCTGTCCTGTAAATAAGATGGTACAGCCAGCAGCCGGTTATAGCTTAGCTTAGCAAAAAAAGACTGGAGGAAGATGACATAAGCTTCATTTTCTCCTTTTTCAAATGTGTTAAAGGCATGTAAAGTCCAGGTGACACAAACAAAGGAATGAAGAAGGAATGCCTTGTGAATTTCACAACCATTAAACAAAGAATCCATCCTTTTCTTAAACACAGTCTCTACTGAGTAAATAGCATAATTTTCACTGAAACCTCCCACTCTCTCATACTGTATTTTCTTACACAATAGTTACAGATGGCTGAATGGCCTAAGCAATATGCTTGTGGTAATAAATGTCTCTTTTATATATAATCATAATCATTCAGCAGTGATTATGATAGACACAGCGCAATGCAGTGTTGTGGTCCACTTGTTTGGGGCTATTATCTCAATCCTGCATAAGACATTAAATCACAACTTGATATAGCACTATGCACACAGCAATAAGAACAGCATGTATATTTTTTGCCAATGGCATCAAAGCACTGTTTGGTAGTCAGTAACACATGCTATGCAGCTGGTGAGTGTGCGTAGACTGGCTCACAGTGCAATGATTTTGCCTACTTTCCATACAACATGCCAAAAAAGTGATCAAACCCCTAACCTTCTGTTATCAGCGCCGAGCCCAATTAGCTGAGCGACACTGTGTCACACTGATAAATTCTGCCATCTGTAAACGTTTAGAGAGCGCATTTTGTGCGCTACTTACTCCTTGTCTTAATTTGTTGAATTCTCTGGGTGCTTCCAGATATAGGAGCATAAAATTTGGGAAAACTGTGTTATTCTTTAGCCATGCTCGCGGTGTGACTCTAGGGATGGTCAGTCCCCCACTTTGGCTAGGACAGAAATATCTAAACAACTAATGGATGGATTGTCTTGAAATTTTGTACAGACACTCATTGTCTCCAGAGGATGTATCCTCCTGACATTGGTGATCCTCTCATATTTCCTCCAGAACCATCAGCAGGTCAAAGTTTTCACTTATCCAGTGAAATATCTCAACATCTACCAGACGGATTGGCACAAAACTTTTATTTATTTAAATTTTATTTACATAGCACCAAATCACAACAAAAGTTATCTCATGACACTTTACATATACAGCGGGTCTAGACAGCACTTTGACTCGTGGAATCCGGTTCCCAGACGATGAATCCTACATTCATGTTCCCCTCAGAATGAATTGTCACCCCTTTGGTCATCCCCTTTTTATTTAGCGCCACCATCAGGTCAAATACCTGCTAAACTAATTACATTCCCATCAGCACTAATTAGCAAATGTTAGCATGTGACAACTAAAATGGTGAGCATGGTAAACATTATATCTGCTAGACATCAGCATGTCAGTAATGTCATTGTGAGCATGTTCGCATTGAGCTCAAAGCACCGCTGTAGGCCTGCCAAAGTACAACAAGTTTAATTTAACTCCAGTCAAGGTACTATATACTATAGGGTATAAAGGATAGGACAGTTTAAAGGATAGAAGGAAGCAGCCACGACTTTTATTGGAACGGAGCCTCAACCACCTGTCAATCAATGCCAGACAGGCCATTATAAAGCCAGTCGTCTGCACTTGTCCAGCCGCTGGCATTAAATGCAGTCAGACGTTTCCTCTGGACAGCACTCTCCCTCAAGGTTAGACAGCTTCTCAGAGAAGCTCTTTCTCATTCATTCATTCTTATACTCTTCTTTCTCTCTGCCCCTCCCATTTCCCTACATCCCATCTCTCTTGTGTGATGATTTAATACCAGCTGTCTGTTCTCTCTCTCCCTCCATCGACTCTTTCCTGTACCCCCCCCCCCCTTTCCTCTCTCAGCCTGATGAAGTCAGAGTGCAGCTCGGGTATAAACAGCCACTGCAGGCCATCCATAGTGATCTCATTACACAGGACTGCAGGGGAAACTGTCTTAACCAATTTCACAACTATCCTTCCTTAACCTCCCCCTCCTGCTTCCTAGATACATCAGGGTCAAGTAAGCAATTAAGGGGCCAATTGTCTAAACAGGATGCCAGTTGAATTGAAGAAACAGAAATGATGCGGCAAGCCTGGACACTTTCCAATTAAGCATCAAAGAACAACATGAATGCCCTCTAATTGTTTTGCACTGGCAAACCTCTCGAGTGTAACTAGTGCAATGGCAGTATTAACCCATGTTATATCAATAATTAATCAGCTGACTGGAAGGACTACTGAAATATGCATTACTGTGTGACAGCACATTATTAGACAATATTTTTTTTAATTGCCAGAAAACTGACCGTGAAAGGCAACAAGAAGAATCGTCGGAGGAAAAATGGAAAGCAAACAAAGAAAGAGACAGAATATATATAGATGTTAGACATCATTAGGCTCTATTCCCCTGTGTAACTGGCAAGACATTAACTTACACATATTAGCATAATGTTTCCCCACAGAAACAGCCACAAAAGGACACTGCCGAAGTAATTAAAAGTGCAATTATCACTTATTATTCAATTAGAAAAATGAATAATAAGTGATTTCCCAGCAAGTAAGCGCTAGTATAAAATGATAACTTTGGTTAAGACAAACGCCGCAGACTCACCTAGAAAAGGCTTTAGCTAGTTCCATTACACATCTCTATGTCAAGCGGGCGTGTGTGCAAACAGTGGCTGATTTACAGCAACTGGGTTATAAAGAAGGATTTGCTTCCAAACGTGGTCAGTGCAACACAGGACGTGGTTTTGCCTTTTGGTTTTGTGTTCTGATCAGTCCCTCCACAGAACTGCTTGGAGTTGTGACTTAAGAAAGCTTCAGTAAACCGCTCAGTAAACTCTGAAACTGATCAGATGATGATCTGTACCCAGACAAAGACATAAAAGAAATTAAAATTTTAATTTCTTCTGAGACAGTCAACTTGTAGGTAGAAATGCAATCAGCATTTTGCAGCTATTGTTGCCGCAGAATTAATCTGCACGTACAAATGCAGCCACTTCCTTCTCTCAGACACAAAAAGCATCTTGGCTCTGAAAACGTCCATCCCTCCAGACTGTTACGGTAAACACCACTATGAATGTCCTCTTACCGGATGTTGTGGGACTTGCGTTTGATCTCGCTCCAGCAGAGGTTCATCTCTCCCGTTTGGTGCGAGCCGCCTCCTCTCAGTCTCCGGCACTCGGTCCCCTCCTCCTGCCCCTCACCGTCCACTGTGGACTGGCACGGCACACAGTGGCATCCCGGCCACGAGGGCCGCCCCGCAGCTAAGAGACACACACAAGGGGGGACACCAAAGTGAGTATTACAGTCAACTGATTTGGGTTTCTGAAGGCTGGTATATATATATATATATATAACCTTTCTGGTTTTGGTGACCTGGGAGGTACAATCAAACAAGACACTGTGGAAGACAACAATGCATACCACTACCACACTTCCCACAGGCTCAATCCATGGACATTTAAGCCTTTCAACATCATCCATCAAGGCATTAGCCACTCAAATACGTGCAAGTGCACATTCCTGGTAGATTATTCTGGAACATTTAAAATATCTGTACTGTTTACTTCACAATTCTCAAAAAAGACAAGATGATTGGATGTTTGATACAGTGACAATTCTCCGACTTATAAGCTGGTGAGCAATGTTGTAGTGTAACTCAAACTTGTTGTCTCACAGGTACCTCCCCCTATCAAAATATACTGTAGACCTCACCAATTTTCATTGGGATTGTCTCATTTGTCTATAAATAAAAACACACACGCTTTTTACCCATTTTTACAACTCAAAAAATTATAAAATATTCAGTGTTTCCCCAGAAATCGATGTCTCAATTGACATACTGTTTAGCAGCTCTTTCTACATTTTGGGAAATACGCTCAGTTGCTTTCTTGCCGAGAGTTAGATGAAGAGTTTGATACACTCTCATGTCTGTACTGTAAATATGAGGCTACAGCTAGTAGACTGTTAGCTTAGCTTAGCACAAAAACTGGAAACAGGGGGAAACAGCTAGACTGGCTCTGTCCTAAGGTAACAAAATCCATCTACTAGCACTCGATAATGAACATGTTATATCTTGTTTGTTTAATCCATGTTATGGTGGGTTATGTGCTGAACTAGTTCTTGCCAGTTACTCCGTGGAGTTCCCTGCTGGTTGCATTGAAACTGGTTCCAAACTGTTGAACTATGGCTGCTATGATCAACGACTGAACCACAGACCTACATTCATGAGGTGGCCAGAAACATGACTTCAAGTGAATGATAATGCTGCTCCATAACTAACTGCTAAAAAGTTCCTAATATCAGCCTAAAAAGTGAAAATATGTGAGTGTTTACACCTTGTTTTTGCTGCCCCTAAGTAGCCAAAAAATCTGTTAATGCAGGTTTAAGTCAAGACCAGATCCACGAAACCCTGGGACACATTAATCCTTAACATTATCTGCCTAGTGAAAGACAAGAGCTGTGTAGGGCAGAACCTAGATCCGATCTGACGTGAAGCGACTGGCCATTTTCTGACAGGTCAAAATTGACAGAACAGACACCTCTACCGGTCTACCTCTAGGTAATATAAATACGTTTTTAAAGAAAGCACAATACAAGGGCACATTGTAACAACGCTCAAAAATGTGAAGCGCCACACATACATGAAAAATCTAGTCTATAAATCAGAGTCAAACTGAATAACGTTGTCCTGTGTGTAGGATAGAAAACCTGAATCATGAGACACCAGCAGTTTTATCCCATTATTCCATTCCATTAAACTCTGACAAAAAGCCTCTTTTTTTCCACAGACCTTTAGAGTGAGGAGGCTTGTGAGGCTGGACTTGAAGAGGTGCAATCCCCTTGATAGAGCTAGGGGGGAAAAATATCAAGCGCTATCACACACACACAGACACACACCATAATAAGTGGCATTCAAGGCAGGAGAAGCTTTTGCCAGGTTCACAGGTCATGATAAATCTTGTGTTTGGTCACTGGGCTGTCAGGCTTCCTGTCTTTTCGGTTCATTTCACAGCCTTTACCTTAGCAGCAGCTGGACCTCTCAGCTAACACCCTCAGCCTTATAACACACACACACACACACACACACACCATAACCAGGATTTTTCCCTTGTGTTTGGTCAGAAGGCTCTTATCACATCGTTTTTTAAACTAGTCAATCTGATTTGTCCCTGCTGGAGGTCTCAACCTCTAACCTTTACAGCAGCAGTCGGCCATCCATCTACAGCAACACACACACACATAAATTACACTCACCCGGATATACAGTTGTCAAAAGTCAAGATTTTAACCATTTAATGGTCTTTGGCAGTACACATTTTGTGAGAGATGTGATATCTTGTAGAAAAATGTGCTGTACTTTCCCAGGGTGCACTGCGGTTTTCAGAAACGTACCTTTTCAGGTGTCTTCAAGTTTTCATAACTAATCTTTTTTTAGTTTAGTTTTAGACATTGTTTAATCATTAGTAGTAGCCCTAATATTTATTTTATATGTGAAATGTAAAAATGTTTATTTGTCCAGGTTTACACATTGCTCTTGTCCATAAAAGGATACAAGAGATAGATTGGTAGTGGCTCATAATAAAAAAAAAAACAATGTGGTTAGCTGAAAAAATAATAATTCTTGTTGTTGTAAGGAACTAAGAAAATGTTTCCACTGCTTTTTTTCTGGGTGGGACCATTAAAGGGTTAATGTGTCTAACTCACTGCTTCCTTTTGAGTACTTCTCTTTGGAGCTCAGGTGGTTTGTCTAAAACAAATTGAGCCTGAAGTGAACCAGGAAGGAGGAACTTTTGTTGCAGTGTCAACATTTGAGTGAACAACTCCCCAGTGAGAGGGAGGGAAGAGGCTTGCTTTCAGTCTACTCATCCCCTTTTCTTTATCCTTATCCTCCTTTCACCCCTGTTTTTCCTCCTCCTCCTCTTCCATACATTTTCCTTCTTCTCTCTACCTTTCTAGTTTGTTCTGCAGACCACCTCACCTCACATTGGCTGGATGGGTTTTTTTTTCTATTTCATATGAATCATCAGCATCTCGTTCCCACTCCTGTCTCCCGTTATCCTTCGTCTTCCTTCCCTCTCTTTTCTTCGTCAGACAGCTCCTGTTAATGTAGGTGAGTGTTGTATGAATCAGCAATACCCTGCACATCTCTCCCACTCTCCGCTGCTCTCACTGTCTATTTCCCTTTGCTGGTAATCAGAGGCTTCCAGGACCTCACTTGAGCTCACATACCTCTAAATAATGATAACGTAAACGCCTTTATATTCTGTGCACAGATCTGATTTACTTCGCTGCTGTGTTTGTGAATAAAACATGGAAGTTAATGTATACGAGGCAGGCAGGGGCTCCACATGACACAGTGACGTTTAGGAGCAGAATGGCAGCATGAATGTTTGTTTGCTTTGGAAAGCTGCCGCTTCAAGATGTGAAATGGAATTGAAAAATGACAGCCATCAGCCACACCACTGCAAACACCAAGAGAATACCCCGCGGGTGAAAGATAGCTCTGAGAGAGGTTTGTTTCTGGAGTGAAGAGGGAACCGGGTGACAGACAGCCCTGTCGGCGACCTCAAATTTCTCTTCTTCTTCTTCTTCTTCAGCCGTTTCCCAGAAAGCTACTAGCAGGGTTTCACATAAAGACACAAACTCATACATCATTGCATGCATTCATAAACTAAATATTTAAAAAATCAGTTCTTGTTTGTTTTTTTTTTGCAAGACATATTAAAAGCCATCACAATAGGGAAACGACATCTACAGAAATCATGTCTGTCTCCCGCTTTAAACTTCAAAAACATGAGTCAAGCTTTAAACGTGCATTATTTACAGCCTTGATCAGATGTGGCGTTGCTTAGTCAAGCGTGCGTGCTGCGTGTTTTCCAAAGACTCTGGAAAACCTGCAGAGATTTCACTGACATGCCACCAAGTGACACAAACAATATTCATCTTGCTGCCATGGCTACGTCTCTCACCACCATGTACTCATGACCATTTACTACAGAAATCATAGCTTCACACTTTTGGAATTGCCCAATTATGTGAACAACGCAGACAGAATATCTGCCTTTTTTTGACCACTCGAGCCAAGGCAATGTGGAAGGACATTTTCCAGACAACATGTGAATTGCAAATCAAAAGGAGTTGAAGATGATAAAAGAGAAAAGAGAAAAGACAGTTCAACTGTGCCGATAAAGCCTTAGAGGATCAAAGCCACTGTGCTGCTACACCATGTCTACACGTTGATATTAATCTGAAAGAATCAAGACTGTTGCTAAGATATCCCTGAGAAGCAGTAACATAGCTAGGTTTTTAGGCTCATTACTGGAGCTCTGCAGATAAATGCAATTCTTTCACAATGGGCAAGCGCCTACCTTAACAGTATAGACTTGCGCCGTTTCGATTCCAGTCTCGGACTCCCGTTGGTAAAGCTGCCACTAAGGGTAACTGATTGTTGACATTATTTGTCATGAGTTGGGCATGCAAAGGGATGGAGGTAAGGAGGGAGGGGAAGACAGACGCAGGCATGGGGACGGGTGACCTAATAAGCAGAAACTTCTCTGTTGGTCAAAGACTTCTCTGTCCTTCTACATTCCTGCTCACACCTACACGCCCCCCCACTCCCAAAGACCAACGGGAAGAAAAGGCCATCTGCCTGACCCACACACACTCTGAGGAGGGGACAAAAGAACCTGCACTAATGCTTCTGGGAACAGTCTCGAGTCTGGAAAATAAAAAGAAATTATTTATTTATTTAGCTTTTTTCTCATTGTCAAATCTTAAGTTACTTTTCTTTGTTTGGATTTTTTGCCACGCTAGCAGCGGAGCAATGTCGGACTGTCAGTCTGTTGGTCCTCCACTTTGGTCCAGACTGTTGTACAGACATTCATGGTGTCCAGAGGATGAATCCTACACACTGTGGTGACCCCCTGAATTTTCCTCTACCGCCACCATGAAGTTGACTTTTTTCGACTTTGAGTGAAATATCTCGACAACTATTACATGGATTGCCATGAACTTTGGTACACACATTCATGCCCCCTCAGGATGAATTGTTTTCATCGAGCATCATCACAAGGCCAAAATTGTAATTTGGCAAAATACCCATCAGCCTCAGCTGTATTTAGTGAATACTCTCAGTCTTGATGGGTCTGTAAGTCACAAGTTATTTTATTTATTGAAACTTATTTAACTTAAGAAAGTCTCTTGAGATCTTTTTTACAAGAGAGACTGGCTGAGATGGCAGCATAGTTAAAACATTGTCACATAAAAAAAAATCTTAATTTTCAGTGTGATAGGAGGCATAAAAGAGAGACCTTGACTATCTAAAATTACTACAGTCTTCATGAAACATGTTTGGAATTCAGCATTTGAATGCCTGATGTAAAGGTAGTGTTTCCAAATCAAGCATCTTGTAAAGTGTGAAAATTCAAATTTGCCAAGTTCTGTCCAAACTTTGGGGACCCTGAAGATTATCCATCTATATCAGTGGTTCCCAACCTTTTTGGGTGTGACTCCTTAAATCAAAGCAGTGTCTGCTCGCCACCCCTGTTCACAGATTACAGCTTTGCATGTGTTGTGAGGAATCTTTTCATTTTTTAGATTGGTGGCCAATATCTCATGAGAAAAACACAAACACAATTTGAGTAACAGAAATATACTTTTCTTTCTTATTTCTTATTACTTAAATCATTTTGTGAGCCCCGAAAATGTATCTTGGGGGAGTCTCGAGCCCCAAGTTGGAAACCACTGATCTAGATGATAGCTGTTAGAAAAAGGAGAAAGTGTCTTACATAGATAGACAAGAAGTTTACCAAAGTTCACGGCTACAGCTGTGAAATATGTCCTTTCATTCATTTACTCATCTTCGGGACTCTTCTTTGGAGAAAAAAGGGATAAAATTTAAGATTTAAAAGGATAAGGAGTAAGGAAACTCATTTGAGGTAAGTTAAAGGGCTGGCCAAAGGGGTCATGAAGTTTTTTCTCAGAGATTAGACATTCATATCAAAATACATCAGCTGTGACAGATGGAGTGATTGTACTGAGATGGAACTAATTCCGTACTGTAATTGCGAACACATCCTTCTGTCACCAGGCTAAAGCCAACAACGTTTTGTAATGCTTTTACTCCCACAATTACAACACTTAACAGAAGTGATAAAGCCATTATGCACTGTCCAACAGAACTGGCGAGCGCCGATATGGACGCCCAGCACTCAGCGGCTGGGCTTCACTGAATGTGCCGAACACTGATTTAACTTCAACAAATAAATGCCAAGCCAACAATGATTCAGAGTGTCAGTGTCCAGGAGGCCTGCTGCTAAATAGCGTGTGAATACGAGTTGGTGCAAGTGTACTCGTGCATTTCTGCGAGTGTGTGTGTATATTGACGTGTGTGTGTGTGTGTGTGTGTGTGTGTCCTGGCTTGTTTCAGTAGCAGGCTCTTGGCTTTGTGCCTGATGGGGGTTAGTAGAGGTTGGACCACTGCCTCCCTGCTGCTCTCTCCCGCTGTCCCACAGCCCCTCAACAGCCACCAGTTAGAAGGCAAAGGAGAGAACACACACACACACACACACACACACACACACACACACACACCCTCCAGCTCACAGTCCCTCTCTGCTGCTGATGCAGGATGAGCGAGCCGAGCTTCCCCTCACAGCTGCAACCGTCACACACTGCTGGAGGGACTGGAGGAGCTCCAATGACACAGCACACACACATAGTCACATAGGCACTCTTCAACATCGTCTATTAAATGGTAGGCATGCGCAGACACACGCGCTCACTGTAAGAAAAATACTTCCACCTACATCAGCTATACCCTCTACACCCCTGCTGGGCATAGGCAGCTGCCAAACTGTGACTACCCCCCCTCACCCGAAACATCGGCGCACTCTTCCCAAGCTTGACTCCTTTTGTCTGCAGACATGTGGCACGGTGATTTGTGATTGGAAGCACCCAACTGAACAGCAGGAGCAAGGAAAGACTTTCACTTCCCCTCCTCCTGCCTGTCTTCCTCCTGTGCTCCCATCACGACTGCACATTGTCATGCTCGCAGTGTTTTGCCCTCCAACCAGATATTTCATTGCCCTTCGTACTTTATTATCTTTTCATTGAAAATGTAATTTCCCCCTGGAGCACACATGCCATCCACACGCTTATTTATATTTACATGATGCCATTGCTTCTTTTTTCTTTTTTTTTGGATCCCGAAATGATGGCTTTGAAGCGGGGGCTCGGCAGTGAAATAAAAGCTCAGCTGACATTAACATCATTATTGTTGGAGGTGGAAGTGGGGAAGTGTTATTTGAACACTTTATAGGACGCTCGTTGTGTTGATTCTAGCATCAGGTGAGTAATGGTTATGCTTTTCATTCAACTGCATGGTGAGTGAAGTGCTTCTAGAGCAGCAGTGAAGCATCAACTGACTGAAAATATTATTCTGTGATAACTTGTGTGTGTGTGTGTACATGCTGGTCTGTGTGCACTGTCCTCCTTTGACCCTGTCTGGATGATACAATGGGAATGGGAAGACCCTTACTGAAGCCCCCTGGTCCCAGTAATGCAATAATCTCTACATTATCAGATAATTTTTAATGAGTTTTACGTTTAATTTTCCAAAAAACAGGTGAAAGCAAATGCTCTTAATTCAAGAATTTTCTAGAATTTTTTCTTTCTAGTGCAGCAATCTGCCTTATGGGCCTTAACGCTGGGAGGATCGTCGGTCCCCGAGGTATTTCCCCTAGTGTTGACCTCATAAAAATGTGTGTTCCCCTTTTACTCCCCTTAAGTAACATTAAGTTTGTCAAAATCATCATATTCTGAACTATATATTCTGCATTAGCTTGTTTCGCCTCCTCATTGAGGTTTACACTGACTGAAATACTGAATCTTTTGTTTCAGACTGTGTATTTTTATGGCTGCATCCAGTGG
The DNA here is from genome assembly GCF_043641665.1 of Enoplosus armatus. Taxonomy (NCBI): domain Eukaryota; kingdom Metazoa; phylum Chordata; class Actinopteri; order Centrarchiformes; family Enoplosidae; genus Enoplosus; species Enoplosus armatus. The sequence continues at coordinate 15,562,218 of NC_092189.1, forward strand.
AAATATTCTAGGCATATAGTGCACCATTTTAGACACACTTCCCCAAAATTGGGTCTGACATATTTGGTATCTGTGGAAACTCGGGATCTCCACTAGAATTTAAAAAAAGCACTTTGAGTTTGAACAAAGTTTGGCTTCACACCATGAGTTTGTACTGAATGGCCCACCAGTGCGTAAGTGGGGTTCTTTTAATCTTCAATGTTCCTCTTGGATAATGTGACAGTATTATAGGTTTATATTATGGCCATCACTGTTAATTATTTCAATTTAGTGTTTGAGGAATCATGTGATTTCCGTCAGTTTGGTAGGATAGACATCTCTAAACACTACAGTACCTAGTAGCTTCAGCCGTCCATTGCTATTCAGAAGACGTCAGGCCTGCAGCAAATTCAAGACCGTGTGCTGTTGCAACTTGGAACAAAATACTGTACCATGGTTGCTGAATTCATCTAAAATTGATCCAGAATCTGAAAGTGAATTGAATTAAGCTGCTGAGTTTATTATTGCCTCTGGCGGCACATTCAACAGAATTTGAAATTGAAATTCAGCTTAGGAGTCGGATTTGACTTCTCTCCTAAAACCTACACTAATTGATTTTTTTGAGCCGTTAGAGGGCAGTGCAAGAAGCTGTGAACACAACAATGACCTACAATTTACTCATCCAGCAGGCACAGACCAACATTAACATTTATTTAGAGTCGCGTTTCTGGCAACCGGATGAATTTAAGTCCAAAATTCACTCTCCTTTTAGCTCTGTTTTGGTCTTCACCATCTCCTGAGGGAAATATCTGGCTCTTTAGCTGCTTGCTGCTGCACTATGTTCACCAGCTAGTTGCTAACGTTGTCTGCAGTTTGATGCTGGGCAGGTAGAGTACAGCGGGTTTATCAGTGTATTGAAGAGAAGAGTATTGGAGAAGAGTTTCATGCCCATCCAAGCCTTCCAAGCCTTACCTCAAAAACCCAGGACACCCTGAATAACTTCTTCCACTTCTTAACTCTGTTCTATGCTCTTTCAAAATGCTGCCACCCATTTATAGAAAACAAGTCGATTTGTTTTGGAAACATGCTGAAATAATCTTGATACACTGACAGATGTTTGCATTTGTTTGAAGAAAACAAGACATTTAAGCCTCAAAAGCAAGTAAAAATTACTTGATATGATGGAGTTATTTTTGCAGTGTGCCCTGAGTGGTCTCTGCATCAAACAGCCCTCACAGCAAGGAATAGATCATGGGCAAACGTCCACTTTACTCAGCTGTTTTGTTGATGCCACTGGTACAGACAGCATCCTAATGAGCTTATTGTGAGCATTCTCCATTTGTATTTCATACAGTCATCTTGGCCTCTCCTGCTGTCTCTTTTCAAGAAAATTGAATTTACAGCTGTGTAACCTTAATGAAAGCTGAAAAACCTTGTGCAATCTCACATACGGCCATAATGTATTTCAGTCTGCGTGTGAGCACTTTGCATGCAAATATCCACCTTCAGATTCATGTCATCTGTTCAATTATTCAATCAGTTTATGCCTAATGAACGGAGCTTAATAGAGTTAAGATTTAAGGAACGGTTCCTAGTCTTGAATCTATTTTAAGGCAGCAGATGACAGTTGAGATATTTCATCCTGTATCAAACAACGGTTCCTGGAAATGACAAGCAGATATGAATCAAAGTTTCAAGTTAAAAACAGGGGACCACCAGGCTTGAAATTACTAGTGAAGGAATCAGAAAATGAACTCTTTTTTTTCAGCGAAGTTAAAGCTCATTACTTAAGAAAAAGCAAAAACGGTGATTAACTTAACAGATTGAAATACTTTTCTCGGCTGAGTGACTTCGAGCACACCTTCAGCAAACTCGAGTGAGCAGACTGAAATATACATGGGCTGAAAAAGTAAAGGAATGGCTTTGAGACTGAGCAGCCAGATAAAAAAAAAAGAAAACTGAAGAAACTCAATACTGCTGTGGTTTTAAAATATGATACAATTAGTGATATCCAGTCCTCTATAACTCAAAATCAAGTGCCCTAAATGTCCTGACGGTGTCATTTTCACTGTGCAATGCTGTGTTTAGGATGTATACAATGCTTTTTGTCAACAGTGGTGTAATATATACAATATGTGACAAAGCAACTGGCAAAGAACTGGAGCAATATGCCACTAAAGAGGATTTAGAATATATCAGCCCATATCTTAACCAGATCATTTAGTTCCTTTATAATCACATCAAAAGGCATTTTGGGGATTAGCCGAGACATAAAACGATCTCAAAGGACTTCATTTTGTGGTCCCGGCTGCATTGTTTGGAGCGTTGTGCAAAAAAAAATTATAAACTGAGGGAAGTCAATAAATTAAGACAGTCCCTTGTGTTTGAAATACCCATTTTGTGACAAGTGCATCTGCTGTGTTTAGACTTAATTAAAGATAATTAACACAAAGAAATGCACATACCGCCTTACAATTACTGTGCAAGCAATGCTGATTAAAAGTCAACCCTGTCACTGCTTCCTAACATGCAGTCATGTGTGGAGAGGGAACGCCTGGTTCAGAAAAGAGGTGATTTAGCAAACCCCAATTGAAATCCCTGCTAATTAAGATGAGTTTCTTCCACTGCAAAGACTATGAGATGAAATACTCTGTTGGGAGAGAATGAATGTACATAGAGTCAGATGAAGTTTAAAGCTAAAAGATGTTACCTTTTTTCGTCCTGATTAAAATCCTAATTACAAAATGACTCTTTTTCATAAAGTTTTCTGGTTCATCACTCACGGCAAATAATCCTGTACAAACATAACACCAAGACTGCGACCTATGGGCTGAAGCATCAGGACTATGCCACTGTACTTAAACAGCGTAGGTCAAATGTTTACTGTGACTAAACACCAGCCGCTAACAATCAGGCCATCCATTCATTCATCCGCCCTTCCTTAGAAGTAATTTGGTTTAGTGATGGCACCGAAAATAATGCAAATTAAGAGCCAGGGTTTTGTTACAGTCTTGGGTTTAATAGTGCATGTATAAAACAGCTGGCATTCTCTTGAACTGAGGCAGCTAAAGTGTACATTTTCTAAAATAAGTTTTTAATGATCAAAATAACAGAAAGCGCATAAAAGTAATAATAAAATACCTATGTTAATTTGATTTTCACATAGTAGGTACCACTGACCTTGTCAAAACTGACTGCACACTATTTACCTGACTTTGGTTCCAAGTAATGCATTTGCACTGCTCACTCACCAATAACAGCTTTGTTTATTTGGTATAATACAAGCTGGGCTCCAGCTCAAAATTGTAATTTAACAAACAAGTATTTGCTTTTATTCATTCTGACATATTTCTAATTGCATCCAGTAAGTACAAGTTAGAGCACAATATCAGAGCCAAGACCATACCATACGGTTCATTTTGACTTTACTTGGCTGTAGTTTTGGAATTGGAATTTATCCAGGAAATATCTGATCAAAGACTGTTTTGCAACGACTATTTCCCATGGTCAAGAATAAACTTTCAATCTCGCCTGGATCCGAACACGCCACAGATTTAGCTCACTGTATGTCAAGCTAAATTTGACGCGCTCCAGTAGTTCATGCTACTGATGTTACACTAGTTAACGCTTTCAAAAATATTTTATTATATGGCCACATTAACTGCAAATCATTACTCTTTCAGTATGTCCTTCCAGTATTTGCCCTTTCCTGGTTTGATTACGTCCCCATCTGAGCCTTCAGAAAGCCTCAGATGCAGAACACAAACAAGTTCTACATTAGCCAATATGAGAAAGTATAGAGGACACCAACACACCAGCCCTCAACGCTGGTGTTATTACAGAAGTCTACAGGATCTGTATTCTGTCTGAAACAAACACAGCCCTACATAAAATTCATAAAAGACACGGACAAAAAGACAGACTGAATATTCTGCCACCAGCAGTTGGTTACACTTGAACATTCTGTTGCTAGTAGCAACCACTACTGGCACAGTTCCATAGCAGTTTAAGTTTAACTGACATTGTTACAGCCACCATTTTGTCAAGCAAATATTGACAGAAATCATTTAATCTACTCCCCAAGTACCATTGTTGGAATCTGTAGGAACTCTTTACATTACAGTTGTTTAGTTTCTCTACGATGAGTTTACTGCTAACCAAGCTAGCCATTATACGAGCTGTCTGAGGCTAATGTGTTATTGCTATTGCAAGTAGCATTAGCATTAGCTAACTTTAACTGCTCATTTACTGTTGAGCCATCTTTTATGTATTTTACTCTCTTTTTTTCTTGTGAACTCAACCTGTATGTTTACTTCATTCATTTCTGTGTTGTACTTCCGAATGTTGATCTTTCAATGATGGACTTTTCACAGTTTCTTCCTGGCATGAGCTAATTTGACAGCTAATTTATGAATTTATTTTTCATGAATCCAGTTTCCTTGTTACTGGGCTAATTCATCTTTACAATATAGTACATGTAAACGTAACGTAAATGTTTGTTTTTGTATCTTTTTCTGATTTGTAATCACTATCATTGAAATTGTTGTCTAATATTGTTCACAGTTTCACAACTGCTTCCAGTAAAAACTTCAAAGGCCAACTCTTGTCTTCAGCTTTTATTTGAGGTGTTTTTAGCTGGCTGCAGAGCTGTGCACCTTCACATACAGCAAGGGCAGAAGACTGTCAGATTGACAGAGAGACAGATATAAATGTGTGACATGTTACAAAACATCTCATTTAAACTCAGAACTGTGAAATTATAAAAAATATTGCAGAGAGGGGAGCCTGAGAGAGGTTTTGGTGTCTAAAGGAGAATAAGGTATAATTAATGAATATTCACAGCAACTGTGCATGGATGTGATAATGATGAATATCTGCAGTAATAAAGGCTGCAGAAAGCACAAATCAACAGGGAAAGAGCTTTAATGGATTCAACAGTACCGAGGCTCATTTGAAAGCACGAATCTCATTATAACAGCAAGAAAAGGCTTTTGACAGGGTATGGTGTGACATTTGGCTCTCTGCTCAACTGTCCACACTCACTGGCCTGTCAACCTTGTCACTTCCTATTTGCTGAGGGAGCCATAAAGATTCCAATAGACGGGAATCTGGTTGACAGCTTGCTGTCCATTAAAAAGGTGACAATGAATTCCACAGGATATCTGCAGCCTACTGTGTGAGCTGCAGCTACGGCATAAATCAGAGTTTCCCTGAGAAAGCGCAGCACTGAGCTGCAGTGCACTTTGCCAAACAGAGGAGGAGATGTAAAACACACAGGAGACTTTCAGATTTAACAAACATTACAACAGAAATAGAAAATGCAACATTGATGCTTTGCATGTGTCACAAAACACTGGGACATAAACTCTGCGGCTGACTAACTATGTAATTGGGACAGGCACAAATCCAGTGTGAAAGCAGCTGTTTGCGTAAACAGGGTCATGTCTGTTTTCCTCTCACTAAATAAATTTATTAAAGAAAATATGTTTAGAGAATCATTTACATGCAACAAAACAGGACAGACTAAATGGAAAACACTGGGACGAAACTGGGACACAGAATGATCATCAGTGGAAGAGCCAAGAGCTTAACTTAAATGAGAAAATGAACGTTTCAATTCTTCAAAACTTAACCCAAATAGCAAGTCAGACGTGAGTAAAATCAATTCCTAGGCACTGTATGGTGCTGATTAGTTGAAAATAGATTGCAGGTAGGGGAAAAGAAAAGTAGAGAATAATTTGTTTCCATTAAATGAATCTAGGGTGGATTTCAATGCACTAATGAAGAGCTAATGATAGAGGAGAGTTTAAAATATTCAGGTAGCACTCGTCTGCTATGAAACTCTGAGACCTGCATTAACATACTCTCACTCCTTTTTACCCTTCTTTATACCCTCAATTCAAAGCCTATTCATATTTGATTAGTTCAGAGATTCTACCCAAAGGAGAGTAAATCCTGTTTTAGACGCACACAACATTTTCCATATATCATTACACGTGGGACAGGATTGCAGATCTGTTTGGAAGAAAAAAAGCTGAGTAGGCCTTGCAAACACATTCCCAAACAAACTGTTCTTTCAGTGAAGGACAGTAGGCAGAGAGCTGGACGGAAAGAACTGACCTGACATTTAAGGCTACTGAATATACCGTCACATAAAAAGGGAACTCTGAATGAATCATTTCTCCTGAGTTTGGAACATAACGGCATGTTCCAGCAGGCCCTGTGATAATGGCCAAGGATGATGTAGTGGCGAAGGCTGTTAAATGATAAACAACAGTCGACACTAACAATTTCAGCTATAGCCGGAGAGAATACATTTTCAAACAGGTGTCGGATGTCAGGCCGGTAGAGACTAAAAAACATGCCATAATGGAACATTTCCAAAACGCTAAATGTGATATGAGAGCCACATTGCATTAAATTGAAGCAAATCAAGATGCGTTTCTGCTTTTTTGCACTCTGATGGATGTTCGATCTCACTAATGGAGGAAATGTAATAAATGTAAAACCTTTTTGTCCAATTAGTACCAACCAATAATGTTCAGTCTATGCTGCTGAGTGCAAATGATATGTTGAGCATCAGCGTGGCATAACATGCTCACAATGGCAGCGCTAACATGCTGATGTTTAGCAGGTATGTTCACCCAGATTAAGATCTTAGTGTATTTGCATGCTAACATTTGTTCATTAGCACTAAACACATAGTACAGCTCATGCTGATGGGAATGCCATTTTGCAGATATTTAGTCATAAACTAAAGAAAAAAATGATTATAACAAGTCAAGTCAAGTCAATATGTATATGAATAAGGTTATTTCCTTGAGGGGCTTTACAATCTGTACAGCATACAACATTTTCTGTCCTTTGACCCTTGAAAAATTCTCCAAAAATACCCCTTTAACTAGGAAAAAAAATGGAAGAGCAACAGAGGAGTTATCCCTGTCCCAGGACGGACAGACATGCAATAGATGTTGTGTGTAAATAAGGATGGCACTAGATGAAATTAATAATTAGATATGAAATGTTTTAATGTTGCAGCAGTGGTGCTGTTTAATAGAGTCAGAGAATCACCAGTGAGCTCATTGTATCTTGGGACTGCCCAGGTGGCCCGAGCAGCACTGGGGTGCCAGCTTTCATCTGTACCTCCCACCAGTCTATAACGCACAGGTGACGGGGACACATTTGATCTGCAGCCTGACAGTGAAGAGCCAATCACTTGTCAAAATGTCTGTACACATTTGCTGCTCTTCTCTGAGCAGCACACTTTGCCCTCTTAGTGCCAACTCATCGTGAAGTAGGAACACACACAGAGAGCATTGGGATTGACACTGACAAGATCTCATGAAATAATTATGCTCCGATTCCCAGCCAAACCTAGACGGAGAACTCATACGGGACATGGCATCCATCCAGGTAGTTTCTTATTTATCCACTCCGGCTTATTATGTAATATACAACACTGCAAACAGATTCTATTAGGAGCGGCGTGGCTCTGCAGTTTGATCAAGGCTTTCCATACGAACATGCAAGTCCTGTTTGATTTCTGGTGCCAAAGTTTGTGCCACTAATGCTTGCTACAGTTCCTCATGTTACTGCTACTGAAGGTACCGAGGATTGAAAGGTTACATTTTGATTAGTGGCTCTTTGAGTGCAAAAACCACAGGCTCTGCCCCCTGTAAAGATCTTTAATTCAGACACAAAGCGACAGCTGACTACATCACTGTGTTTCTCCACCAGCACCTAAAGGAGATGTCCTATAATCAATTGACAAATGCATGCTTTTCACTTGTCAGATTATGTCATTAAAACCTGCATTTTTCATACCTTTTCAGTTTAATTTGAGTCTTATAAATATTTCAAGCACCACACATACTGCGCCCACGGATGATGGAAAAAAGACTTAGAGCTCACTGTGTCTTTTTTGTGCTCCGGTGAGGATGGAGCCCCAGTGGAAAGCAAGTCCTTAATCAAGTGTCTAACCAGACTCATAAACCATCCTGAAAGCCCCCCCTTAGGCACCTTGCTGGGTAAACAATGCCATCACTCTGTCATGATCCTGAATTAAGATATTACCACATGCATGTAATTAACATTTGTATTCAGGCCCAGAACAATATTTCATGTTGATTAAATAAATACTGAGCGACACCTCCATGAGAAATGCTATGTCACTTTTTTATTTAATTCTTTTTTTTTCCTGCGGAGAGCAGAAACTGGATTAAATAGAAGGGATTTTCAAAAGCAGAAAACAGGACACGGAAGGTATTTGTGGAGCACAAAAATAGCAAACCCCCATCAAAGCAAGTCCACTCTCCTCTCTCTCTCTCTCTGAAAAATCGAGGCAGTGGTGGCCCTGCTTCAGATGTGAGCATTATCCACAGTGGCACATCCAGCTTTTATGGGAAAGTCATCAGTGAGCAGGAAGTAAAGAGAGAGCTGGTACATGGTGACATGTCTGATTTCTTTTTCAGTTTTGGCCTGTGGGAGACAGGCAAACTTTAAGGAATCGAGCTTAACCTTTCGAAGAACTGTCACTATTGTGCCTTTAACAGAAAATGTATTACCAAAATGTTCTTTTTTTGCTACAATATTTATGAAAGAAAAGAAAAGCCATTTAAATACGAGGACAGGGAATTGTTAGCAAAATAATACAGCAAAGGATAGGGTGAATTTGTAAGCCTGAGATGATAGGATCAGATCTTTGAAGCTACAACAGCTTCATGCCTGAAGCCAGGCAATACATACCCTCTCTCAAGTGAGAAAACATGGGGGCAAGGGAGTGAGAAGGGAGAAAGGCTTTGAAGATCACAGGGCTGCCATGCAGTCTGGCGTTTGGTGCCCCATCAACAGCCCAGAAAATGACTCTCTATTTTTCCAGTCATCTGCGGCACTTCCTTTTTTCTTCTCCCTCGTTACCTCCTGCTCTTTTAGTCAATGCCAGAGACGGACAGTGAGAGATGTTAAGAGGGACGGTGGTCTTTTCTCATGTCTCTCATATCCTTTTTCTTTTATTCCCATTAGCCTCCAGTTGTTGCAAACTACCTGACGCCAGCGTAACACAGAGGAGAAATAAAAGACAGAATAGTGGAGAGACAGTGAGTGACAGGTAAAAGTGTGGTGATGAGGGACGCAGGGAGAGTCGATGAGAAGTAAGAGGGGAAAACAACAAGGAAATAGTCGATGAGAGACGGGGATCTGAGCGGGAAAGAGCTTAGCAGTAATCAACGAGGGCAAGCCCCACTGGAGGATGCGCATTCTCTGAAGAAACAAATCAACGTTTCCAGGAAAACGACTCACTTAGACTTTTTAGAGACTTCAGAGGGGGAAGGGACAGTGAAAGAGAGAACAAGGAGATATGAGAAGGAAAAGAAGACATTTTATTGGTAAAAAAACTATTTCTGAACTCGAACCTTGCACTGGTGACAGGAAGATTGCCAATATCTTCAGGTGTACGTCACACCCACCTCCACCCTGAGACACCACACCAGGATGACTTACAAAGTCAACTGACTGGCTGCATTCAACTTCACCCCGTTGCTCTGACAGCTATCAGTCACATTAATGAAACATATTGTCATAGTGACGCTTGTACCAACCCTCTCCCCTCTCCTCCTCCCTTGGCCTTGGTACTTTGTTTAATTTTTCAGACCCCAGTCACACTCTACATGCCCACCAGTTACCCTCAGTAAGTTTTCCATGTCTGTGCATCACCTGACTGACTTTGTGGTCAGCTGCCTGCCTCCACAGTCGCAGCAAATAATATTAATGATGGCTCTGTTTCATTTAAGTGCCTGGCTTAGACAGCATGCACACACCACCTCGCACTCAGCACTGTAAAGGGATGAGATGTCACAGGTCTACCGTAGGTAATGAAGAAATCTATAGTGTCTGTATGCTTTAGACTTTTTTCACTGAAAACATTTTGACCTGTCACAGTAGGAAAAGCACAGGTGTATATAATAAAATCAATAATGGCTGAATTCCATTTAGCTGCTGCAGTGGTCTTGCTTGAATGCATGTACTCCAGACTAACTTCCATCTCTGATGTTGTGGTTTTCTGCCTTTACCCTCAAGATTTGTTTACCTTAAGACATTTGAGTAAAGCCTGTTTTTTACTAAATCTGCCTTGTCCCTGGAGTCTCCGTTTGGGTCCCACTTCATTAAATGCAACAACTGTGAGATCCAATTCGTTTGAGCAGCGAGGCTATCTTTCCAAACACTACATAAAAATTTCAGATGTTAAAAGAAAGCAAAACAGTTTCACTCTAACAGCCGCGCTTGAGAGACCATCCAGTAGCAGACTGCGAGCTAAACACATCTCTCTCCCCTGGTACGTATGTGTGTGTTGGCTGGCAGACTGGTTAAGACGTTGCTGGCCGTCACTGGGGTTTCTGGTCCCGCTATTGTGCCTGGCATTATTACACCACCCATCACTCAGGCCCACTGTGTACATTATTCATGCCCCCAGAGGAGTTCATCAGAGGCTGTGACCGCAGGTGCTGTGACAGCGCTCTCAATCACAGGCGCCCACGCCGTCTGCTCATCCGACCCCAGCGAGACACGGCAACCCGTGGTCCAACTCAGTTCATCTGTGGAATCAGGTCCAGAGCTGGGAGAAACCGTCCAGCATCCATTCACAAGTTAATCCACACATAAAGTAATCTGGAGACTACCTTCAGCAGGGGCTCTGTGTTTTAGATGAAAGCCTAGGGGTCTAAGACGTCCACCACACAAATAACAACCCGCGCCACACATATCAGCTCACGCCTGTCAACTTCAGCACACTCCTGGGTAACAGATAGCCAGGGGATTTTATTAACTTGTTTGTTCAATTTCACAGAGCCACATAACTCCCGCTGCCATCACACATGCAAACACAGAACTTCTCAAAGCAGCGTAGCCTGTGAGCCAGGGTGTGCATTTCCACTCTGCCGCTCAGATGTGTCCCGTCATCCTTCATGGCGACGAGTAAATTCTAGAGGCGCATCTTTCTGCTGACAAAGTGAAGAGTGGCCAGCAAGGCTATTTACCTAATATTACTGCAATTGATAGACGCATTTACATGTGATGTTTCACAGCTGTCCTGCTGTCTGCATCCACCGTTCAATCAGACATTAGGGAGAGTCAAGGTGAGCTGTCGTTCACCAAATGCGGTGTTATTTATGACTCTTCCTCTCTGGTAATGTGGGTAAGGTCTGCCACATCAGAGCCATTTCTCCGCAGTGTGATACCACTCAAATCCTTGACTCTTGATGTCACAGGGTGGTGGACCCAGAGCTGCTCACAGAACTCTGCAGAAAAAGCTCTCCCCTTTGTAATTATTCTTTTATGCCAATCCCGCCTGCATTCTTTAAAGCGCAAATTGTGCAATTTTAGCAAGATAACACCGAGTTCTCTTAAGCTTTTTAAATAGATAAGCTGGATGGGGAGAGCCAGCTATGCAATGGAAGTTTACTTTGGCATTTCTTTTGGTGTTCTTGACTGAGAATTATGAGTTTTACTTTGAAGTAGTCTGGCTGCACTGCAACTCAAATAATCAACTCAGCAGTGGATAATCTGTATGTACATAATTAGAAATTTAGCTGTGCTGCTAATTAGTAATGAATGTCTTGTCTTGTTCCACCTCTGCCCTCTCCTGTCAGTGAGAGACAGTTATATGTAGCATCTGGTGAAAGGAGTCTCATGTATCCTAACAAAGCATATGTTGCATTACATAAAACAACAGGTCTTGTTATTTATGTTTGGCAGAGTGAAAGAGATTTAATAATATATTATTACACCCTGGATTTTGCAAGCTTGGTGTGTGAGCTGAGATGTTACAGTACAAACTCAGTACAAAGAAAGAAAGTCATAAATATATTTGCATATTATCAGAATCCCCTTTGCTCCTGTTTGTTTACGTGGTGAAAGAGAGATTTTATGACCTGTTTGGCTGTGCAATGATAGTAAACAGAGATAGCAAAAACTTGAATCCCCTTTTCCCACTCATGTAACTAATTAGGATGAGTGAGAATTTGGACTGATATCATGACGAGGACACTAACAAGCCAGGGTTCTGCTAAAGTTCAACATCTTAGGATATACAGTATTAGTAACACTGCCATAACAATGTTCATTATATTTATTATACTTGTGCACTGCAGTGTCTATGGCTCTGCATGACCTTTGCATGTCCTTCTTATCTAAACATACATTTTCTCTAAATTAGGTTCAGTATGAATGTGTGAGTCTGTGTTAGCCCTGTGATGAACTGGCAAACTGCCTTCAGTGTTTCCCTGACTTCTGCTGAGGGTATGTTGGGACAGGCACCAGACATCATGGAAATAAAGAAATGGATAAAGAAAATTAGTAAAATACAGACACAGAGGAGATATGCCTCAGGAATGCAAAACATTACCAATATGTGCATTAGCCTTGTTGTTAAACTCCAGCTGAAAACAGCAGACTTGTCCTCATCACCTCGTACAAATGCTCTTCTCCAGCAGAGGCTACGGAGTAAATAATGTGTTGACTTCTGCAGAGCGCGCTTAGTGTCTGCCTCCACCACTATAAGCAGGGATTAACTTCTCCCTAATGAAGGGCAATTCAGTGCAGGTATTAGGACCAATGGATACCAATAAAAAGACCCTCTGTCCCTCACCCCACAATTACTGTGCTCCAGGATTAGCACTGAAGGTGTGAACGTGTCTACAGAATGCTAAGTGCATGCTGATATACAGCGTGTGTACACAAACTTATACAACCACGCATACCAACACCCACAAACATATAACCTGACGTCTACAGACGTTCAACCAACTGTGCCTTTCATAGGTGCACATATAAAAACACAAACGCAAACACACGCATACACAAAAGATCACTGACTTCTCCCCCTGAGCCCCCGTTTCATAGCTCCACTAATGGGTCATAACACATCAGAGTGGCAGCATCACACACACACACACACCAACCAGCTACTTCTCAGTCACCTCCACTCTGTCAAGCAGCACGCGTGATAATGGCCTCGCCTGCATAAAAGGCAGGGCACGATGTGTGATGCCTCCCCATCTCCTACATGGGTAACTGATGAGAGAGCATCATTCATTCTTGTCACTGTGGCGATAAAAACGGTAAATAAATGATGGTCTTACAAAAGCAGTTTTACCACATCAGCTAACACTAACTGAGGCCAGCTGTGGAGGAACACTTAACTAAAAGTACCAATCCAACAATGTAAAAATACTCTATTACAATTAAAAGTCCTGCATTTCAAATTTTAAGTAAAAGTACATAAGTATTATCAGCAGAAGTACTCGTTCCATAGAAAATGGCCCCTTGACTGACGTTAGATTTGTACTGATGCCACAATGTGAAAGAAGCATTTTACTGTTTGTAGCTGGTCGAGGTGCAGCTAGTTTTAACTACTTTATACTATTTCGTAGTTTAGTCCAGTGGTTCCCAGCCTAGGGGTCGGGCGCCTCAAAAGGGTCACAAGATAAATCTGAGGGGACATGAGATGATTGACGAGGTTGGAAAGAAGAAACAAACCAGCTACACAAAAATGTTTCACTTTTTGGACTTTTTTGTAATATTTGCTTTCTTGTGAGATATTAGATCATTCAACAAGAACGAGTTTGTAACTGCACTTTGGAACGACACGTACAGCAGAAGCGTTTTCTGATCTGGCAACGCTATGGTTAAGGTGTGCTTAGGTTTAAGCACAAAAATGACCTGGTTTTGTTAACTTCGTTGAGGTTAGTCATCTACTATATACAGCTATAACCATGTGGTTAAGGTTCTCGCAGTAGCTCACCCAGTAGAGCGTGTATCATATCAAGGCTTAGTTCTCAGTCCTTACCGCAGTGGCCCAGGTTTAACTCCAAGAGAGAGGGGATGACATGCAGCAAAGGGCCCGGCCTTTGCTGCATGTCATCCCCTCTCTCTTTCCCCTGTCTCTCTCCAGCTATCACTATCTTAATAAAGCAGAAAGAGAAGGAAGAAATGTCTCTTCAGTGGAAACAACTCATACTCTGAAATTTGAGAAGGGGCTCCAAGAAGACATTGCTTTTTCGTAAAGGGATTGAATTTAATCAGTTTAGAATATGTATTTTTAATGTAAAATCTTACTGGTAACTAGTAACTATACCTGTGGATAAACGTAGTGGAGTAAAAACTAAAATATTTCCCTCTGAAATGTAGGAGAGAAGAAATATAAGGTAGCATAAAATAAAAATACACAGGCAAAGTACCTCAAATGTTAACTATGTGTAGTACAATGCTTGAGTAAATATACTTAGTTTCCACCACTGGCCTGAGCAATACCCTTTCCTCACACAGACACACACACTCGACTAGTGACGGACTTTGCTTCAAAGCAGCCCTTTCAGATGAGGACTGAGACAAGTGTACCTGCTTCAGCTGCTTTAAAACACGGATGTTATTACTTTTTTTCCAGTGCGCTGCGCCCACACAATAATGGTACTTATGCATAAATGATAATCACATTTCCTCACTGTGGCCATCGGTGACATCCCTGTGACATCCACTGTGCTTATGTATAAATGATGTCCACATCTATTTAAGTGTTACTCACTAGCCTTCATTATGGCCCCATGTTCTGTGCCTCCACATGAATCTCTCTCTTTCACATAACACATGTACACATTTAATACTGGTGTGCAATTTCTTTTTTATTTAATCGTGTGCATTATGGCGCTTATGTCAAATAATAGAAACCATTTGTTAAATCACATCATAGCTGTTATTTCAAGCAAGGCTGAAGTTGTAATTTAGGAGTTAATTGACAAAGCAGCATGTGATTCCCTGGTACATCCATCATACATGAGCAAGATAAATTTTTAATTTCTTCTACCTTGATGGAAGTATAAAACATCGCACTTACAGAAAGACGAAAAAACTGCATTTCCCTTAGGCCTTCACTGAAACAATTTGCTGCACCAGTGAGATAGCCTGCATATATAACATCAGCGTTTATGGTCATCTGTCTGCTGAGGTGAAAGTGTGTACTCGGAGCTAATTGGCTTCAATATGGCATAAAACAAGCCTTTAATCTAACTCATGCTCTCCTAATCACACTGCCCTGTAATAACAATATCAGAAATCAAATTAATGGTGAGAACGGGTCTTGCTGTGGGCAGGCAGTAAGTGTGGGGGGGGGGTATCCTCAAACCGAGATGAAATGTAATTTGGATGGAGGACGGAGGAGAGGGGAAATGTTCTGAGGGAACTGGAGCAAGCATCTGTCTCCAACGAAGGAAATGTCAGGTCCTGTTAATCTTATCTGAATGGCTGCCCGCTGACGTGGATTTAATTTTACACAAGCGCACGCCTGCTAACTTGCGTGAGTGCACACCAGACGGACTGTACACACATGCAAATACATAACATACAGATGCGGCACGGGCTACGGTGGCCTTGAGGTGCACAACACAACAACAAAATAGAAAACAACAATATTACAGAAAACATAACAACAATATTACAGAAAACATAACAACAATATTACAGAAAACACAACAACTTTTCACAAAAAGAAAATTTGGTCAACAATTCTTCTTCGTGATTGGACAGAACTCAAGTCAATTCAAAGTTAACTACCTTTTCCAATATGTGAAATGTTGTTGCGTCTTTTATTTTGTTATTGCGTTTTGACCCACACCTCGCCACTCAGCCCGTGGACACACATAATTTCTCATTTCCTCAAATGAGAACAGTGAGATGCAGCAAACATAAACAGCACACCCGTACCTCCCCCATTTTCCCACACCGGCATAAAGACGTACAACCACCACTTTACCCCATCTACAATTCAATAAAACACACAGCCACATACACACACATCAGAAGAACAAATAGTAAAGCTGATTCTGTCCAGAAGCTATATCTCTGTTCCTTCACCACCCCCATTCCCAGAGCATTACCCATCATTCTCAGAGGCGACAGGCAAAGAGAGTGAGGGAGAGATACATGCTAAGTGAAATGGGAAATAAAGGAGTGAAGACGAGGAGCGGGAGATGTGACAGCAAAAAGAGAGACTAGTGAGAATAGGGAGAGGATGATAGGGGAGTGCCACATTTGCTCATCCTCCGCACCAGGAGCCAGGCCTCTGGAGGACGGCACACATGCATGGCAGCCTCCGGCTCATCACAACATGCAGGACAACAAGGGAGGAATGAGAACAAGAAAATGAAAGAGAGAGGCAGAAGATTCAAATGAAAGGAGAGATAAGAAGATCAAACTGTGACAAGGGACTAGAGAAGTGGGATTGCAGAGTGAAGGAGAGTTGAAAGAGGGAGGAAGAAAACATGATGCTGCCAGAAGCCACTGTGGTGGGTCTTTGACACTGTGACACACTCAGGGACACTCAGGGTGGGCCAGCAGGCTAAGCTGCCTTGAACATAGATTAGTGGAGAGCCACAGAAACAGTGAGTGATGTTAACACCGAGCTCTGCAGTGCAGAGTTGCCTCTATGGTTCATCTACGATCACATGGGGGTTTTAAAAACCTAAAGCACTAATGTGATGTTGATATATTTAGCCAGTTTCAGATGTACCGGGTAATCATATGCTTTATTAACACATGGATTATGATATAAAGCAGGAAATTATGCAGCAAAGGTTATATGGTAATACGTGGGAATTTAGCATAGACAGAGGAATTATGGGCTGGGAGCTTTGGAGGGGATAAACCTCGGGGAAACATGTTGATGATTGCGGCTCATGTTACTTTGTTGTTGATTAGCATAGGAATACAGTGGTGAGGGTGCTGCCACATTAGCTCATTGTCGTGCACACTTGGCTGGGGATGTTCTGTGACACAGGAGTGCAGCAACATGAGGAGAGGCTAATTTCAGCAGTTGAGCAGATGAACGCATTAGCGCACAGGCCTGTGATACAGTTGCTACACTGGTTTGAATCAAAATAATAAAAAGTACGGACTACACTTGCAGACTGTCAATCATCGGCTCCGGATATAATGCAGCAGCCCACAGATAAGGAAAGAGCAAAAAGGAGAAAAGGAAAATCTCTCTCGCTGACAAAGTATAGTAAACCCTTCTCAAATGTCTCGGAGCGAGATAACATTTTAACAGGCTGCAACTCCAAAACCAGATCTCTTATGTGCAGCAGTTGAGCCGAGGCAATGTTCCCTCGTGCCACACCAGTTGGATGACTGAGTGAGCACTGCACAGCGCTAATTTCCTTGCCCGCCCTGGGCATGGAGCTGGTCCTACGTCCTCGGAATCGCTGCAACCTCACTGTGTATCTACACACAGGCTTCTGCCTTTTTTTCTGTCCAACAGCTACCTTTTATGACCTTCTCCGAGCTCGCTCCTTGTTCCCTCGCTTCCCTCTGTGGTACTCTGATGTGAAGACAGGGCTGAAGCTCAGTAATTTGGAGTCAGAGATAAGGGCAGGCGGAGGATATTACTTGTGGGTAGACAGTGATTGAATTGGCTCCAGAGGGTCAAACACACCTAAATGACAACTCGGCGGAAACCCAGGACCCATTTATTTAACTCTGAGAAGCCTCGAACCACGGGGGCCGCAACGACGGCTGAGAGTAGGAGGACGTAATGATGAAATACACTGTAGCAAAGCCGGAGGGGAGAGCAGACAGGAAAACAAAAGGACGCCGTGGCTTGCATCTCTTTTTGTGATCATGTGAGCCTAATTTATGCGTAGGAAGGAGACTAAAAACACCTACAGGAGTTATCATGTCGGTCGGGTCATTCAAGATTTCCAGAAACAGGAAGCAGGCAAAAAAGTTGAGAAACTGGGGACAGAACTAGCGAATAAATATGAAGCATGTAACTCAAATGTCCACTGAAGAGATGAAATATTGGCAGACAAAAGCTCAGATCTGCGTGAAGCGATGAGGAGACCTATGACGAAACATACATGCCATATACCATATTTCCACTTTTCGTTCGTTTGAGGTTTGACTGGCGCTCTTTAATTACATCATCTCGTTGTGCCCTCTTCTTCTGCAATGGTTTAATGACACCCGGCTGGAGAATTAGCACCACCAGCTGTTGATGCACATGACAGTGGTGGACTGATTGTTTAGCAGAGTTACTGAAAATTTGGTTAAAATTTGAGATAAATTTGGATGGAAACTTGACTATAGTTATAGGGTCTCATTTTCCATCCAAAATTAGTTTTCCTACCAGATGTGGTGACAGGAGTCAGGATATTGAGGTCAGTAGGACAGCTCAGTGTCTAAGAACCCACAAGCACAACGTTCACATTCTCATCCAAACTTACATTTAAAGCAGCAACAATTAACTTTTTTAGCTCTATTTTGGTCTCAACTGACTCTAGAGGGAAATATCTGGTAACAGGTAGTGTAGGTCTCCTAGCAACTCCTTTCATATTACACGTTTGTCATTTGATTCATTGCTTATATAATAAATGTTGATTAGAGCCGTTTTAAGTACTTTTGACCTTAAATACCGCATGCCTGTCAGCTCATCAGTATGTGTAACTGTCTTGTTAGACGGCAGTGTTTGTAGTCAAGGCAACATTTCATACAGGATGCTGGTCTATCCGATGCTTTTCTTCGCCTCACTGACACCGTACTTTGAAAAGCAGTTGCTGAGTTTGACACAGTTCAGTAGATGACCCCTGGAGCCAGAATCAAACTATGCAAAGGGCTTAAAAAACAAAAACAAAGACACAACAGCTCTGATCAAACCCCCTGAGATTCCTCCTGAGCCCTCTGGCTCCTCTGTTATGTGTGTGTGTTTGAGTGTATTGCATGCTTGGCTGGAGAAAATGCCTCTTTTACATGAAAAATGCACACATGAGCGACCCCAGAAGTAACAAGCACAAAAAGCAATCCCAAAAACAATACCACATAATCTCAAAAGTCTGTGCTTCGCATCCCCCCCTCCAAAAAAAATCAAAAGACGGGAGTAGTCTGCTTGCATGCTTGATACTTACCCAGCGGCGAAGACGTGATTGACGTGGCTGCAGGATCAGAGCTTCCCTGGAATCGAGCCAACGCTTCTGTGGCTGCCCGGCGCTGGCGGAGGCGGAGGAGGGGCGTGGGAGGCCTGGATGTGGAGTAACGGCAACACACAGGACGTGAACCTACAATACAGGGAAAAAGGGTCAGAAACTCCTCCCCAGTGGACTGAAGGAGATTTGATAAGAGGCTGACAAAGGCACACCATTTAACAGCTGTCTTTTGGAGTTTAATCCTTTATTGGCACTGGGCTAAACGCCAAAGATCCAGTCCCTACTCTGCCCTCCCTCCTTTCCTACAAGCCCAATGACATTCAGACCTGGGAGCAAAAGCAACAGCAGGGGTTTTAAAGCGCTGTGACACTGAGCATAAAGTAACGGTTTCGCCCATCAATGAGCGAGATAGACAGTGCAGGGCGTCGAGGCTCTAACTCAGCAAACCTCTGCGACTGCAGCCCGGTTGTTGGGCTGTTTATTATCAGCAGACAGCACACTCAGGCCTGGAATATAGGACTGCTGAGACACTGGGTGCTGGCCGCTGGGAAGAAACAGGGAGTGAGGCGATGCGGGAGGAATGCCAATGAGCGTCCCCTCTCCTCCCTGAGATTTCATTTGCTACTCTGGCACAACACTGCCCTGCAATGTTAACGGCAACTGGAGTCTTTTCTCTGATTCCAAGCCTCACATCCCGACCATTAACCAACACTGATAATTCGGTTCATCCGCTTTGATGCTGCCCTGACCAGGCGTTGTGCAGTCAAGACGGTGCACAGGCAGGGCTGGAAACAAGGGCTCTTAAAAAATAACAGGAGGATATTTAGAGAAAGTTTGTCAGCAAACAGCTTGGCTTAGAGGTGTGTCACATTTCCAATAAACCTAGTGGGGGTGCAGTGGAGAGGTTGGCAGCAAAAAAGAGAGCATTCCCTAACAGTTCAAAACAGATATAAAAGTTTAATGCCAAGCTGGTAGCAAGCAGCCAGCAGAAAAGGGAATGAGCTGAACTATTTTCAGAGTAGTAAGTGGCATTCATAATTCACATTATAGTTCAATATGAGGAAATAGAAGATTCCTTCAAACGTATTGTCTTCCCCTTCCTGCCTGTAACGCAGCTGTAGCCAGTGTGTTTGTCTCGGAAAGGTGTGTTTGTTTACATTTGTGTGAATGACAGAACAGTTCACTGGTTTAAGCACTCAATATGCTAAGTTTTTGTGCAACATCCTGCGAGGGTGTCAAAATGAAACAGCCTGACATTATATATCACCGGCAAACTGCAAGAGACAAAGTGAGAGACAGATTTCATTTTCAAATCAGACAGAATCCAGCACAACAGCTATTTCAGACTCTCATTCTCAATAAATTAAATCATCCTGTTCACAGCTAATAATGATGAGGATATTAATATGATCAAAGGTTGCCATAGATATTCATTTAGTTACAGCAGGACCACCCAGAGGGAGGAAACAGCGGGGAGCAAGAAGAGAAAGAGGATGAGTGAAGAAGACACAATGTGGAGCAAAATATTAAACACAGACATGCATGTGTGCACAAATAAGGCCAAAACTATACTGATAAATGGCTACATTTTCCTTCTCAGCCTGTAGAAGACACGCACAGACGACTCCAGCTCCAAAGACATCTGCCAATGCACTGAACAACAAAACCAATGTCACTTTACATAAGCATGTAACTCAGACTGAAACACAAACGAAACCGTTAAGCAATAACCATAGTAGTGGCAATAACAGCCCCCAAAAGAATAAATGTCCACTTTACTGAATTAGACAATAAAACCACAAGAAGTCACTGAGCTCGCTGCTGCACCGGAGACAGAAAACAACACTAACGCCGCACGAGGAAGATGTTTATATAAGTGAAAGTGAGTTCAAGGAAAGTTTCAGTGTTGCAGCCTCTTCCATCCGTGTACGTTTTTATGTAAGAATGCAAAGTATATCAATTGTACATGTAAGTGTCGGAAATGTGCTCAGGCTTATAAAGTCGAGGAGGGGGTTGATCTTGAGTATGAAATCCAGACTGCCTGTTTTAAACACACCATGTTTAGGATATTATTAATGTTATTTATTTGAATCCCTCTGCACAAAGCAAAGATTTGTATCCTCGGTGCTGCTCAGAATGTGAATGAATTTTTTGTTTTGTGTCGTGACTGGTTTAATAAATATACCAAAGAAATATGCTGTCAGGTATGAAAAACACTCTCTGTAGAGACAAACTGTGACAACAAATCTAAATGCAAAGAGTCTCCTAAACAGCAGTGTCTTGCCTCTCTTATCCCGGTGGTACTCTTTGGTATTAAGTGATTCTCAGACCACCCGTTTCAGTCTCGCCCCCTTTTCAAGTGAGCCTTATTCTACTAGTTTCGTAGAATGTATTTTTCCATAGAGAGCTTCCTTCATTGACCTTTCTAAAAACCTTAATCATGAAAAAAAAAATGTTTTTTTGTCCCTACCCTAAGTTAAATGGATATCTAGTTCTGTGCTGGACAGTAACGTTCGAACACCTTGTCATTTCAATTATTTAGGATCATTTCATTCAGTTAACAACTGCAGCCCCGCCGAGGTTTAGTTAGTTTGCCTAAGACTCATGAATGTTGAATGCTAACAAAATATCTGTTGATTTGTCTTATTTAAAATGGTGAGATGCTGATTTTCCTGTCCAGAACAGTAATATGTATTTATGTAGCTCAGAATGAGGAAATAAAACCCCACTATTATGTTTGAAACCCTTTATGAGAAACAAACTGAAGTAGATCGGAGGCTAACTCAGATATCAGCTCTCTATAGGTGTAAAGAATTTATTACATAAAGCTTTTTCACCAAGGCTGTCAGCTCTGCTAGATCCATTAACAGCTATTTACAGTTGTGGGTAAAATGTGTGACCTACAAACCTCCTTAAAGAGGTCGCTGGAGAGATATACTGTACTGGCATCAGTATTAATTCATTCATATATCAATTTATATGGTTTTAGATGGCCCCCTGTCATCCCCAAAATTTAAAAGAAAGATTAAGATTAGTTCATTAATAAAATGTGGATCTGACTGTATGTGTGTGTGTGTGTGTCTGCATGTCTGTGGAGTATGTGTGGGTCCTTTACTGTCTTTGGGTGTTCGCACATGCATTTTAATGTAAAGCACATTGAGACTTTTTGTAAGGAAATTGTCTCGCCTTGCCTTTTCTAGTGTGAATGCACTACATAATTAAAGAACCTGGTTAGAGTGATTATGCACTGTAGTATAAAACTGGGACACCGGCAAAGTTGGACAGTCTGTGAAAAAAAGGCTCAAAAGGTTCAGAAGAGCCGGGAGAGGACCCTAAAGCACCTGCCGATTTGACTGCGGGTCACAGTGAAAGCCCTTGTAGACTTATCATGAACAGACTCACCAAGTGTGTAAGTCTGCGAGGGTGGACGTTGGGAGTGGGCCAGAAAACCTGTGAGCACACAGCTCTATCAGCCCGCAGCAGCAAAGCTGAATATTATTAGCTAGCCCACAGTAATCGGACCCAAATTGTACCGCCCATCGGGATTTCTGCTGATCCTCCTGATTTAGAGTCTGCAACTGGGCTTTTAATCAATCATTAACATGTTGGGGAAAATAAAAAGTCACACACTTTAACCACTCAAACAAAACCTGATACGGTATATGATGTGGATATTGCATGATTGCATGTATTACACAGGCATGCTTTGGAAAGCTCTTTGATATTTCTTCTGGACAACAACAACAACATCATTCGCTTCAGGAAAGTGGGCAAGCCAAATATCATGTCCTTGACAGGTATATACTGACAGACAGCAAGACAAACAGACAGCCAGACAGAACGATGGTTAGACTTTAAGCGCAGCTCTGTAACTCTTTCACAGAAGAACAACACTGACACTAACATGATGTATTCCTGAATACAAACATTCCCTTTCTGTTTCTTCCTCACTTCCCCCCATGGCCACCTACTGACCCTGAGAGTTTGGCCGCTTCAAACAACAACATTTCAAAAGGGATCCAATCTGTACGGGCTTTCATAGAGGACACCAGGTTGTCAAAACATCTCTCTCCATGGTGGATAAGGGGCACTTATTGCCCCGAGCTATTCTCACGCATCCTCCTGCCAGCTTTCCCCTACCAGGATAGGGGTATGAGAGTTTAGTCATATAGCTGCAGAGGCTGCTTGTCAATTTAAATAGGACAGCACACTGAAGAGCACTTCAACCACACAATGCAATTCATCATCCACAGTGTTAACCCCCCCTGTCACGCTCATGCTGGCCGTATAATGAAGCATTTTGTCATAAGGAATGAGTGTGCACTCATTCAGAAAAGTCTCAGAGAAGCACTGTTCCAGAGGCATGAAATAGCTTTGGATGGGAGTGCTGTGTTATGGGTTAGATTGACTTAATTTAATCAAACTTATTGGAACAGAGTGGAGATTAAAATCAGGTTGTTGGTCACCAGAAACAACAGGAGTGCCCAACCTATTGACAAGGAGAAAGCACCTGACACACACACACACACACACACACACACACACACACACACACACACACACACACACACACAGAGTAATGAAGGCGTGTAAATACTGAGAGTTCAAAAGGTTGTGTACCCTGGAGAGGAGGAGTGTCAATATTGTATTTCCAGTGGAGGAGGAGAAGAAACAGCAAGAAAAGAAGAAGAAGAAGAAGAAGAAGAAGAACAGAGGAAAATTGGAAACATAGCAGGCCAATATGCCGGCTGCATAAGCTGTTTGTAAATTAAAATTTAGCCCAGTTATAACCTAAGCGTGTACAAAGTAGAGATTTAAAAATAACTCAATTAAAACAGGTTGTACCTCATAAACTAGTTCATACATAGAGATTAGTTGTTACTGAATATTTACACCCCTTAAAGAGGAGGTATTATGCTCATTTCCAGCTCTATATCTTTATTCTGTTCCTGTATTCGTAATTCCCCCTCTGTCTGACACAAGCTGTTTGAACCCGTGTCTTCAAGGCCCGCCTCCCTAAAAGCCTACTTTCTTCTGATTGGCCAGCTCCCTGCAGCACACGAGGGGCAGGGAGACACCTCTGATCCCTGAACACAGCCCACATCGCTTCATACTCGAGCCGCTGTGGTCGATTGCATGACAGCGACAGTAACTCAGCTTGGAAAATAGAGAGATGGGGCACTGAATTTGATGAACTTACTGTTTATCAGACCGCAAATGAGACAAGAAGTAAGTTAGAAAAACGATAGATGCTGCTGGAGTGTTTCTGGGGACTGGGCCTCACTGATTACTGTACTAAAACACACAACTTTATTCACTGATTTTGGTGAAACTCGATCATTTAATGGAGAAAATGTTTTCGGGTTTTCCCTCTGATGTCCTCCGGCTGCTCTGCCTCAACTCTGGGTGATTTACGGAGTTTCCTTTTTTCTTCTTCTTCGTGGGGGCGTGCTGTGCCCGGAGCAAATGACCATCTAAAGAAATTCGGGATGTATTTCACAATACGTCTCACGGAAGTAAGACACGAAACGCGAAGGGAGAGTTCTGAGCAGTCTGAAGACTGAGCTTTTGTCTCACAGGGATTATTTTTATATACCTTTTCCTCATTATTTGGCAGCTAACGTTTAATAGGAATATCCAACATTGTCACACTATGTATATGACAGAAAATAAGGAAAAGCATAATAGGTCCTCTTTAACTGCCAGGTGTAACTGTTGGTTTGGTATAATATAATCCCATATTTCCTACTCATCCTAAACTACATGAATACTACTATCCCTGAAATGAAGTCATACCAACTTTTACAAGAGACTAACAGTAAAGTTTAATACAATGTTTGGCTGCTGCTGAAAGATACAGTGACTTTCTGGCTGAAGAATATTGGAGAAAGAAAGACAAACTCATGACAAGGCAGAGGGAGAGAAATAGGGGAAAGTGGAGATGGGGAATGAGGAATCAGAGATAAAGAGCATGACAGATGAATAGGCTGGATACCCTATATTCTGGGACAGAGAGAGTAAGAGACAGAGAAGTGCTGAACACATCCAACAAGAGATCCCAGGAACATGGCAGCAGTCTTGGTCCAACACTTCCCATTATGCCGAGGTGTGTGGAATAAGAAGTGAAATACTGGGAGGACTTGCTGTCATTCTCACTCATTTCAAATGTGTGTCAGCAATCCCACAGCCGGTCCCTGCAGTCAGAGTTTGGAAAAATAACTATCTTTACCATTAAAGAGCGGCTGAGTCCCAGAGCACACTGAAACTAAAGTCTTAACAGGACAGAGCTGCAGTGTTTCAGAGTTACACAGCACAATCGCCAATATGATTCACCCGCCGCGAACAATAAAAACTGAGCTGCTGAGTTGACCTTTAAGTCTATTGTTGGGTTGTTTCACTGTAATTTGGTTGTTAAGATAACATTATTGTCACTTAGTGTAGTGGTTTCTGTTCTGCTGAGCAGGCCTTAATAGAGCCAGTAGTGCAGGTTTGTCTTATAGCTGATGGCCTGCAAACACTATTGTTTTCCGAAAGCACTTTTTCAGTTCAATTCAGTACAATTCAATAACTATATTCATCCCCAGTGGGACAATTAAAAAGTACATAGAGCAGAGCACAGACACACAAATACCAATGAAACACAAACAATGAAGTAATACCATGAGTAGATAAAGAGCATAAAAGTACACTGTAATGACTATAAGTACACAAAGTCCACATCATTTTGTGTAGTTTTTTGTGGTTTTGCTCCTTAGTTCAAATTAAGGGAAATCTTACTGCTACTCTAAACAATGATATTTAAGACAATAGAGTGTTTCCAACTTTTGGGAAAGGCCATTAATCCCAGGCTTAGTGGTTCGATCCTGGCTCCTCATGTCCACATATCGAAGTGTCTTTGAACAAGACACTGAACCCCAAATTGTTCCTGATGGTTAGGTCAGCACCTCGTATGGTAGCTCTCTGCCGGTCGGTGTGTGTGTGTGTGTGTGTGTGTGTGTGTGTGTGTGTGTGTGTGTGTGTGTGTGCAAACTGGTGAATGAGAGGAAAATCGTGAAGCGCTTTGGATAAATGCGCTATATAAATTTACCATTTGCCATTTCTTGTTAGAACATGACAATGCCTCCATGCACAACGCGAGGTCCATAAAGAAATGGCTTCCCCAGTTTGCTGTGAAAGAACTTGACCGGCCGTCACAGAGCCCTAACCTCAACGCCATCCAAGATCTTGCGTGCCATGCCTCATGGCCCAACATCAACAGTTTGAACTCACCGATGCTCTTGTGGCTGAAAGGGGAGAAAATCCTTGCAGCCAGGTTCCAAATCTTTTGCCTTCCCAGAAAAGTGGCAAAAGGAGGATGCCACAGCAGCATATTAATGCCCATGATTTTGGAATAAAATGTTCAACAATCACATATTGGTTTAACTCAACAACTATTGGATGGATTGCCATGAAATCACTTTGATCCCTTTCCGCCATCATCAGGTCAAAATACCTGAACTAATGACATTCCCATCAGCCTCAGCTGTACTTCATGTTTAGCACTAATTAGCAAATGTTGGCATGCTAACATGAAAACTAAGATGGTTACCATGGTGAACACGAGTGTTAGCATTGTGCCTAAGTAAACCACAGAGCCATTAAGGAGCTGCAGAGCTATTTTTGTTTTCATTTGGCACTGAAGTGTGAAAATCACCTTTCCAGCTTCAGCTTCAATCAATTTTCAATCTTCAGTCTTACAGCACACAGCAGAATCCACCTACATAAAACATTTTAATCCGAAACATACTGTATGTAAGTATAAAATGGAAAACCCTGAACTGCCATAATTCCAACAAACATGATGTAGCGCCTTATCAACAGCAGAACATATACTTACTGAACTTCCTTGAGGAGCTCATCTGTTTGCTTCACCTTTTTCTGTCAAAAACAGTCCGAACGTTGGCATTGAATAAATATCTGCCTGTCCCAGCGGAGGTGCCCAGCAGAGGTGGCGAGCCACGCAGAGTGGCCGTCTCTGAGCATGTCCTCTCCATTTCTGTGTCCTTGCTGCCACCTTGCTCTCACATTGCCGTCACTCCATTATTCATACTCAAACATGGCCGAGACTCCAGCCAGAGGTAAAGACAAGACTGAGTTTCTTAGTGCCGCTGAGGCCATATAGCGGGAGTTTGCCCGCGGGGTACAGGGGCTGATGAGTAACAGCAGTATGATGCACACACTTGAGCATGGATGGCTGCAGTGTGAATCTGAATCATAACCCTTGCACTGTCTGCGTGGAGCTTTACACATTAAGCTACAGGATCACCAGCAGAAAGTTTATCCCAGCAGTGATGCAGTGACTGGAGCGTACCACGAGTCTAGCATTCAGTCTGGTGTGAGCACTGTATCTTAAAATGCAAACACAATCTCCGTGCTATGAGAGAAATATGTTTCTCCAGAATGACAGGATTATGTGAGCAGACATGACTTCATAATATAGAGGCACGAGTGTTGAATGTACGTTTTCCAGCCAGCTGCAGCTCCTGTGAGCCGTTGATGTTGTCAAGCTTTGATGCCACGTTTTAGACTTTGAGAAGTTTCTCATTTAGCCACAGTCTTACCCTAACTGTAACTTTTCCATGTGACAAACAGGTAAATTGCTGTGTCTGATTAGAGCTATTCTCACATAATCAGTTGGCGGTGACACAATCATCACATCATTAATGTCTGAAACAAGTAATCTGTGTTTCAGGCTTGGTGCTAATTTCTCTAAATTTTAGAAGATGGTGTAATTATACCTCAATTATTAGGCAAACATGCTTTGAGAAAGGACCTGAAGCCCTAAATATTGCACCGCTGCCAATCATGGGCTCTGAAGAAATGAATATGTGCTGGGTTATGTGATTGTGTCGTGTAGCATCTAGGATTGCAGCTGTGCAGCACAGCTAGTAATATTTCACGTGTGCAGTTGCTGCTTCAGTTGTCGCCACAATCCCATCGTGCCTCTGGGAATATGTTGACCGGGCTCTGGCTCTGCTGCAATACTTTGCCTGAACTTTGAACGATTTCAGTTTCCAAATGGGAGGACATTATACGCTGCCCATGTATCCAGTCAGACGTGAAGTTTTGTCTGGCGACCGGGCTCTCCAGAGGGTTAAGTGTTGAGATTACTTGCAGGCCATCTTCTGTAGTAATGAACCCTGTCTGGGTGCCAAGATGTAGCTGAAGGGGCACGGTAGCCACAGGAAGCTTCTTCCTGCTGATTGCCCGTCTTAAATAGCTTTTTTTTTCCACTTGGGAGACACAACCACAAAACTTTACAGCTCCTTATGAATAATTATGATGACACCTTGTGTTATTGCACCCTCTGATAGTCCGTCTTTGATATTATGGCCAATAAATATGACCATTAAATCTGTTTTCACCCACATTAACAGTGCGCCTGATACGCCGCGATTGAATAACAATTTAACTGGGCAACAGAGGTGTATCAACGTTGCCAGGCTTGTTGTGTGCATCGGCTGAACCCCACTTGTCACTTCTTCTTTTAACTCTCACTTAAGGATTTTCACTTAAAGAATGTATTTTCTTCTTCACGACTTTGTGAACCTCTCCCTCTACGTACAGTCTCCCTCTCCTTGTAAGCCTCTGGAAGATATTGCCCTCAGGCGCTGTTCCAGCATCAGCTCACCCCACCCACATCCCTCCATTAACCCTCAGTAAAACCATTTTAAGGTTTCCTTTTCTGTCTCATCTGTCTGTGTTCTGCATACATGCATTTCGTTAACATGCACCTTTATTGAGCTAAAAAAAAAAAAAAAAAAGGTTTTAAGGCAAGTTCTAGCAATGTACTACACAAACCTTGACGCAGGTAAGCCCCTCACGTCAGCATTATTCATTCCTATACCGTAAAAGCCATTATATGTAATTGCATTTTTTATGATGCTCCCATAGAAGCGTGCAGTGTTTAATCAATGGGAAGGCTTTCATTTTTAGGAGAGGTCACTGGCTTTGTGTCTTACAATCCTCCTTGAAGGGTCATCCAGGTCTATTACCCAGCAGGTCAGCATCACGCGGCACCCTGATGATCGCACTCAGAAACTGGAGGACTGGACTCCTCTCTCTAAGCCCCCTATCTGGTCTTATAATCACCCACTGTGCTGCTGTAATGGGCTTTCTGTTGACTCTGGTAGATTGTTATCTCGCTCTGGGTGATGGGTTACACCATGCTACGCTATCTCGAGGCCATATCGACCTGAGTGGATGGGGTTAATATTGATAATATTTTTCTACATCAGGGACAGATGGACTACGGAAAAAAAAACATAAACCAATTCTCATGGTGTTAAATAAATTTTGGTCATACATGGGGGAACACTGCACTGCAAATTCCTTGTAGTTAATGCTAAAGGATTATAATCATCCACAATGACCTCACTATGATCCTCTAGAAAAACAAACCGAAGCAGTAAGAGGTGTACAGCATCATGGCTGTTTACTACCCATGTCCAAGGGCGTAGGAAGCAGGGTGAACACAGGAGACACATCCACTTCAGTGCTAAAGAGGATCAAGTCTAAAACTACAAAACAAAACAAAAAAGTGATGGATGAATCAACTTAGCTGCTGACTGTAAACAGGTGGGGACTCAGATAGGGACAGATAAAGTGGAAACACTAACGTACTTCCCTTGACACTTCCAGTGAAGAAGAATTAAAGCTGCACTAATCAATATCATTTATATTAGCTATGGTTCACATGACCATGTGTAAGGTCAAAAGGTGTCACTCGTTGTGATGAACCCTCAGGGAACTCTGCATTTTCCATCAGCTCAGCCCAGTATCACAAGGAATCGGGCGATTCTGAACCTCATGATTTACGTCCAATGCTGAGGTTAAGTGCCAACACAGGAAGGAATGTGACCTAAATATAGCGAGGTGAAAAGAGTTTGAGATTGGGGTGGTAGATGAATGATAAGCATGTCCGACTTGTAGCACGTCCAACCTTCATGCAGGAGACAAGAGTTTGTCTGTCGACAAAGACGTGCAATTAACGTTAGCGCTTTTATTAAACATAACTATGATCTTTCATTTATCTCAACCTGTGTTTTTGTTGCCTAAACCTACCGTACTTTATTTTCCATAACCACAATCTTTCTCTAACCTAAACCATACTGTAGCTGCCATGAAACAGGAATTTTAAAAACATTGGCATAAAAAAAGCTGACACTGAATGTAGTCCGGGGTTTGTCATCCAGTATTGATGTTCTTGTCTGGATGTAAGTTTTCTGAGCTCTGAGGAGCTTTTCAGCCTCTTATGGACCATTTGGTTTTCCAGCCTGCAAACTCAACTCTCACCAACCTAGTTTAGCAGGCAGGTGTTTTCAGCAAAGAAAAATCTCAAGTAAACTGACTGTACATTACCTGCTCAGCACCAAAAGGGCAGACAGACAAAGCTAGTGACTGGCTGGTGGAGAAAGTGGAGCAATTAGCAGCTAAAGAGCCAGACGATTTGGTGGAGGGTTAGGGTTAAAGTAAATATTGGACATACATAAGGTGGCCAGAAACAGATCTCCAAATGTTACTCCATGTCTCCTGGATGTGTAAATAAGCAACTGCTGGGTGGTGGATGGGCATGAATTTTAAAAACACTGTCATTGAACATAATCAGGGTTTTGCAGAGTCGTCCAATATCAACGTCCTTGTCTGGTGATAGGGTTTTGTTATAGGGTGCCCCCAAATATAAAAATGCTAATGCAAACTATTTGAAAAATGTGACATTATATGTGATGTGGACACAACTACTAAGTGTTACAACCTGAATCATTAGCTACAAACAGAAAACACTCACCACTTGGTAAGTGTAAAGTAGGATTTAAGCAAGTGCTATTGCCAAACCATCTGTACTGTTCTTATTTGTTCACACTTGGTTTTAGCACCACTCCGCAGTAGCTAATAACCGCAGCACCCACATATGCAGGAGAAATATGTCAGTAAACCACAATTAGTTTTCCTTGTAAATGAAATAAATCTCCCTCACAGTGTCTATTGTTCATGTTTGCTACACAACAGCGAGGCATCTTAATTTATTCTTATGGTCACAGCGTAATAAGAACCAGAGCTTGATTCATGCAGAACACAGACAGCCTCCTCAACCCCAGAGAGAGAAAACAAGCAAGTGTGAAGTGCTTGTCCAGACTCCAGTAATTAGTTGCCGAATATCAGTCATCTTCCTCCTCCACAGCATGTAATAAAATGACAGAACATGATCGAGGAAGAGTGTTGTTACAGTATGTGTTGGATTAATGTAGGCCATGAGACAGCCTCCTCCTCACAAGACAAGGACAGAGGGAGGGATGCAAAATAGTGTGATCTCGCTGCTAAAGAAAACTGTGGAACTAGAAACAGCTTCAAAACAAGCACAGAGAAATACTTTCTTCAGTATTTTCAAGTTTTCATCATTTTCACCACGATTCAGATGCATTTGACCTGACGAGTGTGCAGCCCCTTCATGAACTGATTTGATCAGATTTCAGTAAACAACTCCCGCCACCACACACACACACACACACACACACACACACACAGCCAATGTTTATCCCTCCTTTCTAGTCACTTGCGAGTAATGGGATATTAAAACCAAGTAAATAGACACCAGACTTATTTTTCAAAGTAAACAGAAATATACAAACATGCTTCTGATGCCTTCTGATGAATTTGTTTTGAGTTATATTAATGTTAACTGCAATGTTAATTGTGTCTTCCAGGAGCAAAATGTCTGACTCTGTCCTCATTCAGTCATGTCCTAGAGGACGGCATTGGGATTGGGATCCCACGGGACCCAACGCAAATCTCATGGGAGCAGGCGGTTTACACTTTGTTTTTTGACCACCCGCAGCAAACTGCGGGATTTTCACGGGATGAAAATCACACTGTCTTGAAATAACCGCTGGTTTATTAAGAATAAACATAAACAGATCGGCCATTTAGCCAAATGATCTACAAAAATCAAAGTGTTATGTTTAAATGCAGAGGACGTGATGTCATTTCACTATGTTATTACCGACAGGTATGCATGAGAGGACTACATTGGGATTTGGATCCTGCAATGCAAAACTCGCAGGAGCAGGTGGTTTAAATTTTGCTGCAGGCGGGAGCGGGCAGTCTTGAACACACACATTGCGGGAACAGGTGGTAATGGTCAGATATCCAGCGGGAGCAAGACTAAGAAACAAGGGCTCTATCGTGTACTACTCTCTATATGATAGACATAGACAATAGTTTCCTCTAGAATGAGCAGTAAACTGAGATTTCTGACACTTGTGGATTATTGTCATTTTAAGTCATTATTCCAAAAACATTGCTTTATGTTTGGTGTGAACACACTATTAAGGCCCTTTTCAAGAGGGAAAACTACAAAAACAAATCCTCCATCTATCAACCTCCACTGCTCTCCTTCAAAGGCAGCCTGTATGAAACAGGGCCAATCTTAGCACACATTTACACCCACATAACCACTCGCAGACATTTTCAAATTCATACACAGATTTCTTGCTATGTGGGATTTACAGTCCTCCTCGTATGTTTATTTTCTAACGTCGAAATCCAATCATAGCTGTCATGTTGAATTTTAAATGAGCTGCTCCTTATCAGAGCACTGCACCCCCTTCCACCACCTCCTACCTGAACCTGTCAGGAGTGTCTGGCTGAGGACAAACAGATGCCAGCTAACCTTGTCCTTGTGCTAACTGTGCTAGCTGCCACTAAAGCACTGATGTTGCGAGACTTCCTGGGGGGCTGTACCATCCACAAATCACCAGGTTATCTTCCCCCTACGTCCCTCATATGTTTCCCAAAGCTGCTTCCTCTTTTACGCTCAAGTCCTTGAAATGCCAGAGTTCAGTGGGAACCATGGCGGAGCTAAGCTAAATGTGGCTGAGTTATGTTGACAGATACATGGCTCCCTCAGTTCCCTCTGCAGCCTACAGCACTCTCACCACCTCCTCACAAAACATAGTGACATTTCAAGATGAAGGATATTCAGGACTTTTATTTTGAGGAATGAAATTAGCCACGGTTAAAAAAAAAGAAAAACAGATGCAATCAGGGCATTGATTTTCAGACAGAAAATGTCTATGCAGAGATCGATTGGTAGCCATAAACAAAGACCATAAATAAGGGAGCTTACAGCATTGGGCAGTGTTATCAGCCTTAGTGCTCTACTACAACAGTACCACATTACTGTCCTTTTATTCTCAGCTAAAAAAAAACACAGCGTTCATATGGACTGAATGTTGTTTGACCGTAAGCATCTCCACCTCCATCTGTTGACTAGAAACTTGAATGCTTAAGTCATCATTCACTCTGCAGGGGAACACTATTCAACTGTCACCTAATAAGAAACAGGCTCAACCACTGGAAAATTACTGCCTGTCCTTGTCAGTCTTTAGGTCCAATGTACCCTATTTTTACTCCTATATAATACGTTTTGAGAAGAGTGAGAGCAGCTTTGTATTCAGAACTGTGTGAATAAATGTGATGACAGCTGCTGGATTTAAGACAATCAGATCATAACAAATTATAACCTGATTCTCCTTCAATTGATAGCATTAGGTTGCCTGCTATTCCTTGTATATAGGTATAGTCTTTTTTTAGCTTTCTTAGTCTAACTTAGCTTTCTTGCCGAGAAGACGCTAAATAACTCTCAAACGGGGAAACAGCTAGCCTCGCACTGTCTAAGGATCATATTATTCAAGAAAATAAAATTTTCAATTGTCAGTCTCTCCTGGATCATTGTGTGAGGTCGGCATGAATGTCAGATTCTCGGTTTGGTTTTGGAAAGATCTGGAAATTATCGCCTCGATTCTGTTGTTGGAAAGGTGTGTGTGTGTGTGTGTGTGTGTGTGTGTGTGTGTGTGTGTGTGTGTGTGTGTGTGTGTGTGTGCTTCTGTTGAAGCATATTGGCAGATTAAAGGGAAACACATTACATCATGTTTGTTTAATCCGTAAAAAAACCCCAGTGTAAAACATACAAGTTGTCGTTTTACTGGACTATTTCTTTACAGGGCGCAGTGATGTCCTGGAGCCTCATCATCATGTCAGTCAACCAGCGGAAACATCCGGAAGTTACTGCTTCCAAACAAGAAGTAGTCCTGCACATAACCCCCCAGAAAAACCACAACTTGTCATTTCTACACTTTGGTTTTTGTACGGATCAAACAAATGAGATATGACGCGTTAATTAGTGAGCTGTACAGGTTCTGGTAGGTGGATTTTGTTTCCTTTGCACAGAGCGAGGCTAGCCGTTTCCCCCTGCTTTCAGTCTTTATGCTAAGCTAAGCTAACCCTCTCCTGGCTCTACATATTTAATGGACAGATATGACAGTGGTATTAATCTCCTCATCTAACTCTCAGCAAGAAAGCAAATGAGTGTATTTGCCAAAATGTTGCGCTATTCCTTAGGCTTTAAACAACACTACGCTGTATTTACTATATTTCACTGCAGCAGAAGTTAGTTCATCTAAGTGATACATCTGTAATTTAACTATCCTATTTACCATGAGAAAATATCTGGCTTATAAATAGGCCCTGGTAGCAGATTTACATATTAATGTCACACTTCAAAGTCCGCTGGTATCAGTGAGAAGCGAGATAGACATAAAGCATGAAATAACCCTTCTATGACTGAAGGCCCAATGAGATCCACATCAATAGGCTTCTTTCATTTAAATAAGAAATACATAGCAAGCAAAGTACGAATGGAGGAAACTCCACGCCCCTGAGCCAGACATCTTGAGAAGAATAGACTTCTTCCACTGCCAATTCAGTAAAGCCTGCACAGCAAATTTCACACAACCATTTTGCGCTCTGCTGATAAAACACTTTGGAAGCCCAATGACACAGACAATGCCTTCAGACAGGAAAAAGCCACGTTTTGTCCCCATCCCTTTTCATCAATGTCCCAAATACAACCAAGCCTAACTGAGCAGTGGAACGGAAATACCCTACAAAAACTGACTCCAGCATCTAACACCCCCACAAACTTCAAACAAATTGCCTGGCTTGAGCGGCTGAAGCAGTCCCACTAAAAACACAGATTTTTCCTCATAGATCAGTAAAACTGTGAGTGCATCACTGTTGTAAGTGCTGTTTGTGATTAAGTCTATTAGACCTGTGAAGGGGATCTGGCACAATGGCACTAGAACCCTGCACCTGTCGCCCTCTCATCCACGGCCCACTCTGTTTTTGTGAATGAATGTGGCTCACTTCATTTCCATGTCCCACTCAAGCGCTTTATTGATGAATAAAAAAGACATCACGGGTGAATAAAAGATTCCTTTTATTGCCCCATGTGAGGAAAAAAAGAGATGGATTATCGAGTCAGAATCCCGTAAATCACATCAGGCCTCCACCTCATTGGGTTTTACTGATATTATGAGGAACTGCCTTGGTTATGATAACCATAACGTGTCCAGTGTCGTCCTCTACACCACTGGAGCACAGAATCAACTCACGAACCCTGGTTGGAAGACCTTTTTCCCCTGGTAGCCTGTCTGAGGATCAATAAGAAAGGTTGCTCAATTAAAAGGCACTTTGGGAAGTCGCCTCCGAGCCCTGACTGCTTCTACTGTCACCCTCGACACCCAAAGGCTCATTAAAACAGGTAAGTTCAGTGAAAACAGCAATAAACTGGGGAAAGTGAATTATTTTTCTTTTTCACTGACCTTCCGTTCACTAAACTTCTCCCCCGAACAATGATTGTCTAATCGTGGCTTTACAACTGTAGGTATGTCCAGTTTTGGATTTCTTCACATGTTCAAGCAATATACATGGAGCTCTAATAAGTGCAACACACCCGTTTGGAGGGTGGTGTCTTTTTTTAAGCCTTTCCTAAACCCAAAACACAAGAGCACAAGTGTAAGGAATGCCTTAAACAGTGTGTTTATCTGCTCTAATTTAAGATGCAAACATTAGCATGCCTGGCTATCTACAGTAGTAACCCAGCGTTCCTTTCAAGGCCAAGCAGCGTTAGCTAACTGTATTTCATGAGGTTGCTTAATTTTAAAAAGCCCTGTTCTCATCCTCAGTGTAGTATTTCCCCACTGTGACCTGCATGCTGCTACATCAGAGCGTAGGCTAACATTAGCAGCTCCGTCATGCTCTTTATTGATGTTGGATGTGGGATATTTACACTCCAGCAACCCCAGCCAGACTATGTCCACCAAACACATTGGTAAGTCCTCATCCTAAATGCCTTTTCATTTGTGACATTAAACGCACAGTTTGAAACTTTAATCTCCGTCTGCTCACATAGGAAGACAAATAGGGTTAGAAAGACTAGAATTTGTCTTACATTTGTCCTTATCATACTTTTTATGGCATTATGACTAACTGGCTCTAAACGGCATAACAATATCAAAGCTGTTTCTTCATTTCCATGTCTTCTACATGGATCATCAGCTGTTGAGGATGCTGACTTTCTGTCTGGACTGTTAGCTTCAGCCTCAGTCCTTTAGCACGATATCACGCGTGTAGCCATCAGGTGCCTATTTAAAACGTCTTTTACAAAACAAGTCAGCTGGAAACAGTAAAAAGCCAGACGGAGAGAGCGTTTTAACTCACTCAAAAATTACTGAGTTTTAGGCGTTTCATCTGCTGCTGTAAACTGTATACGGGAACAGAAAGCATGGCAGATGTAGCAACAGGCTTAGCAAACAATCCCATGTCAGTTCTGTCACGGTCCGAGTTGATGACACCTTGTACTGTTGCTGTAACAGCATGACGGATTGAAGATGTGGCCCGAGAAAAGAAAAAAACGTCCAGCTATAACTTGCCCATCGTTGAGCTCTATACTTTCCTACAATAGCAGGGTGGATGGAACAAGTTATTTTTGAGGCCCACTTGAAACTATAGCCACAGAAACAGTTTATTTCTGTCTTCCTGCTCTTCTTCTCTGAGGCAGAGCGGTGAAGCACTGCCTCTCACGGAGAAGGAGAGCAGAGGCACACCACCGCCCTGCCGGCTCCCACGCCCACCACGGTCAGCTCCATCCTTCCTAATTCATCTAACAGCGTTCTCCAACAGCCTTGTCCCCCCCTTTTCACAACTTCAAAGCACTGCTTTACCCATTACCCTTGGGCGGGAGCTGCCCTTCTCTGGACCACACTGACATTCAGACGCTATTTAGAGCCATTAGGCCACCAAGGTCAGCACTTAACTTACATTTTCACAGCTTCAGGCAGCACTGTTGTGTTGTTTTTTTTTCCCGTTTTCTCTTTCTTTTTCCCTTCGTTATTGTGGCGCACTGCACAAAGGGGAGTGCATTGCTCATTAGCTGGGGCTCTGGTGCTATAACATGTGCTGAAGAGGGGAAAGTAGGGGGGAGAAAGCCAGAACATTCAAGGCGACATTTTTAGTCATCACAGTTACAGCATCTGACGAATTAGCCAGCCCCACAGGCTATCCTTGTAATACTGTTAGAGAACATCTTGATTCTTGAGGGGGGAGATGAGATAAAGGCAGAAGATATGTCATTTTAAACACAAAGAACCACTTTTTGCAGGATAATACAATATAACCCTGAATGACAACCAATGACAGACCATCAGGCAAGTTTTTCCAGTTTCCTTTGACAGAGCAGTCAAGGTTCATAAATTTCTTGATGGAGAGAAGGTTGACTTGGTCAGGAACAAGACTTTAGAAGGGAAACTATAACTTGTCAAAGCTGTCTGTGGCGGGGCAAAAAAATGAAATATGGTGTCAAAACTCCCGGTGCACAACCCTTCAAACTACACTACGTATGTAAAAGATCACAAAAAAGAACAAAAACATTCAGAGAAATTATCTGGTCAGGATCTTGTCCCCATTACACTGAATGTGTTGTTTAGTCTGCCAGAAGTAAAGTGTGACAAGGAAAGCAACATTTTTTTGGGCTCCCAACCATCACAGCAACACTCACAATTAATTTAGTTTGTTTATTTTTTGCTATCCAGACTTATCTTTCTCACAGTAATATATTAATGTAAACACAGAACATTGTTACATAATCATCTGGCATTTGTGCAATGAATAAAACAGCTGCAAGTAAGTACTGATCATTGTGGAGTAACACAAAAATGTGTTAAAAGTTTTGGAAGCAAAGTGGGAGAAGAAAGCGTTATAGCACTGAATATCTTGAGTATTGCTTGGATTTATAATTTAACTGTTCTGTGAGAAGTTTGTGTGTTTTGCTGTGGTGCATTTTCAGTTTCACCAGACAGAAGAGGTGTTACATTAATGCTTGGACTTAATTCCTCCACTCCTATTACAATGTGACGGTGCATTTTTTATATTATATTTGTCCTTGTAATATGATGACAATGTATAATGTTGAGTAACTGAAATGAACTCCGCCCTGCTAGCTCCAGCTGGGAGCAAAATATTCAGTCGAGTAACTGCATTAAGATAACATGAACATTTAATAGCTGTGTGTTTCTGTTAAGCCCCCCTGTAGCCTCGTGCAGAGCATCTTTTGTTTCTTTTCTTTTCCCCCATTCAAGGTGTTTGCCAATTGATCAGTTCTCCTGGCACGAATCCCAGTGTCACATCCCAGCCGAGCAAATGAGCAAGCTGCGAATTAACTTCAATTTCCTAATGACAAATGCAATTCTACTGCAGCAGGGGTATGACATTCATATTTGATGAGCCACCATATCTCACTTCAAAAAGGTCTCAATAAACCAGCTAGCAAGCTTTTTTTTTTTGTGTGTGTAAATATACAGCACTGCACCGAGCAGACTACAGCCCCTCATTGCCTGGCAACTCCCCATAGGGCTACTATTGCTCATTCACACCTCTGTGAGATGTCAGGGTTTGGCGCTTATGAAAATTGAACTCCAAACTCATCTTCACCCCAGGCCAAAAAAATGCTGAACAATGCCTTGTCACATTCACAAAGCGGAGAGACTAATCTGTGATGTGAAGCAGGCATCAACGAAACTAATGTCTGACGTATTGACCGAGGGAGAAGGGGAAGGTGTGTGTGTTGTGGATAAAGAGAGAGGGAAGGGGTGGGTGAAAAGACGAGGGGGGGGGCTTTATTAAATTCCACCAACATTTATTCCAAACATTAATTTCATTGCGCCATCAGAGGCGTTTCAGGGTTGAGGAATGAAGGAAGAGCAGGAACAAATTGCTTTCAAGTTCTACAGAGCATTCCCTCTGGATGGCACAGACTGGGACGCCTCTCCCCCTAATTAAATCCCCCTGTTGTATTTAAAAGCGCAAGATGTAATTAGAACATTTAGTTTCATTTAAAAACACTTGAATTTCTTCCCTCCTACATGCCACAATTTAATTATATTCAGCATATCGCGGAGTCCTGACAGGAACAGAGAGTTGCTATAGAGATGACCACGGCTGTGAGCTGTGCTTCACACAGCGAGCCAAGCACTCACACACACACACACACACACACACACACACACACACACACACACACACAAACAAAACCACTATATGCAAACAAACACAAGGATGAGACTACCTCTCTATCATTTTGTGCTGTAGATTCATGCAAATATGCAAACACGTGTGTAAACTGCCACATTCTTAACAGCTCAGCCAGCCAGCAGCACCGCCGCCACCACAGAGCAGCAACAAACAAGCACATTGTTCAATCAGGTGCCAGCCTCCTGCACAGATACAGGCCACAGGAGATGCACCTTTATCGCTGGGAGCAGAAAGCCACCCCCACTCCTCCCCCTTTCTCTTTCTCTCTCTCTCTCTCCCTGTCTGAACGACCTCCCTCCCTCTTTTCCTGCCTCTCTGCATCCTGGAGCTGCAGATGCTGCCGTAGGTGTCTTCTTCACAGCCCTCCCTCCCCTCCCCGTCTCGATTGGGGCTTTGAAGGCAGCACAGCAGAAATCAATGGCGATGTGATGGCCGCTGCCACAGCCATTAGATACCCTTTTCTGATGGAAGAATGGAGCGCATTCCTGGTCCTCAATACAGATCAATTATCCTGAACAAAGTCAACAGGACACCTCACACACACTCTCTCACACACTCGTTTTCTGACTCACTTGCCCTTCCCTCTCCATTAGCAACAACCTCATGTAGTAACTGTAGCAAGTCACAACAGACACCAGTCGTGCCGCATTTAAGATTCAATGCTGAGAAGAATTTTCACGGAGAGATTCACCAGTCATACCAGTGATTTACTCTCTGCATTACAAATCAATAGTTATAAAACCCAGCCACTGGCAGCCGGCTGAAGAGAGGTCACAGATATTACAGAGATGGGTCTTTGTGTCATGCAGAATATACAGTATAGTGCTCAGCTTAGACATGGCTGCTTACCGTTTGCTCACCAAACAATCCACTTCTATGAAAAACCCAAAGCACGACGCTGTGGAAATGACTTTAAAAAAACATCTCAGTCCCGAGTCTAACAGAGACTTCCATACTTGACCCCTTG
This sequence comes from Enoplosus armatus, assembly GCF_043641665.1. Lineage (NCBI taxonomy): Eukaryota > Metazoa > Chordata > Actinopteri > Centrarchiformes > Enoplosidae > Enoplosus > Enoplosus armatus. Next base: position 15,602,592 of record NC_092189.1, read on the forward strand.
ATTTAAAGCAAATAAATTACAGGAAATGTATAAACCAGGATTTTTAAATTAAAACCTACTGACTGAATCAAAGAACAAAGCAAAGCTTTTCTCTGACGATGCTTGTAAAAGTGCAACTGAGCCACAATAAATTCATTCAACAGAAAAATCTTGAAAGCATAAAATAAAAGCTGCTAATCACCACTTATGACTTTCGTAAAGCTTTTTTTAATTAACATATTCATCTGAATGGTGCATTACCAGGAAACTCAAAACCAGCAGATGATGGTTAGAGACGCTCTCGGTACACTGATATAAAGCCAATATACAGTATGTAGATATTTTACGTGATTGTAGTCTCATAAATTAATAACCAATAACATTTCTAAAATATTTATAACTTCTAAATAAAGCTTTTATTAGAATAAAAACAAGACAATTCCAGTGAAAATTGGTGCAGGCTTTGAAAAACGTTACAAATGACAGTTTAAAAAGAGTCAATCTGAGCATGCTCCGATCTGGCACTATGGTTGGAAGATCATCGGTCATGTTTATGTAAATAAAACTACTTAATTAAGGTTTGACTGAGGTTGTGGTCAAGGTTAAAAAGGCCGGCCAAACATTTTCCCCAAGAAGATGACAGAACCTACTTGTGATTTGCGTGTGTGATATTCGTGCAATGGATTCAACAGCCAAGTCCCAGCTGTATCACGCGTGTCTAGCTAGTTCTTCGATGGCTGATTCAAATAAACTTCAGGCCTCCACGCAACCTGTCACAACAACTTTGCTGCAGGCTGAACATTAACATTACCTCTCGCCCATGATGTACCAACTTAAAAGCGTGTCCTCTTCGCTTCTCACCCAGCTGGTCTCTCACTCTGCAGCACTAAAATACTTGAACAGCATTCGTGGAACGTGCAGCTCATTACTTCTGACTGCTGTGTCCCCACATTACCTCTCTAAATCACGCTAGATTACAAACCACAATTCAACTCCAGCAGCTAACATGCTGACGTTTAGCAGGTATAACGTTTTATACCTGTTCACCATCTTAGTTTACGGTGTTAGCATGCTAACATTTGCCAAGTCATAACCAAACCAACCAGGTAAGAACCAAAGTGATTACAATCCATCGAGACATTTCACTCAAAACTATACATGTCAACTTCCTGGTGGCGCTTGAGGAAAAATCAGGGGGTCACCAAGGTCATTACGATACATCACCTAAGGACCATGAATGTCTGTACATTGTGCTGATTTATCTGTTGTGTTTAGATGTCTTAAAGGAAAAGTGAAAACTTCGACCTGCTGGGCACCGTGCATATCTGAACCACATTTTAGGGCAAAGAGGTGGACCGACCGTCCGACAGACTGACATTGCCATCCCTGGGGCGGCCGTGGCTCAGGAGGTAGAGCAAGTCGTCCTGTCCATATGTCAAAGTCTTCTTGGGCAAGACACTGAACCCCAAATTGGGGTGAATAAGTGACAAAAAACTCGTAAAGCCCCTTGGATAAAAGCACTATATAAATGCAGCCATTTACTTAAGAGTTTAAAATCCACAAGCCGTAGCCACACAAATGTCTGAACCCCCGCTCACCCCTCTTTATGAAGGCCGTCTTTTCACCCCACCTACGAATGTGGCCATAAAAGGACAGTTGGTCAGAGAACATGTTGTACAAACTATTTCTTTTTGAGTACACCTCAGCCTTTAGACATGCCGTGCTGCTTCTAAGCTTAGAGCTCTGACATTAACCCCCCTCGTCCCCACCCGTGGCCCTCTCTGGGTGTCTCGTATGGATGATAAGAGTTAAGACAGATGAGGGAGACATGTTTGAGTAGGGGGGCGTTTAACACTCACATGAGCAGCCCTCTGTGCAGCATGGGGCCTTGAGGAAACATGAGGAGGTGTTTGTGTGTGTGCGTGCATGTGTACCTGTGTGGATAGTCGTGCACATATGTGTATTTTGTTTGCATGTTGGCTTTGCATATGTGTGTGTTTGTGTCTCTATGAATATCTGCCCGGGTCAAGAAGTGTCCAGAGGAGCCGTGGTGAGCGTGTTATGGTGTGATGTCAGGTCTAATTAGCCAGCCTTGCCTGAGGCTCATTACTCACAGACCACTGGGAGGGGGAAATAGGAAGAAGAATGGGGGGGGGGGGCCACATGGGGAGCACTCACCACCATTTGAGCTTCATCTCACTAGGAATGTGACAAGACTTTGATAAGGGCACACGCACTCCACACAAGACCTCGTATCATCCTCCTCGTGTTCCTCCAAGCCTCCCCACACTCCACACCTCCCTCCCAACACGCGGCCGCCTCCTCAAGCACTCCGAAGAAGACTCAGCGAGGATGGAAAAGAAAAGTGCGGGATGAAATTAAGTTGATATGATCCGAGGATTTAAAAAAACATTTTTAGGCTGTGCTGTTACCGTGGAGACACTTGTGTATCTATGTTTAGATTGATTGGAAGCACCTCACCTTAATGATGAAGTGGCTGTCAACAAGATGTATGTGATTAGAAACAAAGACGCACACCCAGGAATTTTCTTGATGAGGGCCTGCAGGTAGTAAAACAAATTCGGGATAAGGCCTTCCACTGAAAATGCATGTTATTCTTGCTACTTGCTAAAAGCCTTCATTAGGACCATTATTATCACTGAATTTATGGCTGATTACTGACAGGTTAAGTACAATGCTCAGTAATCAGCCCTATGAAAAGGACTGTGCTCACTCAATTATAACCTCCCTAACAAAAGTGGTTATAATTGTTAACATAATTGAAACAGTGAATAAAAAACAACTAAAGGAGCAAACAAAGTGGACCAACCTCTATTTGAACCAGAAGTAAGTGCAAAAAAGTCAAACACATCGCAGTCCTGAACTCAATGTTTCATGACTCCACCTCTGTGACTTTGTCACTATCTCTCTGCTATTGTCTTCACTGGGAATACAAATCCCTAAAATAACACCATTTCCATCCAGTTTTCATTTCATCTGCTGCCCATATGTTGCCCTTTGGGTCCAGCAGATGATTTAACCGTCCATTCTCAACTCTGTTCCACCTCCTTTGTACCAGGATGAAAAAGATGTGTAATGCATCACTTTGCCTGGCACTGAAAACAAACAAAAAAAACTCCAGTTCAATGTGCCGATGTCTTCACTTGCAATGAAAGGTACTAGATCGTAAAACGTATGAAAGAATATTGACGACAAAACATGTAAGAGAGCACAAACAGAAACGATCGGGATTACATGCTCAAATCTTATTCTGCTCTTACGAATCCGTGCCTGTGCGCTCGTAAATGTTGACTTGCTCAGAATTTGTATTGTGCTTTCGAAACTCTTCTGTCGTCAATATACCTTGAACAAAATGCACCTTTCCAAGTCAAGATTTCGAGTTCAAATGCTGGGTACGATGAAAAGGAAAAAGGGCCACGCAGGTTACACAGCATGGAGATGTGCCAGAAAGCTCTAAATTAAATTTAATTTGCAACCTCAATACTGGAGATGACCTTTACATTTTACAAGACTCCATGATGGCAGTGATGTTGACCCCGCCATTTGTGGCTGTCAGAAAGAGGTGTGAGTGCATGCAAGTGAGTGTGTAAGTGCATGAAAAGTGTTCGGTAGTCTTGGATCACATATAATATAATGAAAGTTGCCCTCAACTGTATAAATGATCCATCACAAATTTTGGTAAATAACAGTATACAATTTAAGATTACTTTAGTGAGATAGTGGGTTTCATGTTGGATTGGTTAATGGAAACGTCTGCCAGCAAAGCACATTTTCTATCAATCAATCCATTTGTGTGTCACTCCTCCTGGAAATGCACTTCCACAGGAAATGCAGTCTATTTGTCACAGACATTAGTGTCAACTGCTATTGTTTGGGGAAAGAAAAGACTCCCACACAACAACACATGGATATTTTAAGCACCTTTTGTAGGAGTTTTAAAGATCACAGGGAGGAATGTTAGAAGAAGAAACAGACAGTGAGGCTGCTTTCTAATTATATGAAAAACTAGTTGCGTTGTGTGCAGCAGGAGGAGTCCAGGAGCGAGTGAGTTGAACGTACAGTGGGTGGGGAGGCACAGTACAACCAGATACGCGCGTTGCTAAAAAGCGTCCCTAGAGAAATGTTAGGAAAAATGAAAAAAAGAAAGAAATATATACGAAATATGGTGCTGTGTGGGGTGGCCAGACTTTAGCCTGGCCATGGCCACCCCAGGCCTCCCCCTGGCTCCACCATTCCTGGGACACCTTGAAACAGTTACTGTAGTCCCTCCAGCATGTCCTGATTCTAACCCGGAGTCTCTTCCCAGTCAGTATGCTTGAAACACCAGGAAAAGAGAGGCAGCCAGGGACATAGCAGGTCCTAATTAGAGAGCACCAGTGACTTTCTAAATCTCTAATCTCTATAGAATATCATTAAAAATGTAAGAGCAGCCACATCTTGGAAAGCCTCATTTTATCTAGGAAAGAATTATGGTTTCTGACTCTGTGGTGCTGATCCCCATCATCCTCAGCTGCAAACCTCTCCAATGTACATCAGAGGTCACGGTCAGATGAAACCAAAAGGACAATATCATCTGCATACAGGAGAGATACCACCAAACCGGGCTATGTGGTACATAGTGTCAAAAAAAAGTAACTAACTTTGTCTTTCTTTGGACTTTTTCATTCTTTATTGTTTTACAACATTTAAGCATGGTAGATTACACTGGGGAACAATTTGAAAAAAAAATTCTGTTGAGTTAGATTTTTATGCTGATTAAAACTAAAATTGGCATGCTGATTCCAAAATTGCAGTCAGTTTTTTTCTAGCACGTCAAGTTTTTTCTCCACAGCTTACCCTCCAGATAAGCAAAATTCCACTGATTAGCTGTAGTAAGACTTGCCAGCTGATTACGATTGGACTCATCTACAGCTACGTGGCTTGTTTGTGCAGTCACAATTGAGACAGTGCGGTGAGAGGTGTGTGCAGCTCCCAATAGGTCAGTACTATCACACACATATCTGTTAAGTACAGTATTTTTCATATTTCTTAAGAAAACGGGGATCCTATAGTTCAAAAACTTGACGTGATTGAGAAAAACTGAGATCAGTTTTGGATTCCGCACCCAAAAATGAGTTAAAAACAGCTGTCAGACCTAACTCAACAAAAATTGTGTTCCCCAGTGTTAACAGACAAAATGAGACAATGCCAAGTGTCAAAGTGAAAACAAATCCCTACAAATTGATCCAAACGATGAAGAAATATGAAACATTACAAACATTCATCCCCTTCATGTCATTATCTGGTCAAGACAACACTTACAACCTTGAGTTGATGTCTGTATCATGAGGTCATTTTTCTTTACCAAACTGCTCCACAACTATGCTCCTCTAAAGTGCTCTGACATGCTCTGCTTAACCTATCCGAGATCATTATATGACTGGTACAGAAGTCCAACAACAACTCACCTGCCAGCAAAGCACATTTTCACATACACATCACTGGTATTCAGATTGCAGAGACTATTTCTCCAAATCACACACCTGAAAATTTCTTAGTCATCGTGAGCAGTCAAATTGGTCAGTGGTCAACCAAAGTGTTCGTCGGATGGTCGAAGTACAGCAAAATTTAGTTCTCCAAACTCCTGTTAGGCAAATATAAACAAACAACATCCATCCTCTCTGCTTGCTGCATTCCTCTCCACAACATCATCCATCCACCAGACTGTGAAATATGGATCCAAATATCCAAATAATAGACTGAAAATTGGAATTGTGTTTTTCAGCTATATTCTCTGAAGTGTAGAAGTAATCCAAATGTAATTAAAAGTGTGTGTGTGTGTGTGGGGGGGGGGGGGGGGGGGTAATAATAACTGATATCTTCAACATTGGGATTCATTTTACCTTCACCTCTCCTGGACGTCTGAAACTTTATCTGTCACTTGGACAGCCTGAGGCTCACCATGAACAATATATATGGTCTCCGTTGTATTTGAATCTAACCTGACATGATGGATGCAGTCCCACGTGCAGAAACCAGCAATTACTCAACTCTGGTGCAGCATAATTCCAGGATTGTCCCTCTGTCTTCTCTGTCTTTTCTCTCCTTTGTTTCCTCTTCCTTTCTTCTTCTCTTTCTATAGATGAGGCACTCGGGCACAAACTAACTCTTACTCAAAATGATGAAAAAAATAAAAGCCTGTTTCTTTGAATTTCCTCTCAGGACCATATTAAAGAGCTAGAGTGAATCAAACCTCGCCATATCTCTTGGGTTTTGAATAAGAGCATGAAAGAGTACAGGGATAAGGACTGCCAGTCTGAATTCCAGAGATAAGTTTTGACGTTAAGGCTGTATCTGTGCAAGACGCAATCACACTCTGGAGTACGCAGCAAAGACAAGGCTGGCATTCAGAATAATGGCAGCCATGACAGCTTTAGATAAACAGTCAGCTGCTATTGAGGTCAGTGTCTTTCTAGCTCAGCACCTGCTTCACTCTGTCATCTGTCCATCCATCCATCTGCAGCGCTGCACAGTACTCAGCTGATTAAACATCAGTGATTGATCTATGCAGCAATCTAAAGTTCATGTCTTTTATTTGTCAGACTAATTTGCATATAGACTGAGATCTAAGAGCAAATGACTCTTTGAAGCATTCACTTAGCACTTCTAATTCATTAGACGTAGAGTTAACTAGTATCTGAGCACAGTGGTTAGCACTATCACCTCACAGCAAGATGTCTGACCCAACTAGGGCCGACTGTGTGGGGGTTCAATGTTTCCCCAGTGTTCATCTGGGTTTCCTCCGGCTGCTCCAGTTCCTCCCACAAGGCAAGGTGAGTCAACTCTACTTGTACAGCATATTTCATCACAGGGTCATTCAAGGAGCTTCACATAAGACATAGGGACTAAAAGAACATGACAACAAGACATGAAATTAATCAAACCGCAGAGGAAAAAGTCAAAGTAAAGAAAAATAAATCAAGAAATTCAAACAGCATAAGAAGTGACAAAAAACAACCTTTATAGTCCTGATCTAAAATAAGACCAACTTAATTAAAAGCACTGGAAAAAAAGATGAGCAATGAGAGTTGAGGCAAGTCTCAGATCTTCTGGAAATTCCAGATTTGGTGGGGATTTTAGCGAAAAGCAGCTTCCTCATGTCTGTACATAACTGTGAACAATCATCTGATCAGTGTCGGTCGACCTCAGCGGGTTGATGCCGCAGCCGAAGATCAGAGGTGTATTTTTGTCCTGAACCATTAGTGATTTATAAGTGAGAAGCAGTATTTTACAGTTGATTCTCTGACAGACTGGAACCAAGTGCAGAGATTTGAGGATTGGAGAAATGTCTCAGCTTTCTGTTGAATGAGCTGGAGTCGTCACAGAGTTTTTTAAGACCTCAGAAAAGCCCATTATAGTAGTTCAACCTACTACAGACAAAGGCTAAGAATAATTTTTTAACATTTTGTTTGGACCCAAATTCTTTAATAAAATAGGCTGAATTAGTTCTTGTTTTGATGTAGCTGTTGAAACGCACCTATTGGCTTTCTTGCAAAGAGTTAGGTGAGATCATCAACACCACTTTCTTGTCTGTCAAATATCAAGCTAGCATCGAGAGGCAATCAGCTTAGCAGGTAACACTTTCCCCCATTAGCATTTCTGAGCAGTACAAAGACATTTAATAAATGGTTTATAACATACTATAATGTAGTTGTATGCAGCTATAAGGACATTTCAAGTGTTGATTTAAGTGCCTAGAATTGGAAAATAATGTGTTCATGTTTATATACTGCTTATAAATGCTGAATACGGGGACTTAGCTTAGCATAAAGACTGGAAGCAAGTGGAAACAGCCACCTTGTCACTGGTTGCCAGGAAAAAGCTTCAGCACATAACTCCCCATTCTGCATTTAAGAAGATCTTTTGACACTTTGTACAGAGCCATGCTAGCTGATTCCCCCGGGTTCCAGTCTTTATGCTAAGCTAAGCTAATCGCCTCCTGGCTCTTGCTTTATACTAACAACTAAACACACAAGAGTGGTATCAATCTTCTCATCTAACTATCGGGAAGAATGCAAATCAGCATATTTTCCAAACTGCAGAGCTATTCCTTTATTCTTCAGGTCCACAAACACGTAGGTCAGGTGAACTGTAAACCTATATAAAATTCTAAATTGCCTGTAGGCGTGAGTATGTTCTCATGTGAATCATACTGAATTTGGCAACAGCTTTCAGAGTTACATTTATCTGTTCAAAGACACCTTTCCCTCCTAAAGCCTTGTGGGATGTTTAAAAATGCATTTTATTCTTAATGTGTCTCATTCAACAGTTTAACCAAGGTATTTTCTGTCATAAGCCAAGTCTTAAAAACTAGCACATCTCTGTCACTGGAGGCCTGCTCACCGCGGTGGCAGCGTAATCACCATAGAACAAGCTACAGTGAAGTGTTTTCCAACTGCTGCATGTAATTTCAACCAGCAATGACAAATTATTGCTTAACCAGCTCAGATTAATAAGTAAATCGCTCTAGTTTGACTAAAAGCAGTCCTTGTGGAGTTTGCAAATATTGAAAATGTGCCTCTGAGCTTGCAGAGCTGTCTTCACTGGTGGCAGTTTCAACAGCCTCAAACTTAATTACATTTAATGTATTTTTAATATATAATATATAGTTTGCTTTTTTAACTTGTCAATTTTATGAGCTTTCAGGGCCTAAGGGTGATACATGTCTAGAATATCAAATCATCTCCACAGAAGCTTGATACTTCAAAAAAAAAAATATTTGTAGCACAATGTACTACCACTAACCCACGAGACGGGAGTTAGTGGTACTGCACAGAGTTTATCTGGAAGAATCGGTTCTTCATAACAGCTCGGATCAAAACCCACCCAATAAGGAAATTGAAGGCTCTCGCTCTATAGATGATCGACACAAACCTCCATATGTGTCAGACACAGTTTAATCCTAATCAATATATTTTACAGACTACATCTTTCTAGAAGTAGGCCTGTCAAACTTGCTCTACAGTTTCATTCAACCAAACTGAATGAAACTGATATATAGAGATAGAGATATTCCTTGGAACTGCAGAACTTGCCCGAGAATCATCATGTTTTTAAGTTCCCTTTAGTATCAAAGTAATCCAGTGATAGTTGTCTGTACATAAACAAATACACTGCAAAGAGGAACCATAAATAGCTCATTCAGCATACTTTTAATTGTGTCAATTTGTCAAAATATAAACAAATATAGGCTAAAACTAAAATAGTCAAGTCGTTGTCAATGAATCCATTGCAACATTGTACTTCCTATTTACAACCCCCACCCCATTATGGGAACTGTAGTCCTAAAACCTGAGCATGATCAGATGATTACCTCCTACTACTACTCTACTACCTTGGAAAACAGGCAAAATGCCGAGAAATACTTAACAAAACTGCTAAAATGGAATGATTGGAAAGGAGTATTTGCACACTATGACAGTTATGTTTTATGTTGATCTGTAAAATCTGAGCAGAAATTGGGGGGAAAAAAACTCCATCACATAAGTTTACTAAATTCATGTGTACCAAATGTAATCAAATACATCAGCACTATGTGCCTGTCTTCAGCCACTTGGTTGGTGAGCAGCAAATATGCCTCAACAAGAGAAATAAGATGGCACTGCTTGATGACTGAGTGGGTGTATGAAGTGTTTAGCGAACACCCTGCTCCAACTCAGTTGTGATGCAGAAAGCCAAATGAAGCCAAATAATTTAGTCCTTACCCAGAGTCACGTCATGGCAAAACACCATAAATCAAAGCCGCAGCCACAGAATCCACCAGCTGGATGTTTACCGATCAAAGCAACATATTGTATCTTGTGGGGAAAAGAGAGGTTTTAATACCACCAGGCAATATAGTCTGGAGATGCGAGGTTCCTATCACACAATGGGGGTTTGGCAGTTCACATTCATTGGTTTTAACATGACTCACTGCCTCCTCGCTAAGACTGAGCACCAACAGGAGATTGACTCTAAAAATAAAGACCAGGCACCATCAGCATTTCCTCGCATACTATACATCTTGCCCTAGTACTGACACAGCCGCCGAGGCGTCATGAAACAAAGAACCAGTCAGAATAGTTCCTCAATCTGGGGAAATAAAAGCCACAGCTTTGCATGAGCAACGCCGAGGAGTAGCAGCATGATCTCATTGACATATTCACAAGCGGTTTTTGGTGCAAATTTGGCGAAAAGAAGAAGCAAGTATGTCTGGATTTAATGTTAAGAGGAAAGGCTTACAGCTACATCTACTGGCATATGGAAAGGTCAACATGATTGGACCGAATCAGAAAGGTCAAGCCAGTAAAATAATCGAACATCTGACTCATTGAAGTTTATTCCACAGCTCTTGGATCTTTGGGAGAGAAGCCCAAAGTAAGACTGCTGGCTAAGACCCGCTGCCTTCAGTTCAGTGACCTGCTGCCCTGTGCCAAAACGCAGGACTTAACATGAATGAACACTGTCTACCAGGGCAAAGAGTTCTGCAGTCTTGTAACATTTCGCCGACTATTGTAGTGGTCTGCATAGCAATAAGTTTGAACTCTTAACACTGCAGTTTCCATAGGAACTAAGTAAGGCAGCTATCAGCTCACAAGACAGATTGATGTGACGCTTTAAGTGCACAAGCAAGACTATTTATGTTCAAAACACAGCCACAAGGCAAAGAAAATAATTTGGGCATTAATTAAGAGGGATTATAACCTAGCTTTATGAAACATATTGAAATAACTTGAGATTTTTCGTCATGCAAGCTATTTTCACAGCACAAACATCACAAAAATAAACATTGCCTGAGGCAAGGTGCCTAATCTAAGATGGAAAGTCTTTGCCATCAGAAAACAGAACTAGTAAAATGAAAAGAAGCGGAAAAACACTGTTGTATTTGCTGTGGGGGGAATCCACAACAGACAGTTTATTTACTTGACTTGTATATGAACATTTATTTAAGTCAAGTGATTCTTTAAATAGAAAGAAATTCTCTTGCTGTCCCAGACTGACAAATTCTCACGTCGTTTTTTATTTAATTTATTTGAATTATTCCTTTTGTCTTTTATTGTTCTACATAACTGTATGTATGCATGCATATATGAATATATATATATTTTTTTTATGTTCACCATATAATAATAATTTTTAGCCACGTGGGTCAAAGGATGGCAATGTTGGTCTGGTGGAACTGAAATATCTCAACTCTTGGATAGGTTACCATGAAGTTTTGTACATTCATGGTCGCCAAAGGATGAATCCTAATGACTTTGGTGATCCACTGACTTTCAAACCTTCGTCACCAAGAGGACTGCCGTGAATTTTGGGACACGCACCTTCCTCCCCGTGTCTGAGGTCAGAAAGACACCTGAGTCAGGAAATAGCATCCAAGCTCCATGTTTTCATGAAAATGGTGTATAAGTGCACAACAACAATGTATTGTGTAATACGATAACGCACATTAGCCAACAAATCTCTCAAACAGTAGTTGAGCCAGTAGCACTTAGCAACAACAAAACACTCAAAGTCTATTGAAAAATAACCTGCCATTAATAAAAAATAGACCACAGAACATAAAATCTACTTGCAGGTGATGATTTTTGTGGGCTCAAACAAGAGGACTGCAGTGGATGGTCTTTTCCCTGTGTAATGTGCAATTCTGCCATGTGGTCCACAATTAAATAGCCTACCTCCTGCTTTAGACCTGAGACAGGTATTCACAGTGCAGTTCTATAAATGACCACCAAAGGCAAAATGACCACAAATGAACTGAAGGCGAAAAAGCACACACATTCATGAAACTTCCTTGTAATCTCTCCTCCTGGCGCCATCACAAGATCAGAATGTAATACTTTGGTTTCCGACCAAATACCAACAAAACTAATAACATCCCACCAGCCTCAGCTCTACTTTGTGTCTAATAAGCAAATGTTAGCATGCCAAAACGCTAAACTACGATGGTGAACATGGTAAACATTATACCTGCTAAGCATTAGCATGTTAGCATTGTGGTTGTGAGCCTGTTAGCATGCCGATGTTAGCAATTAGCCCAAAGCACCACAAAGAACAGCGACCAAATCCCTTTTTTTGCGTGTATTTTGCTTTTGTTTCTTACCACAATTCTCTTTCCTTTTTATTCTCTTTCATCTGTGTTTCAAAACTAAACCGAAGCTTGACATTTCTTATTATTTGCTTGCAAACCCAATAAATAAAGTTTGGAGATAATATACATCATTAGTCAACAATGCTTGAAACAACTAAACATTGAACAAGACCTGATAGCTGCGTTATTTCATATAAATACCACCCCTTCCTGTGCTCCCATCCAGGAGACAACCCATGTAAGGACATATGTCACTAATGGAGCAGACCATCCTGAGCAGCACCAAATAAAAGCAGACAGAATTAATTGCAGCCTGCCGTAGTGACCTTTTCTGTTTGATAAATCATAAAGCCTAAGAGACTGCCGTTAGCCTCGTAGATAGGAAATACTCAGCTTTGAAAAATGATCTCAGATCTCTGGGTCTGGAGCTGTATCGACCCGGAGAGTTTGTGGTTGCAACACACATACATTCGCGCATGCACACAAAATTTGTATTATTCTGTCCCTTTCCGTTCGAAATGGGACAGAGACACCCGGAGCTTTATTGTCTGAGGAGAAGTCAAATTCCTATTTCATCACTCAGTAAAGAGAAGCATTCCCGTGGCGCTCAATTAAGCTTCAACAGGAGGAGCCACACTAGTCTCTGGACTGTGAATAATGTAGACAGTCATTAGGTTCTTTTCTGGTTCACTTTAAAAGGAAACCACATTTCATTGGCTTTGTGAGACAATGTCAGGGCAGCGGCTTCTAAACTGCAGCTTTTGACTGAAAACTTTAAATGGAGAGCAATCAGGAGCTAGACAACACATTACACTAATCAGGTAATCATATATTTGGAGGGGAGTAATTATTTTCAAGGTGAAACACAAGTTTAGAGAGTCAAGTGTGATTTCCAAGTGGTTTCGTCATGATAAAGCAGTTCAGCTTTATTATCTATTAAATACTGTACAATATGAGGTCATGAACTCAGCATGACTGTGTGAAGCAGCCCTGTCAAAGTGCTCGGAGGCTGAAATGTTTTTCTACACCCAATAACCAAATTAATTACATTTACATTGTATTAAAGTAAGCATAAGAAGTTTTCTTTTAGACACAGACAGACAAATAAGACACGCACTAATCCACAATGAACAAGCATTAAGTTACAGCTAAGTCCACACTGTTCTTTGTTGTGTGGAAAATCTTATTAATTATTTCTGCAGTGTGTTAAAGTAAACATAAGTTGTGTTATTAAAATGGGATCCTGAAAGAACAAAGACTGAACACTCAACACAGAAGGCTCCAGTATATTGTCTCCTGGTAAGATGAAACTGAAAGGTTCAGCAACATTCATTTAAGTTGGGTTTTCTTTTCATAGCTTTGACCTTTATTCTGATTACTTATAATAACCAGCTATTAAACATGCTCAGCTGCGGAAATTTCAACAAATCACCCAATTTCAGCTTTACAGTGGTGTCCATTAAGGCCAGCAACATGGCACACAACCTCACACTGGTTTCTGTACACTGGATCGGCATTGAGGGTGATACTGACCGACCCTCGTTAAATACAGTTTGTTAGTCACTGTCATTACAAAACACAACTTAGAGACCAACGTAACCCCAGCTGAACATCTTGTTTTTTTAATGACCTCCTCCAGTTTAACTTTTCACCTTGCTGCAGTGACGTAGACATGTACATCAGCGTGTGTCAGTACACTGCGACATCACTGCTGGGTGTGGTTACAGGTTCAACAGAGTACACTTCTGACCACACCCTGCAGTGACGTTGGTTGTAGTCAACCCCAAAAATAAAGCTGCTGTTTGAACATAGCATAGACCAGATCAACCTGCAGACTCTGGACTTCAGGAGGCGTCTGAGGCCACTGCACACTGTGATGGCCCGGCCAGCACAACGAAGAAGCCGTATAAAACAGAAAATTAAACACACACACACTGTTATGGCTCTTGAGAATTTATTTTGTGGTTGAAATGACAGGGTTAAAACTTGTGTTGCTTGCACTAATGGCTACCGTTCTCTAAAAGTATAATTAGAGGAGTCGCCGTCTCTGCAGTGAGTGCAAGGGTGCGGGTGAGTAAAATGTTTTTATAACCAACGGGAATAACGGCCAAAACTGTGAAAATAACACCCAGTTTGAAACACAGGAAAGAACTAAAGCTAAGGTGAACTTACAAGCGTCCTCCCACAACAAATGTTGAAAGTTAACTCAGATCACATAAACTTAACTCAGAGAACAAAAACAAATACCCAAAAATAAAAACAAAAGCGAGTGCATGGGTGTGTATATAAACGCATAATAGCGCCATAATGTTCCACTTATGCAGATTATAATCTTATTCATACATTTAACTCCTTCAACCACACAGACTATGACATTTAACATCATCTACCAGAGAACAATACATAGAAAATGTTTAATTCAAAGTCAAATATAATACCTGCTTTGAAGACTTGCCAGAAAGTTATCTCTAGCAGCGTTTTTTTTTCCTCTTTCATAGCCTGAAGGTTAGACTGGGGAGGGGGAAGATTGGGAGTCATATATAATGAGTTCATCATCTTATATACGGCAAGGAGGGATTTCAAATTGCCATAAATACTCCACGTCTCTCAAATGATATAAAACCACGTGACTCACGGCAGTTATCAAAATGAGCCCATCCCATGTGCTGAATCTAAAAATAAGAGATAAAAATCTGAGCACTGTCTGAGGTGTGGGCCAGAGCCACGACACAGCATGATATCAACAATGTGCTCCATGAATTTTAAGAGGTCATCCAAGATAAAAACACAGATGGAGCTGAGTAACCGAACAGTGGAGGACAGCCAAGCCCACCCGAGGTCACACTGCCAGGCATGACACCGCGCTGATCAGAACATCAGAACATGTCAGCTTCAATTGGAGCGCGTTAGCACAAGTGCAGAAGATGAAGTGTGACCAGTGGGGAGCAGACGCCGCGCTACCCTAACCAGATCTGACACCCAAGAGCGATCGGTTCACTTGCGAAATAAAATTACTATCATTATTTGACACAGTTTGGAAAAGAAGCAGCAATCAGAGAAACAAACTCAGCAGCAGCCATAAGAAATATGTTGAACTCTGCGCAGGAGCCATTAACTCCAATTAGAGTGGAGCGGCTGTAGAGAACTGCTGATGTAATGCTATTGACCAGAGTGTCTTGTACAGAAAAGTTGTGTATATGAGAGTCCATTTGAACAGATTAGATGTAGCTTTGCATTTAAATGGTACACTTTCATCTTGAGCTAGAATGGACCATTAAAGCAGTGCAGTGATCACGAAGCAATGAAAGAGAAGTTTGGATAAAAAGTGAAAGAAACTTTTTTTTTGTAAACAACGGATTTTAACTTTAACTTTAAGGTGTAAATCGGTTGTCGTCGACTAATTGTCACATGTTTAATCATTCATCAATGTAAAATGCTGCTGCCAGAGGGGGAAATTGAGTGTTATTCAGCATAAAAGCAGAAAATGTTCAGGCGGTGAATATTTAGTTGAACCACTGTCCCACATGCTGACAAACGCAGATAAAATGAAAAACAACCAAAGCCAGCATCTCTGGCGCAGAGGATGACAGGATTAAGAAATAACACCACCTTCACATCTGTAGCTCACTGCACTGCTGCCTGATAGTCGTACTGGGAAAAATGTATGATGATGTATGATCTCTTTTACAGTGTTGACTTTTCATCTTCTCTTCACTAGGAAAATGTTACATGTTAGCGGCTCTGTGAGGCCGCACACAGCTGTCCTTTGAGCTAAATGCTAATGTCAGCATGCTAACATTCGCACAATGACAATACTAACATGCTGATGTTTAGCAGGTGTAATGTTGACTATGTTCGCCATCTTATTTAGCATGTTAGCAGGCAAACATTTGCTAATCAGCGCTAAAGTACAGCTGAGGCTGATGGGGATTGTCATTAGATTTGCAGGTATTTGGTGGTAAAACAAAGTATTGGACACAAATTATGCTAGATGAAAAGTTATGTGATCACCGAAGTTGTCATGATTCATCCTGAAGGGAACATGTTTGTACCCAATTTCATGGCAATCCATCCAATAGTTACGGAGACATTTCACTCAAAGCCACAAATATCGGCCTCATGGTGGCACTACAGGACAAGTCAGGGTTCACCAAAATCATTAGGATAAATCATCTGGGATACCAAATTTTGTGCCAATCCATCGAGTAGATGTTGAGATATCTCACAGGATATGCAACAACTTTGAGCTGCTGGTGGCACTCAGTGAAAAGCCAGAGAGCCGTAGATATCTGTATCAAATTTCATGATAATCCATCTGATTGTTGTTGAAATCCATTCTGCTAGCGTGGCCAAAACACAAGCTGATACACACACGTACAAGAGGATAAAGAGAAAAGTGGCTACACACACAAATCTGTACTCATGCAACATCCCCTCCCTAAATTTCTTGTAAATTAAGCAACTGGTCGCTACTCCTCTCCCCCTCCCATCCTGCCCTATTAAGAATGACTCGCCACATGGGGCCACACTGTGAGCCGACCCTCGGAGCAGCTCTGAGAGCAAGGCCTGCAGAGCTGGGCAGTAAATAACCAGCATAAACGTGTCGTGGGAGACAACCCGCAGACACCAACCCATTTAATGTTAATAGGAAAGCATCGGTTACCAGATTCTAAATAATAGCTCACAGTCACCATGCCCAAGGATAGGTACCACAAGGCGCAGGAATTTATGGAGTTAGCAAATTGCTTTTCTATCCCCATTCTTCCCCCATTCGTCTGTTTTGCCATCTCTCAGCGCAGGGTGGGGATGATGGAGAGGTGCAGGGAGATGATGGGACTGTTGCAGCCTGCTTGACTGAGCACAGCTGTCCTACGGCCACAGAGCTCGGGATGATGATGCTCCAAGGTGTACAACAACTATCCGTCCATCTAGGTCTCAGGAGGGACAGCCACTTGACAGGGCACTGAGATATTTTTATTCCAACAAGGCCTGAGGTGTTTGGTTGTGACCAGTGGCGATTTTTGTTGGACAGGAAGACTTGTGGATGCACTAGTCACAACTGGTCTGTGGTCAGTAATATTAAAATAGCTTATATACAGGGCCAGAGAACACTGTTATCATCTGTATATTGAAGGCATGTAGTCCAGCTTCATTACTATATAAATGTATTCCAGGTCCTAATTACTCCTGAAATCTTTAAACAGCAACTTAACTGTAAATCTTGATTTTGTTGACCACTGCACACGTCTGACCCCACCTAACCTGAGAGGGCAGAGAAACGCGGTTTTTCAGCCTGTTGTTGAGTTGCTCTTTAAAAACACAAAAATATACTTTAATTTCTAAAAAGTCTAAATAGTTTCCTTAAACAGCTGGGCACTGTAGCTTTTAGCAAATATTACTCAAACAGGAATAAATAGTGCGTTTTCAGATTTGGATTTGAGGCTGTAGTTTGTATTTACAGTGTATGTCGGATCAACTTTTAATAATTTTGGACAATGATTGAGGTCAGAGGCACAGGGGAATAAGCTACATCAAGCATTGGATACACAGACAATACTTATTAGTGATTCATTTCAATCTTGGTTTTGGTCTTTTCATAGGATTTGCTGACAATAAGATGAAATAAATATATAAAATAAAATGACAGAATATCACCAGACTGATCCTTTAACTGAACAGCAAACTAAAAAGATGGTCAAAATAAGAAGACATTTGGTGTGTCTACCTCCTATATTATCACAGACACCACTTTACTCATCCAATCAGACGTGTTCTCTGCTCTCTGCGGGCATAGTTAGAAATTAAAACATCAAACTACGGCAAGATGAAAATGACACAACAGAGAATCTTTGCCTAAACCTAATTAACGCTTCATGGGATACAAACTCGGTGGATTATCAATCATTTTGTGGTTTATTGGAAGTTGTTTTTCATACTGTGCAAGAATGAGAAGCAACAAATGGCTTCTTCTGAAGGGAGGAAAATGAGCCCTGATGTCTCCAACGGATATTAAATACAGAATTTAAATACAAAGACAAGTTGAGTCACAAAACTTCTTTCACTGCAAATATTCAGTGTAGCAGAACAAGGCAATATGGAAAAATAAATCACGGAGGTCTTCATCTGCCTCACTGGAGAGCAAAATGACATAAAAAAGATCAAACCTGGGGTCAGCTGTAATTAAATCAGTTAGAGTCCATGAGGTCTCACTGAGGTCACAACCTGTAAACTCGCCACTGTTCCTCTGTGTAGACCAGACTAATTATTCATGATCACAGTGCTTACATTCTGAACTCACCGCATCTGACCTACAATCACCTTTTCATTGTAAAGAAAGAAAAATCCTCTCAGTAAGAATATGTAATGTCACCACAGCAGTTGGTAGGTTGCTAATTCTTAACGCTCCGCTAGAGTTACTGAGGACCCGGGGCAGACTTTAACAGAGGATGACATTTTCAGATCACTCTCCTGAATTAAAAAAGGGGAAAAGAAAAACATGCCCGAGACAATCTTTAACACAGCTTGCTCCCCACATAACAGTATAAATAATGCAATCCCAAAATACATGTTTAGGATTCATCAGAGGTGATGAAAACAAACCATGAAAGACACCAGCTCCCCGCCTTGAAGTACTGTGAATTTAAAACTAACCTTTCACACTCCCAAAACTGTGAAAAGACCTATGAGTACAGAAAAATACAAAAGCTTTAACACAGGGATTCTCAACCAGGGTTAGATGTTATTCCAGGGGGTGCTTAGGCAGTTGCTAAAGGTATAATAGCGCAAAACAAAGTTTTGAAAAAATTACAATTTGACTTAAGCACTGAAGCAGAGAAGTCTAAAGTTAGCTAAATGTCATGAATAAACAACTCAAATAGTTAGGTAAATTGGCTAAATGGTTGCAGATAGCTAAAAATAATGGATAAACAGCTAAAACAATTAGCCTAAAGTAATGGAAAAACGTTTTAAATAGCTAAAAGCAGTGAATAAACGATTTAAATAGCTAAGTAATGGATAAACATTTGAAATAGTTAGCTAAAAATAATGACAACGGTTTAAATAGCTAAGTAATGGATAAACATTTGAAATAGTTAGCTAAAAATAATGACAACGGTTTAAATAGCTAAGTAATGGATAAACATTTGAAATAGTTAGCTAAAAGTAATGGATTAAGAGTTGAAATAGTTAGCTAAAAGTAATGGATAAACATTTAAAATAGTTAGCTAAAAGTAATTAATAAACGGTTGAAATAGCCTAGTTAGCGAAAGGTAATGGATTAACAGTTGAAATAGTTAGCTAAAGGTAATGGATTAACAGTTGAAATAGTTAGCTAAAAGTGATGACAACGGTTTAAATGGCTAAGTAATGGATAAACATTTGAAATAGTTAGATAAAAGTAATGGATTAACAGTTGAAATAGTTAGCTAAAAGTAATGACTTAACAGTTAAAATAGATAAATAAATGGTTTAGCTAATCAATAAATGGTTTAAATAGCCAAACGCAATGAATACATGATTGAATTATAGCTAAATGTAATTGATAGATGGTTGAAAAAGTTAGAAATTAGACAGCTAAGCATAATGGATTAATAATTAGCTGAAAGTAATGGATAAATGGTTGAATAATGTGCTAAATACAGTTGAGAATGGTTTCTGTCCAGCATCTGCCACTCCAAATGGTACAGTACGAATGCAAACTTGACCAAACCAACCTAAACACTGACATTCAATTGTACACAAAATACTGTAACAATATACACTTTCATATGGGTAGTGTTAAATAACATCCAGTTTGAAATTAATTCAAATGAACACATTTGGAGCATGACGGTTGGTGTCAATGAGGAGGTAATTTAGCTCTTCTGACAGGGCTGTGGGGTTACATCAGAAAAAAAGGTTGGTAACCACTTCCTTAATACAAGTGACAGTGGCACTGTCATCTTAAGGATAAATAAAGGACATTAAAATGAGATGATGCCGTACGATTTAATCTCTATTCTCCAAAACACAGCTGGAGGGAGAGTGTTGAAAATGCATAACATAAAACATGACCAGAGGGCATGTAGATGGAGAGAGGCGGAGACAATAGACCATCCTTGTAATCCTTTTAGCATCTTTCACAATTATAGTTCACTACTGTGTGGAGCCTTAAGAAACACGGTTTCCCTCTGCCAAATCTGGTTACAAAGAGCAACACATAATATGCAAGCTGCTATGGTCATCACAACGTATGCTACGCATTATTAACCATTATTAAAACCACTGTCTGCAGAATGATTCCTCTTATTTTTTCCACAGTTTTCAGATATTTTGCCGCGGTCTTCGAGATCAAAAGACATGCAATCCTATCACCACATCAAAATGGATTGCCTGAAGAAAATTCAAATGTGTTCCTGTTAGACTTTTTGGGTTCGGAGGGAAATGATCTCTGTGTGGGTACAGGAAGATTACTGTCCATGAAAATGACTTGGAGCCATTTTAAATGAATGCAGATTGATAAAGCTGAAAGGTCCTGCAGAATGACAACATAAAAGACATTTTCAGAGGGATGTCTCTGTTAGACAGAATGTCACTTTATACCCCCTTTGGGAAGGAAACATTATTCAGGTCTAAAAAATCTTCCAGCTTCAATTTCATCCTGGACTGAACCATGAACACTAAGAGTTATCAGGCTTTATGATCGCAGATGAAAGAATACAAAACCAGCAAGAGAGCGAGTTCAAAATCAAGATGATTACATTTTTATGAGGGGAATTTCTGTTTTTGTATTCGATTGATTCCCCAAAATGGACATAACATTTGGACACAACAGCACTGACAAAAAGTACAACTCACACGTTGAAACTGTGATAATTTGTCACAGCTCAAATATTTTGCCAGCCTTTCAGTGGAGCCCTTAAAGGGACAATCAGTAATGTTTGTAACTAAATCAACATAAAGTTTTAGTTGAAAATACAGCAAAGTTTTACAACATCTGAAACAAACTTTTAGTTGTTGTCTGGTATTAACTCCTGTCAATCAGACTGGGAGTGAGTGCAGGTGCAGATGTTGCGTTTTAGCTGATGGGGATACTATTTTGTTTACATTTGGATTTAAATATAAACTACTACAGCTGTCACGTCCACAGAGGCAGGATTACTCCTCCCTCCAAATATATTTCCCTAAATCATCCCACACTGTGGCGCTCAACAAAAAAAAAAGTCTTGGGGCTTAAAACGCACACCGTGTAATTGTAGCCATAATTACTCGCGACATGCAGAGTTCAAATCCGGCTCAACACCTCAGTCTGCCATCACACGTCAGTCTCCACCCATACAAACTGATGAGGCAGAAAAGCCAGAAGAAAAATGCTCATTTTTTTCCTGCAGGGAGCGAGACTTGCAGGGAAACTTGAAGAGGAAGATCTGGCAGGCTCCACAAAAAAAGCGCACACTTCGGTAAATGTGCTTCATCTCATCCGCAATTAGTGAATGGAGAAACTGTGGGTCTGTGCGTCTTGTTCATTCAGTCTGCGAGCTGCAGGTTGTTCAGAATAACGAGCAACAACTGTAACGTAAACATAAGAAACAGAAGGGGCTTTTTTGTTTTTGCCAAATTCTGCCAAAATGTCCAGTTGTGCACCTTTTGTTCCGACAGCTCCACCGGCCAGAAGCGCTCACACACACACACACACACACACGGGCTGTAGTTATCCTGAAGCTCATCAGGCAAACCCATCCATCACACGGATGCCGTCTGGTTGAAAAGAAATCCAGCTGCCAAACAGTCACCAGGACGACGCACAGGATCCTAACTGCAGCACAACAGTCGGTCTCAACATGCACAAGAGTGACCCAAAGGAGATTTAAGACTCATTGTCACACCATGTTTCCTCTGTGTGTGTGTGTGTGCCCTGCCTGCACGTGAGGTTAACCGGCTTCTATCAAAACAAATTTCCCGCAGTAAACACTTCTTGAACAACAATCTTACCTTTCTCTCTGCCGGAGGCGAGGATCTGGCTCAGGTAGGACCGACACAGCTCAGTTGAATGTGTTGGCGAAGAGGCTGAAATAAGCTACTCCCGTGGATGCAGCCGAGACATGAGCTTGAAGTAAAGTGAGGAGAGCAGCAGCAGCAGCAGCAGCAGCAGCAGCGCAGATGAAGATTTGAAGCGGCGGAGCAGCGCAGCGCCGGAGTCTGTGCCTCTGACGCTGACATCAGCGGGCTGCTGTCTTTAAGGTGGCTCCGCTCGCTCACATCAGCGCCACAACACGCGCCGAGGGTTTCATCTGGTGCCTTCGACCATCTCAGCAAATAATAAAATCGTCTCGGAGAAGCAGAGTTGGAACAAGACGAAATGCTACCAGAAAACTTCCGTGGTGCGTTGTGAGGGAGCTGCAGGAGGGAGGCTCTGAAGTCACAGCTCAGGCGGGGGAAGCGTCCAAAAACCTGTCAGGAGGAAATCTTGGCTCAAGCTTGAGCTTCCTCTCTGCAACTCTTCATCATTTTTATTGAGAGTGGACTGAAAACCTCAATAAAACCTACAACACCCCAAAAATAAAGCTGTGATTCAAAGTTCTAAGTACAAACTATTGTTACCAAGACATCCCAAAATAATGAGCCTTAATGTTTAACACTTGGCCAAGCAGAGGGCCACCTGAGAAGAATAAACAAGGAAGTCATGAAAATTATTGCCCTGAAACTTGCCCTCAGCCAGAGGCCATTTGCTGGTTTTGTCTTTTCAACTATGAAGATTTGTAGATTTGTGAACTGCGTTTCATATTATTTTAAATTTAATATCTTTTGAAAAAGATGTAACCATGGGCTCTCAGAATATGTGGGGGCTTTTTTCCCACAATTGTTTGACATTTCATGACCTTAATGAATCAAAAAATTGTCAATAGATGAATTGATGAAGAAAATAATCTTTAGTTGCTGACCTAAGATAGTGACATGGCACTATTGTTCATTTAAGTATTTGACATGTTCTGGGGTCAATATGATTTCCCACAGATGAAGCTGATCACTGCATGTACCTGGCATACAATGATTTCACCAAGGGTTTTCAAAAGTAGCCGAGGAGCCAGAGGCCTAATAACCATCCAGATGGGTCCCTCAATTAAAGCACAATGCTGTTTTCCAGCTGGCTGAGCGACTGACTGCAGTGCATAAGAATACTTGTGCTTATAACAGATTCTCAAGGAACTGATGGCCTTTGATAGAGACAAAATTCAGGTTTACATTCAGACACTTGTAAACTGTGACGTACCGCAATGTAATGTTATTTAGACACAACAGATTGATTTTATTTGCTTCTAAAGTAAAAGTCTTACACTTATTTATTTTCAACAATGTGCAAGAGTCAGATGGCAAGCTGTACAAGAATATAACACAAAAACATACAGTAAGCTAAAGAAAGATGCATTTTCAATGTAGTAGCTAGTTCAAGGTTGGTGTGTTGACGTTAAACAAAGAACGACTGATTTTTGCGCAAAAATATTAGAAAAAACTGAAAACGAATCTGAAACTTTTGTGTCTCTTGTTCTTTAGTATCTGGTCAACAATTACGTGGATTTTGTGGATATTTCTCACTTGACAGATGAATGTGTGTGACAATGATCCCCCTTTCAGTTTTCTTCCCTTTTTCTTGCAATAAACATACCATCTTCCCTGTTGAACGTGTATTCACTGAACTTAAACCTTCTACTGACACTGCGTCCGGCGAATGGCCGCCAGGGCATTATAGTCTATTATCGCTGAATGGAAAGTACTATAAGTGAGAATACACAATAAACACAAATAAATCTATGTACATAAAAAGATACTCGGATTGCTTGCTAGTAGCTCGCTTGGAAGAGATGAGGAGATGAAATATGTACAAGTCTTTTAAAAAATTGGTCAGATGCAAGTGGTTGTTTTTCCTCTCCACTGAGTTGAGCATCTACCTCTGCTGCGTGGACAGGCTGTCGTTCTGCCCGTCGCCTGCTGCCAGCTGCCGGCTGATGTTGCTCTGAACAAACTGTTTAAGGCCGTCGTAACCCTGAGTGAACAAATACTCCAGGTACCAGCTCCATGGCTTTGAATGCTGAAACACACACAGAAACACATGAAGTCACATCGAAGACATCTGAAGATTTCTATGATCAAAGAAATCTCTCAATCTCTGAAATATGACCAGTACACATCAAACTACATTTGAAGTCTATCATAAATGCAGAAATGAAAAGGAGACCCCTCGTACCTTTATGGAATTGAGGTCCATATCCTTTCTCCCCGGCCAACACTGATAAAGAGAGAAGATTAATATTCATTGTCAGCCCACCCAGCTAAATCCCACAAGATCACTGCTGGATGTTGCAGTTAGACCGAACCAAAAAAGGGTACGTGTATTATTAAACATGATGAAAACCACGTCTCATGCAGCACCCATTAATAATAAAATGCTCTTCTGTATTAATGCATCTTCTATGAAGGATACATTAACCCCACATTTGTCTCCTTGTCTTGCCTGTAAGTCTATTAACCAAACTGTACAGACAGGCTGCACACTGATCCATTACTGGCCTCTCACAGTTTCAAAACAAGCAAGAGCTTTGGAGCAGGTTTTGTTTAAAAAAGGTACACAGAAGAAACATTTTGTGGTCCACAGCAGGTTGGATCCCATCCAAATATATTTGCAAGACACAAATCAAGAGATCCGAAACGGTCCACACTCACCCTCTGGTGAAAGTCGACAGCGTAGCTCATGAAGGCAGGGTGGTGGATGAGGTCGAAGCTCGTCCAGTATTGCGGTACGTTGCTCTTGAGCAGCAGCTCCTCTCCCAGCTGTATGCCCATGCCTGGCTGAAACATCTTGGAGTTCCACAGGCAGTTGACCATGACGACTACGTAGTGGTTGAACTCGCGGAACGTCTGGCGGCTGATGTGAAAGGCCTGCTGAAAAACAGAATCCAAACAGAAATAAGAAGAAAGAAAAGAAAGTCCAACTGAACCACTCTACATAGCCGCAGAGTTTCACATCTGATGTTTGTTGTTCTGATTCATTTGCATGCCCATTTGCCAAGTCTATTTTTCTTAATAAAAAGTACCACTGACATTTTCAGGGGAGCGTACTGGCTGCCTGACATGCACTTGTTAATTCACAGCTCGCAGTGGCAGATGTATTAAAATCAACAACTTTTTAAGTCCTCTTCTGAGAGACTATTATAGGTTATCAGCTGTACTTGGATGCTTGTGAATTCCTAAAGAGCTGGACTGAAGAGATGTAAAATCCATAAAAACTCAGTGGATCAAAACAAACAGCAAGTTTCTTTGGAAGAGAGCACCAGCTAAATGTCTAAAAGGTAAACGCAATCACCAGAAATGCCTTCATATCCATGCTTTGAGATAACTGTTAAATTAGCTCTTCTAACCAAATCACTGCTAATTAAACATGATTTGCTCCACATTGTGTGTCAAGTACTTGGTGCAATGGACCAAAATGTTTTCTTATAGCATCACTGCAATGCAAATCACAGCGTGTTTGACTTTCAGACAAGCATCATGAGAAAAATGTAGTTTGTTTTTTACCTCTGTGAGTTTTTCTTGACTCTTGGCCGATGTCAGGTTCACCTTGTACCTGAGCAAAAAAGAAAGACCAGCAACCTCTGTGATCATGAATTACTGCGAAACAGCTTGTTCTCTATGATCTATCAAATATATATGATGCAATTACATTCCAATTTTCTTTTGCCGTGACAATTTACTCTCAGCTTTGGTAAAAATCCTTTCAGAACCCTGGGGTGCAGTCAATTAGCTGACACTGTAAGGATTTGTGTTATTATAGCCTGCAGTTATAAATGATGCTTGAATTCTACATAAAAAGGAGAAGAGGGCTTAAGTGTATTGCCTTTTAGCCTCTCATTATCATAAATCATACATTAACATTTAAGTACAATGAAGCCATTTGATTCCAGTTCTGTTCCGTCATTAAATATACATAAACATATGACATACTACATTAAGGGTGTTGCTAGCGTGTGCATTGTGATGGTTTATAGCAGGTTGTAGTCCCCACCTGTACATGATGTAGGCCAGTCTGTCCACGCTAACAGGATCAGTGGCAAAGAGGGCGGGGTAAAACACTCCAGGTGGAGGCATCACCACAAGGGGGAGCCCATACTTCAGAAACGTGTCGCACACCTGGAGGAGGAGAGAAATATGTGATAAACACCCACAGAAAGGTAAGAGTGAAAAGTAGATACACACAGTATATCTCACTGTGATCTTACATTAAGAAATAAGATCTTACATTATCCTTTTGATCTATTTTGTGATCCTTGATCAGTCTTTCCATATTTTATCTAACATAAATCTTTTTTTTTTTAATCTGCTATGTGCTGCTGTTGACTTGACCAGGAAACCACTGAAAAAGGAAATTTTTATCTTAGTCACAGTTAAAGATCCCCTCCAGACAAGTTTTAAGAGATAAAAATACTATGCCCTGAATAATAATTAGTGTCTAATGTGTTTCTCAAAAGACAAAACAAAAAAACACTTCATTTACTTAACTAAAACGTTTTTAAAAGACATCTCTTCTCCCTCTGAAAAATCCAGAATCTATGAATATGCAAATATTTTTCACTTCAAAAATTCAACTGTTTAACTTCGATTTAAGGTGAGCACAGAGAAACGTTCCCCTCTTGAACAGATGAATGTGAAAACAGCCTTCTAGTGTCAAACTGTGCACATACATCATCTGCACAAGGTCAAACATCCAAGTGAAGCAACAATAAACTAAACACGCATTTTTAAATAAAGTTATATCATTTAGAAGCACCAGTAAAGCCCAGGCACAGGTTGCCTCTCGCCTGACAAAGCCACAAAGCAGATTCAATCATTAGAATCAGCTCATTTACCGTCTCATAGAAGTCCAGGATGAAGCTGAGGAGGAGAGAGTGGCAGCCTTCAAGCTGAAGGCCTACAGAGGCCAGTCGACCCACAAAGTGAACCAGCTCCATCACTGAATCCTTGAACCCTGACAGAGTCATGTTTCTGGGGCAGAGAGCAGAGAGTCAGACACACACTTTAACCAGTACACAGGCACCTGGGAATGATGAAAGAGCGTCAATGACTCAGGTCTGTGACACGAAGGAAGAAAGCTCCCAAATCAGACACGTGGCAGTTCATTACAACACAAAAGACAAACACTGAATCAAGAGTGATTGTTAGAAAGTGTACACAAATACACGATCAATGATTTCTACATCTAATCTCTGAGTTGTTAAATACCAGGGGTGAGCTTTGAAATGGCAGTGAATAAAAAATGGATCTCTCCACTTATTGTTATTTATTGTGGGATTACTCATGTGGGGACTCAATACTGATGAAGCCCAGGTATTTAAACAAAATTGACACCAACTCCACCCCTTCATTTGGAAGCTGGGGAATCATTTAACTGGATATAAGGGCCATGTCTGTCACCAAACTAATTTAAATGAAAGGATTTAATGGATAAATGGGCTCAAAACCAAAAGGGAAAACATGTCAATACACACTTCTGCCTCAGTTGCTTTGGTGGCGAGTGGATAATAGCTAAAGGTTACTGTATATACCAGAGTGGGGATTCAGTCCAGGTTTTATCTGCTAGAATAAAAGAAATGTCCAAAATGTTGTGACAAGAATGCTTGACTCAAAACAAAATGAATAGCAGTACTATATGCCTCATGTTTGGGGAGTGACTGTTTCATTACACTAACTCACAGTAAATAAAAGTGAAGGAACACCTCAACACTTTTATCACATCTGTAAGAACTGATTAAGTCTGAAAGGGCATTTCTTGGCTCCAAAGTAAAAGAGCTATATCCTCTAAGCTCTCAAGTATATTCACAAAGTGTTTCTATTGCTTGTTTATGCTCAGGGCATAAACAAGTAGCAGGAAGTAGACGTGAGACTCACATGGAGGTGTGGCTGTTGAGGCTGATGTCCAAGTCGTCCTCCAGAGCATACACTGAGTGCCAGGTCAGCCACTTCAACAGCATATTGTTTAGACAATCCATCAGTCCACACTGCAGACGCAGACGCAGACGCAGACGCAGACGCAGACGCAGACACACACACACACACACACACACACACACACACACACACACACACACACACACACACACACACACACACACACACACACACACACACACACACACACACGCAAAGAGGAAACGCACAAAGAATACAGTTGTTTAAACACTTAGCCAATACGGGACCCATAATGTGTGCTTTATAAATACAAGACAAACACTATGCATCTTTTCTTATAGCAGATTACAGTTTTGTAATTCATGGACAGTGGCAGGAGTGAGCTCATTTTCTTTGAGCCTTGGAGACGAAAGCCTACCTTGAAAAACATTGACGAAGTGAAGAAGAGCTGCATGAGAGGCTCAAACAGGAGCCGTCCGATTTCTGAAGTGGGAGAAACAACAGAGTTACATTTGTACCAGCTATATAATTCAATTCTTAGGATATGGCACAATACAGCAGGCTTTGCTAACATCTGAGAGACGCTGCCATTTTGTCCAAGTGGAGAGCAAGGTTAGGGAGGAAAACAGTTTGTGTGTATGTTTGACAGACAGACACAAAGAAAGAGCATTAAATGTGGAGCCGGACACACTACATGGACGTGGTGGACAATGAAATCAAAACTCACGCGAACTGGGGACGACAGGAATGTTACTCAGCAGGCCGAGGATCTGTGGGCGGAGGAGGGAACCGTCCCAAACATTGAGGAATTTGTATAGAAAAGCCTCTGAACTGGAAAACCCCTCCTGGTAGAGAAATGTGATGAATTAAAAGATTGCGAAATCATTGTTTGACTGTTAATTAAACCCTCACCCTGAGCTTGTGGGTGCAGGTTGATATAGGAAATAGTGACTGACAGGTGTGAGGTAGAGAGGGAGCTATCAGGGCCTGAAATGTGAGGCTCACCTGGAGAAAGTGCTGCGTAGACAGCAACTTGTTCAAAAACTGCAGAGCTTCTTCTGAATTCTGTGAGGCTCCTCCATCGCCACAGAACAAAAACTCTTAACAAAAATAGCAAAAAAGGGTATTTAGTGAGTGAAAAAGTCAAGGGAATAAAAAGAAAACAGCAGAAGACTTCAGTTTCACTGCATCTCACATAGTGAGACCGCCCCCCGGTCTCTTTTAAACCCTTCTCGGAAAGAATCCCTTTGATATGCCAACTAGGTAAAGTGCTAGGGTTCAGCTCAAGGTCAGCTTTGCTTTGGATGAATCTTCCTGATTCAAGATGTCACAGCAGTTTGGTCGTTGCTTCTCCCCCCTTCCCCTTACCTTCGTGGAGAGCGTAGCCTAGCCAGAAGTTGAGGCGGAGGAGGGCAGACTCATCCTGTACACAGTCCAGGTACTGCAGTGCCAGACTGGAGCCCAGCAGTGATCCCATCTGAGCGGGCAGCTGGTGGAGGTAAAATGAAGAAACAGGAAACATATGTAAGAAAGTATGAGAGAAGTAAAGAGAAGAGATGAAAAACAAAAATCATATTGCCAAGTAACTATAATCAAAGTCAAACTCTCATGAAAACGCATAAAAAGCTGCTTTGCATGATCAGCTCAAGTCAGTTTCAAATCAATCTGCTTACCTGCTACTAAAGAATAAGAATATACTGATGCTCATGTCCTTGTTTTCACTGAGTGGGGCAGTAATCCACTACTGGGCTAATTCTCCAGTATCCAGTAATCCCCATAATGCCAGCACTGGGACATTTCTTCCATCACGCTGGATAGTTTATACAGTCCCATATTGTGTATGAACAGCTGCCTCCCAATATGGGGACTTTGTCAGTTTAATAAATAAATTAGAAAGAGGAGAAGACAGACTGTGAATGGACATAGCTCAGTTCTTCAATAATTATGGAGCAACTGTATCATTAAACTGAGAAAGCTCCATTCAGCTTTTGACAACAGGAGTGCAGGCAATGAGGAATAATCAATGATCCTTTGTCAATGCCTTTGCTGAATAGTTTTATGAGTGTGACTGACTGTACTCATCTGTCTTTCCTAAGACACGCAAACTAGAGCTTTCTTGACAATAAACACAGTTGATAATATCGCCGTCCAAAAGCCTTATCACTCACATTGACTTTGTGGGCGGTGAAAAGGGTGAATTTATGCGGCATGACGCATAAAGGTCTGCGAGCCATTTAAAATGACTTGTATTAGTTTATCAGGGCACTGAATCTGCAGGGCATTTATGGAGAGGCCTCTTTAAATGACCAACTGCTATGAAACTTTGTCCAATTCATTACTCAGATACATCTCATCTCAGATCTTTTGCCTTCATTACTCATAAAGAATAGACAAACCACTGAAGATATCTGTGAAAAGAACAACGGCCCGTTTAGAAAACAAATGATAAGCACTGTGCTCATAAAGATGGTTTATGCTCTAATTTAATAACAAATTACAGCCCCAGGTCACATCTGCTGTTGTTTCTCTAGGACTAAGTTGCTAGCGGGCTAGTACAATGTACAGACAAAATTATAACAGTGACACAGTGCCACCCTGTGGCTGTAAGGATACATCACAATTTAAACAGACTGTGGTTGCACATCCTGATGGCATGGAGAACTGGCATACATTTTATTCTGTTGCTTAAATGATTAATGATCTTCACGCTTAATGCTTAAATGAAATTCCATCTGTTCCCAGTCCAGGTGTGTTGGGGCTCTGGGACTAACAGCTGAACTGTGGAAGCTGAGGTAGACGGGAGCAGAAAGAGTGAAAGACTGAGAGGAAGAGAGACAGTAAAGGGACAGGTGTCAGCACCCCACAGATGTAGGACTCAGAGATTTGTCCTAGGAGAAATTACCTCTATATGGTGCATATTTTCCAGCAGCTGAGCAAAGGAGTGGAGCTGCACCAGGGGGACCAGCTTTCTGCTGGAGGACGGCTCACTCTGAGTCTGTTTATTGACTAAAGAACTCAATGCCGGCAATTCCAGGTGGCAGTGTTTCTGAGAGAGAGAGAGCACAGTAAAACAAGAACATAAATAAAAGCAAGCCTAGGCTAGCATATACTTTTTGTATTTCCTGAAATTAATAAAAGGCTAAAATCATGCTAAACAGATTAACAACTACATACAGATAAACAAATATATACTTTATAGCTCTGGTACATGACATTATCTCCTGAACATGTCACTCAGTGAATTCCTACTTTGACATTTGGCACAATGAGAGAGCAGAGAGTTACGATAACCTGGAGAAAACCTACAGAGCCTACGGGCCTACAAGTGCTGGTGGAGGTGGGGATGATGAAATGTTGGAATGGCATTGGCAAGCAGCAGCAGTAACTGTAGTGTAGCAGGGGTGATGTCAAAACAGTAAAAAGTGTATCTGACAACTTAAATAGAATTCCATACCCTTTTCCTTGAGGTGGCCTTATCTTTAATCGTTAAGGCCAGACTGATGCTGGAGGCAACTTGGGAACCGTTCCTCTTCTGCACAGCAATCAATGCTGATTTCCAGGGGGAATTGTGGTTCCTAAACCCACTCTGTAAGAAAGCAGAAAACATAGAATTCCTTTGAAGCTTTAGAGATGATAATCATATCGTATTATGAACAGCAGAATGAGCATTAACTGCACAGTCCATGTACAAACCTTCATTCGTGATGGAATGGAGAGCGTCACCAGTTCAGGGCAAAACACTTTGTAAAGTGACAGTAGGTGCAGGAGGAACGGCTGTCTTCCCTGGGGAAACAAGAGTGAATATCAACATGACACGTCTTTGTACTGGAAATCTCCGTTTTTGATTGATGTTTCCTAATAATGCAGAATATTACAATAACCAATGATATGGAACAGGTAACTAACTACAGAAATAATGCACAGAGTGTAGAAAAGCAGCCCAAGTAGCTTTGATAAATGGATCTAGAGGGCATCAAAGGATGTTTACCAGTTTAGACTGTAGCTCCAGTAGCTTCCTGACTCTGAAGACTCGCACTACAATGAGGAAAAAATTAAACAGTCAATAACGCTTGCGGAAGTGATGAGAATACTAAAAAAGAGAAAACAATGGAGTAAACAAGAAAGAAAATCATATTTCAGGTGTGAAAATGTTTGACTTACCACTTTCCTTTCTAGTCAAAAGGTACAACAGATGGCAGATGAAAGGACACTGAAAAAATGTGACAAAAGATAATGACTTTACAACTCAGCAGTTGTTCAAGGGTTCCCATAGCGCATTACAGTGTTGCAGTCATTTCAATGGATGACTTAGCTGAATAAAATCCAGAATATACCTGTTAACTTTCTGCTTCAGATATGAGAAGATTTCTGGTTTTAAACAGATAAAACCTGCTTCCTGAAACAGGCTCCTGGTTATGAGTTAACTTCAGCCAAACACAAACTTTTTTTGTGATGTATGAATTATATGCCTAAACCAAATAAACGTATTATCTGTCTTTCTAGTCATAACTTTTATCCATCACATCTGTCTTGAACAAGGCACAGCATTAATAAACAGTGATGCATTTGCCATTCCAATCTTGTTTTAAACAAATGCTCTGGCATACAAATACACATATAATTTAATTGACAAATAAGCTTAGTGAAGCCTACATGTGTTTCTCAAAGACATACTGTATGTAAATGAGTATACAAATTGGATTTCATGCCATCAGATTTTTCTAAACATTTTATTACAACAACGCAAAGATCATCAGCAAACATACCAGATTCTCCTCTGTGACGAAGCTGAAGATGAAGCCGTAGACAGCTCGAAGTTGGTCCTTTGCATCAATCATGTCAAATATGGTCAACACCCACTTTATGAAAAGAACCTGAAAATTGTACATACAAGTAAACACAAAAAGTAATTAACTATGGTGAAATCTCAGCAATGACACATACATAATAAAAAGCAGGTAAACTAACATTCACTCAAAACTAAAAATGTAATTAATCTTTGAGGGTAATAATACATCTTCCAACCAACATAATTGCAAATTACTAATGAACAGAAAACAGATGAAAATAACCAGACTAAGATTTACTGCCCAGCAACATGAAGTAAAAAAGTAACTACCCATTGAGATCAAAGTTTTAAATAAATAAAACTATTTGCACTTACTTGTGTGCTGTTAGGTATTTTGCCAACACCCAGCCAAACCACTGCTCGCACAACAGCCTCCTGTGGCACCACAGTGGCAGGAATCAGACACTTCAGCACCCGGGAACACAGAGTAGTCCCTACACGGAAACAAAATCAGTTAAAGGAAGAAAATGTTAAGACTGACCAGCTGCCCTAAACATGAATGAAAGACATTTTTTGTGCCATACATAAAAAATAAAATAAAACATATTTACTGCATAAGCAATATTTGGCTACAGCATTCTTGTCAATTAAACTGCACTAAAACACAACTACCAGATGGCATTACATTTCGTACATCACAGTGGTTCAGTGGTCAACAATGCCACCTCTCATTCCTTCTGCTAATTCCACAATTAATACATCGTCCACAGCTGCTGTTAAGTGACTGTCTTACCCATACGGAGGCTCATGGCAAACTCCAGCATAATAGAGATGGCCTCTGGGGAAAGTCCTTTACTATAGGCCACCTTCTCCACCAGCACCAGGTTATTCTCCACCTCATCGTTTCCGATCACAGGAGTACCTGCTTCAACTACAGGAAGGAGAGGTAAGATCACATCAGAGTGTCTATGTGTTTTTTAAAATGTTCACGTACTCAGTTCGCCACATGAAAGAAGTAATGTCAACAACTTCAGATGTTTTTTTCTGTTGTGACATGATAGCAGGTGAGCTGGCACTGTACAAATCTTTCCTAGAACAAAGTACAGTATTTTCTCCATAAAACTTTTATAGTTTAGCATTGAGTGTAAAGTCCATCAAAAAAATATTCAGGAGTTTGGTGTCCCCTCGTTGAGCATCAGTGAATCAGATGGTAGTGTTGATGTCATCTAGAGACAAATCCTGGAACTGCTCTGTATACAGTAAATAACCCCAGTTTGTTACAGGACAGGACATTTAGTTATTTAGGCACAACAAGGGAAAACATTAAATTAAAACAAAAAAAATGCCTGTTGGGTTGGCCAAATGTCTTCAGGTAAGGTGTATCAAAGTTTGTGACCCCATCCCCAGTATATAGGGATAACAGCTATCATAATATATAGTATGCGACCACAGAAACTGCAGTGCAACTCCTGAGACAATACGACAGCACATTATATTAATTATTAATCTTTTCCTGGTTCGCATGTGTTACGTTCTGCATCCAAATAAACGTCATTCGGATATAATATTTAACAAAAGTCAACAATATTCAGTCACTTAGCGAATTGAGTATAAACGGGCCAACACATACAGTGGCAACAGATGACGTCACAAAACCACGGGTTGATCCTCTAATATCGAGCTTTTAATAACTGTGTTTAATTGTTTGTTTGTACATAACATTTCCGACTTTACGCCAAGGCTAGCTTTGTTTGGGACTATCTCATACACTGAATTTAGAGCTAGTAAGTAACTTAGCAACATTAGCTCTCAGTTACACCCCAAATACAACAAGTAAACTTGGGTTAACGTTATCCTGTGGCCTTGTCGGTTTTTCGTCAGTTTTTTCCTTGCTTTAACGTTAACGTATAAATCCTGGGAAGCTAGTCACTACCGTTGGTAACAATAACGCCACCATCTGCTATCGACCTGCGTAGTCTGAGCCGAGTCCTACCGTCAGAGAAGTACTTCAGGGCCAGAACAAACGGGTCCTCCGCCTCGTTCTTCCTTCTCGCCTTTTCTGCCACTCTCAGACTTCTGTTAGTGCTCCGGCTGGACACAGACTGGTCGCTCAGAGACGACGGGTCTGAGTCCGACGGCACCGACAGGTTTAGCTTCGCTGCCATTTCTACATTGCTAAGATTTAAAAACACTGTGCCCTACTTTGTCTGTCTTCAGCCATTCAAACAAAACTCAAATGTTCCGCGCGACCGTTTGCTCTGCGCTTGCGCAGTATAGTCCATCCGCTCGGTTGCTTCTCGGGAGTTGTAGTCCGTTTGCCGAAGCGTCAACTACCAGTCATGTATGCTAGCTGTCTATCTGGGTATATTTTTGGTGTTTAATGAGAAACGACTACGTCGAAAGCTGGTCAGTACGTCCTAATTAAACAGAAAAATAGGATATTAATGTACCAGTAGACACAAACCTGCGAAGCACTGATCAGATAACTGAACTGCCCTTTGATAGACCTAGCTTGTGACAGGGGCCAGGGTGTCAGATTTTGTGATGATTTTATTTACCCAGATTTCTCAAAAATTAGTAATGCAGGTTAATTAATTAATTTGTGGTGCTCACAAGACCAAAACCCAAAACTCAAAAATATTTACTCTCATAGAAGACTGAGAAAAGCAACAAATATTCACATTTGAGAGCCTGGAACCATTGAATTCTTTGCATTTGTGCTTAAAACATGTTGACAATTAATTTTCTGTCAGTTGACTAATCTTGGATATCTCAAAACCTGGTCAAATAAAATCAAAACAATATAAACTATCTACACCCTACAAACCAAATGGTCAGATAATGACAGACATGGAACATGAATTAAGCAGAAATTGACTTCCATTCACAAAACTGATCAACCTCTAATGCATAGAATAAAATAAGCAACAAATCCCTAACAGGCATGATGATAAGCACTACATTGTCTTGGCCCATAAAACTTATTATGTAGCGGACGTGCTGATATGAAGGAATTAACTTGACAGGGACTGACTGAAGTTACATAACAAGATGACAACACAAAAATCTCACAACAGCACCCTTTGCTGCAAATATCAGGTAGGGTTCATTATTAACTTTGACTGAATGAAATGCAAGGGTGCTAATGAAACAAACAATATCTAGTCAGTCTCACCTCCATTTTTTTATTTTAAGTATGTCACTTACAGAAATATTGTGAATCTCAAAACTGCAAAACAGCATTTTCAACTGAGCTTTCATCCCCTTACAAAACTATAATAGGAATGCTTTTCATATCTTTAGAGAAAAAATAAAACCAAACAGATGAGCAGAATCTTTAAGAGACAGTGAATAAGTTTAAGATTTCAACTGTGAATTACAAAAGGTAAAATTCATTTTTAACAGGCAGAAAGACTTTTTTGATTTGATTTGGTTATTTTCTGCTGTACAAGCTAGCAGCGGACAACTGAGGCAGCAACTGCTGTCCTTTCCAGCCAAACAATTTCACTGTGATAACTGAACTGAAAGGAGACAGAGGATATTCAGCTTATTTTACTTTGGGGGAAAGGATTTCATGCGTACTTCTGCAAAAATCTACTTTGATGAAAAAAGAACATGGATTTATATATTTTTATTCTTTCTAAAATAGCCATCTGGTAACACTGCACCAAAATAATGTGGATATGTAACACTACTTGATGTATGATTAGTACAAAATTCTTTCAAAATTGCTCATTTTGGTTTTTTCTTGACCAAATGAAACATGCTTGACCTATTGGAATTCATAACTTACCAGTCTCTCCTACCTACAGTATAAAAACAAATTAGAAAAACAAGCTACAAATATTTTTTCATGAAAAACAGCATTCTCAAATTAACTTACTTACTTAATCAACTTATTAACATAAAGGTAATTCATACTTGATTAAAAACACAAACACATTTAACACAGTGTAGGACTGAAATAAGTAGGGACAATTGATTGACTATTGTGACAATGAGCTGAGCTCATCAGAGTTTCCACAGGTATGATTGTCCACGGTTATGTAGAGGGTGGATGGATGGATCAGGAGTTCTCAGTTTCACATTAAGAGTGCAGAGGAGTAGGTGAGAGTCATCAGTCAGCCAGCTGGATGGGACGCAAGATGTGTGAGGGGGGTATTATTACTGGGAGTGACTGTTTTTCCTTCAAAATTTGAATTACTACAATCCACAGAGGCGCACCAGGTTCCCTTCGTTGTGGCTTGGATCAAAGTAGAAGAGGATCTTAAGACTGCTTGACCTTGTTCTTTTCCTGGTCATTGATGTGCTGTTCCTCTCTGCTGTCGTCTCTCTCCGGCCGATCATCACTCTGGCGGGCAATAAGCAGTCGGCAGGTGAGCAGAATACCAAAGACTAGAGCGTGGGCGTAACGTTTCAGAGGGTCTCCTACTAGCTGGTGGAAGAACAGGACAGCCAGCATGACCAGCAGCAGCAAGAAGTTGGCCACATCCTTTGGCCTGCCCGGCACAAGGGTGAGCACCACACCGCAGCCCACCTCCAGAGAGCCAATGATCTTACGAAGTAGGACAGAGCTGATCCCAATCTTTTTCAGGCCTGGCAATGCCTTGGCATAGCTCTTGTATGCCCTTTTCTGAAAGGAGAAAGAGAAAGATCTTTTTTAATATCTCTAACATTTAACTAATACATACAAACTTACACGGGTGTCTTTTAGTGAGGTCATTTAAGGACCATGTAAGGCCACCATTCTCAAGAGAAGTGTTTAACATTTAAATGCTTTTATTTCATCACTATAGTTGCACAATTAATCGTCGGCCTATTGTTCCCTGGCGCAAGAAAACCTATAAAAGGTATGATAAGAAAGTATCCACTGAGCATATGTTGTTGCATATGAATTTGGATTTCGGATGAAGCCTGTACAGATGCCACCAATCATCTTCCACACAGGACATTTCAACATCAGCACCGACAGGTGCATCTCACAGAATTTGCTGGAAAGCGCCGCCATTGCTCTTTAGCTGTTAAGTTGCTCTTCATATTAAATGAGAAGCTTAGCAGCTACAACATATTTAATAGGCTTTAAAGAGCAAGATATTACTTACAACTCAGTAGATTACTCGGCATATATGTTGGCATCTTCAAACTAAATGTATTAGGAAAGTAAGGTGCATTCAATCATTCATTATTCATCATAGTTTCAGCGTTTACTAGCTAATGGCAGACGCATTTCGGATTGTTTTCTGTATCCATACTGATTCATGGACGGGTCCGGTGTTAATACTTAAGCATTTCATGGTTTTTATCTGAAAACATAC
Organism: Enoplosus armatus; assembly: GCF_043641665.1. Classification (NCBI taxonomy): domain Eukaryota; kingdom Metazoa; phylum Chordata; class Actinopteri; order Centrarchiformes; family Enoplosidae; genus Enoplosus; species Enoplosus armatus. The sequence continues at coordinate 15,640,741 of NC_092189.1, forward strand.
AGGCCTAGCCTATGTGCTAACTGTATTATTACAGGCAATACAGCAGTCTTAACGGTTCATTTACAAGAATCTCCTTTTGGGAAAGCATCCATTTTCCATATCTTTTACTATTTAGGTCAGCGTCTCCTCACATTAATCGAGCTTGAGAACCGTTCGTGTCTGCAGCAAACACAGAACAATGGCCTTTACCCACACAGCTGCGGACAGTTTATCATAACGGTTTACTCACCATTTCACTGTATGCATCTTTGCTTAGTCTCGGAGTGAGCTTAATAGTCCCCATGAACACGAAAAATAAACCCAAAGCAAAAGAAAGGGCCACGATAGTTATTGTCCTTGGTGAGGCCATGTTTCGCCACCGTGCATGCAGCTGGCGCTTCCCACTGAATTGAATGAAAGCCGGACGGTTTCCCGGTGAAGATGCACCAGGGGGATGGGCTTCTGGATGAAAGACAAAAATGGCGACGCGCTGGTCCCCTCTCTGCGCCGGATCCAGCAGCAGGAGACAACTGTAGCCTGACAGGAGCTCATCCACAATTCACACACGGCGTTACAGTTTCATTACCAATTCACTTATTGATAGCACTGACTCGACAGTGCTAGTAGGCCGTTATAGCTTCTGTAACAACAATAAATCGTCTCTAGACTCTCGGGGGGGGGGGGGCAGCAAGCCTGAGGCCCCATAACTCCAGTGGCTAACTCTGGAAAAAATTACTAAAGCACAATATTAGCTGATATGATCTTAGCTTTAAAGGAATTTTCAGCATTTTGGGAAATAAGCTTATTTGCTCTATTGCAAAGAGTTAGATTAGAAGATCAATACATTGAGGTTGCCTGGCAACCAGCTACTCCAGGAAGTCACTTCCCCTGGGAAACAACTCCCAGTAAAACCAGAAATTGTGGCCTTTACACTTTGTTTTTTGTACGGATTAAACAAATGAGATAAAACATGTTCATTAGAGATCTTTAGAAGTGCTGGTAGGTGTATTTTTTTACCTTTGGATTGAGCTAAGTTAGCTGTTTTTCCCTGTTTTCTTTACGCTATGCTAAGATAAGCTAACCGGCTGCTGGCTTTCACTTCATATTTACCATGCAGACAGGAGGGGTATCGACCTTCACATTAACTCTTGACAATAAAGAGAGTACATGTGTTTCCCAAAATGTTTAACTTTTCCTTTAAGGTGAATCCTTCATTATCTGATTTTGAAGAGGGTCCTTGTATTAAAATGTAGTTGCGATAACTTTAAATACTCAGTTTTTGTACACTATGTTGCATATTCCTAAATTGATTTGTTTCATCTAATTACCACACAGCGGGTCAGGTGGTGCTCTAGCATAGAAAAACTGTACACATTGTACAGAGAGTGGGATGACCACGGGGTAATAGGCGGAGCTAGCAGTTCATTTTTGCCTCAGGATCCCCAAGCAGGTTAATTTGTTTTTTCCTTGGTCTGCACGGAAAAAACTCTGACAGATTTGATTCCTAATTGTGTCAGTATCTCTCAAGGCAGCACAACAACAAAAAATAATCAGTACTTTTACAGATTTCAATAGAATCTCATTAAAAACCAGGTAGAGTAGGGTAGAGTGAAATAAAAGCCTAAAATATTTAGAAATATGAACATTGCCTGGCTTAAGCATTTGATGGCTCCAACCCAAGTGGTGTTTGTGATCCTAAAAAACAAAAAAACACCAAATTATTCCTTCAATTAATTGATGAGTCTCTTAGCTCCCCGCTCATGTCTCGTCTTATTTGGTTAGTTTTGCACAAATAACATGTAAAACTATAGGTGTGTGTAGGAATATTTAAATATTAATGTAGGAGTTGTAGTGATACTATAGGAGGTAGAAAAATCTGACATGGTGGTCAAAACAAGGTCACAAATTCACCAGTGAGTAATGGAGACACTTTAAGCTGCAACAGAACTGTTTGACATGATGGATTTACAAAGAAAACTCATCATGATCGCTCAACAAACAACAGAAGTTATGCTTATCTTTAGTCAATTTAACAATTTTTGTCAAGGATAGTACAGTCAATATTGATAAAACTGAACAACTGCCAAAGCCAGAAGCTGTAGCATCACGGTCAAATCTGTTGTGCCATCTGATAAATTGTTTCTCCAGATGTAGGAAATGATTTGTGGATTGTGGAAGATCGTCAAGGTGACTAGAAGGCAGTACATTTTGGGGCTCAAATCTGACAGAACCGATTATACATTCAGATAAACAATATGTTTTTTCGTCTATGTTATATTTTTAAATCTAACAAATTACTTATACTCCTGTTGCTGCTGCTGTAATGTAAACAGATAAGATATGCCATGCAAGTAGTGACAAAATGTTTATTATACAATTTCATAGATGTGTTCATCATTTCAGCAATGTCCCATATCTACCCAGTTCATTGTTGGAAAATGTTCAAATAATGGTAAAAAAAAAAAAAAGAAAAGAAAAGATACAGTTCAAAAATCATGTTTACCTTACGATCAGAATTGCATAGATGTATACAAACAAAATCTCCTTTAACATTTTGGCCAGGTACACAATTTTATCGTCAATTTTAAAAATGTATATATTGTTATTTATAGATTTACCTTATACTATATAAGTGTTTATTTAATTTTATATTATTAATGTTTCTGTCATTACATGAATATGCAGACCTGCCCTTCACTACACATTGGAATTTGCAGTTTCACTCCAAATGTTCAGGGATCAGATCTGAAGTGGTGTCTATAGAAAGTGATAAAGACATAGCAGTCATTGAGTGGGGAAAACAGTGTGAGGTGATGTAGTGTGACCGTACTGCTGTGGACCACACCCTCCCACTCAGGTTGCAGGACACAACCAGGATTCACTCTCACCGTCCCTGATCCTGACGTTCCTTCAGAGCCAGTATTGCTTTTCGGTATAGATCTATCGGGAGACAGGGTCATCTTTTAAAATGAAAGCCGTGATTTCATCATTTTCAGAGTCTAAAGTGTTATTGTGTCTGATTTGGAGATGGAAGAAGTGGATGAGGCTCACCAAAGGTTGCAGACAGGTCCACAGGTTGAGAGTAAGCTCCAGGCATCTCCTCTGTGTTGATCTTGTTCTTCCTTTTTACTTTGACGACTTTCTTCTTCTTCCTCTTTTCCCCTTTAACTAGACAGAAGATAAAATACATATTAGATTTCCATTCTTAAACAGATAATAACCAAAACATATAAGCCATTAATATCTGATTTTAACCTTTGAGTTCCTTCTCGTCATTGTCGGGTGACTCTGTCATGTCCACAGTCTCTTTCACCTTTGGTTTGCGTTTCGGTTTGCCTTTTTTGGGGGGAATCAGGGCACTGCTGGCTTTCTCTCTGTGACCTGAGTTTTCTTGCTCTGCTTCATTACCGTCACCATCGTCTTCATCCTCCTGTTCATGTCCTTCGTGATCTTTTTCACCTTCCTTGACTTTAACCGGCTTCTTCTTTTTCTTCTTTGTCGTCAGCTTCTTTTTCAGAGTGGTTTCCTGTGAATAAAAAAAGACTTGAGTTTAATTAACCATATATTTATTGTAACATTCATTTCATATCACATTATCATAGAGGACGTCATACTTCTGACAAAAAAAATACAAAAATAAGGTAACAAAGGACAAAAGCTATTGGCATAACTGAGACCTGGGTTAAGAGGTGGGTAAGGTGTAAAGCTGCCTCATGTTTTAAAAGGCAAAACAATTAGAAACAATTGTCAATGCAGTCCAGTCAACACCACTGCAAACTACAACCTCAATAATAAACATATAGTTAAATGAATACCTCTCTAACAGTGTCGATCAACACTGAACATTATTCTCTTTATAAAGGTAGAATTTATGGCTGAGCTGTTGGATTGCATCACATTTTACAGGCGTACCTAATAAAGTGGCCACTGAGTGAAAAAAGGAAGCAAGATATCTTCCTAACCTTTTGCAGCATGTTTCGAATGGGTTGCAGCTTTCCTTCACCCTTGGTCTTCTTCTCCTTGTCTTTTGGCCGATGAACCTGCCGAAGATCTGACTTACTGGATCTGATTCTGAGGTGAGAAAACATTTAACATAGAAAGGCAGTGTGTAGCTCACATTAGGTTTATGTTGACATGTACAATATTTGTGTGAAAGAAAGCTATGAATATTAAGGCTTCTCTTACCGTTCCCCCTTTGTTTTCCTGCGAACTTTCTCTGTTTTCCAGTTCTTTCCCCTTTCTCTTGGTTCCAGAGGCCTCTTGCTGTCCTGGGCTACACGAGTACACAGCTCGGGGTAATCCAGACAAACAGCACGCAGCAACCAGCGAAGGCCTCGTAGAGTCTTTCTGTCCGACCAGCGTCGCAGGTCCATTAAGGCTGAACAAGGCTCCTGAGAGGGAAAGGAAAAAGGTCTGTGTCTGTCTCTCTGGCTTGTCTGTCATCAATAGTCTGTTTCAGTGCCTACAAGAGATTTACGTTTGTTCAGTTTGCATTAGTGAACTTTACATTTAGAGCACTTACAATATGGCACAGAGAGCGGCTCTGGTTGACCAGCTTCTCCAGTGACAGAATCTCAATCAGCTCACTTCCCAGCAAAGCGTTCATTTTGTCCTGTTTGTTTGCCAACCTGAAAAGAAAAGGAGTTACCCAGTGATTAGTTATTTCAGTGTTGTCCCTCATCAGCCACCAGAGGGCACTGTTTACACCGCACATGATGTTAGATCACACTTGTATGTATGAAGTTGAATATAATTACACTAATATGGGTTTTCCTGCCACTCTTGGTTGCTTCAGCAGGTCGGCAAGAACCTCCTTGACCTCCTTTATCCTCTGCCTGTCGCTGGAGTCCACCACAAAGATGATCCCATGGGCCTCTCCGTGGAGCTCCCTCCAGGCTCCTCTCGACTCTGCTGATCCTCCCACGTCCAACAAGGTGACCAGGTAGTTCTCCACTCTCAGCTCATTTCGGATGCAGCCCTGGGTGGGTCCTGATTCAACACCATGGGGGACTGAAAAGTACAGGAAGTGAAACACGGGTAGTCATTTGCTGTGTTTCTTCTTTAAGTATTTTAAGAGATGAATCAGTTTTACAGTCATTGTTGAATTACCTCTTAACATCCCTCTGATGGAGGATGTTTTTCCTGCTTTGTCAAGACCAACCACCAGAATGGTCACTTTCCTGCAAAGAAGTACGTACAGTTTCACTTAAGGGAGCACCATATAGCTTTAGTTTACAGCTCTAAATTTGAGCAGCAACCGGAAACCAGGTGGAATCAATGATCTGTACATGACATGCAAATTCATATCATACAAAACTACCAAAGGAAAAAGAAGATGTAATGGTGATATGTCATATGTGATATGTTTTCTCTGTACAGAATGCTCGCTCAGTTTTGTTTGTATTTTAAGTTCAGTAATTTTCAGACCAATTCCTATGAGCAGAGAAATGTCTGCACCCAACAACACTAGGATTTTATTTGGTCAAATATAGTAAATCTAGGAGGTTTCATGGTGCCCAACTTTGTGATTCAGCTGATTAAATCTTTTGGAAGATAGAAGTTTTGCCGTTTCGTTATACATGTCACTGATTTGTACCTGATTGGCTCCTGTATTTTGGAGACCCAGGTGCAGCAGTTGCTCATCAGGTTGAACATGTTTACTTGAGGTGAGAAAGGTGAGCACAGTGGCCACCATCTTCTCTGGAACTGGTACCTGCAAACAGATGGTCAACCTTAGTATGACTCACTCACAAAAATAGGGCCAGTCGGTTGACTCACTGCGAGTCATGGCCAGGTCCAACACAAAGATGCTTTGTGTCTCCTGTGTCCTGCCAAGTGTCTCTCTCCACCTCCCCAGAATCTAAACTTAGCTGTAATCTAGTCATTTTTGGCTTGCTTTAATTTCAAATCTTATTTTCTTTAGTTTGTAGGATCAATAATCAATCAGAACCAAAAACCAAAGAGTATTTTTCTGCAGTCAATCTTACTACAAACATAAATATTAATATATATAATATAATATAATATAATATAATATAATATAATATATATATAATATAAACTCGGTATCGTCTTGTATGGTACTGATGTGTGTGCCCAGTAAAACTTTCTGCCTCGTCTGGGGAACTATGAGTAGTCATCTCGAGTCTTGTAATGCACAAGCAGCAGGTGTATCTGAAGTAGTGCTAAAAAAAAACACCGGCAGATCTTTCAGTCCTTTGTACAGTGTATCTGTTGACGCTTCTTAATCTGCTAAAGCCAGTCTACATGGCCTGCTTTTACAATGTTGTTAACAAGCTGACCCATATTTGTTTTGGCTTACAAATGACTGACAGTGTCAATATCAGCAGTTAACTGTGTTTTTAGAATATGACGACGTCACCTGTCCACAGCACTGAGAAAGTTTGAATGTAAATTTTTTATGTCTTTGCTCAATGTGGAGATTTAAAACAGCATTAAATATATGTTTAAAAAATAGTTTGTGCAATACAAAACATGCTTTAAGTTTGATCATTTTAAAAGTTTTGTTTATTTTGACAAATAGTGGAGTTTTTTGTTCCAATTGAATGTTTGGTTCTGATCCATACTTTGTAAATATATAAACGTTAATATATATCTTGCTTTTAGTGATATCAGAAAGCATAAATATAATGGAATACTGGAATATTAAGAACAAAAAATACCAAAAATGTTCAAAGTACAATAATAAAAACCACAATAAGCAGTAATAATAGGAATGAAAACAATAGCAGACCTACAGTAATTACTTTGTGTTTATCACTAATAGAAAATAATATTTGTATTAATATTTCTGTGTAAAAACAGCATGAATAACAGTGCACCAGTTTAAATTCACATAAGGAGCAAACATTATGCATGGGTGGTAAAATGCAGTGAATCAATGAATTAAAACAAAGCATTTCTAAGTGAATGACCAAACCATATGTAATACATGCAGAGTTTAATAAACTAGTAGAAATTCAAAGAATACTTACAGAAGTAAGTCTATGTCCATGCATTTGTTTGGGTGCTCGTCTCTACTAACATCTTGTGCCCACCAGCTACAAAACTAATCAGGCTCACACTAAGCCTTTGGTCACCCCATGTGGGAGGTACAACATGGGAAATGTTGTATTCAACCAATCCCGGAGTCCTCTGAGCCAATCGCTAATCCCATTGGATGGCGTGGTTCTTCTTTAACTACACCAAACGAAGGTGCGTATATATCCATCCAGGAGAACTAAACGTGTCTCATGGTGTGATCTGTGATGTGCGGTGATCTCCTGTTCCTGCTGAACTCTGAAAGTGGTCGTATGGACAGATTTAGGCTGCACACCTTGAGTCACTCAGGGAGACAATGACATCATGTGTTTGATGATGGCCAGGTGGTGTCACACTACAGTGTCTGTGAGACAGGTTTACAGGTATAATTGGAACTAAAGCTTACTATAGACTTATTGTTTCTTGTTAGGTACATTTTGATTGGATTTGATGATAACAATGAGAAATATAGATTGTAGCTAACTAACATGTTACTGTGTTTATACTAATATTTATTTCATTTAGTGGATGTGTATTGTACATTTATGTGCATATTTATAGTTTTGTGTATGAATGTTTTAAAACATGTAATTTTATTCTATCTTCATGGTGACTTTTTCCACATCTGGCCAGGGACAACGGATGAAATTCAATAAAAAAAAAAAAAATGTCCTGTTCAGTGAGCACTCCTCCTGTCAAATAAACAAAAAATAAATAAATAAATAAACAAAATATAACTCAGTGTGGATAAGAAAGAGGGTGAACCCGCATTTGACAAGGAAAGTCAAGTTTATTTATAATAGCACATTTCATTTATTGAAAATACCTTTTAGCAGAGATCAATATAATTATCTGACAGTAAATATAAATGTTACGGGTTGATTCACTTCAACATTTACAGAGGATCAACATGTTACATAATGGTGTTAACAATAATAATTAAGCCAGTCCAACACATCTTGTGGTGCAGCGTGAGCCACTAGATGGCCTCACATTCACAGGGTCTGTTTTCACTGCTGTGCATCGTGTAGACTCTGTAAATAATATAATGGCTCTATGTTCCAGTCCTTGACAAGCTAAGATGGATTTCCTCTGCAGTTAAATCTCAGACTACTCACAGCTGAACATGCATATTTTTGATATGCGGCCTCTTTACACACCAATCCATTGCACTGAATATTTCATATCTTAATGTTTATATAGGAAAATCTAAAGACAGTGGCTAAAGAGCAGAGCTTCTGCAGCTATAATGCAATTATACAATACATCTTTCAGAGACCTCAGGCGATGGTTTGTGTGCCGGCCTTATCTCATTATGTCATTAAACCAATGTCCAATCAGGCTCTGCCCTCCTCTGCTGAGTAGACTCATCTCAGACTCTGACCACAGCCCTGTGTCAGCTGACACACACACACACACACACACACACACACACACACACACCCTCAAACACTCTGACACATGTACACACACAGCAAAAACAACAGCAGCTGAGGACCACACCCCCCATCTGCTCCTGTTCACCACATTGCAAACATGTTTCAGACCCCCGACTGCAAAATCTTACAGTTAGACTTCTGCTGTAAAATGTTAACACTGAAGGAACAGAAATACGCTTGTCCGCTGTCTTGCCTAGAGTTAGATGAGTAGATCGAAACCGTAACTGCAGTTAGCCTAGCTTAGCATAAAGACTGGAAACAGAGAGAAACAGCTAGCCTGGCTCTGTCCAAAGGTAACAAAGACTTGTCTACCAGCACCTAATTGACGTGTTACACGTGGTTTGATTAAACTGTACGAAAACGTAAGTGTATAAAAGACCCATTGTGGTTTTACGCAAGGTTATGTGCCCGGCAACCAGGAGAGACTCCCAGAAGGGACTGCACCTGACCAAGCAACAGTCTGACACATAACTCCCATAAAGCGGTAAATTGTTGTTTTACGCTTTAGAGGTGCTGGTAGTTTGTTACTTTCTGCTGTTTCCCCCCGCTTCCAGTCTTTATGCTAAGCTAAGCTAACCGGCTGCTGGCTGTAGATTCCTATTTACCGTACAAACATGAGAGTGGTATCGATCTTCTCATCTAACTCTTTGCAAGAAAGCGAAAACATATTTCCCAAAATGTCGAACTATCCCTTTAAAGACAGTTCAAGACAAAGGCAGGACAAATTGTTTGTTCCTGTCTCTTGCTAAGAATTTTAAACATAGACAAGCAGTGTACCGTTTCACTGACCTGATTGGCTGGTAGCACAGGGCATGTCTGGTGCTGCGTGATGAGGTTTCCGTCTTCCACTTCCCCTGTCTCCACAGAGCACACAGTCTCTGCAGTCTGAGTCACTGACCCACACCACTGCTTCACCAAACACATGCATTAGTAATGACAAGCTTTCATACCTTGTGTTGACCCCCTTCACAATGCCAAGCTGATGTCACTGACTCAGATTGGATCTGATTAGACAGGAAGAGGTCTGCATGTTTGGAGTGAGCTGTGTTAAAACTGTACCACAGTTGATTGTGAAATATAAATATACACGGAACAACTCCCTTTTGTTGTTTTGTAGTTGAAGGGGAAATGATAGCAGAGTTACTTTTACCATACTAGGAGACAGGGCTTATTTAAGGTGAAAGGTCATGTTGAAATCAACCAAAGCAACACAGAGAATAGTTTTGTAATGGAAATGTTAGGTATGTCACTACAGATTGTGTGCTTCTCATGCACCTTCCAAACAGACAATCCTTGTTTGCATAAATGGTTGATCAAACATCAAACTGATTGTGTTCACCTGGGTCACAAAATATTAACATTGTCTAATGGGGCCTTAACAAATAGTAATATAATGAGGAAATGTCTGTGTAAAACGTGAATGAGAAGATGGAGTGAAGTTTCAATAGCTGATTCAGTCTGTGTGTGTGTGTGTGTGTGTGTGTGTGTGTGTGTGTGTGTGTGTGTGTGTTGCACCTGTTCACTCGCAGGCCTGCAGGCCACCAGAACAAGGCCAAGTCCACTCTGCTGGTGGAAACTAAAAATGGAAGCGCAGAGAAACTGATCTCTCCATGATCACCCTCTGCAGTGCTTCCATTTGGAGAGGACAAATACTGGATGAAATGAAAATACAGTGCATTTCTCACTGCATCAGTAGCAGTTTGGCAAAAGTCGTCCAGAGAGAATGAAATGTAAAAATAAATTGCCGTGTTCCTCCCAATTTAGAACAAATCCTTCTTTTTCTTACTGATTATTGATTATTGTAGCTATTTTAGACGGACTGAGAAGCCTCTGAGATTTTACAACTTTGACTGACCTCCCCTACTGGTAGTAGTAGTAGTGGTAGTAGTAGTAGTAGTAGCAGTACTTAAAGCCACGGTGACCTGTGCAAGATACCACATATAGGGCTGCTCAAAATAGCCCGACTATGCACCAGACACATTTATACACTCTTCAATTTTTCCAATATACCTCACACTCAATCCATTGTTCCTATTTCCTCTGTTTTTATATCCTTTCCTGTGTGCAGTGCAATCACCCCGTTATTCAGTTCTTTCAGTGTTTTCCTTTCTATTTCCATTAATACTGTATATTTCTCTGCCTCCAATTTCTAACATCTAACATTTGAAATGCAGAGCACCTCCCAGTGCTGTTTTGTTTACACAATAATTAAGTGAACAATTTATTTTTTTAATCACACTTTTAATCCATGCTGAATATTTCTAAGCTTTTTATTTTTTGTAACACAGTAAATGCACCTTTCTACTTTTTGTTCATTATGATATTCATTAGTTACTGGAATATTATAACCGATACTCTGCACTTTCTTAATGCGTTTACTTTTATATTATTCTATTGATCATTTTAGTATGTATATTTTATTTTACTAAATATGTATATTTATTTCCAGGGTAGCTGCCAGTCCAAAACATTTCTGTGTTTTTCTTGCCATCAAGCGCCTGTATTTGTGCTAATATTTAGCATTTTATTTATATTCTGCCTTCAATAGCTCTTATTGCGGACTCGTTTGGGAAGCCATTGTTTTTAGTTGTTTGTTTGTTTTTGTTTTTTACAGGAATGTCAGGGCACAGAAATGCCTTTGTTGACGAGTCAAGTCCAATCTTATCTTATCACTTATCTCTCTTACTTTGAAGGCTGCCGCCATTACTTCCGGTATCGCCCCGTGTATTTCTTGCTGACTTGACGCAGTTATTGCATTGACAGCGCATCAAAAAACAGACTGAAAACATGACCTGCTAGCAGCCGAGCAACTATGCCGACACGGAGACACCCAAACCTCCCACAGCCTGCAGCCAGACTCTGGAGGAAACCTTGGTGTGTTTTTAATAACGAACAGCGCGCTTCGGATAACTTCAAGCTACAGATAACCTCTGAGTGGTGATCGCCCGGTTGAGTTTTTTGCGCTGAATGACAAGGTTGAACTTTCCCGATCCTGCACATTGACGGTGCGGCAACAGCGGTGAGATCACTGCGGACAGTGAGGTGGTTTCCTCTGGATTAACCAGGGTGGTAACGCCACGTACGACGGTACACCAAACAATTTAACAAAAGCTGTTTTTATGTTGTGAGAGAGTGGCTGCAGTGGAGCGGTGGCACAGCCGAGTTGTAAAGTTAAATACAATGTGAAACCAGCGATGATCAACTTGGTGGAAAGTTGGGAGAGACGACGCACCAAAGGAAATATTTACAAAATGTGATGTTTTTTCAGCACAATACGGCAAGAAGAGTTCACTTCAACGTCAACGTCCTTTAGCGACGTCGAAATCGCTTCTCGCATTCAAATCAAAGTGAATAGGAGTATGTGCGAAGTGGCCATGGAGGAGCGGGAGGAGAGGGAGATCTCGGACATAGACCCGCAGGAGTGCCCCTCGGTGGCGGAGAACGGGGTCATGCTGGTGGTCAATCACAGCCAGGTCCATCCTCCCTTCAGCGTCGTGTTGGCCACCGTGCTCTACTGCGCAGAGCTGTTCGCCGCCGCCGTGCTCTGCAGCCGGTACCACAAGACCGACGATGACATCTGGATGGGCCTCACCATCGCCTTCATGCTGCTGCCCGCCGTGCTCATTCAGTTGGCGCTGACGTTCATCCACAGGGACCTGGGTCGGGACCGGCCTCTGGTTCTCTTCCTGCACCTGCTGCTGCTCGGCCCAGTCATCAGGTGGGTGAGGGTCAGGTGGTGCAACACGCAGGCACTGTCGGTAAAGGGCCACTCACAACAAATCATGCTACTTTGCACAAGTTACTTGATAGTTGCTGGTGTTTATCCAATGTTTCAGCCAGCCAGAGGTGGATGTGAAAAACACCAGAATGTTTATTTAAACAGTTTGTTTTAGTCATGTCTGTCCACACTGGCCATTTTATTAGAGAAAAGTTTGGAATTTTAGTCAATTAACAACAAATTTATTGGCAACTAGTCGATTCATGGTTGTAGTACTTCTCTTTTTTTAAGCAAAAATGCCAACCATTTGTTGGTTTCAGCTTCAATTGAGAAAATATTTGGCAATTGTTTTGTTTTTAGTCAGCTTTCCATCTTACTAGACATGAACTTCCATTTTCCATTCACAGTTTTTGTCATCTTTCGAGCAAAAATAGTTAAGAAATGTTAACAATGCCAAACATTCACTGATTCCAGCTTCTCAAATGAGAGGATTTGCTTCTTTTCTTCATCATATATCATGGAAATGGAATATTTGGGTTTTTTGGACATTTGATCGAACAAAACAAGAAATTGGAAGACGTCACCTTCGGCTCTGGAAGGTTGTGATGGCCATTTTTCTCTATTTTTTTGATGTTTCATAGAGTATAAACTATTATTGGAAGATTAATCGATAATGAAAATACTTGTAATGTTGAGTCGGTCAGTGAGCATCGATCTGTTGCAGTTCATCAACTAAATTTAATGAACCACATTCATTTGTTATGATAGACTGTGTCAGCGTCATGATAACTTTGGTTGAAACAGCTTTTTTTATTGCACTGACTGAGTATTGCAGATTTGGCAGTCATTTACAGAGTCACACTCCAGATGGGAAGCCTGTCCAGTGTGAAGAACAGGAGGGACGACTGAACATAACAGCCTCCCACGGCCTCTAAAGCGTAGTCAAGGGACAGACTTCAAATATAAGGAGCCCTGAGCTTCTTTTAATTTGAAGTCTTCCTTGATGGTGTGGTCACGTCCTCTGTTTAACCCTCTGCAGCCTAGACTCGAAAACCAGTCTGTCAAATGACTCTGCAGAGCTGGCACCCGGCCTGGTAACGCATCCCTCACATTTATGGCTCGTACGCCGCTCGGTTGTGTGACCTCAGCTCAGGATAATGACACCCAATGGCCTCGGTGCTGCAGACCAGTCAGACCGCTGGTCAGGCCTGGTTGTCTCAGGAGGAGAGAGAGAGAGGTCATACTGGGGCCATAGATGTTGCCGGAAAGGCTTCTAGAAATAATACAGCTTGATTTTATTCTTGGAAATCAAAGCGGTGGGAACGCAAATGTGACAGGCCGGCAAAAATTTAGAAAAAGCAGCAAATAAGACTTCTTAAAAGGAAGATCAGACGTTTTAAAACGTTTTTAAATGCTATTTTATGATACTGGTTTGTCTGTTTACATACAGCCTGTTCACAGTGTCAGTTGGTTTCAGCTGCAAGACCTGTTTGACGAACCGTGACTCATGTAGGAAGATGTAGGTGGAGTCTTAAGTTCTCTGAAATTCAAATCTACACTTGATACTCTCTCTCTGAACTTTGATATGTCAACAGTGAACCCTGAGGTGTTGCTCTGAATTTTACGGTACCATAAGACTTAACTGAAGGGTGTGTTCTTTGGCAGGTCTCAGCTCTGTGCAGGTGTTACGTGCCACAGGACGAATGTTTTGCGGGAGAAAGTGTTGCATATAAATTAAATGTTAAAAGGCATATAAATAATTTGATTTGTGGCTTTCAGCTTTCAGTGCAGCCCAAAATATAACCAGTCCATGTTATTTCAGTTCGCAGATATAAGGATATAGATAGAGAAGAGGAGAGCTACAGAAGAAACAGCCCTTTGTCATGCCATTCAGAATACAGGAAATTATTTTATCTTTAATAAAGCTAACGGTTTTGATGTGAGATCATCCATTGTGTGATGTAGTGCATCAAAACAGATACAACTCGGTGTCTTTTCAGAATACTGCACAGGGCTCACATAATTCCTGATTTACTGGTTGTGAAAAATGCCGTTTGAGCCAAAAGTGCTTCACAAATCAGGACAATGTAACACATGTAAAGAGTATTCACCAGGAAGGGCGAACGGTGCTCCATGCAGATTTTTATTTCCCACAGTTAACTGGACCAAGGTCAGTCACATGTCTATAATTATCTATTAACACAGTGGGGATAAAGCCGCCCATGTCGTTGCAGGAGACGACCTGCAGTTCCAGAGGCTATTTCAATCTGGGGGGTGACGTGCAGCAAAGATGATTAGTAGCTAGACAATCAGACAATATTAGCTTATTTTGGCTATAATTTCAGTACAGAAAAGCCAACGTAGGTGGCGAGGTGTTTGAGTACTGAAATGTTTATTTTTCAAATGTAAAATAATCTGCTTATTATGTATCTTAGTCACAATTCTTAAAAAAACAAAAAACTAGCCTAAAGATAAGAGATAGAGACCGATATATTGCTATCTGAACTATTGATATCAGTATCTGCCTCAATCACTCGGGCTATAATTAAAGGGGAACTGATTTTACAGAATTAAGTTCTGTAAAAGGCTTGAGGGAGCTGCATGAAGTCTGATAAATTGCCTCAAGCGAGTCAACGTTTCTTGGAGCTGAAGACGACAGCTTTGAAAATGACAGAAATCTGGGGGTGTGGCGTTAGAAAGAGGCGAGGTTACCATAGCGCTCCTCGTCTCAGCTCGAGGCCACATTAGCTGCTACTAGGCCCCGTTTTTGACAAGGAAGGAGACTGCATGGAATAAAAAAGATGCCATCTGGTTTTGTTGCATGGATTTTGATCATTTCTTTTTTTTTTTAAACTGTCCATTGTGAGTCTGACAGTGTTATAGAGTGCAATGCTGATGTTTTGCAGATATAATGTTTGCCATGTTCACTATTTTAGTTAAGTTTGTTTGCATGCTAACATTTGCACTAATCACTAAGTACAGTTGAAGTCGATGGGAATGTCTTATTTTGCAGCTATGTTGTCATAGACCAAAGTATTGGACAAATTTGACCAGTTGATGGGACGAGAGAAAAAGTCAAGGGATCACCAAAGTCAGTGGGCTTCATCCTCTGGAGACAACATCAATTCCTGCACGACAGTCCATATTTTATTTGCGTAGATATTTCAGATGTTCTCAGTCTGGACCATCCATAGAGCCAAGCTGCCTACAAAGCTATGCAGGATTGTCCTGCTGAAAAAAGTAAAACCAGAAGCAGCTGTTATCTGTCAGCTACTCGCACTAGTTTATGATCCCGTACACGTCTCTCCTCCACCTAAGAATTTAAAACAGCCATGACCGATGAAACAGCTTTTCATATCACACTGAGCTTATGCGACCATGCCGGCTGCATCTCTAATGTGAGCTTTGTGCAGTTATCATCTGTTACACTGAGCTGTAACTGCACGCTAATAATGCGGCAACAAATACTAATACATAACAAATACCAGGATGGTCATTACAGAACATTTCACTCTGTTCTGCTTTGCGCTCTATTCTTCTGTTTTATTTCAAGGTCTCCTTATTCCAGGCTGTGCTGCTGTAAACAAACACCTCTGCTCCTTCTAGGCTCAGATGGGAGGTTTCCTGTGTGACTCGGGGATGGTGTAATTGCTGATCTTGTGGCTGGACAGTCAAACATACAATGATTTTTACAGATAACTGCATATAAACCTTTTTTCTTCTTCTTTAAGAGCCTTGTTTTAGTTGTTTTGTCCACCGGAAGATAGTGTATCCTCACAGTCAATATGGCAACTTTAGGGAGGGGGTCGGATTATCTGCCACAGGGTGGACCTAGTCTTGACTTGTCTCCTTAAGTATATGATCCTGCTCCCAAAGCAGGGACAGAAACAGCATAATTACTCTGGTAGCTTGGGCCAGTCTCAGCATGCAGAGTTTCTTGTTTAGTGTCTGTTTGTGTTTGAAAGCTCTCCGCAGTCTGATGAGACTGATGGGGTAATACCCAGCCACCAACACAAGATGATCTTAAGAGCTGTTGAAAGAATTTCCTGAATGCTCTGCTGACCTTTAGTCACTAAACATCAGTATTTCAGTTGTCTCAGGAGTCTCTTGACTTCTTTTTAAAGGCAGTTCCTCTTCTTTCATGTGGTATTTGTCACACCATACTGTTTGGATGTTTAGACTGCAAACACGAAGCAGTAGCCTTTGTGTTTCCTTTCATAAATCCATAAGAGGCTGCCTCGGAAGTCAGCATATTGATTCTCTTGGCTAATGCATTCGTCAGTAAGGCTGTTTTTTTGCTGTCTGCCTCTCAGTCGCTTTGCAGAATCCTAAGTGCCTGCTGGCTCGAGTTCAGTACCCTCATACTGTGTCCTCAGGCCATTGTGCTGCCAGATTTCCAGGGGAAAGATGTCAGTAAATCAGGTTTTTGAGCCTTCTACCATAGGCCTTGTACACTAACGCTGAATGACCCTCATCTGCCTGTGGCTATCAGTCTGGGAGTGAACATGCTGCGAGTGTGTGTAGTGGTTTTAGAGATAAGAGTGTGCTTCCAAATAACGACAAAGATTTCCCCTGCCAGCCTCTAACATTTGGGTCAAACACAGTTCAGGGACTTGCATGGAAGCTTGGCACTGTGCCGTATTTGCCTTGTAAGTGAATAGTACAGTCACCTCACCAGTAGCAGCTGAAGCAACAGTCTCTGAAAATGCCCGATTGCTGGCTCTGGAGTGTCAGGACGGCACGTAGTTGAATCATGGAGGAGTAGGTTCATGTTGGAAGTCTCATGTCCAAAGTTGTAGAATTTGGAGCGAAAGATTACATTCCAGCGTGGTGATGTGAGATTTAGTGCTGCAGTGGGAATCCTCAGAGGGCTGGGTTTGTATGTTGAGCGCAGAGGTGCAGCTCTGTGAGTTTCAGGTCATTTACAAGTATTAATCAGGGATTATAATGCAGACATTTTGTTGTTGGTAGGTGGAAACCTTGCACTTCCAGTTTTTTTTAATGTAGAAACAATTAGATTAGCCATAAATCCCCAATATTTGTTTAATATTCAAATACTACAGTCGGTACATCTTACAGAGAAACCTCTTGCAGTGAAAAACATGTTTCCCTCCACACGATCTGTGTGAATTTCTGCCCTGTGGCCGAACACAGGGAGCATTTACCTTGCAAAGGTTAAGAGAACCACACCCAGATATTTTCAGTGTATCCATTCAGGCCTCGGGGAACTGTGTTTTCTTTCCTCTGGCTGCCCTCTGGTGGATTCTCTGTATTGTGCTTGTGTTTGTTTAGCTGTGATTTACAAAGAAAGGTTTGTTTATGATAGATCCCTCACGTGAGATAACATTTCTGAGATCAATGTTATAAAACATAGATATCTCATTTTAAGCTCCTGGACTGAAAACCAGCTGCAATGACAAATTTGCTGATATATTACCCCTGATACTTTAATTCATTCTACTCATATTTTTGTTTATTGCCCTTACATATTCACACTCTGATGATTAAATGTTGAGGTTGAAACACAAGACAACACAACATCCCATTGTGGTGTCCCATAACTTAAACACAACATTGCACTGCCCTCTGTTGGTGGGAAAACATAACTCCACTCTCAGTCTCTCTCTTTTATTCCATCCTCAGGTGTTTCGAGGCTCTGGTGGTCTATTTCAAGGCGGGTAAAAGGGAGGAGCCTTACGTCACCATCTCCAGGAAGATCAGTCTGAAGAAGGGACAGGGGACGCCCATGGAGTGGGAAATCGGCCAGTCGGAGCGCATCCTGGCCACCCACAGAAACGCCTTCAAACGCACGGCGGTCATCCAGGCTTTTCTGGGCTCCACGCCTCAACTGACGCTCCAGCTGTACGCCACTATCCAGGAGAAATACTTACACCTCCCTGCAAGATGTAAGAATGGCCGAGGGGTTAAGATAAAAAGAATCTTTAAAAAGCACTTCTTTACAGTGTTGCATCCGGATTTTTATTATTGACAAGGTTGAAATACCTTTCAAGTGACAAAAGCATGACATTCTTTGAGGTTGGCAGCTCTTTAAGACTGTACAAATAAAATGAAATGTCACTTCCAGTGGGTGTAAATGCAGTTAAGTAAGGGTGCAACATTTTACATAACCTCATATAACCTAGTAAGTCCTTTCTTCTGTGTATTTCTCACCACTATCATTAAGAGGCTGGTGAATGAGGAGGTGTTTATGAAAGATGTCAGATAAAAAGCTGGAGATTTGTGGAAGAGAGAGCTGTGTCATCGCAAACTGAATCACTAGTAAAAGACCATGCTAACATGCTGATGTTAAGCAGGTATAATGTTTACAATGTTTATAATGTTCATAGTCGCAGTTTAGCATGTTAGCATATTGAATATATTGCTGTATTGAATTATGATAAGATAGGCCTTTAATGACGAGATATCTCTGAGTGGTGCAGTGATGAGATGTTGATATGTGTAACAGATGACTTGTGTTTGTTTCCTCAGGGACTCTGATGATCATCACCCTGATCTCTGTCATATACGGGGCCCTGGTGTGCAGCGTTCTGGCCATCCAGATCAGATACGACGACTACAAGGTGCGGTTGCGCCCTGCTGCCTACCTGTGCATGATTGCGTGGAGAGGGTTGGAGATTGCCACCCGGATCACCGTTCTGGTCCTCTTCAGCACGGCTCTCACACACTGGGTGATCCTGGTTGGCATGGTCAACCTGCTCTTCTTCTTCTTCCTCCCCTGGGCCGAGTTCTGGGCCAGGAAAGGCGCACTGACCGAGGACGTGGAGAAAAACTTCTCTAAGCTGGGCACCACAGTGGTACTGTGCATGTTCACGTTGCTCTACGCCTGCATCAACGTCTTCTGCTGGTCTGCGGTGCAGCTGGACCTCTCCCACCGAGAGCTCATCGAGAGGAAGCAGCGCTGGGACCGCCTGGCCATGTACTACTGCGGACGCTTTCTCGAGAACTTCCTCCTCATCACGCTCTGGTACTTCTTCAAGTCGGACTTCTACGAATACGTGTGCGCGCCGCTGCTGGCCGTCCAGCTGCTGATCTGCTACAGCCTGGCCGTGCTCTTCATGCTGCTCTTCTACCAGTTCTGCCACCCCTGCAGACGCCTCTTCAAGTACAACGTCCACGACTGCCTGCACTGCGTGTGCTGCACTAACGGAGGAAGGGGAGCGAGAGGTCGACGACAGAAGCCACCGCCCTCGTACTCTACCACTGCCACTATGGTGCTGGGGCCAGATGAGCCCCTTGAGCTGCTGGACCCCCAAAACTCAGAACCGCCCAACCTCACCAGTCAGCCAGGAGAGCAGGAGACAGCTATTGTTGAAGACATGATGGAGGCAGCCTGAGAAGGGCTTTGTGGGGAACTAAATGAGCAAACTCAAGTCCTCTAATGTAGAAATGCATCCCAGGTGGTGCTAAAGGGTACACTACTGAAAGAGACCTCGACTCCTTTAACACAAAACCCAGAATGATTTTGTGTTTTTGACTTAGTGAGGTGACGTGTTGGAGAACAAACTTTTGGCCTTTTTCTCTTAAGTGCACAAAACTTTATTCATTCATGCTTCTGAGAGGGATTTAGGTTAATTCCTGATGTCTTTATCTGGGATGATTACACACACTTAGGGCACCACAAGGCCCCAGATCACCGAAGAATGTAGCATGTGGAGATATGCAGCGATGCACAAAGGCCGCCTTGAGAGAGCGGCAGTGGGTCGTGCACAGGGCTGAGCCAGGTGTGCGGGAAACGTGCCAAGTGTGTCCTGAAGTCCCCGAAAAAGACTGAGCGGGACACCTCCAGTTTACTTCCTCTCAGGGTTTTCACACCGTGAACGCCCCCTTTGCACACTAAACCCACTAAAAAAAATTTAAAAAGCACGAGGGTAAGAAAAGGTCAGATGGAGAATTTATCTTCCTCATACCCGACTGCATAAACCTGCTGTGATGAATGCCTTGTGTTGTTCACTGTCCAGTCTGGTTGCCTTGATTTAAAAAAACAAGGAGATACATCTGGAGTTGGTGCAAATATTCTTAAAAGCCTTGAGGGAACACCAGGTTTGTGTCTTTAAAAATGAACCTTGATGCATTAACAAGACTGACCCTGAATGAGCTTCTGCTTTATTGAAGTAGCTTCACAGTTTGCTTGTTTTTTATGTTTTGTTCGTTCGGTGCCTTGACTACTACTGTTTTACTTGAAACTGAAATAAAAGAATCTGATGTCGACACAGTCATCCTCACCTTTTATTACTCCGTAAAAAATAAAACATGGCTATGCTCTCCTTTTTGTCACACACACAATAAGACTTTATTTCTCCTATAAAACTTGCGTCACCATCCAGCAGGATGAACTTTCCTGAATGGTGCAACAGATACTTCCTCATTCCTGCCGTCCGTACTTGTTTTTCCAGCAGGTAGGAATGTGGTCACACAGCTCCAAGAAGGAAGCCTCTCCTCTAAACTTCCTTGGAAACGCAATTTCACTCTCTGTGCGTTTTGTTTCCGTGAGTATCGTCACCTGTAGCTTCACGCGTGGAGGAGGGAGGAGTCCGGGCGGGAGGGTATAAGATATAAGGAGCAGGCAGGTTGAAGATGCTGGGAAGCCGCTGCGAGTCGAGATAAAGTGCTCAACATGGGTAACTGGATTATCAACAATGGACTTACGTCCTTCATACTGGTGAGTTCTGCATGGTTACACTTCAGCTATTTCATGTTTCAAATCGCAAAGAGGATTTAGGGTGACAAGAGTGAGTTTACGCACAGATTTTGTGCGCAAAATCCTGAATGTCCAAAATAAAAACAGACAACAGAGTGTCCAAACTGCATCTTTAACTCAACTAACTAAGATTAAAATGCATTCATTTTTTAATGAAAGACTAATTTTGTGACGGACACGTGATGCTGGCTGTGTTTGCAGGTGGTCTGGATGGGCATCAACATCTTCCTCTTCGTCTGGTTTTACCTCTTCTACGACCTGGGGGATCAGTTTTTCTACACGCGCCATATTTTAGGGGTGAGTAAAGATAAGTGGTTTGGTTCATCATTATAATTACAGTCAGACTCGTATGAACATATGTTTGTCTTCCAGTCCGCCTTGGCCTGGGCCAGAGCTCCTGCAGCTGTCCTAAACTTCAACTGCATGCTGATCCTCCTCCCGGTGTGCAGGAACCTGCTGTCTCTGCTCCGCGGCTCCTTCGTGGTAAGATCGCGATGTCTACGTGTTAAAGCAGGGCGACGTGCGCTGAATACACCTGTCATTATAATTTTAAGGTGTGTTTTAATGAATGTCATTCAAACTGGTCTGACTGCTGGATGTCTGTGATAGTTTCACACCAAACTGCTTCATTCTTTTTGTTTTTCTAATTTATATACTTTTTAAACATATTTTATTCATTCTAGTGTTATCAAACATTAAATTAAACGTTGTGCATCTTTGCTCTAGCTTTGTTTTTTGCTTAACTTAGTTTCCTCCTTTTAATAGTGTTTTGTGAACGACTTAAGGCCGCATGTCTGCATGAAAGGTGCGGCACAAATGGAGCTGTGATTTCTAACATTCACCAAGGATCTTACACTAATTATAATACATATTTGGGTGATATTTCAACACGTTAAATTGGTAAAACAAAGAGGAGTATTAGTGTTGTGTTTTTACAGCATATCCGACTGCAAACCCAACCAAAAACTGGACCATTCAGGTGTTCAGGTATACATTCATAGTACCACCCGGGGCCACACCTCTGTTCATACACACAGGTCAGGGAGGTTTCAGTCGCTGCATTGCGTATTTATTTAACTTCCTTTCTTTCTTTATCTTTTCAGTGTTGCGGCAGAACAATGAGGAAACAACTGGACAAGAATTTGAGTTTCCACAAGCTGGTGGCGTACATGATCGGTCTGATGACAGGTGAACTCATGCAAGCGTTTCTCTTTCAGTCTTCACTTTGATTCAGATGGTTGAAGTTTAAGTCTCTCATGCAGATATTCAACACACTCTGACAGTATTCTTTGTTTATAGATGAAAATGAGTAATTGGTTAAGTTACAGAGATAGAAATGGCTAATTTCATCAACATTTCAGTTTGGATTAGAATTAATGTGTATGCAATTTATTTAAGTACCTTAGGTGTAGATTTGGGTGGATGTGACACCGAATTACTTTTCTCCGACTATATAGGAAATGCTTTTTGTGCACGGTTCTGGTGCATTGTTTACTATTTTACACACAGTGCAAACTTGTCTGTCCTGAAGCTTATCAGCACTTATCAGATACTTTACTCAACAGTGACACTGAAAAGTAAAGAGGAAATAAAATGTTCAGTCCATCCTGATGGTGTAGTGAAACTGCACAAATGGAAAAAAAATATTTACTTAATGCCAAAAACAGTATTTTCCTACACCACCGCACTTCCTCCTATATGTGACGAATACACACACAGGTCAAAATGTTAAAAAGGGGGTCATGGTTACATTTTGGCGAGGGGAGTAGGAAGCAAACAAAGCCTAAAATAAATATTAACCGAAGGTGTATTTAAAACCGTTTTCCCACTTCTTTTCAAAGATAAGAGGAAGTCTTGACCTCGAGGGCAGCGAAACATTTTTAAAAGGCTGATTTTTATTTTATTTTATTCACGTAACTGCCTAAAATACATTTGTCCATCAAACTGTCATTAACGTGTATTTAAGTCCAAATCAGCAGCATTTTTTCCCGGAGGTGGAGCAGATTTCAGTCAGTATGAATGAACATGTGAAAGCAGTAACGTGTCTCCTCTCTGTGCCCTGACAGCTGTTCACATGATCGCTCATCTGTTGAACGTGGAGTGGTACAACAACAGCAGACAGGGAGTTTATGACACACTCAGCACTGCCCTGTCCAACCTGGAGGACACTGACAACACCACCTACCTGAACCCGATCCGCGTAACAGACATTGTAAGTTATTGTAACTAAATATAATGAAATGAAACATGTGGAGATACAAGATCCCTTCATCTCTTTTTTCATATAAATTGAAGGATCATATGCTCATCGACAAGTTGAGTAAATTTGCTAAAACTAATGTGTCATCAACGGAACGAGGCTATTTTTCACAGTTCATCATTCATTCATCTTTATTAATGTTTATATCACATAGAATATAAATTATGAATTTTAAAAACAGTCAGATAAATGTTGTGTTGTGTGCAAATGTAGGATAAAAGGTAAGAAATAAGAGTCTTCAGCCGCTCTGTGAGGCTGTACTTCGCTAAGCTCTGCAGTGCTTTGAGCTGGATCCTAACATCAACATGCTAACATGCTCACAGCGACAATGCTAACATACTGATGTGTATGGACAAATTTCATAACAATTCATCCAATAATAGCTGAGACATTTCACTAATATTGGATGGATAAAGTTAGAAGGATTCGTCCTCTGGGGATCATGAATGTTATGGCGTCCATCAAAAAGTCTGGACTGAAATAGAGCCATGCTGCTAGCGTGGCTAGAAGTGGTGCCGTCCCTTAAATATCACAATATCTGGAGTCCTCATCCTCAAATCTGTCTTTGTCCCTCCTCTCGTCCTTGTGAAGGAAACCTCATGTGCCCACTCCAACCTCCACTCTGTCTCTCCCTCCTTCTTCTTCTTGTGTCTCAGGACGCGCAGCAGATTCCAACCTACTTAGTCTTCACCACCATCGCTGGCATCACAGGGGTCATCATCACTCTGGCCCTCATCCTCATCATCACCTCCTCCATGGAGGTCATCAGACGCAGCTACTTTGAAGTCTTCTGGTACACCCACCACCTCTTCATCATCTTCTTCGCTGGTCTCGTCTTTCACGGAGCCGGGTAAGAGAGAGGCCTCAGATTTGTCTTCTTTTTAATGGAACGCTGTTGTTGTTGTTGTTGTTGTTGTTGCTGTTGTTGTTGTTGTTTCACTTGTATGTTCCATATGCAGACGCATTGTGAGGAGTCAAAAGACAACAGATCCACCACACAACTTCACCTTATGTAAAGACCGCAGTGCAGAGTGGGGACGGATCCCCGAGTGTCCCATCCCTCAGTTTGCAGGAGGGTTCCCGCAGGTCTGTCTTTTTTCTTTACTGTTCATCCTCTGTCTTTACAACTATTACTAATATCTTAAAACTACGTAATTACTACAACTACTAGTACAAATAAAAGCGTAATTTAGTCTATGTGTTTTGTCTTCTTTTAGACCTGGATGTGGGTGATCGGTCCAATGGTTCTGTATCTTTGTGAACGTCTGCTGCGTTTCATTCGTTACATGCAGAGAGTCCAATACAGGAAGGTACGTGTGATTCATGATTCATCTTTTGTCCTGCAGGTGGTGTCACGGTGACTTTAATCTGTTCGCTTTACTCTCAGATCGTGATGCGGCCGTCCAAGGTGCTGGAACTGCAGCTGGTGAAGAACGGTTTCAAGATGGAGGTGGGTCAGTACGTCTTCCTCAACTGCCCGGCCATCTCCCAGCTGGAGTGGCATCCGTTCACCATGACCTCTGCCCCCGAGGAGGACTTCTTCAGCGTCCACATCCGCTCGGCCGGAGACTGGACAGACAAACTCATCAGCATTATGCAGCAGCTACCAGAGGGAGCGCAGGGACCCAAGTGAGCACTTCTTTCATCATAAATCATCATATATCTCATGCACAACATGAACCTGAACCAGTTTCCTCTCAAACTGTCGAAAGCTCCAACAACAACCCCTGCAGGGTTCCTCTGGTGGAAAGCCACATACATACATGACTTAACTAATAGAACCAGACCAGGTTAAAGGTATTTGCTATATTATTTGCCCTTTTTGAGATAAACTCTCTGTCATTTACCTAAAAACAACACTCCAACTTCATCCCAGTGTTTCGGATGTTATTTCCTGCATCTGTGTGGTTATTAAAGTCAAAGATAAACAAACAAAACAAACTTCTGGGAAAGGATCAAATGTTCCCTGGCTGTCTTATTTTTAATTTCACCGGAAATTCCATGAACTTTGATGGGAATTTTTGCCTCAAACCCTGTTTTAGTAAACGACCCCTCTTAATTAAACCACTGATCGTAGGGCCCTGCACATGTTTAGTTTAGTCAGCAGTATATACAGTATAATGATCCACAAAACATAAAAAACAATGTTAATACCTCCTGCAAAATGTCACTGTTATTAAATGCTGAGGTTTAAACTGTGTTATATGGTCAAAAGCTCCAGAACAGCTACTAAATGGACCTTGTAGTGAGATAATTGTATCATTGTTTTGTATGTATTGTTTGCTGAGTTTTGTGTATCTAGAGACAGGCACTGAAATCCAGCTCAGCCTATAAATAATCCGCTGTGGCACTCCCCGCGCTGCATACGTGCCTCTATAAAAACAAACATGAAAGTAACTTTTTATTCTCAGCTGGTCGAGAATAAACTCTGAGACAACAAGGAGAGCTTCAGGACAAATTGTCTGTGCCCATAACAACGGCAAATGACCAAAAAAAGGAATTACAGGTTGAATTTAAGAGATATGACTGACACATATTATATTTAAGGGGCTGTGCAGTGATGCTAACCTGGATGAATAGATATTTTCAACCTCATTAGTGTCAAAACTAGCATGAGGGTCCATATTTTATTTATTTATGAATTATTGTTAAACTTGACCTCGCTTGGCTGCCCTCCCTTCATGTTGTCGTTGTCACCTGTAGTTTATTTTCCCTAATCACACGGTTTATTTATCGTTTTCACTCAGAATGGGTGTGGACGGACCCTTTGGCACAGCCAGCGAGGACGTGTTCGACTATGAGGTCAGCATGCTGGTCGGTGCTGGCATCGGCGTCACCCCCTTTGCCTCCATCCTCAAGTCCATCTGGTACAAGTTCAAAGTCTCCAACCCTAAACTGCGCACCAGAAAGGTAACAACTCAAACTTCCTCGTGCCCCAACCGGTCTGCTTTTGACATTTAAACCTGTATATACGCACTGCTGCACCTGACTGATGTGAAACAGGAGCTTTTATTGTCTTTTTAAATAAAGAACAACGTATGTCTTCACAATACGCCCACTTTAGAAGACAAGTCATCTTTTGTAAGAGGATCATTGTTTAACGTGCCTGCATCTGCTTCCTGGTTTCAGATCTACTTCTATTGGCTCTGCAGGGAAACGCACGCTTTTGAGTGGTTTGCCGACCTCCTACAGGTGCTGGAGAAAGAGATGGAGGAGAGAGGCATGGGGGATTTCCTCACCTACAAACTCTATCTGACCGGATGGGATCAAAGCCATGTACGTGTGTGTGTGAATCAGTCCAGATAATGAACAGTGTGAGGTCTTTTCAGCTTAAACTCAGCTGTGTTGTCTGTTTTTGTCGCAGGCCACTCATGCCAAGATCCACTTTGATGAGGACATAGACGTGGTCACTGGGCTCAAACAGAAGACTCACTACGGCCGACCTGCCTGGGACAAGGAGTTCGAACAAGTCCGCAAAGAGAACCCCACGTAAGATAAAATCCTCTTTTTAGAAAATATAAAATATCTTTAATTCTCTATTGAAATACAGGAGATCAGCTAATCATGTTAACAGATCCTTTACTTTTGTAAAAGTACCAATACAACAATGTAAAAACACTATTTTACAAGTAAAAGTCCTGCATTCAACACCTTACTTAAGTAAAAGCACAAAATCTACTGATACAAAAAGTATCAAAAGTAAAAGTACTGCTTCTGCAGAAAAAGAGGGTCTTGACTGACATATTACGTTTGATATAAATAGTATGCATCAGTGTGTAAGCAGCGTTTTACTGTTGCAGCTCGAGGAGGAGCTACTTTTTACTACTTTATACATAGTGGTGAAAGTACTTTTACTCATGTACTGTACTTAAGTACTTTACTTTACTTGTGTATTTCCATTTTCTGGCATTTTATACTTCTCCCACATTTTAAAGGTAAATATAAATAATAACACAATATTTATAAAAACAACTTTTTGTAAGTCACGTCTTATATGTTGTTATCTAAAAACTTAATCTGACAAGTAACTACAGCTGTACAATATACTCAAGTACAAGTACCTCAGAAAGTATAGCACTTGATTAAATGTTACTGTACCCTCTTCATCTTGTTGATGTTTTCAGGTCTGTGGTGGGAACCTTCTTGTGTGGCCCTGCAGCTCTGGCTAAAGTCTTGGATAAGAAATGCGCCAAATACTCAGACGTGGATCCTCGGAAGACCAAATTCTACTTCAACAAGGAGAATTTCTGAGCAAAAATACAAGCTGCAGCATTTTGGGCTTTTTGAAGGACAGCAGCTGGTGGGGAATTTCTTTCACTGTGAACTGTCGCAAAAACAATTGACAAACAACAAAGTTGCCTGACAACCTTTGACACCAGCTGGGTGTGTTTTGACGCAGACTACCTGCACACTGACGAAGAGGCAGGGCTTGTTGTCTCAGGGACTGACTCTCTTTCTTCATACCCTTTTAATCCATGATGAAACCATGAATCATCAAGGCCTCACAATCCACTATGAATCATGCTTTACAAGGTCAATTACACTCAGATGTTTGTAAATACTCATCGACTTTCTTTCAGCCCTCGTAGTTCCTGAACAAAATTATAGGGAAGAATTTTACTGTTACAAAGACCTCAGGACCTCGAAGGTTTCCTCCATTTAGTACATGAGTTGTTAAAACTACCTTTTTTTCCACAAAGATTAACTTTTAAATCAAGACAGTACGCAATTTATTGTACTTCTTTCGGGTGCATATGGTAATTTACCATTTACTTCTACAGCAGCTCAGCTTGTCCATCGTCTCAGAGCTCAAGTTAATATCTTCAGATTTCTTTGTTTTATCCAACAGTCTAAAGCCCAAAAAGGTTTAGTTCAGTTTATTACCTCATAAGATCAAGAAATAACCATGTTGTGTTACTAAATACATGTGATTGAGCTACAGGGTAAAAAAAACCCAACTTAACAATGTGTTTGAAGTTTCAAATTAAGTGTAAACAATAATTGTCCCTTTTTCCCCCTAAAGCCTTACTGGTTTTGTAAACAGGTTTCTTGGAAACAAACAATGGTTTATTACAACTTATCAAATCTGGTGGTATTTCCTTATCAGTGATAAGATGACGGGTTAATTAGGAGGAAGCCTGGCAGTGACGCAGCCTGTGGTTAATCATCTCCTACGAGACGAGGAAGGACTTCTGGTTATTGAAATTACTTTCATTATTTCATAATTTGCTGTTTTTAATCCTGTCTTGTACTCAATTCCAAACTCCTGTTGAATAAATACATAAACAAAGAAGTCGATGTTTTTTTTGTTTTATTGACAAAACAATATCCACATAAACAGTTTCCAGAGAAAACAGTCGGCTTTGGAGGAAAAGGATGAAACCTCACGACGTTCCAGCTCTGACCTTTTTATCTGTTCAGCATTCACCATCATCATCCTCTCAAACGTTTCACTTTGTTTTTGAATCCACAAGCACCAACTTCACGCTTTCATACAGACAATATGATTTTAAAAAAACTATACAATATTCCAAACTATTGAGACGTCTTCAGACCTGTTCAAGCTGAAGGTGGAGCAGTTTGCGAGTCCTGAAAAAGGAAGGAAGGAAAACAGAATCATGAGTCAGAAATCACAGAGTTGCTCCATGACGACAAAATAAGTGAATTTCCGGGAGGGATGGAAATAAAGAAATTTGACCTACCTGAAACCTCTGAGGTTTTCCCTCAGTCAGACCATCAAGGTGCCCCTCCTGCAGTCTTCTGAATCTGCTCTTTGAGGATGAGGATGCTCTGCCGCTGCTCCGGGGGCAACATGGCGATCTGTTCTGGGGTCAGCTGCAGGACCTGCATAATCAGGGCGGCCTGGAGAGAGACAAAAATATTACATATATCACATTTAATTGTCATACAGGAGGTAAAATGTGCTTTTCTGCCTTCAAAGTGAACAAATAATGATGAGGAGTGACTTCTTGGGTGTCTTCACTGCTAACAGGAAAATCAGAATACCTCCCAAAAAAAGCTTCTATTGTGTTAAAACATCACCCGCCCTGCATTTACATATGCCCCGCTTTCCCCCCACAGGTGATACATACTCAGAATAATTTGCAATCAATGAATGAGAATTTTGCACTTCAACAACAACAGGCTGTCCAACCCGAAGAACCGCTTGTTTTATTCTTGTCTTCATGCGTGTGTCTTTCCCCCGGCTGCAGATATTAAATATTATGATGACGGTCATTAAAAGTGACTCTTGGTCCCAGTTTGTTATAATACATGGGTGATAGAGTGACACCCACCTTCTCCTGGTCCTGTGTGGAGACCTGGCTCTGCCCCGGACTGAAGCCTCCTCCCGATGGAGGAACACCAGAGATACCAGGACCCTGCAGGACAAACACACTGTTAGCTCTCACTGTTTATCAGGGGGGTGATGATTATCCAAATGTGAGCAGAGAACACTGATTTATTTTGATTCTTTCCCTCAAATCACACTCACACCACTTTTACAATGTTTTTAAATGAGATGCAAATGTTTTTAATTTAATCAGTATTTATAGACCAACTAATAACTGATGAGCCAAATGCGGAGAGATGTGACGTATCGAATTTATATCCTATGTACTTCTCCAAATCAATACTGAAAAGGTTGTTTGTTTTTGTTTTGTGTGCATAGTTTTCTTTTAAAGTGCATGTAGCCATAAAAAGGAAAAATCCCTGGGTAGCTAACGGCCAAAAATAAAAAAACACAACCAAACAGCCACAGACAGAGACATGAGATGCGGCTGTTACCGGTCTTGCAGGTGGAGGAGCATTGGGACCCATGCTATGAGGAACTGGGCCTTGCATCCCTGCCGCCATGGGAACCCTCTGTCCCGTCACCGGACCACGAGCGTCCATCGCCCTCGGGTCACGACCTGCAGAAAGAAACAAAACACTTGGTATTCACACCTCACTGAATATTGAGCGAATCATTAATTACAAGTGCACATTACGGACAAAGGACAATTTTGTTTAAATATGACTTGTGCTGTTTGAAGTGAAAGAAAGTTTATCATTACATAAAAACAACAAATGTAAAAAGGAGTGTTTACCTGAGAGAAGTCGTGTTGGTTTCTAGAAACATTGTTAAACCCGTTTCCTTATTTCCTTACATTTCATACTTCATCCATGTCACAAAGTGTAACAGCAGAAAGAAAAAAGTGTGCGTCATGTCAAACAACTACTTTTATTCTCCAAACACATCTTGTCGGGACAAAGGACTTTTGTTTGG
This sequence comes from Enoplosus armatus, assembly GCF_043641665.1. NCBI lineage: Eukaryota > Metazoa > Chordata > Actinopteri > Centrarchiformes > Enoplosidae > Enoplosus > Enoplosus armatus. The sequence continues at coordinate 15,671,164 of NC_092189.1, forward strand.
TTTCGTGGCGTTTGGTTTGTCTGCCAGCTGGGACTGAAACTGAACTGAGATCTGTTTCAAACTAAATGTTGACAACATGTTCTCAAACTACGAAGCATTATCAGAGCAAATACCTCTGGTTTCCATCGGGGGTCCCCGTGGCTCCATCATTGGGGGCCCTCTGGGGTCACCCATCATGTTTCGTGGTTCACCCATGGGGGGGCCTCTCATGTCCATTGGAGGTCCTCTCATATCCGGAGGGGGTCCACTTGCCATTTGGGCCATGTGTACAGGTGGAGCTTGGTGGGGTGGTGGAGCTCCCATGTAACCCCGACTAAACACACACAGACAGAAAATAAGCGCAATTAAATCTTTATGAAATTAAACTACTAAAATCACACATCACGTTATAATAAAAACGTTTTCATGCCATTGAATGATTTTGATACTATTTATGGTCTGCAATTTTCAGCAATAGCCATTTGATGTATTTACACTACAATACCTCTCTGGATGTTAGTTGTCAATGTTAGTGGCAGAGTCCGCCATTCACAAGCTGGAGTCAAATTGCCTTCACACCCACAAAATGATGCATGCACATGATTCAGCATTACAGTTTGTATTTTCACTCCAACGCTGTATCAGATCTATATTAAGTCACTGCTAATGCAAATGGAGCATTTCCTCCTGTAGCTGCTTCATATTAAAAGTGTTAAACTGGCGAAGCATGGGGTGGCTTTTATTGTGAAGCAGTAACAGGAAACGAAAGGCACTTGTCATCTACATTTGGTCATGGTCATTTTGACTTTTTCCCACAGTTTTCCCACAAAGTAGCTGCTCAATGACTGTTAACGGCCTCTGGAGTCGTGGGATCTATAGTACCTCACATTCTGTTACCATGGTAACCACAGGTGTCGCCTAATCAACCAGGAATGGCATGACTCCTTTAAATCCACACAACCTGTTGTATTATTAGGGTAATGTGATACAGGTGAACATCTTACGTGGGTTCAATGACCTCTCCAGTGACCGACAGCAGAGTCCCTCCTCTGGGATCATTTGGACCATCTCCCAGCAGGCCTCTGGGGGGGATACCACCTGGTCCTGAGAGGAGAAAATCATACATTCACTGACATGAAAACACCAACACGTTTTTTTTCTATTCATTGGGCAGTCTTTCATAACTAAACCATTAATAATAGGCTGTAACTCTTAATATGCTGCAATTCCAGGTAAGGGAGTGTTTGCTCAGGGTAGATATCACAGGAAACCACCAGAGTGGTTTGAAACTGCCACTTCCTGATGTCACAACACACAGGGAGATATCACGAGATCAGGAACACAAAAATGAAGTTTCAACAATATCAAGAGATACAGAAGGCCTGACTTGAGAACATTTTCCTACTTGTGTCTTGTAACTCTGGTGTTATTTGGCCATGAGAGCATCATGATGGGAAGCATGCAGGGAGAAGATCAAGCACAATGGGTGTGTCAGTGTTCAATGTCAACTGCTTGTCTAATAGCATAAATACCACAGATGAGTACCTACAGCAACACTATCAAAAGTAAACAACAGGGCACAATATTTGGATGGTTTAGATCTGTACACGCCAGTGACTGGAACACATTCATTTCCTTACATCTCCTGTCATGTAAGCTATTAAATAATTAGTCTGAATGTTTCATTATGCAATGAACTGAATGCAACACTTAACACAGCTTTCATGCACAAGAAGGGTCACTGGTAGATTGCTTGCTTCATGCTATATTACAGTTAAATGACAGCTAGAATGCAGACTCCCTGATAACTCCCAAAGTTAACCTATAGTTAGTATACCTAACTTACATACATATAAGGTCAAAGGAAACTCTTGATGATTCATAAAAAACGTTTTTGAGAGTTTGAGTTTTGTTAAAATCTGCTAGGTGTGAATATTAATAATGACATTTTCTGAATAAATAGTATATCTCATTTTAATTACAGTTGCTAAACAAAAGTCCTTGTTCAATGTTGTCTGGCACACAGGTGAGAAGCGTCACACCCGTGGCTGACTGACTCCAATTTGCCCACAGTGCCATGGCAACAGCACTGTGGCTAAAAACAGTACGTAAACACAGGAAATGAGAATGAAGGAAAAAAAAAAAGTGCCCCAACCCCAACATCAGGTCTTAAACAACAGGAGATCTCCAGTGATCGACATCCATCAGTCCGGATCAATGAGAGCTCTCCCTAACTTGCCCAAACTACAAATAGCAGACTCTGCAAAGTAAACCCCCCGGAGTCAAGGTCGTTTAACAGTGATGAGGATGTTTTAATGCAGTTTGTCTTCTGTGAGAGAGATGAGCCCGTTCAGAGCATCAGAACAAAAGAAGCACATGGATAAAACATTTAAATATAACAACAACAACAACACAGCCCCACCAGAAACAAGTACACAGTTCAGATACTTTAGAGACTTAAAGTTTGTTGTTGACTAAAGGACCAGGAATAGGGCATCAGGCTCTGAACCAGCATCGGGTGCAGGTCAACTGTCAGTGTAAAAGAGTCCAATTTATTTCCAATGACTGGCTCAGACTTACCTGAGATCAGAGTCACACCTGCGCATTTACTGCAGGTCACACTGTGCAACTATCAACTAGACAACCTGGTGAGGCCTGTACAGCATTTTCAACCTCCTTCACAGCATCCAAAAGTGAAATTGGAGAATCTTAAGTTCTCGTTTGTATTGATAGACATCAAGCTGTTACAATGCAGTCCAACTAGAAGAGTGTAGAAAGCCTGTATTGTCTTCACAAAGACAGAGTTAACCAACGTACTTTAATACACGACTGCCGTATGTACGCTATGTCCTTCCACAGATGCAAAATGTTCTGACAATGGCACTGTCGAAATATCAAAACCAAACCTCTAAACATACGATGCCTCCAGTTTTTAGAAGTTTAGAGTTTTCTTATTTCAAGCTGCAGATCCAATCAGAACCTTTGTTTGTGTGTATTAAAACTTCACATTTTTCTTATTTAACAGCAGTACTATTGTTGTTTTCTTTCTATTTGTTCAGATTATGTTCATGAATTCTGTTCTTTACACAACAGCTTTTTATATTCATACACTTGCTCAACATTTCTAGTAAGAAAAGTCAGTTGTGTGTCTATATATTCTCACTTGATGTATCCCATCACTGTGTTCTGCTGCAGACATCAAGTTACGTTTTCTCTGAGGACGCAAGCTACTTTTCTACTGAAGGTTGTGTATGAACAAAACTATCTACAATACACTCCTCACCGCTTACCAACTAACTAAAAAAATAATGTGACTTTAACATTGACAGTAATCATGCAAAAACATTTGGGTTTTGAGTCACATTAACACTTTTTCCTGACACCCTGCCCAAACCCATATCTGTTCACATGCAGTGTCACCACCGTCCTCCCGCCCGCATGACACGACACATTCTGCTTCAGTCATGATAATGCTCAGATATCATAATCTTTACACAAACTGGCTAAAAAACTACTTTAAGGGCTGAAAGCGTAAAAGGCAAAGGGGTTCATACTTGATTACAGTGCACATGCAGTCAAACTAACTGTAGAAAGCTAACACTGAATCCCAGCAGTGCTGTATATGTGGACAGTGTCCTCTCCATAACAGTCCTACGACCTGACGGGAGAGCTGAAGGAGTACAGTGATACCTTGAGGCCGCTCGATAGCAGCTTGCCCAGACGATCCTGTGGGAGAATGCTGCAGGTTTCCTGAGCCAGCATTAAAGTGAAAAGAACAGGAGACACAAGACTCAAGAGAGCAAAGTGGCACTTTATGAGCATCTTTGAAGCGTGCTCATGACATTATTGTATGCACGCACAAACACACACACACACGCAGATTAGTGAAGAGGGAACTTTTAGAAACTTAACTAGTAAACTTAATTAGTAAATATGTTGGATGATGGCTCAACAGAAACAGTGAGACAATAGCATGCCAAACATTGAGGGAGAATAGAAAAAAAAGAAGAAAAAAAAAAGATCCTCATGGGTCAAGTTGCTTATTCTGTGCTGCTCGTAAAACACCTCGACTAATTACAAGGCTCTGGTGACACCTAGTGACCAGTGTGAGCCATGACATGAGCAAAGCTTCAACATTAAATGAGATATAGAGATAATAAAATGTGTTTGCACCTGCTACGTTAGTTTAATGTCACTTTGACTCAATAAACACAAAGCAATGTTTTTTGTTTGGCCGAATCTATTTTGAATATCTGCTTGAATAAAATGTGCACAGGAAACACAGCACTGTGGTGGTAGATTAGAATAAATGCAAAGCAAAAATAAGATTGTCTTTTTCAACCTGCAGACAACTCATGATGTTTATTGGTTTACTATTAAAAACAACAATGAATAATCATTAGTATATACATAGAAACTCACTATATTATCAAATATTCTTAATTTGACATTTACAGATTACACTGGGGAACACAATTTTTGTTGAGTTAGGTCTGACAGCTGTTTTTAACTCATTTTTGAGTGCGGAATCCAAAACTGATCTCAGTTTTTCTCTATCACGTCAAGTTTTTGAACTATAGGATCCCGGTTTTCTTACAAAATATGAAAAATACTGTACTTAACAGATATGTGTGTGATAGTACTGACCTATTGGGAGCTGCACACACCTCTCACCGCACTGTCTCAATTGTGACTGCACAAACAAGTTGCCACGTAGCTGTAGATGAGTCCAATAGTAATCAGCTGGCAAGTCTTACTACAGCTAATGAGGGGAATTTTGCTTATCTGGAGGGTAAGCTGTGGAGAAAAAACTTGACGTGCTAGAAAAAAACTGACTGCAATTTTGGAATCAGCATGCCAATTTTAGTTTTAATCAGCATAAAAATCTAACTCAACAGAAAAGTTTTTTCAAATTGTTCCCCAGTGTTATTGAATGTCTAACTACTTTCCAGAAATGTCTTAAATTAGTTTTAAGTTGCCCAAAATGGACAAATCTGATTTTCTATTATCATTAAAACCTGTAGAACTATTTGTCAAACATAACATTAACCAAAATCTATAATCCTTAATGGCTTTGCAGATCTTATTAGTGAAACTCTCTTCATCAAAAAGAGGGAAAACAAACAATTGAGACTAATAAACTAGAGGCAGCTACATCATGACAACTGTATGGAATAAACTGAGCAGATACGACACATTCAAAAACAGTAAACCTACAGATTTACAGACACAGAGGATTTTGGCTGATTTAAGAGTGGAATAAAAAATTGGTAAGCAATCAGTTTGTGGTCAATTGGCCTCATTCTGCACGAGTAATGGGCGCAATGAAACAGTCACACCTCACACATTAACCATCAATGATAGTAATTGATATTTGGAACATATGGGGTGATATGTGGTAGCTACCACAACTAGTTCAGTCGGTGACATGAGTATGCATGCAGTTTGATGATTACCTGGAGGTCCCACTTGTCCTGGTCCTGGTCCCGGCCCTGGTCCGGGCCCCGGTCCGGGCCCCGGTACAGGCATTGGTCCAGGGACAACACCCATGTTGGGGGGCTGCATCATTTGTGGGGCTCCATTGACATGCATTCCAGGCTGATTGCATGACAAAATAAAAACAATTAAATAAGAAAACATAAATAACTGAACCTAAACTTTAATCTTTACAGAATGAATCTAATATGCATCTTTCTTGACTTCTAAGATGGTATGAGCTTAAATTTACTTAGGTCATGTAGATTAAAGAGATGAGATATAAAGATGTGCATGATGGGAAATAAAGATATTTCACTCCATTTTTTCCTACACTGAGTAGAATATAAAGATGTGTCACCCACTCACATTTGTCCAATTTTGTTTCATCAACATATCTAATAACTGATCACACTACCAGACTACAAACAGTAACGTTGCTCTCAAACACTGATTCTCACCAATGCTTATTTATCTCCCGCATCAGTGCCGAGACATCGCGTCCTTTTTTAGGGTAGAGTGCGGGACTGTTTTGTTGAACAGAAGTGTAACGTGACCGATACTTTAGAGAGTGAAAGGACTACTCACCACAGGCTGCGGCTGAGGTATTGGCACGCTGGGCTGTGCAGGAGGTGGATTGACGGTTGGTGCTCCTCCACCCTGCCCGCTGGGAATCAGAGGCGGGACCGGAGTTTGACGGTGGAGCATTTTCTGGACATGGATGAAATGGAATAACATCGTTTTAACACGTTGTACCGGTCCAAAGGTGCAGACTAGCTTTCCGCTCATTCGACTAATGACAAGGTGACAGTTAGATGAACTTATAAAATAAACATAAGATCATGTAAGATTTGACTGATCTCTTCGTTCTCAGTGTCTCTCACCAAGGCTATCTCAGGGTCAACAATCCGCATGACCACTTGGGCCTGCAGCAGAGCATAGGCCAGCTGAGGGTTCTGCAGCAGCATGTTCCTTGCCTCCTGGGGACTGTTCTGCACACACAGCTGGAGAGAGAAATCAGAAATGTGATATTATAGACTGTGTGAAAAATATAAAAAGAGCTCCTCATTAAAGCTTTGTGTGCTTTTAGTTCCTGACAAGTTAGACATAACCCCTGTGGTTTTTGTTACCCAATTATGAAGCAGATAAATGTCCGTATAACCAACCGAAGTGGCGGCATCAGCACAAAACATTAGACAAAGACGTGCAACAATATCTGTGGTATAAAGATCGGAGCCTCACACTCTGATCAGCATATGGAGCACTGACACAAGCTTTGGTGCACCAACAACACTTCTCCAGTCGGAGGGAAAATGTCTGCAGTGTGGTGTTTCTTTGAGCTTAATGAAGCAGACTGCCAGATGTGCAAAGATAAGTCTTCTCTGGCAGAGCTGAGAGAGACAGACTGTACAGCACAGACTCCGTTAATGAAAGGGAAGGACAAGCATCCGAATACAGTTGTCATACTGGAGGTGATTCAAACGGAGAGAAACATTTGTCACCATCTTTCTTGGGGACTAAAGAGAGTAAGCAGCATTTAGCATACAGTCTGAGAACATGACTTTTGGGAAAGATTATAATGCTTTTAATTATATTAGATGCCTCATTAGATCGCTGACTTTACTTTAATTCCACTATGGCACTTTGTAATATTTGAAAACCTCAGCAACATTCAGTTTGTTCAATCACATTCTGGTTTCAAACTTTTGACAGAAAGTCAAAACAGTCTTAACAGAAGTAGCAGAAGCCAACCAGCATCAAAATGGTGAAATGCTGCAATATGTGAAAGTCAGATGCTATATCTTCTGCCTTATTCTAAGGAGACCATACTGTACACAGAGATCTGAGGGTAAATTCACCAGAATAATACATGAATGCCACTGATGCACCCGTTACAGAGATCGATTAAAAATACCAGAGACTACGCACCATAACTGCCCATTAACCCTTTCAGCCCAGATATGGATGTACTGCACATTTTCTTTTTCAGAATAACCAGGACTATTTGTTACAATATGCATGCAGAACAGTAACTAACTAGCGACATCTGTGAGTTGTCAGGAACTATGAGCTTACAACAACATCATAACCAATAAATAAAATAGGCGAAAATTGATAAATGAAATAACAAAGATTTAGTCAAAGTAACTTTTATTCTGGTTTTACTCAAATCAAACCGTGTCACTAATCTTTCTTACTTCATAGGGGTCAAGGGTCAACTACCAGAATGTGAATTATTTACAACAGCATCATAACCACTGAATAACAGAGGCAACTATTCAGTAAGCTCTTTACAGCCTCTTCCGTCATTAAGTAGAACGGGACACAACCCAACTTTGATGCTCAAATGTCAATTTGAGTGCTATATTTAAACACACAAGGTTCATTTCGTTCGTTTGTGAGCCCCGCTTAAACTGTAAATGGTTCTGGTCTTTCTAAGTGCAACCTAACCAACGCCACTTGATTGAGTAAGTCAAACAGTGCAGAGAAGACTTGCAGTGTTAAATTATATCAATTTAAAATGTCTGTATGGAGTGGAGAGATAGGTCAACTAGACCTGTAACATGAGTCCCACGCAAGAAGGAGCTGAAATACCTCAAGTAAAAAACTGAAGCAGTAAAGCAGCCTACCTTCATCTGTTTCATAAGTTCAAACATCTGCTCAGGTGGCAGACTGGCCACAGCTCTGCTGATGGACTCTGGGGCTTCCTGTGGCTGGATACTATCTCCATAAGGAGACTCAATTATGGGGGCTCCTGTTCCCAAACCTGTGCAAGACAGAAATAGCAGAGAACTGTGGTTTTACACAAACATCTCTCAGTCGAATCAAATACAACAGTTTAGTTTGAAGAGGAAATAAACGCTTACTTTTGAGCTCTTCCTTGTTTTTCTCACTGGCTGCGTTGTCGACACGGAGAGCCCGACCACTGAACTCTCTCCCGTTCAGGTTCCGCATGGCACTGAGGGCCGTCTCCTGGTCTTGATATTCACAGAAGCCATATCCCTTTGGCTTTCCTGTCTCTCTATCATATACTAACCTGAGAACAACAAGACACATATATTCATGTCTGTTACTCCACATGCTTTTAACACACATTAACATATACAACCATTAAAACACCATAGTGTTTAATAGAACAAAAACATGCATCTAGCTAAATATAATAATCTATCTGGGGTTTGCAGCACATAATGATGGTTAACTTGTCGATACCAGAATTTGAGTGGTACCCCTCTTTCACTCACCTGAAGCTGACAACAAGTCCGACTTCAGAAAAGATATCTTTCAGCTGTTCTTCTGTGGCTTCATACGGAATGTTCCCCACTAAAATAATGGAGATATGACATAACGTTAATATGACAATAAAAATAAATTCACTTTTTTATTTAAATATGTGTTTTCTCGTTCTTAATGAGGCGTTAGCTATCGGTGAGTTTGTTCCCTCGTTGCCTAGCTAACGGTAACACTAGCCGGCTACCTATGTTAGCAAGCCTTAATTCATTAGCCGTTGGTTTATTGACTTATGTAGCTAACCGATAAAACGACCTGCAACCGGGCAAGTAACAGCCGCAAACTTACCAAACACTGATCGTAATGAACGATCAACGGCTGGGTCTCTATTCGCGGCAGCAGCGGCGGCGGCGGCGGCAGCAGCCGCAGCGGCAGCAACATTCGCCATTTTGGGGACACAAATGAATGTGACACCAGGAAGTTAGGATAAAACGTAATATCCGTTTGTGGGAAAAGGCCACATTCAAATACCAACAGTGCGACCTTTCCTAACCTCTTCACAGTTGACACTATTATATGTTTTTCTCTTTAATAATTAACTGGCAATGAACAATAATTATTTGAAAGTGGGCTTCGCTGAAGAACAGAGATGGTCAAAGTGGTCAGCACAAATTGATAGGAAAAATAGATGGCGCTGTTGTCCGCGGTTCAGTTAGCTACTTTATTGGACCGCCTTCCAGCACTGTGACTGACAAAAATATGAAATGCTATTAACTAACTGGTAATTCCTTAATTAAAATTAAAACAAGTGAGTAGACGCGCCCGATATGCTCCGGAAGATCCAGGTTTCCTACAACAGAAGATTTGGTGAGTAATTAATTGGAGTTTAGGAAGCTAACTTATTTTTAAATTGCTCATTAGCTAGCTAACTTAACTAATATAACTGTAGCCGTTGGGAATGTCAGGGGCCTGTTGTTAGTCAGTTAACAGTTAACTAGCAGCACCTGTAAAGCCTGATGAAATACACAAAAGGTATAATATTAGTATTTACCAATAGCTGATTTGGTATTTCTTTCATTTTTTCCTGCCTTGTCTCAGTTTTTTATTTTTTCTAATTATTTTGGACATGGTTTTGCATAGTTCTATGTCAACATATTGCTTGGTTGAGTCTACAAACTGCATTTTCTTTATTGGTACACATATAATCAACAGATATCAGTATGAATTTGCTATTAAATGTCAGTTGTTTCTTCTGCCAAGGCCATTGGTTAGTTTGTTTTTATCTGAAATCAGTATTTTTTTTTATAAAAGCTGGTGGGCACTGTTGGCCTTGAGTCATGTAAGAATTGATCAGACTTTGGTGTTATGAACATAACAGAGATAGTAGACTGAATACTAGAATTTCAGAATCAGAAAAGTCAATATATCTTAATATTAAAGTAATATAAATGATTTGGGCGTGCTTTTATCATCTTGTTGTAACCAGCACTTTGTAACCCTGGTTTTGAAAAATGCTATATAAATAAAGTTTTACTGACTTACTAAAATGATTAATCGATTATCAAAATAGTTGATGACTAATCAATGAATGTACTAATTGTTGCAGCTTTACTAATTTATGGAAAAACAATACATCGTTTAGGAATAGGCTAAGTATTAGGGACAGGTCATGAAACAAAAAGCAAAATGGCCGTGGCCATTGTAAGGATTAGACATGGTATACAATTTATATGATCATATAGTGTATTGCTGTTTTTGGCTTACTTGATTATTACTGAGGTCGTTGTTAGTGGTGGTGTTGTACTGGACTACATTGTATTGAAATGTGTTTCTAATATTCTGCCTCCCTCGTGTTTGTAAATAACAAAACAGTAGACATAATTCAGGTCAGTTTTTAAGTATACAACCCAATGTCACAAATCATAAATTTATCTTAGGCCCTCGATTTGGATAAGGACCCTTTAACGGGCAGGGGAAATTGGAAGAAACCTCAGGAAGAGCAACAGAGGAAGGACGGACAGACATGCTGTGTGTTGTGTGTACAGAACAGACCAACAGTAAAATTACAGTATGGACAATCACGATGACTAACATATAAATAGATTGTAACATATATTAAAAATATGGATCCAGGAGGATGTGGAGTAACTTTAGATCGGACCTGAGCCACACAACCTCCTCCACCATGGAGACCTGGAAAGAGGACAGACTACACAAGCAAAACAAGAGGCAAGTCTCAAGCATACCATTCACACAGGTAGGAGAAAGGAGCAGACACACACACACAGGGAGAGAGAGACAACAACAACATGCACACAAGTGAGAGAGAGAGCCTCCACAAATGGAGTGTGATACAGTCCAGTTCAACACCACTGCAAACTACAGCCTCAATAGTAAACATTTGGTTAAATGAATACTTCTCTGATGGCGTTGTTCATGCGTGTGTATTTGCGAACTTGGTGCCGATCATTTATTTTATGAATAGATAATCAGTAACTCGTGGAATCATTTGATCCTGGCAGAAAAACTGTGGTTCCACTGGGGCTCGAACCCAGGACCTTCTGCGTGTAAAGCAGACGTGATAACCGCTACACTATGGAACCAGCTGATCGACCTTGCAGGTACAACCATTATACAAATGTGCTTGTGTATGAATCGATTATTGAGTGATAATGACGGTTAGTATAGTCTTGTCTGCGATATGATAAAACATTCACTGAAGCTTCCTGTAACGTCCAGCTGAGCTTCGTAGCTGCAGGCTGCGGTGTAGCGAAACAAAATATCGGTCAGCTTCAGTCTCCCCAGTAAGTCATCTCGCTTGGATACTGAGCTAGCGTTACGTCTCAGCTGCTGGTGTTTTGGTTCAGTTGCGGGTCGAGCCCTGTTGGGACGTTTCGCTTTTGTGGCCCATCACACGGTACGGTAGCTAACATGCAGCAACTGAGCCGAGCCAGCCATGACCTGGAATAATCACGCTGGGCGAGTCGCCTACATTTTGTCCGTCTTTCCAGCCTGCCGCCTGCGTGCACTGTAACATGTTGAGGACTAAGGATTTGTGATTGTATGTTTAAAAATCTGACTTGGCTTCCACCTAGCTACGTGTTAGTGCATTTTCAAACTTGTGATGTTAACTATAAAAACTTGGGATTAAATGTCGTTTCCCATAAAACAGGAGACTGTCTGATGCATCTTACCAGCTTAGGTTACCTACTGTAAATATGACAGTGTATTGTCAAAAAGGCTGCCTGACCCTGACACCTCACACGTGAGACATTCAATTTTAGGGCAAGACATTAACACACATGACATTTTACCAAAAACAAATCCCATATACACAAACATTAACCTACAGTGCTTAACAACAAACGGGATGTTTACACTGCAATTTAGTCAACCAAAGTCAAGTTTTTAATAGTTTACAACTGATGCACAGCCCACCTTAAATGTTTAAACACTACACATCACTGGTTGTGTGTGACAACATTACTATAGTGTAGAATATCTTACCCATTTAACCCATTTATAAAGGTGATCAACAGTTGACCTACAGGTAGTAGCCACCAACCTCTTAATGCAAGGTCATCAGTCCAGTTTAGAATAAAGGCTATAAACTGCTAAGTCAATGTAATTGACTTATTCATGGATCTGCATCTACTGCATCTCCTCATACAGATTTTTGTTTGCAAACTGCTGTATCACGTATGCGTGACACAGCTCATCTCAACAGAGCTTGCTTCTCAGAGTGCTCCTGCACTGTGATTCTATCTGTTATATCTGCCAGTGTTTCTGCTGTGGTCTCTGCATCAAATGCACATGGATCTGTTAAGAGTTCAAAACTGAATTTCTAAACCTCCCAGTCATAATTCTCCTGCTAACTTCTGCTTTGAGATATTCAGGCTGTGTGTGTGTGTATATATATATATATATATATATATATATCCTGCTTTCACTAAAGTTGTGGGCTGTGAGTGTGTTACTGTTTGAGGAGTCTTAAAGTGAGCACCAGATTGTTTTAAAAGTCTCTTTAAATGTCCATCTCTCCATACTTTACTGCTGTAGGGTCTGAAATCAGTGAAGGCCTAGTCTGAGTTCCCTCTCCTTTCTCTCTTGAAATTGTCTGCCCTTAGCATCGTCCTTCCTTTTTTAGCCATTTTGACTGTAGCTCTCCAGCTTCCTTAGGTGCCAGGGAGGGAAGGGCAGTAAGGCTGCATTGGAGAATGTGGGGATGACAGCTGCATCTGTTTATCATGTGGGGTACAATAGCACACCTTGAGAGGCAGCCAGAGCTTGTTCTCTCACTGATCCTGGCTCCAACACAACGGACCAGAATTAATAGACAAGGTAGATTCATATGTAGGCAGGATCAAAATTCAAGACGTGCTAGATCTATTCCACAAGTTCTGAATTTTACTGACATACAATATGTGCATGTGATACTAGAAAGCAATGATAATTATTTACTGGTGTCCAATATTATATTTGCACTTTAAAATGGATACAACATCTAATTATTATTTTCATTAGCCATTAATCTGAAAAGTATTTCCTCGCTTGATCGATGAATCATCGGGTATTCAGACAAATTAATATAGTGCAATTTGCCCATGCGATGTCTTCAAAAAGCTTATTTAGTCCGACCAACAGACCAAAACCTACATTTATTCTATTTACAACCATATAAAACTAAGAAAATTGCAAATACTCACATTCACAGTCACTTTGAAAGACAATGGGACAGTCCTGACACCATCCCCCGTGGCTCCATCCATCCCCTCCCCCTCCTCGACAGGGGCCTGGGCCTCTCCACAACTGTCCACGTCTCCATCCAGGAGGGGGACGTTAACAGGCTTTTCAAGAGTCAGAACACCTTCTATCCACCCTGAAGCACTGTGCTGATCAGCTGTCTCTGGTCTTCACAGACATCTTCAACACCTCAGTGGAGATATCCACGTGTCAGCCTGCTTCAAAACCTTCACCATCATCCTCGTCCCCAAAAGGCCAAGGACCACAGGACTAAACAACTACAGACCCGTCACCCTGTCCTCTGCGGTAATGAAGTCATTTGAGCACCCTGTGCTGTCACACCTCATATCCATGGCTGCCCCTCTCCTGGACCCCTTGCAGTTCACTTACAGAGCCAACAGGTCTGTAGACGATGCAGTAAATATGGCCCTCCACTTCATTCTCCACCACCTGGACTCCTCAGGATCATATGCTGGGATTCTGCTGAGTGTGCCTGACTCCACCTGCATGTGGATCATAGACTTCCTGTCCAACAGGAGGCAGCACATGAGGCTGGGGAAACATGTCTCTGACTCCTGGACCATCAGCTCTGGTTCCTCTCAAGGCTACGTCCTTTTCTACTCTGCTCTTCTACCTGTACACCAATAGCTACACCTCCAGTCATCAGTCCGTCAAGCTCCTGAAGTTCGCGGTTGACGCCACCCTCACTGGGCTCATCTCTGATGGGGAAAGAGTCCACTAACAGGTGGGAGATTGACCATCTGGTGACCTGGTGCAGTCGGAACAACTTGGAGCTCAATGCTGTAAAGACAGTGGAGATGGTAGTGGATTTCAGAAAGAGCCCAGCCCCACCCGCCCCCATCACCCTGTGTGACCGTCTGGCCATCCGTTCGTCCCATTCTCATGAACGTGATATCTCAGGAATGCCTTTCTTCAAATTTGGCACAAACGTCCACTTGGACTCAGGGATGAACTGAGTAGAATTTGGTGGTCAAAGGTCAAAGTCACTGTGACCTCACAAAACACATTTTTTGGCCATAAGTCAAGAATTGATGACCATATTTCACAGTTAGTCGGACAATTTAAAGGTGACACTTTTGACTCAAAGGTCAAAGGTCACTGTGACCTCACAATGACCTTGAGAAATGCATTTTTGGTCATAATTCAAGAATTGATGCGGTAATTATGACAGAGTTTCACAGAGATGTTTAATGGGATACAACGTTGAAGCATTGACATTTTTTACCCTAAAGGTCAAAGGTCAACACTTTTTTGGCTATTATTCAACGCCATAACTCAGTAACTGAAGGGAGGATTGTGACCATAGTCAGACACTGAATAGGTGACACTTTTGACTCAAAGGTCAAAGGTCATTGTGACCTCAAAATTGTTTTTTAGATTCCAGGTTTCACACACACATCTTGACTGGAACAATGAGTAAACAACAACTACCACTGTACGGGCTTTCCTCCATCTCATCCATTCTGCCTTTCACTCCCTGCCTCATTCTGAATTTCGAGCGTCATCAGAATCACTGCAAACAACGTATTGGAGCGCGCCTAGCTAGCCAAAAAATACATTTTTTTTTTTTTTTTTTTTTACAGTTTATTCAATTCCTTCCAAGTATTCACAACATATGATATGAGTATGAACAGACATGGATGTAAACTGCAACTTGACTGTTTGGTGGAGGCATACAACCATATTTTTTGAATATTTTTTCATATCTTATTGTCAATTTTCTACTTTATATTTAAGCTTCTTGACTTACTGTACTTGCTTTATATTCTTAATATTTTCTACTTACTGTGGTTACTGTTTTGCACCAAAATACCAAAGCAAATTACTTGGCAATAAACCCGATTCTGTCTGAGAAGCTGCAGCCAGAGAATGTTTGGCATTTTAGCTTGATAAATAACTTAAAGGATTAATTAATCATAAAAAGGGTTACTGTTTGATATTCTGTCAATTAACTATTAACTACTATTAACTAAAATCGATTAATTGACTAATTGTTTAACCTCTAAATCCATGTTCATAATCTGCTAACCAAAACTTCTCCTCTACATGAGTTGAAGCAGTTTCTAAATGGTTCTTTATGATTTTGTTTCTGGTGTTTTAATGAAATCAGTGTTCAACTGGTGTGACACAGTGACGTGGTTAGTCTGTTGCTGAGGTCCTGTTTTAGTTATTTCTTCAGAACTCAATCTAATGGCCTTCAAGATGCCCACTGGAGTTTTCTTGTAAAGAAAGTTACACTGTGTGTGGAACAGAAGTTCACTGCACATTTAAATGCTTGTCTTTTGGAGATTACAAACATAGACAAAGCACAGTGAATATATCTATTTAATAATCTGAGCGTCACTCTGGAGGTCCTGACGCTCTCCCACACATTACGAGATAAGGGTGCGGACCAGTGCAATCAGTCACCTTGACTACGTTAGTGTTACAGTGGGACTTCCAACTGTGCAGTGTGTTCCCAGTTTAAAAGGGCACACCATTTGCTGTTACACGTTTGATGGCCCTCTTCTTGCGCACACTTGTGATTCCAATAACTCCCTGCAGAGCGGCTGGCCTGCAGAGCCTCTGGAGACTATCTCAGTCGACACAGACGGTGCATGCCATCTTTATCAGGGGCATCTACGGCGTCCACCTACTGGGTGTCCATCTTACTCTTACTGGTCCCGTCTGTCTCTTCTTCCTAAGAAACTATTTAAGAACAACATCTGGCATAAAGAGTCAGTCTACTAGAACTACACAAAAAAACATTTTATCAATCAATCCTCGTGGTGTCCAGCCATGCAGAGTACTGTTTCATTTGTGCTGCTAAAAAAGTTTGGAAATTACATTTGAAACTCATCTGCAGTGTCCCAGTTACTCAGGATAATCCACAGACCTCACTGTCAACAGTTTCCATAGGGTCTGTTTCTTCAGTAGAAAGTACATTATTTCCACTGAAAATTGCTCACAGTGAGGTCTGTACATTATCCACAGTTTTTCATGCCACATTTCCATAAATGAAATTCGCCTCATTGTATTGGGGTGGCATTTGAAATCGCAGAAGCAGATATCTCAAAACCTCGGCATATAAAATCACAAACTATCTGTATGGCTACTTACCACTCGGGGTAAATGTGGACCGGTATATATACGTGTTTAGCGTCTGTGATGGTGTCTGGAAAATGACCGGCTTGTACCTACAGAATCGCGTGCTCTCCTCAGTGGGCAATGGCTTCAACACCACTTCAATGAAAGCAATGCCCTTTCTTGGCGGAGGAAGCTGTTCTAAATAATGTCCTGTGTCTGTGGCTGATGTCTGCAGCAGCCTTTAGTTTGCTGTGGTGATCTGACAGTGTTGCTTTGTAAGAACATCTCAGGTACTGCTCCAGTATTGCCTCTTGAGGCACAGGGATGACTCAACCTTAACATTGCAGATGGGCTTCACAAGGCTAGTGAGACCATGCGCACTGTATCATTAACTTGTTGCACTGAGACACGGCCTACCTGACCTCAGACCATTGCCTGCTTCCTTCATGGTGTATTCTCACATCCCACCGATTAAGTCTTGACCCTTTTACTGGGTCTTTAACTCACTAACAGCAGCCCTGATTTGTTCACTGACTTAAGCTACTTTTACAAGCCACTAATAAGTTGCCAGGATGTCCTGACCTCAAGTGTCTGCAAGTGGCCTGTGTGTGATTTCAGCAAAAGAATAAAACAAAGAAAACTTGTTTCTGTCAGCTTTGTGTGCATCTATGTCATTGATAATTATTAGACTTGTTTGTACTTCTATATTTGTACTGTACTGAACATCTAGTTTCTCTCGTCTAGCCCATATATGTTGCCAAGAGAACAAGGACTAGCTGTTTCCGATCTGTTTACCACACATGAGCTCTCTCCAAACACCTTTACAGACTATGATTCATTAGCGAAATAACAATACACTTGCATGTATTGGATGTACAGGTGATGGCAGACACTGTGTATGTGATTCAGTTATGTTAGGTCGTCTGTTTGAGCAACATTTTGCACCTGAACTTCAGTATTTTGTTCACACAGGAAATGAAGAGAGACAAAACAAACTATAGAAAGGTGGCTGTTTCAAAAACACACCTTTGGCATTTCTTTATTTCAATTTCATTCATCAGCTGTTATATACACAGATTTATCTGCAATGAGCTGATATTGGCCGATATATTGGCCTGGTCGATTTATCTGTCAGGCTCTAATACAAACCCACCAAGAGGAACATGTGGTGCAGGTTATATTTTCTTAAAAACATGTAAACCTCTTCTCCAGTTATAATGTAGGTCTTTCAATACTGAGAATCAATCCATACCAAATCCGATCTGATATTTATTTATGTATTTGCAGTATCAGTATCAGTAGCATTAAAAAACTAAACAAGAAATGTTGGTAACAGTCGCTTCACACAGATGCTGCTGGCCCCTCACTTACTGGGCCCCTGAATCTTTGCCCAGCAGGTCCACTCAGTAATCAGCCATTGTAATCAAATATTAAACGCTTAATGTAACTGTAACTTTTATAAACCAGTGGATGCACCTGCCAATTGTCGCACACTTTGATTTTAAACACTTATATTATCTTTTTTTGGATGGCCCCATTGGAAATGAAACCAGAGTCTGTTTTGTGCCACGATGAACTGGGCTGTAGGATGACGTGGACGTCTAAATGGCAAAAGAAGTGCTTTTGAAATTGTTTGCAAATGATAATTTTCAGTGTGACAGCAGACCATCAATATGTCGTTAAAGTAATGTGTGGCCAGGCCTCGAAGACATTCTTATTCTAAATGTAGTTCACATCTTTTTTAAGAATCCTCCAAGCATAATATCTAAATCTTGGTTGAGTCTTTGGTGGTAAAAAGCCAGACCGTCTGCCCTAAGAAGGACTATTTATTATCTGACTCCAGCGAAGTCCCCTGCAATTAAAGATTCAAACCCACCGAGCAGCAGTCTGTTTGTTATTCACCTGTAGGGCTTTACCCGGCGCTAGGACCCAGGGTGCGCGATTTTCATCTCCAGCTGCTGCAGACCGAAAACTGGCAATAAGGGAAGATCGCGAGGACAAGCCAAAATTGCATACTGTATTCATTCTACTTCAAAATCACATCCCTGGCCCCGCACGGACGCCTCTGTGAAGACAACAATAGCTTGTTGCGCTGTGTGCAGGCTTTGAGGCTGTAGACAGCTCGGAGCGCAAGGTAAGACGGTGCAATACCATGCGATTACTAATAACAAAGGCGTTACGGGCGAGCAGGGGGCATTAAAGGGGGCATTGCACAACGCTATTGAGGGCGAGTAAAACTCTGCCAAACTTTGACCTGGATATCTCTATTTTCTAGTTGTTGGTGTCTTGCGGGAGCTACTGTAGTTGCGGTGATGTCTCGCTGTTATCCCACGGCATTATGTAGGATCGTGTCACATGTATGGACAGCCAAGTTGTGTATCGAGATGACATACTTGAGTCTGCTGTCCATGCGTGTCGGCGGTGGATGCAGCAGGCTTTCCAAACGCTGACACAGTAACTATGAAGTGATGCACATTTCAATTTGAGACAGATATTTAACATCATCTGGACGGCGCATCGGGCCATCCATTAACCTGGCAAATAGGAACATCACCCTTCACTGTTTCTGTGATCGGCTGCCATCCTCCCGTCGTTTATTGTAGAATAATTCATTACTTATACCAAGATGGAAGAATAATGCGCTTGGTTTTTACTCAGCGTTCACCCCCCGCCGCCTTCCCAGCCTCGACATTCAATATTGACCAGGTGAACCACGAACTTAGACGGGACATCCTCGTCGCTGTAAACCATGGCGGCCTAAATAGGGTCGATAATCTCCAATACGACTCACAGATAGATGACCATGTATGCCCACTTTGAAGACGACATTCTTCAAAAACCAGGCCTTCGGAATAAACAACGTGCCTTCTTCATCTGAGCTATCGCAGTTGTCATAGTGCATGTGCGGAATACCACATCCCTGCTCGAGAGATTTATAATTGCATGCATAACAAGTTTTTTTTTTTAACCCCACAGCTTCAGACATCCGATGTGGAGCCTGTGAACCAAACTCGTCTATAATTGGTGAAGCCCCGAGCAGCCGGTCACTACCGGGATAGCTCTTGCGCGGTCGTTGAGGTCTCCGGGTTACCCCGGCTCAGACACAATGCGATGTGTCAGCTGCCGACTTTGTGATACTCCTGCTTTCCGCCGACACGGTTCTCTACGGCGTTCCTCTTTTTACTGATCGGCGTTTTTTGGTTTCCCAATTTCACGTTTGGCCATCTGTCAACGATTTGGCTGCTTGCACGCAGCCATTACTGAGCGAATGGCGAAGGGCACGTTAGAGGCTCTCACACACCGATCCACTCCGCGATAGGAGAGCAGCGAAATAGTTTCAGCTCGTATACCGCTCTCGGCGGACGGACAGGATCGTTGTCCTGCACCGCCTTAGTGGTCAGGATCCGACGCAAATCGTGCATGGTAGTAAACAAACTCTTTCAGTCACACGACGATGTCAGCCTCGCTGTGTGTGCACGGTTATTTCCTCACCACCACAAGTGTTGAGAAAAGTAGGAAATTTGTTGGCCTAAAGGAGTGGATACCCTTGTAAACAGCAGGCCCACACTGCTTTCAGGACTCAGGTAAGACAAGTGGCCTAATTACAGCAGGGTAACCTGTACTGCTTAAGTACTGTGCCAAAATGTGATTATGGAATAGGAGAGCTAAATATCCTGTGGGTGATTATCTTTGGGGGAGAATCAGAAAAGACTCAACAGACTGATTTCATACTGCAAAGTTTTATCTGTTTGTCTGAGTGAGACTGGGAGTTGCAGATGTGTTGTCATTCACCTCATAACTGCAAATATGAGCTGTTGGTCCTCAAATATTCCTCTCAGCTCCTTTTGTCTTTGTTTTTCAGCCTTTAAGTTATAGTCAGACTTCAAGTAAGGAAAAGGTGTTTCACAGTGCACTCATTCAAAATGAGAATATAGAAAATGTTGCAAGTAAAAGGAGATTTTATTCTATTACAAATAATGATGTAAATATGATACAGCCTCCAGGAGAGGTCCCTTTGTACATCATATTAGAGGAGCGTTTCATCTCCATGGCTGTTGGTGCCTTGTATTTATAAAATAACCTGTCTGTCCTCTGCTGTGTTAAACTCAGTGCAGTTGCTGTGTGAAGCATGTTTGGATTATTTCAGTGTAGGTTGAAGGCTATTGTCTTTATGAACTGGCACAGCTTGTCTTGTGTAAAGTCTGGCAGAGAACTAAGGGCTAAAATTAAAATAAAAAATCTAAGCCTTATCCAAATTGTGGATTTGCTTGGAACTCAGCTGAAGCCCACTTCTCTGTAGAAAACTGTGTGTATGAATCCAGTTAAAACCTGACCTGATAATAACAGGACATGTGATTTTGACACACTGCACTGCAAGATGTGAATGGCAGTGAGCTGAAGATGCGCTGCAGAGTTTTTGTTCATATTCATAATCAGTGATTATCGGTGGTCTCGCTGACACAATGTCAATGCCAAGGAAATCATAAATAATACAGATTAGTTGAGCTCAGTAGAAGATGTAGTCACATTATAGTCAGTCATAATGAATGAGGGGAAAGCATTCAACATGAATCCAAGGGAGTGAAGTTGTCGCTGCATGAGTTGTCTTTTTAGTTATTTTGGATTAACTGTATGTTTTAGTGTTTTCCGTGAAGGACAGTAAGAATTACCGGGCAATATACAGATGAGAATAATAATATTGGCTCTACAGATTCCTAATAT
Organism: Enoplosus armatus; assembly: GCF_043641665.1. Taxonomy (NCBI): domain Eukaryota; kingdom Metazoa; phylum Chordata; class Actinopteri; order Centrarchiformes; family Enoplosidae; genus Enoplosus; species Enoplosus armatus. The sequence goes on from NC_092189.1 coordinate 15,692,401, forward strand.
CACTGTTGGTTTGCAAAGGAATGTGAAAATGGTCATACAGCTCATATCCTGTGTGAGCAAAGGGAAGGCACAAGTGACATTTTGCCCAACAGCTCTCTGTCACCTTGTGAGCAAATGTTTTGTGTTTCCAGGGCTTTTTACACAACTGAAGCAAAACCTCTTCAGGTGTTAGTTAAGTCACATCCATGGCATCAACACAAATAACCAAAACTTTACTCAAAGATAGATAACTCGCATTGTTATGGGTTTTGAAATCCCACACACTAATCGGTAGAAAAGGCTTCAGTGTTTCCCCCCTCATCTTCTCCAGCCTGCACCAGCCTGCAGCCTTCAGCATGCAACTGGAGTGCCTCCAGCACCCGGAGTCTTGCTTCCTCGTGTTAATTCCCCTGAAACAGACCCAAACCTCTCCCACTCTCCTGTTTTTTTTATATTTTGGCAATTCCGTTTAGCTGCCATCACCCACTGCTCTGACTCTGTTAATTGACCTGACCGCCACTGAAACGCAAACACCCGCTCAGAGACACTCGGGGCTTCCTTTGGTTAAAAAAAGAAATATAGTTTATTACTTCGTTACCCCGATAAGCCTTTTCAGTTTAGCGCACCGTTACACTCTTTGGTCGCGATCCCCCATTCCCCTTGAGCGGCTGGAGCTCGCATTGCATGCCGGTACCTGCAGTCCTTACCCCTCCCAGCCTCTCCAGCGTCTAATCCGGGGCGTGGATAGCCGAGCACTACATCTCCCATGCAGTCACCGAGCACCCTTCTGCCCCTCTCTCTCTCTCCCACCAGACTGGAGACTGGCGATACGAAACGGACTGTCTTGACGACCCCCCCCCCCCCCCCACCCTCCCCTCCTCCTCCTCTCTCCCTATCTCCCTCCCACCCCCCCTCCTCGGACTTTTTAGAGCCGAAAACCGTCGAGATTAGTGAGCAGCCGCGGACGGCAGAGGCGAAAGGCTGGACGCGGCCGTATCCGAGTCGTGCCTGTTCGTCGTTCACATGCCATCTGGACGAGCGGGTTCGTAACTGTTTGTGTCATTAGACATCTTTTATCTCGCCTGCTGATTAGCTGGAGAATTATTCAATATTTCAGAGAGAGACAAGAGAGAGTCTTTAAAGGGGGAGAGGGAGAGGGGGGGCACGGAGAGGAGAGGCTCGGTGGGTCGGGGGGCTCGCTCGGTGAATGCCTTTCAACACCGAAGTGGTTCCGTCAGTCCAGCAAAAGGGCCGATACGAGAGACGGGGGCACTTCACATTAGGTCGGCCGGGGATAAATAACAGTAGCCTGCCTCAACATGTAAACCACCGGGAGCAGTGCCGAGGAGGGCTTCGCGGAGACTCGCTGCGCAGGGAGCTGGAAACCTACCCGCGGTGACTGGTTGGTGGAGGTGGTGGTCAGCGGAGTTAGATATATTGTCTGCCCCCATGTCGTGGTCACTCCAGCAGCACAATAAGTTGTGTCACCCACCCCTCTGGTAGTTGTCCAGCTGGCTACTTTTCTTTTTTTTTGCGAGTAACTCAATGCAGCCAGTTTGTGTGTTTATCAGCGGGTGAAATTGATTATTTGTTTGTAAAAACTGGCAGACAGCGTTACTTTGTCGGGTGCTCGTGGGGTGATGCTCGTCAGGAGTTGCGTTTGTTTGTCCCTTGTGTTTTCTGTGCGGCTTTGCACCGATGTTGACTTACCTTATCAGGCTGGAGATGTGACACATTGCCACATTGTGCTCCCTTACGACGCAGCCACTGGATAAGAAAGAGGGGGGGGGGGTCTCTTCTGTCACTTGCTACGATATGCCCAAAACATCTGCCTTTCATCTCATGTCAATCCATGCTTGTTTTACGTCATGTAGTCACGGTTTGGAGAGGAAGAAGAGGCTGCATGTTCAGTCTGTGTCCGTGTTTGTGTGGATGGAGCGATCACCTGAGAGCCGCTTGCCATTCTCTCATTATGGTGACTGCTCGCCATCTCCAGCGAGAGAGAGAGAGAGAGAGAGAGAGAGACCCGGAGCTCTCCAGAGTTTTTCCGTGCTGATATTTATAACAGAGACTCACATTGTTTTCAGAGTGCCCTCAACGCCACAGCATGCATGTGGTCTTATTGTGCACTTTTCAGATATGACATTGGGACGTGTGTCTTTTGTGCCCGCGGGCTGGACAGTGAGCTGGCCGGGTTGAAGTACAACATGATCTTCGAGGCTGTGTGTTTCTCTCTCTCTCTCCCTCTCTCCAAAGGTAACGCCAGGCTTGACTTTTGTTTTGTCTGAGCGGTGTTGCCCACGGCGTGTGTGCGGACTACTGCATGCATTTATTGGCCTACATCAGAGCGGATGAATTCAAATGTTGTGGCGGAGTAGACCGCGGACGATCGCAGCACAAAGACAAACTAGCTGTAAGCAACTGTTGTACGGTAATGAATGCAGACCCTCCTTGCACTGAGCGGTGTCTGCATCGCTGGATCCCTTTCAGTCCGTGCTCGCAGATTCCAGCAGAGATTGGTGTGTCAGTCATTATGTGCATCGTATTCGTTATGTTTCACTGACTCCAGGGCGAAACATTTTCCCGTCTCCCAAAGCTTTGACATAGATTTTTTTTTTTTTGCCTAGTCCCTTTTGTAGTCGTCTCATTTACTTGCAGATGCGCTCGCCTGCGCTCACCTCTACCTACATACCAGGAGCTGTTCTATCGTGTGTCGCCGGTGCATATGAGACTATTTCAAATGTTTGTTTTCAGATGACTAATGACTGTGTGCTTATTATTATTCATAATTGTGTGATTTGTTGGTCATTGTTTTGTGAAGGGAGGTCTGTATTCTGTTGTGAAACTGTCTTTCAATAGAGAAGCAATGGGTGGAATTTCATGTCTAATTTTAGATCAGACTGATGAGTACTCAACACTGCATTTAACTGAGGTGGGATGCTTTATTGTAACCATCATGAATGAACTGTCCAGTGGTAGATAATCCTTAACTGTGCAAGCAAGTAACGCAAACTTTTGCTCACTTCCAGTGGTGGCTCGATCCGCACATAACACTTTGAGGCCGCCGCTCACTAATAAAAGATCATTTGAGCAGTCACAGCTTATTGCCTCACAGATGGATTACTGAATGGTCTACCGGGCGCAGGCCCAGGGGCCCAAGGGTCACAGGACATAAGCAAAACTCTCTGTTTTTGTGACTATTATAAGCATTTGCCATTGTAAAGTCATAGGGCTCAGTCAAAACTAGGGGTATTCACATTTTTTTCATCCAGATCCTTTAATACTGACTATCTGCTGATACCAAGTCTCATCTAGTATTTATTTGTACTATATTTTTGTTTATTGTTTTCCTAAAACAGCTGCACAGTGCATACTTAGGCTACAGTAAGCCACATTAAAATTAGTAAGCAGTTTAGCAAGTTTTCCTATAATATCTTGTATGTTAAAGTATTTTGTATGATATCTATGGAGAGGAGTGTCAGTGTGGATCTTTTGTGGCAGGAAGGTTTGAAGAGGATTTAAACAGCCGCTCTTCATCACCAGTGTGAACGAAACAGGTTCAACCAACAACAGAACTTTAGAAAGTTTAATCTGCAAAATACCACAGAAAACACACGCAAAACAGCTGCGACCAATGTGAAGGGGTGAATGTTAGGTATTTAGGAATGGTGGCCTTTTACATGTCTCTGCCGGGGCCAGAATCCGTCCATGTTGCAGCTGATGCTTTAGGTCTCACTGAATGTCCCAATTTCGTAAAGATAATTGACTTTCAGGATCAATCAACACTGACAAATTGTTCGTATTCCCTGCGTGCAAACAAATAAAACCAAAGGGAACGGCAGAACAACTACGTTCTTCAGTTTACCACACTTCTCTCTGCTGCCCTGAATTGTCTCCCTGCTCTGAGGAAATTGTAACATAGCTGGCCTCCGCAAAGAAAGGAAGTTTTCAATTTCCCAATGTTGGTTACTCTGAATCATTTACTGTTGCATAGAGGAGGCCTTACTTCATGAAGGATTAAATGAGAATCTGAACAGCACAGTGATCACAAGTGTTCTTCTTGTGTTCTGCAGCATATCACTGTATTTCAAGGAAAGCTCTCACCTGACTGACTCGGCTACCCCTGAGGCATGTTGTGTTAAAGAAACACCTATGCAGGTATTTGTTTTGTGTTGTTGTTCATTACAGTTAGATTACTAGATTAGAGCATTGTTTCCTCTTATCTAATTAACACTGGCTTCATGAACTTCTCTTATTACTCAGGTGGATCCTACACTAATGAATGTAGGGGATGGAGGCACGGTGAGCAGTGAGATCAGTGCTCCAAATAAAGCGTCTGCTAGTATGGTGGGAAATCCCCCCCAGACGCTACCCCCTGAGTTTAGAGGAGATGTTACCCTCAGTCAGCAAAACAAGACCACTCCAACCACAGACTGTAAGACAGCAAAGGCCTGCCTGGACACAAGCAATTACAACCACAGCCCTGAGCTTTCTCCACCTCAACAGCCCAACAATGCACCAATGTCCAGCTCAGCCCTCACCAGCTCAGAGAAGAGAGCAGACAAAAGGGCAGAGGCCCCTAAACTCAAGGCTGATGGTGCTGGGGTCTGCCCCAATCCTCAGAGGTCAAGTGGTGTAAAAGTCAGCCGGGAGGACTCACTCAACGCCTGTCACAGCAACGTGACTTCCAGTAAGAAATCACACCCACAAACACAATCGGTGCAAAGTGCTCCACCTGGATTTCAGTGCTCCACCATGTTCAAACCAGTCCAGCCCGTTGCCTTCCTTCCTTCCACTAATTTTTCCTCTCCTCTTTGTAAAATCACTCTTCCACCAGCATTGGGTCAGATTGCAGCGTTGAGAGAAGCCACAGCCAGTCAGTTTCAGAAAGAAATTCAGCCTCAAAGCTCAGGTGTCGGGGGGACACCTCTCATGCGGACCTATCCCTATCCTTTCTCTGTGGGCCGGACTCCAGCTGCAGAGAAAAAAGCGGGCACATCAACGTCAAAACTGAAATCTAACCATTCATCAAGTAAGAACGCCAAATCTGTAGGAGAGCATAAATCTTTAGCTTCAGTGGTAGCCTCACCAGCTATTGCCCTACCACTGCAGCACCCGTCACTAACTTCTGCTGCACCCACCTGCTACACGTTGTCTCCCACTGCTGCCATTTGCTGTGGCTCTGCACTGGCCAGCATCACCTCTCAGAGCAGACTACTGAACCACGTGGAAAAAGGCAAGAGCATAGACAAGACAACCATGGGCTCTCTTAAAACGACTTCAGAGGAACATACAGCTCGCTCAGCTGAACCTAGAGATGTACCTCTTGATTTGTCTGCTAAATCAAAACGTCCAAAATGCATAAATGACCCTCCAGTTCCTATGATTGGGCCTCATAACAATGAGTCAAATCAGAGAGATTTTCTCAACTCAAAGAGGACTCCTTCTACAACTTATAGCTCAGCTGTGCAATACCCTATCTTACCCAACACCCACAGAAATGGATCTCATCAAAAGCAAATAAATAAACCTCAGAATCACCAGGTCCCAGAACCCAAATCAACCTGGGGTAAGGGATCTTCACAAGACTCCATAAAAAACATCCCTGGAACTTATGTAGGCGTGGCTAGCCCCATACTGGCTTCTACTCTACGGGGCAAAGATGGAAAAGGGACCTTTGCAGATGAATTTCAGAGTTTTGCAAAGCAGGAGTTTATATCTATAATTGACCAAGGAGAACATCTGGCCACAGGAGGAAAGAAGCCATCCTGTCTGATGAAGGGCAACCAACATGCTCACAGCGTCAAGCATGTTAAAAACACCAGCACAGCCATAACTAAGAACTGTCCCTCTAAAGGAGCCCTAACGACCGCCCTGTCAAGCTCTGCCAATGCTCAGATTCATCACAAATCTGGATCTGGCAAAACAGCGGTGCCCTACTCGACCACCGTTGTCAGTCCAGCTTGGCAACAGCCGTCTCATCTTCCCCACCAAGCCTCGTCTGTTCAGAGGAAAATCACACAGGGATCTGCAAAAACCAAGGGCACCACAGTTACAGAACGATCCAAGTTTCAGAGCGCCCACCACAGCCCGTCCAAACCTGAGGATGATAAATGGGAGAAAATGAAGTCTCCCCTGTCAAACCTTGCGTCCATTGTAAAGCAGCAAGCTCTCGAAACAACCGCACTGACAGGCGAGGGTAATACTCAAGCCACACCTGTTGCATCAAGAAACGCTGACCTTCTGAATCCACTCACTGGGAGCCAAGACACCCAATCTAAACATGCTTCTTTTGAATTCCCGCCATACTGGTCTGTGGAAAAATGGGCTGGTGTGCCATCTCAAGGGGATTCAACTCAAGCTGTGAAGAGACACGAGAAGGCGAACGCCACTGAGCCTTTGGAGAATAATACTGAATTAAACACCAGTAAGGGAGAACACATGGGACTACAAGCCAAGCAAGGCTCCTCAAAGCCTGCTGGCCAGTCTCATCTCTTTGGGAGCAATGCATCAACAAATGGGAACAGGATGGAGAGCAAACTAGCCCAGGTGTTAGAGGGGGAGATATTGAAGAAAGAAAGTGGGACGTCAGACAGTCCTCCCAGTGACAAATTGGAGGGCATGGTTGCGTCTATTCTTACAGGCCAGTGTGTGGGGGGAGGCGACAAGTTTGAGAAGAAAACAAACGGAACCAAAGAGGAGTCGCCAACCAAAGTAAAAGCTGCCGCCATCAAACAAAAGAAAAGCAGCCCGAAGAAACCTGCAAAGGAGAAGTCACCAACGGGCCCATCAAAGAAGGCTGCAGGAAAGAAAAAGCAAGACACAGAAAACACGCCAACCAAAGTGTCTTGCCAAAAGAAGGTAAATTATTTGTGTATATGGTTATAAGTAATTGTAATGTCTAAATTGTCTTTGTTCATTTCTTATTATCTCCCATTGGTTGAATTTTAGGGATATATTTTAGGTAGAAATAATCTTTTTTAAGATTTTAACCACTGAATTGGCCGTACACAGCTCCCTCTCATAACATTAATCTATGACAGATGATTTAACTTCCAAGAGCTTATTGTGAGTCTGTTACATGCTGTCCATGCCCATGAAAGCTTTGTGATCAATAGCATCCAATACAGCGTGCTCACTCTGTCCCCTGTGTATTTCAGCAGAAGAAACAATGTGCACCTGTGCTGGAGCCGAGTCTACCAGCGGGAAAACTTTCTCCTCAGAGTAAAGAGCCAACTTCAAGGGACAAGATCAGTCCCAACAAGGTTGAGCAGCCAACCCGCAACAGACCAGGTATAGTCTTTGTTTCTTATTACCCTGTGACCTTTACTGCGCTGAGTTCTCACAGCGTGGACACATTACTGATGTCTATCACAAGTTTAATGATGCTTTCAGTTGTGTTAGGCATGTAGCCTATTATTGAGCTTATTGTTAGATTACTCTGCCATAAGATAAATAGCCTGCAGTCAGCCTCTGTAGGATGGTAGTTTTCGTGTTAAGCAGACAGAAAATGTCACACATATTGTCTGGATGGCATTTTTTGATGTCTCAGTCATACTTCTATGCAAAGAAGCTGGTGTGAGTGTAACAATCAAAAATGATTTAATCAGTTACAGATAGCGGCAGCAGCCCTCCGAGTGTAGAGACTCCAGTGTCTCTCAATAGCTCTGCTGTACTCAGTAAGGAGACCGACACAAGAGAGAGCTCCTTCCCAAGACTGAGGAGAGGACGACGGCGAGCTGATGATGCTCGACTTGACCTCTGGGGCTTTGCGACGCCTTCCCCTCCACCCCCACCAATGCCTCCTCCCCCAGCTTCCCTGCCACCCCCTCTGACTCCCGCCCAACCGGCCCGCCGTCCGAGAGGGAGGCCTCGCTCAAACCCCCTGCCAGAGCGAGCGTTTCAGGGCAAGGGCAAGACGGCCAGCGCAGAGGGTGAGACGCCTGCTCATAAGAAACGCCGGCGATGTCGCAGCAAAAAGTATCAGACTGGGGAATACATCACAGAGAAAGACAAGCTGGAAGATGGAGAGCACCTCGAGGACTCTCTGAGACAGGACAGTGGAACTCCAGCAGGTATGCAGTTTCTCTCCAGAGATCAGTTAAGTTTTCAATTAACTGTTTCCAGCCCAAGTTTTAATCATAAGTGGAGCTTTTATTTATTTATTAATTTTTTTATACAATTCAGGTCTGAAATGAAACGTTGATTGAGTAGCTGATTGACAGAAAACGTAGGTTTAGGGCTGCAGCGATGAGTCGATTAATCAATTAGTTCGTTGACAAAGTTAATCAGCAACTCTTTTGATAAGTCATGAATATGCCAAACATGTAATTCCAGCTTCTTCACTGTGCTGATTTGCTGCTTTTCTCTGTTTTTATATGATTGTAAACTGAATATCTTTGACTTTTGAGATGTTGTCAAAAAGGACATTTGAAGACGTCAACTTGGACCCTCAGAAATGGTGATGGACATTTAAAAACATTTCTGGCAGTTTATAGCGCGTTAAACTCTTAGTCAATGAATTGTGAAAAAATGTGCAGATTCATTTTCATAAGGAAAATGATCCGCTAGTTGCAGCTTTTAATAATCGAATAATTATTTTAGTCCTTTAACTCCAAACATTAGTTGGTAACAGCCTCATAAATTCGCCTGAATTGTTTTGTTTTAATATCTTTAATACATTAATCCTTTTTTGGCTGCTGACCAGACTAAGTGACAAAACATTTGGCTGCGCTGGCTTGTGATGGGCGTTTGTCATTATTTCTGATGTTTCATAGACTAAGTGGTATTATTAAAGAAATATCTAATGAATTAATCTGTACTGACAATAGTTTTAGACCTGTTATAGTCTGTGGAATAATTGTGCAGCCGCCGGACAATGTTTTCTGAACGTTTGTCTACAGATTCTCTTTCATATCATTTCATGATTTTATCAACTTAGTCCACCTAATGTGTGATTTTAGTGAGTTTTAACAAATTATAAATAACAAGATGACCAATTTACGTGTTGTTTTTTTTACATGCAGATTTGTTTTTCAATCATTATTATTCTGTTATGAGGCATAACAAATGTGGCTCACTGACAAGGTTAAAAATCTTGGATGCTCCAGATGTTATGGTTGTATAGTAACTGGGCTTTTAGGAATGGGTGACATAAAATACATATATAACATTTTTATGTGTTTGCCCTAGATATTGTGCCTAAATATATTGGTTTTATTAGCTTCTGATTCGGTATCTGTGAGCTCTTAGTGTGTTCATGAAGAATATCTGTTTAGGAATTAAGGATAAATGATTTAGAACATACCATAAAAAAGATAAGCTGGTGGCTTCTATAGTTAAAACAGATTAAAGACCTGGCCAAATACATTTTAGAGGATGTACATCTTCATAAAAGGCACATTGGAAAAGCATTAATAGAACATTATGAGACAGACTGAAATTATGCAGCAGCTACAATATATACAGTATACGATAACTGACGAATACAAAATATTGAGATAAATTTAACATCTAACAAACACCAAAGATTATCAAGACAGCATGTATATGCAATTTGCAGCTTATATTCCTGAGGTGCCTACTGTGTGTCAGCAAGTCCACATAAGGTACCTGTTGATGTGGATAAGACACATATCATAAGGTGTATAATTTAGAGAAATGTGGCGAACCTGAGCACAGGATTGCAGAAAGCAGAGCGGAGCAGCTCATAGACAGCAGTCACCCTGTTTCAGCAGATAAGATGGCTAAGCCAAGGGCCATTGGTGCAGGAAATGCCATGCTGTCTGATGTCGGCACCTAAAATATTCCATGCTCCGCGTTCGGCTCGGCAGATGAGCAAGAGCATGAAGCTGCTCCACAGCGGCATCAGCACATCGTAGATAAGACGGGTGATGCTGAAATGTTAAGGTTGTTTGTGGACTTTTCACTTTGTTCGTCTGTTTGGTACCACTCAGCATAACCGCCAATCCAATTTGTCATCACAGATCCACAGGCAGATCAGTGTCCGAGTCCCACCGCCTCCAGTCCAGATCCTCCTCCACGGAGACCCTCATTCACTCGCTCCGGGTCGGTCCGCTACCAGGAGAGCGAGGTATCCCCAGAGAGCAACGACAAGCCTTCAGGGAAGAGAAAGTTCAAAAGCAAGCACTTATGTGACAACGATGAGCCGAAGGTAAGTCGCTTGCTGATGCTGCTTGTGGGCTTCCAGCACATTTCAAACATTACAGGGTTGATGGATTGGAATGAGGTACAATGTGCCATGAATATATTAGCTTACAGTGCCCCCCTGTGGCTAGATAAATGCTGTGTTTGTCACATTTGTGATGGCAGCTGGTTTTGTACTGCACAGGTCCTTGATAAGTGGAACCTATTGCCTTAACTTGGCAGTACTTCCATTTCACACAGTGCTCTAATCAATAAATCTGTATTTTAGATTAAGACCAAACGCAGCTGCTTGGGAAAGCGTGGCGCTTCTCTCGCCACGGATGATGATGGTGCAGATGTAAAAAGAACAAATAGCCCCCCACCCGCTCCGAAAAGTTTGCCATCATCTCCATCCAATAAGAAGGGCTCATCGGGAAGAAGCAGCGGTTCAGAGTCTCCACCCAAAAGGCCCATTCCTCCAGAGGTTCGTCGGTTGATTGTCAATAAAAATGCCGGGGAGACTTTGCTGCAACGTGCTGCACGCTTGGGCTATCAGGTAAAATCCACCTGTTTACTTGTGTAGTGTTGCTAACATGAATTTAACTCCAGTAAACAGCGTACCTCTTTAAACCATGTTAATGTGACACAGTCTCACCTGCCCTACCTCTGCTCTGCAGGATGTAGTTCAGTACTGTCTTGAGAAGGACATCAGGGAGGTCAATCGGCGTGATAATGCGGGTTACACAGCTCTCCACGAGGCGTCCTCTCGAGGCTGGACTCAGATTGTCCAGATGCTGTTGAAACACAGCGCTGACGTCAACTGTAGCGCCCAGGATGGAACACGGTGAGGCGTCCTGGTGCATGATTTAGAGTCTAGTTAGTTGAATTTATAAAAACTTTAGTTATTTCACATGTAAGTTCTATCATGGGTGTAAACTATGTGACTATTGAAGCATGGAGGTTATGTCTTGACCTTCGCACCATGTGTAACAAAATAATCTCTTAAAGGTCCACTTATTAGCTTTCATGAAGCCATCTGTCACATCTCACAGTCTTCGTGAGCTTGCGAAGATGTCAAGTGGTTGTATATATCCATATAGTTGCCGCATATATTGCATTTTCTTAAAGATGTGTGATGGAGTAATGCATATTTTGTGGTTAAAAATCAAAATAGCCTGATCATTGTCTCATTGTGTGTTGTTTATTTAAATATACACCCTCAACAGGTGTTGGGAGCAGCAATGAACGTAGTGACGTACAGGTTGAATCTTATGGTTAAATGAAGATTATGTTCTGGTTGCATATCTTGGTGAGATGTGGTAATGAGTGCTGGTGCCTGATTGACCTTATTTACTTTTCCAGTTGAAAGAGTTACACAAATTGTAATTCATCACCGGAAAGTATTTTATAGTGAGTTGTTGTCTAAAGTTGTACAATCCCTGAAAGGCATTTGTGTTTCTTGTTCTTTCTTTAGGCCCCTTCACGATGCAGTAGCAAGTGATAACCTTCCGATAGTCTGGTTGCTTCTGAACCACGGTGCAGACCCGACTCTGGCCACCTACTCTGGACACACGCCGGTCAAACTGGCGCACAGCACGAGCATGAAGACCTTCCTCACAGGTAGTTCATCCTGTTCGTCAGCCTCCTTTTTCCACCTGTGCAACTAGTTTTGGATAAACTAGATTTCCAAATTGTTCGAGTGCTGTTTTATTCCAGCCTAAATTAATTTCCCACATCTTCAACAAACACTTCAGACACAATAAACAACATAACACAAAGGTGATGATAAAGGTAATTGAAATAAGACATGAAAATAAATAATGAAACTTGTATTTGCCAACTTCAGTCACTCGTCAAAGCTGTGTGCCCACTCCCACTACATCACATTTGGCACAGTAGCATGCAGAAATACTCCAGAGAATCTTATATCCACACAGGGCTTGACATTGTTTGAGCCAATTGCTTTCAGACGTGTGACTCCGATTGTTTTGTTGTCACCTGCAGCTCTTCATATAAACAATTCACCCTGATTTCTTTCTTTTTACAATTTCTATCATGCAGTGTTATCCTCTTTTTGAATAATGATCTGCTTAATTTTTATTTGGAAAAAGTTACAGGAAAGAGATGAGCCACTCGGGACCAATATGCTCATATTATTAAATAAAAGTCAGTTTAAATAAAGCTTTCACTGAAGATGCATTCTGTGATGTAAAAGCTTCCAATGATTTCTCAATTATTGATCATTAAGAAGGCCAATGATTTTGAAGGAACCTGCATCTCGCTCCATAACGTGTTTCTTTCACTATCAACTTGGCTGCAGTATCAGTGTTTACTGGAGTGTGTTTGTCTCACATGTTGCATCTCAGGTAAACAGAGAGATGAAGGCCACACACACGTACAGCTCCGATGTTTTCTTTCTGCATTGGACGGCCACAGAAAAAAACAGGCCGTATCACAAAGACAAACTGCAAATTTAGTTCATTTTCTGATACTTAGAACTAGATTTTTGTATTATTTTGTTAATACACCTGCAAAATATAATACAAGACACTTTTTTTTCACAGAATACTTCACAGACCTCGAAGGCCGCAAAGAACTGGATCCAAGTTTGCCCTGGGATTTCTACAGCAGCTCCCTGTTTGGTAAGAAACCTTGAAATGATAGCTGGATCTGTCTTTCTGTCTGTCGATGCATCCGTCCATTGATCTATTTTAGTTTGTAAATGCGGCGGTGGAAAAAGCGGTTGAAAGCCCATTCCTCCGCTGGCCGCGAGGAAGTTGGGTTTAGGCTTGTTGGAGCAATGACCAGGCTGCTGCAGGGAGATTATTGTAGTTTTGTAGGCCGGGCTCGGGACGTGGAGGGGTGTTCGCCTTGTGTACCAGCATCACTGTTGTGTTGTAAACAGCCACAGGGAGCCGGTTACTCAGTGGAGGGAGAACAGGATTAGAGTTGCATGGAGGAACTGAGGGAGGCTAAAACTGAACTGCAGCTTTCTGGATAAACTATAGAGACAAAAAAATGTTGGTAATGTGTAACCATGGAAACTCTTATTTGTTCACCCCATCGAGGACAAATATCTTTATTATCCTTTATTATTGTTTTAAAATGTGTCTTTCCCTTATCTTCCCTTATCTCCCTTATCTAAAAAATTGCATTCAATTATGTCTATTATTTTAGTTTATTTCATCAGTTTATCACCACTCTGTTAATCTAACTTTTTCCCATCTAGCTGTGTTTATCTTATTCTTGTCATTAGTTTGTGCTGTTTCTGTTCCCACTGTAGAAAAATGTTGTACAACAGGTTTAATCACTTAACTTGTTAATTATTCTCCATGTATGTGTTGAAAATATACATTTTCCAAGATCACGGACACATTTTAAATCAGCCATAGTTTGTTCTGCATGTCCAGTTCTGCCAAATGTTCCTAAACTTCCTGTAAACTTCCTTCCTCCCTAACAACTTATTAATATATTAATGGCCCTGGTGCCAGTTTCTTTGTTTTATTTGTTAATGTTGCATACATTTCTGTAAAATATGTATTTTTGTGATAGTAATTTGATATTTCTCTGAATGTTATTTCTGGTGATGCCTTCTCTCTGAGTGATTGGAGATACAGAGGATAATTTATCTGGCTTTCATGTCTTTCATTATTATACCGTTTTATGTCACAGAAGACATGAAACTTTAAGTTCTCTTATCAGTAGATGCATTAAATTACTCTCTGGTCTATCAGTAAATAATAATTCTTCAAAACATGTGGCTTGTAAACATTATGTTCATATCCATCTGTCTCTTTGTGGTGCAATTAACTTCAAGCTGCGTCTGACATCATGAAGTTTGTATTCCTTTAACTGATCACAGCGTCACCAGCAGTCAGTCGTACATGCATTTCGGTTGGTGTGAATAGATCGTCCACTAGAGGGCGTCCAAACCCTGTTTTTCAAAGCAACTCAGTTTGTCCGCTCCTCTTGTCTTCACAGAGACCGACCAGGAGCCGTGCTGGGACTTCCTGCTGTCTGAGCAGAACCAGGAGCTGGAGGAGGATCCAACCGGGAAGACTGAGACGGACTCGGACAAAGATTGCCTTCTGTTTGAGTTCTCCTCCGAGCCTCTCCTGCCCTGCTATCATGTTCAGGTGTCATTAACCCAGGGGTGAGTTCACAAAGATGAATATTGTTGGCAAGAATTAATAGAAAGTCATGGATGCCTCCGCCAAGGCTGCACAGTCTTCTATATGTGTGGTGAATAAGTGAGTCACAATTATGTCCGTGTGGATTAATTAATTGATTCTGTACTAAATTTAGCATGTGTCATCTGAATGTGGATACAGTTTCACTATGTTTTCAATATTTATGTGAATTGATGTCAAATAAGCCATGATGATGGTGGACACTGATGTGACTCATGGGTGTACTGTATTTCACAGCAGTACACAGTGGAAATATACTGTTGATATTTGCACCACGTCCCCTAATGATCTACCGACATCTTCACCGTCGGTTTGCTGGTACACGTGTACATTTTAGTAGTTGAGAGCGGGGATGAAGGACATTAGATCTTTATTTTACATATAAAAATGGAAATAGACTGGCACTGACTCTGCCTACCTGGTAACCAAAGTCCGTATAGAAGGAAGAATTTTTGTTATACATGTTCTCAGACTTCAGAAAACTCCCTTCAGTTTTCACAGGCTGAGTAGAGTAGTACTACCTGTGTACCTGTAGTACACTGATCTTCGTGTATAACATCTGTGGAGTCCCATTAAAGGACCATATTGGTTGTTTTCAGCATGTTTAGCTGTTGGTTATTAACGACATTATCTTGAGTCATTTGTGAAAACATGCAATGTGTTTTTAGATTGTTTTACTTCTTTGGAGGCAGCCAATATGATTAGTGATACCCCGATGGTCCCAATCCTGATCAAAGTCCTTAAGTATTGGGAATCAACCGAAACTGATGTCTTATGTTTACCTAAATGTTGATTAATCATGTATCTGACACATTGAAATAACAGATGTAGCCTTCTAAATTCTGCCCACCTTATTTTTCACAAGCTACTTGTTCCAAATACTGAAGGTCCTGATTCAAAACTAAAAAGTTGATGAGCATGAATTATTGATATGATGGGAAAATGTGACTCCTGAAATAGACGCGATCAGCTATAGGGAAGACTTGTCACTCTGTTGGAGTTGTTCATCTACAGAAACACTCAGTCCACTCTGATTGTACAGCTGTGTTACAGAGTAACATATCATAAACAATCTTTGACAGACAATGGCTTGTAGAGAGCACACAAACCCAACAACAGCCAGGTTTTATTTTGACGTGCTGTCGAGTTAGTAAAGAAAGGATCAGACTCTGATCGTCTTCATTTTATCTGTAATGGTGATTATTATGCAGCTGTGAGTGTTGACCGTTTTAAAAATTCTCCTTGTTGATGAATTCAAGTACTCGTGGGAAACTCAAGAATGTTTTGGTTCACTGATGTTTTTAAAAGAAGAAACTCAGTCACAGCCTGTTGTTTTCTCTGTGTCCAAATTTCCTTACTGTTTAATTTTCACTCATCGTCGCTCGTGGCTGCCGAGCTTTTTGTGGCAGTTAACTTTCAAACTTGATTTCAGAGTTTGATCTCAGCAGAGTTCCTTTGAAATGTTTTACCACACGCCGTAAAAGATTAGCAGACTACGTGCTCGCTGAACTGGATTGAGTCTCTAATACGACAGCAATAAATCCTCTCTTCATCAAGGTTATTGCATTATACAGAGAGGTGTTTGTTATTTCGCCTACCCTCATTGATATAAATGGGGTGGAAAATAATAGAAACACATAATGCAGAATTCTACAGCACCACAAATTTCTGCCTTCAAAATGATCAGAAACTAACTAACAAACTTCAAAGTGTAAAGAGAGACAGTTTATGGAAGATTGTTTTCATTTTCAGTTTTTTTTTGTTTCTTATTCGTTACTCTAACTTAAGGCTAATATCAGACATATTCGTCTCTTGCAGCTTTTGCAACTGGTTCCTCCTGACGGACGTCCTGAAGCGTCTGAAGATGTCTGCGCGGATTTTCCGGGCGCGTTACCCGCACTTGGAGGTGGTGAGTCTGTCGCGCGCTGAGCTCTGGAGGCAGGTATCAATCAGCCAGGTGAGCTCCGCTTTGGCTTCACCCTACAGAGGCAAAAACAAGGAGGAGGAAGACAAGGAAGAGGAGGAGGAGGGACTTGTGGATCTGGTGCGATGTGTACCAGAGCTCCAGAGACTACTGGGCTCCTCCATTCACATCCTACAAGAGGACAAGGAGGAGGAGGAGGAAGAGACACTGACAAACACAGGGAAGCCTCGCAGCCGATAGCCTCTCTTTCACCGCACTCCTCCACCGTGCAAACTGTTGTTCCAAGTGTGTCAGCCCGAGTCCTTCCCTGCAAGCAGCAGCTCAAAGGAAACCTCTCCGTCCGTTATAACGAGGGTCATGGGTTTAAACTCCAGCTACAGAAATGACTTGACACTCCACCTATAACCTTTGACCTCAGACAGAAGGTGATTAAGTGATCACAAGGACCTGCACTTGGGGGTGGTTGGTGCTGGAAAGCAGCTTTCAGGTTCCTACCTATAGGTATATTTGAATACATGAGAACTATTGAGCAAACCTTTTTGTATTGATTATGTATGTACATGGTAGTGTATATGTATATCTTGCCATCAGGGTTAACACATTTGGTTATATAAATGTATTCTTGTGGCAAAGGACGGATTATGTTTCAGACTTTTTTTTTGTTCAAGTTTGTTCCTCGAGGGAAAGCGATATTTTTCGATGGGAGATAATCCAAGGCTTTTATCTTGGTGAACTCTTGCGTGAAGCTAAAACGCTTAAGTCAGGGAGGCCATTGGCCCGGATGGTTTCTCTGTCAACCTGGGAGACCCGGAGACCTGCAGAGAAAGAGCCCACGGCACATAATGTTCAAACATAATCACCCGCCCAGACCAGAGCCTCATTTCCATTTTCTCCTCCGTTTCATTCTTCACTTTATCATCCTCGAGAGATCATTACTGGATGGACCTAATAGCTTACGGTGTTTGTTTTTCCTCCACATTTCACAGAGTAAGGACGGGCTGTCCGAGTCTCCGCTCGCAGTATGAAATAATGTCTTTTTGGACTTTGAGATTGAGAGTTTGTTTACAGAACTGGACAGATAGTAGTGTTCTCCGCTCCCCAGGTTGCTCTCCTCCTGAACTGATACAGAATCCTGTGGATCTCTCTCAGAGGAAAAGTAGTACCATCTCCTGAGTCCGAGGAGCTGAGACACCCTCGTAACTGCAGCCACGACTGCGCCCCCACCCCCCACCCTCAACGTCCCGATATGGTGTTTCCAGATCCCAGAGTGCTTTGTGTTGCAGTGTTTTATTTACACTGTTTGTTGTGCTTAATTTAATAATCATTAATATATTTGACCTCTTGTGTATCTGACAAGCCTATCTATGAAAAGAAATGCTTTGTATGGTTGGTGCTTCATTTTGAAATGTACTTATTAGGATCCCTTTATTCTGAGATTTTCCTCCCTCGTTCAAAAACAGTATTTCAAAAAAAGCTAAAGTACAGTTTTATTGTACTGGTGCTAAGACAGATTTTGTGTTGACAATCAATGATGTTTTTGGTTTGAAGTCACAAACTAATAAAAGATATTTAAGATGAAGAGACTTAAGGTGTAAAGAAAAGTATAGTTTAGTTAAAGAAAACGGGATACAACAAGACTGAAGACGGTGTGTGAGATCTTGGAGAGCCTTTTATTTGATTCTTTTATAAGAAATCAACAAGAATAAAGCATGATTGTGAATCATAGTTTAATCTCTTTGTTTTGTCAATTGGATTATTATAATGATAGCTGAATTGAATGTTCCCTCGGGCGTATTTCAAATGATCCCTTTGGCCTCTGACATTTTACTGAATAAATATTATTTCAAATCACAGATAATGTTCCTCTCAGAGAAACCATGACATTAATCTGTGCCGTACCTGAGGAAAACCTTTTTACATCGAAGCTTAAGTAAGCTTCATCTCGCGGTAGTGTTAGCAGATCTGATTCAGATATATATATATAACTCAAAATGATTGCAGTGTGCAACAGGTGACCGAACTGAAGAAACCTTATTCCATTTTATTATTATTTTATTATACTTTTCTCTTTGGGGTTCTGTGCGAGTGTTTATCATGTTGTTTTGCATTCCAATTATTGACACCTGTGATCGACGATCACTTCATTGTTTTCTGAAGACGTATATGGTTGCCTCGGGCTAAAGCCATTGGCTCTTCGGTTTGGTCACCTGTTGTAGATTGACATACATTTTCGGTGTGTATATATATATATATATATATATATATATATATATATACACATATTGCCTCTCTGAGTTTGTATATATATTGTGATGCCATGATATCTCCTGTTTGCACCTGTCGAAGAGTTTTTTGTTTGTTTTCTGGCTGTGTGTACTTACTTTCATCATGATAATTCGCCTTCCCAGAAATACAAAACAGGATTGGGATGTTGACTCAACAATCTCTTTTCAAGGTCCACTTACTCGCTCGTTCTGGAGCTTTCGACCGTCTCACACAGTCTATATCGGCAGATTGATTGCCTCTCTGAGTTTGTTTTCAAGGTCAAGAATGAACTGAAGCTCAACTTCTAAAGTGAGAATATGAAACTGTTGAAAGAAGAAACAACAGAGTCTTCCTCTTACGACGGGAAAGACCCTTGCAGGGTTTTGCTGCTACAGTCTTACCTGGTCTGGGACTGGGACCTGGGCCAGTAGTTTATGGTGGTTAAAGTCAAAACTTTACGTAAATGTGTAACTGACATTACTGACCTTATGACCATTCTCTAGTTGTGCTACTGCTACAGAAGGATTTAGCATTTGAGTAGCTTATGTCACTTTGTGGCCACTGTCCACTAGAATTTACATAATGTCTCTTTAAACCAACGTGGATGACGTGCCAGAGGTGCTCAGAATCAGAATCAAACATTTCCAAGACAGCTGAGCAAACTCAACCTGCTGATAAAGACTGTGTGATTTGGTAGAAATCTTCAGAATAAGGGGGTACAGAATGTGGATCGTTTTGACAACTGCTGTCTCTAAGGTCAAGATAAACCGTCAGGCTCAAGACTGGAAATGTTAATGAGTTCCTGTAACTCGGACATTCAGCGTGGTCTGACTTTATTTTATCCACTAGAGGGAACCAATGACAGTGACTCAATCTGCTGCCTGTTTCTCTCATTGTATCTGATCTCAGTGAGCTTAAATAAGTGAGTTACTAGTGACTTCACTGGCACTTCTGTTTCACTTCTCATTATATTCTTTTGTTATCTGAAAAAAAATACATTGGAGGCCTGAAACTACATAAACTCAGCTTCAAGCCTTGAGTTTCAAAAGATCCAAAAATACAAATCAAAAACTTTAACAAGTTCTTAGTTTATATAAATTCTCGTCACTGTTTCTGTCCAAGACACAATGGAGCCTCATGCAGTGAAGTAACAGAGCCAAATACCAGGAGGCGGCATCATGTGAGACATGTTACGACTTCTGTCCAGCCTGGAGGCAGCTGTTCTCTGAATTTAACATTATTACCCATTAAAATAAAGGAACATACATTTGACTGAATACTAATATCAGTTATCTACAAGAATTGCACAAAAAAAGCAGGATTCATTCTTAGAAATGACTTAAAAGTGCCATTAAATCACACTCATTGACCAGTTTCATCTCATTGTATTTACCTTTTCTTTTTTTTTTTTCCACCCATTTTTGAGCTGTCAAACAGCTGTGACAAATGTAGATGAACGTTACATCTACAACTTTCCATCTTAAAACCTGGATACAATTAAGGAATGCAAATTTTACAAATCAGCTAAGAAGAAGCCTATTTCTCCTTTTGATACCACAGTAATATCTGAGCCTCTCTAAAATGCTGTAATTCAACATTTTCCTGGGAGCATATGGGCCTCTGTTTGGTGCCTCAGTGTGAATGTGAAATGCAGAGATGTTTCATTGTACTGGGGCGTGACATACCAGTCGTAGCCCCTCGCAGGGCCCCGTGGTACAGATGGTCCTAACCACAGTGTAACCTGTGCAGTCCCCGTGAGGTTACTTGAGTTCAATCACAGCAGCAACTGGGCGTTATCTCTGAGCAGTGAGCGCATGTGGCTGCTGCCAGATTTGAGACTGTTTATATCTGATGAAAGTTGTTCATAGCCTTCTTATAACTGTACATGAGTAATGGATTCTAAAATACATAAAGAAATGAATAGAGTTTGGAGTTAAAGATTTAAAGTTCACTGGGGTTTTTTTTGGTGGTAAACTTTATCCAGACGGTTCAAGCTGTTCCAAGTGAAGCAATCATGTTTCTGAGGGACTCCGGGAGTCTTGGGAAATTTTGACTCTCCTGTAAATCAAGCCTCATTACATCATACATGGAGTTGAGCTCTCAGGGCCGCCCCCTTCACCAAGCCCCTGCCATGCCTCACTGCTCATTGGCTCCCTGTTGTGGGGAAGTAGCATCTGATTGGATGAAAACGAGGGCAAGTCTGCACAAGACCTACTGACAGACTGACATGGAAAGAGGAAGGGAGGCCAGCCTGTTGGAGTTTTGCATTATCCTAACATGGAAACACAATGGGACATGAGGGAAAGCAACAGTAGCACATTACACATCAATTTAAGTGTGTGTGGAAGCGAGGGGGTGGGTGATCTTTGCATTTTATTTAACTTAAACTTCCAATATGTTCAAATGAACATCAAATCTTCCAATAAAACTAAATCCTGTCTTTTAAATCCAACCCAAGCAACACATGCCAACATGCTTCAGAAGGCTTTTCAGTTGTTAATGATTATTTTGTGCCCGTCTGTATATTATTTGTTATGAAAATCAGTTCCTCTAAATGCCTCTCGCGTTGCCACGGGTTCACTGGGGACATCTGTTGTCTCTGTTAACTGCACTTGGATCGGGTTATGTAACAGCCCTCTTTGAAAAAAGAAAAAAAAACAGAGAAGGGGGAAGTCCTGCTCACTTAGCTTGCATCTAAAAGCTCAGTCCAGATACTTCCTTTTCTCTCAGTCCCCATTGAAAACAGCTTGCTGTATTGCTGTCGACTGCTGACCAGAATCTTAAACACGCAAGAATAAATGTTGTAATCTGTCTGAATTGTCCTTTTGGATGTTTGGGGAATGTTTTAGTGCGTGAGACAGATCAAACTTGCTTTCATCCCGGGACACTACACAGGGCTCTTTTGTTATGATCAGCAGGATTTAGATGAATGTGTTAGGGTTGGGTTTACTCTCCACTGCCAGGAACTCTGTCTGTTGAATGTCTGTCTATGGCTCTACATTAAAACATGACGAATCAAACAAGCTACAGCACTGCTTTGAAATAACACTTGATAAGTTCAATTCAATTCAATTTTTCAATTCAATTTTATTTATATAGCGCCAAAATCGCCAAAATCACCAAAAGAAAAGTCATCTCATGACACTTTACAAATAGAGCAGGTCTAGATCGTACTCTTTATAATATTGTTACAGAGACCCAACAGTTCCCACCATGAGCAAGCACATAAATAGGCTGTTAAATATCCTTTGTTCTTGTTAATATTAAGACATCTAATGGTGTTTACTCCTTGATATCTCTGACTCGATGGTTTCACCCCTGCAGCTCTAAATATAATCCAGGGGGAAAATAACAGTCATGCTTTGCTCCTCGTTATGTTGCAAGACGGTCGACCTTGTCCAGACATCTGAGTTAGCTTCTGTATGCAGCCGACATTTCATCCAGCCTGCATGTCCCTAAAAAACCCAGTCACCCAGACACAGTAATGAAATCTGGTTAGAATTAAGACATTTTGCACTTTGTGTGCATGAAGGTTAAGTAACATAGAAAAGGCTTACGCTGAAAGCTGCAGGTAAAAAGATTAAAGTACCATAAAATGTAAATTCTTGAATGTGAAATAAGCTGCACTTTAAGTTGAAGCACTGCAAGGAGCTGAGGTGCCAGTTGAAATGTCAGAGCTGAAAGCAGCTGAAGTGTAATCGCAGAAAGCATGTGAAATTTTGATTCAAGCGCTGTAGGAAGTTGAGTTGACAGTTTGTAGGTATGCACTGAAACACACTGAGGAGCTGAAAGCAGTAAAACTGTCAGCTGAAATGTCGGACGATATCTCAGCCATGAAAGCAAATGTAATGTCGGTTGACATAAAGGGCTGAAAGCAGTTGAATTGTCAGTTGCATGATAAACACTGTATGGGAGTTGCAGTTCACAGTTGAAGAGTATGCAGTTAAACTGTCAGCTGAGGTGTAAGAGATGAAAGCAGTTAAAGGGGCCCTGTGATGTGTCCTTGTAAACAAACAAACGTTATGTTTACATTCAGTGTTTCTGACCTGAACACGTGTGTATCCTTGAGGTCTGACAAACGTCTCCAGTACATTTAATTCCTCATAAGACATTTGGATTTTTCTTAAGGGTTCGGACCCTGTATTGTTTACATCCATGTTTACTAGCTAGCGCTCTTCTTAGCGTTACTACCTCAGGTAGCGTTACTGCCACCTGTCGATCAGTGGAATAATGTGAAACCATTAGCTGGACTGTTTATTGCGTCACACGAGTGCGACATGCACAAACAAACAAAACGGGGATCCATACTGATGGTATTTGTTGTAATTATTTAAAGTATTTGATCTTGTTTTATTGTCTTTTATTTGTTTAAACTGTACTTTGTTTTGAAAGGTGCTATGTAAATAAAGTTGCTATTATTATCATTATTTTTCACTCATAAATAAACTGCTCCATGGCGCTACTTGAGGGCAGAAACTCCACAGGGTACTTTTAAACTGTCAGGTGAAGTGTAACAGATAAAAGCAGTCGAAATGTCAGTTTAAGCACTGAAAGCAGTTGAATCGTCTGTTGTGTAAGAGTTAGTGTTTCCTGTGTCTGCA
This sequence comes from Enoplosus armatus, assembly GCF_043641665.1. Classification (NCBI taxonomy): domain Eukaryota; kingdom Metazoa; phylum Chordata; class Actinopteri; order Centrarchiformes; family Enoplosidae; genus Enoplosus; species Enoplosus armatus. Next base: position 15,715,506 of record NC_092189.1, read on the forward strand.
GCCAACATCTCAGCCAGCCTGCACACGCCTTTAAAAACTCCATCGCCCAGACATGAAATCTGGTTAAAACTTTGTATGTCTAACTACATGAAGGTGAGTTCAAACAAATACTCAAAACAACACGAGACACTTCAACTCTTCTTTGTCTCACATCTAAATTGAGGTCATGTCAGTTTCTTACAAGCAAAAAAAATCCCCAAAACACTTGATAACCACAAAATCCTCATTAAAAGATAAAGCTTCATGCTGCAAACAAACGTTCTGACATTGGGAATCTGATCACTGTGTTTTTCTGTGGATTGTTTGGGTTTCCAATAGCTCCTCTGACAATAGAGGGCTTCATGTTAGTGAGCACACACACACGCACACACACACACACACACACAGTCAGGCCATTGTCTCTCCTCTTGTCTTGCAGATGAGATTAAATGCAGCCGGCCAGAGTTGGACACAAGCAGCGACCTGCGGAACAAATAAATTATGATTTATTATTATAAGTTACTCAGCAATATATAACGTAGTTAATAGTAGTAGATTAGTATGAACACATTAATGCATTAACAATTAAATGGGCCATTCTGCATAATAAGTACTTTTGGTATTTTAAGTATATTTTAATGCTAATAGTTTTTTACTTGTAACTGAGTATTTCTACACTGTGATGTTGCTACATTTACTTAAGTAAAGATCTCTTTCACTGCCACCACCACTGTTATCATATATTATATCATATATTCTGTCAAATGAGTACTTTTACTTTTGTTTTTTCTTAGATAAAAGCTCTGAAAAGCTTCTACCACTACTGCAAAACTCTCACAGAGGATATCTTTGGAAAAACGTATGAGGCATGCAAGATAAAGGTGACGATACACGGACCGAACTAGCACACACAGCAACTTAAAAACCCATCCTGATTGTATTGACCTACATAAGCAGCACATAAAGGGATAGAGCAAGCAGACAAGGGCGGGCTGAGGGGGTTGTTGGCGCTCTGTGTCAGGCTGTAAGCTGCTCCAGCTGGACTCCACACCCACTCTCCTCTTACATAACCTCATACATTCCTCCCCTATATGCTCTGTACGGAGCGTGCACATACTAATTGTAGTGTGGTGTTCACCGGCGATGGCAGAGTGGCGTGTTCTCTGTGGTTTGCAAGTGTAACACCGTGGGTAGATGGGCTTTCTTCTGTGAGAAAAATATAAGAGGCCTTATTGTGCTCTAAGTGGATTCCTCCCATGTCAGAGGACTAAGTTTCACTGGCCCTTTGTAACCCAAACAACACACAGATTGATTATTTTCCCCAAAAACAGAGAACACAGAGCTATCAGTCCGGCCTTATCATAAAGTCGAGGAGGAAGCAGGGTGGAGGGGGGGGGGGGCCCTCTGTGATGTAGGGGTTCAGTGGGAAAGCCTCCGCCTAAAAGAGAACATGGTGTTCCCTCCCGGCTTCACATCTGCGTCTCTGTGCTGACAAGACAAAAGAGCTGAGGCTGATCTGAGGCTGAAGGACTGGACGGCAGCTCTTATCTGAAACCAGACACTTTTTATCATTTAATACACGTATTTAAAGTTTTGTGCCATAATCAAAGATTAACATGGAGGCCTTGTTCAAATGTCGAAGTAACAATGAAGGAAACACCAAAACATCCTGACAGTAGATAAGATCAGCCTATGGATGTTGGTCCACAGTACCAGAGGTGGAAGTATTCAGATCCTTAACTTAAGTAAAAGTACTAATGCCGCAATGTAATAATATTATTAAAACCTACCATTTGTAAAGTAATTACAGACTTAGACTTAGACTTAGACTTAGACTTTATTAATCCCACAGCGGGGAAATTTACAAGTCAGATAAAAGTAGTGGAGTAAAAAGTCATCATTTCCCTCTGACATTTAGTGGAGAAAGCATAAAATGGAAATACTCAAGGACCTCAAAACGTACTCAAGTACAGTACTTACGTTAATGTACTTAGTTACTTTCCACCACTGTGCAGAACCATTACATCAGCAATATCATTCACCAGTCACATAATATAGATAATAATATAGATTTAGAATATAGAACATTTTCTGGAATGTCTGATTTTGATTAATCCTGTGACTTCTGACAAATTAAAATATTTCATCACATTACTGCAAAAATCCTGTGATTATCCATATGGTCTAAAACACACAGAGGTATTAAAGGGATACAGACTGAGGTTTAAATGCAAAGGAGAATCTTGTCATCATATATATCATTATGTTAGCTATTATATTACACAGCTGGTGAACACCCATCACAGGCATTTTGTTGACTTAGTCCCAGACGAGGTGGCCTGAGGTGGCACCGGCCCCCCTCTGGAATCTGACCCCCTTCCCCTGAAAAGGTTACAGGAGGGCGAGCTCACAGGAGGTGCGCCTGGATTTGAAGCCAGTTGTTTTCCTAGACATTGTCACTGTCTTTCATGCGAGACCCAGGACAGAGGCCGAGCGGTTGGGGGGCTAAAGGAGACGCTAGTGTCACGATGTGGCACTTTGCAGAAAATCCGGGTAGTTTTTTTGGCTTCACGTGCCACTGACCAACTTTCATAGGAATGAATGGGGCCCCGCCTCCGACACTGTATCCAGTTACATCCATGGTTACAGGCGCTGAAGCAAACCTCTGTATGAAGTGACTGTCAACATATCTTGTTGGGAAGTCACAAAGAGACACAAAACAACCACTTCAGAGCTTAATCAAAACAGCTCTAGCTATTTATTGAAGCCATTCATACATTAGGTAACACCTTAATATCTTAATTGATCACAAAGTTCACATGAATTAAACAAAAACAAACTTCACTTGTACCTTGTATGCGCTTGATCTGTTTATTGTTGTATATTTACTTTATATTAACTATATCAACCATAAAAAATATGACTTTCTCATATTAAATCATTCACTTCATGAGTTGTGGATATAATCCTCTCTAAAGAAGTCTGTTTTCTGTGACCGTGCAGCTCTTGTGCTGTTAGCGAGACATCGAACACAGAAATGTTAATGACATCAGTGAGCGTGCTGCTTCGCATTACTTCTGGAGCACAGGGCGGCATATTGTGAGCCGTGCACAACCATGAGGGCTTCACATCGTCTTTCACATGACACAATCTTACACCATGGCAATGCCTAGCAACGCTAACTCTGTTGCATGCGGGCAACATACATCACAGTACACAACAAGAAACTTGTTTTGATCACAAACAACAGTTACCCTGGGACCAAGTTAAACACCTACTGGAGGCTCCTTCAACTTCAGTTGATGGAACTACATTTACTAAAGTACTGTACTTGAGAACAATTTTGAGGTAGTTGTACTTTGCTTGAGTATGTCCGTTCTATGCTACTTTATACCTCTACTGCACTACATTTTAGGGGGAAATATTGTACTTTTTACTATTTACTTTTATTTGGCATTTATAGTTACTTGTTAGGGGGACGAGCGATATTATTCATATAAAACTTGCACTCAGTTGTCACTTTATCAGGTGCACCTGTACAATCAAATGCAATACAAGACAACAGCTCCACCTTCAAACTGTACCTTTACAATGCTTATAATTCAGATAATAAGAGGCAGATCGTGGTAATGGTTGAGGTATGATAGTCTGGGAACTAAAACACTTTAGCTGGTTACTTGTCATTGAAGAAGCTTTCAGGAGACTTGGATGTCTTACAAAGAAGCATTTATCTGGCGGTTACATCCTGTCGAGGAGACACTGTACAAGACGTCCCAGATTCAATATGCATCCAAATAAGGTTATTCTTCACCCAGCTAAAGTTGTGTGAAGATTTTATTTGGTATTAGATTCTAAACAAGGAACTATGTTAACGTAAATCACATCGTATGTCAGGTGTTATTCAGAGGAGACAGTATATCAGAGTGGAGTCTGGGGCAAAGTGTAGCCACAACCTTGGTTTACTGGGAGACAGTGACAGTCTCGCCTTATCACTCCAACCAGCCATCCTTGGAGACAGAGACCTCAGTAGTTGGCTGTCTGACAGAGACAGCTTTTAGGTTTACAGGTGACCCAAATGTGACCTGGCGACCACTGTGTCACATTACCTTTTAGCCGAAAGAAGGAAAATGTAAATCACCTCGGCCTCTCTCCGCTGCATTTCTTTGGGTGTACACTCTGGCTTGATTGAATATGTCAGTCAAAACACTGTAAAGTCCTCGTCCATAACACCATCTGTACTTTTGGGATGCCATTTTCGCTGTTGGAAATGCCGCTAGTTTGCAATACAAGTGAGCAAGCCTGTTGCTCTTCCTTGCCCCCGACTACGTCACTGTACAATGACTGTTCTGGTGCTGGAAGAACAACAGATTTTGCAACAGTGCAGTTGTTTTTCACACTATATCTATTGAAAATCAGCAAAATTGTCCTTTAAGTAAACTATCAGACAGACACTTAATACATCTTAAAACATATGATTTAAAGTTGCAATCTTCTGTGCAATAAGCAATGGTTAATACAGAGGCCTTGTTCAAATGTTAAACTAATAATGTAGGAATAATAACCCCCAAAACATCCTGTCAAGAACATCAGACTATGAATGTGGGTCTGTAGGATCAGTGGAGGAAGAACTGTTCAGATCCTTTAAGTTAAATTAAAGTCCTGCTTTTACTTTGAAGTATTATATGCACAATATACTAAAGTAAAAGTACTCATCATGCAGAATGGCTCCTTTTTGAGGAGCTCACAATACTTCCTCCACCACTGGAAGCCTCTTTAAGTTGAGCCAACGTTTGTTCCAAGTTCACTTACAATGTTTGTCTCTTTTGTTTGATGTGACAGTTAACTCGAAGGTTTGCTGATATGCGCCTGGATATTAAAACAAACAGTGTGTTGAATGCACCGAGGTGTTTACTCAGGGAGCAGCGCTGTTACCATAGAAAAGTGCAGAATAAGCGCGACCACGTGATAAGAGCAAACCGAGTGTAGGTGTGGCAGCCAGATATATATTGGTGCTGTATCTGCAGATGGCTAAAAAGATACTAACCTTTATTTAGATTCGCGTTATTGACCCTTAGACGTCACCCATCCAACACCTGCATCAGGTTAACCTGACATAAACTCATATAGTGATAATCTCTGCTCTGTCTGGGTGTCTGGTGCTTTATCGCTGTCAGGAAGGAGTTTTACAGCCGTTGAGCAACAGACAGTGCTGCTGAGGTGAAGCATGGCACTGCCAGAGAAGGGACAGCAGATGCTGCCAGTGTCTGCCAAGTCTGTGATCACGCAGCCTCATGCTGGCAGGCCGGGTGGAGCAAAGACCTGCCAACCACACAGAGCTTCAAGCAGCCTTTCAACACCAAATGCCTCCCATGACCCAAGATCTGTCGGTCACATTGCACTGAACCCATAAACCCTTGCAACACCGAATCCCTGACTGACATCTGACATCCAAACAATTCTTTATATTCGGGTTCTGACTTTTATAAATCCACAAGCGTCTTGCATAATCTGATTTCTTGTTGCACATGAAAGGTTATTCTCCATTTTAGAACATGGACTTTGAGACAATTTTCTAAACAGCTGCTGCGCATGATGAAACGGGACATCCTCCTCACAACCCTGGAGCCTTTTTGAACCTGCAATGAACTGAGTGCTTGCAGCCATTTGCTCTCAGGTTTCTCAAGACATTAACGTGACTTGGGAAACTTGTGCATGCCGGCAGTCGGGGCTGTATTACAGAATATCAATGTCACGGTTCTAGCCCTTTGAGATTTGTTTGGTTAGAGATTGCAACGGAAAATACAACTTTAAAGCTTAAATCTGAGGAGATAGTCACTCATTTACTGCGAGAAATATCTGTCTAAAGAAATAAAACAGAGCATTCAGCAGCTGAGACAGTTGAAAGTCTAAAGGAATAGTTCAACGCTTATAGAATAATGCTTATTCTTTTCCTGGCGGAGAGTTACATGAGAAGATTGATACCATCTCATATATGTCTGTGAAATACAAAGCCACAGCCACCAGCTGTTTAGCTTATCTTAGCTTAGCTTAGCATTAAGACTGGAAACTGGGGGAAAGAGCTAGCCTGGTTCTGTCTGAATGTAACCTCAAAAACTCACTAATTAACATGATTTATCTCATTTGTCTAATCCACACAACAACTGAAGAATAAAACCCACCTTTTTACGCTGGGTTGTGTGCTGGACTCTTTCTTGGCTGGTTGCCTAGCAACTCTCCAAGCCCAAAAAATAATCTGACACATAACACCCCCGTAAAACAGCTAATTATTGTTTTTACACTTTGGATTTTGTACCGATCAAACAAACAAGATGTAACGTGTTAATGAGTGAGCTTTACTTGGTGAATTTTGTTACCATTTGGACAGAGTCAGGCTAGCTCCCCTTGTTTCTAGTGTTCATGCTAAGCTAAGCTAACTGGCTGCTGGCTGTAGCCTTAGTATTGATACTAAGACATTAATCTTCTCATCCAACTCTTGGCAAGAAAGCTAATAAGCAGATTTCTCAAAATCTTGAGCTTTCAAAAATAAATCAAAAGACTAGTGAATATGCAGATTTGATTGCTGTATTTTATAGATTTCAGATTGATCAGCTTAAAATCTTGAAAGAATAGAAATTTCTATTCACATTTGCTGTCTGGCCAGCTGTCACCATTTTGGTTGACCCAGTTTATCTGAGTGGGATGAGGCACACTGACCAGAACAGCCATTTTGATTTGCAGCCATTTGTATGGCCCTTTGTGAGTGGAAAAAGAGGAGGACCGCAGCCTCGCACCACAGGGCTCACGCAGCACTTTTTATGCAAACTCTTGGCCTCGGCATGCTGCTGGTCAGAGGAGCACCAGTTTGTTTGACCATGTCTGCCCTCCACTCGCTTCCTGGATGCCCTTCATCACACTACAATCTCTTAATCACCACTGTGCCTTTGAGAGAGAGAGAGAGAGAGAGAGAGAGCGAGAGAGAGGGAAAAAAAAACCTTTGCGACCGGATTGGCTGCTCTTGGTGGAGCTGTTGCTAAGGGGAGGGTTTCACTGTGAGATGTGGCAGCTGGTGGGGGCAACCACTCTGAGCAACATATATATCAATTTAATGTTTCATTTATACTCCACTGCCATCATGTTCAACATGACAAAGCTGCAGAAATATGTGACTGATGTCCTCTAAATCTCCTCAAACTCCTACAGAGGTTTTAAAGATCATGTTCTCGGTGCCACCATGGTGCCATAAGTTTATTGTCTCACCAAAATAAAGTCTTATCACTTCTGATGGGTCAATGCACTTTACTGCTTTGCACTGCTTGCACTATTGCAGTTATTATTCCCACCGTTTGATTAATTGACTGTAAACGTCAACAATTTAGATCGCTATGGAAATATATGCATAAAATCCACTAGAGCCATTCAACTTAAGAATTCTGTTTGCAAATCAATCCTTTTCTGGAGGAAAATCAAATAGTTAACATAGATCAAGTACTTACAGGTGTTTGTTAAAAATGTGGTCCTAAATTGCATCTACACTGGAATAAAAACATTAGCTTTACCGCATCCTAAAAGGGCAAACAAGCTACAGGATAATCTTTTCAAATGCTACAAAAAAAAACAAAAAAAAAAACATTACAGCTGATTTGCGTTTCAGCACAACTGCCTATTGCATAAAACAGATGTGAAATGATGTCGAGTGATTAAGTTAACAAATTCTGCTTGAGAGCCATGACCTCTTTTGCAACACTGCTCCATCTTCTCCTTTAGGTAAATCCTCAGTAAAGCACTTTTAAATCCCTTAACACCAACATTACATAAACCTGCTGAACTACAAAAACAGTGAGTCAGAGGTAACTGTTGTAGTTGGCATGTTGCTGCATATCAAAATGCAGCATTGTATGTTCATGCACTGCCTTAGTCACTTAACTTTTAAAAAAAAAAAAAAAAAAAAAGTTTCTGAGCTACGAAGAGGAAGAGACATCAACACCCAACATCCTTCCTGTCAGCAGTGACAAACTAGAGGACGACAATGTCAAGTTTCCAATTATTTATTTCAGTTTTACTGCATTTCTGCTTCAATATAAAATTGCTTTTGAAATATCCAAGGACAAACAAATGAATCATTTCATCATGAACACCTTGATGAACAGTTTAAGCAGTCAGACAATGATGTAGGGGAGGTAACTGAACAGGGCATGACGGTATACAAAAAGTCAAGGCACGCCATGTTACAGTAATACCAAGTGGAAAGATTTAAAACCTCTGCAGGTAAGAGCCCTTCAGCTCAGCATTAAAATCATATTTTACAGGAGGGACAGAATAACCAGCATTCAATTTCTCCTACAGTCAGAAACCTTTTTATTTCACAATCTGGTGACAGATTCATGTTCAAACTTGAAATGACAGATAAGGGGAGGGCAAGTTTCTGCATAAATCAGAGCTGTGCTTCATCTGGACTTTGAGGGTGGGGGTACAGATTCAATAAACCTCCACCGAGCACAAAGTGTCGACCTCTGCATCAAGACGAGGAGGAGGACACGTGCAGGCGTCACTGGTTTCAGGTATGTTTGGTGGTGGGAGGAAGAGGAAGTCGGAGTGTCGCTACTCAGGAGTGAGAAGTCACAAAGTGGTTACCCTGGTCAGTTCACTGTCCATTGAGATCTATTAGGAAGAGATGGAGCCCTTCTCAACACATCCCATTGTGCAAGTCAAGCAGTCCGAGGGAAAAAACGAAAAATGTAGTGACTTCTATCTCATGAAGTTTCCGCCTCCGATTTCTCTCTTGTATCTGTTGGTAAGGTGGTCGGCTTGCAGCGTGAGCTTGGACAGAACGCCAAACAGTCCTCTGAGGTGATAATGAAACTGATGCTCCAGGTCCGAGTTCTCCTCCAGGAGAAGGTCCCCGGTGATGGGCTTCTGCTCCTCCTGCTTCACCGCCATCTCCAGGAAGCTGGCGCCGCTGCTCATCTCCCTCTTCAGCAGACCCCACTCCATGTCGTTCTTTATGGACTTGAGGAGCAGGTAGTGCTCGTACATGTCCCTCTGCTTGTTGGGACACGGTGGTTCCAGATTATTGTTGTTGTTGGGCTCCACCTCGCTGGCCGCCTGCTCCTCCAGCGGCACGTCTCGCAGCAGGCTCGGCACCATGATGGTCTCGTCCATGTTGTTGGCAGCTGCTATGAAGCGGTGCATGACGTTGATGAGGGAGTGCTTGTTGCTGGCGGAGTCGCTGCTGATCTGCATCATTTTGAAGGCTTTAGGGGGTTGGCTTGGTTACAGTGTAGAGCTGGCAGGTGGGGTTTTTAAGGCAGAGCTGCTTGGTGTTTTTAGGAGGTGGCAGATCTGAAGGAGGAAGAGAGGAAACATGAGGATGCAGTAAAAAGGTGTACAAAGATTGCTGCAAAAAAACAAACAAAGCCAAACCCAGGCCTGAAGCGCTCTGAAACACAGGTTTACACACCAACATGGACACAAAGGCACCCAATTCATAACCACACACACACACGTACAGCTAGATTGCTAGAAATCTAATGAAACCGAGGCAGCTTGTTTCTCATCTCCCCCGCAGAGCATTACCAGGCTTCTAGCTTCAAAAGAAAAAAAAGCCTACAATCCATGTCGACTTCTACATGAATAAATCACCTTCATTTTGCCGCATTATAACGCCGGAATCACATCAATATGACCTTGACTTCCTGGTATTAAAAATCCTAGATTCGCTTCAGGAGGCCTTGAATTAAAAAAAAACAAGGATGCGGACTGACCTGAACCACGAGGGAAACCTGAGGAAAGTCTTTCTTGGCGTGCTGGTTGGATAAACCAAGTCTTCTCAGGCTCTGCACACCACCCGCCGGGAAGGAAACTGAAAATTTCCCCAACTGACTGGCGGCTGAACTCTGCTTTTATACCAGGCACGGCGGGTTGGGGGTGGAAGGGGGTGAAAATAAGAAATAAAGTCCGCCCTCCCTGTATTTTTCTACCGAGCCAATTGGCCAGCATGGAGGATGTAGGCGGAGTCACGGAGCATCTGATCCAAAACGGACCAGTGAGACATGAGATCGCAGATGTCAGTCAAATGTATTTGTCCAGGGCTGGTCTGCAATTAGCTGCACCCTATTTACTTCTCATGTTTTCCAGGCCGTTTGTAGCCTGAAGGCAACACTGATGCAAGCTGGCACAGTTGCAGGGGTGCACGTTGTGCGACATGTGTCGGGTTTACCAGGTCTATAGAAATAAAAAAATAAAAATATAATATGAATAAATAAAAATATGAAATAATGCAAGATCCCCCTGTTTAAGTCAAATATAGCTCGTTTTTTCCCCGCTTTTCCCTCCGGAGTCACTGTCACTGTCTCTACAGCTGCCTCAGTTCACGGTTACACAGCACCGCCACCTGCTGGATGAATTATCTCACCACACCGTTCACTGTTTCACATGTCTGGAAATTAACCAGTCAGTCGCTGTACGTTTATAATGACGCTCACTACAATCTTGAATTACTCTGGCGGAGGTGTTGTTCTTACCAGATGACTTCAGTTTGAAAGATGCTCCACTTGTGCACCTTTAAAGTGAAACGATGACACTAATCCTTCACACTGAGCTATCTGCCCTTCAGGTTTATCTGCATGACAGAGAGCAGCAGACACTTTGACATGCAGGAACAGCACTAGTGGATTTAATAAAGTTAATTAATGGTGGCTTACTGGTCTTGTTATGAGTTACACCTGTGATTTTCCTGCTCTGCCAAGTCAACATATCTGCTGTGAGACAGACCAATAGGGAGTGGCTAACTAAACCTTTTCCCAGGTTGCAAATGTCTGAGTTGAATAATTTATTTTAATAGTCTTTAGAAGTGTGTGGAGGACCAATTATCCATTCATTTACAGGGGGAAAAAAGGCAAAGATCAACGCCAAGTCTAGAAAAACACAATCTTCTCTCTTTTATTGAGTTTCCCGATTCACTGGCGACGCTTTGGTGGATCCCAACACGGCTTCTGTATACAAGGACACATACAGCTTTAGATATTTGCATTAATTTACTGTATTTCCCCCCCATTTTTTTTAAAGGAGTCAGGCCTTAAAAAAACCATCTTCCAATAGTATTAAAAGTAACAAAAATTCTTATCAGTAACTAGATATCTACAATGCGGCTAATACAGTTTGAAGATGGAAAATCAATCCATCTCCAAGCCTCCAAAATACCTTACTAACCAGAGACTTTCAGGTTAATTTACATGCTATTTGCAGTGTGTGATACTTCAGCATTACAGAGTGGTACAGCGCTCATCACACAGTGCAGGCAGTGAACCTGTCTGGGTACAGACGCTATTTTAGACTTTCAGTGTGGGTTGTCAGGCAACGCAGTTATATTTGGTGGTATTAAAGAAAAGTACAACTTGAAGAGTGCACACATGCAATGTTCACAGGTTTATGTCAATTATTTTAACTACTGAACATAAAACTTGAAATCAGAAACTGATGTTGTGATACAGTCAGAAATCCTCCGTTTCATAACTTACTTTTGGGTTCATATTACCCAAAATGCATCTGTTACATCTCCTTTTCAAAGCCATCATTTCAGTGCTCTCTCTCCAGCTGGACAATGTGTGAACTCTGGTTGACGGATCGGGCTCTAGATTAGTATAATCCTCACTTGTTTCAAAGTCTGCCGAAAAGTGACTGAGCGTTTCTGAGCTCGGTATGAACTTCTTCTGATTGCACTTCTCACACATCGTCACATTATTTGAATTTTACATGCAATTATTCGGTCAAATAATTCACGTGTGCCAGGAGAAATATTATAATAATATTGCTGATGTTAAATTAAAATCAGCCCTGCATATTGAGAAACTAAATGCCTTCCACATCTTGTATTTTGCATGGATCCCTCACAAGGCCCCAAATAACTTGAGTCATGTTTTGTCTGCCAAAATATTTTCTTTTTGCATCTCTTCAGATGAATGTAGAAGCAAACAGCTGTGGGACAGCACGCATCCTGAGCATGCATGCTGTTAAAGATATTGGATTTCATCTTTATTTTAATTTTTTTCTTCCAAGTGTTTCACATGCATCCACAAAAGAATAAACAACAATTTAACACTGTGATACGAAGTTGGCTGGGCGACTGTGGTTGGCACACATGAACGCTGGCTTTCAACAATACTGGCCTACAGAATCAGTACGGTTCATTTTACTGTAAATGACACACTTGATTTCAGGCTGGTGACCTCCTGTCCATCTCTCAGGCGTTTACAGGTTTCACACACAGAAATTCACTTAGTGTTGCAGAGAAGTTTAACATTTATCAGCTTATTGTCTAGATTTCATCTGCTCAGCTACAGACTAATTTATAGCAAAATTACAAAATAAGGCAGCTGCAATATACAAAGACACAACAAATGGAAATGTTGACAATTGGTAGAGTTAATTAACTCAAATCTATGTAATGACATCTATGCTTAATGGAAATCCATAATTAAATCTCAGGTATAACAAATGATCCCCAAAATGTCCAGGTCCCTTTTTATTTTTGGTCAAACTACACTGCAGATAATGTCCCTTTAACATCATTCCCTTCTGCTCGTTTGTCATTGGTGAGACTGAATAAAAGAAGAGTTTTTCCCTCTCTAAAATAATATCAACTAACACAAAACACATTATTAAAATCACAGGAGATTCTTTCAACTCAATTTGCATCAGGAGCTGCCCGTCAGTAACCTGCAAAGACAGGCAGAAAACATGTCAGACACGTCGTCTTTGCATCTGAACGTCGGATCATTAATTCACTGCTGCAGCTTCTTGGGCGACAGAGTTTCACAATAAAAAGTCTCACCTGTGGACGGTCGCTGTTAGACCATCTCATACTGGTTGTTGGTTATGTATCGAGACAAGCAGCAGGACAGGAAGATCCCAATGAGCTGAGACAAAACACACAAAACAAAGACATTTAATACACAACAAATGTTCTTCTTGGATGAAAGGAAAACTATGTTTGTTACCACCTGGATTGTATAGTTTTGCTCTCTTTTCTATTTCCCGCTATCTGACGCAGCTGTACAGAAGGGGGCATGGAGGGACCGCATCACGGGCTATAAATAACCGTCCACACAAACTATATCGTCTAAACAACGTTTTCAAAGCGAAAACAAAGTTGAAGTTATTACCTGCTGTCTGTCTGATTTGATTCTGCACAAAGACTATCTGGTTCAACTTTGACCTGCTGTACTTTGTTTTATAATGTGATGATTGATTATAATCAACATATTAGTGTGGTCACGTTTGTTTTTACAGGCATATTATCTAGGCTTTTAAAACCACTCTCTTGTTCACTACTACCTAAGTAGTAGACACTTCATAGTCTATAGTGAGCAGTAAATTGAGATTTTGGACATGCATGGATCATTGACGTGGGGGTACTATGTATTGCATAAATTTCACACTCAGAATTCATTTTTGTTTGTCTGGCTGCTCTGTTATTTTAATTATTTATTGGTTTATTTAAACAGGGACGATGCACATTAATAGAGTTAGCCAGAAGGTTAATTTTCAGATGTGACAAAGTCATCTGTCCAGACGATCCCCAGATCTCAACGAAGGAACGTGGGGGTAAAGCGTTTCTGTAACTAATGGGAATTCCACAAAAACAAGAAACAATGTTGGGAAAACAAAATGTGCTTTAAACCTCCAGAAGAACAGCGCTGCCCCATTTGTTTGGAGACAAAGTATATGAAAGAACAACATGTGACGTACCTGGAAGAACGCAATCCCAAAAGAGATCCCCGCAATGATTCCCAGGTTGGCCTCCATCGTGTTGGTCACCCGTGAGAAGCAGCCCTACATGGCAGGAAAACAAAGATTTATAGAGGGGATTTTAAAGCTTTCTGCAAACACAGTCGGACAGATTTTGACTGATTACCCTGCTTGTTCCTGCATTTGAAAACTGATTTAAAACTACACAAATATTTAGTGGTGGTGCAGGCAGTGAACTCACCGTTGTGTACACCTCTTTCTCAGCCTTGTCGAGGTTTTTCAGGGTCTCTGGTGAGCAGTTGGTGTTGTCTTTACAGCAGCTGGTAGGGATGCCCTTCTCTTTAAAGTAAGCCGTTTGATTCCAGTCGGTGTAGTTTGTCACCCCACAGCAATGCAACTATATGGAAACAAAATTAATACAAACATTGTAACAAATGTCTTTATGCAACAGACAAGTGGGTCAAAAAGTGTTTTTTGATATCGGTTTTCTCGCCACAACAGATTGAGTGATGTCACTGCAGATGTTTTGGATCACCTATTGGGAAAACACCTGCAGTGAAGTTTACACCCACAGAGAGCAGTACAGCAGCGCCTCTCTGCTCTCCGTAGTTTAGTGGCCCTTTTAAAATGTTCTTATATAAACAAGAGTTCTTTGGTTTGCACAGTGAGTCACAAACAAAGTCAGATAAGAGTAACACCATTAGTGTAATGAAAACCTCCCACTCACAGTCCTCTGGATGGCGTCAACTGCAATGCTGCTGCTGTCTGTGCTGTTGTATGACAGCACAGCGTTTTTATAGGCGACGCCTAACTTGGCCTTGATCTGGTGAATTCAAAACAAAATAGATTATATATTTTTAGTGAGCTGATGTGATCCATTTTTTAAATGTTTTAATGGATGAGTAACTCACCTCATGTCTGAAGATGAATCCTGAGACACCGGCCACGAGCTCAGCCAGGAACACCAAGGTCAAAAACATGGCGTACTGAAGGAAGCATGAAAAGAAATCTATTAAGCATGGCCACATCTGAAGGGAATATTTCAGGGAACTTTCTGCACCTTCACTGACCAGTTTGAGCATCCATGGGCTGCCGCGGCATGTAGCGAAGCAGCCGAACAGTCCGAAAATAACGATGGTGGCTCCAGTCCCGATGAGGACATATGGTGCATTGGTGCTCTCCTCAGAGGCCAGGGAGAAATAGGCCTCCAGGCTCACCTTCCCCCACACCCCGACGGCCAGCAGGATCACGCCTGTGAACTGAAGAACACAGCAGGGCGAGTCAGCTCCAGCATCAAAGAGCCAGAGAGAGAGAGATGAGCAGGTTTTAAGGGCCGTCTCTGACACAAGACCTAAGATTAAAGGCTCAAAACCACTCTGTCAATTACACTCTGGTATGGTGTGTAGGTTTTGCTTCCAGTGATTTTAAGTAACAAAGAATAACAAACAAACAAAGAAATGAAGAATAACTTCATGTTTAACAGCTCAAATAAAAAAAGTGAACAGGGAGGATACAAGATTTGATCAGATTTGTTGCGGATATTTTTACAAACTTGGAACTGGTTCCGAAATTAAACCAAACTCGAAATCGGATGTAAAACTGTAAGGAAAGAAAATAAATCTGCCACAATTTTGATAATCTAATCATTTATTTGTCAAGCAAGAATGTCAAACATTTGCTGAATTTGATGCTTTTCTTCATACACAACACTTTATGTACATTTGATATCTTTCGACAAAACAAGCCATTTGAAGACGACACTTTGGACTCTGGGAACTTGTGATGCCATCACTCACTATTTCAGTCAAATAAATAAATAATTCAATAAGTAAATAAAGGCAAGGCTTTGGCCGTGATAGACCAGTGATCTCCACTGAATCAGGCAAATACCAGGGAATCTTTTAATGAAGACCCATGATGTGCTGAATCCAGAAAAAACACAATTTCTCTTATTGATTTCTTTTGTTAAATCCACTGTTCTCAGGGGAGGAAATGCAGATGAAAAGAAGCAGATGAATAAGAGAGGAATACTAGAGCTCTAACACATGATACATATTAAGTAAAACGGGATATAGCCTCTAATATTGTCCACAATCACCATATATTTGATATCCTCTCTTTCTGTCAGTCGTAAGATGCATGCTTCATATGCTGCAGATTATTTATTTACCCGTCAACATTTTAGCATAAAACACACCTGGGATATCCCACTAGCCCCAGCCTGTAGTTTAATCATCACAGCATCTTTGGCTTTAAGACTGCCCACACAAGTCATTAGCTGGAGGGGAGGCATCAGCTCAACCAGCCAAGAGCAATAAATTGCCAGATAAAAGCACTGACCTGAACTTTGTGTTAGCAGCAGCAGCAGCCTGAGATGGCTGTTTGCTCGGTACAAAGATTAATGGGGGGGGCAAAGATATAAGTGCTCATTTTCTTCTGAAGACAAGCTTATGTTTATATCTTCCTTACACGTAATTAGGGCTGCAAGTAGCAATTACTTTTTATCATCAATTATTCAGCAGGTTATTAAATTATAACATCAATTATTCAGCTAGTTAGTGTCTCGATTTAATTGTTTTATTAACAAAATATCAGAAAATAGTGAAAACGCTTGTTGTAATTTCCCGCAGCCCAAAGTCATGTATTCAAATGTCTTGTTTCATACGCCCAACAGTCCAGACTCCAGAGATATTTGGTTTATTATCATCATGACAAAGAAAAATATCAAATTAAAGCTGCAACGATTAGTCGATTAACTGGCAAGTCGATTGACTAGCAACTATTTTGAGAAGCGCACCTTTTTCAAGTAAAAATACCAAACATTCCCTTGTTCTTGCTTCTCAAGTATGATGACTTGCATATTTTCTTTGTCTTATGTTACAAAAAACTTGAATACCGTGTTGGTAGGACAAAACACAACATCTGAAGACGTTGCCTCAGGCTACAGGAAATTGTACTGACATCACACATTTTTGACATTTTAAAATCAAACAATTAATCTACATCCCACCTGCATCAAATCCTCACATCTGAGAAGCTGGAACGAGCAAATGTTTTGCATTTTTGGATACACTAATGCTCTAATAGTTTCCATGAAGGCAACTTTGTACTAATAATAGAGGAAACAGAGTGTTGATGATAATCTTCCACTTAATTCTAATTAAATGCCAGTCTAACATAGGAGAGATTTTAGTCAATGTACAGTCGATGAGCTGTACATTGAAACTTTCCAAAACTGCCTCACACCAACACAAAACGAGAAGGTGCTGGAAGCAAAAAAAACCCAACAAATTTGGTGCAATGCAATGTTTTGATCTTTTTTCACAGCTGGACCCTGAAAAATATGAACTTTGCCTACAGGCAAGCATACAATCCAACATATATAACGTTTGCAATAATAAAAATGTATAAATATATAATGATTTAAATCAAGCTTTTCTTTAAAGGAAATTCCTATTTTCCCTGTAATAAGTACCAAATTACATAGTCTGTTACATCAGCTGCAACGATTGGTGGACTAGCTGAACAAATTAACAAATTAATCAGCAACTATTTTGATAATTGATTAATTGTTTTGAGTCATATTTATATTTATAAAAAAAATCTGACCAGTTTCAGCTTCTCAAATGCATATATTCTATGCTTTCTTTAGACTTGTATGATAGTAAACTGGGTATCTTTGGGGTTTTGACTGTTTGTTTCGAACATTTTATCGACCAAATTTATCAAGAAAAAAAAATCCACAGATCAAACAGTTAAAGAAGCCTCGCCTTTAATTGCAGCCCCAATTGTATCATAATAAAGTGTTACTGCAGTTTAACCGACTAAAGCGAACACTCGGTTATCAAAACGACTGCCGATTAATTTGCTGCCAATCGATTAATCGAATAATCTAATCTACAAATAATCTTTATGTATAATTAAATTGGATTGTAGAACAACGAGAGATAAAGTGTTATATCTAACCTTCAACGGATAATGTGTCACTTCTGATAACTATACAACGCTGTAGTTAACTGTTAGTTAACTGAAACGTGAAATGTTTCTCTCTACCAGTGACACGGAATAACGTTAGCTAACGGCTGTTTTTAGAACACTAAAACGTTGACAAATGAACATCTGCTCCAACGGTCGGTACATTTTCAACAAGTGGTTCTTTATGTCAACACAAAACCAACTCCACTTTTTACTTGTGGACATTTATTCGACATGTTTAACTCCTAGTGTGTGTGTCCCTGTCGTGATTTAAGGAGACGATGTGGGTTAGTTAGCCGTGTTGGCACCGCCGCCGCTTTTAGCCCATTGTTGCTCCCTTAGCTTGTTGTCCCCCATGTCAGACAAACTCACCCAGAATATGAGGCTGTAGGAGATGAGGAAAGTCTTCAGGCAGGTAATCACTGGCTTCGTCTGAAGCCGTCGAGACGGCGGCGACATGGTGGTGTTGTTTTTTATATTTACTTTAAGCTGAAAAAGAGGGAGAAAAGTTCACTTCACAGCGCCCTGGAGGCGAGAGGGGAGAAAAAACTTCGGGCATAAATCCAAGAAGAGAGAGGGGGAAGTGTCGTCACTAACCCAGATTCACTTTCCTGATGGGATGAAAACAGCCTTCCACCCTCCAGACCAGCGTCAAGTCCGCAGCAACATCCAACACATGTCACCGTCACATACACTTCAGAATAAAACACTGCCTGCGTTACTTTTCAACGGACTCCACTCATTTTCTTGCAAAACTGTCTCGTCAGAGGTGGAGGAAGCACACATCTGCTGCTTCAGTAAAAGTAGCAATACCACTGCGTAGAAATATGAGTACAAGTAAAAATCATGCATTCAAACACTAATCTGTGAATCACTTTAATGTTGCAGCTGATTAAGGTGGGGCTATTTTTACTAGGCCTACATATGCTGCTTCCACCAAGGGATCAATAAAGTCGTATCTTTATCAGTGATAATACATCATAATTTCTTTGCATTTTGCATTAATCTGAATTTGCAAACTAACTAGTAACTAAAGCTGTCAAATGAATGTAGTGGAGCAGATGTATAAAGCAGCAATAAATGGAAATGCTCAAGTAAAGTACAAGTACCTCAAAATAAAGTACAATACTTGACTAAATGTACTTTCCACCACTGTGTCTCATTATATGTTAATGTAAATCCTCAAAACACAGCTGTGGAGGCCAACAGTTTAGCTTGATTAAAATGATAAGCCGTACCATCTCCTGATGTTTCTATCTTACAATTTTGACTTTAAATACGACTTAGTAATCTAATTGATTTTAACCTCCTAAGAAAAATTATGAGCTGATAAGTTATTTTTGACGTTGTATCTCGTCTTAACAAAAGTATGTTTATTTTTAATTCGTAACATTTTTTTTCTTTTCTTGGTTAAAGTGGGCTTCCTTTTATAGTCCCAGTTTCCAGCAAATTTTGTTTTCTTTAACTTGATAAAATGCATGCTTTTATTTTGAAGGCAGCAGCGTTATTTCCGGTCTCACGCTGTCTCACTTTATAAGTAAAGGCTTCGCTCCTTTTGGTGATGTGACACACTTGGATGGGCTAAATTACATCAGCTGGTAAATATAATTACCATAACATGGCGCTCATAAGATTTTTTTTTTTAAATCTAATTTCCACTCAAATTACATCTGTTAGGCTTCCTGTGGGACACATGTAACCAAATCACACGCGACGACACTCACAACAACACATTATATTAAATCCTACAAGTGGACACTAGAAATATTACAACAAACCTGTGTGGCGTATTTTAACTTTGTAAACTTGTTTTCGGAAAGTGCAATATAAATAAACGATATTATTAAGTATTATTAGTCTATAATAACTTGGTAATGAGGAGAACATCATTCACAAGGAGGACTATAAAGGACTATATGAGTATCATCATCAGGGGGGATTAATAATGTGTTAAACATTAGTTTAACTGCATTTTCATTTGTTGCCTATAACTTTCTGGGCTTTTGAGCTGTATGAGGGGTGTGGTTTAGTAAAATGTCTCAATCATCATGCTTAATACAGCGGTGGGAGGAAACACACCAACATGAGGGGTCCGATAGCGCCACCAAGTGGTTTTGGACTTTGATGATGAACCAGAAGGATCCTTGCTTCACAAAAACTGCGGAGGCTCTGGTGCGACGGGAGCGCCTCTTGTCCTCAGCGGGGATAATTCCGTTTTTTTTGGGTGGTTTGTCAAACTAGTTGTGAACTTTCCCTGTTTTATCATTTTGTCCGCTTTTTTTGTTGGACTCTGGGATCTGAACCACGCTGCGCAAAAAACTTTTTTCCCCCCACAGGAGTGTCATCTTTGCGTTTCTGACATGCCCCTCAGCCGCTCTGCTGTTGTGTTCATTTTCTGCTTCACAGGTGAGTTCACGAGTCTAAACAATAAAAGGTAGGAAACGCATGTCTTTAGTTATTTGTCCGTGTTTGTATGATTTAATTTAAATCAGGCAATGGCGTCAAGATGCCTTTTCATTTTTTGTAAATCATCACTAAAAAGTTGTTAAAAAAAAATCTAATATCATGATTGCTAGAGACAAGTCACTCAAACACACCCACAGGAACAACAGCTGTATTAGATGCAGATGTGCTGAATGTTTGAGGCGACTGGATGAATGCAAATGGTGCCCACTCCTCCCTGCAGGAATGAAGAGCTGGGGATGCAGCTCCTCCTCAACATCTCCCAACATGCAACTGGCCGGAATCCAGTCAAAATGAATTTAGAAAAATAAGCTGTGTGAGCCGCCTTCTTCTTCAGGTGCCCCTCGGCTCGCTGACAGGCAGTTTAATTACAACTGGGCTCCAATCACTGCCTGTTAATTACTGAGGAGCCCCCCCCCTCCTCTGGGCCAAGTGTGCTAAAGCCTTCATTTAATCCTGCAGGATAATCACATGACCTGAGATCCACCTCGAAGCATGAGCTCAGGTGATACTGCAGAGCGATTGAAAGGATGCTGGTCATTATCTCACCTTTGTCATTAGAGATAGATGAAGCCTTTTATAACTCAGACAGAGTGCACACCTTCCTCTGGTGTGACTCATCCCTGCCCAGCAGTGTGAGTGCTGCGTGATGCACAGTGTGTGTGTGTGTGTGTGTATGTGTCAGCGTCTTGGTATTCTGCAGCCTCAAAGAAGTATTCAGATCCTTTACTTGAGTAAAAGTACCAGTGCAAGTCCTGTATTAAAGCCCTACTTAAGTATTATCAGCTAAATGTACTTTAAGTGTCAAAAATTAAAGTACTAGTTCTGCAGAATAATGGCCCCTGTGACTGATACTAGATATTAGATATTAGATTGTTAATACTGATGCATCAATATATAATTAGCATTTTACTGTTGTAGCTGCTGGAAATGGAGCTAGTTTTTAACTACTTACCTAGGGGTCGGGCCCCTCCGAAGGCTCACTCAATAGTTGTTCTGATACACAAATGTGTATTACATTTTTGGATTATTCTCTAATGTTTGCTTTTTTGTGTGAATTAATAGATAATTGTACCTCTTTGGGCCTCGAACAGTTATTGAGATGAAACTACGTGAGAAGTTTAGAGTGGAAATGTCTCTTTGGTGGAACAGCTGACAACTCAAAGACTTCTGAGACATGTCAAGGGGTCCCAAGACAGAGCTGCAACAATTAGTCGATTAATCGATTGACAGAAAATTCACTGGCAACTATTTAGATAATCAAATGATCGTTGTTTCATTTTTTAAGCAAATAATTTAATCTGGATTTGATGCTTTTCTTTGTTGATAGATGATAATGATAATAAACTGGAGATCTTTGTAGTTTCGTTGTAGGTCTTTAACAATGTGTTGGATTTTATAAGTTTATCGTACTGTATGTAAAATTTGAAAAGTAACTAGTGACTATAGCTGTCAGTAAAATGCAGTGGAGTAAAAACTACACTATTTCCCTCTGAAATGTAGGTGAGTACAAGCATAAAGTAGCATAAAATGGCCAAGTAAAGTACAAGTACCTCAAAGTTATACTTAGGTAGAGCACTTGAGTAAATGTACTTGGTTATTTTTCAGCACTGCAGTAGTTTTAGCTGCATGGAATTAAAAATATTTTTTTTACTGCCATATGCATGATGAGTGCATGTCACCAGAAGTAATGTCTGTCTCTACTTGAGCCCTGCAGTTTATTTCCTCTGTGACTAACTCTCTGTAAGTGGGGGGGTTGGGAAATATTAGTCTGGGGAAGTGTTGCTGAGTGGAACATCGGGCTCATTACGAGGAAAAATGCTGACTACATGTTTAATCCGCACATGGCTGGAAGAATCTGAAGCAGCTTCCAGAGTAGGGAAGTTTAATGTGAGGCTTCATTATTATTAGAAACTGTGTTGAAGTGAACTTTATGTGCCAGAAAACAGAAGCAAAGGAAGCAAAGTACAGGAACTGACTCGAGATGGGGGGGTGGAGGTTGACAGACTGGAAAGTTTGGCACTCAGTTCTAAACATGGAGTCATTTTTGGGATTTCCAAAGGGATAATGTGCCTGAACCACAACTGCTGAGAGAGGAGGATAACAGTGAAAAGGATTTATTGTGCAGAAAGACAAAAATCAGAATGAATGCCATAGTAATGTACGCAAGCCCTTCTGCTGAGTGCATGAAAAGATATGAGTAAGAGGCACGATCTCCAAGTGAGTAATGAAAACATGCTGTTTGTCCTAATCTGTGGTGAAGTTATTGTCGAGTTAAAAGGCCTGAAAACACGACAACATAAAGTCTAACATCCTCTCTCTGCGCTTCATATCTCCGTTCATTTCTGTCCCTTCAAAAAAAGCAACATAATATTTATTTGCAAGACATTTGCAAGATTTCCATGTTCTCTGACCCTGCTCGCAGGCGTTTTTTCCATTAGCATCACTGATCGCAAATCCAGGTGTGTGTGGACTGGAATGTTATTGAGCTCCTGTTAAAGGAAACCTGAAAGGAAGTTACGGAAAAGAGATTGTGTGGGGAGAATCAATTGCATGCCAGACTGCCTCTGTTTGACCTATATATATAACACTCAGATATACAGAAGCTCAATCAGTCACAATGTTTGACTGATCTGAGAACAGTGTTTGGCATCTGACATCTTGGTCACATGTTAAAGGTTTGTTTTGTGTTTCCAGCTGCCTGTGGGACCACAGTAGAAGACAGCTACAGTGACTTTGCAGAAGAAGACAACACTCCGCAACTAGACTATAAAAGTGCGTATAAAAACACACACACAGACACACACACACACACACACACACACACAGACACAGACACACACACACACACACACACACACACACACACAGACACACACACACACACTCAGAGATTCTGCTATTACATATTACCGTGTGGTTGCTCTGGAATCCAAGTATAAGAAGCTTTGCCATAATGCCTGTATAAATGTTTATGTTAAGAAGATAAATTAATGTAATGTGTTATGGAGACATAACGTTTTAGAGGATGATGCTAATCATTGATTAAGTAATTCTCCTGGCATTACCTCTATTTTGCTTATATGCTCATATTCTGATTGTCACCAATTTGAAACCTATTATTGCAATTCAATTAACTAAACTTATAAAATAAAATAAAATATTGTGAGAATGAATTAGGGTGCTCTGGGTCAAACTCCTCTGGATGTGTTAGGTGTAAATCAGTGATCAGGACATGTATCAGTGTGATGGAGTCATGTATTTTATTTGTTGGATAACCCCAAAGCAGACATTTATACTCCAATAATATCCAATAACTATTTCTCAATTGATTTTCCGGAATATTTATTACATCACGATATAAGGGTTAGAGGTTAGGATTACTTCAGTACCCTGCTTTCTACCATTAGTGCTTCACACAGATTTGGTTACTCTTTAAACGCAGACCCATACTGGTGTCATTCTCCGGGTGTGACCAATGGGGAGGTGACCTGTCAGTCCCCTCGAGGCCCGGCCTACCGGAGCACGTTGGGCACCCGCTGTGAGATGAACTGCGATCGAGGATACCGACTGGTGGGAAAGAGGTCAATTCAGTGCCTCGCCAACCGCCGCTGGTCTGGGACTGCTTACTGCCGCAGTATGTGGAAGTTGAGATTTTAAAATCTCTTTTTAAAATTATATTCAACAAATCCCATGAAAAGACCAAAACCAACAATGAATTGATCCTACTAACAAGTGTTGTCCGTGTAGCCAAAACCTGGGCACTGTCGTTCATTTTGAGTCGATAGCACATGCACCTTCCTGCTGCTGTAAGATCTCAATAGCTTGCAAAACGTGTATTAATCCGCTGCTGAAAGTAGTCCCCATCAAATGCAGCTTTTTTACTAGTGTTTGAGTAACATTTGCTAAAACCTACAGTGCCCAGTTGTTTCAGGAAATTATTTAGCCTTTTTTTAAAAATGAAAGTATTACCTTATGACCTGCTTTTAAAGATTTACATCTTCAGTAGCAATAAATGGGCTTGGAGATTGAATTCAACAGATTTTGGTCTTTCAGGGGATTTGGTGACAATAACAAAAGTATAGCACATCTCTATCCTGAGGTATACACTGATTCTGTGATTGTTTTGACCTCTACACTCAACATACTGGATGTCTGTGTGCTGATGTTCCTTCAGAGATGCGTTGCCATGTGCTGCCTCTCATTCCACATGGCAGATACAGCTGCACTCAAGGCTTTGTCGTGGACTCCAGGTGTGACTTCACCTGCGACCCCGGCTATCGCATCGAGGGGCAACACTCACGCACCTGTCAGCATGGGGGGTCATGGAGCGGAGGACAGCCGGACTGCACAGGTACATGTTATTATTACTAAATTCAGGCCATCTGTGTTGCTGTTCTTTCATGAGCCCAGATCCCCATGTGTCCAGTCTCACAGTCACACGAAAACAAGCACATTTCCTGCTCGCTGTTCTTTGGACTGAATCCAGATCTGCAGTCTTTCAGTCCTCATGTTCTGCTCTGTTTGACTATCCAAAAACAACGTAGCCATTTAAATGACTTTCCTTCCTGCAGAATCTCCAATATTGTTGTAAATTTCCAACTGTTTACTTCAGATACTGATCCTCCAAAGATCAAGTGTCCTCCGTCCAGACTCAAGGTCGCAGAGCCTGGAAAACTCACTGCTATGGTGACCTGGGACCCTCCCACTGCCAAGGATACTGCTGACAAATCGCTCGAGTATGTCACTCCTTTCCTTTGCTTCCCTTTCCTGCTCACTTTAAAATGGAATTAAACATTGGCCTTTTACTGTGCTCGTCTCTCTGCAGTGTAATACTAGTAGGCCAGGAGCCAGGCTCTGACTTTAAAGAGGGCGCAAGCATTATCCGCTACAAAGTGTACGATCAAGCCAGGAACAGAGCTGCCTGCAAGTTTATTGTACGTGTTGAGGGTAAGCTGCCAAACCTTCATTTTTAAACTCATGAAATGAGTTACATTATACTACACACTAACTTGAAGACAGCATTATAACTTACAGGATTGGATTTCTTATTTCCACTGTGTTCTCCCTCCAGTGAGAAGATGTCCGGATCTACCTCCACCTCTGCACGGCTACCTCACCTGCTCCTCTGCTGGGAATAACTATGGCGC
Source organism: Enoplosus armatus (assembly GCF_043641665.1). NCBI lineage: Eukaryota > Metazoa > Chordata > Actinopteri > Centrarchiformes > Enoplosidae > Enoplosus > Enoplosus armatus. Next base: position 15,740,819 of record NC_092189.1, read on the forward strand.
AACTTGTGAATACCACTGTGACGGAGGGTATGAACGGAGAGGCATATCTAGTCGTGTCTGCCAGTTCAACCGCAGCTGGGGCGGAGGACCTGCTGAGTGTGTTCGTGAGTCTGCATGCTTATGAATCTACCACATATACATAATAATATACGTGTGTGAGTGGGTATAAATGCAGGGTGCAATTGTGACCTTGTGTGTTTGTAGCAATGGAGATTAAATCAGATGTAAAGACGGCCTCCGCTCTCCTGGATCAGTTCTATGAAAAGAGGAGGCTGCTGATCATGTCTGCGCCCAACATATCTGACCCAGACTACCAACTGCAGAACATCATGATACAAGTGAGGAAACTTTTTGCTGCTGGTGACTTTGCATGAATCTCAGCCCCCAAAAAAAGACAGTTTCTCAAAATCAGTTTTCCTTGTTTCAACCAGAAATCCGACTGTGGATTAGACCTGCGACATGTAACCCTGATCGAGCTCCTGGGCTCCCCGCCTCGTGAGACGGGTCGCATTAAAGAAAGTCTGCTCAACTCTGAAGTCATCGAGGGTTTGAGGTAATAGTGAGATACTGCATCACTTAGTTATTGAGCACTTTATTTAAATGCCAGGAGCCTCCTCATAAAAAGGGAGCCTCTGTTAGTTTGACTTTAAAAGGAAAAAAATCCGCTCGGAAGATTAACACTGTTAGAAATAGCAGTGTAATAATTCCAGGGTGGCAGTAATGGCATTTTGACAGGACTGACAGAACAACATCAATAGTAAACATCTGGCTTCCCAGAATCAATGAGGAAGAGATTCTTTTGAAGTTAATTTTGCACCAGACACAGACCCAGGCATCTAATTCAAGAGCCAAAGATATAGATTTTTCCACTAACGGTGCAATTTGAGTAAGGGGCACTGCTCACTTTTTCCAGACTGGAAAATCTTCTGAACTTTAAGTCTCTCCACTGACACACAAATCCCACAGCTGAGTGAGGGCAGCATACTGAGGCACATTCTTCTTAGTGTAGTACAAAGCACTCTGGGAAATGTAGGCAATGGGACGTCACTAAGGTAGAAGATGATGACAGATACATTCTTTATCAAAAGGACATCACAATAAATGTAAACAAGAGAGCGTTACAAAGTCATTCCTGCAAAGCCAGAGAATTTAAGATTAAAGCTGCACTAATCAATATTTTAATGTTAATGATAAAGAGACTGTGTATTATAAAAGAGGTTGCTTGTCGTGACGAACACAGAGATTTATCACCCAACTCTGTACAGAGTGTTTTAGTGTCTTTCACTTTTCAGCTTGGTTCACTCTCACCGCTCTCATCAACCTTGTTTCCAGCTGCAGCAGGCAGCTGTTTTTAGTTAAAAAGCTCAGATTAGAAGTACGAGATGGTGAAGTGTTAATAATTTACTTGCTGGTTTGTGTCTCTCTGTAGACAGGCATTCAGAATCTCCAGATCCTACTTCAGCATGGTGCTGCTGGACGAGCTCGGACTGGACCGAGAGCGCTTCATTACCCCGATGGCGTCGGATGAGCTGTTCTCCTACATCGATAGCTTCCTGCTGGATGAAGAGGAACGAGAGAGGCTGGAGCTCCACAGAGACTTCTGTGACTAATTTGATAAACCTCTCTGGTTGCCACGGTGATAAACTCATCAGTATTACAAGATGAGGAAGGACAAACAACCAGAAACCAGGTCCAGAGGGACATTAGGGGGGAAAAGGAGGACAAGAAGGCAGTTCCTCATGTTCAAATGTGATCGCTATACAACACTGAAGTGCTAGCACTGTTTTCTCTATATCACATCATGTGAAAGGCATGGAGGCCAGAAAATGGACATCAAAGCTGCAATATAGCATTAGTACACAAACATTTTGAAACAGACACATAAAATTAGGTTGGATGCGTGATGTGGATTAGTAGTTTTTGTAAACAGTAAATCTGATACTTAATGAGAACTAAACCCGACAACCACTTCTACACTGAGGGACTACTCGAGTGGATAGATCATTTTAAAATGCAGCTGGTATTTTGAGTGTAATACAGAGTTGAGACAATCGAGCATGTCTTTGGTTTGGTTAATTTTTATTGGGGGAACAGAATATTCAAGGCAACCTTGAGGTGAACGCGACTCTGATCACACTCCGATGAGGAGTTAAGAGTTTAAAATCTACATTTATATCTGCAAAGAGACAAATTTAATAAGTTCAAATAAGGCTTTTTATGCAACTTATATAAATATATTTTTACATAATAGTATCAATGTAAAATGAAATGCTATATATTAAGCTAAGCACAATTTGTTGGATGCAACACCAGAACATTTTGTATAATATCAGTTTATAATGAATGGTTTTCCCAGGTATCAGTGTAATTCTGTACACAATTATAAAGAAAAGGGTGACACATGGTGACAATGTTTCTGTGCTGTGCAGGATTTTGAATTGCAATACTATATACAGCATGAATTTCTGAATTTTAAAAACATAAAATGACTGTGGCAGTGCTCTTAAAATAAATCCAGAGTGTAGTGTTGTCATGCTTTGGCACATTTTCACCAGTTACACCAGTCTGCAGTCGGGGGGGGGGGAGGTGATAAAGATGAACTCCATACAGGGAGGCAGGTGTGAGCAGATGTTAAGTGTTCAGCAGGCTAATGAACTGTGTGCCAATCAGCTGTGTGTTGGTTCACTCCAGTAGACAAGCTTCTGGTCCGATAAGCTTATTAATCCACAATCTCATATTTGTCTCAGACCCTGCAGTGTCTCCCCATTTCAGTCTCTGAATTTTTTTTCTAGGGGTCCAGGCCTGTGCTGTCCTCATTTGGCCTTATCCTTCTCCATAGTGGAACGCAGTGGAAGAGTGCCCTCTGCCCACGAGTCGGGGTACTGCATCATCTTGTGCCACAGACTGATCTCCTCTCCAACTGAGTCCATTTCCACTTCCTCTTTTCCTATTTTTACCGTGCCTGCAGGGGTAAAGATTACACAGTGAATGCAAAATGAGTGCAGAGTCTGTTCCTATTAATGATGGCAAATTCCTTTCACTCACTTAATTTCCACACAGGGGAAAGCACATGGAAGCCTTGTAGGTGCTTCTGCAGTAATTTAAAATGAAGTGTGTCTTTCTCACAAAGGCAATTAAGCTTTGACAATAAAACTATTAAAACTAGAAAAGGGTAGATATTTTCTTTTTATGAAGATGAATTAAACTCCAGTGTTATGCCCATGTCAAGCGGTAAGAGCGCAACATAAGAAGTTAAAAGGCTGCCAACCAAGATCTAAACACTGAATTGCGTTTAAAGTGAAATAATTACTGCTATAAAAAGGTGCAATGGTGACAATAAGCTGAAGCAGTATAACTCAGGGTGAACCAAGGTCAACACATCAAACAAAAGAGAATATACCTCCTCAAAAATACCAACTAACCTAAGTGAAACAAAGACATTCATTAAACCCAACTCCCTGAGATAAAGCAAAAACAACTGACCCCTACAGACCACCTTTTCTAAAAAGGTGTACTAGTCCATTTACAACACGATACTCACAGTAAACCAACTAAGGCAATCTATCAATCTGAATTGTGTCTGTTACCTTTTCCAGAGCTGAGGCGGACTCCTCCCAGGAATTCATTGCTCAACAAGGCCTCTCTGTCCCACACAGTCAGCTCCAGACACATTCCCTTCAGCTGCTCCAGAGCCAGCTCCCTATACACAAATGTGTGGTCATAGTGGGGGTTCAGGTTCTTCTTCACAACTGCAGTCTTCCTCTTTGTGGTCTTTGACTTACTTGGGAACAAGTACCTGCAGAACCACAAACGCAGAGTTTGTTTAAAAAGAGAAATGCTTGCATGAAAACAGAGTCAACAGTTTATCACTAACCCTTTAACAAAGCTATCCGAGGTGCCTCCTGGTTTCATTGCCATCAAATTCTTTGCCTCTTTAATTAGGACATGCAGCTCTCCTCCTTCCTCACTCACCGCCTTTTTGCCTGAGGAGAAGAAGACGGACACACTTAGACAATTAAGGTAATGTGTATCAAACGCAGCTAGAGCTCTTCTTTTCATCGTCTTACCTTTAACTTTCTCAGCTGTTGGCTTTTTAGGTGTGATATACTTCAAGCAGATCACCAACTCTCCTTTGTACTGAGCAAAAGCTGAAGCCGGCAGAGAAGAGGCTGCCTGTGTAAGAAAAGTACATTATATTTAGAACACACAAGAAACCCAAACAACAATACAGCAAACATGTCATCCCCACTAACGTGCAGGCTTCTACACTGAAACCTGATTAATACCGGATGGCTGAGGCTGATACAGATGTTGATATTTGAGTGTGGAAAAAAATCCCATAAACAATATACCAACTAATAAACATAGACAACCATATGTACCAAGGGTTCCTTTGAGTTTGGTTATTAGAGTTATTACAAAGAAGTGTGCAGCGGCTGGATATTCCCCGAATAACAATTCAACCTGAATCTGTTTTAAACAGTTAAGAGTTTTCAGCTCGTCAAAATGTCATGGAAACTCACTTGGTATTCATGGTACTTTTGTGTTCTGCAATTTCCTTTTGCACATCTGCCAACAGATATATTGATAGCAATATATCTGTGAGGACCAGGATCTATACTGGTCAGGCTCTACTACCTGCAGCCAATCAATAAGCTTCACCTTGTTTTGATTTGCTTTGAACTTTGTGCCACTCACTCCTTTAAAAACATGCTGAAGTGCAGTGGTGAGAAAATTTCATCAGTTTTGTCAAATATGGCAGACAAAAACACATGTACAAAAAACTAACATTGCAGTTTGTTGGCTTACATGACAGCTTGTCAATATTTGTCAATCAATAACACCTCTGTTGGATAGTTTAAGCTGATGACTGCTGTTCCTCCTCGTTGATGGACACAAATTATTTGGCCTTTTTGGAGCACTTTTGTTAATTTGAAAACTGACTTACAAAGTGTTGATTTCCAGACTTTTGTTTTCTGAGTAGCACTATGGAGCAATATTTTACATGTGGGTCACCTTTTTTTTGATCTCGTGCAAAGGCACAAGTTTGCACATGTACATGGGTGACCTGGTTCTCTCCTGCCAATGGTTTCACACTATTGTGCTGATCCACAGGTGGTGGTAATGCACTACCAAATACAGAAATGTGCCAGCAAGACAGGGAAGAAGAGTGCTAGCTAGTAAACGTATTTGTAAAGAACGCAGGCTTCAAATGTCTTTAAGTCCTTTTCCTTGAAGTGTGTACATTATTTTGTCGACACTGTTACACATGTAATGGACAAACAGACAAAAAAACAAAGATATACATCCTCATTAAAAAAGGTGTTCTGTGGAGTTTTTAACAAGGACGCACAAAAGCAGAGAAAAAGACGACTGACGTAAACAACGCAGGTTTAAAACTTAAAAACTTAAATTAGCTTGGCAAGTGTTTTATGAGGAAGGAAATGCATTCATCATGTTTGTTGACCTCGAGGATTCACATAATGAGTTTTGGTGAGAAACACTGAATGTATACATTTGTTTGTTTACCAGAAAACTCCACAGAGCACCTTTAACACAAAGTTCATCATCATACGGTAAAGACAAATCCAGAGTCTCTGATCTACCTTCGCCATGAGAGCCAAACGGTCCTCGTGCAAGGTGTCGAGGTCTCGGCAGTCCAGAGGGATTTCAACCTCTCCCAAGAAGGTGTTGCGGCTCAGGCGACCATGATGCCAGACTGATATCAACATGGAGCGGGTGCACAGCTGAGAGCGGCTGATGGAGTACTGGTAGAGGAAGATGAGGAAGAGAAGACAGGATGGATCAAAGGCCTATCTCAATACTGACACAGTGGTGGAGAAGTCTTATATAATTTTAATGCTCTGGTGCTGAGGGAGGTTTAAATAAATCATGGAACGTAGATTAAAGCAGAAAATTGATTCAGATTTTATTGGAAGATGCATCTGAAATCTAAATAATTACCTCCTTCCAAACTTTTAAAGAGCAGATCCAAACTCAAAGAGCAATCATGTGTTACAAATTGATTCGCGCGGCTAATTTCCCCTTCACCATTTTTTTAGTCACCGTATTTGAGCTGACTCGACATTGGAAGCCAGGACCGACCAAAATCAATATTTGACGACAGCTATTCTAATCTGCAATGTCAATATCAATCTTAAGGTCTCTGTAGGTGTGGTCATTATTTGCAGCAGGCACGGCGCAAGGTCACTAATCAGGGAGTGTCATTGAATCAACAGGATAAAGTCAACAGTTACAGTAAGAAGGGTGCCAGTTATAAACCATCACCTTCAGTGTTTCTTTGTAGACGGGGTTGGCTGTGTTTCTCTTGATGCTGGTCTTCCTTTTGCTCTGGCGAGATTTGTCAGGGAGTAGATAACATTTGACATAACTGAAACACAAAAACAGAAAATATGTCAAACAGTGTTTCTCCCTTGTACATTGGATACTGGTCTTTTGCTGTATTTCCTGACTAAATGCTATGAAAAATATCTGTTGACATACAGTTTCCTGTGGAGTTCAAGTAATCAGCTCTGGGATGTGAGACTTTGTAAACACAGAAACCTCTTATCTACACTGATCAAAGCTGTGTAAACATCACTGAGGGGTGTGTGTCTGCAGTAGAAAAATGTGTCACAATCAGCACTGCTGCTCAATGTGAGGGCCAAAGTTTGAGCAAACTGTGCGTCAAATGATCTGTTCTACCCAGTGGAGCTTCACATTACAGCTACACTTCGAAAAATAACATTTACGGGTTGGAAAGCTGCCGTGAGACGTCGCCGCAGGCCAGCCCTTGGCACTCCTTGATGAAGACCTGGAGGCTCTGGGTGTGTTCGTCGTAGTTCATGGAGAAGACAATGTCTCCGCTCACGTCCACGCTGTCAAAGTCTCCTGCTTCACTGTAAATACTCATCAGGCTGCCCAGTGTGCTCTGGAGAAACAGACATGTACCTGACCTGAATAAATAATCATTAACAATTCCTGTGTTTCATTAATACCAAATATTGACATTTAGATAATATCTGGACAGACGTGCTCTAAAAAGGCTTAATGCTGCAGATCACAGTGCAATCATACATAATAAATGCTGAAGGGTAAACAGAAAGTGAGTCAGGGACAAACAAACACATTAGCAGAGTTCAGGATAATTCTGTCAATATCTAAATCCAGAGTGACAGCATGAAAGTCATGTTGGCCTCAGCTTTGCGTTCCCCTGAGGCTTTGGTAACTATAGAAACATTTTGCTATCCTTTACACATCAATTTCACACTTCCTATCTTGCTGGAGGATATCCTGAGGTTATAGATGCTCGTTTAGATTATCCAACATCAGTTCTGTTCTGAGAGACATAATGAGTTGCTGTTCAAAGAGCCTTTAGAGGACTAATGCGAGCTGAGAGAAATGTCAATACTTTACCTTTGAGCTACGCAGGCTGGAGGAGCTCGAAGCCATTGTCCTTTTATGAAAACTAACCAAGCTGTCAATATCTTCCTCCTCCTCTCCATCTTCCTGTGGCAATAAAAAGAAACATTTAGAGGGCTGATCATAGACACACAGGGTTTTTGTTGCCGGCCATAATAAGATTTGTGTCATTAAAAAATAAAACAAAAGAAGTCTGGTTTCTCTTTGTGTCATAGATTGACCTGAAACACCAACAGTCTTAAAAAGGTCATTGAGGACAGGCCTTGAACCTCAATAGTCAAGTTAAAAAGAAAAATCAACTATACATAGCAGGTTTTAATGTTAGCTGCTAAAATCAGGGGATGGCCTTCTTTTGAGCTCCTGCATTTGGCTGCGATCACGCAGGAAATAATCCACCACAGAAAAAGACAAAATAACTCAAATATAGCCTCAGCAGACCAGAATTAAACAGAATTAAATGTAGCTACTGAACATGTTTCATTTAGAGCAGTGGTTCTCAAACTTTTTCTGTCATAGTCATGACCCCCTTCAGAAGCTGAAAAAGGTTCATGCCTTGCAACCAGCACTTTTGCTTATTCATGCAACTTCAGGTCTGCTCAACATCCAGTTTTGTGTCCCTATACTGACGTTTTCACATTGTGGTGCCCTCACGGGGGCGAATGTTTTGCCTGCTGAATATGGCAGTGCACTTCCAGGCTTCAGTTGAACAGAACATATTCATGACAAAATAGTATATAAGAGAATCAAAAGTTAGATTTTTTTAAAGCAAACTACGTACCTGTATGTCTAGGCCGGGTACAGAATGACTCCTTTTGCCCATTGAGGCCTCTGATGCGTCAGGTTCATCACGCAGGTCCAGCGTAGATACATACTCTGTTATAAACATGCAGACCAGCAATTAAGCTGCGAAACACATAATGTTTTCATTTGATTCTGGAAGAAAAACAACAGCATTGCACATGGTAACATAAAGATGCTAACCAGGAGGCCTCGGGTCTCGTTTGACACTCTTCTTGAAAAGTCTATCAACATCAAAATCTGGGCTCGAACTGACCGGTTTAACTTCTGGGGCCTGGAGAGAAGCATGGAGTCACAGTCAGAAAAAAGAAGATAAAATGGCTTGAGACAGAAACATGACCATGTCACTTGAAAGCACCTTACAGTGTTAGCTTCTGTGTCGGTGCTAACGCTAACAATATCTACTTTGACTGGGACGGCCGTTCTGGAAACTCTGGATCCTGCTGGGCTGGACAGAACTGAGGGCTCGTCTCTCCTGTGTGATGATACAAATCATTATCAATCACAGCTACAACTTTTTACATTCAAATACATATAAAATAACAATAATAAAATATACAAATATCATTGACATTAGCCTGATACTGGCAACTGAGACATCTCAGCAAGTTTTGCATGCTAGGCTTTACTTTAACCACAAATATCATGACCAGGACTCTTTCATGCACTTTAATAAAGTTATTCATTCATGCACGGACGTTCAGGCAGATCACCTTACTCAGCATGCAAAAAGACAACAGTGTTACAACCAAACTCGATCTTTAACTATGCAATCACAAAGTATAAGGTCACAGGCACAAGAAAACACTTCTCCCCCCTCAGGTTAAGTTTTATTGAAATCTACATATACTGCAATGTTTTAACTGTAAATAACATTTTTGATTTTTAAATTACGTCTCCGCTATAACACTTTTGCAGGCCAACTAATCCAAATGTATTTTTTAATAAAGCATTGTGACTACTTATCTATCTGGTTGTTTAAAGGTCGCTTACTGTAGAAAGTGAGATTTCCATGTCTTTTTTTATTATAAAGCAGGTCTAAGTGATATAGAAATACTAAAAAAACAAAACATTCAGTCCACGGAGAAATGCACACAGCCCGCATTCATTAACTGTGCCTTTAAACGAGCTGTCAGGACTTCTGTATGGTTGTGATGTCACAACTATACAGTCACTGCACTCAGCCACGCCTCCAGCAGTTCATCTGGTCCAGGCACAGCACGCCCACCAAGTACAGGGACGCTCATCAAGCCCCTCAGTCTGTCTGAGTTATTCGACCGCTCTGCTCAGGACTACTCGTCAAGTTTTTGGAGGTTGTTCAGTTTGTCTAAAACGGCTTGTTTCAGACGGAGGGTGAACTGTGATCTGGCAAAGCTACTCTAGTAGAATCCCAGAATACAAATATAGAGCTGCAATGAGCATTATATGGGACATTTAAGGAATTTTAAAACAACTTACAATTTAGTTGATCAACATTCTCCTTTAAAAATGATCTAACCCTGGTCTGGCTGTCTCAGCCTCACACTAGACTAGTCCAGTACCCTGACCAGCTGTGGGGCAGGAGGGTCTAACCCTACACTTCCTGCCTCAAATGTTGCTTTGAAGTTAGCAGGTAGTGTTTGCACCTTTTAGAATAACTACAGAGTGAGTTTACCTTGGTTGTTCAGGGGTCACACGGCCAGACTCCGTCTCAGTTTTACTGCTAATTATACTGGCGTTTTCTGCAGACTCTGTGTCGCTGCGTGTTAGCTTTGACCAAACTTCCTCCTTTGATTCAAATGATTCCCTTGAAGCAAGTGATCCTGTATTCTCGCTTGAATGGCTGTCAAAAGAAAATATACGACAAAAAGGTTGAGATCCTCTTCTAGGTACATTTCTAAAACTGATGTGAAGAACGATTGCGCACCCTTTGTTATCTGTCTGATCTCTCTGCCTGGCCCGAGGCACAGGAGTGGGAGGGTCTGGGTTTATTTCAGTACTTCTCAACAGAATTTCTCCTGTTGTCTCACGCTTCTTCACTGTAACACACAACAAAAGTTAAATCACGCTTCCATGCCAGTTAAACAAAATGTTATCATGTTACTGCAGTTTTGAATATTTCTCTCCTACTTCTGAACAACATTTCTGTGATTGTGAGTATTTCATCGGCCCAGGCTGCGGGCTGTTTACATTCCTGATTGAACAGTTGATACCTACTTCCTCTTCCTGTACTCACACTGAGGCCTCTTTTTCAGGGAAACTCTCACTAAGTCATGTCCAGGCGTTGTAGAGAAACGGTTGACCCTTTGATCGTAGAACCAGTCACCTGTCCTTTTCTTTAGATCCCTGGAATCCAATATAAATAAAATTTCAACTCAATCATCAGTTAAAAGACAATTTGAAAAAGGTCAATGGTAAGCCATGTGCTGTGAGCACTTTAATATTTTATGCTGCTGTTATGATTATTTAAAATAAAAGACATCTATTACAGTCAGCAGCACATGCTACAGTTGGTAATTGTGAGGGACGTTAAATGTATTGACAGGTAGATGTGGGATATATTGGACTTTTGATACAAGTCTCTTTACATACTAATGATACTGGACCTCCTCATTGGCCACATAAACAGTCTGTGAGACCAATAATGATCTCTCATTTGGCACATTTTATATATTTGATGACCAACAGTTTGCAAATTTCATATTTTCTTTCATGTAAAGGAAAATGTATCTAAAATAGTAAAAATTTCAAGATTATAAATTTAAGCACAGAATACTACTTATTAGTGACTTCACTGTAAATAATTTTTTTAAATGACCGTTTACTTTAAAGGATGAGGATTATATGTTTTTTTTATTGTCAACAAATCCCATGAACAGATCAAAACAAACAAAATACTACAAGTATTGTCTGTGTATCCGAAACCTGATATAGTTTATTCCTCTGTGTCGTAGAGCTCCATTGTCATCAAAACTTTTAAACACATTAATGAGCCACTCGGCTGCGCTGGGTGTCATGTCTCTTTATTGCCATGATATCACACACTGTCGTTTATTTTCACTCAATCCCTCATACACTGAACATGTTAATCACAGCACCAAATGTGCATCAATCTACCGCTGAATAGTCTTAAATAGATGCACTATTTACTCCTGTTTGAGTAGCCGTTGCTTACCACTTCAGAGCCCAGCTGTTTTGTAAATTACTTAGCCTTTTCAAAATGAAAGTATATATTTATTACTTTTACACCTTCATTAGGTATGAATGGGCTTGGGGCTTTTCATGGGATTTGTTGTCAATCTGAAAAATATCTAAATCTAAAATTGTTTTGATCCAGACACAATATTTGTAAATACAAAGATTATGGAAAGTTAAAGGAGAGTATAAATGAAACAGTCTCTTACGACTCTTTGGCACACACACTGCACAGCCAGGATCCTTCGGGGAGGGCTGTTCGGCAGTTACGGCACACGTGGTGATTGCACATCTTACACTGGCTGGAGAAAACAGTCAGTCGACTCAGAGGCTCCAGACATCTGCCACAACTACGCTGGCTGTATCTTCCACTGCCACGTTTGGCCCCTTTCCTCTTCACATCCAGCAAATCTGTCTTCAACTTCCTGAGGAAAACAAAAACAACTTTAAAAACTGCCTGTCTGGTCTCTATGTTATTTTAAACACCGTAACCTTTTGGTGTACATGAATTCCCCAGCAAGTGATGACCTCATTTCTACATTTCCCTGTATCACTCTTGACGACACCGAGTTAAATTTCATAAACTTCACTCATTTTTGGGTTTTACATGTACAGTAGCTGGAGAAAGCAGTGGCCAGTCGTCTAAGACAATAACAACAGGAAAGGCACAGAAGTACATCGTACATCTTACTTATGAAATAATGTGCAAGTATTATCAGACAGATTTTAGGATGTATGATGCATCCAAATCAAAGACTGATGCTAATTGATATGGTTGAGGTCAATATTATAATAATAATGTTTTTTATATGTATGTTTTATAACTGAAACTATCAGTTGATTAATCAATTAAAAGAATTTCGGAAGTCAGAAGAAATGCCAAAAATTCACTAGTTCCAGCTTCTGTTCTAGTTCCAAATATGAATAGTGCTGCTTTTCATCATCTTCTTTGATAATAAATGTGTTGGATTGGATTTTGTATCTTTGACTGTTGAAATTGATCATTAGTTGCAGCCTTAATATACATCACAATTTGGCAAATTTTTAAACAAACAAACAAAAAAAAAAATCACACGAAATAATGAAATTGACATTCAATGCAATTAACTGCTTTGCATTACATCACACAAAACTTCATCACAAACGTAAAGCAAAACTCATTTTGTCAGATGAAAAAAGAAAACGATCACATCATCACGAACCAAGTCCTTCGATAAACTGTAATATTAAATTATCTCCCTGCCCTAAATCAAAACAGTGCATGCTGCAACACAAAAATCTGTATATAAAGAAAGGGCTGGTGCCAATAGATACCTGGCTATCACCACTGATATCAAAACTATACTTTTTTCACTACCTTTTAGTTGTCCCCCCCCATTTAGTAAAATATGCCAAACCTCTCAGCGCAGTGTGTAATGTCTTAATACAAGCAAGTGTACAAGGACTTTATGATGTAAATAAACAACATCATTCATTCATTATAAAAGTAAAAATCTGACCAAACTTCTGATGCCAACTTTTGTTACTTGACAGTTTTTTGAATATTTGATTCTATCGACACATATTCAATAAGCAGTTCTACCAGCAACAAGAGTGCTAAACACACAAGACGTACTGTAATAGATACTAAATACCTACATGAACACTTAACAAAAATAAAATTATATTTTAGTTTTAATTAGTAATACCTTGAATTGAATGGATTAGCAACACCATAGATCTTTTGCTACCTTTATCAATGATAAGTGGGGAAAACTAAAATAAGTTAACCATTTAGCACAATTAACAGGAAGTGCTTTCTTCTCACCGCACACGCAGCTCCTCAGCCTGCCTCAGCTCCTCGTCCCGTCGCAGCACCTCCAGGATCAGCTCCTGCTCGGAGTCGGACAGGAAGCCCAGGTTGATCGTGTCAGCAGCCTCGGGCATTGTAACCAAGAACCCTCAGCGCAGGTTAACTGGCTCAGCTCAGTCGCTGTTGCATTGAGAAGAGAGAACAGAACATCAGGGACTGACTGAAAGTGTAATCAACTCTGTTACTGCAGAAACATTTGATTAAAAGCAGACAAAACCTGTATTTTAAAAACAGTTTAAACTTCAAAAAAGCCTCTTGACTTTACTACTGCTGAGCATGTTTTCTATGATCTCATGTAACATACAACAACATAAGCAGAGCTCTGCAGTAAAAAGAGGAACTTAGTGGTCTGATGCCCTGTGGTAATGAAGATACAGGCAGGCAGAAATAGCTGTGTGGTCCAATCAAATGACTAATAGACGATGCAGTGAAGCCTCAGTACAGCAACTTTGAGATGGATCATTTTGTAGTAAAATCTTATGTTCATCAGTCAAACATGATCACCCATGGGAATCTAGATAACCACAAAGCCAACAGAGACTGACCCTTTGACATGTTTTCCATTTCATGAGAGGACAGGAATTAGTCTACAGCTCAAAAACAAGCTTTTGGCCAAACCAAGCATTCCCAAAATGACAAATGACTCATAGGAACCAGGATGCAAGAGGATTTAGAAATCCTAGAGAAGGCCTCTGCCCGGGTGAAAGGTTGTTTTAAATGGGGCAGGCAAAACAACATGAACTTGGCTGTCACGTAGGGTTCCCACCCTCTAAGGATACAGAGAACCGGGTGGAGTTCGGCATCTAGTTTAACCATTTATTTAAGCCCAACATCAAGCTTGTCATCTGTCATGTTCCCATCTGAAACTTTATGCTCCATTTCACTTGCCTCAATGGAAATTAAAGTGGAAAGAGGGGAAAGTGTGCTTGTTCAGGAGCTAATCGGTGGGAACGCTGCAAGTCTAACCTGCATGCACAACCTGAGACCTTTTTTCCTCATTGTTTGAATGCCTGGGGCCAACTATCTGTTGCAAGAGTTTAATAATACCTGCAAGGCAACTTGTCTAGGTAAAGCTTAAAACCTTCAAGGAAATAGCGCATGCGCCTGTGCCAGATGACAGAGAGATACTGCAGGAACTGGAAAAACCTTTTACAAACACTAAACAGAGGATTTTAAAAAAGGGAATTCGTTAAAAAAAAACTAATTGAGCCGAAAATGCGTTGTAGCATAGGTCAGACATGTAGGCTTTTGTAAACGGCAAATGACATTAACAGAATAAATTTGACAACCATGAAACTCCAAGATCACCAAATCTGCGATGAACTGTATAAAAACTGATAAAAATTCAGATTTCAAGAATTACAGATGAGCTGCTAACGGCTGCGACTTCAACGGTCGAACGTTCACGTAAGTTACGTTACCAACTAAAATTTTTAATTAATGCTAACGTTGACGTTACTCCATATCCACTCCATGATGTCTTTAGACAACTGTTTGCCTTCACCCGACCGTAAAAACGATTCACATATTTTACAGCGAGAACAAACAATACGAAACACAGATCATTTAAGAAAACGACACACACCTGTTGTTAAAAGTCGACTTCACCCCGCTACACTGCGTCACTCCGGGCAACAGCGAGATATTCCTGACAGAAAACACAACAGAAACGGTCAAAAGTAGCAGGCGACCGAACAGCGCTTTTTTAAATAATTAAATAGTCGTGTACCTATAAACTGGTTTACTCACTTTCCTTGTCGGCTGTGACCATACCCCTGCCTTCCCCGCTTCTTCTCATTTCCTCCCGTCTGCAAAACTGTTGACTTTGTGCACTTAGTTGGAAGAGTCCCGAGTACCGGAAGATAGGAAAGTTTGCAGCTGACAGGCAGGAGCGCCTCTCCACATTTTCCATGACAGGTGCATTTCCTGCTCTATTTACCACAGAAGGGCCGATCCATTGAAACAGTCCAGTAATTAGCTCTGTTCCCTTTTCATCCACAACAACAGTGACAGTTTCTTTTGAAAGCAATAAAAGCCTTTCAAACTTTGGAACAACGGGAAGTGCAGGGTTTTTACTTTTTTCTTGCCAGTAAACGTGAGAAATGCATTAAATAATTATATACAGTGAGACATTTATTCATTTACTGCTATTTAGAAAAAAGGCACTACAGATGACATGTCTATATAGTTCCTTATTATACACTAGGCCATTATTTATTACCAGGGCGTTTGCAAAGTGGTGGTGGAGCAACATATAGTAAAGCAAATGATCACTCGGCCTATAAAAACTGCCTGTAAGTCTCACCATGGCGTTTCTAGTTTCCATTTATAACACATTTCTACGAGTCAATATGAGGTATTTCTCACAAAAAGTGTCTATTGAGTTTTGGCAAATAGTGCAAAGACACCCCCTGCTACCTCCACAGCAGATACTGATGGGTGGGGAAAAAAAGGGAAAAAAACAAACACATCAATTGTATTAGTAACGTGTTGATCCACCACATGCTGCCAGATCAGCGTCAGTGCTCCTTGGCATTGATTTCTACTGGAAGGATAAACACCATTCATCCAGAAGATATTCCCTTATTTGGGTCCAAACTCTCCCATAGCTGTTCAATTGGGTTCAGACCTGATGACTGTGAAGGCCACATCATATGATTCACATAATTTCCACTCTGTGAGCCCCCCTGTATGTTCAGTTTCTCCACTCATTTATTCAGGGTTTTTTTTTTTTTAAATGAAACTAACCCTACCCCTGTGTAACATTTGTGAGTGTTTTTGCAAAAAATAGCTGTTGCCTCCTGTTCTAAAGATATATTGACAAGGCACAAAAGTACTGTATGTTTATATGATATATATTAAAATTTCTTGAGTACATGAATCCTGTAGTTTACTGCCATAACATTGGAGTTTTATAAGTTTGCATGTTCCTTTGATTACCACTGATGTGAGAGTCAGGAGCAGTGGATGTCAGTCTTCATCTTTTCATTTCAGCACACCACAGGGGGTCTAGGGATCAAACACTGGAGGGAAATTCAGTGAGTACAACACAACAATGAGGTGCCCTTGAGCAAGGCACCTGAACCACCACTTCTCCAGTGGAGCTGCCCATTGGCCAACAGATAAGGCTGTGGTTGTGGTACAGCTTGGCAGCTTCCAGATGTGATTGTAAATTCCATGTGTGAGGTAGGGCATTTCTATAAAAAATAGCATTTGTGCTCAGTGAACCTGCCCTAGATAAATAAAAGTTTATAAAAACACTGCAGCAGCTGTTTTCACTAACCAGCTGGTGGAATGTTTGGTTGCACTGGAAACTTCTGAACCATACAGTTTTCTATTTCTTCTCTAGAATATCTCTTCTGCTCAGGACGGTCTGCACTCCAAGTCCAGCACAATATGGTGAACATGAGGTGCGTATGACTTAACATGTTCGATATGCTGGATGTTTGTTATCCACGGTGTACATGTGATGTCCTTTAAAAGGGAGGCGATGCGGTTTGCTGTGTCATCGGCCCAGGCCTGCCACACCTCTCCGTCAGCTGTCTTCCCAGAAACCCTTTGGGTGGCATCATCAATAGCTGGAATGGCTGCCGTGTTCGGTAATGTTGAGGTAATGTTCTGGTGAATGTGCAAAACGCCACCAGTTGTTCTCTTCAGCAGTCGACAGGCAACAGGCCAGCCGTCCTCAGAGCTCGGTATGAGACCCAGGTTCACTCGGTCAGCGATGTCACACAGCTGGAGCTGGAAAATGTAAATAAAAAAGCTCTTCAATACTGTTAACTAATTTCTTTTTCAGATGCTTTTTACATAGAAGAGATTCTGCTAAAGGCCATGATTTACAATGATTTCACCTGTCAAATATTTGATATTCTGTAAAGGAGATGCAGATTAAAAGGATGGACAATGGGATTTTTAAACCAAGAAACTTGTACTGTGCAAAATGAGATGATGTCTTGAACCACTTTAGAACAACAATTCAAATGTTTCACTGCTGTGATGCCAGAAATGTGCTTGCAATTACACTGGAATTTACAAAGAGAGAAAAACAAAAACAAGACAAACAAACAGACTGCATTTGGAATATGTTAGGTACAAGGTTTCCCTGTCCAACTTCCTGTTACACGCAGAGACCATTGCTAACACTTACACTCCAATTTGAATTGTTCTCTTCATTCTGCAAAAATACCCTCAGGCTTTGAAATCAAGTCTGTCTCTGTCACGTTAATAGTTACGGGAAAAGATAATAACTGTCAAAAATGGCCCAGATAACCACTAAAACTCTGATCATGACAACAGTTTAAAGTATAAAAATCACATAGAAAGACACAAAACAATTCAATATTCATCACACTGAGTTGAGGGGTAACAAGTGTGATATACATAAGGTATATTTCAAATATATATATATTATATAATATTTATAAATATATAATTTCATACATCATTATGCCAATGTTTTGAAATAAAATTTGCTTAGCAAAATATCACATTATCATTGCATCATTAACATTATTTTATTTAATCGTTGTGATATTAACTCAGCAATACCAGTTGATTGAACCTTTATTGGTTCTGTTTTGTGCAGATAACAGAAAAATCCTGAGGTTCCAATAGTTGCTGCCATGATTTTCAGTGGAGATGGGAACTAATAACCACTAGAGGGCATAAGTCAACACTTTCACCCCTGTGGCGAAGTATCCAATTAAGACAGAGCTAATATTGTACTTGTGTGTAAACAATACATGTCACATCAGCAGTATGTGGATGCATATGAAAACACATTACTTGTCGGTTGTCTCCTTGGTGAACAGTGCAGCGGTCAGACACCCCGTTTGCCACAAGGTTTTTCTGTAAAGCTTCAACTGCGTCAGGGTTCCACTCACAGGCGTGAACATGACGGGCCCCCGCGTGCGCCAGATATGGGAGAGTGAAGTATCCAATACCTGACACAAGATACAGTTGTGATAGTTACACACTCAACATCCATATCATAATTCAGATTATGTTTAATTATTACTGAAGAGTAAAAGGATTAGATGCAATAGAAGGAACAGAAGACACAGTACTATTATTTTTTTTACTTAAACATCACCACTGTAAAAACCTGTCACACATTGACAGTTATCCCACCTGCAAATAAATCCACCACAGTCTCCCCTCTGCAGTCAAATCCTGCCACCCGGAGCTTCTCTGTTATGTTTCCAGCTGAGAACATACATTTGGTAACATCAAACTCATACCTGAAACAAAAGGTGAAGACAATGAAAGTTCAGACATGTTTTAGTCATATTCATTCAAGTACCCAAGACCTATTCAATGAGCAAATCAACAGCAAATAGATTACTCTGACTGATTAGGACTGAGACTTACCTAATCCTATTGTCCACATGTTTGACCCAGCTGTGCTCTCCTAACAGCATTGTCACCACAGGAGACCTAAATCCATCCCTGGATGTTCGACTCTTCTTTGCCAGGCGCTTTGCCCCCAGTCCTTTGGCCACTGCACTCCATAGCTGTTGATCTAAAAACGTAAAAGGCAATCAATAAATGTCGTCATGAAAGATTTTGTACACTTACTACAAAAGAAAAGTGGGGTTAAATGTGAGAACCCATTTACCCATTTTCTTCCATAGCGGAAGGGAGAAACAGTTGTCTCTCAGTAGGACTAGGTCTCCATGCCTCTGGAAGCTGCGAGGGAGGTCCCCCCTCAGCTCCTCCGTCCATCTTTCACCATGAGATATCAACAGCTCCTGGAGGATGTTCCCTAGTTTATTACCACTTGTTCTTCCTCTTTCCTTCTTTGACTGCAGAGGAGACTGTGGTGAAAACAGGATACACATACTTTAAAGCTGCAGTATGATACTATCTGTTGCTAATAGTATTTAAACTCATCTTTAATTACCTGACTCCAAACTATTTCACAAGCACTGTCTGGAGCCACCATGGCTCTGAGAGATTGCAGATCGACTTGTGACAGACAGGATGATAAAATGGGCAAGAGGACTGTCCCACCTGAGTCTTTCAATAAACACAAACTCAGGTCCAGAGCTCCTTTGGACTGTAGACATCTCCTGGAAAATAACACGTGTAAAAGGGATATCAAAATGAGTACAGGCAGCCACAGAAAACATTTTTAACTTGTTAACTCGTTGTCAACTTGTTAACAAACAAGCTTTCTGTCCACATTGCTCTTAGTTCCTTTCAGTGCCTGAGGTTCCCATGCTACCTTCTAGCTAACGTAGCTTAAGCAGCTATTCGCTCACTAGATGGCTGATTACCTGAACTGCTGCGCATGACATTGCGACACACGAAGGCAAGGCACACCGGCCATTTACAAGCAAACAAACCAATCCACTGTATTTATATTTTGACGGTTCAAGAGTACTAATTTAGCCAACAACGAAAATGACAGGAAACCGATAGCCGCTCCACAACAACACACAACGCGTGTTTCTAGTCGGATTATTATGCAGGACGGACGTTTCAAAATACAAATCTTTATTGTAGAGACAAACGGCTACGTCATAAATTAAGCCGCAACACTTTACGCTTTTCTGACGCTGAAGAAGAGCAATTTCTTATTAAAAGGTGATAGCTACATTTTTATT
This sequence comes from Enoplosus armatus, assembly GCF_043641665.1. Classification (NCBI taxonomy): domain Eukaryota; kingdom Metazoa; phylum Chordata; class Actinopteri; order Centrarchiformes; family Enoplosidae; genus Enoplosus; species Enoplosus armatus. Next base: position 15,760,673 of record NC_092189.1, read on the forward strand.
TATGTTACATTTTTGTTAGAGAACCACAACTGCTAAATTACAAGGCGGCATAAATCAGTTTGGACAAATTGCCCGCTAATGTCGACAGATGGAGACAAACGGCTCAGGAAGGTAAATTACGCTTACGTTGTAAAGTAACGTTAATGTACAGTAACGAAAACGCAAAGTTAGATGTAGAATTGCACTGCTAACTATACATAAAGCAGAAAAATAAATCTATGTATCCTATGTATCGTATCAGTAAGTTAAAATGGCTCATGATCTTATTATGTACTGTGAAAGATAATCTAGTAAGAGGCACAAATTCATACAAAGGTACAAGAACTAAAAATGAGTCTCGATTGGGAAGAAATAAGATAAAATGACATTAGGTATTAGGCAACTAAGGGAGGATCTCTCATAAGGATGAAGATTTATTTTATTTTATTCATTTATTTTGTATGTGCCTTGCCCGCTTTGTTGATCTTCTTCTTATTGGTCTTCACACTCCTGAGTTACACTAATGTCCTTTTGGAATATGTGTTAGTTTGTATTGTAGAGGTGGCACTAGTATGTCTTTCATAAGTCCAAAACCATTTTGCTGTTTGGGGATGAAGTTTAAGGTTTAAAGTCTATCTGCTCCACATTAGATTAGTCATACTAGTCTTAAGCTTTCTGCTGTCATTAAGATCAAACAACCTCATCCTCGCCGATCTCTCTGTATGTGATGAAAAGTGGCACCAGAATTTAAATTCTGGCTTTTAGCCGTCTGCAGTCATGAGTATACATTGGAACCTGAGTTGGCAGATTGGTCAAAGCAACATCTGACAGGTCATGTATTAATAATATCCTCCACTGGAGTAGATATTAAACAGCAGGGATCCTGATCCTGAATGATGGAGACGTACAGTAGATTTTCTACCTCTGGTCTATAACTTCTGTACAGACTGAGGGTGAAAGATGTTTGGTTCACTCTCCGAGTCATTTATGGTCCAGCCCTCCCCTGTGCGTCTGATGAAGTGCCATCTCCTTGCCTCTGTGGAGCAACAAGGAGGCCATAATGGCTGTATGACTGACCAGAGCCAATATTGAACCATTGCTTTTAGTGTCTTTACCCAAACAAACCCATTATTATTACTAGCCATGAACAGATAACCACACACACATTAAATTATAAGCTCATGCAGAGTTTACAGTTACAAAAATCAAAAAGGCTAAGGCTGAGATAAATACAAGGGCTGCAGCATTGCTTTCCAAAAGATGGACTGGTACCTTCTGAATAAGACACAACACAGGGGATTTACTGTTTAAGAATAGATATTGTCAATATAATATTACTACCTTTGACATATTCATAATTCAAACTAGAATTACAAAACAGCCAAATATGTTCTAACCAAGCTAAGTCCTAACCCAAGACATTCATGACCTGGGCTTGTTACAAATGCATCATATCATAACTTTATGATCAATAATAATATGAAAGCACTTCTGTAAAGATTTGAGCTTGTAAAAATGAAATATATGAGATCTTTTGCCATAATTTCTTCATTTTTATTAATTGATACATTTTTTTCTTTACTTTTACTGCTCATATTTAGCTTCTTATTGTCCATGAACGCAGTACAGCGACCAACATCTGTTATCCTTAAAAAATAAATCTATAATTGGCATTCAAATGAAAAAAGATCACACTATGATGTGAGGATTTGAATCCGCTGTGTTTTATTTTCACCTTTTTAAAATATTTTTTCACATTTGTTTCACACATGAAAACAATTCAGAAGTGAAAAAGTATTATTATTACCATTACCATTATTATTATTATTATTATTACATTATGCATGAGGAATATGCTAATAACAAATATCCAAAAGTATCTCTGCTGTGATTAATAAATAAATCATAGTCAGGGGCAAAACTACACATTAGATAGAAAGATACTTTATATATTCCCTGGGGGGAATTTCATGTCACAGCAGCAGTACACAAACAAACCACATGGTACAAAGAATAATGCAAAAACAAATGACACACACAAGTTACAGTAACATTAAAGTACAAAAGTATGCCCTTTAAGGACGGGCATACAAGTGTGCAAATTGCAGTGTGACATGGAACAACATATACACATCATACTGCAAAAATATGCAATACACCAAACAAAAGATATTCAAAACAAAGAATACAGATTCAATAATCAGAATCAGAATCAGAATAGGTTTTGTTATTGGATAAGAAATACATTGAATCAGTAAAGTATAAATAGCATGAAACACAAGAAATATGTTATGCAGTAGACTGAAGCTTGACACAGAGTAAAAACACTAAAGGTGAACATATCTTATGTCCATAGTGTTCCTGTAGTATAAAGTGGTTGACTGTGAGGACCTCTGCAGTGTTTACCTCTGCTCTCTGGAGCCTTTAAGCCTCTCACGGAGCAACACTTGAGGGATTAAAGCATCTGGTGTCTGTAACCAATTATCTTCATTAATGCACTTATTCACAGTCTCCTCCCTTGGGCAATACTACCGGCGAGCCATTTAGCATATGAATATGATCTAAATAGGACCTTGATCTGTGTCCTTTGTTCCTTTTTGTTTTACCTGTCCTGCCCCTTTAAGATTAGACATTTCAATCTAGGCGTGTTTCCTGCTGCCATTGACTAAAACCGAGATCTGGCATCCTGCGGGAAAAAAAAGCACATCACACAGCTTTACGTGTTTGCGTCCATAGAGGCGATTATTTCTTAATTTTGAAGGTTTTTCTTTCTTTACATGAAGGCACACTGGCCACGTCCAGCAGCATGGTCATGTAGTCTAATAGTCCGTGAACGCGGAGCAGCTCGCGTGTACGATCGTTTATCATTTACCGAGATGATATGAATGTCAGTCGGTCAAGGTCCGCTCTCCCGATGCAACAGCCGCGGCTGGATTCTCTCGCTTCTGGTGGGGAACATCTGCCGCAAGCATTTGGATGAATTTCTAATAATTCCTAATACTGACTGTGCGGATCCTGAGAGGATCGAGATTGTTTGAGCAGCGTGGGAGCCTCGCTGTGGGGATGACATGCTGCAGTAAAGACGGGAAACTGGAAATAATTTGGATTAGAAAGCATTGATGATGTGACTGCGACACTTTAAAAGGAAAACAAAATGCTTCTCAGCCGTCGCCTTGTGCAGAAATCTTTAATATTACTGAGTAAGTGGTTTGTTTTTTTTGCCAATGGAGTGAGTGTGCACCATTGACTGAACAGTATATGAGCTCTCCAAACCACCAGCGTATTGTCTGACTCGTTTTACAGTATAACAGCTGACATTAACCCAAAGAAGGACTGAGGACTGATCTGACAAGAGGACACCATGTCGGCGGTGATGATAACACGGAAGGTGCGAAAATGGGAGAAGCTCCCTGGGAAGAACACTTTCTGCTGCGACGGACGGGTGATGATGGCCCGGCAGAAAGGAGTCTTCTACCTGACCCTGTTCCTCATCGTCGGGACCTGCGCTCTCTTCTTCGCTTTCGAGTAAGTCATTTCCTCTCTCTGACTCCCAGTGAGCCCAAGTCCAAATTAGGATTTGCTCCAGAAAGTGTTCATAAATCACTTTAGGTCTGTTGTGCCTCTTCTGGATCCCAAAATCCCCACTACTTCTATAGCAGCTATAGTATGTCTAGTGAGGAACCAATTTTAGTCATTAATCGATTAGTTGTTGACGGGAAATTAATTGAAGGCTATCTTGATAATAGATTCATCATTTTTGTCGTTTTTTGAGAAAGAATGACACAATTCTCTGCTTTCAGCTTTTCCAATGTGAATGTTTTCTGGTTTGTTTTGGCTTCTATGATTGTAAACCAAATATTTTGGTGTTTTTGAAGACGTCACCGTCACCTTAGGATCAGGGAACTAGAGATCGATATTTTTCACCGTTTTCTGACATAATCTAAACCAAACGATTTGTCCATTAGTGGATAATGAAAATAAGTTGATATGCAACTAATGATACTTTTTTCTTTATATTCTCGATTAATAGATTCATCATTTTGTCAATGAAATGTCAGAAAGGCGTGAATAATGTAATGCCTGTTTCATTTAATTTCCCGAACTCAAGGAATGCATTGAAATTGCTTGTTTTATCCAACCAACTATCCAAAACCCCAAATATATTCAGCTTACCATCATATAGGACAAAGAAAATAGTAAATTCCTAACATTTGATGAGCCAGGAAATATTTGGTATTTTTGCATGAAAAATGACTGAAATGATTAATCAATTATCAAAATATTTGCTTATAGTTGTTCCAACTTTACTTTTTTCAACCACTGCTGTTGTATGTATTTGATCTACCTGACCTGTTTTAAATGAGTATTGGATATTTGATATAGCTTCCAAAATGACTTGAAGGTAAAGTGATTCTTTGGATCAGTGTTTCCTTGTTGCAGTCTCCCTGTAAGCTGATCATAACCTCCTGTATGGCCTTCATTTGTAACAAGCAAGTATTTCTGTTTTGATGAGCTCCCAGACACACTGTGGATCCACGTTTTTGTTGCTCAAAATTCAGTCCCTGACAGAGAAAAGGTTTATGATTGACCACATACTGAGGTGTTAAATATTTAATAACCCTGGCTGTCCAGATTTTACTCTGGTTTAAGAAAGGGAGGCTGCCCTTTTCTGTTGTCTAAGCAGTTCTGTCTCAACCCACTACTCGCACAACCCAACGGACTCATTAGCACTGCAAACACTGCCGATCGGCTCGGATGCAGCATGTAAACCCAAATCCTGTCAGTTAAGGCAGCACAGAGGATTGTTGTTTGAAATGAAGAAAACATGAGTTGGAATGATGATCATAAAGCAGCGCCGCTTCTCATTTTAGATTGCACTAATTTTCTGTCTGTGTCCCACTTGTTTCTTCTTCCTTATCTCTTTTCTTGCTTGACAAATCAGACACAATGATTTAGCACTATATCCTGCTCTGTAACACAGTAACCCCTCTTGACTGTGGGCGTGTATGCAGCTACCGGGCCAAATGGATTTAGAGCAGAGCGGAGAAGAGAAGTAGCTGCTCTCACATAGTGCCAGGCCCTCCCTTCCCATCTCTATCTGCTCTGCACTTTAATGGCCTCCTGCTTTCCTTGGAGTCCGGACAGAAGGAGCTGTTGTCCGGCTCAGAGCAAAGAGAGAGAGATGATACTGCTCACACTGAACATCCAGAGCCCAGGCGAGGCATTGCGGTGACTAATGGCTGGAGGGTTGTTAGCATGCTATGTTCATATTACAGTGGAACATAATTATCTCTCATGGGGGGGATGGATATTAACGTGGAGATCGGACCCAGACAACATGGGGGTAATTTTCAAACTCGCCATTACACGGCATGTTGATACATATCTGATTTAAAACTCTGACGGAGTAATAGCCTTCTGCGGAAAGGCTTTGAGGTTTAATGCATTCTCAAACTACCCATTTGCAACTATGTTTAACAGAAGCATTAAAACAATAAGTCTGGTCTTTCTTGGTATGAATATTGTAGAATGGAAAGGTGGTATTAGGGCAGCAACTAACATTTCTCAGAAAATACTTTCCCAGAGTCTAAGATAACGCATTCATATTGCTTGTTTTGTCCGAGCAACAGTCTAAAACCCGAAGATATTCAGTTTAGAATTTAAGACAACAAAAAGCAGCAAATACTCGCATTTGAGAAGAAGAAGCAGGGAATGTTAGCCATGCTAGCAGCGTGGCTCAGTGGATGTCGGCCCACTACTTTGGTATTAGTAAATATCTTAACAATTATTAAATGGATTGTCATAAAATTTGGTACAGAAATTCATTCCCCCCTCAGGATTAATTGAAATCACATTGGTGATCCCCTGACTTTTCATACAGCGCCACCATCAGGTCAGAATTGTTATTGTCCATTACTTTGGTTCATGACTAAATTCCTGCAAAAGTAATGAAATTCCCATCAGCCTCAGGTGTGCTTTGTGTTTTAATGCTAATTAGCAACTGTTAGCATGCTAACACACTAAACTGCCATACAATGGCTATAGTTCAATCTGTAAAAGGCTAAGCATTGATTAAAAACTGTACTACAGTCTACTACTTATTATCTAATTTTAAGAAGCAAAGCTAATCCTGGTACATTTTTCTGTAGGTCATCACTCTGTTATCACATACATATACATATACATATTTTGGAGCGTTCATTCCTCACATGTTGGCTTGAGGTTGAGCCGTGAGCTGTACCGTGGCGTTGATAAGAGAACAGAGAGGGCAGTGTCCTGGCGTGGGCTGGCTCATATCCAGCACCAGCCGAGCAGACATCTCACTTTTATCACCAGCCATCGGCACCCCGTGCAGGGAGACCTCTCTGTGCTTTAATTTGTGCTAAATTGCGGAAACGGGCAGCCGAATACACAAATGGAAAGTCCCATTAGGAACAACTAAACAAATTATTCACTGAAGAGGTGGGCCCAGCCTGTTTTTTTCCTTTACAGGCGGAATCAATTTTAGGGCTGTATGTCCTTACTTTGTTGGTGTTGTGACCGTTTCATATCCACTGATCTCGTTTTTGAATGGGATTTCACATATTTACATCTTACCTGTGATGTATAAAAGGCTTTGGTAGTCCTTTGTCTAGCATGTATATATCCACAAATGGCTCCCTCACAGTTGGATATTCACTGGTTTGGTTCCCATTTGTATGTTTGTGTAAATGCGTATGTGGTGTGCGTGCATGAATGCATGTGTGCATGTGGATAGTCACCTATGGAGAAGGAACAAGAAACTGGAACACAAGGACAGTGTGTCATCTGTCTGTCCACCCAGGATGCCGAGCTACGAGGCCAGAGAAGCATATGTGCATGTAATGAGACTGACCCTTTCTCTTTGCCTGTGTGTGTGTTTGTACTTTATCTACATCCTTACATATGGTGCAAGTAGAGGCGTTAAGTGTGTCCGGCTGACCACCCGTCCTCAAGTCAGCTTCATAAAATTGGAAGATGCATTGAGGAGAAGTGCAGGGCTGAGCCTGCAGAGTGAGCAGCTGCAGTCAGAGGAGATCTTGTAACCGACCCCTGAGCCTCCCTCAGCATCTAACCCCACCCTGTCGCCCTGTTAGCCAATCAGAAAGCGGCTTCCGGGCCTGGCTAAATGAGCAATAACATGATTTATGCCCTATTCAGAGAACATGCTCCATTTACAGTAACAGTGATCTACAGGCTTTGTTCTCTGGAAGCTTCCCTGGCAGCGAAGGGCAAAGTGATATTTTTTGCCCACATCTTGTGCCATACAGCCAGGAGGCATATTTTACATGTTTCCTCATGTTGTCTTCAACTGTTTGGTTTGAAATAGATGCTCTCCTAGAAGAAATGCATAGAGATGGCTGCCTCTTTAATCACACTGTTAAATCACTAGCAGGGCTTTTCATGTGGCTGAAATTAAATCATGAGATTTATCATTGTTCTTAATTTCACTTAGTGAATATTCTATGACGCAACATCTGTAATCCTAGCTTTAATCCTAGTTAAAGGACCACGACCCTGGCTCTCATGTTTCATCTCTCTCATATGATATTTAAGTGTTGCATAACAAGGAAGAGTGATTTAAACTGAACAACAGATTGTACCCTGTGGAGCTTTAGTGTAGCCTCTTTTAAACTCACTCAGTTTTAATGGACATGTTTCTGGTCAGATATTTGTAGTCCCCCAGTTTGTGCCTCACATGTATTACCTTTACATTCAAGCCACAGAGCTAAGCATTCAATTTTTGGAAAATGGCGATCTTTGAAAACCCTAGAACAGACATATCTCCGTGTTCAAAAAGACATTTGTCAATTCTGGCTACCTGGATTTGGAAACACAGTCACAACTTGAGAAGCAGGTTAACGTCTTTTTTTATCGTGCAGCAGTTAGAAAAGACTTTAAGGATACTGGAAATACCATCAGAACAGAGCTAAGTATTGTTAAACGACCTTGTAGATTTTTTAAAGAAAGTCTGGTATTTATTTATCACAAAAAGGATGCTTAGCTCGGTGACTCAAATGAAATGGCAATACATGAGAGGTACAAACTGGAGAAGCATGATTACATCTATGGAAAAGGTTGTCTGCAGCAGAAGGACTTACAGAATCAGAATATTTACCAAGTTCAGGAATGGAGTGGTTTTCTGTCTGTATGTGGTGAAAGAGGGCAAGTAGAGTTTGTGAGCTTTTGTTTTTTTCAGCAGTGCCCCAGAAACAGGCAGAGTCACAGTCTACAGATGTTTGTGTGACAGAGGGCTGTTACTGAGGCCGGCCGTGGATCTGCCTGCACAGGAAGTGCATAATTGATGCATTCCTATGTAGTATGATTCATGCAGATCTGCAACAGCTTACAACTATTAAGTATTAATAAAGGAAGGGCTTGAAATGTTCAACAAAGGTAAAATGTCATGACTCACCAAGGCATGACATGGTGACATATTAATCCCAGGTTCAGCGGTTTCATTGCTGAGAAGTTGAAGTGATTTTAATTCAGCAATATCCCTACTTTAGAAGCTTCTCATCACTGAGCTCGAGTTAAGAGGGGGAAATCCTCTGGATCAAAGTCTGCAGTAGACACACCCTAATACATCTAATGCCCACCCACCCCACACACACACACACACACACACACACACACACACACACACACACACACACACACACACAGCAAAGTGAACTTCACACTTTCCATGGAGAATAAGCAGCACTGCAGGTATCTTATCTCTATCTCGTATGTAACACTGTTTAATGGAAATATTGTCCTTTATGACCAGGTGATTGCAGGTTTTTCAGCTAATTGGTTACCATTATTAAACAGTAAACAATCTCTTCTCTATTTTCAAATAACTTGTGGCCTAATGGTCTCTCTTTAATGATTTTATGACATTTGTGTAGGGGCCCATTAAGTAAACAATATATAGCATATGGTAGAAACACTTATTTTGCATACTAAATCTGAGGAGGACTGAAGTATAATAAAAAAAACATATTTTTGTGGTGTAGTTTAGAATTCATGGTCTGAACATGGTTACAGTAAACATATTATGATGTAGGCCTGCTCTGGACCAATCAGTAACAGATATGACTTGCAGTTGTAGTGCTAATATTCAGTGTGATTTTACCAAAATCCAATTAGAAAGATTTGCTCCAGAGTCTTGGAGGATCTGTAGTCCCAGCTCCTACCAGTCAGTGATGAAAGAGAGAGATTCAGATCCTTAAAGTAGCCATAAGACAATGTGAAATACTCAGTTACAAGTAAAAGCCTTGCATTAAAAACTTTACTCAAGAGGGATTATAGTGATATTATTATAATAGTGCTGCCTATGTAGGCAAAATGGCCTCTTTCAGTGTTTTATTATTATAGATGGTATTATAATGTATTATTTATGTATTTAATTATTATTAGGTAAGCATTAAAAGAATAGTTTGACATTTGAGAAACAAGCTTATTCACTTTCTTGCCGAGAGTTATATGAGAAGATCAATACCACGCTCATATTTGTATGGTAAATATGAAGCTATAGCCAGCAGCAGGTTAGCCTAGCTTCATATAAAGACTGCAAACAGGGAAGCCTGGCTAGGAGCTAGACTGGCTCTGTCCAACAATAACAAAATCCACCTACCAGCTCATCTTATATATTATTATTATATATCTTCAATATGTTATGTCTCGTTTGTTTAATCTTCAGAGAGATAAGATACACAAGATATAACGTTAATCAGTGAGCTTTGGAGGTGCTGGTAGGTGGATCTTGTTACCTTTGGATAGAGCCAGGCTAGCTGTTTCCAGTCTTTATGCTATGCTAAGCTAACTGTCTGCAGACTGCAGTTTCATATTCAGCGCACAGACACGAGAGTGGTATCGATCTTCTCATCTAACTCCTGGCAAGAAAGTGAATAAGTGTATTTCCCAAAATGTCTAACTATTTCTTTAAAAGGGTACTTCACTGGTTTAGCATTGCACTGCTCCAACATTGTCAGGCTCACGATGGACCGTTTAAAAACGGATCAAATCGATACTTGCTTTACACGACTGGAACTAGTTTATTGTGAGCCTCGGCGGAGAGGCAGAAAGTTGAGTAGGAAAGACAGGGAATGTGTAAGTGGTATGTGAGTGTCATTTGGTGGTCTGATTGATCGCCTCACTGATGAAAACATTTTCCCCACATGGACACAGGGCCTGATTAAGTCCAGTTTTTCTGCTGCCTCTGTGGTGACTGATGAACACACAGCGTCACTGTGCCAGCACCACCCTGCTCCTCAACAGCAGAGGAAATTGTCACATCCAGGAAGGACGCTGAGGCTTGATGGGAAGCGATGATAGAGTGCGCCTCGAATACCTACCAGTCATCATTACGGGAATTACACTTCATCGACACACTGCCTCCCCTCAGTCCGAATCCCCTGGCTGCTCTCTGCTGTCTCTGCACTAACAAATGGGCCAAACATGCTTCACAGGCCTGGTCCAGTGGAAATTTCTATTGATTTGATCTCTGCACCTAGTTTCCATTAGTGTGGAAAAAGGCACTGCAGGGAAACTGCTCAGACCAGTTCAGCAGGTTGTGTGTGTATTTGTGTGTGTGTGTGTGTGTGTGTGTGTGTGTGTGTGTGTGTGTGTGTGTGTGGGTGTGGGTGTGTGTGTGTGTGTGTGTGTGTGTGTGTGTGTGTGTGTGTGTGGTTTTCTCGTCAGTGCTCAGGTATGCTGACGTACCTGGTTCATCTACACACTCTGGCTAAACAGGTAGACTTTGTTCTCTGCCATGTTGTGCTGACTGACAGTTGTCCCTTTCCTTTCAGCTGTATGTGTGTGTGTGGGTGTGTGTGTGGTGAGAATGGAATTGGATGAAATGCCACTCAGAAGACAAGACATCTTGAAATCAGTAGTTTTGTGTCACCAACAGACCATAACTACTCAAAGATATTCAATTTAAAACGATATAAAACAGAGGAAAGAAGGAAATCTTCACTTTTTAGTGCAACAAAATAGTTGTTGATTTGATAAAATGACCAAATGTCTCAGCTCTTATTGTTGTATTGTGCAGTCCATAAGTATTTGGACAGATAGGCATTTTTCTTATGTGTTGCTCTGTACTTCAGCACACTGTTTTTGAAATAAAACTACGGCTGTTAGGGTAAAGTGCAAGTCTGATCTAACAGATCCCAACTAAACCAGAAACAATCATATAGTAATAAAAACATCATCGTGCATTAGTGCTGCTTTCAAGCTGTCCCACCCAAAATAATTTATACGTCTCACTCATTTATGTAACTGTATATGCTGATATGTGATACAGACAAATGGCTGTTGTCCATATGGGATATTATATTCCACATCAATGCACCTTGTCATTTTTCACAGTTGAGGTGCTGGAACGCAAGAACGTATGGGATTTTTGCTTGAAAAGACTTACTTAAACGATCAATCGATTATCAAAATAGCAGCATACTTGTTGATATATTGAAATTGACATATTCAGTTTGTTTATTTAGTCCAACCAACAAGTCCTAAACCCCATTTATGATCAGAAATATTGCATTTGAAAAGCTGGAACTAGCACATTTTGCTTAAATAAAAATAGTTGATAATCAATTTTCTGTATTACCCACAAATTTGATTAATGGACTAATGGTTTCAGCTCTATAGTGAATATTTATAATTCACTTCAAGCAAAGTGTGTGTTGTCTGTGTGGTCAGACTTTATGCTTGACGTGGAGTACAGAAGTTAGTCTTATACAGGATATGGCACAGTAGCTTGCAATCCTGTAGTGCAACATCAGTGTTGCATTATGAATATATGATCTTGGCCTCATGGGAGGGAGATGAGGCCGCACAGTTTAACTATTAATAACTGCATGTAGAAACCTTTGCTGCTGGTGCTGCTGCTGGTGCTGCTGCTGCTGTGCTGCTCTGTCGCAGCACTTTGCACTGCAGCTCACATCTGTTATCGCACTGAGCAGCAGGCCTGTTTTTCGGCGGAGCCCTGCTGGCTCTAATCTCAATGGCCTGACAAACGGAGTTATGCTAATGTTTCTCCACTCTTCCAGAAGGTGAGGCGATTGTGTTTATTCACGGCCATGACTTCGGCACGGTCCAGAGAAAGGGCAGCTCTTGCGGTTCATGACCTTATGCTCAGAACACCAGTTCAGAATATGTATGTTGTCTCACGCCCTCTCTGCACATGCTCTCCCATTTCTGTTAAGGTTGTTGTCTGCAGTCGTCATGTGTAGCTGTGATGCAAAAATATATAATATTATAATTCAAAGAGTATTTCTTTTGGCATGAAATCTAGGGCTGCAAACCACACTTTTTATTATCAATGAATCCGTCAATTAGTCAATTAATTGTTTTATCTTTAAAATGCCAAAGTATTTATGTCCATCACATTTCCATCAAATGTCTTGCTGTCATATTTTGTTTGAAATACGCACATTAGAGAAGCTGGAACCAGAAAATGAATCGACTAATCGCAGCTGTAATGAAATCATGCCAAAGGAAGACACAACATGTTTCACTTGCAGTTCTGTTGTGAACTCTAAAGAGGCCAAACGGAGTGACTGCGGACACACACACTGGGGCTTGACAGCTTTTCCCCTTTTCTGAGAAACGTGCTGCTGCTCTCACACTGGATCTTAATCTTATCTTTTCATCTCTTTGTTGTCCTACAGATGTCCATACCTGGCTGTCCATCTGTCTCCTGCCATCCCAGTTTTCGCTGTTGTGCTCTTCCTCTTCGTCATGGCCATGTTGCTGAGGACCAGCTTCAGTGACCCCGGGGTGCTGCCGCGCGCCCTTCCAGAGGAGGCCACGTTCATCGAGATGGAAATTGGTGAGTTACAGGATTGGTTTACAGAAAATTTTAGAAAAGAGTGAATATTTGACTTACATTCATCAGATGAACGCAAACATGATGATAATGTTGCTCAAACTGCTGGACGTGTAAATAAGCAGCTGTTTGCTAATAAGTTCCCCATATCAACTTGAAAGGTGATGATATGTCAGTATTGTGTTCACAACTTGTTTTCGCTGCCCCCAAGTGTCCAAAAAATCAGTTATTGCAGGTGAAATTTAGTGAAATGTTCAAATCCATAATAACATTCCTTATGGTTACACATATAGAAATTGTAAAACGTTGTAAAAATGTATAAACACGTTCACGTAAGTTTGCTTGAAATCTTTACAAACTTTTGGATTCTGACTGAAATTAGAAATCAACAATGGTTGTGTGAATCTGACGAATGGTTGTTAGCATAACATTTGTATGTATGATAAAGTTTGTTGTGACATTTTCTGCCAATTTGTCAGTTTATTGCTGATAATAGTAGAAAAGAGTGAAGCCAGCCCAGTAGCATCGCCATTCATGCACCTTCAGTAGTAATGATCAGATCCACCGCAGGTTTTTGCCAGGTTTGAAGTAGTCTCTCACTTCGAGTGTGATTGCAGCTCCTCACCTTGAGGTATGCATAGCTATTCTGCACAATCAGTACTGATAATGCCACCAGGCACAAATCCCTTATCTACATCCATTCAAATGTTAAGTCAACAACAGGACGAATGGTTATTATAGTTCATGTGCTGTTACATCATCATCTTTTAGGTTGTTTTTTTGTATAGAATGATGTCCAGAGATGTGCAAATTACGTGGAAGTAGCTGAAGTGGAAGTATTTTGGAGGCATAAATACTTAAGTATATATGGTAGTTAAGCAGTGAGCAGACAGCCTCAGTGCTGTTGGTTTATTCATGTTTGTTGTGCTTTATGTTGCTAAAGGTTGGGCATGCTGGTCCGTGGATGTTCTGTAGAGCTCAGTCTAACACACATTCATTACAAGGGTTCCTGTTGTCTCATTACACAGAACAAACTGTACGCTGTATAATGATGACAGCAAAGCCTTTGCTAACAAAAAAATAAACAAGCACCAAGGATTGCATTTCTGTATTTTTCATGTCCACTCCCTGGGCTGTCCAGACTCTCTATAATGTGTGGAGGAATAACAGCCCTCCTTGCATCCTCCCTGCATCCTCAACCCTCTCCCTCCCTCCCTGTCTGCCTGTGTGGCTGCTCAATGTTCACTCTTTGTCTCTGTTAAAGATTCACGGTGTCCTTCAGACATCACTCGTGCTCTCTTACTGCACTCAAGAGGCATGTGTGCAGACTGGTCTCAGCTCATCACAGAGGAGCACTGTAAAAGCAAGGCTGAGGCACTTTGTCCTCTGAGAACGGGTTAGCTGGCAGCCAGCGCTTCACTCATCATGACTGTGACTCATACCGCTCACTGGATGACAATGGCTCTGTGGTCTGATTAGCTTTGGCCGTGATGACCCTGGTGAAGATTGTACAGCCGCTGCATGTAGTTTAAATGAGGAAATCTCTTTAATTATTTATGGGAATAGAGCTGCAACTAATGATTATTTTTGTTATTGATAAATGCCCATCACAATGTCCAAGAGCCCAACTTGATGTCTTCAAATTAACTTCTTTTGTCAGACCAACAAAACCCAAAGATATTTAATTTTACTACACATGAACTATATCCATACACAAACATGCATGCCACGTTCATAAATACTATTGAGGGCACTGAAGTTATGTCTTGGGTATTTTTATTTATGTGTTTGCAGGGAATTAGAGTTTTAAAATATTTCATCATCTAAAAGGCCAATCCATAACCCTACAGTACAGATCCAGATCCCTCACCAACAAAATTCAAAATGCAGGATTTTATGCCTGTTCACTCCCAGATTTATTTACAGTACGTTTAATACACACAAAACAACTGTTGATGTTGAACTTATTAATGTTTTCAGATGCTGTTAAGTTTTGTTTGCATCAGTAATGCATATGTTTTTAAATATGATCAGCTGATTCCTTTTTAGTCTATCTCTAAATTAAGATGTGTTGTGAATATATATTTCATAAGGGGAAAAAGAGCAAAATCTACTCAGTTTTGAGAGCAGTAGACCAGCAGAGACTCCATGAGGTTACTGGTCCAAGCCAAGAAATAGTTCCTGTGATCGCCCATAAAAAGGCAAATTATCGTTTTTATTTTTGTTTTTTGTATGTATTAAATAAACAAGATATAATGTGTTAATTAGTGAGCTGTAGAACTAATTTATATCTTATCTCATTTCGAGGTTGTAGCTTGAGTGTGCATTGGGCAGCTGTGTCATTTGGGTAAATATAAATATCTGATTGGAGATAATGTCATCAGATACCCAATATTAAATGACTCGGATGGGGTTTAAGGCCACAAAACAATTGATTGGTACATCCCTACTTTGGACCGTTTCCAGTGTTTATGCTAAGCTAACCAGCTGCTCATAGTAGGTTCATATTTACCGTACAGATATGAGAGTGGTATCAATCTTCTCATCTAAGGAGGAGTTTTTAGGTTCTGGTTCCACACTCAAACATAAAAAACAACAAATTTTTAGCAGCACGTTTCAGTCTTATATCTTCCTTTTTTGGTTTAATTTTTTACATTCCTCATCTCGGCAAATCTCCCAAAATAGCAAGACATTCATCACTTAAATACTAAGATGGCTCATATGACCATGTGAAGAATATGCACTGCAGCAGGTTAAATTAAGCACTTAGTTTAACAACCTCCTTCCCACACTTACAGCTCTTGTATAGTATTTTTTTGTGTTATGGTTGCTGTTTGCTGTTATAAGTGTGGGCGAGCTAACAGCCTATCGAGCAGGCAGGTAGATGGTTTGATCTCATTCTGAGGCTGAGGCAGGCATGTTGATGAAGCCGCCGCTGCCTCAATGCTCCGTCCCCTCAGCCTGTTAGCGGCTAGTCTCGAGGGGGAATGCTAATACGAGCAGAGGCATCCTTTTGGAATATATAATGCCACGAGCAGACAGGGCTTTGCTTCCCGAGGGAGTGGCAACATTCCCCGTGAGTGATGACTCATTAATTTATTCTTCGCTGGTTTATCCTGAAAGCCGCTAATCCTATGTTCTGTAGATTCATAATGCAGAGCATTTTGTGCTTTCAGATAAATTCAATTTCACCATCTTTAAGTCTGCGGATGGATTTGATACCAGCTTGTAAACGTGTTGGTTTCAGTGATTTATTTATGCAGAGCAAGTGTTTTGTTTTACACAACAGAGAAGCTTTGTACAGATGATACATATGCAGCTTAGTTTATGGAGACTTCTTCCTCTGCTCATCTGCGAACACTTTCTCCAGCCCAGATAATTTCATTTGCACTAATACCACATTTTTTATCTTAATTTATCTGCAGAAAGTCAAATGAGCATGCTCGCTCTTTTCCATTAACTCCACATTCACGCCTTCCCAATGCAGCATGTTAATGGTAGATATCTTTCTAACGGTATCTTCCCAGCCTGCAACCCTCCGGTCATTAGCTAGCCTCTCTAGCCTCTCGGCTCCTGCAGTGCAGCATAATCAGAAAAATCTGGATTGCCAGGAAAAGTGATTGTATGAGAATTTCATTTGGTTGGTGACTGCAGAAACAAAAGATGTGACTAACCACCGTTGGGAAGGTTAGTTGATGGCCAAATAGAGCAGGACACTGCGTTATAGTGTTGCTAATAAATAATAATAACAGCTCAGCAGTGATTAAACATAAATCCACCATCATCAATACAGTATCGAGCCAATGTCGTCATTCACTGACATCCTCAAGGTTCAGCTGTCAAGATTTATGTCTTATTTTTTTCTTGTCCTTGTCACTGAATCTCACATTTCTCACTGCCTATTTAAGAAATATACAGCAGGGCAACACAATATTGTGAGCACCTTCACAGTCTAAGTACCTTTTGTGATGCTTATAACACTGTCAGAGGTGTTAATTTGTGATTTTTTTTTTTGTGGTGCTGTTGTTTTGGATTGTGATTAGATGACACCTTTTGAGAATAATTTCTTGTGTGACCAAGATTGCCAACACCTACTAATGAACGTTGTGTTTTTTTGTTTCCACAGAAGCCGCCAATGGGAACGTCCCCGCAGGGCAGCGACCCCCACCTCGAATCCGCAATGTTCAGATCAACAATCAGATTGTCAAGCTCAAGTACTGCTACACCTGCAAGATCTTCCGACCACCTCGAGCATCTCACTGCAGCATCTGTGACAACTGCGTTGGTAAGAAGTCTCCTGTGATCTGCCGTCACTTCTCATAACGTCCAAACAAAAGCTTTACAAAGTGAGAAGACAGCCCTTTGAAATTGGTTTATTTCAGTTTCTTCAGAAATAGAAAGGTGAGTAATGTTTTGTGGGAAAAATGGCTTGCTGGCGTGATGATTATTACTCAAGCCTCAATCTTAATTACCTCTCTACATTCATTTGTCACAGTAATTAAATTATTTAAAAAAAAGTCATAGCTTTATAAATAAATGTTGGACTTGGAAGACAGGGAGCAAAAGTTTTAGAAAACTGAAACAAATGGGCCAAAAACTTCACAGCGAGTGCTTTTTATGGAATGTGCTTTGAATTTGAAGGCCGTTTGAACTGTGTGTGTGTGTGTGTGTGTGTGTGTGTGTGTGTGTGTGTGTGTGTGTGTGTGTGTGTGTGTGTGTGTGTGTGTGTGTGTGTGTGGTGATGTGTGTGTATGCAGCTGTGTCGTCTCTCAACCCTGCAGAATAACAGTGATTTGGCTTCTGATGATTGAGGAATGCGTCTGAGGGGAGCGCAGATTCATAGGCGATATGAGAGGAGACAGTGGAGGCTCAGTGAGGGAATAAGCGCTCAGTCATTGTGAACACTGGTTCATCTGTGTCCACCTGCTGAAGAAACACACACACACACACACACACACACACACATAGTTCAAGCATGACACAGCAGCATGCCTGTTATACTGCAGTCATATCATCTCCTCCTCAACATAACATTGTTTATAGCGGAACACATATTCTCACAGAATATGCAGTAATGAAAAAACAGCCAAGCCATTTCACAAACGATATTTGTTTATACCCGGAGCCTTCTCTGGTTAATATATTATGAGATGTCTGTCGTACAATATAGTCTGTGAGTATTTGGACAGTTGCTCTTTATGTAGCACATGGGAGTTGAAATATAACAATAACTATGGGGGTAAAGTGCTAGTCTGGTTCCAGACCTCTGAATGGCTGCACACATCAGATTTATTTTTATTCAAATGGACAAAATGGCATTTCAGTTTGATTATCAAGCTAGTGAAGTGCTTTCAGCTTTAATTAGAGGGTTTTGACATCCATATTGAGTGAACAGCGAAGAGGATTATTGTCCTGCTGCACTTCTTGTGCAATCTAAAAATTTGGGGTATTATGTACAAGACAAAGAGTCTACAGCCATGCTAGCAGCTCTGTGAGGCTGTGCTTTGTGGTGCTTTGAAATGCTAATGTTGCCATGCTAACATGCTCACAATGATGACGCTGACGTTGAGCAGGCGTAATGTTTTCCATGTTCACCATCTTAGTTTAGCGTGTTAGCATGTTAACATTAGCCAGGTAGCACTAAACAATGTCGTTAGTTTTTTAGGTGTTTGGTCATAAGTATCAGACACATTGAAATCTTGACCTGATGGTGGCGCTAGATCACCAAAGTGTTTACAAGTCATCATCTGGAGACAATGAATGTATAAGATTTTAAGATTTTATTGTTGGATATTTCAGTCTGAGTGACAGACACTGTCTTCCCTAGAGCCATGTTGCAAGTGTGGCTAAAAAAAACTATTTGAAAGGACTATATAAAAGGGTTCCTTCTCTGCTCTGTGAATATAAAAATGATCCATTATGATCCAGTTGACCTTATATCTACAAGCCGCTTCAGGTCTTGCATTTCTGCCTCAATGTTTACTGTATGTTGTTGTGAAACTCCATCCAGGGAGTGCAGCGGCGTGTCTGCTGCAGAGAAAAGTGTAAAGCAAGATGTTTACCTCTGTTGTCCGTTTGACCCTGTCCTGCTTTCACCTGGCTTGCCTCCAAATTATAGAAGAGGAGAGGCAAAAAGGAAGAGATCACTATATTTAGACTGCAGGTTTATAGAAGCTGATGCACAAAGCTGTCTTTTACTGAAAGACTGCAGCTGATACTGGTGTATTTTTAACACTTGTCAGTTTTCTAAGAAAGTTGGTGTTCAGCTTTTGGTACATTTTACATATTTATAAGGTGACCCTCTTCTCTTTTTCACAGATCGTTTTGATCACCACTGTCCATGGGTAGGAAACTGTGTGGGCAAGAGGAACTACCGATACTTCTACCTTTTCACCATGTCCCTCTCCCTGCTCACCATCTACATCTTCACCTTTGACATCGTCCACGTGGTCATGCGTGAGTATCCTGTCAGCAATTTGTCCAATCAGAAGGAACAGACAGGTACATCATGCAGGAAAACGATACATGGATAGCTCAATGAATGTGGCAAAACAGGAAGAACGACCTGTGACACAAGCAGCTTCTGCTGTATATGCAAACTCATGCTCATGTGCTGAAACTATGACCTAATTCAGACCAGGCTTTTCCAGGAGCGTGACACGACATGCAACAGCAACTGACAGCTCGACATGATTCCTCTTTCATCCTCATCCCTCTGCTTCCTTGGTCTACGCAATGCAGACAGAAAGGAGACAGAGAGATGAGGAAACAGGAGTGTTTCTAGTCAGGATAATTAGCTCTGGGCTTGTTATCTTAATAGTAGTAATATGTAAGAATTGTGTCTTTCCAGTAGATAAAAAATGAATAAGGAAGCAGTGGGCTTTTTAGAAAGTCTTCTCTTTTTAACTTCTCTCTGTGTTGCTCTGTTCACAGGTTCAGTGGATAATGGCTTTTTGAACACTTTGAAGGAAACACCTGGGACATATCCTTTTAATCTCTGACCACAGTATATGCCACAAAAACAGCTGCTGTGTGTGCTATATTTGCCAGATTTCCTAGAATAGGAAATGAAAGATACTTTTCAAGTGTGACATCCCAACTAGCACCGTTCCCTAAGCTTCTCCCCAAACATTTTTCCTATAATAACTTAGCATCTGTAACTAGGCACAGCAGGTCTGTCAAGCTGTGGATTTCTTAACATGATTAAGTGGTGTCGTTTTTACAGCCTTTCTAAAATCAAAAACACAAGAGCAAAAGTGTAAGGAATGGCTTCAACACAGTGTTTATCTGCTCTAGTGTAAGCTACAGCCGCTAGAATGTCCAGTTACTTAGTACAAGTGCATATTTAAGACCCCTTTTACAAGCTTTTTCTTTTATAACAAATCAGCTGGACGCATTAAAAAGTCAACTGCAAACAGCTTCGTCGACCAACTCATGGACTATCGTTGGCTTAATTAACTAGCTAGCTACAGCTGGTAAAATATGCTAGCGATAGTTGTCATTTCATTTGGCAAAATCAAAGGTTACCGGATATAAATGAGAAGCTGCTTTTGTAAATCTGCCACAATCATCATCATAAAAACTGCACATGTATTGAACAGTAGCTAAGGGGGCGCAGGGCTTAGCGAATGAAATGAACTCAATTCCAGCTGGTCATTTCTTTCTTTTTGCTCAATAAAAATAAACCCTGCCTTTGACCTTTTTACTGTGTTTAGACTTTGGTTCCTTTCAATCACCGGCTTTAATCATGTTACATAATTGTCTGTTGTCACCTGCTGTCCACTGTTTAATCAGTGAACATGTGTCAGGCAGAAAACATCTGTTGCTGTTTTCTTAACTGGAGTTCACTGTGCTGGAGGTGTTGGTGTGTTTCTTCACCCTGTGGTCAGTGGTGGGACTGACCGGCTTCCACACCTACCTGATCTCTCTCAACCAGACCACCAATGAGGACGTAAGTGCATCTCACTGCATGTTCGATCAAACATGTTTTATACCATTGAAGCTTTTTGTCCACGAATCCATTCAAACTGCACATGACTACAGACTAATGCTGTAGTCACGTCTACAGTTTGTTTGTTCTTAGGTCTGAATCATGCTGTGAGGCACAGTGCTGTAGTTTGCATCTCGTTTGTTTAGGTTTCACACTGTCTTTATGCAAATGATCCATGACAAATAACACAGGGACTAACAGGATTAACTTTCTTTCTATCTTTTGTTGGTTTTCTGTGACATTATTATCATCAAGAGGGTGATAGTAATGCACCTGAACCTGTTTGGTAACTGTCAGAAATACCAGAAGCAAGCAGAATAACTTGTGCAGTTTATCAGCTTGGTAGCTAACAACTATCTATGAAGAGAGACGCATGCATTTACACCCTTTTCAACATCTGGTTGGAAGCACTGAAATGCTTCTTGCACTGTACTTTTTTGATATCCAGCTTTGTGATTACCCCATTGATCAATCACAGATAAGATAAAAAAGATGAGCAGATATTCTTCTAGTCCTCACATATTCAAGCGTTTAAGGGTTAAACATGTGTTGAAGATGAAGGTTTGTTTTTAATTTATTAATTTATTAGATTTAGATTCATATTGTCAAAACGCATAATGAAGATAAAGTACAGTTAAGAATATGTCTGTAAATGTTGTGATCAGGCAGCCTGGCTTCATGTGACTGGAAAGACAAACATACACCACAGAGGTGTAAACATTACAATTTCTAAGACCACAGAACTGTTTCCTTGACAACGGCACCGCCTTGTACAGCACCGAAGGACAGAGGGCTGGTAAACTGTAGCTTGTTAAACAAGGCTATTATATTGTAAAGGAAAGTAAAGCAAATACAGAAAGTGTTGTGAACTCAAATAAAAATAAAACTGAGACTGTGAGAAAACAAGATCTGAAGCTAGAACAAAAACATACTGTATGTCACATTTGTTTGTTCCTTATTTTTAATCAGGCTTCACATGAGGCAGAACGGACCACGTGGGCGGAGTGACCAATCTTTCTGCCTGTATTTTAATCTGTAATATGTCTTCTTTTTATCCAGTTCGGCCACGCTGAGATCTTTACAAGAGGAACATGGCCAATACAGCATGAGCAGTTTTATTCTGCTCAGTCTGAGCCATATGACAAATTGGCTGCTAAATGCTTTGAATGCTAAAAGCAGCAGTTGGACTCCTCTCTGCTCACCAAGCCAACATATTCGAATGATCTAAAAATATGCACGAATAGCTGCTATTCTTAATAAACCTAATGATAGAATTGAGCTGAAATGAGAACAAAACGAGACCAGCTGGTTTCTCACGCTCAGCTTGTCAGCCACGTTTAGAAGAAGCTTGTGAGGCTAAATGAGGAGAAAAATATCGATTGCTTGATCACATTACCATTGAGTCATCATTTAGTCACCACACACATACATACATTCAGGCTGATGTAAAGCAGATGATGAGTGGAGGTGATGCAGGTGGATGAATCCACAGAGGGAGTAGTTTATGTTGTGTCTGTGTATACTAGCGTTTACAGCGTTTACAGCGTTTGTACTTTATTGGAGGTTTGTTAGCCCACATCTGACTGCAGAGGCTCTGACGAGAAGCAGCAGCAGCAGCGATGGTGGATGGTGGGAGGTTCTAGATGACTGAAAGCAAGAGAGTGCACTCATACTTTGTTTTAATGATTAATTTATAATTCCCCTTTTTCTTTCCTGCGGGAAAGCTGGCCTCATTTTTTTCATTTAATCAGTAATGAAGCTCTGCAATGTGCACCCACAGTACAGTGTGATGTTGCTCCGGGAGTTGAAACAATGGCTGTCAGCCCGGCCGTTTCAATATCTGTGATTGGCCTAATAATAGATGCATCGATACCTGCAGGGGCTGGGCACGCTGCCAGAAAATACTGCTGTGAGGGAGGGGGAGGTGAAGGGGGAGAGAGAGAGAGTAACAGAGAGAGAGGAGGAGGAGGAGGAGGAAAATAGAAATGGTGGAATAAGGGCGAACAAGAGAAGGCACCTTGAGTGTTGTAGCTGCTCTGGTCTCCCACAGGATGACACACACTCTGTCAACTGTGTCTCCTGCACACTCACACTTCCACTCTCCCTCTCTCACACACACACACAGATAGTACACATGCAGTACTGAAATACCTTATGAGCAGACTGTTGACCTATATCTACTGCAACTAAAACTACTCACTACTTCTTTTGACCTGAAAGAGGGTCAGTCAGTACAAACTCATGCTGTGCAGCCAAACTCTGTTCAGTTTATGGGTCAATTATATAAGTCAATTGATCAATCTACTTTCTCTTCTTCTGCAGGTAATGTTTGGTAATTAGTTTCAGTTACAATTAATTCATCAATCTAGCACTTATAAAAAATTGAAACTCTGTTAACCTTGAATGAATTGTTAATGCAGTAATGCTACTTAAAATCATGTTGTATACGTTGTATTTGCATCTGTCTTATCTCTGATTGGTGCTCTATTCTAGTGTCTTTTCAGGAGAATTTTAACTGTGAATAAAAATGTAGATTACATTATTTTTTTTCTTTAATTGAAAAAACATGCAGAAGAGGTGTGAATGTATCTATGTTTTTATCTAGAAACACCTAGAATATTTCCATTTGACGTAATTGTGCCGCCATAAAAAGTCTTGGGTGTGAATATTTCGCTCGCTGTAAACATCATATGAATATGAAACAAGCTGATACAGAATATGTAGAGGATACAGTCAGTGTGGAATAAGGGGATTTTTCCAACCTTGAAGCTGATTGAGGAAAACCAGATGTTTAGGGGTTAGAGTGTGTCTGCCAAATAATCCATATGACTGAGAGCATATATACAGTACAGTGGAAAAGGACTTCTGGGGGAATCCTTTGTATGAATTCACAGATTTTTCAATGAATTATTAAAGTTGTTGTAATCTGTAGCTGCTGTGCTCGTTCACACCCGTTGGCATGTAGAGTTCCCATTAAACCAGGAATCATTAAATCCCTGACAAGATTCTTTTTTAGTAGGTCAAAGCCAAGCCTGTGGGAATAACATCTAAAAATGGAACTATGCTTTTGAATAAGGTATAAGCACAGGGAAAATCTTTTTGAAAGAGAACTGAGCGAGATTGCAAGTCAGGATGTGTTTTTCGATGTTTGGTCTGGGAAGGTTTGCTGCTCCAGTGACGAGTGTTGTGTGCATTTTGTTTTGTCCAGATTAAAGGATCCTGGTCGGGAAAGAACAGAGTCCAGAACCCGTACAGCCACAAGAACTTCCTCAAAAACTGCTGTGAGGTGCTCTGTGGGCCAACGTACCCGAGGTAACTTTTGTCAGATTAAGTCTTTAATTAAGTCTCTGATTAAACAGCTCCGTTCATGGCAGGAAGAAAAGTTACCACTCGGCCATCAACATAGTCTCTGTATAAAGTTTTATATCTTTTGCTTTCTCCCTACTGTCGTCAGTGAGTTCTGTATCGGTGTCAGTGATAGATTAGACTCTTAGATTTGTCGCTCTGCTGCGTCTCGTTCCGCTGAATAACGAGCAGGATGCAGTTAGTGACTGATGGCTTTGTCTCCTCTCCAGCGTCTTGGACAGAAGAGGACTGATGCAGGAGAATTCTCCTGTTTCTGCAACGCCTGCTGCACCTTCCTCCTCCAGCAGCAGCAACCCAGTGTCACAAACCACGGTGAGCACACACACACACACACACACACACACACACACACACACACACACACACACACACACACACACACACTGTACCCTCCCCCTTCACACACTTCTCTGAGCCTGGCTCCAAAGTGGATCGAGGCTGCAGAATAGTGAACGCAGAGCCGACATAAAACAGACTCTAAACCAATTACAGAGAGTGAGAGGAGGTGTGTGTGAGAGGAAGTGTGCTCTAAGTGGAGAGCACTTTTCTCATTGATAATCCATTTTGTGGCTCTTTACATAGTTGCCATTGTTTATCTATTTATAATTGTTCACTTGTTATATTGTCTGCTAATAGCTAGATCATTAGCCGTGTTTGTGCTATGCATACTTTTTCATATTGAAATATAAACGTGTCCTTCTCCTCAGTGTTGCTAAAGATCATGTTGACATGAAAATGTTTCACTGCCACATACTGCAGAGCTTAATGTTATTAAGTATTACATAGCAGAAATTATAGCTTTAAACATTTGATATCTCCAGAATGGTTTGGGAAAATCCAGTTGATATCCCAAGGGTGGTAACAAAACTGTTTACCCCCCTTAATGCAGTTGAGAGGTCTTTTTGCGCACTTGTACTACTTTCATTAATTGTTTAATTAGTGCATTTCACTGCAATTGAAATCACTTCTGGTAGTTGGCATTCAGACTAAAAACAGGCCCGTGTGTTTAAAAAAAAATGCAAGTGGCTGTGTCGGGGCAAGATGCTTCAGGTACAGCGACGTTGTTACAGCGGCCACTGTATTGTGTGACCACAGGGGGCACCTAGCGTGGATGTTGTCACACTTTTTTTTTCTTTTTTTGCAAGTGAGTAGGTGAGAACCGTGACACAGGTGATCAGACAACGTGACCCTGCTGTACCTGGCCTTCCTCTCTCACCCTTTTAAAGACAGAAACAAACATTTGAAAACAACAACAACCCCTTAAAGACGACGTCCATGCGTCCAACAGCTCCCCCTGTGATCACACATGATTGGCCAACAAAGCGACTTGCTCGTTGACGCCACATTACACTGAGCCAGGTTCAACCTTTTTGCCAGATCCCTCTGCACTGTGGCCACATTCAAAGTGATATATAACAGTCAGTCAGCAAGGAAGAGAAGAGTGATCTAATTTAACTTTTTGTCATTTTTATTCTTCAAATAAAACTAGTTTGATGTCTGCGCTGTTGCTCTTTAAGTATAATGTTAATAATATAACGGAGATTCAAGAACTTGAACAAACACAAAATGTGATTGTTGGAGTCTTTTCAGCATGCTGTCTTGTTCCTTTCAGAAAACCACAGCTCCACTCATCCCCAATGAGCACACACCTGATGATGCCAAGCCGAGCATTGCCGCCTCAGCAGAGAAGAGCCCCTCCCCCAAAGAGGAACACCCTCCTGGTGCAAAGGTCCCGCCCCTGGCATCACCCGAGGCCGATCCAGAAGCATCCCTCACCAAGGACAAGACCCATTAGCTGCATGAGGGGGCGGCTGCCATTGTAGCCACTCCCCCGGCGTCCTGCCTGGTCAGGAACTGAAACATTAATAATCAACGTCAGATTACTGTGCGGGTGACGCAGTTATGCTCCGACTCCTGCCCTACATTCCACCAGAAGAGCAGAGCTTCTGCGGCAGCTCCTCCTCTTCCCTCCTCTCCTCACCAGTAGCTGCAGAGCTGTTTGATTGACGCTTCCTCCTGCAGGAGGGGGAGTGATTTAATGGAAAGTCAGCAGTTTCCTGTCTCCTGAACACTGCATGGAAAAGATGGGGAGAAGCTGCTGGGAGAACTGCAGAGAGGAAAAACTCTCCAAATATACAGTATGACATCCCTGCAGGTCACCTGTGGGCTGCTCTGATCGTCAGTACTACTTTTGTTCTTTATTTAAAATTGCATAATGACGTTTATTGTGAGAGGCCAGTTCAAATATACTCCTTGCAAGTGTCTGGCAAAGACAATATAACTTCTGGACGTGTATAAAACTTCATACATACAGTCAGTTTTCTGTTGTGTGCACATTACATGCCCTATGCAAACCATGAGGAGGCTGGATGAGCAGCTTGTGTGTGTGTGAGGGTTGCAGCTGTAAGTCTGTGAGTACACATGATGTCCAGGCAGGGGGAGGACATGCAAATCCTTAGCTGAGATATCCTAAAGGCTCCTTCCAGGCAAGTCAAAATCTACCTTGTATTCTGATATTGCTGCATTCAGTACTGTTGTTACCTACGTGCATCTTTTTTTCCCTTTTTTTTTTTTTAAGTGATCTGATCCAGACCAACGCCTGTCCTTCCATTTTTATATAGTCAAGGATGTAGTGTGACGTCGGTGCTCTAAAATAGATGAAATTGCTTTACGCCTATCCAGAGTCCACGTGTGCGTGAGAAAAGGCCTGACTTCTGATGATAGTAGACACTCGTAGTAACAGTGCCTTATCATAACAGTTGCACGATCAAATGCAACTGAGGTCAACTAACAGAGAAGCCCTTGAAAGCCACTGATACAGAGTTCAATGAGAAATGCCATCGTTCATTAATCGTTCACTAATCAGTCCAGTGGTTCCCAACCTGAGGTTTGGGACCCCCATGAGGGGCTGCAAGAAAAATCTAGATTCTTAAAGGAATAGTTCGACATTTTGGTGAATAGCTTATTCGCTTTCTTGCAGAGAGTTAAATGATGTATGCTAGATATAAATCTACAGCCAGGAGATGGTTAGCTTAGCTTAGCATAAAGACTGCAGACAGGGGGAAACAGCTTGCCTGGCTCTGTCCAAAGGTAAGAAATCAGCCTGCCAGCACCTCTAAAGTTCCCTAATTAACATGTTCTATCACATTCATCACATTTGATTATTGTGTACAAAAAACTAACTTTTTGTGGTTTTACGGCTCTCTTTCTTGACTTCCTGTCGTTTTTACATTTTGTCTTTTGTATAGATTAAACAAAATGATCACTGAGCTTTAGAGGTGCTGTTAGGTGTATTTTTGAACTTTAGACAGAGCCAGGCTAGCTGTTTCCCCGTTTCCAGTCTTTATGCTAAACTACGTTAACCAGCTGCTAGCTGTAGGTTTATGTTTAGCGTACAGACATGAGAGAGGTATCAATCTTCTCATCTAACTTAAAGTGTATTTTCCCAAATTTCCAAGTATTCCTTTTAAAAGGTAAAGTATTCTGCTAAATAATACTACAAATGTGCTTTTTTTCCCTTATGAAATACTGTGAATTTTGCCCTAGAAACTATTAAAAAATAAAATCTGAGGTTGAACTGGTTACACCTGGTAGACTGTGACGAGTAGAAAAAGCTTTTTAAGGGGTCTCAGGTCTTAAATGTTGGGAACCATTGAATTAGACCTTGTGAAGCAAAAACTAAGCATAGCCATTGTTGAATTGTACATAGTTTTAGCAGGTAAAGATGTACTGAAAAGGAGGAAAGATTGCAGCAAGGTTTAGTTATTATTCTTTAAGTGCGGCCAGTGTTAAATATGCCGCCTGTGAGCTTGAGCACCTCCTCCTGCAAGTCACACCAGAGCTGATCTTCCTCTAAGTCCTCTCTCTTCCTGCCGTCTTCTGCGCTATAAAAACGGCTCTCATATTTAACTCTTCTCCTCTTCCTCGCATCTTCGCTGTGACAGTTATTCCTACAGTACGCCCAAGGCCGAGGCCACTTCCACTGCAGCCGCCTGTCTGTGGCAGGCTCATTATAGCAGAGAATAAAGCCGAGGCAGAGGGAGAAAGACGCTCAATTCTTTCTTTTCACACATCTGTGTATTTCAGACGGAGCGCAGCCTTTAATGTGGCTTGAGAATTTGTTTTTGTTTTGGTCGCAGATCGCTCGAGGGGACAGCATCCACACTAAGAAAACTGAGAGAAAGAAGTGAAGCTTATTCTTGGTATTTAAATGATGTTAGCTGATAGCGAGAGTTTGTAATAGTGATTGTGTTGTATGCAAGACAGAGTTAGTGTTTGTGAAATATACTTGTGTAGAAATTCTCTTGTATCATCGAATCAGACTCTCTGAAATCTGCCCGAGATGATTTATTATGAGACTGAAAACGGTCACAATTTCTCCTAATTTCTCCTTTACCTAAATTTTAGGATGCAGCTTTGTGATTATTTTCATTGTACTGTAATTTTCATGGAGCAGTTTAAAGCTCAAGACTGATTTTAGACACTTTGACTTTTAAAAGATGGAAACAAGGCCAATTTCTTTCATTATTGATAAATCTGTGAATGATTTTCTTGATGAACTGATTTCTTGGCCGATATAATGTCAGAAAAATAGTGAAAAGTTCATTTATGGAAGTTGACATATTCGGTTTGTCCAAGTCCAAAAAAATTCAATTTACTATTAGAAAATCTGCAAATATTTACATTTGAAAAGCTGGAAATCTGGGGAATTATTGCTTAAGAAATTCCATAAAAATTTTTGACAATCAATTTTCTGTTGATTGACTAATTGATTAATGGACTAATAGTTTCAGCTCTAGATGAATCCTTTTGTCTATGTTTACTTTCTCTGCTCTCTGAAGAGAAAATGAGAGATAACCGACGTATCTCCGTTGGAAGAAGCTGTAAAGTGTGTGGCAGTATTGTTTCTGTGGAGTGGAAAACTGAAGCTGAACTTCGTGGGCTTTCTTTCCAGAAAGTATTTAAAGACAGTTTGGTGCATCTGATCGCTTTGAGTCGCTGTCACCGAGAAGCAAGAATGTATGTGATTGATATTCGATAGAAGAAGGGACGTTTGTGTTTTAAGGCGGATTTTAAAGGGACGGTTGAAGTTTGATTTTTAGCTGTAAAGGTTTGCAGACTGTAGAGGCAAGCTGAGCTCTTGTATGTATGACTCCTGTGTTAAAATGACGTGGTCAGATCTGAATGCTCTGATCAATCTATTACATTGCATTATGTATACAGATACAGTACTATACCATTGATGGAACTCTTTATTTATGTTCACTTTGTTTAGTATCAACACTGTGACTACATGTATTTCATTCAATTTACTTCACTTCTTTTTACATGATCAATGTGTCTGGTAAATAAACAATATTGTCTTATTATTATCTGTCTTTTAAAAGAGATTTTCTTTAGAGTTACTGTTACAAGAAATCCAGAGGAGACGGCTCAGCTCTCAGTTAATCCACTATCATTAAATATTCAACAGAGGACTTGTTGTTTTCTATACATGTTTGTGCCCCTGGATAATAACAAACTGTAGTATGAATTCAATTTTCTCCAGAGGTCATCTCTTCAAAACAATGGCATTATATATGGGTAACAGCTGTAGGCTGTAATGCTGCGAGGGAAGAGGTCTTACAAAAGAGTTAGAAGAGAAACACATCTGTTCTTTGCTTCTTTGCTTGAAAGCTCTGGAAACCGCTAGTAAAGTGGATCTTGAGTTAAGATTATTTAGTCAGAAATATCTACTATTAATTATCCAGGAATCATATAGATCTATAATAGTACTTAATTAAATAAGTTGACTTGCTCAAGAATTCTCTCTGAATTATGTTTTATTCAAACTCTATTTACAGCACAATTAACAACGTCCTCATGATAACATGTGACAGAAATCAGTGTAACGTGACTCATAACACGGAAGTAAAAGCAAAGTATTCAAGTTACATGAAAAACATCTGAAAATATTTTACATTCATATTTGTATCAGACGGCACAACATGAAAACACGGAAGACTGAGTGATGATGAAGAGGAAGACAACCTTTAAATGTACCTTCATTAACAGACACGTTACATGATATCCTCAGTAGGAAACAACAACAAACATAATTCTTACAATGCAACATCAAAGACAGATAATCCAGCTGTGGCAGATGAAGAGAAACTGCTGCTCGCAAAACTGGTCCAAACACTCAGAGACCATCACGTCCATTCAGTATTTCAACTTTACATTGTGTTCCTACCACCAGCCCGCTCTCTTTTAATCAAGAGACGTTTTTAACGGCATTAGACCTCCGTCCACAGAGTCCCTGAGAACCAGGAATAAAAGAAGTTTGAGTATTTCTCCATCACTTCTCAAGAGCCTTCGTCCACCGTCAGCTCCTGCAGCTGCTCCTGCAGAGCCTCCAGCTGCTCCTCCTGCTGTTCTGACTCCTGCTCATGTTTCTCCTGGTTCGTCTGCTCCTCCGATGCTTCCTCCTGGAGTTCCTCGTCCTCAGTCTTTGCCTCCTCGCGCCCGTTCTCCAGGTTCTCCAAGCTCTCAAAACAGCCCGAATCCCTCGGCTCCTTGGCATCCTCAACGGATCTGTCCTCCTCTTCTGGCTCTGACTCTTCTTCAGCTACACAGGACAAAGAGGATCACATTTTAGTACAGAACGACTCAATATAATCCTTTTTTTTTTTAGGTCTGTTCATCATCGTCTTGTTCAGCTTCAGAGAGAAACAAATACAAAAACCAACCTTGTAAATATATTCAAATTACTCTCTCTATATATATTTGACCCAAGTCATTTCTTATATAAGGGACACTGAGGCTGGTTGACTGCAGGTGTTGGTTGTTACAATGTGTTTTACAGCCACACTAGGTGGCGCTGTAACATTATCTCCCAATCGAATGTGCACTCTCTTGAGTTTTGGGCCTCCCCACGTGGTCTCTTCATTAAAAGGTGAGGTTCATTTTTGTGTTTTTCATGTATCAAAGATTTATTTAACCTCTGTGGGATTTTTACAATATAAAGAGTGTATCAATTAGCACTTTTCTCCCTGTTGAATTGGAGTGAACTCTGATCTTAGTTGTGTTTTCCGAGGTCATGACATGTGGTAGCTGCTACAAAACAAGCTGAACAGGTTGGATTGTTTTGGCTTCCTCAGTGTTTTTGCAGCTCGACTTCACTGTAAAACAACTCCTCTAAAAGAAAAACAAAGTTGATTTTTAAAGTATGAAGTATTAATGTTTTATTATTTAATATTTCAAAATAAATAGTAAATGTTTAGAAAACATGCTGCAGTTTGTAATTATATTTTTAATTGGTTGAATTTAAATCGTCTCCAACTCTAAAAATAATTAGTAGGAGAGACGACACTTCATCAATATATCATCAAAACAAGAGAAGGATGCTAAACTGTAAAATGTAATTCTACAGTCAGGAATTATTGGTGGGGCATCATCTCTGAGCATATATAATATTAATAGATAATAGAAGTACATAGTAGATAAAGAATAAATATTTACTCATAATGATTTATTTCAAATCTTTCAAAACTAGACGGTCAAGCGGTCTCAGTCGGGGTGTGTCAGGTTTTTTAATCAAAGGTCTTTCTCTTGATTCCAGTATTAATCTAAATACAGTAGATACATTGAGATTTGAGGAAATAAACAAGAACGTATCATCATCGAACAAAGAATACTGTTTTGCTGCAGCTAACTGTGACGCTAACAAGTCCATGAATTGTATTAAACATATAGATGTTGTTAAAATTGAAATGATCTGTCTGGAGCTCAGACGAGCCGAGACATCGGGGGAAAGCAGGACGTCTTACAAGCAACTAAACGACAAACTGTGAGTGTAATGCTGTTCAAGTGAGCCATTAAATGTTCCTAATTATGCAGCTGAAGCAGAAAGAATATGATGGCAGCATAAAGTGTTCCCCAAAGACAGATTTTTTTTATACTCAACCTGACGTCTGAGTGGCACAAAGTGACTCTAAAATTAGACTCTTTTTTTTTTTTCTTCTCAGATTTTAAATTCTGGATTAGAGGTACTTTCTTATTCCCAGTCAGCAGAGCAGCAACATTATGAAAGACTATGGCAGCTTCACAGTGTGTAAACCTACAGTCTCTCAGCAGCTCAGAGGCGTTCAGGATCTTGGAGCGCTGCTCTGGGTCGGTGATGTTCAGCTCATTGAGGTGAGACTGCTTCAGTCCCGCAAAGTCCTCTAGGCTCTGGAAACCGTGCATGGACAGCAGAGAACTCAGCTCCTGAAACACACGAACACAAACAGGAACATTTAGATGGATGTCCACGACCATGACGTGGAGAATGACCTGAACGAGTCCTGCTGCGGTGCGACAAACTCAGAGTGTTTCTTACAGTGAGACCGATGGTGTCCAGCACCTCCTCCAGGGTCTTGGGTTTGGACTTGGCTTGGCAGGTCCTGCTGCTGCGGTGTCTCCTCCTGGACGGGGGGCTGTCATCAGGCAGCAGGTTGACGTAGATGAACTTAAAGGAGCCCACTTTGTTGTTGAGCTTCCCAGTCCAGGTCCCCACAGGGGGCTTCTCGATGATGTAGATGATGTCTCCTTTCTGTAAGAGAGAGATGACGCATGAATATCAGACTTAGTCACGATGACGTCACCAACTGACACAGATGAAAGGATGAACAACAGAAAGACCTTGAGAACAAGAATCATTTGATCTTTTATTCATCACTATAAACTCTTTATATGTCTGTACTCCTCTGAGTCGACGGCTTGACGAACCAACTTCTCTCCAATTACTCAAAAATAAGTATCACTTGCGTAGAGAGAAATGAAGTGAATGAAAAGTGAAATATGAACATTTGTAAGATGATGTAATGACGCAATCACTGAATCATGTTCTTTTGTCAAACAGGCAGTCAGTAATGGTTCATGTTGTTCAAAATCTGCCTTTAAGAATCATGATGAAAAAAACGCGTCTTGTTTTACGCGGTTAACAAGCTCCCTGGAGGACGACTGGACGAGACAGCAGAAGAGGCCGAGGGCCGAATCAGAGAGACACCCACCCCCCCGAGACTCACTTGAAGTTTGAGCGACTCCACGTC
Source organism: Enoplosus armatus (assembly GCF_043641665.1). Classification (NCBI taxonomy): domain Eukaryota; kingdom Metazoa; phylum Chordata; class Actinopteri; order Centrarchiformes; family Enoplosidae; genus Enoplosus; species Enoplosus armatus. The sequence goes on from NC_092189.1 coordinate 15,793,920, forward strand.
GTAGGGGCTGGGAGTGAAGTCAGTGTGGACCAGAGCACGACCGCAGAAAGGTCCGTTGTAAGAGACGCCGTTCTCCTCCAGTCTCATGCTGTCCCTCTGGCAGTATCCACTGTCCAAACTCTGCCTGTCGCCACCTGAGGAACACAGATAAGAAGCAGGGTCACACTCATCCTGAGCCTTCAGATACTTAAGGTTTTGGATGTGTGGTTCTCAACACACTGCAAATATCAGCATATGAAAGGATAGAAGAGTGTCAGTGGTGATGGGATTCTAAGCCTTAATTATGTCAAAAAATATGAATTTATTCCTGTTCCACTATTAATATTAAACATTTCTTTGTCTTACTTCTACTTGGGGGATACTCATGTTCTAGGTTTTGGTAGTACAGTTCCCATAATGCTTTGGGGGATGTAAACAGGATGTCAACCCCCACATTTTGTTTACATTTTGGCAAATTGGCACCATTAAAAGTATGCCGAATTACCTAATAGCAGTTCCTGTTTTCAGTGTCCCGATGGATGAACAGACAGCTATCACTAGATTACTTTGATACTGAAGAAAACTTAAAAACGAGATGATTCTCAGGCAAGATTGGGATGGAACTTTTTTTTCCCTGTGATTTCTAAGCAGGTTTATGAATGTTAATTTATTTATGGGCATCGGAGACGATGACTTCATCCTCTAGTTTACAGGGACACAGATGTGCACTCACTGCTGGAGAGCTGGCGGGTAATGGGGCTGGGCGCGGTGTCCTCTGACCCTGTGGAGCACACAGACGTCCTCTGGCCTGCACTCAGATCTGGAAGCCAGTCAGCAGAGACCGGAGACAGCTCCTCACCGCTCTCACCCTGGAGACACAGAGGACAACAGTGCAGGTCAGAGGTCAATTCACCTTCAGCTCACTTAATCAAATAATGTTCGATTGAAACTGAAGGTCACATAATGATGACCATTGAATTATTTTTTTAAAACAACAGTAATGTTTTATATTTAATAAGGAGCCCTGAAAGTGACAACATGACAGAAGGTTATACTGTATTTTATAACTAAACAAGACAGAAAGAATAGGAAAACAAATGAGTGAAAAATAAAATAAGCTAGACCGTTCCCTTTAGGAAAGTAATGTTTGCTTAAATTCTAGACCTTAAAAATCAGGAGTGGAGGAGTATTCAGGCTCTTTACTTCAGTAAAATGTAAACATACTCCATTACAAGTCAAAGTACAGCATTGAATGTAAAAGAACAGTATTTTCAGCAAATGTACTTGAAGTATCAAAAGTAAATATTTTGCCCTGTGACTGCTATACTACTACATTTTATCATATACTGGCGATGCATTCACGTGTATGTAGCACTTTACTGTAGTTGGTCGAGGTGGAGCCAATATGAACTTCTTTGTGTGTTGTTGGTCAGTTTAATCTATTCTATTTAGTCATATTCTCATCATTGCAAGTACAGCTGTCAGATAAACGCAGTGGAGTAAAAAGTACAATAATTCCCTCTGAACTGTAGAGTAGAAGAGTAAAGAGGCATGACATGGAAATACGTACAATACATGAGTAAATGTACTTGGTTACTTTCCACCACTGAAAATAAAACAACAGAGATATTTTGCCTTTGTTTTGAAAAACACAGTACATATATTTGTCCACTAGATGGAGACAATTTCCATCTTTTTGTAACAGTAGCAGCTCTATGTTTACAACTACAAGTGTACAAGATGTTAAGGTGTGTTTTTGTCTCAGTAATGCTTTATAGTACAATTATGTATAATACATACTCTTGTAAAGTTTTTAAATACTGTGATCTTCATATGTCACTGTAAGTGTAACTGTAAACAGTAGTTACCCCCTCCTCAGCCAGAGCCTTCTGCACCATCTTGGATGTTTTGCGGGTCATGGTGCGTGAGATGACGTTGCGCCATTTCTTGCCCAGTTTGCTGCCACTTTTCACTGCTTCCTCTGCTGTTACACACTCTGCCACCTGAGACGAGAGTAAAAAAACCTTTTCAAAACATTTGTCGACAGGTGTGAGGAGATGACGAGAGGATATGTGGTACAACCTTATTTAGATTTAGTAATGTGAAGGGAAATCTGAGTGAATTAAAAAAAATATTGTCACTGACATAATTTGACTCTCAGTGGTTTTAATGCATTAACAAATGATTCAAACCTACAGACTTTGTGGTAATGGGGTTTGCATATGTGTTATTGCAGTATGTGATACTGCTGATACCCACAAAGTCACATGCACACACGCACAACACACACACATACACACACACACTCTCACACCTGCACTCTATTGCGGCCAGGTGCTTTTGTGAGAATGTTACCAAGCATAACTCTGTCTGCAGCCAAACACCATGGGGCTGTGGGCACAGTAATGAAAGCTAATGATGTTTTCAGTGTTTTTATGAGGCACTTTGTTACAACAAATGTTCTGTGTGACACTTTGCATTGTTTGAGGACACAGGAGGTCGAGTCCTCTGCAACGCGCAAAGGAAAATGAAGCAGAAATGAGAAAATAGAGCATTAATTTAGAGGGATTGTTTGTGATGGTTGTATTAGACTTTTTAATTTTGATCCAGTACTCTGCACTCAAATACTCATGTCAAATATTGTCAAGGATTTTGTGCACTTGTAGACTGTGATCATAACTTTATTTCAAACTATTTGTTTAGAAATTTTATGAGTTTAGACCTTCTCGATTAAGCACTGCAGTGAAAAGAGATGACAAACACAGTGCCACCACAGAGACAGAGAGGGATGTAAACACATGAAAAATAAAAAATGCATAATATTGAATAAAAAATGCCCAAATTCACTGGGGGATGACCGTCAGACTCCGAGTTAAATACTTGCTGCTTCTGCATCCCTCTGTCTGACACAGCGGCTCTCTGCTTGACTGGCGCACACAAGAGGACATCCTGTCTGCATGCTGCTGTCATCTGGGCTCTGTGCAACGCTTCTCCTTCTTACTTCCTCTCTTCATCTACACCTCTACGCTTATTTGTCCTCCAACTTCCACTCACTGTATGCACAATGATTCTGGGAAGTTATTATAGTTTAGTGAAGTTTAAAAGTGTTAACATCTTCCCGCATGTGCAGAAGTGTGTTAAATCAGGAAGCATAAACTGTGCACTGTGGAGCCGTAACTGATAACCATTTCTGCACTTTGGCCTCTTCTGGATGCAGTGTCATTTGCTCACAGCATGACGGATGAGGAACAGTGTGATAAAACATCTCTAGGAACTGGCATTTAGGAACTTAAAACACAAAGAGATTGTAAGATATCTACTTCTTCTCAAAACAGTGATGTATTGTGTGTTTTTATGAGCATGTTTGGGAGTAAACGTCAGACTTACGTTCTCCTCCAAAGTAAACTCCTTTTCTGACGCAACAGGGGAGGTGGGTTTGTGCTTCATGAAATCCTTGAAGCTGCTGGACCTCTGCAGAGTGAGCTGTCAACAAACAAATAATTGCATTTTATTCTGAAATCATAACCAAGCGATAAGGAACAGCAAAGGGCAAGCAGTAACTCTGTCACCACAAAGCAAATGGTGTAAACATGTCAGTCCATTGTTTGTTGGTTTTTAATGATAACACTGATCTCATGGTTGTGCACATGCAACATGTTTTTATCTCTTGAAATGTGTGATTAAAGTAAATGTCCTCATGCTGCAGCTGCTTCTGACATAGTTTTTATAAATGTAGCTCAGCAGGAAACACAAAGGAGAGGATGTGTGGTGATTCATGAACGTCCCTGAAATAAATAGTTTGTATTCGTAAGACCGACTTTTAAACGGAAAATCAAAAAGTCTTATGTGTAAAACAACAACAGCCAAATTCATCATTTAAGTTTAACTCAGTGTCAGTGTGAAGATGCATGTTTCTAGTCTGAGTCTGAAAAAGGACAGATGGTAAAATTCTCTATTCTGAATTCAAAGTCTGGCATAGGGCCGCAGCTAATGATTATTTTCTCGATTAATCGACTAATCGTTTGGTCAATAAAATGTCAGAAAATAGTGAAAAATAGCGTTTTGTCCAAACACCAACAGCCCAAAACCTGAAGATATTAAATTTACAAATCCTCATAATCGAGGAGGGATTTTGGGCATTTTAGCTTGAAAAATTACTTGCTGATTAATTTTCTGTCAATCAACAAATCAACAGACTGATCCTTTTACCTCAAGTCTGGTATGCAGCATGTCACTTGCATATGACTTATTTTGAACCCCCCAAAAAAGCCAACGTTTTTACTCTTTTGCATAATTTTCATATCTAAGAGTTTCTTCTAGCTCTGGTGGAAATTCGTCGTCTAATTTTCCATATAACCACATGTCACTGTGCATCTTATCGCGGCTCATCTTCCTCGAGTCTTTGCTGAAACCACAGGAAATGGGCAAAGCTTGAGCAACTGCTGGCAGCCAATCATTGCAGACATCCAGTCAGCGCTGGCGGCTGATGGTCTCTGATGTCTGTGTCTACTCTGAAGAATTAAACCGCCAGTGCAGTCAAGGGAACAAATGACCTTCATTATGAGGCTATTACCAGTTTTGCTGGTAAATATGTGTTTTTCATGCTGCAGTTTTCCTCCCTAAAAAGCCACAAAGCTTTCAGATAAATCAATCTTGTATTAACGCTGATAATCGCAGAGCAGTGACTCGTGTCGTGGAACAATGATGTTCTCCAGCCTCGATTATCGCCAGTGACAATTAAGCGCTGGGAGACGATTGCAGAGAACAAAAGGCAATGAGATGTGTAATGACGAGGCGTGAGTTGGACCACAGGAGGGGAGCTGTGGATGGAAAATAAGGGCACTGGTGTCGAGCGTAGGAGGCTCACTCTCATGGTGGCAGCTGGAGACAAAAACACCAGAAGCCACAAAGCCTGCTGTGACTCAAACTACATCTGCAGCAATGATTCACCCTGGCAGAATAGAGGAACTTTACTTTTCTAAAAAAGTACAAAGAATATGTACGGGCCAGAGAGCAGTTAGACTACACACTTAAAAAAACTTTGTTTTAAACATAAAGATCATAAAGACTGTGTGGTTTTGTTCAGCTTCACCGCAGAGGTTTGCACCAACTTGAGCAGACATCCTGTGTCAAAGATGTGCACACAAAGACAGCTGTACGAAATGTTGCAGCGCAAACATCAAGTGTTTCAAGTGTGTGACAAAGACTTCTTCACTAGCATAGTCTATAATATTTACATTTATAAAAGCTCAGTTTGAGCACATTCACTTTAAAGCATCCTCTCCTTCCAAAACAAACTAATAACCAAAAACTCACCTTCTTCTTCTGCACCTGCTCCTTCTCCGAGGCATTGGAGGGCCTTCGCCTCAACATCTTCTTCTTCAGTGGTCCTGAGATCTCTCTTGACGGAGAGCTGTGAGAGCGATACACCTGTTTTAATCAGTGAGGGTTTCTGTCACTGTGCTGTCACGGCCAAAGATGTCAAAGAAGAAAACAGAGGGGAGGTAGAGCTGCACTCCGCTGCAGCTGAACGAAGTGCAGAGGCTGAGAGGAAGTCACGTGGCCGCACAGAAACTGAAAAGGCAAACCCTGTTTTTGGTGCTCGGGTTTACACACAGGCTAGTGAGTTTGTTATATCTCTCAGCCTTGCGTGCTACAAACTCTCTGTAGCTCTAAACTAAACTGGCACACGAAACAGTTCATGAAAATGTCACCACAACTCGGTTTGTTCTGTTATTACACACAGGCTCAGTATTTCTTCTGTGAATCTTGCTTAACACAGGGTTTTTTTTTAATGTTGTGATTAAATAATCGACCTCAGGTTGCTCATATTTAACATGTTCAGTCAGATTAAAGCTCATAAAAGGATCATCAATGAAGAGCAGTGGTTTTTAAAGAGCCAGAATACAACCTGCAGCCACTGCATTTCAACATTTCTACTCCTACAGACGTTGGTTTTCAACTTCAGCAGAATGTTGAAGTAGATTTGCCGGCAGGAAAGATCTCTATCGTGCAACACAGCAGCTCTTGAGTTGTCAGCCAACTCAGAGTGATTGTAAAGTCCAGACCAAACAATGTTTTTATGATACTTCAGCTTGTTGTTTAGCCGTTGTTCTCAAATGAGCACGTATTTGTCATCGCACCTAAAGTGTGGAAGTGAAAGAAACCAAAATATGACATATTTAGAAACTCAGTAACGGCTTTGCAGCTGCAGCAGAGGTCAGACGCACAGAATCACAAACCGGTGATCAGACAGTCCAGTCCATCCAACAGAGGATATTTATACCAAAAGTGGTTTATGAGACAAATGAGTTGCAAGGCAAGACACATGCTGATACTGTAAAAACACCCAAAAACAGACAATCAAGACAAAAACAACTTGAGTGAGTCACAGAAATGTGCGTGCTTCTCAATGTACACTCAGCCTGCTGGACGAGGCAAACACTGGTAGTAAGGGAAGTGTAAGTCAAGTTTAGCTTGTTATTTCGGTGGGGTAGCAAACCACATGATAAGAGGATGCCCTATTTTAGTTTCCTGTCACTCAAAAAAAGGCTGGCAATAAACCGATCTGTCTTCAGATCTTAAAGGGACCAAAACAATAAGAAACAGATTCCACTAGAGGCTACCTGAAGATCCGTCACTCAAGTAAAAGAAGCAATACTACACTACAAACTATATACTCCATTACAAGTACAAGTAATGCATTGAATACGTTACTTAAGTAAGTATTATCAGAAAAATATACTTATAGTGTCAAAGGTAAAAGTACTCTTTATAACCACAACCTCAGAATTTTTAAATATTATCATAATGCTAGATCATACATTGTTACATTACTAGAACAATTTATCATATTTTAGAAACCGATCATATGTTTTAAATATTAAATCGTTATCAGCAAAGTAACTGGTAACTATAGCTGCCACGTAAATGTAGTGGAGTACAAAGTACAATATTTCCTTCTAAAATGTAGTGGATTAAAAGTGTAAAGTACCACAAAATGTACCTGAAATCGCACTTAAGTGCAGTACTTAGAGGTACCCTGTGGAGTTTTTGACCTCTAGTAGTGCTATGGAGCAATGTTTTGACGAGCGGGTCCCTGTTTTGTTTTTCCACCACTGCTAGGAGGTCACTGTTCACTGGAGAAGACTGCAAGTAAAGATGTTGAAATTTCGGCAATGCTGCATATTTGGACAAAAAAAAACCTGCCTCTTAAGGCCTACGGACTTAATTAACTCTGTTATACCCGGCAAACGTTTCATTTTATGTTTTTGTGTCTGTTTGTTTTGTGTCCTTGGGTGCAAAATGCAAGTTATTATCATTATTATTATTATTATTATTAACAGTAACTAAAGGGGGAAAAGGCACAACAGAAGTGACTTTAGTTCACAGAGAACAATGATCTCATACTTGCTGTTCCTCTTTTTCAGAGCCTCTTTACCACAAACCCCAACGCAGAGCGGATATGGATGAATATGCCTTTACTGAAAGCTGTCCAACTTTCTGAGAGAACATCACAGTGATGCCCTCGTTTGAGAAGAGCATGCGGATGGAGGGTGTTGATGCAGCACCTTCACACCTTCAAGACGTGGCTGACAGAATAGTTGCCAGGCAACCCTCTGTGGGTGTGAGCTCTTCACATGTGGAAGAAGTAAACTGCAGGATAAATATGATTTTATGTTTAATGTAGTCTTTGTAGAAAAATAGCACACAGACTTGAAACAGGGGGTGTTACACTACATTCTGTGACCCATCAGATGTATTTTGTCTCCTGATTATCACACTTTTTTCTGTTAGTTCTGTAACTCTAAAGCTTGGGTCGACAAATAGTTTCAACCATGGGCCAGTTTTTTTCAGCACTGTTTATTGGGGGCCAGCATTTTACAGAAGACAGAAGTCTTTATATTTTTAATATGCTTTGTTTGTTTTAATTCAGTTAAGTTTATCCACTCATAGACAGTGGCCTGCCTCATTTATGATTGAATGGAAGTACTGTTGTTGACACCAATCTGTTATTGTCAAATAGCCCATATTATATTATTTACCTGTGTTAACTTTCTCATAAGTCTATTAGACTTCACTTAGACCATGTGCTGCTCAAATAGCCTGATGTGGGGCAGCATTAGATGTTACAAGGTCGCATTTATTGGGATTTACATGAGACATTGTTTGTGGATTCATGAAGAGGAATCATGTGCAATTTTTGATGTCAACTAAGAAAGGCTTCACCCTTCGTCAGGGGGCCAAATATATTTGTTGATTGTTGACAGATTTATCCAACGGCCAGCCATTTGCCTCCTACTGCTCCTCTAGAGGAAGTAAGTGTCGTGGCTCTACAGAGCTATACACTAATATTTGTGCTATCAAACCTTTCTTATCTAATATAAGGTCACAATGTTTCGCCCAATTTGTGACCCTGTATTTCATACTGTGGGAGCAGTAGCTTCCTGGAGTTTCCGCTGGTTACCTGGCAACTGACCATGGCAACCAGAACAAGTCTTTCGCTAACGTTCGCTCTTAGCTAGCTTAAAGAATATTAATGTTAGCATCAACTTACCGCTCTTCGTGCAGCCGCAAGGAAGTTGTTGCTGTCCGTTTTTTATTTACCACGGCGTAGTCTATGAAGTAAAGCCAAACGTGATAATGCGGGGTGTCATTTTGTCTGTCTGCTGGTGAGCATTGCCAAACGCACCTCTCCCTCCGGCCCACAAGATGATTGGCTGCCGTCAGATTGATTCAAAGTACTGGCAGCCTTGTCAGGAAAATGAAGCTTTGATTCGCTGAACAATTTTCATAACATACTTTTTAATCTTTGGGTATTTTGATGTTGTAGTTTATATACTACTTTATACTACTACTACTTTATATACTCTTGGACAAGGTAATCAATGAGAATGCATCATATTTTATAAACTGATGATGTTTTAAATGTAGCTGTCAGATAAATGTAACGTTGGTGGCGGGTCCCTCTGAAATGTAATGGTGGAGAAGTCTAATGTAGCAGAATATGTACCTGAGGAAGTACCTAAAGTTGCACTGAAGTGCAGTACTTAAAGGTACCCTGTGAATTATCTTTTACCACTAGTGGTGCTATGGCACTGTGTTTTTAGGAGTGGGTCAAAGCCAAGTTACAAGTTTTTTATGATTTTGTCAAATCGAAAAATAATCAGATTCATGACTCAAGTCCACACCTTTATTTTTAACAGTGTTACTTTAATAAAATAGAAATTATATCAGCTGGTCATACAAATGTCCAGATTAAAAACCAAAAAGCTAAAACATCAAGAATCACAGAAAAGATCAACTTTGAACACCACAATATCAGCCACTAAATAATTAAACAAATACATCCTTCAATTAAAAGAATGCTAAATTGCAGTGCATCTCTCAACCTGGTATAGCTGCTCAATAGAGACTGCATAGGGGTAACATTAGTGTGCAAGTCTGCTGTGAATGGAGTGAGTGCAAGAGAGATGAAGATGCTCAGACGATGTTGTGGAGGAGAGCAACGGCCAGAGCGGTGAGCGTCAGCGAGGAGGAACAGACAGATGCAGAAGATCCAGACTCCATGAAGGGCTCTGTGTTTTTGAGCATCCAGTCCTTCTCCTCGCGTAGTCCCTGTTTGTCCAGTTCAGGACCCACCAGCCTCCGGATCATCTCATAGTATTTATTCAGCCACTGAAGCTGGAGGGAGGAAAGGTAAGAAAACAAGTATCTTGGTTTAATATTCCAGATAAATTAGATGAACCAAATTAGGAGTAAACCACTTTTGTTCTGTGCCTACATTCTGCCACTTGGTCACATCTTCTTCGATGCTGACAGTTGTGGAAGAAGTACTAATATGGTTTACTTAAGGTAAAAAAAATGTAAAAATACTCCATTACAAGTAACGGTTCTGCACCCAAACTCACCCAAAATTAAGCAAACGTACAGGTAGTATTACCCCCCAAATGTACTTTATTTATCAAAATGAAAGTAATTGTTCTGCAGACATATTATTATGTATGACATTGCTAAATTGTTAAAGCTTTTGCATCAGTGTCAAAGAAGCAGTTTTTTGTTGCAGCTAGTTGAGGTGCAGCTAAATTTAACTTCTTTGTATGCAGCTGTATACTGGTATTTTAGTTCAGTGGTTCCCAACGTAGGCGCCAGGCCTTTGAGTTTTAGTGAAATAGTGGATACTTTTTCCTCATTGGGCCTCAAACTAATATTTAAATGAAACCATCTGAGAAGTTCAGAGGGGAAATGTCTCTTTGGAGGAACTGCTGACAACACAGAGACACCTGAAATGTGACAAGGAACCCCAACCAGGGCTGCTTTTTTTTGTAAGGGGCCACGAGCCAAAAAGGTAAAGTAACCAGCAACTAGTACAATATTTCCCTCTAAAATGTAGTGGAGTAGAAGTATAAAGTAGCATAAAATGTAAAGTACCTCAAAATTGTACAGTACTGAGTAAATGTACATAGGTTCTTAATGTTCTTTTTTGTAAAATCTTAAATATTATATAAATAAAAAGAAACAAAGCACAGTAGTTGATTTCACACAAGGTTTTGTTTTCACAAATAATGTTTTTACATATGTGTTGCAGAGAAGCTGCGACCTGAAGTGTAAAGGGGGATTTTAAGAGGAAACCAGCACTTGTAAAGCAGCAAAACGAACGACTTGGTTGATGTCACACTGAAAGGTATTCACAAATTACAAGAAACTCTTTGGGGAAGTAAACTTACATTATAGCTTGTTACTGGGCTTTTATTTAATGTGTTGGCTAAGCATTTTAGCACCTCCTTTTAAAAATACAAGTGATGGTGAACTTCCACTAACTTCTCAATATACAGTTGATTATGAAGTTAAATAGTATTTCTTACCTGTTCTGAGCTGAGGAGGGAAGTGTCAATCAACTTTCTGTCATATGGAACCAGCGACACAGTGTCAAAGGTCAGGTAGTTGTGACCATACTGAGGGAAAGAAAATAAATCGCCTTGACGTTACTTATATCATGCATTAAAAGCAAGAAACCACTGACATAATTCTAGCTTATCAATAAATCTCTGTTTTGGTCAACCACTCTGTATCTACCTTTGTATGTACAGGTACAATCACAGCAACGTCTTCAATCCGGATGCCAAAGTCATTCTCCTTGTAGTATCCAGGTTCTTAAAGAAAAATCATCATCAGTTCATTCATTTAAATTGATCATAATGTTGTGTTTTCTTCAGGGGGTGTTGATTTATTTTGAAAAAGGAAATAAAGTCTCACCTATAGACGTGAACATGCCTTCTCTGAAGGGGATGTTGTTGCCCTGAAAGCCAACTGGCCCTGGAAAAATATGACATGATTAAAAAATTAAAATACAAATGAAAGTGAAAACAAACCTTAAAAGCACTAATTTGTGTACATTCATTTTTATACTTCCATTGTTAGCTGTTTCATTTAAGTTACAAACTGGGTTTTTTTTCTGTACCCAGATATCAATTCACATTTTCCTGCAACCTCGAATGAGAATAGTTCTATCTTATGTTTCCTCTCTCTATTAAATGTCTCTATTAAATTATCTATTATCTAATTATATATATATATTGTGTGATTAATGTGACTGCTTTTTGTGATTTCTTCAGGGAGTGAAAAAGAAAAAGGGACTGGTTGTCTTTTTCAATCAAATAAAAGACCTCAGCTGCTTTTGTTCAAGTGTATTTGGTCACACAAGTGGTTGCATTGCAAAATGAAATGTGTTCTCAAACATGCAAATTGCTTGCCAGCTTATTAATTTTATCACTCTCGTTAACTGTAGTAGCAGCCCAACAGCAGCAAGTTCGATTTGATGTAAAACAGCCTCTTGGGCATCGTAATCATGATGCTTTTAGGCATTACAGATCACTGAAATCTAACTTTGAATTCTGTTTTAGTAGGATGGATTCATGTAAAAAAAATTATGGAAAATAAAAACAGAACATACACTCATGAACTCCAAAGTAGTTCCCAACACCGTGACCCGTGCCGTGGCCATAGTTCAGGCCAACCTCCCACAATGCCCGGCGACCCAGCATCTCCATGTTTACACCTTTACATAAACAGGTGAGAGCTGAATCAAACATCCTGCTGCAGATACTTTACTGTAATTCATCCACTCAAAAAAGTCTCACAAAACATTGGCCAGTGGGGAAACAGTGTCCTCTAGTGGTGAAACTAAGAAATGTTTCAAGGTAGAATCATTATAAATGTCATTCTAAATATGTTCATTCCCACCTCTTGTCCCTGAGGGAAAGATGGTTCGAGATATCTCAATGTTTCCCATGAGCACTCGAGTGAAGGCCTCCTGTGAAGTCAGACATGTAGTTAATGACAGGGAAATTGTGTGGCATTAAATGTTTTTATTGATTACTGCAAAGCTTTTCATAGGCAAACGTTTCTGGCTTATATGATCATGCCAACAAAGAAAAAATGTTTCTATAGCGGAGCAGAGATACAGAAAAATTGCAGTGTGGATGATAAGCCATCTCGTGTTTTGACAGATAAAATGTAAATATCCCTTCAAACATTCACACTTTCATTATAATATCTGTGTGTTACCTTCTGCATTGCTGTGGGAGTTCCCCAGTGAACTGTCCGAGTGATGTCAGTGGTCCCGTCTCTGATAGTAGTGAGAGACATGATGACTCATTTCAGATGCAAGTGATGAGAAATGAAACTGGAAGAGTCTGCAAGCAGAGTGCGTTTTTACTCACAGATACTGGCCACCAGAGTCCACCAGGTACATCTCATCAACCGTCAACCTCCGACTCGTTTCTTCTGTCGGGCTGCAACACAGAAAAACAAGAAATAATAGTAGCGCTGCAGTTTGTAGCACACTTAAAGGACCATACCGGTGTTTTAACAGTTTTAGCCCAGTAGCTACAAATAATCACATTACTGCTGACCATTTTCTAAAGCATGCCTTGAATTTGTTGATTGATTTCTTATCTGGTGGCTTTTGTTCTCCATTTATTCAAGTAATTTTTGGAGGTACTTTTTGCCTTTATAATGTAGCGTCCAGTGGAGAGCTCACAAGAAATGAGTGTTGAGAGAGGGGGGGTGGCAATAAACAAAGGTCTCCAGCCTGATTCGAACTGATGACATTGCGATTGTATGGTCAGCATCTTCCCCAGAATGCTCCCTCTGAAGGCTTTTTGGCTTCCCTATCCATCCTACTGAATTTGTAAATCTTAACATACAAAGTTTCACTTGAAAAAAAAGGCCCAGTAATTTCCAGCTCAGCGCTTTAGCATTTAGCAAACGTTATAACAGTAAATAGTGTATTTGTTAGGTACTATTTTCTGCTGTGGATAAGTACACATTTGGTGCACTAGAGGGTATTAATACAGCAGAAAAATGATTGTGGGATTATGTGTTTTTTGTCTTCTGTGGGATTTGTTGACAATAACAGTAATATAGTTCATCGCCAGTCTAATCCTTTAATTAAACTTTTTTTTTGCAGTGTTCATGTTTTGCTTATTGTTTGTGGACATGAATGCGATGATTGTCTGCAGTCGACTCTCAAATCTTGGATGTCTGAGCATCCTTGAACACACCAACGAGAAGAGGTAGACAGATCAGTTTAAAACTTATGGTGTGCTTTGAAAAAGGTTAAGCAGCAATGTAAAGAACCACATCACCAAACCACAGCTATGGTCCTTTAAGGATGTTGTAAGCTAAAGACAAAGAGGAGGTATTTATATACATGTATAATTTAAATGAAAAAGAAGAAAAGGAAGACTATGAGTAAATCTTACCTGTAATGGGCAAGTGCAGCATTGGGTCCACTTGCAGAGATTGTCTCAAAGCTGGGGCCTCTGCTGTCGCTCTGTTTGCTGTAATCATGTTTATATTAGCTATGAAAGTCAGCTATGAAGTGAGTGCAACTCACAGTTCTCCTCATGTATTTCCGCGTGCACTCACCTGCGACATTTATTGACATAGTCGGAGGCAGTCAGCTCAGTTTCCATCCCCTCTGGCACTGCCTTCTCCAGCCACATCAGCAGCTGGATGACTGCGACTGCGTCCCGCACCTACGCAGAGCCACAACGACATGCTGACCAGGAGAGTCTCAGCATCAATCACACCAACACAAGACATACAGATTGACAAGTCACACGACATGTTGCAAGGCTGTTCAGGCGGTAATAAATGTATCAGGGCGTGTGTTCACTGAAGTGTTCAAGCTCTAAATGAAAACGATTCATAAATGTCCCACCAGTCAGTCAGACAGTGAGGACTGGTTAATGAATCCCTGGAGTGATAGTGGACTCACATTCTGGTATCTTGCATGTTCTCATTAGAGGTGTTCACGTGTGCATGTACACGGTGGGGTGCTTGTGTATAACTTGAGTGTGCAGATGACGTACGTGAGCATCCCTCAAGATTCGCTGCTCTGTGTCATCTTTCACTGCTTTAGTCGTCAACACAGGAGAGTAGGAGCTTGTCATTAGTTTGTCCTACATGATGCAGAAAAACAATAATAATAATAATACTGGTTATTCCTGGAGAGGCCTTTCATTTACCACCCACAAGAAGGAGGGTAGACCTTTTTAAATCTTTGTGGGTTCTTCTCCATGAGTGAACCCTTTCACATCATTGATCCATTGTTTATATAAAAAATATTGATTAGTGCAGTTTTAAAAACTTGGATTTTGTCCACAACACGCATCAAAAGTATTTATCCCAGGAGCATCCACCAAGTGGTGACTCACTACAGCTGCCTTCATGATAAGATACAGCAATTCAAACAGATTGTTATACTGTATGTACAAAGTGCATCTCATTCAAGATGAAAATATAATCATATAACACTAACAAAGAACAAAATTATGCAGTACAGTGTCTATAATGAAATAAAATACCTCTGGTGTAATGATCTCATAAAGTGCGTAGTTTGTGTACTCTGTGCCGATCCACACTTTAACCCCAGGCTGGGCCACATACGTCTTCAGATGATCTAAGACGGTGTTGTAGCTTTTTAGCTGCACACAGAGGGACCCGATGCATGAGGCGTTCAGGTACGCCTTCAATTCCTCTGTCAGTCTGTCCATGTGGAGAAAGAGCCTGCAGATGTGGAGATGTGGTAGAAGGGACAGTATAAGATGTTGCTCTTATATTCTAGTATAAGTGATGGGAATCAAAAGAACAGAAAGAAAGAAATCTCACGTGTAATCCCTGAAAAATGGACTTACCAGATTTCATCCATTGTGAGCAGCGTGTAGGAGTAGAAGAAGGGATTGTATGGGATGTCGTTGCCGCGCATATTGAACAGCCCTAGAAATCAAAAATATACACCACCCCTGATTGTCAGCAGCAGCAGCAGCTCACACATTCATTGACATCATCTCCTGCATCTAACCTGAGTTTACATCTAATGTTCATCTCTGACGAATGTGACTTTTTCTGTGTCCCTGCCATTGAAACCAGACTCGCTAATTCTGAAATCAGAAGTCAGGAAACGTCTGAGGCTCAGTGGTGCTCTTGTGTGGGTTATAAGAAAGATGCTTTTGAATTTGATGTGCTGAACTGAAGTCCAGTGTACATACAGAAAATCAGTATTATACATTTCAGTGGACAGAGAATTATCAACCTTTATTTTAAAATTAAATCTTTCTATGTGTCTTTTGCCTTTTTGAACATCTTTTTATAGTCTGTTTCTTATATCCTTGTCATGCAAAGATGATTCCTGTATTCCTTCCATAATCCTTCACATCAGAGTGCAACTCCTCAGGCTACAGTTTTATTATAAAAGACATTGTATCGTGTTGCAAACTGTAAATCCACTTGGGTTTACTAATCTATTTTTGAACATGTTGTGTATTTTCAAATCATCATTAGTCTGGTTGTTACATGGTTCAGCGTCTTCTTTTCATTACCGGTGATAATTCAAACATTTTTTTGGTTACATTATACTTTTTGTATTTGCACCTTCTCTGAAGGCAATACTGTACATACTTTGTTTAAAATAATCTGATATTTTTTTCTTTTTGCAGTGATTCTAATAACAGAATGTAGTTCTTCACATTTAACTTTGTTTAAAACTTATATTAAAACTCTTAATCAGTTGTCTTGATGGGAAATCAAATTCTGTTTCTGTGGCGGTGAAGAGCTACAATGAATGTGACAAAACTGAATGTTGAAGTAGAAAATATTATAAACTGCAAGGAATACATTCACATTTAGAGTAGCTGTGATGCATTTTTATGATGCTCATATCAACATATTTTTCAGTGAATTCAGCAATGTGATTTATTGAAACATGTTTGAACAGCTTGTCACAGTCTGAGTTACTTACAGGCTGTTTCATCCAGTGCTGACAGCAGGAGAGCTGTTGGTCTGTATGGATTGTCCCTTATCTGATTCCTTATGTGCTCCACTTTCATCTGCCAGGACCTTTCTGCAAACACGCACATTTTACTTACTTACATTTTTTATTTATCCACATCCACATGACAATAAACACTTATTACACTGGGGAACACAATTTTTGTTGAGTTAGGTCTGACAGCTGTTTTTAACAAATTTTTGGGTGCGGAATCCAAAACTGATCTCAGTTTTTCTCTATCATGTCAAGTTTTTGAACTATAGGATCCCCGTTTTCTTAAAAAATATGAAAAATACTGTACTTAACAGATATGTGTGTGATAGTACTGACCTATTGGGAGCTGCACACACCTCTCACCGCACTGTCTCAATTGTGACTGCACAAACAAGTTGCCACGTAGCTGTAGATGAGTCCAATCGTAATCAGCTGGCAAGTCTTACTACAGCTAATCAGTGGAATTTTGCTTATCTGGAGGGTAAGCTGTGGAGAAAAAACTTGATGTGCTAGAAAAAAACTGACTGCAATTTTGGAATCAGCATGCCAATTTTAGTTTTAATCAGCATAAAAATCTAACTCAACAGAATTTTTTTTTCAAATTGTTCCCCAGTGTTATCTATCTTCACCGTAAGTCTTATTGAAGCTGCGTTAATAGATTTTTTTGGCCATTAGAGGGCAGCGCAACAAGCTGAAAACACAACACTCACATATTATCACCTTATATTAAAGATATGGTCAACTTGTTATTATGCAGTTGCCTATTTACACACCCAGCAGACACAGAGCAACATTATAAATCATTCGGAGTCATGTTTGTGTCCACCTGATGAGTATAAGTCCAATATAGTCTCTCTTTTTTAGCTCTGTTTTGGTCTCCACCAAATCTTAAGGGAAATATTTGGCCTTTAAGCTGCTAAATGCTCCACTATGTTGACCAGCTAGTTGCTAACGGTGTCTGTCTGCTGTTTGGTGCTGAACACGTAGCGTACAGTGGGTTCATAGAGAGCTTTTGCTTGCAAGGCAGATGAGAGCGGTGAAAGTGAAGCAAAACAGTAAAGTTGTAAATGACAAACAATGACCTGAAAGACACTAAATTGCTCCTTAGAGCTGCGGGGAACCACATAGTCGGGTCATAATTCTCTGTGAGTTCGTCACTTTACACATTATTCGTATAAAAACATTGATTAGTGCAGCTTTAGTGCCCTCTGTAAATGTGATGCATCCTACTAAGTGCAGACACACATCAGTGCTTTTCCAGTAACTTGGTCCTTTTCTTTGGCATTCCTGTCATCTGCAGACTGCTCATCACTTTATGGACTCTACTCAGACTGCCAAGCTTTCACATCCAAACTATGAGACAGCATTTATAAACAACTCAAAACACTGTAGGGGAGGCTTTTTTTTCCAGATTGCAGTCAAATGTATAGACACACACACACACACACACAGGCACACACACACACACACACACACACACACACACACACAGAGACCATTAGGTTTATGATGCTCTCCATTTCTTCCATTTGTCTATTCTCCGACCATAAAGACTAATAAGGCCCATGGGCGTCCAGACAACTTCCTTATCCGGAGGCTTCTCCATCGACTCAAAAGTTAGTATTTGATCTGTCAGCCAGCCATAAAAACATGGCTGTTTATTGCTGTGTTTGTGGAGCCGCTTATTGCTGTCTATTTGCATGTATTTATCAGCACATAGATAGGGGGGCACCACACAGGCAGACCAGCAGACTGCAGTGTGTGTGTGTGTGTGTGTGTGTACAGTACAGACACATACACACATATAAGGAAACCCACGTATGACTCTGTCGGGCAGGCGGGTGAGGCTGTCAGGTGGGATGGGCGGTCTTTCCTTCCACACTTTGTCGACCAGGTTAGCGGGGATGGACTTGAGGCTGCGATTGCTCGACTCCAGACTGATGCTGTAGTCCTCCTGCGTTTCTAATGGAGGAAATTGCAGATCATTACACACACTGAACCGAATCAATTGCAAGTAAACAGTCTGCACGGCGTCTGGAGGCTCCATCAATAATTTTCCATCTACTTGGGCGAGCACTTTATTGATGTTAACCTTGACTGGCAGGAGGGATGGAAAATCGAGACTTACTGAGGGAGAAGAGGAAGGGATCAAAGCCGATCTCGCCTCCTGGTGGAACCTCAGAGAGGAGCCACTCTGCTACGCTGCTGATGGACACTGGGGAACATCACACATGACAGACTGTAGTCAAGCTATTATTGACTTTAGAGGATGTGACAGAATAAATCTAGTGGCCTGCCTGTGCTGAATATTGTGATACATCACAGCAATAGTTTGGTTTTTGCCAATTAGATGTAATTTAAATCAAATGAGCACAAATTACTTTGTAACAAAAGATTAAACAATATCCATAAACTACAATAAAAACTGATTACGCATCATAGTTTAATTTATGTTTCTTTTTTTAATTATAATTATTTATTTAATTATAATTTACATTCATGCTTTTGTAGAGCAATGAATGACATGCAAAGATATAAATGATTACATTTACAGGCAGTTAAAGGTCACTTTCTGGTCCATATTTTGTTACAAGATGCTATGAATGAGTCCCCGTGTGAATGCATACAAAAATGATTTAAAAAACAAAATACAATGTTGTGTGATTGTTACAGCAATGAAGGTACATTATATTGTACAGGTGCATCGTATAAAGTAGTGTAAGTACAGTGTGAGATATATTGTGTAATTACAGTAAAGGCTAAAGTCACAAATCTACACACGCCCAGAAAGCGCAATGCATCTTAAAGAATAATGCTGCCGTTATTCGATGTATTTGTTATTGTCAGCAAATCCCATGAAAAGACCAAAACTAACGATGCGTTAGTCCACCTCTCAAAACTTTTTGACTTTGCTACCCTGTCTGTGGCTCTCAGCCTCAAACACATCTGTTCCTACTGAGGACGTACATCTTTTAAAACTTTAAAAGGGCTAAATAATTTCCTAAAACACTGTATTTGCACTGTATTTAGCAAACATTACTCAAACATGAGTAGTGCATTTGTTGGGGACTATTTTCAGCAGCGTATGAATACCCTCCAGTGAGTATTTACAGCACCTGGGCAATGTATGTGGGATCAACTCAAGATAAACCACAGTGGCCTTGTTCATCGTAACAAAGGAACATGTCATCCAGTGCAACAGTATTATTTTGTGTTCACTTATGGACAACAATGGAGGTCTGTGGCACAGAGGAATAAGATACATCAGACTTTGGCTACACAGGCTTTGAAACGGCTAAAGGTGTATCCAATATCCCCAATAATATCCAATACAATCAGAATGCTAAAATTAAAATGAACTTGCGTTGTTTCTTACAAGTTACCGTGGGTTGAGCTCTCTTTGTCACAGTACAAATCCTAGTTGATAGTTGTCAATACAAGTCATAAATTGCTGCTGTGTGTGACATTTTGTGCTTTACAAATCATCAGCATCATATGTTCAGCGTTAAAGTGTTTCTACAAGACAAAACACGCAGTGACTTCAGTTTGTTGGTGAACTATTTCTACCATGTAAATCCTGTAATAATAGATGCTGCATTTGTCTATTTTTAGACCAGATCATCAAAACCACAAATATTTGATCGGCATCCATGTGTCCTGCGTTGTCATAACAAGTCATCACAATATGACCACCCCTACCATCTTTTTCCAGCTCCCAGTTGCAGTCCATCTGTCTCTCAGCTTGAACCCAGTAGCGGCTGTCTGTCCACAGAGCGGCCTTGGTCTGAGTGACTACGGCAGTGCCTGGGGAGAGGCAGGACAGCAGCTGTGTTATGGAGAGGGCGGCCGAGACAGTGAATTACAAACGCCTATAAATGTCAGAGTTGACTTGGAACAACGCGTGATGGGACAGCTAATCTTGAGAAATATATGCGTATGGGGAGAAACAGGAAGGTTAAGAAGAAACACTGAGGAGATAGATGTGTGGTGGATTCATAATCAGGGCTTACATTATCATTCCACTGTTGTACCCTCACATGAGACACTTAAGCAGCAACAGCTGAGTAGATCCCTGAATCTAAATTCTGCATGTCTGATTCTTAATGGAGGCCCAGAAAATATGACTTTTCTTTATGGAGTTTGTCATAGGTTTGCCCTGGTGTAAACAGCACTTTTCTGAATTGTCATCTGTCTTCTTATGCTTTCATCCGAGCAACAGCTGAGTACAGAAATATGTAAGATCATTAATTCTGTTCACCAGTGTTGCGTGAAAATAGATCTCGTGATTTAACGGTCAAGTTGCTCTGCGAAGGAGAGCGCTGATGAATGAGAAGATGCAATGATGCAGTGACTGAAAACGATGAAACTAAATGAACCAGGAGCAGGCTGTATGGTGAGGATGTGGGATGAAAGAAGAAGAGCTGCATGACGGCGGCACTCAGACGCGGTGGGGGGGGGGGGGGGTGAGTCATGGGGAAGAGGATGAAGAAGAGGAGGAGGATGAAGAAGAGGAGGAGGCAGAGAAGACAACAGGCAGGAGAGGATTGTACCTGCGGAGCCTGTAAAGCCAGTCATGAAGGCCATCCTGGCATCACGTGGTGCAATATACTCACTCTGAGAGAGAGACAGAGCAGGTTAGCATCTCTCTCTCTCTCTCACACACACACACACACACACAGTTTAAACCCAGATGAATTAAAATTATGATGGACAGCCGATGTACCAGGTGAGCGTCAGTGCCAGGGATAATGTAGGCAGAGATATTCAAGGGAAGCATTCGCTCTCGTAACTCCTGCAGCCGGTGAGTGGTGTTTACTGCTGTGCTGGGGAGGTACTGTAACACACACACACAAACACACGCACACAAAGGGAGAGAGAGACAGACAGAGAGTGTGAAAAGTCGTCAGATTTAATTAAAACCTGAAGAATTGCTGATTCATCCCTTTCTGTATCTCCCACTGTAATCATTAACTGTAGTGCATGTGCAGCAATCATTAACTGTAACTGTGTAAAACTCATGGAACATGTTTCATGATAGGAAAAAAAAAAATACTGTGTGACTTCTCTGAGGTCAATTTCATGACTTAATTTGTTGAAAAAAATCACAGTGCTTCCATTCACAAGTTGATCTTACCGGTGGGGACAGAGAGCAGTTCCTCTCAGTTCGCTCGAATGCAGCCACACCAACAGTGTTTCCTGAAACAAGAAGCGAATGCTGACAAGAGACCTTGGAAAGTAACACTCAGATAAGCGTAAAAGTGCAGCTCTTGATGACTTATCGTGCTGAATCTTTTCCGACACTGTGACTGTCGGAGCAATCTGTGGAATCAATGCAACTCAAAGCTCAGGATTTATGAGGACAAAAACTTGGACAAAAAGACTGGGTCAGTCAAAGAAACAGACACAGGACAAGATCAGAGACCAAACAAGGCAGCTGTGTAAAAAAACAAAACAAAGATGATATCAATTACATTAAGCACAACTTGTCCAATAAGAGTAATGATTGTGTAGTTTAATCATGTCCATGTTTAGAGACACAGACAGAGCTGTTTTCTCATTCCAAGACTAATTTCATGCAAAGAAATCCCAATGAGTAAACCAGCCGGCACGGAAAGAGCAGATCAGAATCAGAATCAGAATCAGAAATACTTTGTTGATCCCCGGGGGGAAATTTGACAGTACTGGTGCTCCCATTCAAGATTAGAAAGCAGCATAAATTTAGATGAGTGTTTTAACAGCGTCACACAATCAAACTCTTACATATGATGTGTTTTTACATTTTACACACACTTCACAGCTCCTGTCATCACCGTGAACATATAGAAATACTGGTTGTGGTACAGTAGCTCAATAAAAGTCTTCACACAGAGAGCAGAGACTTGACACACACACACACACACACACACACACACACACACACACACACACACAGATCAGTGAGGATAAAGAGGAACTTTTTTTACCTGTTAGTGCTGCCAGAGATAGAGCCAACAGCCAGCCACAGGAAGGCATCTTGGCACAACGAGCCCGTCACAAACACAGTGGCTACAGAGCAGGTCCTCCGATGTGCATGCAGCGTATGTGAGAAAGTGTGTGTGTGTGTGTGTGAGTTTCTGCTGAGAAATTGTGTGTGGGTGTCTGCTAGTAAGTGCATGACTGTCCTCTCTCTCTCTCTCTCTCTCTCTCTTCCTATCTCTCTCTCCTCCTCTTCCTCTGCCACCACTCACTATCTCCTCTCCCTGCAGACTTCTGACAGAAATCATGAGCAGTGGCTTTCGAGGTGGTTCTTGGTTCTCAGAAACATTTCTTTGCTCCTTGACCTAAAACACAACGTGCCAAACCACAATGACCGGGTTAGGGGTTAAGTGACCTGTTTTTTTTCCCTGAGTTGCTCAATGTTTTTGATTGTATCATGATGCCACACAGAGGCTGAAGGTCAGGACTTCCCACTAAGATGCACGGTCATCTAGCACATGTGTTTTTCAACAAATAAAAACACACTTGTGCTGTTTTTATCTTAATTATTTGCAAGACGTGACAGATGCCAACGCTGCATTCAAAAAAGCTGAACAACATGCAGCAGGCTGTTTACACACTGCGCATAAGTGACTGGAGAGCATTTGTCTGCGGATATATGTAGATGTAGATTGTGAATTTTTCATATTTTGCACATGAATGCACGTGTAGGCACGTCCTTGTAATCCTGCCGAGATTTCCATAGAAAACGTTTGTGCTTTTGGTATTTTTAAATCCTTGTACTCAAGCCAAATGTATAATGCCAGTTAGCTAAAAGAAGGAGGAGGAAAGAGGAGGTGGGAGAGTGAATGAGGAGGTGATTTATTACAGCAGTCTGTCTTCGTAATACTTTGTAATACATTATATCTTAGTTTATTTCAGTGGAATTTGTTTTACGTCATTTTATTCTGTTTTCTTCTGTCTCAGTTTACTCAAAATCGAATAAGCATATTTCCCAAGATGTCAAACTATCTGCATTTTGGGAAATATGCTTATTCAATTTTGAGTTTGTCGAGCGTTAGATGAGAGGATCGATACCACTCTCATGCCTGTCCATTAAATATGAAGCTACAGCCAGCAGCTCAGTTAGCTTAGCGTAGCATAAAGACCGGAAACAGGGGGAACAGCTAACCTGGCTCCGTCAGAAGCTAACAAAATGTGCCTACCAGCACCTCTAAAACTCACTACTTAACACATTTTATCCTGTTTTTTCAGTCCGTGCAAAAACTTAAGTTTAAAAGAGACAATTCACTGTTTTTAAGAAGGTTATGTGTAGGACTATTTCTTGGCCGTGCGCAGTGATTTCCTCAAGTCTTGTCATCACTGTGAGGTCGCAGAGACTCCAGAGAATTTATGTTAATTTCAGACAGAGCCAGGCTAGCTGTTTCCTGTCTTTATGCTAAGCTAAGCTAACTGGCTGCTGGCTGTAGCTTCATATTTAGCACACAGACATGAGAGTGGTATCGCTCTTCTCAATTCATTATTCCTTTAATGTATTTTATTTAAGAAGGTTTTTCCATTTGCTTCTTTTAATGTTGGTGTTTAATGTACTTGTGCTCGACAAATAAATATTATTATTATTATCATTATTATATAGAATTAGTCAGAGTGCAGCAACTTCAACTCTCTATGGAGCCTCAGAGTGGTCTGTTGTTGCTGGTCTATTAATCCGGTGCACCAGATTTATGCACATACAGTTTACTGACATTGCAGCTACCTGATGTGAATACATTTTTATTAGGTAACACCTCTATGCACTGGGATCCACTGGCTTTGATCATGACTTCAAAACCTGGCAGACGTTCAGACTACAGAGCTGTAATGCTGAACGAAGACATGGGTAAAATACAAGGATCACAGGGCTGTGTCTCTTAAACAACCTCTTTTTTCATTGGAGGTATTACGTTAATAAGGTGTCTGTGGGCTTTAAAATCTATGGATATGAAAGAAAGTTGTAAAGCTGGTTAGGTATTAAACCACTGGATGAGTTAGAGAACAGCATCACAGAGGCTTTAACCAGCCCAAGGAAGAGCTCGGTACTTATCCAGGCTCAGAAAACACTGGCAAGAGAGCCTACATACGAACTGTTTTCTAAATTTAATGATGAATTGTTGTGGTTCAAATTTCATTAAGATTCCCTTTAATTTCAATTTGATTTAATTCACCCTGTGAGAGGAGCTCAGCGGACCCTTTTAATCAAAAGTATAACAGATTTCTGTGTTTTATGAAGAATTAGATGGTTCTAATGTCCTAGCAATGGCGCTAGATGAAAAGTTAAGGGATCACTAAAGTTATTACAATTCATCCAGAAGGGGTCATGAATATCTGTACCATGTTTAATGGCAATCCATCCAATAGTTGTTGAGATATTTCACTCCAAATCGCAAATGTGTGTCACTAGAGGAAAAGTCAGGGGATCACTAGAGTCAGTAGGTTTCATCCTCTGGGGACCATGAACATCTGTACAGAATTTCATGGCAATCCATCTTGTAGTTATTGAGATAATTCAGTCAGTCTAAAATACCAAGTACAAGAGATTTTTGTGTTCAAAAAAAGAAATAAGGTACCACAGTACCATGAAATGCTGCTTATGTGGTTGATAAAAATCATGTGTACTATATGAAGAGATAAACAGATAAGCGCCATTCTTAATCAAAAACAACCAAATACCAGTTTGACTGATGAAGGCTGCATGCATAAATCTGCCATAAATCAGTGTAGTTCTACAGTGTCACCCTCACAGCAGAGCCTGCTTTGTTACTGCTCACATCAGTATTTTTAGATATAAAGTGACCCAGATATTAAGTTGGACATTTTGTTATCACATTCAGTAAAAGGTCTCGGGTACACTCTGCAAACCATCTGATGATTGTAATCAATGTGAAAGGGTTTAAATTACACATAGCTCAATATAGTAGTAGAAAAAAACAGCATTAAAACAAACATACAAAGGACTGACTCTTTCATCTTAAGAAGAAAGAGGAAAATAATGCCGTAGGTGCATTGGGACCTGCTGCTTACTCCATTTTACATTTTGACACAAGCCTGATTGGCTTTGACAGTGACCTGAGAGCCTGATGGGCTTTAACAGCTCCTTTGAAAAAGAGGAATCACAGACTGTTTCCACTGAGGGGCAGAGGAGGACTCATTTGCAAGCATCTGTAGTCTGTTTGTAGCCGCCTCAGCACTGACTGAGCTGCTTACATGAGAAAGGGGAAATGGCTGACAGATTTGCTTTGGGTTCACCTTATTGTGTTTTGACCTTTTGACACAAGCCTGATTGACTTTAGACAACTATTAGAATAATCTGCTTCTGGCCTCTAATCCTTCTTTCTAAGAAAAAAACATTTCAACCAGCGTCGGTGAACACTGAAGCATAAAAGTCATATCTGAGTGCAAACCAGAGATGGGCCAGTGTATCATGACCAGTACTGTACTGAAGAAATACACTTGTATACCTACTTATTCACAGTTGTGATGACACCCCAGTGCAAATCTTATCCACGTTCCACTGAACAAGGCTGTTGATCCCACAACATTTTAAGTAGAGTGCACGCCTGAACGTAACCCTGTGATGGACCCAGCAAATTGTAACCGAGTCCCGGCTCAGACAGTCACCCTGGATCTACATGAACTGTGTTTTAAGTCATGAAGGAATTAAAGGTCATGGCTGAAGGTTAGGGTAACCTTACTAATAATATTTGTGATTGTTAAGTAGTGTGTCTGCTGCATAATGACTGCTTTGTGTGACTTACCTACTTACTTACGTCTGGCTGTTACCTTGTGTGTATGTCATTTTTTCTCAGGTCTCACTTGCAAAATCGATCTCACTGAGATATCCTGAATAAATAAAGCTTAACTAACAAACTAACAAACTAAAAGCAAACGTGTAAAAATGCTGATAGTGACATGAGAAAATAATTTCTTCTCAACTGCAGCATCGTTGCGGATCAACAGACTGTGCTGCAGATATGAGACAGAGGAAGTGGAAGACAGATTTACCATGGGTTCACCTTGCTGCACCCTCCTACACCATCACCTCCTGCAGCACTCCTCCTCCTGAGAGGCACAAGGGACTCTTTCCCCAAAAGGAAAGACAAGGAGGCTCCATCATCTTGTTGTCAAGGGGGAAACTGACAGACGGCAGGCTCCAGGGACGGGAAGGTCAGGTTGGATGGTGCACCACTTTGGTCCAGACTGAAATATCTAAACAAATAAGGGATAGATTTCCATGAAATTTGATACAGATATTTATGGTCCCCACAAGGTGAATTTCAGCGTCCAGACATTTCATAAGGACACATGTTGTGTTTGATTGCTGGGAAGACCTCCAGGAGCCGGAAACAGCAAAATGGAAGCAACTGGAAATAATAAATGAATGAAAACAGTAGTAGAGAAACTCAGAGCAGAGCAGAATTTGAAATGGCTGTTGTCAGTGGGAAGGTACATTATACTGAATTTATTAAGACAACAGGTAAACATGGGGGAAATTCGTCAACAGTAAACTAAGACAGGAGCAGACCAGGAAACAGGTCTTACTGAAATATGGTGAGATTTATTTATATAACAGGGTAAGCTATAAATAAAGGCATGTCACTTATATAAGCCTGTTCCAAATAAAAGCCTGGTTCTCTCTGTTGCTGGGGTAAATCAAGGTCTCTGCCAGTATTTGAGAATTTATGGTATTCATTGGCACTTCAACTTGGCTTGTCCCCCATCTTTATCAAACACTTTGTGACAGCTTAGACCAAGCACAGTGCTAAAATAGTCAATAGTCAGTGAACGGCAACATTACCTATGACTTATAATGATCTTGTACGCAAGAATAAGAAGATAAAAGAAACACCTCATTAACTGAGCTCCCACTTGCTTCTCTTGTTTTGCAATTGCACTCAACGTAACAATGGCTTCAGCAAAGCCTCTCTGTTACTTTGACCTTGGACCAAAACCTGCATTACAGAAGGGAGAGAGAACTACGACATGCAGCTGTTAATGTTTGGCCACCGTCTGTTATTGGGCATTGAAATGTGAAACTGCATATGGGTCAATAAAACCCAGTACTGGTCATAAATCGTGTTTAGTTTGCATAAATTCTTGATAACACAGAGAACAAAAAGAGGCAGATGGACAAGCAGTTAAAGTGATTATGCAACTTTAACTCAAAGGTCGTAAACTGTTGATTGGAAATGGTTGTTGTTCAGGGAAGCTCCAAGGTCCTTTAGGAAACTGAATCCTCAGGAAAAAAAGAGTCTCAGTTTTATTTTATTTAACGGAGTGACGTCTGTGAGCGTTCTCAGGTAGAACAACATTTATCCGATGCACCGTTTGCACAAGGTGATCCGGTTTTGTGAATCTTGACTGGTGACTCTCAAAGTTTTGCTCCGTCGCAGACAAATGCAGCTGTAGTCAGCTTTGATTCAAGGTGGTCACAGTGGATTGCAAAGGTGACTCAGTTTGACTACTGGATTGCCCATCGTGTTTAGTATGTTCTGAACACTCAGATTCTTGGTCTGTTAACGTTGTGACCAACATAAAATTGTGTGACTCCAGACTGACCACAGTGAAGCTTTGCTTTCCTGCATTTGGCCACTTGGGACCATGATGCCTCCTGAAGTACTACGTGCTGAGCGACCAGGGATCACTGTTTCACTTCACTAAGGTTGCTGATTGTGTTAACATGCATATTGTAAGTTTATGTCCTGGCAATATTTTCATCACTTGTTCACTCACTGTATGCAGATCTGTTTGTGTACTAATTTGTGCAGTATTTGCCTTGTTATCATTGTAAATTAATTTCTTGTATTTTTCTTGTACGTCTGGCTTGTGCATGAAACTATCAAGCCTGTGTGTTAGGCGGACAACTCACTGTCACTCTGTCACAGAACATACTCTCCTCGCTGCAACAGATGTCTGTGGCAGCCATTTCAATAATGCAGTCAATTTAAGATGTCGATATGCTGCTGCTGCAATACTTCTGCAAACACTTGCTGAAACCACAAATGTGGTGTAGATGCCAAATATTACTTCATCTCTGTTTTTAATCATTCAATTCATTCAATGTGAGTTGACTGAGTGAAGATGAGGTTAACAAAATGAGAGCATGATTATTTTACTCAGTCTATCACAAGTGTAGTCTAATCACACTGAAAGTCTAAAGTATTACGTCTTAAAGTAATAAAAATGGTCTGTCACTTGCTTTACATCACAGTTTCTGCATCAGCATTTA
This sequence comes from Enoplosus armatus, assembly GCF_043641665.1. Taxonomy (NCBI): domain Eukaryota; kingdom Metazoa; phylum Chordata; class Actinopteri; order Centrarchiformes; family Enoplosidae; genus Enoplosus; species Enoplosus armatus. Next base: position 15,822,470 of record NC_092189.1, read on the forward strand.
GTAACACAAAGTGACCAATTGGGGGCGTAAGTGCTCCATTGTTATTTCTTGCATCAACAGAGAAATTAATGTTGTTAAGAAATGTGAAGGTAATGTAATTGGTAATGTTATTTGTTGTAACTGTACTGCGTACAAATTCCAAACTACATATCAATAGTATACAGGATGTGCTATACAGTTATTTTCATAGTGCACTCTTTTTGCAGTTACACAAGGAAACAATATACATTTTGTACTCACAGGAAACGATAAAGCACTTGTATTGACAGATGTCTGCATCTTTGGAAAGCCACTGTCAATTAAACTTCACAGAGAAAGCAAATAGTTTTTTTTGTTTTTTTAAGATTTAAAGACCCTTGCAGGTGTTTTGAACACAGCTCAGGTTGAAGTTGGGCAGAACTACACTGTGAATTACGCGAGGTCACCAAACTCCTGGTACTAATAAGAATGATGAAGTTGTAATTTGTCATTAAAACTAACAGGAAAGTGAGACGGGGATGTCAGTCAAACACAGTCTGCAAACACCCGCACAGTCCTGAGAAAAGGTCTAATCAACCAAAACAAATGAAATCACCTGAGTGGGTTTACCATGGCCGCAAACGCTTTGTATTTTGTTTGTTTCATATTCTGATGCTACAGAGTATGACATACGGCTGTGACTATTAATATAAATGTGGTCTGAAAGTGACGCACCACGTTACTTGAAGGTGCAAAAACAGTAAATAATGTTTAAGTTATTAGTAATTAATGACTAGTTTTGTGCCTGCTGATTCAGAGTTAATCAGGAACGACAAAAACAAGTTGTATGTCGATTTACAGAAATCTGTGAACTAATTGTTATATAATGATTTATTAATATATCTTTAATTCTGTTCTCCGTCATTAATCATTGGTCCTTGATTCATAGTTCATAGTCAGGAACTACTTATTAGTAATTTATCAATTATCAGGTCCTTCCTGATTCGTTCCTCACTCGTTCATTCCTCAGTAACAGGATCTTGTGTACCTAACAGTGTTAAGTGTTACTTCTTAATTTTTGTAACTAGACTCACACCTTGATTAGAGTTAGCATGTGGTGTCGATTTATGACACAGGATATACAAAGTGCTGAACCTGGGGGTGGGGGGTGGGGGGAGTGACCACTTCACCAAACATGACCACAAGGGGTCGCTACTGTCCAACATATTCCACTTCCAATTCTCTCTTCAGTCTCAGTGAACACCCTGTTCTTCCAAAGCCTCGCTCTGTTATAGGTGCTCTCATTCAAACATCAATTGAACACAAAGCCATGCGTATGTGTGTGTTTGCATGCATGTGTATATCAGTGTGTATGTGTGTGTGTGTCTGTGTCAGCCATCGGCCGTTCTGCAGCCTGGTGATGAGGCTCAAAGTTGTGGACCAATATTAATAAATGGTAGCCCTGGCAACAGTGTTCAGTGTGTGAGTCAGAGGAGCTCAGGCAGAGGGGAAGGCAGGGCACCGTGGCCGAACATGGATGCTCTCTGAAAACCACCTCGGAGGCTGGCTGTGAACAAGTGTCACATCTGTGCCGAACGAGAGTTAGAGGACGGGCTGAATTATAATCAAATCAGCATGAAATAATTGCATCAGCGAGCTCTTACAGTCAAGTTTTTTTGGAGTCATTTTGGCACTGAGGGATCCAGAGATTTGTTTGCTTTGTGTCATTTATGTCAACACATATCAAACGCGCAGCACTGTAAACTGAAGCAATTACATTTAATGACTTTGTGCAGCAGTGTTTGAATGGTTTGAACAACACGACAGGATTGGAGTACAGCAAACATTTGAGGGAATACGACATGGGTGTTCCCCCTGCTGCCCTGGGATTGTACTGTGGTTATGATGCACATTCTCCTGTATCTCTGAGGAGTGGATGATATTTTTAAAGTGACCATAATGGTTGTTATGGATTTGTAGGGTTGTTAACCGAGTATAAATCAGTTAAACTGCTGCAGACAGTGGACGCCAGCCTCCAGAGCCCTACTTGTCTTTGTCATGTGGTCTACGGCGGGACGAAAGGTTGTATAGAGTGACAGATAATGAGGAAACCTAAAAGACAAACTGAGAAAGAGAAAGGCCATAAATATGCAGAAGAAAAAACAGTTAATTAGTTGCAGTCCTGTCCTGTTATGCAGCCGTATCGAGCATTTTGTGACTTCAGTCACGTATACACAGTGCAGTCCCGTATGCAGCCGTCAGTCTCTGTATAAAGTAAACAACAACTGGCCATGTTGGGGTCACTCACTTCCAATCTTCGAGCTGCCTTTGTTTGCTGTGCCACTGCAGAGGCCCGGGGAAGCTGATTACAAATCTTGCCACTTCCCCACAGATTACAGCCACATAACACATACATATTTTTGCACTGCTCGAGGCAGATTTTATAACTTCATATTTGCTCAAAAAGGCAAGGAGTGTTTTTTCTTTTATGACAAACAAAGTGATACTTTTTTATGAGCCCTCAAGGAAACAATAATGTGGACAGGGACACTTGTTCCCCAGTAATAGGCAAGTATAAAAATAAAGAAGAAAATGATGAACAAATATACAAATGAGAAAAAAAGCACACACTGGTATTATTATTATTGTAGCAAATGTAGTGCTTTTCGGATTTATCAGTGCTTGGATTATTCTTATAGTATTGTTTAAACCTGCAATAGCAGTTTTTTGGGCATCTCAGGGCAGAGGAAACACTCGATTAACATAACACTGACCTGATCATCTACTTCTAAGCCAACAGTTTCCTACAGTATTACCACATCCAGCAGACATGGAGAAATGTTATCATTCATTTGGAGTCGTTGTGGCCACCTGCCAAATGAAAGCCCAATATTCACTCTCCATGTAGCTCTGTTTTTGGTCTCCACCAACTTCTGAGAGAAATATCTGGCTCTTTAGCGGCTAGATGCTCCACTATGTTCACCAGCTAGTTGCTAACGGTGTCTGTTTTGCTGTTTGGTGCTGAGCAGGTAGGTTACAGTGAGTTTATCAGAGTCGTCAAAGCTAGGAAAAACTCATCACCTTAATCTCCTGTCTAACATACACTAGACGGTCTTGGAATATAGTCACAGTTAGATATTGGCAGATTATAATTGTTGGCAGTTACAGATTCGCTCACAGGGTTAACCAAAAAAAGACTTTTTTCAAGAACAATATCAGTCTTAGAAAGCTCATAGTTATCATAAACCTCACTGAGCCAATCCTAAAGATCCAGATCTTTGAGTCAAAGGTTAGCCTGAAATTTTATGTAGTCTGGATTGATCGTATCACAAATATCATAACCCAAATTTGTCAAGAATATTTCTAACCTTAGAAATCCATGTTGACTGATATTTACCATTATTATTGTACAGTTTCTGTGTCCAGTTAAACAGTGCATGATATCTTCTTTTCAGCAGATTTCATTTGAGATAAGCCGTGATCACAAATACAGGCTGTATTTGTAAAAAATTTAACTTCTTTTCATGTGTGCCATAAAGAATCCCAACATCTTGAAGACATTAGGACATTTCAGCACCAGCCATATAAAATATGTCTTCCCTTTTTATGACACAATACATAATTTGGGGTGCTTTGGCAGGGAGGAATATCTCCTCCTCTCATTGTGATGACAAAGTGCTCTTAAATGGAGCTGGGAGCCCAAGTGAAACCAGATTGTTCATAGAGATAGAGGAAGCAGAAGATAACAGGCGGTAAATCAGATTCTGTTGGGTGACAAAGGTTTGCAGCCAGAGATTCACATATAGAACAGGAGTAACACCTTTCTGCAGTAGCAACAACCAGGAGAGTTATAGCTTCTGTAAAACTCTGGTCTGTATAATGTTTGTGCTGATGTTTTCATTGCACCGCCATATACGACCTTTAGGATGAGTTTCTGACTGTAAGCTAGTGATCATGACATTCACAGCAGAGAGTCTACAGCCACTCTGTGAGCTAACAGCTAAATGCTAACATCAGCATGCACACAATGACAATGTCAACATGCTAACGTTTAGCAGGCATAATGTTTACCATGTTCGCCATCTTAGTTTGATATTTTAGCATGCTAACATTTGCTAATTAGGACCAAACACAAAGTGCAGCTGAGGTTGGTGGGAATATCAGTAACACTTTACTTTAATCCACCTATTTAGCATTTATAAACAATATATAAACATTTAATAAATTGTTTATAACACACCAAAAGAAGAGTGTTACTGGAATGCCATCGGTTTTCTGGTCAAAAACCAAAGCTTTGGACAAATTGAAATGTTTACCTGATGCGCTAGAGAAGAGGTTAAGGGATCACCAAAGTTATTACAATTCATCTTGAGGCGAACATGAGTGTCTGTAACAATCCATCCGTCCAATAGTTGTCAAGACATTTTACTAAAAACCACAAATGTCAAGTAATTTGATTACATCGAGTATCTGTACAAAATGTAATGCCAATCCAAGTGGTTGAGATATTTTACTGAATAACATTAGGATTTATCCTCTGGGCACCATGAATATTCGTATTAAATATCACGGCAATGCTTCCAATATTTACTCAGATATTCAGTCTGGAACGAAGTGCTGGACCAGCCGACAGGCAGACCAACATAACATGGCTAATAAAAAGGAATATCTCTGTAGCAATTTTACCCAACATAGTGGAGTCTCATTTCTCCTGCGATTGAAGACAAATGAAATCCAACACCAAATCAGGCTGCAGAGATGATAAAACGTGGACTGGAGGACTCTTCACTTTAAAGCAGGAATGCAGATAGAATGACAACAGATTTTGGCCAGTAGCTGATGATGGAGTCCTGGGTGAGATTGCCTGTCGATTCAGCTGCAGATGAATGAGCTGACTGAGCTTTGATGCTGCAGCAGGTCACATGCCTGCTGTCCCTGTGTATGTGTATGTACGTGTGAGGTAATAGGGAGTGAGATAGTGAGAAATACTGGGATTACTGGAAGGTCGGGGGCTGTCAGATGAGATGGATGCAAGACTTCTCCTTTGGCGCTCAAATCACACACACATATACACACTCAGAGGTGGAGGGATTTGAGTCCTGAGGCACCAATGCTTCACTTACGATGCATGGACACACACACACACACACACACGTGTTTAGGTGTAAACGCACACTTGCTCACAATAAAACAGATATGTGTGTACAAGTGTGTGTGCCCACACACACACAAAAAAATGTCAGCCATGCAGTCAGCTCTCAAACTGCATGCATCCTACTGGGCTGCGCTCCAATCAGCAGGATTAATGAAGAGGTATCGCATTTTACAGTAAAGCAGTGTGTGGGGCTCTGGGGAACAAATGGCTGGAGTCTGCAAATTCTCAAGTCTGTCTTCAATAATGTAATCGACTTTTAGGTTATGAGATAGCATGGTTAAGGCAATTTGCAGAACTTTGTGGCACGGATGAGTTATGTTCCTTAACAAGACCATCACATGCAATCTGCTACTTTCCATAGACCATAGACCCTCATGAATACCTACTGTGTAAATACTGTACTGTTGAGAAGAAGCAGGGCGGTGTAATATGTCAGAAGGTATTTGGTGAAGGACTCCATGATCCTTTAAGAGGTTTTGTGAAAATAATTAATAACTTAAAAGTGTTTAATTGGGGGAAATCACCTCAAATCACTGAAGCCTGGGATAGCCCTGAAAAACTAAAACAAGCCTGGAATAACCCTAAAATTGCTGCCCACTAAAAGCTCTGCTTCAGTGATGAAATATCAAGGGAATACTGACCACAGACACCAATTCAGCTCAAGGCTTCTTCTGTGGTAAATCTGGTGGTTAGATGAGGTTTGTTTGACAGTAATCATGCCCACATTCAAAGACTGGTTTTGGGAAATGAGATCAACTTCAGTTTGTCTGAAACTGAGGTCAGTGTACAATTACCAGCGCCACTCAAGAAGTAATGGCAAACTTTTGAGCTGTTTCTCTCCAGAAGTTTGACTTAAGTAGTTTTTCTGTACTTGATGCCACTTCTTTTTTTAAACAAGCTAGCGGCTCATTCGGTGGCTCTGTCAAGGGCACAGGCTGCTGTCATTCTGGGAGGCTAAAAAACGCTGGCTGATCCGAGTGCAGCTGGTGAGGTGGTGGCATGTTTGGCAGAGCGCAGGATGATAACAGTGTGTGCTTGGTGTGAGGTGACAGGGTCTTGTTCCAGTACTGCAGGGCTCTGGACCCTCACCAGGGAGACTTGTTGCGCTTCCATTTGTCTCTCAGAGTGTCAAATACCAAACCGCTGAGGGAATAACCCGACTTGTTGCAGGCGAGGGGAGGAACACATCAGTGGAGAATACAGTAGAGTGTTAGTGTAGCAGGTTTCAATTGATAAAGGCCTGATAAAGGTTGGAGTGAGTGTATGATATGTTAAGAGTCAGCCGAGCAATTCTGAACAAGTCCGACTAATCCGTCGTTATCAGAGTGTTTGTCTTGGGTCGGGATGAAAGCAGAAAACTTTGGGGTGTGTCAACACAGACAGAGTTGTGTGTATTTGTGAGCGGGGCATGTGATCTGTGCAGTCTGGGGTCTACGGTGCGTCTGATAACACAAAGGTCACATTATAAAGTCTCAATCAGTGACACAGATACTGAGCGATATCACAACCTGAGGTCAAGCAAGCCATCAGGAATATTTGGAGGATTTAGTGTCCTCTCACATCTGATAGCTAGAGTGTTGCACTGAAGACAAAGGGTGGACATACCAGAACAAGACTAAGCGGGTATTGAGACCAAAATGCAAGCGCCCTAACATTGATGGGGGCGTGCTGCTTCAGGTACCGGTGAGATAAGAGAAATCCAGTTTGAGTAACAGATCCGTGAATTTGAAGGTTTCTCAGACACCGAAACACTGCACAATGGTTTTCTGAGACAGGATGTTACAACTCTGGAAAGTTATAAAGGCGTCATTTTTTTTCTCTTTTGACACAATGATCTGCAGGTAAACGCTAGAAACACCACGTGGCACTAGATAAAAAGTTAAGGGATTACCAAACTTATTACATTTCATCTTGTGGGTGACATGAATGTCTGTACCAAATAAACACATTCCAGTAACATGGCTAAAAACATGGGGAGTTGTCCATACAGGCACTGATAAAACAATTTATTTGTCAGAATAAAACATGACATTTATCAGTAATTTCTGATTACCAACAAATGAAAACATGGTATGTTTTTGTAATGTTTAAATTTAACAGTTTAAAAAACATTCCAGTGTTTGAGTCACTGAAAAAATAGTCGCTCCTGAGAGAGGAAATAAATGTATACTTAAAGGAAGTCCTTGGAAATGGCATTGTTTTATTTGGCGATGACGGTGTAGGTGGAAAATAACTACTTCTTACAGTTGAATACAGTTGATGTGCAGGAGGCAGCTCTGTGGCTCCAGAAATAGCTAAAGCCCAAACCAGCATGGTTTCAAAACAATGCACCGCACACTGGACTCTATCAGACTTCCCTTGGCTGATATTCTGAGCCCTTTTAATGACGTCCGGTGGCCAGAAAAGTGCAGTGAAGTCAGACAAGAGCTACACGGCCCACAGGAAGGTATTGACCAAAAGAAAACACCCAAACAAGCAGGCAGGCGAGTCAGTAAACAGGAAAACACACAGAGGAAGGCACCTGGTTCAAGTGCACGGTGCCTTCAGGGACATGGGACACACTCCGGCTCACGCTGTGTTGTTTCCTATTGACACACAGTGTTTCCTTACTTTCGGATATCCTGTGTGTGTGTCTGTCATCATGTCAGCTTGTTTGTTCAACGATATCTATAATTGGTATCATTAATTGTACTTTGGAATTTGCTCCATTTTAATTACATAGGATGTTACTGTATGTGGAGGAATGCCATTGTGCTCGCTAATCTCCGTGGATGACCAAGTGATCATTCACAAACACGTGTGCTCCTGCAGCCCTCACAGACATTACGTGGCTCAATTCCTGCAGCTTGATTAGAAGTGGATATTGTTCTTTTCCACTAATCCCTAATCGTGGATAAGTTTTAAGTAAATTAGGGACAGCAGGTTGGAAGCCAATGAGGAAAAATCTAAAGAGAAATCATTGGGAGCATTTGCTGACTGCCAGGTTAATGAGCCACAGTTCTGCTTAAAGCAGCTATAACCATACATGTATAATAACAATGGATCAAATGACTGGGTATGTTAAAGAGGTCACCCACAGAGTTAGCACCAGACTCCTCTCAGCTCTATGGAGCTTTACAGCGTCTTTCAGCTTCTTGTTTTGGTTTTGCGGCGTGTACCTTTACTGTTTTGGTGCACTCTCACCGCTCTCATCTGCATTGTTTTCGGCTACAGCAGGCAGATGTTTTCAGCGCCTCTGTGAGGCTAAAGGGTAATGTCAGCTAATGCTAATATGCTGATGTTTAGCGAGTATGTAGATCTGACTGTCTGTGCTACCATTGCCATCTCTAATGAGAAAACTCAGTTGCTTAAATAGATATATAAGTAATGTATAGCATTAAATACAAAGAACTAAATGGAAAATAAGGGTTCTTCAAGTTTCACATATGGCTGCTGAAACAACGAGAGTATATCAAGAGCTTTGTTCGACTTACGACTTAAAGTATTGCACTGCTCGTGTCCGCACATTCAGGAGCTCATAATAAGCTTGTGAGGGGATTAGCGTGGTCCCTGACTTGACCTCCTGACCCTTCAGAATAAGGCCTCTGCACTACTGCGAACAGACAGCAGCTGAAGGAAAAAGGCAACCACCTCTCAGCTGCAGGGGCTTTTGTCTTGTCCTCATAAATTCCTCTTCCCTTCTTCCCCTTGTAAACTGCTCCTCCATAGCAGGCTCTGACCCCCATTACAAAGGGAGGACTGCATGTCAAACTTTGCCAGTCAGGTTGGCCCATTATATGCTCTAGTTGGGGGTTAAGCTGTGTTCCGGCAAGCAGTGAAACAGAGCTGAGGCTGCTGTCAGAGGCAGCTTTAAGCCCATGAGCCGCTTTTTTTGATGCAGATACGGTACATTTGAAAAGCAGGGAAAGACTTGAGGAGGGAAAAACACTGTACATAATTATTCTTTTGGCTTGTTAGGGTGTATGGAAACTGCCATGTAACAAGAAAAAGATAATGAGGAAACTTGGACACAAACTTGGTGAGGAAGCCGCTACAGCTCAGAGCATGAGGATGATATCTTAATATTAGTGATGAGTCATTGTTTTGTAAGGAAAGAAAGAGCCTCTGTTATTTATTTATGAATAAAATGGAGACAGAAAAGAACAAAATATTAATGTTGGGTGTTTAATATGAATGTGAATGCTCTAAATCATTCCACCATCCACAAATGTGATACTGAATGGCATATACAGTGCCCTATTAAAAAAAACTACAATCAAAAAGAACAATTTTATTTGGCTATACTTGTCACTTCAGTCTGACAGAACAATACCATTTATGTGGAATTCAGCTTGAGGCACTGACTATAAAGCCTCTCTTGGAAGGAGAATGAAAGCAAACCTCTGGGCGATGAGACCACGCTGCTGCAACCCCGTCATGTGCAGGACTTTTATGGGTGCCAGCAGTGACCAATGGAAAAATGGAGCCGCTGCAGTCGGCACGCACACACTGACCTCAGTCGACATATCATCCAGTCAGCCCTGTTAGCTCAAACACCTTCTTCTCCCAGCTCTGATGACATCTGCTATTTATAGCTGTGTTATTACTGAGCTATACCTTTCACCGTACCCTTATCTACATTTTAAAGTAATTAAACCAGCCCCCATTTCCAGGCTCTATCACTGTGAACAAATGTTATTTTAGCCTTTGGAAACTACCAACCCCTGACAGTCTGGCAGACCAAGCATATCATTGACAAAGAAAGAACAGGGAAAGCATTGTGGTCATGATACATCTCGTTGATGCTGCAGCAACAGGATTTCAGAGGTTGAGGTGAAAAGCATGCAGATATAATGGTGCATTGAACCATTGCTGTCATTGTGCTTTTGATTAAACATAACTGACTTTGCATGGTGGACATAAGTAGTGAAATAGAGTAAATCCCCCACAGTATGTACAGTATGTGTGTGTATGACATTTTGTGTACACAGGACTGTGTTACATATTCAATAAGTGATATGGGACTGTTCTGTTAATTGAATCGGATCATTATGTTACATAAAGCTTCAGGCTTGAGTTCAAGTTCAAGAAATGTGTCTCTTTCTCATCTCTGACTGCACCAGTCGTCGGCGTCCTTGTGTGTCATGTGTTGTAAGGAGATATGCAATGCACAATCAGAAGAGCAAAAGCTTCAGGCCTCGAGCTGCCTCTCAAATTTGACAGCTTGCTTTTAACTGTAGAATCAAGGCCAAGAGTCTACAGCCATGCTAGCAGCTCTGTGAGGCTGTACGCTGTGCACAGTGGTGCTAATGCTAACATGCTCAAAATGACTCAAAATTTAGTTTTTTTTTGTTGTTGAGGGTATATATAGGAAAAGCCAGGGAATGACCAGAGCCAGCAGGATTCATCCATCTGTACAAAATTTCATGGCAATCCATCAAATAGTTTTGTTTTTTTTGTTGATTTTTCAGTCTGAACTAAATTAGTGGACTGACCAACAGACAGACCAATATTGCCATCCCTAAAGACATGACGCTAGTATGGCTAAAAACAGAGAAAAGCTGAATTAAATAGGTGTGAAATGTATGGAGAGTAGTCATATCTAAAGTGAGTATATTTATATTTGAGTATGTGAGTCTTATCTACACAGTATTTCTTTCCAAACCAGGTGACCAGTGAGGAGCAGCTCTCTGAGGATCCATAACCTCAGCCCTTGATTCATTATCTCAACCTGTAGTCTCTAACAGTGAAGCAAAAATAAGCAGGACGCCTAGGCTAAACAAAAGCATGGTGCTCATAAATCTACCAGAGGCCCCTCTGAGATCCTCCAGGCCATCACTGCAGCACAGCGGTGTGGTCCCTGCTGGGTTTGGGGGTCATAGAGGAAAGGGAAAGGCATGACACACTGTAACAGCGGGGAATCTGAAATCCTGCTGAGCTGCTGCAACCTATCACGGAGAATTTCCTGATTGTATATCTAACCTTTCAGCAATTTTGGCGACGGCATGGAGTGCGTAACATGCTTTTTGCCCGGGGAGTGCGTGTTTCCCATGTTACAGACAGTGCAGTTCAAAGTGAAGGAAAGATATGTTCTCATAGAAAGCGATACCATTTTATTTTGATTAACCCATGACCTTAAAAAGTCTATGTCTGTCTTATGTAAGTGATGAAAAGACATATTTCTGTCTGTCTACCAAAGGGCATTGTTTTCAGACAATAGCTGTCATAGTCATTTAAACAGTATAGCAATTTTATATGCGTTGTTGTGGAGGCAGTTAAACAGGTAGTGAGTCCTGTACATTTGTCATATTAAATAACTCCTATGACAGATTTAAGTGCTGATAGCTCTAGATGTGATGCTTCACATCACTTCAATAGAGTCTCTTTAATGTTTTCTAAGCTAGTTCCACCGGGACAAAGTAGATCTGGGATAAAATACTAGCTGTGATGTGGGGCTCAGGAAAGGTGCCATCAAATATCAAAGTCAAATACAGTTGGGCGTCATCTGGCTTTCATCGTCACAGATGCTAAAATGCATATTGACAGGGCCGAAACAGCTCTATTTGAGGCACAGGTGAGCCCCGGATACAAATAGTTGGTTTATGTGATTGATTGTTTATCAGCAGCCATTCAAACAGCCTCAGTGACTTTTCCCCTTTTCCCCGGAGTGTCTGTTTTTACACCATGTCTCCCTCAAATGCAGCAGCCACCAAAAAGCACTTTTGGACCAAAGATCAACACAACTCTCATGACTATAAAAATGAAGCTACAGTATTGCCAGTAGCTGAGCATAAAGACTGGAAACAGCTAGCCTGGCTCTGCCCAAAATCCATCAAATTGCACCTCTAAAGCTCACAAATTAACACATTGTATCTTGTATGTTTAATCTGTACAAAAACCGAAGTGTGAAAACAAAACGTTGTGATTTAATGGTTGATTATGTGCTGTTGTGCGTTTGTTTTTCAGCCTTTGTGCACATCTCAAACTCTGACTGTGTCTGAATGTTTGTGCTGGCAAACTTTACCAACACATAATATTTCATTGTGTTAATAAACAACCGCACTTCTTCCATTGCACAACAACCTCTTCACCTTTGGCTCCAGAGCCCAGTCAAAACAAGGACAACAACAACACAATGGAGCTTAAAAGTATATTAAGTCTACAGGTGCTCAATATCAGTGATGAAGAGCCTGTTTTCATTAAACAATGGCTGCATTCTTGGCTGTGCTGGTGGATGTGGAGGCGATGTCCAGGTTGACATTCTTCACCGTTTCCTCGACGCATGCTGCGCTACCTTGAGGGCCTTGAGCGACCCGCATATTTTTCCAGGCAGCACATCCTCAACAGTGATGGAGCAGAGATTCCAGCAGCTTATAGGCAGCAGGTGTGAGGCCAAGGCGGACTTTCCAAGGATGTAAAGTCAATGGAAGACTCATTAATGTCCTTCCCCTACCTCTGCAAACAAAAGGACTGGAATGCAGGAGGATGCCTGTCGACACGCCACAGATGGAGGAGATACGGTCCTCTGAATAGGATCCTGATCACTGGTCAAAGATAGTTTACACACTGGGGGCTCACTGGGACTTTTTCAGCTGGGCCCTAACACAAATAAAAACTGAAAACTGCAGGAATAACACCCCTCTACAGGGCTTCAGGGATTCAATGTTTGTCCCAAACAGACAATACAATAATTTAAAGCCATCCGGTCGTAACCGTTTCTCTCCATTTGTCTATGTGGTGAAAAATTCATTTAAATCAGTGAAAAGGATTTGAGGCAGGATGTATTTGTTTATAAATCGGTTAAACTTCCAGAGAACAAAGAGCAGTCAGCTGAAAAGGGAACATATTACCACTTTCTGTGTCTGCCGTCTGACTCTAACCACATTTTAAATATCTCCATGGTGATTGCTGGAGATGGGCTTGAGAGCTGAAATTGCACATAATTGCTCTATCTCAGCTTGAGTGAATTTTCAGAGGGCTTAAAGTGCAGGGAACAAACAATGAAGCTCTTAAACAGCAGCAAGGACAGAAGAAAAGACATTTTGGCCAACAACACATAGGAGTTCTTAAAATATAATCATTTGATTTATGATTTTATTTCTCTTCACAAGACACACAACTCTTTTTATCAGATGCAAGGTCTAACAGTATGGACAATTCATTAACAAAATTAATTTATCTAAACTGGACAAACATAGTTAATACAAGCTGATTGTTGTGATGTACACTACCTGCCCAGTGCAAAATGGAGGAGACTCAAAGTAAACAAGTAGCTGGTGTGAACGAGATATTTTTCAGGAGCCGACCAAACAAGAGCTAAAAGGTGAATAAATATTGGACTTATTGGACGGGTGTCCATGTTGCTGATACATTAGCTCAACTGAACAGTCACACCATATCAAAATTAAATGTTGCTTTAATTAGGAAAGATATCACGGTTAGTGATACGGAAACAAATAATACAGTTTGTTATTTGAGACTCATAATGAGCAAAGGGAGACAAAGTCTGATGTTGTTATACCAAAACACCTCTAAGAGGTCAGAGTGAATGAATATCAGAGACTGCAGTTTGCGTCCCATCTTTTACCAACAGTCAACATCTGTCTCTTCTAACCATTATGACGTTTCCTAACCCTAACCATGATCTTTCCTTACCTAATACCAACTAGTTTTACTTTCCAAAACTCAACAAGATCTTAAAAATTGAGGTGGCAGATCAGAAAACGGTCATGTGAGTCATGTTTGTAACGATCAAGTGTTCATGGAACAGGAAGCAGAACACTTCTCCAACCCTCCCATTCATTGTCTTTATTTCTGTCTCTTCTGAAAATTATTGAAAAGCCAACGTAATTGTTTTTGATAACAAACATTGTTCTGCAAACTGAAAGTTTTTGATGAACAAATGGAGAAAAGTGTTTATAACAGAAAGCAAGACTGTGTAGCTGATCAGTAGTCTATGTCAGTGACAGTGACTTATTAGCTTAGACTAATAGTAATTTCTGTGTAAACATACAAAATGAAAATATCTGCAAGCTCTCCATTCTACTTACTCACTCTACTCCACTTACTGTAAAATAAACCTGTTTTGTGAATTCACTTGTTTATATTGTAGCTACATGAGCAGATTATTAATGAAGCAAATTCAAACATAAACACACTGATAAACACTGCAAACACATTAACAGATTCATGTCAGTGGTGTTGTCTTTACACTGAGTATTTCTGCAGCCACTGTTTGAGAACAAACATCAACCTTTAGACTGGTCACCATGGCCACTGGAGAGGCCTCAGCTGGCTTGTCAAGGTGTTTTAATGGGGCCCGTTGATGGATGACTCCATTACTGTACCACAGCATGCTGTGTCACCTCCAGCTGCACGCAGCACTGGCACGCTCCCCTCCCCATCCGAGGATCTTATTGTTTGCACTGGAGGAAATAAATATGTTGACAAACAAACAAACAAAAAATCTCCTGCAGAAATGCTTCCTTGTGATAAGAGAAGCGCTTCATTACAGCGAGCGGTGGCCGGGAGATGAGGCAAGTGTTGTAGCGATGACGAGGCCTACATCCTGTTGGAGATGGCCTCGACATGACGCTCTGTCCTGAGGATCCAGACCACAGCAACCAGGCTGAAAAAGAGGTCAGGCGGCTGCTGTTCTTTCATTTGACTGAATCGCTGAAGCAGAGCAGCGGTGGGGAGTGAAAACCGGAGAGTGGAATCGGCTGAGGTAAAGCCGCCACAACAAACAAGGTATGGCCCAGATCAAGGCGCTCCCCCATCGTCATCCCGCACGCTATCTGAACCACATTAGTCAAGCTTGAAAAGCCTCCCCCTGCTCCCCACAAGACCACTGAAGATAGACGAGCAGCAGGGAGGCAGATGAAATGCAGGTAAAGAAGAAAAAAAGAGGAAGCAGACTGAAAGTTACAACTTTTCTGTTCTGTTCAAGACAAAGGCCAAGAGTTTTTGTCTGCATGCAGCCACATGGGCTAATAAATCCCAGGTGTTCATGTCTGTGAGGTGTTAAATCTGAAAGGTCCTGCCCTCTGAGGCCTCAGGGCAGCGCTGAGCTGCACAGGGTGGAGGACCCAGGAGACCTGACCGCACTGTCACACAAGATCAGATGTTGCATTTATTCTGATGCTTGAAATTGGGACTCATTTGTTTTACTAAAAGATACATCTCAGAGGTACACAACATGCTGGTCTTTGTAGTTCCTTGAATCTTGAATGTGTGAATTCAGTGTTTTTTTGTGTGCCGAGTAAGGCTGCCCCCTAATAGTCAACCAAATTGTTTGTTTTTCACTTGGTAAGTAAAAAATACAAAACCGAAATGTTTTCCGATGCCCCATAAAATATATATTTAAATAATTAAATTAATATCGTAAGCGTGCAACAACTACTGGACTAATGGCTTGAACAAACGGCTACTAGTCAACTTGGAAAGTCTCTGGTCAGGAGCAGCCCTAGTGCCGAGATGCATGCCCATGAAAATGCTGAGGGGCATCCACTCTCAGATTGATACAGCTCCACAGCCTAACATCAGGGGTCCTCTGAAAAGAGGTGATAAAAAATTTACTGCTTTACAATAAATTTTTCACTGACAAAAAAACTTGAACTATGTCAGTCCTTAAGGCCTAGCAAAGGAGAAGACGTTCGAGTCAAGAGGATTTATAAAAACAACAATTACCTGATTACCTTAAAAAACATTTGTTGATGCTTAATTAAATATTAACTGCTACATAAATTGTTCCAGTTGTGCATAAACTCTTATCTTACCTTGATTGATTAAAGAGCTCCTATTGTTTATATACAATGCCATTTTTCGAGCAAGAACAAAATAGGACATGACTGGAGGGAGCAAATATCATTCAACTTGCTGATTAGATCTGCAGTGAACCAGGATAGGAAGCTTGAATGAATGTGGTCAGGAGACTTCTAAATTACCTCTCCGTTCAACTCTGGGGCTTACAATAACACACTTTAAATTCACTCCTTCAGGCGAATTCAACAATGCAAACATGTAAATTAAGATGAGAAGCCAATTTCCTTTTCCAATTATGCCTTTCATTTAGTTTTATTCCAGTTTGTTACGTTTGCCAAAAAACTGCCGCTGCAATCCAAACAGAAATCAAACAGAAATAAATTAAATATATCTCGGTGACTACAGGGAAGGAAACGCACATTTGCTACAGACTACCAACAGTTTAAATTCCACGGCAGAGGAATGTGTTGCTTACATTTACAGGGTTTATTAGTTTGTTACAGGCTCATTTGAAACAAGGAAGTGGGGGCGTTGCAGTTCCAGTCGTGTATAATGTATTTGCTGCAGGCAGAAACGTGAGAAACTGAGCCCTACTAAACCCGGCTGAACCCCACTGAGCTGTCGGGCACCTGTTTTCTGCAAACGCCAGCAAGCCTTTGCACCTCACAATAACACCCTCCACTCGCAGCCCATCCCTCCCCTCCCCCGACTCCGAAATCTTGTCCTCAAGGGATTCAGACTCCTCTTATCACAATTCCTCTGTCCTGGATTATTCCCATCCTGCGCAGTGACTAGTGGGTGCCAGCAGGCCACGACTGCCGACACAGATGGGAGTCCAGGCCTGTGATGGCTTCCATATGTCACATCGTTCGTGTGCGTCGGTGCTTTTTTTTTTTTTAATGTTTTTCTTTCCATCTCTCACCTCTTTCTTTGTTTTGCTCTTTAAAATGGCCTGAGCAGGGAGGGAGAGCTGAGTGCTGTCGAGGTTGGAGAGGGTCAAACGTGATGCCCATTAATACGTTTCAGCGCAAAGTGGGGATTCAGTCCCAGTTTGAAGTCTACCTTAAGCTGAATAATTATTGTGAGGTTAAAGACTGCAAGGTTAAAACGGCCGCGTTTTATGGCCAAAATCCCCGACAGGAGATAATTTGTACGTTTTGGAGTGCCCTCAGTGTCCACCGGGGCCTTGGAATTGGACCCATGGTGAGATTTCCCACCATAACTCCTTCTCCCATTAACTGTCACAGCCTTCAGACGTCTTAAAGCCGCCCTGGGGACACTGTGACATGACTCTGTGTTGTTGTATGGTAAATATGAACCTATCGGAAGCTGAAAAGCTCACTCTGACATTGCAACACTGGGAGGTTTTCCCGTCTTGACTGACACATGAGAACGCTAATATTCCCTGTCTGATTATAATCCCTGTAGTCGACCTCATTAGCCAGGCATCCGCATTGAACCCTGGGTGAGTAGGGCTCAGCTGTCAGTCAACACCTTTTTCTTCAAACAAAGGGCATCAGGGAGAAATAATCCAGCTCTCTCTCTCTGGAGTTTATGAACAGCCTGTTTGGGGATTTGTGCGAATTTATGTATGGGAGCATGAATGCAGTTATGACACATTACCTTCATTACCCTCTAAATGTTTTGGGACAAAATCAAACAGAAAAGCTTAACATGCACATGTGAAAGAAACAAGTCTCTAGAGCTGAAAATCCTGTTTTACTCAAAGTGAGGCCATTATTTTCAATATTTCATATTGCATATATCATTGCACTTTGACACCCAGAACATGGCCTAGATCTCTGCTGGAATGGTCCAAACCAAAACCCTCTATGGTTTTCTCTCTAAACCTCTCCCATGAGCCCTCACACAAAGTAATTCATTGTATATAAAGCGCACGTTAATGCAAGTTAACACTTCTACGTTCAGGTTCACATCCTCCAAGAATGCAATAAAGCCGCCACTTTCCATACTAAAAGAATTAGCTGAATTCCTTGAGGTTCAGATTCTGGACAAAGGTTGGATTGAGGTTCCCCCGTGCACTTTGGGCCGTCTTTCTGTAGATGTCTCCTCCATTCATCCCTACTTTGATTCACCACTTCACAAGCAAACGCATCAGCATTTAAAGCAACATGATTTCAGAGCCCTCCTCTCTACAACGTGCAGTGAAATAACAACCTATAAAATGACACTGGCTACGGGCAGTCTGCTGCTTCAAAACACAGAGCTGCCAAGGTGATTTACGGCGTGCTCACTTTTCCTGAGGTTGACAGCAGAGACAGAGAGGAAGAGTGATTCAGGCCTTTGTGAGTTCTTCTCATAAAAGGTTGAGCGATGAGACCCCACTGCTCTCATAACATTCCTTTGTTGTTTGGGTAACATACCCAAACAGAAAATGATATGCCATTTACGACATTTGTGTCGCGTCACCAAACACTGACGCCGCTCACCGTCCTGCTCGTCTTCATGAAAGAGAGCATAAGTGGCTTTTCATGGGAAATTCACACGGACGGACAGCTTTAAGCTGAAATGCAGGGAGAAAACAAACAGTTGTACTCGCGCTAATTCAATAATCTCCATTTTCTGCTTCCTCTGTCTGCATTCTGTAACTTTATAGCTCAGCAATGTGGAGCAAATTGTGACTGTGCCAGTCCTTTTTCTTTGAGTTGAGAGAGTGCCACAGACATGAAAAACAGACAGACGATAGACAGATGGGCAGTCTGAGTGTAAGCGAGCTTTTTTTATATATCTGTGTGTAGCCTGAACCAAACCAATTTTGCCGCCACAAACAGGCATGGGAGGCTGGCCACACTGCTATGTTAATATGAAATGCGGCAATGCCAATAGAGTGGCATGGTGGGATGCTCCTTACTCCCTCATGCCTGTGCATTCAACATAGCACTGCTGGACCGCCGCCTGGGAAACAGATGGCAGGGAATAACACTGTCACCCACCCTCAACACTGACATCCTGGGCCAGGCCTCCGCCACGCACTTTGCTATCTGTCTGCTTGCATCGCCTCTGAAATCCCCCACCCCCCCTACCCCTTTATCCTCACAGAGCCACCAACAGATTAGGAGATATACATGAGTGAAACTGACTGGACAGATGAGCCCCATTAGCCAAACATACGCTTCCATTTTTACAATGAGTCTATTTGCTCGCAGTTGTTTAAGTGGCCCAGGCGGGTCTGATGGGTGGGCATTGTTTTGGGTTTAGGACAACAGATGACCAGTGAACCAGCCCCCGTGTGAATAGGAAGACAGGTCTCCTTATTCGATGTCTGGATTTAAACAATTAGACAATTAACTAGTTAAGAGGGATCAATTGGTCCTGGGATTAGGACCAATTGGAAATGCTGAAATACTTTAGATTAGAAGAAGATTACAAAGGGAACATAATGTTCTAATACTGATTTACAACAAAATAAGCCTCCTTACACCCACACAAAGCTGACATTTGATAATGAAGCTGCACTTCAGGGTCAAGTTGCAAAAAACAGTAGCAAAGGCTGAGAAGTTTATTACATATAATATAATGAAATTCATTTTTATATATGATATATATTGTATTATTATCTATAATACGTTGAATAAATGTGTTGGATTTGTAATATTGCAATTAAAGGTTTCCAATGTTACCAGCTGATTGACGCTTAATTGCTCGAAACAAAGTCAACAACCGGCGTCACGTTATTTCTTAAAACTGCACTAATCAAAATGCTCTATATTAACAGTGACAATGTGTAATGTGAAAGGGATCTTATTAATGACCACACAGAGAATTATAACGTCTCTCAGCTCTAAGGCACATTTTAACGTCTCTCAGCTTATTTTTTTGGGTTTTGCAAACCACAACTGTACTGTTTTGGTTCATTAGTAGCTCTCATCAGCATTATTTCCAGCCACAGTGAGCAGCTGTTTAGCACCAAACACAACCAAAAAAGAGCTGAAATTAAATGTAATATAGGACGTACATTCATCAGTTAACCAGAAACATAGCCACAAATGAATGCTAATGTTGCTCCATCTCTACTGGATGGTTAAATAGGCAACAGTTTGCCACTTCACTTCACTTCACTTTATAAATTGCAAATATGTCAGTGTTGTGTTTACAGCTCATTTCTCCTGCCCCTATAGCCAAAAGTCAATTAATGCAAGTTTAAAGAAGATCTTGTGGAGAAAATATCAAGATGTTACATTTCCAAGTTGGGATTGATGAGTCGCTGTATTTCTGTAGCACTTATCATACCACAAAAATAAGATGTGGCGTGAGTTCCCAAATAAAAAACAGTTGAATTCATCTGGATAGACTGCGCTAAGGTTATACTTCAAACCCAGATTCAGATTGACCTATTTTCAGGTGAATTGAGTATCATATGAAATCATGGCTGTATTGTAACTTTCCCTAATGTGACTACAAACTTTGACATTGAGTGTCGGACCACAGAGAGTTAAAATGACCTCAGACATGCCAGTAAATGTGCTCACCAATCGAACAAGAACGAGAAGCAACGCAGACTTTAACTGAAGTCATGAGGACAGTTTCTCTGTCAGATTTTCTTCAGAGCAGGTTTGGGGAACAATGTCTCCTGAATGTGTAGCTTGCTCCTCTTCAAAGACTTGTCAGCAGCATGGGTCCTTTTTAATATCAGCCCGTTAGCCCTCTCCTCGCCCCCCCACCAGCACTTCTAATCTGGTTGGCAGGAAGTGATTTGATCTTGGTGAAAAGCGGAGCATCTGAAAATCTAATAGATTGGGACGTGAAGTGACGCTATTTGACCTTGTGTGTTCCTGCTGGTTTTGAGAGTGGGAGATGGTGACAGCAGGTGTTTTGCCTCCTGGCCCTCTTGATGTCCTATGGAAGCACTTTCATCTGTGATTTCTGTCTGAGGCCACAGAGGCAACGGACAAACACAGAGCATTTTGAAGAAGAAAGTGACAGGCTGTTGTTGCACGAAGCCTGGTTTATTGGCAGGAAAGCCTCAAGCTATAGCCAACAGGTTTATCAAGGTTTAGTTTATCACAACTGGGGTCATATTTTCAGAGTTCTGTCCTTCATTTCTCTCGCTTATGACAACATTGTATTCACCAAAGTAATTTCTGAGATTTGGGATCATGGAAAATTATGTCTGGCGGGACAAGAAACACAAGCAGAAGATCTCGCAGGTTGTAAAGACAAGGCTATAGACATCCATCACAGTTTTCTGAGCTTTATAATATTACGTTATTATTACAGATCACTGAATGATTGTCAAAATCATGTATGTTGTAATAACCCAGAATTATTCCTTTAATAAACATGTTGGTAGTACGCTACCTGGCCAGTTCACCAAAATCACAAAAGGATGAAACACAATCTTCACAGTTTTTAGGATTAACCAGGATGATATTTTCTGGCACCAACTCAAGGTCCCCTTACTGGCCTTTTACAGAAATGTTTGATCATATCACATGGTCTTTGTGGAGATTAATCTGTTGACATGTGAGCTCAGTCGCTGATACAATGTCATAACAGTTGGGCAAAGTTGCTTAAGCCAACAACGGAGGTTGAAACCTTGGAAGAAGCCAGTAAGTGGACTTTAAATTGAGATTATTTTGACAGTCAGTAAGGTCAAAAATGCTGTTCATTGTTTCTGACTCTTTTCAAATGACATCTTTCAAAGCTTTGAGCAGCGCAAACAAGTTCCTTTTACCTCCATTGCATTAGGTTGATGACAAGTCAAGTCTAAATCTACAAATATCTGAAAACCTCAGCAAATAAAATGAGTAAATACCACTATGTTTGGTTGAGCTGAGCACAAAGAATTTAAAGTATTGCTGAGAAGTTCTCTGACAACAGAATAGACACTGTGTAACACAATGTGGGCGCAATGACTCATATTATAAAATAGGGGTTTTCCAAAAGTCCCTCATTTCACTTTTTTTTTGGTCAAAATATGAAAAACCACTATTTATTGAAATGTCATTCACTCCCTCGTGACCAGCCAAGATCATTTTATTCCACCAGTTAAAATAAATGAAAACAATTCTGGCAACACAAATGCCTGTTAAATTAGTTTCCATGTGTATATTAACACCTCTAAACTAGAAGGGGTAAAAGGAGAGTAACATGTCTTCTCATGCAGGTGACTCATATTCATAGCTGCCGCTTTCACTTCTCAGTTGGTGTTTGAACCTTTTCAGACTCGCTCAAAGTGCAAAATGTCAGAATACCCCAGTGACATTTTCCGTGTTTCATTTTCCTCTGGACCTTGACTGGAGTCCCTGCAGTGTCTTATATCTCTCGCCTCTCCAGTTTCCATGTAAACTGTCACGCCACCGGTGACGCCGTCCTCACCTGAAAACCTCCTCGAACTGAGACCACCAAAAGTGCCCTTGACTTAAAAATTGTTGTTCCTTGTACACAAAACATCAGGGGAGTATTGACTCGAGTGATTTTTTTGGAGGAGTCTTCTCTGCCTCTGTGGCAGGAAACCAGTGTCCCTCTTTCCACAGGTGGTTCCACATCTGGAAGCTCCAGCTGCAGGAGAGCGTGGATCCGGAAAGGCAGATGGATGAATGCACTGTGGCTGGTGGAAGTCCTTATTACCCATCCACATCCTTCTAGAGGAGCTCGCCTGTTGAGGCCATTAATCCTTGGCTGCTTCAGGGGTCGTATGTCACTTCTAGTCCATCACTCCCTCGTCTGCCACGCCATCTCACACACATACACACACGTACGCACACACAATGTCTGGCAGGCCCAGAGAGACAGATTTGTTGTGATGGGTCTGAGTTAGCCATGCGTGAGGAGCCAATAGGATGTTTTCATCACTAGGAGAGGTGCACTGACAACAGACAGAGTGGTAACCTCAACAGGTCAGTCAAACTCATCTGCTATGCCTGCAGTGTCTCCTCAAATCAGGCCCTGAATATGTTACAAACCCTGGAAAGATTTTTTTAAAAATCTACAGTATTCTCAACACATAATTTCCAAGTTGCAGACTTCCAGGAAAATATCAAAATTTACTTCACTCCTTTAACCTCATAAAAAGATGCTCTTCCTAATTTATCATTCCCACGAGAAAACATGGGAATTGTAGACTTCGCTGCAACAAAAAAGGCAGACACCAGTTTGAACCTTTTGAGGAGAGCGAAACATTTACAGCAAGATGACAAAAGATTCATCAAAGTGTCACCAAATCATGTGGGAGTGAAAAACTACAGCTCTTGTATTGTGCAAAGTGCGGATGTGGACCGAGCGAAGATAAGAGACCAAGAATCCAGGAGAAAGTAAGTCAGCTCAGACTCACTGCTTTTGTTGAGATAGCATTGTGAACATGTGTACATGAAACTTTACCTGATTAATTAATACCTGGTTAATATTCACAGGATAAAACACCAATTATGCTGTTTATGCATTATTGTATTAAACCAGTAAAAGGTACGGCTTGGTCAACATGTGCTTGTTATTATCGTATCTAAATATTTACAGCAAGTTGCACACAATTTTTTTTAATTATTTTTGTATTATAAGATTGCAATTGACAGTTTGCCAAATACCCCCCAACAGTGATTGTCTTTCCAAGATTCCCCTTTTACAACGACTCAGCTATGAACATTAAAAAGTCCACCGGAGACAGCATTTTCAACCAACTCATAAAGCTGTCCTTCGCTAGCTAGCTTCAACTGATAAAATCTGTCAACAGCTCCAATTTAAGCAGGCAAAACCAACATTTTCCAGGTAGCTTTTCTACCTCTGTCTGAAATTGAGGACCCATTGCTTCAAAAATGACAAAGAATTTCAAGTGGTCTTGACAGACAGAAACAATATATAAAATATTTCTATAAACATTTAATACTTTTGACCAGATTTATTACATTATTATTCTTTTTCAGGCTAATGCCATGTTGTTAATTATTTTCTATATTAGAAAATCCTGTTGTCCATTTTTAACCAGTTACTGTTCAGTGCACATCAGCTCTCCAGCAGACACAATCTGTCCCTGGGGATTCTGAAAGCCCAGGACGCAGCAAAGTAGTGATGAGTGAAGCAGCTGTCCTTTCTGCCTCTTAAGCCCCATGTGGAAGTGCACACACGCACACCTACCTCTCATCTGCCTTTCTGCTTCCCTGATCTCCCACTTGTTTAATGTGTGTCTGCTTGGAGGGAACAGAGTAATCTTACTTCAATGTCAAAACGTGGCACATCCACTCTTATCCATCTTGTCTCCCGAGTTTACAAGCTCCTGTCTTGGGAAACACGATATCACGTCAAAATAGTGGAAGAACAGAAATAAGTTATGGGCTGAAAGTGCTTGGGATCCCTTGAAAGCGCTCAGTGAAAAAACAAAAAAGAGGAACTTGAGATAATTGGTTTTGTTTGCAGGCGCTGAATCATTTTTTCATCTCATTTTTCATCAAAACTGATGTTTAATGCGTCACTACAACAGTGTGACTCCTACATGTCGCAAAACTAGTCAAAGACGGGAAGTATTATTTCACCAACTCCTCATATTTGGCCCAGCACCAGACCATGCACTCATCTGCACGTACTCTATGAGTGAAATCTTACACTGACCTCCTGCTGTTATTACTACTACAGGAAAGGAGTAGCTTCTTTGGAGTAATTACAATTCTGACCAGTAATAAAGCCAAAACAAGCACCATGGATAGAAATGTATATATATAAAGATTTCATAGCAAAAGTTGGACGTTAATGCCACAGGTGTTACTCAACATACTCATACAATTCCCATTAATGTGCTTTCCAGAAAATGATTATCTATTCTTGTGAGATGTTATTTTTCCCCCTCTCCATGTGGTTTAGTTGTAGTTAAAGTTTCTGTTCAGGAAGTTCAGTCAGAACATTAATGCAGGTCATAAATCAGCTGCTCACTGCTGGATTATCGAAGAACATCCTATGAAGCAGGCGTTTGGAGCGTGTCCAACTCATGAACAAAGAGCTGCCTATCTCTCCCTCTGCTCAGGCAATGCACTTGTTAAACTCTGCTTGACGTTTGGCTTTTTTGGCTTCCTGTAGGCCAGTATCACACTGCAACCAAAACTTTCGTCTTGCCTTTTGAATGCTTTTTCTGCCCCTTTCTCTTTCTCTCTCTCTCTTTCTAATTTGCTGGTCACAGTTAGAAGCCAGCCAAGTGGGACTTGGTCAGTAATTGGAGTCTATGCAGTGACTGCCTACAGCATAGCTCCAAACGATGCACTGGGGAGGCTTCCTGGGGAAAACTCAATAAGCTTTTCACACTTAAGTGTAGTCATCATTAGGATTTTTCCACTGTAGTGAACAGTACACTACTTGTTGGCAACGCCTTCAAATCGTCAAAAGTAAGAAAATACTAGCATTGTTCGCTTTTGGGTGTATTTCTTTCATCTCACCTCTATTTTAAATTATCCTTCATTCATTTCCCACGGCACGGCTTTGTTGTTTTAAATGGGTCAAGGTCCTTTCCATTCACAACATTGTCTTTTCCCAGTCTATGAGCAGCTACAGACATTCAGAGTACATCAAAGACTAGAACACAATCATTTACAGAACACATTATTCCTGCGGGTCTATTTAATTCCACCTTGACTTTTCTGACAATAACAAGGGAGTTTTGATTAAAATTAACTTGCCTTGTATTGATTATGTTTATGTCAACACAGGATGGAGTTTCAAATTAAAAACTCCTATGAGTGGTGGATGAGGTGCCTGTCTTCTGAATATACACTGAATGAGATTTGAGATATTAAGCTTATTTAGCTATTTAGCACTACATCACACAGCGAAGGCCACATATTTAATGAGAGAGGTAATTATTTAAACTGTCATCCAGTAACTAGGTAACAGTTTAGATTATGTCCTGCAACACACGGCTTAATTCCTCCCAATTTACAGTGAACCAGTACAGTGCATACATGTAGGGAACAAGGAGGTAACAATTTAAAAAATAATTTATAATATAGGTATTATATTAGATTAGATTATGGGGAATACTGTGACCTACTGAGCAACAAAGTTGGAAGCTCGGGAGGAATTTAAAGACAGTTTATGCTGCAAGTATGTTTAAGTACATGTACTGTATGTATCTGTATGTACTGCATACTGCACTGGTCCAGCAAAAAGCATTACCAGTTACTACATTCATGATGAGAGGTGGATCAGGATGTGTCTTATTCAGCTGAGATGTAACCCAAATAATTTGGAAAAACTCAATACAGCTGTCACACACTGATCTTTCCAAATAACTCCCAATCTCAAGCCTCAGTGTGTGTGTGTGTGTGTGTGTGTGTGTGTATTCTGCTGTGAACCTTGTTCCTGCTAGCTTGCATTGTTGCCCAATCACATACCTGCTTTAAGCCCTCTACAACATTCCCACAGTGAAAGAGATGTCGGACTACCACGAACAATGCTGCCTGAAATCTGCATTCGTAGTCTTCAAAACACAAAATGATATCATAAAATATGCAAATGTGAAAGTGGGAAGTGTGCGCTGAGGGGAGCAGTCAACACAAGGCAAGTAACGCTAGCAGCTAATGCTACCCCTAACCAAACTGATCTCCACCCGGGTACTGAAGCTGTTTTATTTACAAAGACATGCTCCAATAGAAAGTTACTGAAAATACCAAAATCAGTGAGAGCACTTCGCTAACCAATTTCCTGAGGTAAACCATGACGAAACATGCCTGAAAAACTCAATGAGACAGAAAACCACCCTTTGGTTTTATATGAGGAGTTGTTGACAGAAAATAAAACTCCACATTATGAACTACATCAAATATGACAGAACAAATTAGCTAAATATCTTGTTGGTTGCAGTAGTAAGTTAAGTCTGGAATGTATTTAAGAGCTAACTTGAACACATTGGCTGCGTATCTGTCTTACATCCTCTGCTTTGTCAGATGTATTGACTGAGCTGCACTTGAGTAATAAAAGGCATTAAACAGTGATGCCCCCACCCACTTTAAAGATTATGTGCTTACCTCAGAGCCCACTGGGCACCAAAGTGAGAGCATAAACAAAGTGTTAATTGCAAAAAATGGATTCACTGCCAAGTCAGCGGTATGGCAGTACTGCTGCTACTCCACAAAGGTCTAACCCCCTCTGGCTGACACAGAAAACAGTCTGCAGATTTCGTGTGAAGGAAAAAAGATGAAAGGGAATCCAAAGTCCAAACTGCCTTTCAAACATTTATATTGTTCTGCCTCTGGAGATCTGTCAAAACTCTGGAAAGTGAGCTCAGGCCTCCACTCTGCAGAGGAAACAGATCCCATCGGTGCAGGTATAGTATACATTTCAACCTTAAGATGCTGCTTCTGGAGCTCAACATATATATAGTACGACAACCAGACCACACCATGAATCATGGCTGGTTTGCGATCACTTCCTGATTAAGAGCCCCAGAAATTCAGACCTTACTCACACCTGGTAACGCACGCTGAGAGTCCTGACACGCAGGCACTTGGGTGACATTGTGATGAATGGGTAAGTGATGAAACACAGGGGCTCCGTGACCCCCCCCCAACAAACAGTGCCGCCGCCCCTCAGGAGGACAAAATGTATTACATTCACTGCCTCTGGTCTCAGAAAGATGTCAACATGATGTAGCAAAACTGCAGAGAGCACTGCACGTTGTTCGATTAGGTCTTGTTTGCGTCACCAGTGCTGACAGTTTCATTTTTGTTATTAAGCAAGGGAGGTTAAATATGATATCAAAACCTCCTACTAGAAAAAACGCTGCTGAAATTCAAGACGCTTCCACCATCCAACTAACACAACTCCCTGTCTGTAGTCATCAGAGGGAGGGAAGCAGATGAGATGATTGGCTGCTGTAGGGCCCACGTCGCCTAATTAAAACAGGAAGAGTGATGACTCGGCTCATCCTCGGTGAGTTATCATTTTCTGGGCGTCTCACTACGCGGTGACTCAGCTCTCCATGTCTTCCTCTAGATAGTGAGCTAGTGGCTCAGGCTTCCTGACAGGACAGTTCCAGGCATCTTCAGTATGGTGCCACCTCTACAACGCACGCCGCCCACCCCACATCATCAAGACACTGTAGAGCACAACTTGTTATGAAACAGCCATGATGATGCAACACTGGGAGCAATGCTGCCTTAAAGAGTATAAACAAAACATTTGGCTGTGGACTGGCAGATAACTCCCCTCAGCTGAAGATTTAGTGCTCTGTGATTGAATCTTAGCCTGCGCAGGAAGTGGTGGGCGATTTTTGAGATTTTTGAGGTGTAAAAAGAATGTTGCTTGTACAAAATGTCCATAATTCACGGGCTATTTAAGGGCTGCTCTTGGTCTACATAATGCTTAATGAGTTGGGGTGTATTTAAACAAGAGGGTCAACCCAGTCACATTAATGCAGTCCACTGCTGGTAGCACTGAACCGCGAAACCTGACATTAATCCTGAGGGTAATGTGGCCCTTCCTGTGGCTAATGAAATCTGAAGCTTTTAAATGGCTGCACCTAATGACACTCCCTGACAGTTTTTGAATTAAGCAGCCATGACTGCTGAGACTGGACTAAATAGCACACAGATGGCCTACACCAAAGTTTAGTTCACCCACCCCCATCGTTGTTTGCCCTTGGGCTGTTTCATGCGATGCCGTACCTGCTAGAGCATTAAAGCAGCAGAAAATTTTGAATTAGACAACAGGAACCTCCACTTAGCTTTGACCAACCATAATACATGTGATTTATGGATCATTTTAGATATGATCTCCATAGTTGGTACTACGAACATGCACATACACAATCTTTATTATTATTTTCACATTAAAGGTACCATGTGGAGGTAGTTGTGTTTACATACACTGTTTCTCACCAAAACACAATGTGTCCTTGAGGCCTAACAAACGTGTTCATGCATTTTCTTCCTTTTGCAAAGACATTTAAAAAAAAAAAAAAATGTAAACACTTTGCTTTCTATCAGCATTTTTCTCCCCTGCCCTTCCTGATGCATTGCTACTTTTATTGGTAACTGTCGATAAGTGGAATAGCGTGAATGTGTGTCATGTTGCCTCAGTACTCACATACATGCATCTGCGTCCTCATGTGTGTGCATGGGATACAAACAAAACAGGGAACGCTCATCAAAACATTGCTCCATAGCACTACTAGTGGTTACAAACTGCACAGGGTGCCTTTAAGTTGCACATAAACTGGATGAACAGATGAAACTAAAAACTTAAAATAATTTTTATTTTGTAAGTCTCAGTTGAACGTTATAAAATCTAAATGTAACCTGTAGAGTTTTGTTATAAACAAACAGTTATGTTTATATGTAGTATTTCGCAGTGTGTGTGTATCCTTGCGGCCTAACAAACATGTTGAATGTATTTCCTTCCTTGCAAAGTGTTTTTTTCATATTTTGACACTGGCAATGCTTACACACTGGTTTGCATCGGCTAGTTGTCTTCTTTGTCTTCCCTGCCTTTTGCTGCCACATTACAGCAACCAGCTGTCAATACATTGAATAGCTTCAAACTGAGGGATGTCATACATTTGATAGAAATGGCCAGTCTTTGAGGTAAATGGCTGTTTTGTTTACCATTACAATGAGTGATTGGATATGCAGGCCTAGCTGCCAATATGTTTCCAAATTTCAAAGTAAGATGTTAACATTAAACATGAAAACATGCGCTAACTCTAACTTCTCTATCAGCATTTTTACATTGGGATGATGTTGCATACATTAAAATAGCTATATGTTTGGAGTTTCATCTGAACTGTCAGCTGTTTTACAGATGTCTCTTTTATAATGGTGGTCTATAGGGACATACTTTTTGGGCAGCTGAGATTGGAAGAAAGACTGACTTACCATGCCGAATCCAGCTCTCTTGCGTACATGATCTTGTTTCACCTTCCTGTTTTCTTTTTCTTCATATTTCATGGCTTGCATGCACTACAAATTTGCATTACTGCCCCCTGCAGTCAGCAGGAACGTTGGTCGCGTGTGCAAGTACATATGCATCCTCTTGCATGTGCTAGTGTGGCACGAGATACAAAATGGGCACCTGATCATAAAAAAAAAATGCTTCATGGCACCACTAGTAGTCAAAAATACCACAGGTTACCTTTATAGTAAACTCCCAGGCTTCCCACCAGTAAAATACACGCCAGAAAAGACGGATCCTATTTCATAATTTTTCTTCTCAGCAAGCTTTCACCATCTGAATGTGTTTAAGGATAAATTGGACAGATGGTACAGTAAAGACAATATACAGCACCTGTCCTACATGTAACCTGATATGTAATATATTACATATCCTGCTATGTTGTTGATTTGCGCCTCACCGGTGCTTCAATGTTTTCACCAAAGTGTACATTCTTAACTCCAGTTGGAGAGCTGAGAAAAGAGAGAATGAGACATTTTCCCCTAAATTGCCAAAGATGTACAGGAATGACATTATCATGGATTAACTAATGACAGATGTGACTTTCATCATGAAATATGTGAAAGATTATACTTAAATTTATTAACAACAGTAAGTATGTTCTGTCATGTCAACAAACTATTGTTTTGCCTTATCTTTAGTCATGATGCCAGGCAATCAGCCATTCTCAACAGACATTAAATCCAGACAGACTTCTCTGAGGACAGTTGAGCTTGTCACAGCTGGGCGCAAACATGAAATTTGAAACCACATAATTGCTGATTTGATTGCTCCAAATATGTGCCGTGTGCAATCTTCCCAAACCAAATAAATCAATTAATTTACAAACTGCCAACCACAGAGAGAGCGGTCTCTCTAGGACTTTTTCTGAAGCGGTGCCACTGTGAATAAACATCTGCAGAAAACAGCTCAGACCCATTTCTTTCATGTGCAACAAACAAACCATTCCAGCAAGCCACAGAGGCACACTGCAACTGCTGCCAAGGGAGACAGAGTGTGAAACGACTTTATATGGGTTGAAAACGCATCACAAAAGAAAATAGAGTTTATTTCACACACTTGAATGAAATCGGATAGGGACATTTTCCATAAATCTTGAAATGATACCTTTTATTCTTTTGCTCACACAGCTGTTTCTCTTTAATATTCATCTTCACTGATTAAAAATAAGTCAAAGATATGGAAGCTTGCAACTGGGGGAAAACCACATACCCCCAAAATGTTGACTTTTCATGCGTCATTTGCAGCATCACTTTCATTGCACTGTATGCTTTAAAGTGACACCAAACATGGCACATACCAGCCTTATCTGAGCTGAAAAGCCTCTTGCAGTGCAGAGCAGGCTCAGTGTCCAGATAATGAGCGAGCACCGAGGGGCCCGACCACTCGTTTGATCACAAACACATCAGGACAAGCAGGGCAAAACGCTTCAGCCGCCTGCGCTCATTTAAACCAGTCGGAGTGGTGATCAGAGAGGGGAATGTGCTGCCATGTTGGACACCTCAGCACCATCCGCTGTTTTCCCAGGGTAACTGAGTCACCTCCCCATCTCCTCTGGAGAGCTCAGATGGTTCAGGCAGAGCTGTCAGAAAGCTTTGGTGCTGGTACTAAAATCCAGACATGCAGATATATAGCATTTAATTAGTCTCAAAACCCATGCGCATAAAACCAAGCGTGTGCACGTGATACGAGCGCACATAACAGTATCCGCGAGTGGGAGAGCATCCTCGCATTTCTGCTCCACGTCCACATATGTGGTCCCACGACCCTTCCTACCCTCTCGCAACTGCTCAACACTCGCTCACTCATCAAGTTGGGATGGAATAGATGGTGGCTGATGTCTCCCATCCTTTGATTGATCACTTTGAATACTGACCATGACCTTTGATTGGCTGTTTGGTTTGACCACTAAAACAGTCAAAGACAGGCACTTGCCTGAAAGAGCAACCATTTTCGGGGCCATCACATCAGAGCAAGTGCACTTACACAAGTCATAACCAAACTAGTGAGAGTACAAAAATGTGAAACTACGTTTTGTTTGCATGCACACTTTGAACAGATTAACTTTACTTTGCCTGGTTTTTATGTGCGCAGGTTTTGAGACTAATTAAACAGTATACGGATACTAAGTAATGGCATGCAAACTCTCATCTCCTGACCAAAAGTCAGACGTGCTACACACCCATCCACCACTGCAACCTCCACCCCGCTACTTTCCACCTTGATGCATATGGGGCAGACTGCTTCCTACATTGGTACTGAATGCTGGCATTAAACATAAATTGTGGGGTGCAGAAACATCCAATATGGACATAATTCCTAGGTATCCCAGACTGCAGACCCAAATGACTGTGATCAGGGTGGTGAGGTGGGTGTCTTTGGGTTCATCCGTCGAGTTCGCAGTGTGCTTTAATGGTTTGATGGGAATGTTAAATGTCTCCAACAGCTGAAACCTGAAGCAGGAGAAACAGACGCCAACATACAGTACAGCCAGATCCATAACAGGCCGCGGATAGTACGAATACCAGCCTGGTCATCAGTGTCACACTCAGAACTTTATAACATCAAAGAGCTGAATGACCAACTTAGAAGTAGGAAGACCTTTGAAGTGTGCTTTTAGTTTGAGTGCACTGATTTATTTTTCTTCTAGATCTCTAATCAGCAAATATGACTTTAAAGCACATTCCTTATGCCTTTTTTTATCTGTACTTTTTCTTATCAAACTTTTTCCCTATAAAAGTTTGATTTGAAGCTGTTTGGAGAGCTTGATTGCTGCAATACAAAACAACTGAACACAGGGAATATAAAGCTGGTCGAATCTGTCGAATCGAATCTGTGGGGAGGCTGAAATGTGCTGCGCAACAACCACAAAACATTTCCTCATAATTACTTTCGAAGGTCCCCTGAAGCAACTGAATTAAAGTCAGTGATTTGAAAAAATTAGCAATTTAACTGCAGGCGTTTGTAAACTTTATTTCTTCCCTTCTTCTCAAACTAAAGCATCAATAAATGTTTTAGTGATTTGTTACAGTGAAAATGTGTTAATTGTATGTACTGTAGCTATGTGTTGACATCACAGCACTAAAAGGGCTCTGGTGTGAAAGACTCCAGCCTTCCAGTGTTGATATGCAAGAGTGGTTGTGTGTGTACATGTGTTCAGTGGGTTGGTGGGGAAGAGTTTATACTGAGGCATTTGCCATTTGTTGCGCTGTGTCAGATCTAATGCCAGAAAAACAATGTCTGGCAGTTGGTGAAACCAAATAGCAGGAACTGTTCAATTGACCCCAAACATAAGCCCGAGAGTTAAGAGAGAAAGAGTTAAGAAAACGTTATCCTTCTTCCTTAATGGAACGCACGTCTGCTTTAGATTTATGGCTGTGTGCATTCATAGATAAAAATGATGTGAAATACAATTCCTAACAGCAAACGTCTAGTTGCTACGTAACTGAGAGAGGTCAGGCGTTCCCTGTGAGGAGACACGGTTCCTTCAGAGACGTCCATTCATCAAGTGCTGCCAACATGACAAAAAGTACAAAGGACAACATATCCTTCGCTGACTCCATTTTGTCTCTTTTCTTCTTTTAAACTCTTCACAGTCGTATTTAACTTCTTTATGATGGTCAGCGCACAAAGAAACAACCATATTTCTTTTTTTCTCTTGAATGTCAAGTAGACTTTGTTGGCGGAGAAGCATCACTAACTCTTTCTCTTTTCCAATCTATTAGTCGATGCCACCCATAAATATTGTGTCCTTCCATTTGTCAAATAAGCAAACCAAACAGTAGAGGAAAGAATTTAAGGAATATGAGCTTTCAGTCAACTGTCAGGTGCTCTCCGTCTGCATCTCATTGAGGTACATATAAAAGCCTGTTTAATGGGTCTCAAAGCTCATGTCGAGAACTGCCCTTCATCTACCCCAATTGAGGCAGGTGGGGACCGGGGTGGCTCACATAAAACAGAAACAAATTATGCTCAGTATACTTGAAGTTCCAAGTACGCCATAAAACATAATGTGTCATTAATGAAGTTGCCTTTTCTTGCCCTTTTCCTCTTTTTGTTCATAACAATAGCAGCTGGGGAAATAGTCACCAGATCTGCTGAAACTTTATAGTCTGTACGACCATGAATAATTTACTTTGATTGCACATATCGGAAAAATAAAAAGGGGAATTTTGAGATGAAGGATTGTGGAGTTTTTCTTCCCGGAAAGAGCAAAGAGAATTCATAATGGGGAAAGGTGACAAGACATCAAAGAGAAATCTTTCAGATAGATAAGACGCAAAAGAACAGTGACTTCAAACCATTGCCAGAGTTTTCCCACTTTGCTCTTTAAGTAATCCTCACTTTTCTTTACTTGCTCGTATTCAACTAAGAGAGTCAGTCGTAAAATAAGTTATTTTTCCAGCATTTATTCACAGCGGCGTTTCAAAGTCTTCCAGCCTTAAGAAGCAGCGTATCATTACACTGTCTACAGGTCTGAAAGAAATCAATCACAGTAGGAACATGAGGCATTTGAGCTGCTTAATGTCGCACCATAATCACCATAATATATTAAACTATTATGCTAATGATACCAATAATTAAGCTGTTTCATGCATTAAGTCATGCCAACATGTCGTCTTCCCTTAGCATATAGGTGGTATTAGGTGGATTCATTCTGTATCTTAGTGCATGAAAGCCACACTAGCCAGCCAGGCTAATGCTATTAAGTCACAACAGCTCTCCTGAGTTTCTTTGTACTTTCTTTTGTCCTCCTGGCAGGACAATACGTTGACACAATTTATTCAAAAGACGTATTTATAACATCGACTTCTGTCTCGAGTCAGGAGGGTTAACTAAAAGTGAAGGGTATAACAGAGCTATTAAGCTTCCTTCATTTTGGACTCACTGGGTTTCCTCAAAGAACAGCACTGCCAAGACGGCTTGCTATTGGTTGAATTTACCAAACTTCAACTCAACGTGAACAATTTGCACACCGCCAGCAAATACATCAATAGTGGAGAGTACTTCAGAATGCGTTCCCTGTTTTAAACTGATGATATTCTATATTTTCTTATTGCAAACAAATCTCACGAAACCAACAATGAGTAGATCCTACCACCGTAAAGACTATTTCAATGAGCAACACAAATTTCTACATTAAACTGACCAGGGTCATAAACTGTAGTTTATTTAGAATCAGTCCCACATACATTGTCCTACTATTGTCCAATACTTA
The DNA here is from genome assembly GCF_043641665.1 of Enoplosus armatus. NCBI lineage: Eukaryota > Metazoa > Chordata > Actinopteri > Centrarchiformes > Enoplosidae > Enoplosus > Enoplosus armatus. The sequence goes on from NC_092189.1 coordinate 15,857,431, forward strand.
CTAGTGCACCAAATTAATATTAATCCGCCACCGAAAATAGTTCCCAACAAACGCACTATTTACTCATATTTGAGTAATTTTTACTAAGAACTACAGCTGTTTATATTTATTTATAGTTTATATTTGTGACCCTTTTTTAATGTTTTATATCTCTGGTAAATAAGAGCTATAGACACACAGGGACGTTGGAAAGCTTGCAAGCTAATGCACTGCTCATTTTGGTCTTTTCACAAGATTTGTTGGCAATAACAAAAATATAGAATTTCCCCACCCTTTCAAGAACATTACATTTTCTCCATTAATATGTAAAGCTATGCAACATTGTGCTCCAAAATGTAATCAGATCATGTTCTCTATAGGTGGAAGTTGAGGTGAGATTTGCTTTGTTTTGGGAGTTATTGTGTTCTTTGGACAGTGTCGACATACGCACATAGAATAATCCAGAGGAAAAATTGTACAGTGAGGTGCACAAATGAAAATATACTTCTATAGTAAAGGGGTTAAGAGTTTAGGTTCTTCTGTTACAGGTAAAAAAATGTGTTTTTATAACAACTGTGAACCTGTTTTCAAAGTAGCACTTCTCTTGCTTCTTAAAACATCCCACAACTTGTATCAAAGCGGAAGAAATTAGTGATTTTAGTGAAAGGTTCAGTGAGCTGGGTTTCCGGCAGGCGTTGATCTTCAGCTTCTTCACTTGGCAGTACAGACTCAGGCTTTGTGAGCTTTCAAAGACACCTCATGTCTGTTTTCAGAGTCTGTCTTCTCCCACCAGAAAAACATTTCCTTATCTTTCATCTGTCAAGTCACATTTCTCTGTCTCACCGTATTTCAGCGGGACCAAGCCGCAGCATGCTTGGTCCCGAGCACTTAAAAGAAAACAACGTCTATAAGAAACAAATCAGCCATTTCCAAACTACATGCCACTGTTCAGACAGATTAAACCTCTGATAACTGCAGCAATATTAGAGGGGGAGAGAGCAGTTACCCACTCTGGATACAACACCTCCGCCTTTTAGCTTGTTTTGACTCTGATCCTCTGTTACAATAAAGGAAGGGTGGATGATCACCATATCTTCTGCATGCTGAGAAGAATAGTGCACTCATGAACCAGAAGATTGGTATTTTTAAGTGCATGGGAGCGTGTGAAAAGCTGGCACACCGCCACCAATTCCCCTCTCTGCAGCACATACCAATACACATCAACGAGTGCGGCAAAGTTAAAGGTGAGGAGTCAAACTTAAGAAAGTTTCTGAGTATTGAAGAGGCATTCAACACTCGCAGTGAAACATAGAGCTCTGAGGATGATGTCAGAAGCTGGGTTGGTATCACCTGCCACCTGGAGAAAAACCCTCAGTAGATTTCTGTTGCTGATTAGACTGCGGAGAGTGCAAAGGGATTCAAAAGACTTCCCTTATTTGTTGTTGTACAATATCTGTGGAGAATCTGGGTCTGACAGGTTTATGAGGGTGCGAAGCGTGTTTTGTACATGCTCTTTGAGTTTGATCCTGCCCTCGCTGCAAACCAGACTGACAAATGTACAATAAAATACGAGGCCGGTTCATGATTTGGAGTCCTACATTGTGACGTGAATAGATTTATTTTTTTTAAACGCATGTCCTGCAGGTACATCACAGGATAAAAATCTGCCCTCCGTGCCTGCAAATCTGCTAAGATAGAAGTCACCTGACAAAGACATTATGATTCATAGAACTGCTGGTGAGACGAGCTCCCAGGAAATAAAAAGTTGCCTTTTTATCTCAGCGGTTACAGTGAATTGTCATCTCACAACGCATCTTTCTCCAATCTCCAAGACTGATGAGCCATATTGGACCGATTATAGAGACAACTGTATGAGAGTCACGCAACACCACAGCATTTGGTCCCAGGGGATAATTTGTCTGGTCAGGGAAAGAGCAGCAGCGAAAATGATTTGGAAGCTCACGATGAAAAATTAAATAATTTCTATTTGGTTATTTTGGATTTAGAATTACACAACTGAGGATGAATCTGTCAGATTCAAAAGAAGAACGGGAATAAGATGAGAAGTTAATTTGTATTTATATGATTGCTGTTGTGAAAATTGCTTTCCTCTCTGGACCGGCAGCACTGTGATGTCAAGCATTTGTGATTATTCTCGGTTCATGACTGAGTTCAGAGCCTGTCCAACATTAGAGCAGATAAACCCCAGCTGGTGCTCAAATTTAGGGATAAACAGACCCCCTGTCTGTCATTATTTCTTCCCAAAAGAAACGTAATAATTCACTTTGTTATCTGCACTGAAAAAAAAATGTGTTTTGCAAAAACTCTTAAAGATAATTGTTAACTGCTGCATTTCAGGGCAACAACTTCTTTACAGTCTTTCAACGATTACTAGGAACTCCATTCATGCAAGTATGAAATTAAAGAAAATGTGTGTATGTGTGTGGTTGCTCTGAGGCAATACGACAGAATGAGAACCACAGACTGGCAGAAAATTTCTGCCCTATCTTCCAGGGGGCTTTGGCGAGCCCAGAACATTTCTCAGCTGAATTTGCAGTGCTGCTGATAATGTCACGATTAAAGGCAGATAAGTTAATCCACCAAGCCTCTGATTCTTGACATTTCATGATATGAAGCACAGGCCGCCTGAGGGGAGAATCACATTTGTTTAAAGCTTCAGACGAGCAAAACACAGCTTAAGATTCTCCCATATCTTTAGAAAAAAAATGCAGACTTTGAAATGTCCTAATGAAGATGTCACACTTTCTTCTCTCATTGCTGATCTCTCCGGAGAAGCTAATTAGCAACCACGACCTGATCTCACATTGACATTCTGCATTCACTCAAGCTGTTGACTGTGACTCTTATCTTGATGGAGGTTTGATTTGTTTTCCATTTTAATAAAGGTGCGCTGTATCTGATGGAAGCTCTGGAAAATGGAAGCGGAAGCGCGGAGTTCACTTTTGCACAACAATAACAACAACGCGAGCGGCCTGCCACTGTTCATTCAATCAAACAACAATACAAGCAAACATCCGCACACTTCATTAGCATTTCAGAAATCAGGAGCTTTATATAGAAGCGGATGATAAACAGGAAACACATTAATTGTGAATACAGTAAATAATGCAGAAAATCTTTCCTGAGATCAGGGGACTAATTTAGTCACAGCTGAGAGGCCACCTGTTGACAATTTCTGCAGTACAGTCTGACTGATATTGGGAAAGAAAATGTGGCTCAGAGGAAATACAAAGATACCTTTTTCCTTCATCTGTGTTACACTTATCTGTGGAATGTCTGCCTGTTATTAAAAAATCAGGAAAAGTCGTCATTGTTGACCAAATCCAGGCATACGCCGCATTCCCTCATCAAACACTTCCTGTAAACAGTGTTTCCTGTATGGAGGCACATGTGGCTGTATTACTGCCCCTCTGACTGTTCTTGCCCGTGTCGTGTTGCCAGGTCTCGCTCCGTATCCCTGGATGTGAAAAGGCAATCCTCCCCTGGCTTACACTCTCATCATGGCACACAGTCCACCGATACACTCTGAGGAAACACCATCTGTTACATTTTCATTGCAGGCTTTGCTTCAAGCTAAGACAATTAAAGCTAATAGAGTGCAAATGTTTGAGCCCGTGCTGCCAACTTTACAATGTCTCACACTTATCCACATCCATAGGACATTTTAATGACTGGTAAATCCACAGTCATAAATTATCACGGTGTAGCACCTGGATTCAGCACATTCTGGATATGTGCCTCCGTTTCAGTTTTGATACCGACATTAACTGTTAATTTGAAATAACTCTTCAGGCAGTTATCCCACATTGCTTTGAAATGATTCCTGAATGTTGAACTAAATTGAATTTTGAATTACTCCTAACTACTCCTAACTACAAAGTGGGCTGGTAATGGCGCTATAATCCCCACTATCTCTCATTACGTACAATTGGAAAGAATTGGTCATGCTTTCTGTCAGTGATCAGTAAGCACCTTTGAGAAAATGCTGTGAACAGATTCTTTTAAAGGCACTTGGGCGAATTATCTTTCAGCTAAAAAAAGGACAGGCTTGGATAAGCATCTTTAGCCCCTGGGGGCTTGGCCACCCCTGAGGTGAGAGGATTGCTTCACATGAAGTGAAGGCTTCAAGTGCTGCATGTAAAAATGGAAGGTGCTCTTGTTGTTGGATCTCAAGTGGGTGGCACAGACATGTTGCCCTCTGGGACCCGGGGCCTTAGGAAGACAATGGCCGGGCTGTGTGAAGCGGGAGCTGCAGAGTCGAGGGTCACAGGGCCCCTCTTCTCAGGTCTACACCACTAAAGTGACTGTTTAGTGACAACACATAGAAAAGGGGTTGTGTGGAAGACTATGGTGGTGGGGGTTTGTGTCTGGAGGTTGTGACCAAAGGCGGTCCATCCATCATGTGTCACTTCAGCCCTTTGGGGACTCTGTGGGCTCAAAGTGAACTGAAGCCAGGTCCATAAAACACCCATATTTAAGATTATTAAATTGTAAGTCAGCATATTTCTTTCACCACTATGGTGATTCGTTTTCTTCACATTTATTAGTTCTACTGAGGGTTGTTTGACCAGATCTGCAGGCTCCTTGTTATAGGGTGGAGTATTTAATGTCGTAATAGGGTGGAGTTCAATGTTTCTTTTACATATTCTTTATGCATAGTTTCAAACATACAAAATTTATGCTCCTTCCCAAACGATTTTCTTCTCAAGAGGGATGTAGAAAACTTGCCTCCTTGATGTTGCTCTATGGCTAAACGCGATAAGAAAACTTGTTGTACTTCTAGTGCCTGCTTGCAGTTCTCACAATTCACAGCAAGAAATGCAACCTTTCCTGTTTATTGTGTGATAAACAAATGAAAAAAAAGATTAGTTGACTTATTTCATAGCCACGCAGGGTGGTGGTTTTCTTGTGGCTTTTGTTTGTGGAAAGAATATAATCTCTGTAACGAAAAACAAATGACTTCAGGGGCAGTGGAACAAATAGTGCGAGCGATGTGATCAGGCAGAGTCTGATAAGTTTTTTCCTGCGGTTACTCCCAGTGTCACGGACACTAACTTCAAACACCGCGAAATGATTTAAGCTATACCGTCAGTGAGCCGGGGCTGCGAGCGCCACCGTGGGTAAAGAATAGTGTGAGGAAGAAAGGTCTATACAGCTGGCGTAGATACAAAAGCAGGAAAGCATGAACCTCATCTCACACCTTCCCCTCTTTCATCTACTTCCCCTAATAAGCTGGTATTTTGATTCCTGGATTCCTGGCAAGCTGCCCTGCAATTCAAAGAGTTTCCAACAAGAGCATCTGTTTGGGTATTATCATAAACCTGCATGCACCCCCACCATTCACCTCCCTGCTCCCCCTTTCCTCCCTCCCTTTTGCTACCTCTTACCTCCTCTTTCCTCAGCCATGTGCACTTGCATGTTTGTGGAAAAGGGGTGGAGAGGGTGGGTGATGGTGGGGCAAGGGGAGGATGGGGGGGGTTGGCTTTTCCGTGACCCACAGAGTCAATGATACATAAGCCACATGACCAACTACTCGACTCATACACACACAGAGACACGCCGACAGACAGACCTGCAAGCGGACTTCCAGCACATTCACAGCTCCACTGAACTTGGCTCATGCTGCCGTTTCTCTGAAGGAAGAAAAGAAGACACACACACACACACCTCCGTGGGAGAGCTCAGATAAAGACGTGCCTTCAGTCTTGGAGTGGCGCTGTCACACACTGATATACAAATACGCATTTAGACAAATACACAGGCACAGTCAGGGAGCCACACACACATTCCCACAAACTGACACACTCACTTCTCACACACACACACAGGGGAGCAAACAGTCTCTCTCTCTTTCTTGCTCGCTCAGCTGCTCTCTCTCTCTCTCTCTCTCTCTCTCTCTCTCTCCCCCTCTCTCTCTCTCTCTCTCTCCCTCCCATCCACACACACACACACACTTACACACACACACCACTACAGTATATCAGCGAGTGACTAGCGGAGAGCCAGAGGGGAGTGCAGAAATGAATGTGAAGATCCTGACGCTGGTGATTGTGCTCTTGGTGTCTCTGCTGTGTTCTGCCAGTGCTGGTGAGTACAGGAGCGGCCAGCCTCGTCGCCGGTCTTCTCCCTCTGCTTTCTATTTCTCTCTCTGTTTGCCTTGGGCTCGTACAGGCAGCTGTAGTTGATCAGTTACCCAGCATGGTTAGCCTTGTGTGGGCTCTAAAAGGCAGGAATATCAGCACCTGGCTGTATACAGTACTGCACTGCAGTGGTTATACTGTCTGCTATTGTACTGTCGTGGCTTTTATGGTAAACTTATGGTTTCTAGCTTACATGGATCATTTTCTTCCCTGCCTCACCTTGATGTAAGCTTGTAAGACTTGGAGATGAAATATTGAGAGGTTTTTGTTGATGGACATTCATGTGTGGAGATATTCCTGAGTGATAGATATGCTGGATGAATGGGTGACTGTTGTGGCTGTTATGAAATGTAAGATATGCATGGCACATGTTCTGTAAGGTGGAGTGAATCAGATTAATTTATGGCTTGATGTATTCCATCTGACCCAAGTGCTATATGATTATTACATGACTGTGATTGTGCAGCAGGGCAACACAGCACCTATATATGCGTGCGTGCCTCCTGTGGTGATGATAATGAGGACTGTAATTGTTGTACGCATCGATGAGGGGAACACAGATCCCAGATGCATGGATCGTCTCCTGAGGGGCTCAGTCTTGATGCCTTGTCACAGTAAATTTCCGTAAAGTGCTACTGCATCTCTGGAGCCATTGTTGGACTAGATATCATTTCCAGTGTGGAACTAAAATGTCTAATATTTGGAACAAAAACATTGACTTTTGGACAATTATACAGGGGCAGGGCATATCCTCTCTGACGACTCGTGGGAGTAAATGGGTTCTGAGAAATGTGGCTGGGGGGTTAGTTTGGAGACCGATGGGCAGTCTGCAGATGTGATGCAGGTAACATTGTGGTGTGAAAAAACAACAGTTAGGCCTGTGTAAATGTCTAGACCATTCTTGGGATTATCACCTACCCACCAACTACACTAGCTTAGAAGACACACAGACAGAAGCTGTGTTTATATTTAATCCATGTGGAAGACGCTGCGTAGACTTTATAAGATACAGAGAATATAAGATGTAGCATAGACTATGATTATAAGATGCAGTATAGACAATATCTTGGAAGATATAGGCCTAGGAATATATACTGTAAGGTGCTGTACTGTATAGGCTATATGTTGCTAGGTGCTGTATAGACTGTGGTTGTAAGATGCTGTGTAGACTTTCTGCTTGCAAGATGCTGTTCACTCTGTGTATCGATCCATGGCCACAGCACTCACAGTTCCCATGCTTCCCAGCACATTCGTTACAGCGACATGCTATTTTTGTCTGAGGCTCTCGGCACATGAGTAAATGGGAAGCAATTATCTAGCATCATGGTCAGTGTCGTTTTTCACGCCCTGCGTGTGGCTAAGCATGTTCCACGCCTGAGAGCCTACCGTGCTACACCAGCGTCGGGGAAAACAAGGCTGCTGTGCCTTGGGCTTTCATGGGAGCTTATCCTTCTCAACGTTGTTCAAGTCATGCCGCTTATGTGCCTCTCTGTCCCCTGGCTGCTACTGTAGTATCAGAGCTCCATTGACAGAGAGGAAGAGAGAGAAAGGGAGTGAAAGAGAGGAGGGATGCAAGTGTGTTGCGGCGTTGATGGGTGTGGGGAGGGATGCTAGCTGGAGTGTGTCTGCGTAGCACAAGCCTCTGCTACAGTATGCGCTGTCGCGGGAAGGTGTCGGAAGAGGCTCTGCATGTAGGCAGTGGGTGTGAAGCCTTTCATCTTGAGACAAACGCTTTTCCAGTTCAGTGGGCTTTCTCTCTCTCTCTCTCTGTCTCTCTCTTTCTCTCTCTCTCAGGCATCTGTGTGTGTGTACATGTGTGTCTGAGAGAGAAGAGATGCACAGAGAGTGAGACTGAGAGAGCATGTGTGTGTGTGCACTTGCAGGAAGCAATGAATATAGGACTGAATCTGACTGATATACAGTAGGGTGGGGAAGTGTGTCTTGATTGTATTTATGGATGTATTTGCATATTAGCAAGAACTCCTAGTGCAACAGGCAATTCACCTCAACAACCTAATGCTACTTACAATATTCATTCAGTACACTAAAAGAGCTGCTGTGGCTTTCTCTATGTAATATTAGCATCCTTTAGCAGCACACTTCAATTACCCATCCTTGAAAAGCACTCTGGCTCAGGAGTGGGCTCCAGCTTTAGACATGTGGTATCCATAATTCATCCCGAGGCCGATCACTCTTCCTCCCTGTGTAACTCTTAAGACTGGTATATAAACAGTCTTTATTCTCAAAACATTCTCGTGTCTGTGAGACTGTCACAGCCTCTTGGAGGATATCAAAGCTTAATTTTTCTCCGCCATGGAAACACCCTGCCAATCCTCACCTAGGGACGCGCAGGATTAAAACAATAGCATCTGGCTCAGGCACGCGCATACACCTAGCTACTCGCACTTACACACTGAAGGTGTAGTTGTGAGGCCTGGGTTGAACAGGTGAGCCATTTGTGAGTGTGAGCGGGGCACGAGGCCCAGATCAGAGCCATTATCTGGCAGAGAAATCCTCTGCTTGCAAGTTGGGGGGGGGGGGGGGTGATTTCATGGGAGCTGTCAGCAGTGCTATTATTCCATATTAAACTTTGATGTATTGTTGGGGCTGGCTGTTCTGTGGCACCATCATGCATGCATACTGTACTGTAGCCTGCCTCGCTCAGATGCTCAACCAAGTGTTACGGGTCAAAGTACAGCCAAAAAGAGGAGGGCTACAGAACATGCAGCCACTCATTAAGGCACCTAGAAGCATAAAACGCCGCCTAGCTAGGTCTGATTATTTTGTTAACAACATCTATAGATCTAAACCAACCGTAACCAGGAAGCTTTAAATCATAATCCCAGGTTTTCTAACGTAAAGAGGGTGTTTGTGCCTGTGGACGTGATTATGGAGGCAGTGGAGAGAACAAAAGCAGCTAAACTTTTCCAGATGTCCAGGCATAACATAATAACAGTGGGCAAACATTTGTGTCAAAGGGGGAGCAGTGGAAAGGTTATTACGGGATTATGGGGAATCGCAGCGCCTTTTCCTTTATGTTTTGTTTTTTTTGAGGCACAGGAGCTTCTGAGCACCAGCTGGGTTTATGTCACACACACACACACACACACACACACACACACACACAGGGTCAGATAAAATCCATTTCACGAAGAACCTGGATTTCCTCTTCATGCAGCATTACGAGGAAATAGAGCCAGCAGCCAGCAGCATCAGTGTAGTTTATCTACTGCAGACAAGACACACACACACACACACACACACACACACACACACACTAAACACTCCATGTTTGGGATGTGAGTAAAGAGTGATTTGTTATCCTCTTGTTGATTTGTCTTGTTTGGCCTCTGTGAGCTTAAATAGTAGTTGTAATGTTGTTATGATCCACAGAGTATATATCTATGCTGCTTGGGTTTAGTGGTGGGCGTTTGACCGTATATAATGTGAGATGATATAAATTTGTCACCTTGCCATACTATTTATACTGCAGTTGCCAACTCTTTGATATTTCTGGATGTTTTATGCCATATTCTATATTATATGACAGTGATGATGTCTCTGACTTTGTGAGAAGAAATACAGAAATGTCAACAAACCCATTCGCGAAATGGCTGTAACTGGCTATAAATCTAAATCATATCCAATATCAACATGAATACAGTCAATTTAGCTAATTTCACTGTTTGTTTGTATCTGCTTTCACTTGTTAATGAACCGCCACAAATACGTAACACCGCAAAAGTAACAAATTAAGGCTGTTTAAATGGGGTGAGAACAAGGTTAGCGGTGGGAGTAGCCATCTTGGAATAATGTGTGAATGCTCCCAAGTTGGAATAACAAGAGGTTTTCCAGTCCTTTCCATTTTGCTGGTCTTCGACCATTGTGGTCAGCATCAAAATGATGAAGTAATTTGATTTGTCAAGTATTTAAATTGTTGAATTGGCCAAAAACAGACATTCCTGTGCAGTTATTTTACCCATTAACAATTTCTCAATCAAAATATATCATTATCATGATATAAGATTATATATACATAATATATATAATAACATATATATGAGAACATTTTATCCGTATCGCCCACCCCTATAGGGTCCATAATATGCAACTTAGTGTAGCTGAGTTCCAATGAGATTTTTTTTTAAAAAGGCTTTCTGTGATAAACCACTTCACATCTGTATAATATCACCCAACATGAGCTTGGTGAATGGCACTCACAATTGCTCCGGAGTGGGTGGGAGTTGAGGAAGAGATTTAGTGAAAAATCATAACTCATTTGCTAGGGATATAAGGCTAACCTTTGGGCTAACACTCCCTGGAGAGCTCAGCTGTTGAAGACTTTGGCATATGTGACTGCTGGGCTGCTGTAATGTAATTCAGAACTCTTTGAATGAATAAATCTACTCACTTAGATCTTCCCCTGAGAGCAAATGCAGTGAAGGGGAAGAAAAAGCAAAGGGGGAGTAAAAGACGAGCCAAGGGACAGAAAAATAAAAGGCCGGACAGGAAGAGAGGCTATCTGGGAGCTGAGAGGTTGTGTCAGCTTTCCACGGTGAAGGAAGTCACAGCTACATCTAAAAACTCACAGCTGGTGATCTAGTCCGGCTTTACACATTTCATATGTGGAATAATGACACTTCTTGGCTGTAAAGAAGTATGCTCAGCTAAATATGCTAAAATATTTAATTTAATTCAATTCTGACTCCATTCTGATCCTTTATGTATACGTCTGTTGCAGTCCAGACCCCCCTTTCAGTTTTGAGGGCACTACCTAAAGGTTTGGATAAGGGGTGATGGGGGGGGGGGGGGGGGGGGGGTGTCCTGTGTTAACCAGACCTCATGTGATCACCAGACCTTATCCTCAGGCTCGAGGCGGTCCTTACAACTTAATTAGAGCCAGATATTTTCAAAAACCGCGCTGTTTTCCACCAGGGTCCAATATTAAAGTGATTTATGACTCTCTTTTTGAACATTAAGTGTTACATTTATAGCAGTAGTCCAGGCAGATCAGGTTCCTGATCAAGATCTGAGTGGACATTTTTATTAACAGGCTGCCAGACCGCAGAATAAATATTGCGGTCTTTAGGAATGCAGGTGCTTTAATTACTTTCATGCTCAATTTGTAGGAACCCAGAATAGAAAAATATGACTTCTGTATATTGCTTTAGAGATGTCATTTGTGGTAGAAATTCATACTCTAGCAGCTCAAAAGCTATGTAGGAGAAGAAGTGGAGAATCAAATAAATATGGTTTAGGGTATTTTCACCATTAACGTCAAACCTCTATAGGCGCCATCATGGATCAGTGAGATTTCATATAACGTATGGCTAAAAGCGCTGCACAGCTGGCTGTTGTTAGGCTGTTCTAAGTCAGACAAGGGATTTCATTGCTGTGAAGATGGCAGTGTGGATTGGGGCCATGGATGGTGTAGAGGGACTTAGAAGATTTTGGGTTCATTTAGTGACGCCCCCACTGGGATCTGCCTAAACTCCAAGCCTCGGGCAACAGGATGTGCATGTCACTTTATTCTCAGAGTATTATAGGATGTCGTGGTGCACCTCATGTGGTTTCAAACTGCCATGCACCTTATGTTCTCGCCTTAAATGAAATGCTTGAAAATGGAAGCTCTCTTCCATCTTCCACACAACTGAGGCCCTTCTGTGACAACACAAAAATCATTCATTTATGAAATCGTGCATTATTCATCATAATACCTCTGTCTTTGATCACAAATGTTCCGTGGGAGACTATTTCTCATGTACAGGTCTACGCTTAAACGTTGGTCAATCAAATGATCTGCCACTGGCTAATAGCGTGGATCTCCCCACAGTTTCCTGGATCAGGACAGGGCCCCTCGCTGTGTCCCTCATACAGTGTTCAGGAGAGGCCGCCCTGCTCTCAGGGCCCCTGAACATGAACAGATGTTTGTAAAAACAGAAGAGCAAAACTATATAAGGAATTCATAAACATGCATCCACATCAGGCAAACAGTTCATCCTAACAGCTGATGAAAACCTCATAAACACAGAGTGCCAATAAACACTAAACTTTAGCTCACCTGCCGCACAGAGCAGCTGAACCTGTCAGTAAAAATCCTCATGAATTTTATTTCTTCACTAAATATGTGTGACAGAATTGCTTACTACGTTTCATTGCATAACCTTTAGCCAAAGGCGCTTCTCTCCTGCACACCATATGCTCAGTATGTTAATAATAAAACTGTTTTAGCAGACGCTTTTCATTAAAAACGTGCTACAAGCTAAAGAAAAACTGCAGCATCCAAACAGCAAGAATTTAAAACAAATAACTTATATTATATATTATTATATATAATAAAAAATGCACCTTAGCTGAAGTCATTAATAACTAAGAAAATTAGTTACTGAGAGTTTCGTCTGATGCAATACATAACAATGGAACACAGCATATTGCATTAAACATAAATCATACTTATTTTGCAAGTGATTTTGCATATATTTGCACATATCACAATATATATGAATATCTCAAATAGTGACTGCATGTGTTGAGTAATATCCAATGAAGCTTTTAGTGTCTGAGCCGTTGTTTTTGTATTCTTCAGTTTGGTTGAGAGGTAACGCGGTCTGATGCAATGTTGCTGCTATTTTCCTTTAATAGTACTGTATATGCGATGGGGAGAAGCGATGGTCCCCTCAGGCATTAAAAGCTGCAGTGAAACCCTGCGCAGTGACGTTTCTCTCCCTCTTTCTGCCTCTCTCTTTCTCCCACATCTCAAATGGGAGAAGGCACGCAGGTTCACAGCATGGGGGGGGGGTGATGACACAGGAGAGGGAGGGGCTGTGTTTCACATCTGATTAGCGTGCCCATGGAAACGGATGGTTGGAGGATCCCTTTGCCCTTGACATGCAATCTCTGGAGATTAGGGTAACGGTTGGTAGCCTTACCTACCTGCTGTACCTGCCATGCGCAAAGATTTAGCCCGCTGCTGTTAACGGAAACAGCAACACCAGCATCTCTCCTGCTCCTGCCCTCAGCCGCTTTGACACTCCTCAAGGAAAGTTGTGAAAAGAAATCCACCCTGGGATTTTTGCCTCCCTGACTGCTCATGTTCAGTAGGCTCCAACCTGCAGTAACCTTGTAGCCACAAATTCACCCCTTCAACTGGAGTGGGATTGTGAATAAACCAACAGGCAGTCAAGTGGTGAGGGGAGTCAGTGGCTTCATTAGCTGGCTCTATGTTGCTGCCAGCCCTTTGAACTTGCAGCGCTCTGATCATAGCAGAGTACGCAGTCTCACACCTCATCATTTCATACACTCTCTAATTCAGGAGCATATATAGCACCACACTTCACAGGCAGCTGACTGAGTCAAAGGGACATCTGCAGAAAGCCAGAAACTAGGAGGCTGCACAGTTTGTTTTTAATTTGTTCTGAACCTTCAGTGAGAGTGGGAGTTGCTTTCAGACCAGGGTGGACAAGGGGTTAAGTTTAAAAGCAGCAGTAATGGGAGCAACTTTTCATGCACTTTGGTTTCCTCACTGGAGTTTGTTTAGACAAAGCCAGCCTTTAACTCAGCCACAAGCCTAGCATTATCACAGTACAACAATGCTGCATATCAAGCAGTCCCCGCCAGAAATAAAAGAAAGTGCTCACGACCAAAACAAACCCCCTCCACCCCTGAGAGGAACACTCAGAGGCCAAGTGTGGTGGCCCACAGAGGAGGTTAAAAACATCACAGACACAGTCAGCAGGCTGATCATGGATTCAGACTGTGCGCAGTGAAATTTGTAAATTGAGAACCTGCTCGATTTCAGCTGACAATGTCATTCTTTTTGCTCTAAACTGAGCGCCTTTCATGGTGGCTGCCATGGTAACGTGGTCTGAAAGTCGGCAAGCAATTGGTACCAGTTTCTGCCAAGGCCCAGACTTACTGGTAGGCATGAGATAAGCAGCATTTCCGACACTAAATGTTGGATTGTGAAAGCTGAACAACAAGGGACTGCCCCCTTAGTTATGCACCACTCCATATGTGCAGGATGAATGTGTGGGGAGGCTATCAGACAGCTAGCAAATCCCCAGTATGATGATGTAGCAGTGCTGTGGCTTATTCTACATGTTTGGCTTGTATTTGGCACAATTAACAAATCTCATCCTTGGCTAAATAATCCTGATTTCCTAATGTGCTTATGTAGTGGGAAGCATCTCTGCCCATGACATGTCTCTGTCTGGCTGAGTGGGTTAGTATGTCTGTGGTAATGGCATGCTATAGAGGGATTCATCAGCTAAAGCTACTTTTAGTGAATGAAGGAGGGAGGCACACGATGGAGACAGCAGGCCTGCTCCTCCAACGTCATGGTAATAACCATGGCTACACACACCAGGGTATTCATTCTTCCTCTCTCCCACTAACACAAATATTGTTCTGTTACCCATAAGGATTACACACACACACATAATAAGCTATAACTACCTCCCATACAGACATAAATAATGCTGTTATCTTTATATTACTGTGCATGTCTAGCAAATACTGTCATGGTAGTCCTTGGTTTATTTTTGCAATAGAAACCCAATCTACCATGACATTGGAATATGTTGTTCAGGAATGCTTTAGTATGAATAGTGTTTATGGTATGTGAATATGACATGTAATTGTGAAAAGAGGGCAAGCTTTAACTGGGTCTCAGATTTAGTCCAATCACAGTGCTGATAGGGGGAATCTCAGTTCAGATAGAAACAAGCGCCATGCTAGCAGCTCTGTGAGGCTGTACGCTAACATCAGCATGCTAACAAGCTCACAGTGACAATGCTAACCTGCTAATGTCTTGCAGGTATAACGTTTACCATGTTCACCATCTTAGTATAGCGTGTTAGCATGCTAACATTTCTAATTAGCACTGAACACAAAGTACAGCTGAGGATGGTGCTTGACGAAAAGTCAGGGTATTGCTAAAGTCTGTAGGATTCATCCACTGGGGACTATGAATCTCTGTATCTAATAGTTGTTAAGATGTTTCTGGACAAAGTGGTGGACCGACTGACCAACATTTCCATCCATAGAAATATGCGTCTAGCAAGCCTAAAAACATCACAGTCACCTGTGAAAGAAACTACTTATCCAGCTTTAAAGTAGAAAGACACTGTGGGCACACAGGGTTAATTCCTCTCCTCTCATTTCAGTACTGACCTGTTCCCCTTCTCCCAGCTGTTTGTTTACACATCAAGATACATCTGTACAAACTGCAGTGGGAAAGATTTATGGCGCAGAGGTGACAGATAAGTGATGTAGGGACAGTCAAGAAACAGAGGAGGGATGAAATGTTTTTGAGACGCACAGCCAGCCAACTGAGAAAACGGATCAATGAGATTGCACGCAATTGATTCATAATCAGCGTGACTGTGAGTGATGAGCAAGACGAGTAAACAAACAGATAATATTCAAGAGGACAGGAAATCAATTTGCGTTGACATGGAGAAAATTAAACACAGCAATGATTAAATTTTGGAGGCCATGCTTGACTGTGCATGTTTACATTTGGTGCAACAGTTTCTACACCATGAACACAGCCCTGTACTTACTTGTTGCTATAGATAGACTCACAGGCTGGTAAAGTTTAATCTCTTATGTCCTAGTGGCAGAAAAACCATTATGCTGTGGCTGCATTTACAAGTGCAGACATTTGTTATGTGGTTGTTTTGGCAGGCGATACACACAAATCATCTTTACAACTATTAATAAGCAGCTCTGGCCCATTTGCCATGCTGTCTGTGTTCCTGCATTGACACACAGCGCTGTGATATACAGTTTGCTCTTGCCAGCCATGAGGGCAGCTGATGAACTTGGCATTAAACCAGAGGACAGCCATTTCTCTTCTCTGACTGGATGGACAAGTGCTGGAAGATGTATATCTCTCCAGGCTCCACTGATGGACTGTTGCAGAATCAACAGGGATAAGCTGTCAGTATTCCACTTTCCGCTGGGCCATAACAAGACGGAGAGCCGGCCATTTGAAAAAGACAACATAACAGATATCACCTTAGGAGGTGGTTGTGAAACTAGGGCGGGGAATTAGGGAGCAGCCGACCAGCTATTCATCATTGGTCTGGAGACTGGCCAGTTTGTGACACTGTCAACTATTCTCTTCTCTGCCTGACAACTTCTACCTGTCCTCTCCCACCATCTCCTACTCTTCTCCTTTTTAAGGAGGCGGCAGCAACGCAAGCAGCAGCAGAAGCAATAACCAGGCATTCCTGAAATTCCCCCTTTATTAAACTTTAATTAGGGAATTACCAAGTGGGGGAGGAAGTGTTGGGATTTGGTGAAAAGAGGGCAAAACCAAGGCTCCAAGGTCATCAGAAGTAGAGATAAGACACTTAGTATTGTGAGACATATGTTATCGTGCTATTTTACTGTTTTACCAGCTGAACATGGAAATCTCTCATGGGAAAAGATCAAATGGGATACTACAGAGGCTGGATCCAATTTCAGAGCAATAAGATAGCTGAGATATCTTTGTTTATGGAGTTGAAATATGCATTATCCAATGATAAACCTGCCATGGAAACAATCAAAAGGTCTTATCCGGATGCAACAGATGCCACCACATTCAATCTATGAGTTCCACTACAGATGGGTCGAGATACAAAGCTAGCTGTTGCTGTATGTCATATCTGTCACACAGAGATGCTTTCCCTACAGGCTGCAAGAGTTAATCTATAGTGCCAGTGTTATCACTGGGGCCCGGCTTATTTTTAGCAGCTTTCATTACACTTTTCTATCCTGTAGCCAGATTGGATGGGTTGAGATTTGTCAGGAGAATCACGAGATGTTCTCCCTTCAAACCCCAGTGCTGAGCAGTGGCTGACAGCTTGCTTTGGCAGGAGACATCTAAATTGTCTCATTATGGACCTGGGTTATGACAGCCTGAGCCACCCGGAGAGGAATGGCAGATGAGTTGTGTGAGCCGAGGTACAATTACTTTACCATCTTGCATCGCAGTGTGTGTGTGTGCGTGTATGTGTGTGCTTGCGTAGCGACTGAGTGAGACTCCATGCATGTGTTTGCAGCACCTGTTAAAGTAGCCCATCGCTCAAACATCAGCTGCAGTTGGGCGTTGTGTAGCACTGTAGTTACTGCAGGTATCACTGTGAGACACTTAAGCTGTCAGTATGCTTTAACCAAAGTACTTGTCAAATGGCTGAGTTTGGGAGGAGGGGCGGGGGGCAATTTATGTAACTTTCCAAAACCGATAATCACACTCACTTCATGCAACAATCAGTTGGGTGTGCAGAGGTGAGAAAGAAGGCAGGATTTAACTTACCTCTTGTTTCTTTTTTTCATTTTTCACCCAGTTACTTCTGGCACTTTTTCATATGTACAATTGAGTGCATCACTATGAAAATCTTCAAGGAGATTCTGACTTAAATTGCACACCGTTTTCCCCATTTGAACGATTATCATTGCGTCTCGTCCCTCTCTATGATTCCAGGCTTTCCCCCACCTTTGACTGTGATCATTCGAAACAGCTAAAAACAACTTCTGCCTTCGGACATAACTAGAACTAGTTTCGTTTCGAGCATACTGACACCTTAAACAGTGAAGACCGCTGCAATGTATTTCTGTGTGTTCGGCGTCTAAATGGTTTTAGAGGGGTGAAAGGAAGCAGGGCCCCCCAAGATCTACTCAAACACAGTGTGTATTAACATTAAACCCCCTGGATTTGAAAGAAATGAGCAGAATGCCTTCAGAATGTGTCAACGTTCCTCATTCACAGTGTATCTGGAACAATAACAAAAGGATAATGTGCAGATTAGTGCTCCTAGGGGCAAAGATGGGCTTTAGATGCGGAAATATGCAACACAGACTTTCCCTGCTGCAAATGAATTAGCCCACTGTTCGCCCACAAATATAGTGTGTAATGTGCTTGCAGAAGAAGATTAGTGTGGAAATGGAAATGGAGACGTCTGGCGTTTCAGGGATATACATCGAAAACATTCAACAAGCTGTCTAGCTCAGTCGAGCAGTTCACTCTTATTTAAACCTGAAAGCTTCTGTTTTTCCTCTTTTTCTATGGAAGGTTGTTCTTTTAGAAATGTCTTCAATATGCCACAGCTGAAGGTCAATAATTAAGAAAGGCTGCTGAGAGACTTTGCCTTGCTCCTCATGGCGTTTTGAATTCTGCTCTTGAAGAAAGCTGCCCTCCATTCAAACACATTGATCTTGGCTTTTCGAGAAGCCAGAGTGTTTTGAATGCAGTAGAGAGAGTTTTTCATGTTTCAATCAGACGACATCCGCAGGGGCACAGCTGTGTCTTGTTCATATAACAGCCTGTGGTATCGCCACTCTGCCACAACTAAACACACTAACTGATGAAAATAATCTTAAAGAATAATCCAGGGAACCAAGCACCATCATGGCTTTTGTAAACTGCTCAACTGCTGTCCTCAGTATACTTGCTGCTTTTCCAAACCTCTGAAGGTCCTTCTCTTGGGAATTCTAAAAATGGTGCCAGTGTCTCTGAGGAGAGGAGACAGGAATGTCATGACCCCATGTGAGTGATGTCAATCAGCTTTTTGACAGGAAATACCCGATGTTTTTTTTTTTGAGAAACGGGATTAATTTGGGTCTGAATAAGTCTTAGACATGCAGAAGGGATCATAGAACATAATATTCATTTTAATAATTGAGAAAGGTGTGCTGTTAAAGGGTTTCTCCAAGGATATTACCCATGAAGTTTATTTACTCGACCTGTGAAATCAGTTGTATAATGTCTTCTGTGGCTTTTCTGAAGTTTGAGGAAATATTTCTCAGCTTGGTTTTGAGACTTAATATATTTAACAAAAAGCCTACATTACAAACTGGAGGTGTGGCGTTTGGAGGAATAGGTTATTTAGGAGGCGGGGGTCTAATTACTATTACTACAGATACTACTGAGTTGCATTATGGGAAATGTAGGATCCAGTACAATGGACTAAAAGTCAGGATGTCTCAGCCTCAGCTGCTTCAATTTAGATTTTTTAAATCTGTCTCTTGTGAGTCCTCCAAACTTTACGGACATTCAATTGTTCATTATAATTAAAAATGCATAACTATATAAGTAATACATACAATGACTCGTCACTGAGATATTTAACCACTTTGACATGCCCAAATAAAAAATCATGCTTTGCTTTTACTCAAATTTTATTGGACTAAATAACTGGATGTAGTGTGAAAGATCACCCACGTTAAAGATCCCATTACAAGTACAGATATTACGAAACTCTCTGTTTCTCCAAGAGGAGGTCTTCTAGTTTGCGATAGGTTGAAAGGTCATAGAGACACTTAAGGTGGACCAAACCATTTGGAAAAGAGGGGCTTAAGGGGATCAGGCCACACTTATTGAGAGATGACTGAGAACATCTGGGATCACTCTCTAACACACATGTACTCACACACAGCCAAGGCGTTCACACACATGCCCTGAGAGAGACGCCGCTATTAAACTCATCCCTAATCTTGGATCAAACACTGCGACAGGATGCACCTCCACAAGGTCTGGTGCTGTGCAGTGTTTGTAATCTCGAGGGAGAGTGACAGAGACATGAGACACGAGGGTTTGGGTTTCTCGCTTCAGCCAGGGCTTCGTCTATCTGCGGTGCTTTGGTTCCACCACACTGACTTGATGAACTACAATGCTGGGTGGGCTTAAAGAGGCCCCCACACACACTCTCACTCACACACTTATCTATACATGTCTCTTGTTTCCTCATCCATTACCACTAAGATCCCTCTTTGGATCTTGCTACACATTTTCCGTAGGCACTGATGGCTTGTAATCAAAATGTGATACTCTGGGTGAGAAGAGGCTGTGAAATACCATTTAGAGAGAGATCATTTTTGGGGGATCTAATTGGTCTCTCCTCTATGTGTGTCCTCCAGGTCCCATGGCCTCCACGGAGCATGGCAGAGAGCTGGAAGAGGCGGCTACGGTGAGAAAAATGGTCCAGCAAAACCCTGCGAGGGGCGGTCAGACCCACAGACCAGCCGGCTGGAAGAGGAGACGCCCACGGCCACGTCTTTCCCACAAGGGGCCCATGCCATTCTAGAGCAAGGTGAGTTTCTAGCAGTCAGGGGTGAAAAGACGCTCGTTAGGTTTTGTTTGGCTAAGCGTACCATCAATCCTGTAGAAAAACAGTCAGAGTCACATAGTAAAAGGTTTCTACCCTCCTTGGATTCTTGTGAAAACGTATGTGCCTATCTTTGCTGCGTTTGCCACCAACTTTCTGTCAAGTCAGAGCTATGTGTTTCTCGAGAGAATATGAACAAAAGCACTTCCCGATATATTAAATCATAACTGCTGACTAGTGAGGAAACACAACTTCATAGAGGAATTTCTAAGAGGAATATGATGTTGAGTCCTGAAATACTTTGTTGGCAGAATCAGTTCGGATGTTTTCGATGACGAATGGGAAACTCAAAGTCTTACAGAAAAAGTGGAAACTCTGTTAATGTCCACACGCAGCCCGACTCAACTCCAACACAAGGATGTTATTGTTGGCACTGAAAAAGTGCATGTCTTAACAGATTATTGGACTTTAGCCTACCAGCTTGCATGCTTTCGTAGTACGACTGAGGTTTTGTTTTTAAGGCTACGTCATTTATTTCCTCATATGGGTGGCAGTTATACTTAGAAACCTAACCTTTGAGTCAATTCAGTTAGCATACATCTTTTCTCTCCATCTGATTAAGTAAATTAAAAACTTTTTTCTAAACATAATACTTTGTAGAGTTGGGTTTCCTAGCAACATCACTTTTCTCATGAAGGAATGTTTAACTTGCTATCAAGTAAAACAAGGCTTTGTGTGAAAAATCAGAGATAATATTTTACTTATCACCTTTTCACAGTTTCATTTTCTTTTCTGAACCAAAACAAACTTTCTGTATTTCAATAAAAAACAAATCAAGCTTCATTGAGACTAAAACATACAACATCTAATTAAACGACATGATCAAATTTACATTATACACAGATTAAAACTCTCTTTGCACTTGCTAATGTTAGCACATCTCTGTGAATGGGAAGCAACAGCAGTAAGAAGCGCTGGACTCATTCACATGTCTCTCCCAGAGGCTGTGAGAGACAGGGAAACTTGACAAGACACAATATTTCTGCAGGAGGGCCGACCATACAGCACTGACCTGCAGAGGGCCGCCATAAATTAAAGCCATAGTGAGAGGAGGCTGCAGCCAGAGAGTGTCAAGGCATGGTTAATCAATTTTAAGGAAAAGGGATCAAAGCTATAGAAGTTTGGAAGCTCTTTTCTCTAAAGCAGTCGGAAAGGTTTTATAATCTATAGCAAATTATTGATTGATTGATTAATTACTGTCTTTTTTTTGTATTCTTAAAAGAGTTAGACTTCTTTTGAACTCATTTCTGCTTTCAAGGCTCAGCATAAAGGTGGAAACAATGAGTAAAGACCAAGCCAGGGCAGGCTGCACTTGACGGACAACACGGGTCCTCCAACTTTCCTCGGTCTGCCAATAAAATGTGAGAATCCTCTCGGCGAGTTGAGTGGTCAGAGCTTGTGTTCGGTGCCAGATTGCTGGCCACACAATACGGGCAGCTTCAGGAAGTTGTGAAGCTCTATAAAAGTGAACGGCTCAGTGAGTCACAATGCTGTCTCTGCACACACCACTTAAACCACAACATGCTGAAGGTTTCCTTTTTTTGTTCACTTCCCACTCCGGCTCCTCTCATTCTTGTTAAGTTCATAGTTCATCTTGTTCAAGGGTTTCTTCACATACCATGCCAATTTACCCCAACCTGACCATGGTGGGAATCAGGCTGCCCATTAGCAGCATTTTAGTGATAATGCAACCTTCACTGAGTAAATGATCCAAGGAATTAAAAGTCGTCTTCACAGTTCAGCCCCAGTTTGTTCCTCTTGCCTCAGCATGATGTATTCTGACTGGAGGAGTTAAGTCTTCACAAGACCCGATGTCTTCCATCAATCCATCAAACAGCGTTCTAACAGTCGTGAAGGCTCTGCTTTTCCTCCTGTGTCCTGCTTTTTTCTTCAGTTTGAGCTGATGATGGGAAAAACACCTCTGGAGGCAGCTGGAGATGCATTTTGTTTGATCAAAGCTAAGACTTCAATGGAGACGTCCAGCTGAGGACTGTTGAGACTTGGAGGCAGACAGACTGTATGTGGATATATCATTATTGGCCTGAACGTAATTACTGTGCTGTTAAAATCGAGATTAAAAACAATGACTGACTTGGCAGTTTCCGTCCACAGACTCTATGCTATTTAGCGACATCTTCCCATTTCAGTGTCAAAAGCAGCTCATCTTTTATTCCCGAAGACACCTGAGGCCAAGTTTGACTTTTCATCATTACACGTTCCAGATGTGAGCGAGAAGAAAGATGGCGACCCGGGTCATCCTCTTTGAGCATCTGAGTAGACTCAGATCCAAACGTGCTTGGATCTAAGCCATGCCAGTGACAGTCTAAAAGACGACAGGATATTACAGATTTAAAGCCGCAGGCAGTTTATGAAAACCCCTTGAGACCCTGAGTGTGAGTAAGCTCAGTGAATTAGTCTTCCAAAGGGTTTTTCATCATAACAATGTAGAGCAGGTCTGCAACTCCTCCCATACACTCACTCTGTGATGTAGTGTTACTTCAAGGGGCGGCTACAGTGAGATCACCCAGTGGATCCAAAAGCACAAAGGACAACAACAAAACAACAATACAACTCAATGGAGATTAGATACACGGTAAATCAGGTCTCTGGGCATTACATGACCACAGAAATATGCCATCTTGAAACAAGAGCAGGCTCTTCTTATCAGTGAATGAACCTTGTTGTCATGCAGCAAAGCTTTCTCCACTACTCATCTGAAATCTTGGGAAATTATCACAGAACAGGAGAAGATAAAAGGCGAGGGAAGATAAAAGATTTGCTCATTGTTAAGGAGTGATCCAGTGCCCAGAGCGAAGTATAATGTTATGCTTGTGTTCTACAGTGAGATATACAATTGTTTTTCTTAGTCCCTGCCGCACTTTTCTATCAAAGACCATGAAATCTGGTTGGAACATGTCCGAGATAACCTTTTCTTCACTGTTTTCTAGTTGTTCAAGTGAAACAACGCAGACAAAACTCACTAAGGGGCATCCTTATTGAAATTAGGAAATTTAAATGTCTGCAGGACTCATGAAATGGTTTTTAGGAAATAAAAACAACACATGCTGATGGCACTTTCTCTGTGTTATTTTTCTGTTTTGCAGGCACTGCTTTGAGCGCCCTCCCCCAGGTTCTGATTTCTATGCTCTTCCTTTGCCTTGGGGGGCCTTGCAACGAAGGGCCTACGCTTGCCCAGCCTGAAGAGTGATGTCCATAGCACCTGCTGGTTCTTCAAGCAACTCTGTCCACAAAAAATCAGGACAAGCCGCTCACCCTCAGCTCTAGGAGGAATTGGGGGCAGGGAAGGGGGGGTGGGGGGTTATGGAGCCCGAGCTATCAGACTCTATTTCTCTGTCTCTCTCTTTCTCTTTCTCTCACTCCCTCACTACTTATCTATCTCTGTCTTCTCCCAAGTGTTTTTTTTTTTTCAATTTTCCTATCATTTGCTTAATAGAGCCCAAACATAGCGATCTCCCTGAGTGTCTCACATACTTTGCATGACATGTGGTGGAGAGGGAGCCCGGTCAAAACAATCTGAGTCTTAAAGCATCTGTCACTTCTCCACGGTGTGGTATTCCCATCTCTCAGATCCAAGGTTACTGCAGCCGCTGATTTCATTGCTGTGTAGCTACTTAACGGCTTTGCTAGCGGGAGAGGGCGCTGATTATGCGGAAGGGCAGCGTCAGTTTTAATAGTTGACAGTTGCAAACATTAAGTTCACTTATGATACTCTGGATGTCTGCTGTGATAAAAGGAATTCAAGGTTTTGTGTTTAAAATGGAAGAGCAAGCGCGTCACATTTTAATGACATTATAACCATTGCTTAATTATCATTATTAATGGTGCTTTGTACCTCCAAATGACAGTACGTCCACATGCAAAGTAAAGCTGGACTGAAAAGAGAGCACATATTGTCAAAAACAATCTATTTAAGTGACAGAATAATTCCTTCATTGAGGAGATTCTTTAATCCAAAGCTATTTTGGTGTTTCTGAACTCATTAACACCTTGGGGGGGGGGGTTTACTGACACGCTCAAGGTTACTGTAACATGTCCCACCTTGGATGAGTCCTTTGACCCCAAATCCCAATCCCAATCCTGTCCCCAATCCCCAGCCTTCTCACCACACTGCTGCCCTGCGCAGCTGCTCTACACGACTGTTAACTGGCAGGGGCAGTCTGCTCCACCGACAGGCTGCCTTGCCTTTTAATGAAGTGCCAAATAATAACCTTCTCCACAATGCTGCCAGGAACGAAGGAATGAAAGGTTTGGGAGAAACACATTACCTCTTGCTTGAAGTCTTGATACACTGACACATTATGCATTTTAAATTTCTGCAAACAGAAATCCCACACGAGACAATGTTAGCGAGGAGGACAGTTAAATTAGACCAAAAAAAAAAAGGAGAAAAAAAAGAGACATTTTCAAAGTAAATATCAGATCAGTTAATATGCCACCATGATCAGCCTACCACTAGTGCTCTGGCTGTTTTAATATTCAGCATAAGGCTGGTTTGACCCTTTGACCGATATCTTTCACTAACGAAATGCTATGCCTTTCCATCATACTGGAATATATTACTGTTTATGTTTATTTCTGTGTTTAAGTAGTTTTATTTCTTTTTTTCTCAGGGTGCTGTGATAGAGGCTTGTACTAGAGCAGTCTATTTTGTGCATTTATTTAACAAAACACAAACATACAGTACATTTAAAGCTAATATGAGCATATTTTCGTATACTGTATCTTTACTCTCCCTCTATGTATTCACCAATATAGCCATGTATCCAGATTCAGTCCTTTCTCGTCATGATCCTTTCCCTACATTATGTTGGGTACAGTTGCCTTTCTAGTCTGCCCCTCCACAGCACAGGTGGTCGTGGCTTTGATCATTACACTCATTAAATCCTAGAGTTAATCTTTCTCAGATGGATCTCCCCAAGGCTGGCCAGGGCCACTTAGTCTGAGCTCATTGTTAAATTGGCTTAGACTGAAACCACACCCTTCCCCCCTTTCCAATCCTCAAACCCCTGCTGATTCAGTATGTAACCATGTAACATATTAGGACTGTAACCTGTAGAGCAGCCACCTTGCAATTGTTCGTTGTGTATTAGGTGTGCAGAGCGACTTCCTTGTTGTTAGGGTTAGGGTTTTTATCCAGATTTTAGGTGAAAATCTGATTTCAATCCACTGCGATTCAATCAGCAAACACTCCTATTTCAAATCAGTTATGACTACATAAGCAACTGACAGGTTAACCTAGATTTCCAACACCTTTTCCCTCTCGCCATGTCTCATGCAAATATTATAATAAAATGCAGAGTCTTCTCAGTCCCAGCATGAGAAGCTTTTATTAAGAGAGCATCTAAAATCACAGTGGTAATCCACCCAGCCAAGCTCACCTTGATTAAAAATGTATTAAATCCTAGGGCACTGTGAAGAGTAATAATTTCAGTTCCACCATTATTTTTTCATACCCTCTCAGACAGAGATGTAGATTTCATTAATGCTCCTCGGGAGTGAGACAGCTTTGCTCAGGATGTCTCATGTATTATTGGGGAAGATAGTAAGAAGATATGAGCTGGGGATGGAAGTTCAAAGCCGCAGGAGTTGGGATGCTGGAAGTAGACTGGGTCATGACAAGGGGTTCAAATCAATATTTCCCCCATCTCAGAAGTTATTGTTACGGAGCCGAGCAACGTCTGTATCCGCACTGTTCTTCATGAATGTATCCTCACCATCTGCACCAGCCATGCTGCCCTTTCAGAGACCAGAGCAAACCAATGTTTATGTAAAGTACACTTTTTAATCTTGGTCTGGTTATCAGTTGAATCCAAAAAAAATCAAAAGCCAAATATCCCACTGATCCAAAGCCTCCGGTGTCAACTAGTCCCAACAAATAGACGTGGCTTTGCTCCAAGACTTCTCTGTATGGGTTCGCAAGGCTGCACTTTTGCAATTCCATTATGCTGCTGGAAAAATACACCCTGAAAACAAGAGTCTCTTGGTATGGAATGGTTTTCCAGTGTATTGTGACAATTTTTTTGTCTGATTCTTGTCTAGCTGGTTGTCCAAAGCTTACTTTTTGAATACAGTGTGAAAACCTGTATCTTTTGTGGATGTAACAAAATAGAAAAGTAGTCTGCAGCACAATATGTCGTGGACACGTGAAAGCTTTCAGGCGTTCTTTTCTTGTAGATGATAGCCCACAGTCCTCCCCTGCACATCAGGTTAATGGGCCTTGTGGTGTGGAAGGACAAGCACGTCCAGGCTCAAACTGAAATGGTAAACCAATACATTATGCTCGGGGAGCAAAACCATTTTCCTTAATGGTCTTTTCCAGCAAGGCGTACACAAGAGAAACGATTCCTATCCTCTCAATGTTTCCTCTCCAGTTCCTCTTCTCTGTGACCATCACAAGGCCTGAGTAATGTTCCTATGCACTTGTTAGCATGTTTTCCTGGTAGAAAAATGTTTGTTCTGAGAACTTGCCCCTTTATGTTTAGTTCTTTTTGTCCAAATGCATTTGGCTGGGAGTGTGTAAGGAGTGGGGATGAGCAGAGAGATAGATTTGTGTTACTGGTGGAGACGAGAATAAGCTAGCAGCAGGTTTTAAAATATTAGCTTAGCCATTGATCTCTGTTTCTCAATAGCTATAGACACAACCCCCAACACACAATTATGGAAGAAAAACACAAGGTTTTAAGTTGTTTTTTTTAACCTATTGTCATTCTTTACTCAGTTCTCTACCAGATAAAATTCCTTTAAAATCACACTGAACCAAACATTTCACACATAGTGGAAATGGAAACAGAGTTGGCACGCAACACATTCCATGATTTTACCTTGTGAATCTCTAAGCCCATCAAACTGTATCATGTTGGCCTTCAGAGTGGGTGTCTGCAAGATCAAGTGGCTGATATTCAATCCAATGCATTCACACATTTCCACCGGCTGGGCAATCCAAAGGATAACTAGATTTTATCTCCCATGGGAAATGACTAAGATCTGTCATTATCTTGGAGCCTCAAAATGAGACTTCCTACACCCAGAATAGCACAGGCCCCTCCTGCCTTGATTGTGACACATTCTCCATCTATGTAACCACTGTGTCCGAGATCAGCTACATTCAGAACAATCTGAGGAAAGATGCAGTCTGTAGGTTTACACGCCATCGCATCAGTGTTACTAGGTCTCAAGCAGATACCATTTAAAAGACAATGTATTACTCCTGAAACTTATATTCTGTTTATGGTGTGTGCTCATATTACTCACCAGGCCAAATGTACAGTCCCTGTCTCTGTTTTGATGTTGAACTGGGCAAAAATAAATGACATAAATAAATAAATAAAACAAGTGTATCAGAAATGGTTGAAATACTGTGTACATATTTGAACTTTTGGTTTCTAATTTATAAAAGATAAGCTTTAGCTCTTGGAGTACTTATTTTATTTTTTCCTTTCATGCGTAGCTTTGTGTTTTTATTTTCTATTTCTGTAAAGTGTGTAAATATATCTTTATGATAATAAGTAATATTAAAAATCTTATTTTAAGAAAACACTGTGTCATGTCTTTTTTGGCAAATGAAAAACTTTACAGTCATGAAAATGAAGTAAGTAAGATTAAGTTTAAGAGCGGTGCTGTGAGTTAAATGCTAATGTCATGGCATGAATGTCTGCAACAAATTATTTCATGTCAATCCATCCAATACTTGTAGAGACATTTCACTCAAAACCGATCATGTGAACCTCATGGTGGTGCTAGAGGAAATGTCAGGGGGTCTGGTCTATGCATTCTCTGGGAACCATAAATGTCTGTAAAAAACAGTTTCCTGTCAATCCATCCGATAATTGAGATATTTCAGTCTAAACCTATGTGGTGGACCAACTGTCAAACAGACATCACCATCCAAGAGCCACAAAATTTAAGTTTACTTTATATTGTAACTCCAGCAGTCATCATCAAGATACTGTCAGAAGTCAGATGCACAGCATAACTGTTATAATAGAGTTAAACGTAAGCTTGACATTTAGTGAAACTGCACTTGGCAGAAACATTTGTCATCCTCTCAGTGCAGGGAACGACACAGACTTGTGACACCAACAAGTCAACGCACAATTGTTCAATTCAAATAGGATGCTCTAATCAGGAAAAATCAGCCTCATTACTCAACAGAGGTGCTCAGCTCCTGAAGATTTACTCACTCATTTTTTAAATATTTGACTTCAAGTCAGCCAGTCAGTTGTTTCTGTGTATTTTATCATTGTGTAGCTGAACCAGAATAGCAACGTGTTTACCTGACTGCCACGGCCGTTAACCTTTACCTTCAGTTGAATCTTGTGTAGAAATTCATTCGCTGCAGTATGCACATGCCTTTGGAAATGTAAATCAACTCCTCATCCATTAAGGAACACTTCACCAGTGACAGGTAGCCTTTCCAGAGCTTATAGTGCATACTAAGCATGCTGCACATTAATGCATCACAGCTGCTGAGCATGCATGGAGACTTTGGATATGTCTAGATGCACTGAGATTCGGTGTGCATACATGTCATATCTACATACAATGAAGGCTCCCCCAGTCCATACTGCTGGATAATCAGAAAATAATTCAGTAGAGGCAAACGTACTGTATCCACATTTATATTTCTGATTTTCTGGGACACTTCCTGTTGGAATAAACCTGTCTAAGAAGATGATGATGATGGGCATGCTTAATATTTACAGAAGTTCCGCTAGAAATGATACGTTTCACAACATCACGCATGCTTTCTCATTATATTGTTTATCTAAAAAGAGAGCCTCAATAAGGCAATGTGTTGAAATGCACTGGGCCTTGCATGGGAGCCACTCTTCCTCTCAAACCCCCACTGGGACCACTCAGGGAAGTGTCTGGTTAACGCACAGAGCTGACATGTCATGATAGACAAGAGGTGCACCCCTGAGCCCCAGCAGCCCCCAAAAGACGCCCAAGGTTATATCATCAAGCCTGGGTCAGCTGTATAATTGGGCTCGGGGTCATCGGGAGGATATGGAGCGTGACAATGAGGCTATAGAGTTACAGTTTGTAGCCGGGCAGCGAGGGCCGCCGGTGAGGCATTACTGCGAGGCCAGACGTCCCTTTAAAGAGTTCAAGGTCCATCTGTGAGAGCGGCTCCAGTCCTGTTCACTGTCACTGGTGGAATGTGTGTCACTGCCTGCCAGCCACCAGTACACTGCTGGGATAGTGGGGGTGGGTGAGGGAGATGTTGGGTATATTGGATTTGTTGTGAGAAAAAAAACAAATCTTTCAAGGTGATGAGTGAGGATCTGAGGATAATGAGTGTCAGACACAGTTGCCAACTCTCGTGAGGTTTTTTAAATTATTGACAACATCCCTTCAGCTTCAGGAAAGGCAGTGATTTACAGATCGGACGTAGGTGGTGCTCTGTGCCTTCGGTACTTCAATGTATGTACATACGTACACCACAGTAACAGACCATGGGAGTAACATCTGGATTGCTCTTGCCACAGAGTCCCAGAATCAACTTCTGCCACATCATAAAAACCTTTACTGCAGTTGGCTCTCCCACAATACCACCAACAAAGCCCCATAGAACCACTGACAAACCCACAGTGATGGATATTACCCAGCTCACTGCTGTCGCTCAACCACCTGGCCTCCACGGACTCAAATTATACAGAACATGCAGACTGTGATTGCAAATTAAACACACACGAAACGAGCAGGTGTTGCACAAGTTTTGATTACAGTTTTATTATTTTCATCAATGTTATTCTGGAGTTATGTAGCAACAAGTAGATGATTCACAGGGTGTGTGTATGCAGTGTTTGAGCCAAGACTAACTACTCTCTCCAAAGGGGACAAAAAATAATACTGTGAAAACTGTAGTTTACTGCTACAAGCTAACATTTAGATTTTGTCATTTTAGGAATTTTTAAATGAATATAAATGAAAAATAGGGCGATCAAGAAATCACTGTACATCCCTTTCTTTCACCACAGCTGTGAAAATGACATTTTATATATTCAGTATTTTGCTTAGCGTGGCATCTAAAGATTATTTTCAATATCACTTAATGTACTGATTATTTTCTCAATTAATTGATTAATCATTTGGTTTATAGAGTGTCAGCAAATAGCAAAAGATTGTGACATTTTAAAATGTATTGTTTTGTCCAACTAATCTGAAAAAACAAAACAAACATTCAATTGTCTATCAACAAATTAATTAAGCAACTAATTGTTTCACTTTTAACTTCACCTGAAGTCAACTTTAAAGAACAGACCGATTTACTGTAGCTCACATTTTGTGCAGTACGTTCTTTAATATGTAATTTATATATGTATGTATATTATTATTGTTATTATTATTATTATTATTATTAGATAGCCAACAGTAGAGACATGACAGGAAATGAGGGGAAAGAGAGATATTAAGACTATGAATATATGAATATTCTAATCATTACATTCAAAGAGGAATTATATTTAGTGGCAGCTGTTAAAAAGTTGTGTACCTGTAATAATGACCAACTGCTGGTAAGTCGTATCTGACAATTAATGCTGAAGATATTAGCTATCATCTAAATTGATCCTGTTGACAGTCTCTCTATCTAGCTACAGCTACAGGTGAAAAATGATGTGTACAGTCAACTAACGCTAGCTCATTTATTGAGACTCATCACTCTGTTGGTCAAAAAGAAGAAACCCTCACCTTCTTTTTAAACATCAAAATCGCACAGAGTGGCATTTCTCTCTCTAACAAACCGTCTATGGCCTTGACTTGATGGTGGACAACTGGCCGCAAGGAGGCTGTGGGGACAGGACATTTTATGTTTTAAGAGGGTCATTGTCACATTGGTGCACTCTGGCTCAAATCCTGTGTCTGTGTGTGTGTGAGAGAGAGAAAGTGCAAGCACAACTCTGCATCTGCTTCTGAAGAGAACATAAAACAACTCCTGACTGCAAACAGAGCCCGGAGCCAGGTAAGAGGCAGGAACAACAGTCTGTGTAATGCACCTCAGCTGTGTTAACACCAGCAGCTCTGCAGTGGCGACGGATCACTGGAGTGGTCATAAAAACAAAGCCAGCACAAACACAGAATGGGGGGGGGGGGGGTATGGGCAGCTGGTAGCGGGGATGGGGTTTGACATATAGAAAAAGGAACTAGTGAAGAGTTTCCCCTCTACTGTACACGTGTTTGGGGATAAGTGTAATTTTGAACTTCCCCTACTCCTTTAAAACATCAATAGGAAAACATGAAAATAGTGAATTTGCACCTTTCTCTGAACTCAAGTCCCTTGACTTCCTTGAGGATTATTCTATACACTGCGCAGCTTAGCCACATTAGCTTTAGCTCACAGGCCAGGAACAAAGCGAGTGCACCGGCCCGTAGGCTAATATAATCAGGGTCATAACTTTCCCATCATTAGAACGTTACACATTGATGACGGATGGACTTAGGATATAAACTGTTAACTTCCTTAAGCCTTTCCTCAAGAGTCCTCTTTTGGGGCCAAGAGGACACTTCCTTTCCTATTACACAGAGAAATGCTGGCACCCATCTCCCTGCCATTCTTTTTTAATCGTGGTTGCTCGAGCATGAAGGTGTGTTTTCCATGTGCAGGTAATGGCATATGAGTGAAGTCTTTACGGTCACGTATGCGGTGGTAAACAAGAAACCCTCTGGAGATTTATGTGACATTGTAAAGATGTGCATTGTGTTGTGCAGTCATGTTATAAAGAGCTAAAACTTTTTATTGAGCAATTACTCCATAGGAATGTTTTTCTATTGTTTGGATGCTTGTAACATTAAAACTTCCTCACACCTTCCTACAAGTTATATTTTTAACAACATTTAAACAGCAAACAAAAATCTAAAGCTTCCAGTTGTCCTTGAGGTTTTCTTCGATAGCCCTATCTTTAAACGCACTACATACACATGAACACATAGCGTGCTCAGAGCCAGGAAGTGAGTGAACAGATCATACGGGTGTCACCCAAAACGACATGTTAATCAGCTGTGTGCATGGCATAGATTATCTGATAACACATCCTGGACTTTACAGAGATCGGTGATGAGATCCATTCAAGGTCACATCAGTAAAGCCCACTCCTCTTCCCCCCTGACCCAAAGCATTTAAAGAAACAATTTGCCGCTGATCAGGGGAGCCCTGCAGTGTTATTATCTTGTTAGGGCCAGTTAAGAGGCCGTGTCTCTGAGGGCTGAGCCGACCCTGTCAGGAAGGCGTCACTTTGCTCCGTTGGCTGCCATGCAACCACAAAGGCGTTAACGGTCAAAACCTCTTTGCCACATGGACACTCAAAGAGACAAACACACACACACACACACACACAAAGACAGACAACAACATGAGTCACTTCAATACCCTCAAGGTATTTCCTGCTCAATGCTTATGTCTGAGCCTGTTGACAACATTTAGAAAGCTATTATTTAGTAGCCAATGTTTCTATAAATAACACTGTTAACAAATCAATATTTATATAATTATTTAAAGGCCAACATTAGACAAAGGAGTTGTGAAGACATGACAGGCAGTACATTATGTCCCTACAGCAGGTTGTTGCTTAGGTTAAACATTGTTACGCTATACCTACAGGCTGCACCATACCAGCTATTTCTTAAAATTTACACCCAAACAGCCATATTATCAACTGAGACTAAGGAGCTAGAGGAACATTTTCTTTGATATTTAGTTCCTGTGACACACTACATCTCTTTACATTTATGACACTTTTATCTATATTTGATGAGGGCACAGTGTGATTTCATGCTGCATTTACAAGGAATTGATGCTGTTAAGATGCGGTTACTTGTAATAAAAACCTGTAACTGTTTAGGTGTTGACTTTTGCTGAATAATTTCGCCAAGATGGCGTTTTCAAGAAACTTCTGTCTGTGTTTTTATCATTTATTTATTTATCTTTATGTGTGACACAGCCATGTACACACGTTAGTAAAAAAAAACACCAAACTACGACGGAAGAGTTGGATTATCAATGATGTAAGACGCATTGTTAACTAATAGACTGATGATGATGATGATTGCACATTGACATTCTCCATTTCAATAAAACGATCATTTGTACTGTGGGTCTCTGTCACTAGTTAGTAGTGGCTTTCACTCCCATTTTATCCAAGTGATGCACTGGATGAAACGTCACCCTCTGTGACAATTTGATTACAGTCTGCTTCCTAAAATTATGGCTCAGTATAGATGATGCAAATAAACAAAGTGGTGAGTTAAGTGTGAAACTAAGTAGTTGCAACAGTTAATGTTAACGTAACACTCAAACTCATGATCAAACTTTTGACATATATAAAAAACTCATGTTAATCAAGGTGAAGATCTATTTGACCATTGTTGAAAGCTTCATACTGGAAGAATGTGTAATTTTGACTAAATGAATGATATTAAAAAGCAGAAAGGGAACAAAGTTTCATTACTGCCTTCACTCTCATTTGCCTGGAATTTGGCAAAACAACTCAAACAACAATGATTCAGAAAACAGTGGTCATGTTGTCACTGAATTTCTGTTCCACTTGAAATAGCAAAGAGAAAAACATAACTGATTGCAGCGGGAGCTGGTACTGAGCCATTCAAAGGGAAGACAATGATGTCGTGACACACACTGACCTATAATTGCCAACAGCAGAGTGCAGAAGGGCAGTGATTGGCTCGCTCTCAGAGGCCTGTGGCCTTAGAGGATGAGAGCCATCATGCAATTGCACAGGATCAGCAAATCACTGTCAGATGCCCACTGGATAGACCACTCCAAACCACAGCTATTTTCCCATCAGCATCAGAGGGTTTACAGAAAACAATAACGGCTAAATGGTTACAATAAAACGGAAAGAATCCTTAAGGCGTCTTTCAACAAAAAGTATAACAGAACAAACTGCATTAGGAGAGAGAAATATTTTTTTTTTATCTTCGCACAATACTGTACTTTCAAATAATGACAGTATTGAGTGCTTTGAAAAGTAACATAATCCATGAGAAGTAATAGGGCTAAAGAAATGTTGGCTCATGAGTTTCATTCATTCAGTAATGCAGTCTAATAAATACACTAGCATGGACATAGAGACATCAGTTAGCCAGGAAGCATTTGGGAAATGTCCAGGCATTTCTAATCTGCCAACATAGATTAGGTGAACTCTATTTAAACCATAATAGCAGATTTCCTTAAATCACTGCCAAACCTCCACAGTTTAACAAGCTTTTGAAGATGTTCTAGAAAACCATTCCTATTAGTCCGTCAGGCAGTTTCTGATGTCTTAATGCAGGTCAGCTCCCAGACCTGCAGCTGCACAGAGAAAGACAGACCAGGAGAAGGCGGAGGGTTTGTGGAATAAACCCAGAATCAGCAGCTCTCCCTCTGCCTTCCTTTCTTATCTGCTCGCACAGCCAGTTGAGAAGCACACAGACACAGCACTCTCAGACACAGCCAAGCTTTCCTGGCATCTCTCCCCCCACTACGGAGAGATGAGTTTGTCCTCCCATCTACACCTCTGTGTGAAGCCCAACACACATCAAGCAGCAGCAGCAGCCACAAGCACATTTAATTGGCCAGCTGTCTGAGTGGTCAGAGCTACTAATTACTTCAGAAGCGGCAGACAGCAGTTTTTCGACAGTTACTCGAGCCATATAGGAGCACACATTAGAAGTGTGCACGAGAGAGCAAGCGTGAGCCATATGCAAATATCTGAGAATTGTCCTTGCCCCTACATTCCCACTGGAGCGAATCTGCACTTTCCCATTTCTCCTTCAGGACGTTAATTGATTAAAAATTCAACATATGGTAATACAAAGCCTGTGAATGAGGCTCTGCTTGCAGGCAATAGATGCAGTCGAGTCCCCACAGTAAATCAAAGTGATGTCTTATCAACTAATTATCTCCACTGAATTGTTTATCAAACACAAACCCTGAAGACTTTTCTCTCCTCTGCTACAGTGTTTCTGTGTGAATTGTATGCGTATGTATGTGTGTGTGTCTGTATAGGTGACATCTCTGGCTAACATTGCGTGTAAGGCTAGTAAACACAGACATCAGCAATATACAAAGCACACTGACCGTGGGTGTCACAGGGAGACACAGCGGAGATGAGTCAGGAGGGCCGGAGGGTGCCGAAAATGATCAAGTGCCAGCAGGTTAATGCTGAAAAGAGCACACATTGCTTTTATATGAGATGCAATTACAATGGTGGTTGAAATGCACTTCTTGTAAGTTGTGTCTGCTAAATGAAGGTAATATCATATTATGTCATATAATTTTTATAGTGTTACCTTAGTCTTGTGCGACTTATTATCCTCCAAAAAAAGGTGGGCAGTCCCCTTAAGTTTAAAATTCGAGTGTACTGACAATGGACATCCACAGGCAGAGATGCTGTGTATCTTCTATCAGTCTAGTGCCTTTCATGTATTATCAATGTGTTTGAGTCACAGAGCTAGGCATCCGTTCTTCTGAAGGATAAATCCCTGAAAAACTTTGATAAACCTACAAGGTAATTTATCAACACTTATGGCATATATTCATATATTCATATATTCAATATACTCAAAGACTCTTCCAACCATCTAGCTAAAAAATATAGTTTTTTACTGTGCAGCTGACTGAATATTTATTTTATTAAAATAATTAGAATTAGAGTATTTGAGTACTCCGGAAATACTTTCAAAACAGCTGTAAGAGTTGTTTAACATCCATCAGGGTTTTATGCTTCAGAAAACCAAAATGCAGCTACACAGTTAGCTCTGTGACTCCAATACATTGATAATACATAAGAGGCACAACCTACTAGTGACAGTCTAGACTTTTCAGTGACAAAAACAATCTACAAATACACCTAGTAGCTGTCTGGTTACAACAAACCCCCCTTGCCACAATGGCCCAACCAAAAATAACAACCCTGATCTGCATGGCCAATCTTTTAGCAAGCTAACGGTTACATTTGAGTTGTGTTGTTCTGCGTAATTAACCGTTTCTACTTACATGACTGACAAATATACAAACTAGACTGGCAAATTTTTCTATTTGGAAGCTTTAAAAAAAGGAGGACTCTAACTAGCTATTAGCCGCTAGCTGTGGGTTAATGTTTCTAATAGCTTGTTAATGTTTCACTATAACTACTTTTAACACCTAATGTAAGTGACATACATTAAAAATACAAAGACAACACTGGATGACTGAAACACTTACCCAGTAGTTATGTGACCTGGTATTCGTTGGTAGGCTATTCCTTTTTGTCCATACGCTTTTTGTCCTTGAACTATGCTAACGTTAGCTTCAACAGTTAGCAAGTTAACAAGATGGCGTCCGTTTGTCCATGTTTTCCCTCAGAGGTACACTTACTAAAACTTGGGAATTAAAGGCTGTAGTTCAAGCCAGATCCATCCTGCGTAACCGATGACCTCTTTTACACAGACAGAGAGAGGTGTTAGGTGTTAGCTCTTGAAACACAGTAGGCTATGGGAATTTTTATAGTAACGTGGCTTTTCACAACAACACAAAGCAGATTAGTATCCTTCAACATGTCACACTGTATGATTTAATTTGTGCCAACTGTCAACACTAAGCAGTGTCCACCTGCCAAAAACCAAATGATTATACTCAAGAATAATTATTATGCAGGCCAAACTAAACCATATCAAATACCAATATTAATAAACCATACCAAATTAAATAGTTTGACAAAAGTAAAGTTGTAAATTGTCACAGTGTTATAAGAGGTTGTGAGTGGTGAGAGTGGCAGCTTCTTAAGAGCAGAGCTGTGATTGGACAGATCCAGGATCACATTTTTATGATGCATTATTGATATAGTTAATGTACAATTAATAATCACACTGGTTCCATATCAGCTCCATACGACTTCACTATAGGATAAACTATTGTACAAATGCAATAATTATTGTGCACTTGACAACACTGACAATAACTGACCCAGAAGGGACGAGTCATGGTCATCAGTAGTGGCACCCAAACCGTATTTACAATCATCCCAACAACAAAACTGGTATAAGAATGTATGACTGCATGTAAATCCTCTTGCATACGAAATAATATTGAAAATTCAAACTATCCAACCCAAAGACTGACTTAAACTTGCTGTTGTTTACAGTTAATGAGTTGTGTTTAGGTCATTTTGGAAGGTTTACTGTCCATGATTGGTTGGGGGTGTTGGATCAACAGAGCACTGGCATCCTGCCAGGACGTGTTCTTACTTTTCCTGGAGAATATCTGCCTGCAACAGGTAAACATTACAGACCACATGGATCAACCCACAGCCAACGAATCACACGTCAGACAAACACAGCGGGGAAGGCACAGTGGTATCCAGTGTACACATGGGCTGATAAGGACGACACTGGGATTAGGCATGATTTGACATGACTCAGATCTCAAAAGGTCAGATGTGTGGGTTTCAACACACATTAGCTAACACACAAACCACAAACAAGGACACAGATATGTTTCTGGACCCTCATTACTTATCATATTCCCCCTGGTATCATGCTATATATCAAAATGCGGCAAGGCAGATATTGTTCAATATTATGTGAATTTAAACACAGAGGAGTTTATGGGGTGTGATGAAAACAAAAGTTCATCATTTTGACCATTAAAGGTCCAGCCTTGTAGCTCAGTAGAGTTGGCCCACACGGGGCCGTCCCCTCAACAGCTACTCCACTCATGTAAACATGACCTCTGTTAGACTAACAACAGCCTGAAAAATTTTAAAAGTAATCTCATTCCAGGGGGACTCGCTATAAAACCAGACCAGGCACTTTGAAAATCCCAAAGTATGTGTGCGCCAAACAAATGGCTTAGCAGAGATAGAGAGAGAAATTCAGTGGCACATTCTTCACTTAAAGATAAATCATTGGTCTGTGTGGCTCAGCAGGCTGGAGGTGAACACCATGTGTTCCTGTCATCACGGGTTCAAAACCAGCTCATGACCTCTGCTAGACATCATCTGTTTCCTTCCCGAATTTCCTGTCATGTTCCACTGAGTACTATCTAGTGAAGCAGAGGTTTCCTGAGCGGATAATACTGATGTTACGGCTCTTTTTACATTATTCCTTCTGGTGTCTGCATACTTTAAAAAGAGCAGATCTGCCATCATTCATTTCTGTGCAGCCTGAAAAACCACAGTGACATGACACTGACAAAATATCTCCAGCACAGTAATTCATCACAGAAAGAAAGCTTAGTTTTTGTCTGTGTTTAATTTCATTCCACTGTGAATGAGTTGACTGTTTTCTTATCAGTGTGTGCATTATATTACACTTCTCTCACTGTCAGTCACCTGAAGAAATGGAAGTCGCCTCCCGGAAATAATCCCTCAAAAACACGTCGGCTTACAAACTTCATTGTCAAATTCATGTCTTCTCATTGAGGGAATTATTGTCCTGTGGCAGAGCAGTTAATTTCAAGCAAGGATGGCACAGTAAAGGTTTGACATTTCAAAACAACAAAAAAAAATAAAACTACTATTTTGTATTATATAATTAGTATTACATTCTTGTATCACACAGAAGTCATGGGAAGGTGGTTGGGATGGCTGGTCGGTGTGGAAAGCAGAGGACTTTGACACCTGAGACTGGGTTGGCATCCTGAGTCCTACACGCAGTTAGGTTTTTTTGGGACAAAAGCATTTTGGTTAAGGTTAGGTAAGGGAAAGATCATGGTTTCGATTAAATGTTAACAAAGTAAAGTGTTTCACCACGATCTTTCTCTAACTTTAAACACGTGCTTTGATTGCATACACATAACCATAAAAAACAAGACTCATGTTTTTGCTGCTCCGAGCAGATATTGTATTTCAAGAGTGGATATATGGGGGAAGTCTGTGAGCAATTTCTAGATTTGTTCTGTATGGACATTTCGTGACTTTGCATAAACATTTATTAAAAAGGTTTTTCTCATTATGCTGATAAAACCAGACTTGTCTACAGCCATGCTAGCGGCTCTGTGGCGTTGAGTTTGTTGGCACAACGGTGCTTTGAGCTAAATGCTAACGTCAGCATTCTAATAAGCTCACAGTAACAATGCTAACATGCTGGTGTCAAGCAGGTATAATGTGTAGTGTGTTCACCATCTTAGTTTAGTGTGTTAGCATGCTAACATTTGCTAATTAGCACCAAACACAAAGTGCAGCTGAGGCTGATGGGAATGTCATTCATTTAGCAGATACTTAGTCATAAACCAAAGTATTGGAAACATTCAAATATGAACCGAATGATGGCGCTAGATGAAAAGTCAGAGGATGATCAAAGTGATTACAATTAATCCAGAGGGGGGCATGAATTTTCATATATTTGGATACACTTTTCAAGCTGCAGTAACAACGCCAGTCCAAACCACAGAGGAGGACTGTTCGCATTGTTTGTTTGCTTTGTCTGATTCAGTGAAAGTAACTTCGTGGTCACAGCTTACCAGAAACTCACTATAACGACCTCAGCCTCTGGCAGCTCTCTGCTGACTTTTCACCGTGTGCCAACAACACAAATCAAAAGGCAACAAAAGGGACAACCCAAACAAACCTCTGGCTCTTTGACGCAGTCAGCATCTCCTGAAAAACAGTGCAGCTCTGTGCTCAACCTGGATATCTGACAGGTTATTATCCCATTAGATATGCTTCATTTACAGTCCAGACAATATATGAAAGCACAAGCATTCCGCAGCTGAGGCTCAGAGATAGAGATCTCTGCTCCTGGCTGTCGTTTTAACCAACCAATTTGTTTTCACCTATAACTTAATGTCAAAGACTACTTTAATTGTGTTTGGAAGGACATTGCTCTTGACAAGGATTTAGAACACAGTTCATTTGAACAGCGGTATGTTCATTAGTATTATGGTCCAACAAACAGTGAACTTAACTGTAACAGAAATATTTTTTTAGGACAAGAAAAACTTTTTAAAAAACATTTTAAAGTCCTGCCCCTCAATTGCACTACTTATGTAGTTAATGGTGTTTGGCCATAAATCATATTGTCATTCATTATTTTTACCATTTTTAAAATGAGGCCACTGCATACATTTCCATCACCCTGAGGTCATTTCATTTTCAGCATGAGGAAACTGTTCCTTATACGATGAATGTTTAGGGACTCTGTCAGCATCAAGCCAATTGCTCTTCGGTGTAATGCAAGGCATGAGGTGGGAATGTAAAACATGTTGAAGAGTGTGGATGGCTCTTGGATGTCTTGTATCAACACATCCCTGAAATGTGTTTTGACACAACTACAAGCTGAGGGAAAGACTGAACCCTGAATGTTGCATGAAGTGGGAAATGAGAAATGTCTGTACTGTCTTAATTCCAGGTCACTGGATAAAACATAACATAACAAATGTCTCGGTCCATTGAGTCATTAACAGTCAAGTCATTAATATGTCAAAGGGTCAAATGTTTCCCACTTTCTAATAATCCATCAAGTCTGCAGTTATAGATGTTAGCAAGGCTTTAATAAAGTGTAATAAACCTCAATTTACTATAAATAAACAGTCACGGGTCAAGTGTTTCCTACTTTCTAATAAAACATTACAACTATATCCCCCTGTTCCCAGTCTTTATGCTGAGCTAAGCTAACCAGTTGTGTGCTTTAGTGGTATATTTACCATACAGACATGAGAGTAGTGTCGCTTTTCACATCTAACTCTGCACGAAAGCGAATAAGCATATTTCCCAAAATGTTGAACTTTTCCTTTAACAGCACATTATGTACAGTTCCCACCTCCTGCAATCAGATTTCACACATGAAGTGCAACACTGTTCACAGGACAAACTGCACTTTGTATAAATATAAAATCTGATGTCCTCATTATCACATGTAGCTCTCTCGGTCCACTAAGCAGCAATACGGCCAAACACACAGGCTGGGTCCCCTTCTTATATATAAAATATTGCAGCCTTGTATATTCCCTGCAGACCTTCCCTTGAATGGAGAGACAGATGTTTATGTAGTTGCCATGGCAAGGGGTGTCCTTTAGTGAGGGGGCAGCAGAGGTGTCGCACGATCCACATCACCCTTTCAGAGAGTCATTAGACAGCCCCGGTTGTGTCAACCGCTGAAACACCATCCTCTCAACAGGGTGAGTGCGTTCATTTGGGAACGAGGATACATACTGTAAAATATAGACAGAATTTATTTTTACACAAAGTGCCATTTCACCCCCAAAAAACTAGGGAGTTACTGATATCTTCTGCACATGATGAAAAGTAAATATTCCCACACGAGAACGACATCCCACTGAAACAAATACAGTTGAACTTCAGTATTTTAAGTTCTGTGTATTATGCTTGCAATGTTAAGGTTTCCTTCTCTGCAAAGTACTGTATATCCTAAAATAATATGCACCAAAATATATTTTCTCATAGACATAAGCATAAACAGATAAACTTGGAAGAAAAGAAGGAAACTGGTTTGAATTCCCTTTGTTTCTAAAGTTAGCAGTGCCTGGAATACATCCATAAAAATTCACAAGGACGTTGTGTGGCCATATTTAAGGAGGCCATGGGTCTAATTATCAATTAACTGGGTTATTACTCTGTCTTAACTCAGTCAGGCAGCACATATGTGCTGTTATGTGTGCAGGATATTTTAATTACAGCTCATAAAACACTTATTTTAGTTCAACCATTCACGAGTAATCTCCCATAAAAGTTGCAACGCATCCAAGTTTATTGTTCATTTCATGGTACAACAACATATTTTTTCGATGCTCACATGAGAATAATTAAAAACATATATAATGTACTCTATAATGTTGGTATCACGCTCAAGGCTACTGGCAGAAAATGTGCACCTTTGACATGTTGTGCTTAGAGTTGGCCAATAAAATCAGGGATTTCAACGCTCTGAAATGTGTAGATGTGGTGCTCTGTCTGGCCCCTTCTCCAAACATTTGTCTTCATCTTGAGGATGGCTGCTGGC
Organism: Enoplosus armatus; assembly: GCF_043641665.1. NCBI lineage: Eukaryota > Metazoa > Chordata > Actinopteri > Centrarchiformes > Enoplosidae > Enoplosus > Enoplosus armatus. Next base: position 15,899,678 of record NC_092189.1, read on the forward strand.
TCTGGCCATGCCGCCAGCTCCTCACAGCTTGTTTGATGATTAAATACATTTTTGGCCATGTTGTAAACTTCCTGTGTGGTTGCACCGTCAGGTCTGTGTTCCACACCGCTGCTCCCCAAAGGCCTTGCATGAACACCATTATTATCCCTGCAAATTAGCCCAGTTAACCCACCCTTGCTCCAGCTCACTCTTTGTTAACCCCTCATTTTTCACTGTGTCTGGACCACGGACCAAAGGATTGTAGAATCTGGTTCCCCCCTCCCCACCGTCCCCATCCACCCCTGTCCCGGCAGATCCTAACCCCTGTGAATATTAAACAGCACAGACTGCAGGAATGCCTCGGCTAAATTGGCCGCAGATGTTGTTGAAGGGATTTGGTAGTGAGGTGTTTTGTCTGCAAACTGAGCTGTAAAACATCGCAGGCCTGACAGGTCCTCTGGTGAGCCTCTACGGTGAGACGGCACAAGGGCAATATAGCCCCGTAGCAGCTCTACTGAGGCTCGCCGGTGGTTAAACACTCAACCATCCATTTAATGGTCACTTATGAAGGAAGGTTTGAGGAGACATGCTGAACAAAGAGTCTACTTGAGAGTTGGAGTACAGCAAAGATTAGGAGTATCTGAGCAGTCCTTCCCATTGTAAATCATGTAGTAGAAAATTAGAAAGATTTAATTGGTGGATAACCTACTTAACACCACAACGTAATCTCAGTTTGGTCCACATGTTGTTGTCCTTTACATGACACTGAAAGGTTTCTGTCAAATGAGACAGTTCAAGATGTGGAAATCATGTCAACGTACCAGCAGATTACTTTTTAATGTATGTTAATTTATAATTTAAATAACCTACATGTGATCCAAGAATGGAAAATGTTGCTTACCTGCCGGTCGTGTCAGTTTGAGAGGAAGCAGGCCTAAGATGTCTGGCTGTCTGGGAAAAAGATGAATGACTGGTGCGCAAAGAAAATGATTTCGTAGCTTGTTCCAAATTCTAAACCAGCCATTGCTCCAGGCTATGACTGCCGACATAAACTGTGACACATGTGATTTCTTACTCCCAGCCCAAATTATGATAGTTTGGACTACTGGTGCTCTGGCTCCACGTCCTCAGAGGCACAGGAAGAGGAATTGGTTATGGGCTAAAATAAATCAATGGATGGTAACAGGAATAAATGCTTTCATTGACTCAAATTTCACAAAGAAAACCTTCTTATTGATTTAAAGCTGCACTCATCAATATTTTTATATAAACAACGGACCAAATGAAAATTATCACTTGACTCTGCAGTTCCCCTCAGCTCTATGGAATGACTTTCAGCTTATTGTTTTGGTTTTATGACTGGCAGCAGCATAAAACCCACTGTACACTACCTGTTCAGCATCAAACAGCAGACAGGCGAAGTTAGCAGCTTGCTGGTAAACATGCTGGATCATTTAGTATTTAAAGAGCCTGAGACCAAAAACATATCTCCAAATGAATGATAATGTTGCTCTGTGTCTGCTGGATGTGTAAATAGAAACTGTTTGTGAACAAGTTCACCAAGAAGACTATAAAAGGTGCTGTCAGACAGCAAGAGGTCGCTGCTGCATCTGGATGATCTGAAGCAGTAGAGCTGCAACGACATCCAATCTTACTAACCGTCTGTACCATACATCACAGGCTGCTGCCAACCACCTGGTATAATCTCATCAGGTAGCTAAACAGAGCTAAAATAGAGGAAAATGATTAGCAATATATTGCGATTAATATAGTAAGTTTTGCTAGTAAGTTTGAGCTGACTTTGAAGCTGATGATGCTCCAATTCATTGATATCCTAATTTAATTCAGGTTCAATACATTTTTAACATTAATAAACATTTTTGGCCAAATTCTGTAGATTGTAGTACATTATGTCAAATGTAATGCCCTTCTGGTGGTCTGCAAATGGACTTATGTGTTCTTAACTCTTCTGTACTCTATAAGAGAGATCACTGTGGCCTAAATTCATTCCTATAGTGTTTTTATACGCACTCACTGTATATCGCAGTATGCCATTCATCAACACAGAAATTCCAGAAAATAATCAGTGTAAGTGCCACAGTAGGTGGGAGGACCTCTTGCAGCAGCTATGTGATATGACTTTTTTCCCCTAACTGATAAGAAACCATTACAACCAAGACATACGTTCCTATATGTAGGCTAAGTGCAGGGAGCAGCCTGTTTACTGACAAGGTGAAGCTCAACGTGAGAACTAGATTCAAGGGTGGCCAAGATCCATGCAGGCCATCTGCCAAGAATCCAATATAGCAAATGGTTGGATCTGTGTAAGCCCTAAGCTGACAATAAAGTCACTATACTTAAAAAGATGCTAACATCCTCTAATGGGAATGAAAGCCACTGCAGCAGAATACAAATCCTGGCTGTTTTCTCTCGTGTTCCTTGTAGCCCAGACTTTTATCCGCTTCCGTCCAGAACGCCCTGTGAAGTTGATTAATTGAACACTTTGGGACAAAAGAGAAACTTTTATCAACTTTGGCTGTGACTAACCCTCTGTGTGGAGTTTGGGGAAATTAAGAAAAAAGCTGCTTTGCTTTATCTCCTAATCATAAGACAAGGCACTGAAGAGTTTGCCAAGAAATGAAGGTATCAGAATTTCACATAGATGCTGGGGGATGGAGGGGGGTTGCCACCTGCTTTGGGACAGGCGTGAGGGGGGAGTGTGGGGTAAATGTGGGGTCATGGCTGTCAGCAGTCTCTCAGTTATACAGGCCAAGTGGGACTACAGATATGAGGAGGGCAGAAACTACAGCGATGACATGATGGGGGACCCGGGGGTTATGCAGTCACACTACCACCATCTTCATTCAGCATAGCATGGCGTATAAAGTCAGAGTGAAGGGCTGTGTGTGTGTGTGTGACAGTATGAGTTTGTGTGTAAACATTCCTCTAAGGAGTTTTCTCTCAGGACTCTGGCTCTGTCTTATGTGATGCTCCCACAGTGGAAGCCTGTCCACGACCCCTATAAAAAGAGAGGGATGCCCACTTCCTGCAACCCTGAGGCGTGCCAGTCCTGCCTCAAGGGAGAGGGGCCCCATAATTTATTATTTGTTCCCCTCTTGTTAAGGAAATACTTTCTCAATAGCTCTTTCTCCTTTGTATATTTTTACTGTTCTTATTTTCTTCCTTGATTCAACCCTGTCTTCTCTTATTTATTTGCTTTCTAAACACCAGCTTGGTTTAGTACGTCCAAGCTGCCATGAAGAGACTTTAAAAAATTACTTTTGTCCTCAGTGAGGACAGTGTTTATTTGTCTGGGTGAACCTGAAGGGGGAAAGAGTATTTTGGGGTTACCTATGTGTAGGTGACAGCTGAGCAGAGTCATACAAGCTGACCTCGATCACCATTACCTCAGGCAGCCTTAATCAGATTCCTCTGCTGCAGATTGAAGATATGTGGACTGACACAACAAGCTCAGATGTCATAATTTATCAGTCTGTTCCTGCCACTCTTAATGTAAAGACATTCCTGCACCATGTGAACTTAATGGGATGTTATGTCCACTGCACATGTTGTGTGAAATGGTGTCTTTCAGCACAGGCAAACCATCATGAAACAAACGTTACCCAGAGGGACCAAACTCTCATTTATTCCCAGCAGGGACTTCTTTGTTTGTTGGTGTTGGTCACATTTTGCTGCTTTTTCAACCCCCACTCCTCCCTACCCAGAGAAACCATGAAGGCCAAAAAAAAAAGAAGAAAGGATGAAAAGACCAAGCCACTGGCTGACCACTGATCCATGACTCAGCTTTGAAATTCTCCGCCTTCAAATCAAATTGTCCAGCTTCAAGGAGCAGAGGTGCCACAGTCCTGCCCCGGGCCACTCAATGTCACCCACCAGCTTTGAGGGGTTAACGTGCATTTTTCTCAGTTGTCAAGGACGTGTGATGAGGGCAAAGGAAAACAGAGGAGCACAGAGGTCACCGCACTCACAAATATCAAGAGTCTTTCAAATACTTAATTATGTTATAAAAGAAGCTGCTGGAATTACCAAACTACCTAACCCAAATTAATGTTTTCTTTAGCTGTTGAGTGGTTTCCATCACTTTGGTCAGGTTTTAAATATCTCAACAAATATTAGATTCATTGTTATGAAACTTTCATGTTCCCCAGAAAATTCATCCTGATGACTTTGGTGACCCCCTGACTTTTCCTCTAGCGTCACCATTAAGATTGCATTTGTGGTTTTGAGTGAAATGTCTCTACAACTGTTGGATGGTTTAGACATTCAGGAATTGTAATACATTTAATGATCCATTCACTTTTCATCTAACACTAATCTTAATTTGTCTAATACTTTGGTTTATGACTAAATACCTGCAAAATTCCCATCAGCCTCAGCTGTATGTTGTGTTTAATCAGAATCAGAATCAGAATCAGAATCAGAAACTGTTTATTGCCAAGTAACATACATTACAAGGAATTTGCTGTGGTCTGAAGGTGCTATTGTTTTGATAACAAATAAGTAGAATATAAAAGCTAAAATAACAATAAGAATAAAAATAAAAATAAGATAAGATAAATAACAAACAGTGCAGTGACCAGAATAAAGTAAAGTAAAGTGTCCAGATAAAGTGTCCAGTAGGGGGTGAGTGCGTTAATGTAACGCAGTGGGGACAGGGGTGATGTACGTTAATATAACGTATAGCTTGCGGTAGTGTTCGGGGGGGTGTCAGTGAGAGTTTGTCAGGTAATGCTAATGTTAGCATGCTATCATGCAAAGAAAGATGGTGAACATCATAAACATCAGCATGTTAGCATGCTGCACAGCTGTCTGAATACAGGTGTACAAAGATCTCTTTTCCTGTTTAGAAGCACATCTACAAGAGCAGGATAGATGATGAATTTCCTGAGTCTAAATTTGACTGTTCTGGTCAAATCTATTTCCTGCAGTTCCTTGATTTCCATACAGTCGCTCATCTTTCCCCAAGAGGCCCAGCAGGGAAGATAAAAGTGGGGAAACACAACTCTTAGATATTTTCATATTTACCACGAGGCAAAGACAGAGCAGTCCCATGAGATCAGGAACACTGGGTGGTTTTTGGGCTTTGTATTTGAGAGATATAGTTTTCTAGCTCCTCTCCTCTGAGGTCTTGATTGAGCTCTGCGGTTCTGAGAAAACAGACACAGCTTCCTCCTGAGCCTGCCATGTTTCATGTCGGGACAATTAAACAAGTCACTGCGGCCATGCAGCCCCAGCCCTTTTCTCCAGACACTGAACTCAATTATTACAGAGGCTAACTCCTCATCACCACAAGTTCACAGAGTGTGGCTAATCTTATCTGATCCGTTATTAGCAGCATTTTTCATCTTTATGGCAGAGCTAACAAGCCTTCGAGATCGTTAATAGCTGGGAATGTTCAAATCTCACGTTAAGCATGAAGATGAATGAAAGACGGATCGCTGAACATAAATCACTCGGCTCTCTGCATAGTTTTATAGCGCAGGGAAAGTCTTAAGGATCCGCAAGCAGTTCTTATGAAACAAAAGAAACCACACAGTATGAGGTGATCTCTCAAGCAACTAGTTTTATTTAATTTAAATCTGAAGCACATTCTGATGCTTGTGCAGAAGCAGGAACCAGAAATGATTTATCACAGGCAGCTTGAAAGTCATGTAGAAAATAAGGAAAAGATTACAGAGGAATGTATTACCGAATGCTTATTTCTGAAATGACAGAAAATTGAGACATTGCTTTTCAAAGGAGGAATAATGAATCACACAGGCTTTCTCTTGCAGAAAGATCCAGGTGCTCATTTTGTGCAGAAAAACAACTTCATGAACCATTTGAAAAGCAAACAGTGCACTGCACACTTGACTGTCAGTTGTATGTAAAACAACATGAATGCATGACTGTAAAAGCAAAGAGAAGGTGGGATGCTTTTAGTTACCAAAGGGGGAGCTGTCAATACGTTTGCTAACAGTGAAGAGGTCAAAGGTTAAGAGCTGGTAATCAGACAGTTTGAGTGATGGACGAGGTGGGGTGACTCCACAGAGCCGCACAGTTTAGCTTGTGTGAGTGTCTGTTTCTGTGTTTCTGTGTGTTTGTGTGGGACTTGTTCAACAAAGAGGGGACAAAACATTTATGAATCATATCCGTGAGCTGGTAAAGATAAAACCCACTTAAGGAAATATCCCTACCAGACACTGAATGGATACACACTCATCGCACAGCACACCCCCCCCCCCCCAATCCTCCCACCAATTTTAGACAGCTCCATCTTTCTTGGAGTCTCAGGGTCATCTGCCAGCGACCTGTTATCAATGGCCCGGCTTAGGCATCCAGACGGCATTAATCTGTCATGATAAGTTTACATCTGCTTAAATTGCTGCTTTGGAACCTTAAGCTCCATCCTAGTGCTTATTTGGGTGTGTGTGTTTTTCGCATTTCCCTTTATGTGTATTTTCTAATCCATGTGTGGGGGAAGCATCCAGCCACACTCCAGCCAGCCAGCCAGTCTGACTCTCCGGCCTCAAATCACAGGTTGCACAGCCTCTCCTCCTCTTCCTCCACCAGACTCCTGAACAGAGAGAAATACATGGACACACAAGGTAACCAAGGTGAAGTACTCACAGGTAGTGCAAGTTTACCAGAAAGACAGAACATTGCAAGTTCTTTCTTGATCTTGGAAACAGCAGTTGACTATCTCACTGTAAGATCCATTTTAAAGACTGCAACTAACTAAATTTTCATTAGAAATTAATCTGCAGATCATTCTAATTAATCAAGATAAATTAAGTTTGGTCTATAAAATTAGGGGAAACAAAGCTTTAATTGTCCAACCAACAATCAAAAACCAAAATGCTTTTGGTTTACTGTCAAATGAGACAAAGAAAAGCACATAAAACTTAAAAATTGAGAATCTGGAACAGGAGAATATTTGGCATTTTGCTTGAAAAATTATAAATAATTCATTGATTATCAATATAGCTGCCAATCGTTTTTCTGTCGATCAACAAATCATTTCAGCTTTAGTCCATTTAGCTGCTCTGGAGGTATTGATCTCCATCTGCTGATGACGATCATGTGATATGATCGAAAGCTTCAAAACAGCTGCTTAATTGACCTATCGATGAGATATTTTGGTCAATGTGATTAATGTTTCAATCCAGTCCAGCTTCCAAAACGCTTCTCTACCAACTCCTGAGGGAAATATCTGTGTCTTCCAACTAGTCGCTAAATGTGTCTCTCTGCCGTTTGGTGCTGAGCAGATTGCGTTCAGTGGGTTCTTAGAGCTGTTTAACTGAAAACAGCTGCCTGATGCATCTGGAAGCGGAGCAGAGCAGTGAGAGTGTTGTGGGCCAGAAAACCAAAACAATGAGCTGAAAGATGCTATAGTCATTTGATTCATTGTTAATGTAAAAATATTGCTTATCGCAGCTTTAAGAGAGGACCTACAGTACGGTCATCAGCTGCAAAATATGCACTCAACTAAAAAGGATCTCTTCCGTAGTTGAGCTACTTGTTGCTGTGTCATGCAGCAGCGTGAGGAAACCACAATGAACAGCAGAATGAATTACAGTGTAATATGGTTCACATTAGCAGTGAGCAAAAGCAGTGAGCATCTGCCTAAACTGCTCTGAGATGCTTTCACAGGCGATAAGCCACCCGGTAATGGCAGCCTGGGGTCATTAGGGTCTGTTGTGCAGACAGTTTGCCACGGCACAGAGAGAATAAACAACCACCATTTTCATTTCTTATTCATGATTTTAATCACGGATGACAAAACATCCAGTAAATAAAATTTTAAAAAAGGAAGGAGAAAACAAAGTTGGCATCGACTGTGTGCCTTTCCTGTGCCTCAAATGTCTTTGGGACAGTCTGTTGGGTGACGAGAGGAAATTAAAACTGTGGCGAATTTGGAAATGTGTGCGAGGGGAGGGCTGACATTAACATGCTGGCGTGGAGAAGAGCTGGCAGTGGCCCAGCACACAGCGCTTGACAGTGTGAGGTCCTCTTTGCCCATTCTAATGAGGCACTGTGAGAGTCTGAGCTCAGGTCCGCAGCAGGGCCCCCTGGGGGTCAGATGCGGTCGGATCGGCGATGTAGGGACCAGGAGGAAGTCCTGGGCGGCAGGATGAGATGGCTGAAGTGCGTCACTCCACATACCAGGATGGCAGATGGTTAAACAACCTCAGTGGAAGGAGGGAGTGACATGAAACGTCTTCAAGGTCACACACAGGAAGCTGCATCATATTCAGGAGCCGTTTCCTGCGACCTCAGTCAGCCAGTGATGTCAGCCCTTTGTTTGCAGAAATATCTTATTATGGACAACGCGGATGTCCAGGTGACATTAAATTAGATGCTTGGACAATATTGGACTCAAACACAGGATCTTCTGCGGAAATACTCCTCGTATTATTCACGGTGAAGCTTATGGAGAAACTTCTTGAGGAATAAAAGTGACCATGGACACATCATTTCCACATTTGTTTTCTCACGTGCTTTGCGATCTGCTCATACAGCATGTAAAGAATGTCAAACATAAACAGAGCATCGAGTTAATTTAAAATCAAATGAAATCATCCCTGGATCATTACGTGCTTTGCCCCTAACAGCTCATTCTGCGGGACAGGTTTAAATAATGTGCGGCACTTCATTGAGCACCACAGGGGACGTCTGTTTTCATTCGACCCCCTACCGCAGAGATGGGAATCTACAGTGCTTGTCAGGGAAAAGGCTCAGAGGCTGTAGATTTTAATTGCAATCAGAAACTAAAGCAGTTGACTTTATGACTTGAACACCTTTATCAGGAGAAGACAAACTAATCAGTGAAACCACCCGGTGCAGTGTTTTTGTTGGACTGAAAAACATTCTCCAGCAGACATGGCTGTCCATCCCTGCCCCAGAGTGCTGGTTCAAGACTTCCTATTAACTGACAGCCCCGCTAACAGTTAGACCACACTGTCCAAAAGACGACATGGTATAATTGTACCGTGCTGTACATGACATAAAATGTAAGCGTCTCATTTAAGAATAACAACCTGCAGCTTTATTTAAGAAGCGAATGAGAGTTGTGAAGGTATGGATCACCACTGTGAGAGCTGGATTTATGGCAGCTCTTCATTACAAAAGAGAACTGGGTCAGCAGCACGAGTACATTATGGTCTGTTATAGCACATTAGGTCATAAGTTAAAATGTGATTATCGCTGTAAAGTCAATCCCAGGAGGAAAGATCACTTATATCTTCCCAACACTGAAACAAATGATCTGAAAGACACTGTTGCATAGAGAGCTTCTTCAGGCTGTAAACTGTCACCAACTCACATCGAACAGATTACTAACACAGCATCAAACTGCAAGTGTGATATATTCTAGGTAATATGGTCTAATGTAATAATCCAAATTTGTAATCCCTTGGGCCTGTGTGATACTAAATACAAGGACTTTGACTCCAGTTTCTAGTAGCTCTCAAGTGTTAGTGCAAACACTGCTGGAATACATATTGAATGAATAACGTAACTTATTTTCTGTACATAAAGTAGGTGCATGTATACACGTCTATGTACAGTACATACAGCCTGCTTAGATTACTAAGTAAGACTAGACTTTTATAGTTTATTTTATCTTTTTTTTGTCTTTACATTCCTGATATAATCGTAACTGTGTGTAAATGTTTTTTGTTTCATATTATTCGTGTGAATGAACCCCAGGATGACTTTTACTACTTGAGGCTAACGAGGGATAAAAACAATAAGCAATGAAAATAGTCAGTCAGTTTTCCTGTTTGCAAGCTAACCAGATCATCTGTTTTGTCTTGACTTGTGAAGCCCAGAACATTATCATATTATAACTGTTAATCAGAGCGGTTTTGCACAAACAGAAATTACGACACCAGACTGTCTGACCTGTAAGCAGTGATTTCCATGTCTCTGGCCATCTTCTCACTGAGCAGCTCCTTGTAGTCTTCACACTGCTCCTTCATCTGCACTTGGAAGTCAGCCTCCTGGTGCCGCATTTCATCTATAGTACACTGAGTATCATGCACGTACGCACACGCGCACACGCACACACGCACACGCGCGCACACACACACACACACACACACACACACACACACACACACACACACACACACACACACAGGGTGGTGGGATTAGAGGGTGAGATTAAATGACAGAATTAGTCCAAACCACTGGTCCTTCACAGCCTATGATTACTTTAAATCAGTCCACTCTCAGACCTCCAGCTCAGCAATCTCGTCCGTGTGTGCAGCCTTCTTCATCTCAACCTCGTCCTCCAGCTCCTCGTTACACTTCTCGAGCTCAGCAAGCTCCTTTTGTAGCTCTGAAATCTACAGAAATACAGACGACACACAGCAGTTTATTCAAAATATACTCACAAACAAAGATTTCTACTAAATTATCTTATTAGTAATAATGTAGTGATGCCTGTGGAGCTGGCAGGCATTCAGGGACTAAGTGTTCTGGTTTATCCTTGTCCTTAAACTACATTTCTAAAAAACATCAACAACATCTGACCAACTTCTCATGTTAGCTAACATGTTAGTAAACATCCAGCAGACACAGAGCAACATTAGCATAAAGAGTTGTGCTTCTGACCACCTGTTTACCGCAAATTCCACACTAACTCTTTTAGCTCTGTTTCGGTCTCACTAAACTACTGAGAAACACATCTGGGTTTTTAGATGCTGGATTGTGATGCTGGGCAGGAAGTGTTGTCCACCACTTTGGTCCAGACTGAAATATCTGAACACCTGTTTGGTACCGACATTCATGTCTCCCTCAGGATATATTGAAATAACTTTGGGGATCTTCTGACTTTTCATCTAGTGCCATCAGGTCAAACTTGTAATTGTCCAGTGTTTGGTTTATGCCCGAATACCTGTGAAACTAATGACATTCCCATCAGCTTTAGCTGAGTTTTGCACTAATTAGCAAATATTAGCATACTAACACATTAAAACATAGTGAACATTGTAAACATTACACCTGCTAAACATCAGCATGTTAGAATTGTCATTGTGAGCATGTTAGCATGCAGACGTTTAGCTCAAAGCTCCACTGGAGCTCCACTCCACTGTCTCTCTGAGGCTGTACTTACGCATGGCTGTAGACTTTATTCTTGTTTGCTTGTTTGCTAACCCACAACTTCTGCCCTCATCAAAATTGATAGAAAGCTCTAAATAACTGAAACTTAAGTCCATCAGCCCGACCTACACAGATAAAACAGGTTCCTTTAATTCTACCACAAACTCCTAATGCAGGAGCAACCCCCCCCACCCCCCCGTGGTGTCCTGCCATGAGTAATTACAGCAATCACAGAAGTTCAACAATTAGCTGTCACAGCCAGATGGGGATCCAGGCGGCCACGCTCGTCTTTCAGCGAGATCATGTGAGCAGAGGAAGACCCTGGTTACAACTCACAGGCTGATGAAGACTCCCCAACCTGTTTCGAGTCACTCACTCACACACACTCCTCCGTTCTCCCTGGCATGATAAGTGAAGTCTGGCCGCCTGCATGTGCGAGTAGTGGCATACAACCCCCATCCGTGCCTGCTCTATTACATACATTTCTGCGTCAGGGCTGATTTCACTGCAATCTGTTTGTTGGGCCATGTTGTGTCTCAGTGAGAAACCAGACCCGAGGCATCCATCACAGGCAAGAGAGGAAACAGAGCAGATCAAGCCGTGCTGTCCATCCGTCAGGCTGGATTGAGCAGAGCTGCGGAGTGTGTGCTACATATTAGAGAAAAGTAGATGATGTTGGGAGAGTTCGGCTGTGGTAACAGGGGCTCACTGTTTATTTAAAGAGCTGGAGGTAGAGCTACAGCCACGGTAATGAGAACCAAACCACCATGTTGGTTGGTGTCAGCTGTGGTCTGACCACTGATGGATGTTAAAGAGACTAATGTGAACTAATGTGAAGGAGATAGTTTCTGTTTTTCTGGAGTCACCTGGTGATTTTACCTGAGTTTCCCGGTCCTCGCTTTGCTGTCTATTTCATGCAAAGCCTCCTTTGCTTTCCTGGCATTTTTCTGACGGCTGAGATGAGAAACATCCGGTTTATTTCCTCTCTTCCATTTGCAGAGAAAGTCTCCACTCAGAGTGTGAGTGAGTGTGCGTGTGTGTGTGTGTGTGTGTGTGTGAAGTTTTAAGACGTTTATGACACTGCAGGCGCTCTGAAAGACTGTACTTAATAACTGAGGACACGGAGGGCAATAAATCCTGTCTGAGCTGAAGCCAAGCCCTTCACATCTCCTGCTGAAAGTGTCCGCAGAGTAAACACTCTGGTCAGCAGGATCTCCCACACTGTTGCTCTGCTGTCACTCAGCCGCTCTCCACTCCCTTCGCCTGCTGTGGGAAACCATTTATTTTCACCATTATGTTTGATTTAGGAGCTGATGGCCGATGCAGAGCCAGTTGCGGGTTGTAAGAGCCCTCTTTTCTTTGTCAGTAAAGAGGTGGGAAATGTATTATGGGAAGATCTGAATCAGAAGGTAGTAACTGAAGTATTTAAATGGTGTCTAACTGCGAGATTTAAAGGGTCGGTTCACCTCCAAAAAATACATACCGTCTTAGTAAGTCAGTTTCTACAGATGTGGAGGCAGAAGGCAACTTGTTGTTTTTACACTGTTTTCTACAAATTAAACAAACGACATATAACACGTAGTTTAGTGAATTTAGAGATGCTGGTAGGCTGATTTTGTTTTTGCCGCCCCCCCCCCCCCCCAAGTCTTGGCAAGGGAGCTAATAAGAGTAAAACTAAAAATGTTGACCTATCCCTTTAAGGCTGAAACATGCTACTCCAGGCTGCAATCACGCAAACATGCACAGGGATCACTTGGAGACATTTTCATGACTGTTTCTTTTATACTTGTACATACAACTTGATGTATGACTGTTTTTTGTTTTTTTTCTCCTCTCTTTTGAACCCGCCTCCCAACAGGAGTTGGATCAACCAATCAGCTTGCTTAACACACATATCTGCACAACATGCTATTGAGATTTGCTTTCTCAAAATTTTGGCAAATCAAATCAAATCAAATCTAACATCTGCCTTAATGTAAAGCACTTTTTTGTGTGTAATTTGGGCGAACTGACCCTTTAAAAACTGATGAAAAAAGAAGAGGGTCCACCCACCAGCATCTTCATCTCACTGATGTCCTTCATCGTTGGCGAATCTGCTGACCCTGCAGCTCCTCCCACTTCCAGTTGTCTTCCATCACCCCTGAGAACCACAGCAGAAGAGGCTGCGCCACACTCGTACTGCAAAGACAGACGATGAGGAATAAGTGCAGTTGTGAAAGTTTAAAACTATCTGACCTTTCAGTTGAGTCTACAAATGCACAAGACCATGGAGGATAGTGCTTTCTTTTGGGCAGCTAAGTGCACTTTGACAGGAGAGCAAAGAGCAATCAGAGCCTCTCATACCGGCTGATGGTTAAACCTCTCCTTGTGTACACCACATTCCTGATTAGATGGAACAAATGCACCCGAAACGAGCAACATGAGGGTGCACAGGTGTGTGGGAGTCAGCCAGCAATCACCATTACTGTTCAAACCCAATAGCAATCATTTCGGCATCGAGACAATTGCGTCTCGTAATCGAGGCCAGGCACAGACAGGACAGTGTCCAGCTGGCGAGAGAAGAGACCGAGTGGGAGGGAGAGAGAGTGAATAGACGGGATTTGGGGGAACAAGAAACACACCTACGCTTCTAGACAGACACAAATATATAAATACGCCAGATATCCTTCAAGCTTGCCTCGAAATGAAGGGGACACGCACGCACGCACGCACGCACGCACGCACGCACACACACACACACACACACCAGCGTCCACTCCAGTGCTGCTGAGGAGCCTGGGAAGGCGGCCAGCAGTCTGATTACAGCCCTGACCTCTGAACCAGGCAGACATCCTCACCCCAGAGGGGGTCAGACCCACCGGAGCTATAGTCTGACCCCAATGCAGCACCTCTTCGCTTGCTTTACACCCACACCCACACACACACACACACACGCACACACTCACACACACACACACACACACACACACACACACACACACAGGTAATGGACAAAGGCATTCTGTTTCGAGTCCAGAACTGCACCTCTGATTCTCAAGTTCTTCCCTGGTGTTGTGTTAAGAGGGAAAGAAAACAAGTGGGAGTATCGCTGTGTGATTTGTGAAAGTTGAGATTTACATCTGGACCTGACCGGACCGTTTCAGAGGGAGAGAGAAGGTGATGTGGTGAAAATAGAAGGGGTTGAGTGGTCAGAAGGAGGATGAGGATGGCAGCTGGTTTCTAGCATGGTAGTCTAGCATTCAAAATCCTACTTGAATAGAATTACACAAGTATGAGGAACAAAATGCACTTAAAGTATAAAATTTAAAAGTATTTGTTCTGCAGAAAAATGGCCTCCTTCACCAATATATTATCATATATGACATTATTTGATTCTTAATTGTGGCATTTTACTGTTGTAGCTGGTCGAGGTTTAGCTGTTTCTTTATATGTTAAGTTAAGTAGTTTAGTCCAGTGGTTCCCAATCTACAGGTCAAGTTCCCTCCAAAGGGTCAGAAGATAAATCTGAAGGGTCAGGAGATGATTAATGGGAGAAAAAGCAAACTTCTGCTACACAAGTTTATATTCCTTTTTTGTGAAATACTGGGTAATTTTAACAGTTGTGCGACAATGTGAAAAGTTAAGAGGGTTTTCTTTCTTTGGTGCAACTAACAACTCATGAAGCGGGTTTCCATCCACACGTTTTTGCGCACATTTTCAATTTGTGCATGAAAAGACCAAAGTAAAAAGTCAACATAGCGCAAAAAAAGGTTTTTACACTTGGCTGAGGTGGAAAAGTTGGTGACTTAGTGAATTAATCATGATGTACTTGAAGCATGTGACTTAAACGTCCACTGAAGAGATGAAAAATAGCCGCAAAACGAAACATCAGATCTGTGTGGAGCGATGACGAGACTCTAATCTTCCTCAAATATGCAACAAGGGATCCCAACCAGCCATTTTTAAAAGTAAAGAAGGTTGGGAAACAAATCTTAATGTGAAAAGTAACTGTCGTTGTCAGGTAACAGACACAGTATTTCCCTCACTCTATAATGCAGTGATATAGAAGTATAAAGTAGCATGAAATAGAATTACTCAAGTACAATACAAGTACCTTAAAATTGTACTTAAGTACAGTATTTGAGTAAATGTACTTAATTACTTTCCACAATTGGTGTGTATGAGGTTTGTCTGTTCAAGTGCATGTAAGTGGAGCTCAATGAGAACCAAAGCCAGAAACAGGATTATGATTCTAAAGATGTACACAGGCGTGCTACTGTAAAGCATTTGGCACAAAAAGGCTTCCACTTCATGACATGTTTATGTGTGTCTACAATGTGTTGTACCTGCAGGCTCTCAGCCAGCTGGCAGTAGTACTCCTTTACGTCCAAGGCCGGAGTGATGTCAGGGCTGCCAAATTTAATAGCTGCCGCCGCTCCTGTGGTCCATTCGGCCGGCTCCAGCAGATTCTCCACTTCCTGCTCATAGACGAGACACATACAAACACACATACAGATCCTTCACTCAGTGGTGAAATATATATATATATATAATATGTAAAAGTACATTTATTCAAGAATAGTGTTTAAGTTCAATTTTGAGGTACTTGTACTTCTACTCTACTACATTTCAGAGGGAAATATTGTACTTTTTACTGCACTACATTTATTTGACAGCTATAGTCCAGATTTAACATAAAACACAGGTGATCACTTTATAAAATATGATGCGTTATTACTGCAGAACACTAAAGTAGTTCAAATTAGCTCCACCTCAACCTGCTACAACATTAAAATGCTGCTCATAACAAATCAATAATACATGATTTAACACTGAAAGGGGCTATTATTCATAGTGAGTACTTTTACTTTAAGTACATTTTGCTGGTAATATTTAAGAATATTTTGAATGCAGGACTTTTCCTTGTAATGGAGTATTTTTACAGTGTGGTATTGCTACTTTTACTTCAGTAAAGCACCTGAATATATTACTGAAGTATGTAAGCACTATCTGCAAAATGTACTTAAAGTCTCAAAAGTAAAAGTACTCAGTAGTTATGCAGACAAATGGCCCCTGTGAGTGTTCTACTATTAGATCTTGTATTATTAGATTATTATTACTAATGCATTAATGCATTTAACTGTTGTAGTTGGTTGAGGTAGAGCTAATTATATCCATTTAATATACTGTTGAGTGGTTTTATCCATCTTATTTTATTATCTTATCATATGCCTTCTATGTAAAACCTTTATTTGTAACATAACTAGTAACTAAAGTGGTGAAATAAATGTAGTAGAGTACAATATTTGCCTCTGAATTGTGGTGCAGTAGAAGTAGAAAGTAGCATGAAATGGAAATACTCTTGTACCTCAAATATGCTCTAAAATGCAGTACTTGAGTAAATGTACACAGAGTACATTTAGATGCATTTACACATACATCAAAGTCCTCAACATGTATGTCTTCAGCTTCCAATATGCAGCCCCTTTTGTAAAAAACCCACATCCATTACAGAGAAAATGAGCTGTTACAGAGCTGCAGTGGCAGGCTAACATTTTTCTCCTTTTCCCTCCACCTAAATAACGACATGGCTGCCGATTTGTCAGGGGAATACGGGGTATCTGGAAGTGCTGATAATAACAACAGTTAATAAAACCAAGGGAACTTCTGTTTTCATTTGGTATTCAGCCGCATTTCCCGGACTGTGAGTTATCGAGCGTGTCCCAGAGGGAGTGTGTTAAACGTCGGGCAGCCCGGCTTTGCAGAGAAAAACACAGTGTGATGGAGTTGGTCCTGCTTCAGCTGCCTCTCTCTGCCTACAGCCTCCAGATCTGATGCTGGGGCGCGTCTGTCATCTCCCGGCGAGGTGGAGAATATTGTAGAAGGCGGAGATAGGAGGGTGTGTATGGATGTGATATAGGCAATGATGTGCATTGGAAACGTGCCTATTTTAAAGCAATAGTTTGACATTTGGGGAAATACGCTTATTTGCTTTCTTGCCAAGAGTTACATGAGAAGACTGATACGAACCTCATATCTGAATGTGATCATATGAAGGTGTTCAGAGAGAAAGCAAAGATCATTTTCGCCTCGCGTCATTTACATGAATTTAACTGCTGGACTGTTTGTGTTTATTCGCCCCAAACAGCCAACTATATCGACTGTACACGTTAGCTGTAAGCCAGCTAGCAACAGACACACCGACCATGTCTGTGTCTGTGTGTTTGTGTTTGTGTTCAGCTCAGCCTCTGACTGATCTCAGAACTCAACAGAAACTCCAGGTCTTTCTAACTTTCTGTTATTTCCTCTCGCCTCTGTACGTTTATGAAGTAGAGTCATAAAACCCTGGGAACACACAGTAAGGCTACAGCCAGCAGACGGCTATCTTAGCTTAGCACAAAGACTGGAAACAGGGAAACAGCTAGCCAGCACCTCTAAAGTTCACTCATGAACACGTTATATCTCATTTGTTTAATCCGTACAAAGTGTACCAGGAGCAGTGACTTCCAGGAGTCTACCAAGACATCGTCCGGCACGTAGCCCCCTGTAAATCTGTGAATTGTCATTTTTGTACTTTCGTTTTTGTACAGATTAAACAAACAAGATGTAA
This sequence comes from Enoplosus armatus, assembly GCF_043641665.1. Classification (NCBI taxonomy): domain Eukaryota; kingdom Metazoa; phylum Chordata; class Actinopteri; order Centrarchiformes; family Enoplosidae; genus Enoplosus; species Enoplosus armatus. The sequence continues at coordinate 15,917,355 of NC_092189.1, forward strand.
CGTGTGTAATTAGTGAGCTTTGAAGGTGCTAGTAGGCAGATATTTTTGCCTTCGGACAGATCCAGGCTAGCTGTTTGTAGTCTTTGTGCTAAGCTAAGCTAAGCGGCGGCTAAGCATCGTATTCAACATACAGATGTGAGAGTGGTGTTGATCTTCTCATCTAACTCTCAGAAAGAAAGAAAATAAGCAAATTTCCCACAATGTTGACCTATTCCTTTGAAAGACTGGAATAAGGATTCAAATGAGCACAAAAGACAAAAGACTCATTTTGACTTGTTGCTCAATTCACTAGATTACATATCTTGTGTTTTAATCTTCTCCCCATATGTTTCTGTTGACAGGGCTGTTTTTGGCTCCTCAGCAAGGTGACTGGGGTCATCACAGCTGTGTTTGTCACTACAGGTCTGGGCCTTTCTCCAACACTCCTGTCTGACCTAAGTGCTACATTTTGAGTCATTTTTATGGCTATAAATTCTTCCAGTTTCATCACACTGCAGCTATATATCCTATCTTCCCCTCACCGTGTTGTGCTGGGCCCCCATGTTGGCCAGCTGCTCCTCATAGATAGCCACTTGCTCCCTCAGCGCCAAACACTCTGCTGTCACAGCATCCACTTCCTGCGAAGAAAATCAAGTTAACAGAGAACAAGGCAAGTTCAACTTAATTTCTGGAGGTGTCTGAGAGGAACACTGCAGTCTGGGAACTAAATCACATCACAGGTTGAAGAAAAGTAGAAAAGGTCTTTGTTTCCACCCTGAACAACCATTTTAAGAACCATCAGCACCAGCACATCCACCTGTTTCACTGAACAGAAAGTACACCGCAATGCAGAGGAAGGGGGAGGAGGAGGAGGAGGAGGAGGAAGATCAGAAGGAGGCTAACTACACACAAAAGCCCCATCCACCAATCCATTCGCCAGCAGGGGTTCTCAGCTCCTCTACTCTTTTTAAAAGACCCAGATTAATTGGTGTTGGATGCAATTACTGTGGGTGCCCGCATGTACATTTGGACACATGCAGAGAGGGTTTGGTGATGAAGTTTGGAGCCTCGCTGGCAGGGTGGCAGGGCCCTTGATGGACAGCAGTAAGCAGAAGTAGTCTGGTCCTGCTGCTGCTGCTGCCTGTGTTCAAATATCAGCCAGCAGTTGATAGAAACTTGTTATAAATCAAATTCTGTGCAACTTTAAAACAGTTCTGCCACTCAAGTTTGCCATTTTTTGGCCACAGAAAGAGAAGATGTAAACAAAACACTAACATTTTAACTTCATAAGGTGCTAATATGTCAAACACATTGGAACAGTGGCCTATTTTTAGCATCCAGAAGAGCAAGATTAGCATTCATTTGTGTTTCTGTCCACCTGACGAATGGAAGTCCAATATTCACTTTCCTTTTAGCTCTGTTTTGGTTCCAACCAACTCTGGAGGGAAATATCTGGCTCTTAAGCTGCTAAATGCTCCACTATGTTCACCAGCCAGTCACTAACTATGTCCGTTTGGCGTTTGGATCTGAGCAGGTACTGTATAGTGGGGTTTTATAGCCTTTTCACTGAAAATGGCAATGCTGATGAGAGCGTGAGACTGAACCCAAATAATAAAGTTGCCAAAAGTTACCAAAACAATGAGCTGAAAGCCACTAAAACACTTTGTAGAGCTGAGGGCAAACCGCAGATTTGGGTGATAATTCTCTCAGTCACTATGAGTGAATGAACCCTTTCACATCACAGTCATATGATCTATTTTTTAATGTAAAAATATTGAATTAATTAAAGCCCCTGAAAACAGGGTTTTAAATCTGAAGTATTTTAAAGTTTAAACTTTAAACATTCATGACCAACAATGCAAAAATCCAAGTTCATTAAATTCTTTACGTATCATCTATAAAGAGGTTAACGGTCAAAAACTGATAAACAACCCACCAAACTTCATCAGATTCTGATTCAAATGTTGCTGAATCCTGATTGGTGTTTATAAGTACATGACATCGCCTTTTTTCAATGAAGCCCCGCCCTCTTCAAACCGGTCAGAGGACAAAAACAGAAAAACATCTGTCATGAGAAATAACCAAAACTTTTGCAAAGGACATGATGTATTTGTGTAGGACGCCATCACTCACAGTAATAAGCTGATTGATAAAAATACATTTTTAAAGGGCCTCCAAGTTTCCTCAACATTTCAAAATCCAGTGTTTTTACATTTCCGCCCTGCTGAGGACCCAGGGAGGTCGAAATCGGTCGACGTTTTAATCAATAAGCCGGACTAAATAAAGGCTTTTAATACAAGCTCTCTCCTTGTTCTGCCCAAGAGTGCGTGAAGAACATTTTCTTTTCTGTGACCATTTATTTCATCTTCAAGAGCACCTTACTGTTACCACCGCAGACTACTCATGAACCAGACTGAGCCCTTTCATTCATCCACTTCTTTGTACTTTTATGTTAATTCTGGTGAATAGTGTTAAACTCATTTCACCTCTGCTACTGTGTTTTACCGCAACTAGGGCCAGTGATGCAAGACGTTACTGAATCATAAAGACACCAGTTCCATGTAAAAATCCCTGTGAGACAATGAAGAGGGGAAATTTATGGGCCTTGAAAATGGAGCAGAATTGGCAGGAGAGGCCCAACACAATAGCCAGCGGTATACTTTAAAAGAAACCAAACGTGCCTTGTTTCATCACTGTCAGTCTGCCATTATGTTGAGAGAACTGCAGCTAGTTGTGGGTTGAGCTGTGTAGTATTCGCTCCTCTCCTCCGCATCTCTGCTCTTCCTCTACCTCCCTGACGATTTCCCAAGTCTTGTCACCCTGCAGCTGCTTCCAATTCAGAACCAGAGAACTGAGCCAGCAGGAACATTACGGCACCGTATTACAGCCTGTATTACATCTGTAAGGGAGAAATTAAAGCCTCCCTCGCATCTGGCCGGGCTGGAGTGGGTGGGGTGGGGTGGGGTGGGGGTGCTCTGGCATGTGCGTGTGTGTGTGTGGGGGGGGGCGTTGGAAAAGTTGGTGGCTCAGGTTGCAGTGGGCCACCAGCCCAGACTGTGTGACTGCTGGTGATCAACACCCAGTGGGTAGGGCTACAGAGGAGCAGCTGTGGCGAGTTTCAGCTGATTCACCAGGGGGCCGAGGGGGAGGAGTAGGGAGGCGCTTGACAACACTGCCATCTAGTGCTGAAGGTACATTATCACAACAAAGGTCTGATCATGTGTAGTACAGCAAAAGAATACTTACAAACGCTTTATAAATAGTCACAAATGAATCAATTAAACATTAATATATCGCTATTATTATTGATATTAATAATTATAATTGTTATTATTACTCTCTAAGCGATGAGTTTGGAGATTTCAAATTTGTGATCAAAAGCCCACATCACTAACTGGGAGAGTGGAGTTTGAAAGAGAATTTACCAGGTATGGAGGGTCTAACAGAATGTGCTACAGGTTGCATTATGGGAAATGTAGGATTGCATATTTTTGGAGAGATACTAGGGACTAGGGACTAAAAATCAGGGTATTTCAGCTTCTGCTGATTCAAGTTTGGGCAGTCACAAGTCCCCCAACTTCAGGGAAATGCGATAATACATTTCTGGAGTACCTCTTTGCCCTAAATATAATCCATGGGATCCATAATTCAAAGTCAAACAGTCCAAAGGACATTTCATGGACACCTCATGAGCAGGAAAGGAGTATTCAGGAGACTACAGAGTTATTGTTTATTATATAGTGAAAAACCCACAAGCCCGTCGTTTTTCACCATCAAATCTGCAGTTATAATTGTTGGTAAGTCGTTAATATTGTTTATTGGCTTTAATCTCTGTAACTAGGTTAACTTCTTAAAATAACAAAGTATAAACGCAAGCCAAGTTGGTCTGAGAGTATACTCAACTTAAGGGATCCTTCCCTACAAGGCAGCAGGTACTGATGCTGTTGTATTTACAACTATTACCTGAGCAACATCTTGTCGCTCCTGCTGGAAGAGGACCCTCTGCTGTGCAGCCTTCTCGTACTCTTTCATCAGACGTCCGAGCTCTTTCTGCATCTCCTCTGTGTTGTACAGAGTCTCATCCTGCAGGGAGACACAGTGAAGACGCTGATGGATCTTGACAAGGTTATAGATCAGGCCTGCCTGTCACTGTACAAACTGAAGTATAATTGATGGAATGGGATGAGAAGTGCGATGGAGCGTCTATGAGAATTTAGGAATGTCACACACACAGAGAAACATGCAGCAGACACACCCAGCAGCACCCTACCCTCTCCCTGCGCAGTCTTTCCACCACCGCATCCAGACTGTAGTCAGGCTCGGCCACAGCGGAGGTGATGCTGGAGGAGGCTTGTCGACTGCTCAGCTTCTCCTCTAGTTGAACAATCTGACATTCGAGAGACTCATTCTCCTCCTCAAAACAATGGGCCTAAAAGGGCACAGAGACATGTTAGATAGGGATAAAGTCTGAACAGGTACATGCTGTTTATATATAGATTCACTGCTTCATTCACCAACAACAAAGGCATGACGCAGCAGAGGGGGAATAAAGTGCTGATGTGTCATTGGGAGCAGTAATAGCGTTTGTCCTCACCAGTTCAATAAGCCTGACCAGGCGGTCATTGAGGGCAGCGATGATGGTGCGGTCCTGGACAAACCGGATCAGACCCTCCTTGTTGAGCACCTTGGCAGCTACAAAGTCTAACTTGTCACAGTCGCAGTCGTCAACGGCCGCTGCCCTGAGAGGACACAAAGTGCCAAAGACTGGACTTAATTCTGAGGGATCCTCTGGGAGATAATGTGAACCACCTCCAGGGATAGTTAATGACTTTCACCAAGAACACGTACAGTATACAGTGATACATTCATTCGCCATATTTGGAGAAATGAAACAAGTTTGACTACAGTCCAGCATTGTTCTTTACATGCTTCAGTGCATGTTAGCCCCACCTGTCACGGTAAATGAACAACGATGTGACGTAACACCCAGATTCATGAACTTAGCAGCCAAAACAAATTCAACATATTTCTAAGTGGAACACTTGAGTCTGTGACTAACATCTTGATATCTTAAAACTGGTTAAGTACAGCCAAATGTCTGGAGCCGCCCTCTACCCCAGAGACCCACACTGACCTGACGGAGGTCCGGTACTGCCTTGCACACCATCCGCTTCGACTCCTGTTATCATCCTCAAACAGCTTGCGGTACGAAGACACTCTGAGCATGGCCATGGCTTTGGATGGGTTCAAACTGGGCTGGCAAAACAGTCAAATGGCGGCAGCGGGTCCAAGGTGGAGGTTTTATATTCACAGGGAATGAGAATGTAGCACTGAGGTGAAGGATCTCTCAGCGGCCACTGACTGGACTAATTATAGCCTGAACATCAGCCACTAACGATTTCATATGTACCTGAAGAGTGAGCCCCAAAAACCAGAGTACAACTGTTGTTTTTCTTGTTGTTTATCTAAATAAGCTGTCAACAATATTTGCACACATTTGTCAAAAAGGAGGAGATGAATGGGAAATCAAAAACAGCTTTTTACACAGTTTTTATTTCTGTTAAATAAATTAAAAGCACCAAAAATCTGAAAAGTTGAAAACAGGTGCGAGTGTTTCCTTGCGTACCTTTAAATGTACCTTAATTTTTATGAACAGATTGTGACAAAAACTGAAGACAAAAGGGCACAATGAATCCATACAAATACATCAGTCGGTACAGTGGCATAAGACATAACACTTAAAATCAGAGGTTATTGATTATATTAATTTTGTGTTTGACATGATGATGGTAGTATCTCTACAGTAACAAAGTGACTAAATACATGGCTATTATAAAATGGCTCTCCCAAATCTGAATCACCAGGAACTTTTACTTCAGGGCCAAGCCACCTTTTGGCAAAGCTCGGCTTGATAACGACCAACAGAAGAATCTAGAGTATTGATGGCAATAAGGCAGAAGAAACTACGCAACAATAGAGCAACTTCAGCCCGACAGGCATCTCTATAAGTGCCAAGATTGTCAGTGTTGTCACATTACATCATATGCTCACATCTTCTGAAGAAAACCTCTGGGCTTTTTCTGGCATCACTACATCACAGGAGATACTGAGCGAAAGAAACTAAAGTCATAAATGTGAATATTTTTGTCAACTGGGAAAGCTAATGCTGACATCTCTTGGGTAAAACTGTTAAAGAGGAAATAGTGTTCATTACACACAGCATAGAAGTTCCTTATTTCAATAACCATGACAGGTTTTGCAACAGTGACTGCAGAAAAACATTTCTTCTGTGGCACAAATAAGAAAGGTGCACAAAGACAGGCTGTATCCTGCAGAGTAATGGGCCATTAAATCTTGCAACCAGAAAATGCTGCATCACTTACTCCTCTGCATTTGCCATGAGGAACACGGCGGCTGTGTCTTGGCATCACACATGCCTAAAACAACGAATAATGAGCTTTAAGATGAGGCAGAAGTGAGGAAAAAAGACATGTAAACAAGCACAGACTTTAACAGTACCACCTTCATGACAAACTGTAGACACCATCACAGATTTGCACCACCATACCGACAGTCAAATACCCACGAAACAGGGAAACAATCACTATTTACAGCATGTAAGACATCAAGAACCACAGAACGTGACTCTTCACTCAAATCCCGTGGACCAGGAAGTTAGTGTGTTAACAGACTTGTTTTGTAACTCAAGAGGAACTGGCGAAACGACATGTAAGGCTCACGGCTGAAGTTACACAGAAACACAGCAAAAATATTCACGACAGAAGAGTTTTCTATAACAGGACGATAAAAACAGGTGATGAATATTTCCAATGAAATATTTTACAACCAATGCAGAGCTGAAATTAAACCATACCGTAGCAGGAACCCAAAACTGTTCAAATGGTGCAAACTTATATAAATAACAGTTAAAACACAGAGGGTATGGTAACAAATAACTCTCGCAGATATCTTAATATTGTCCCCTCAGTTAAAATGCTGCAAAATTAATGATTGTCGCGATTTATCTTAAGCTTAAACATTCTTAGTATATAGATTTCCACAATTATCCCATTTCAAACTATATAATGCTTTGAACTGTATGCTAGTATTCAGTCTACTTCTTAAAACAGGAATTTCCTTTTCTTTAGTGTAATTGATTTTTTTGCTTAGCATCTGTGGATACATAGTGTTTTCACATTCATACCACTCACTGTTCAGGGGTTATTTTGGCATGAGCACCTACAATAAGAAGGGTCAGCTCTAGTCCGGAGGCACGGGGCCTTTAGGTCATCAGAAAGTGCACAGGCATCAGTTCAAAGCTCTCCCAAGTGCTTCAAAATCCAGCGAGCGGTCATACTGTGAATGAACTGAAGATATGACACTTGGTAAAATCATCACAGCTCTAATGGACGTCTTCCTCTAACATGAGAGTTTGTGAACGGTAGGGTGCAAAACAGCTGCACTGGTCTCCAACAGATGACAGAAATACCAAGTGGATCGTGTGACACGGTGTCCTACAGGTCCAGATCCTTTGCAAACAGTAAGCCAGCCTGGAAATCGACTTCAAACCCGACTTATGTCGTGAGGGACCACCGACCTCGGCTACTCCTCGTCTCCTGCCATGAGGAAACCCAGAATGAAGTCGATGGCTTTCTGCCGTTCGTGGGGTGTCTGCCTGCCCATCAGGTTGGGTGGTGGTCGGATAAGGAGGCTAGCGAAGAGTGTAGCTAAAATACAAGAACGGGACAAAGAGGTAAAGAAAGGAAACTGGTGTACTAACATAAGACAAACTTTCTGTCAAGTAAAAGAAAACAAAACTAATTTTACATGTTCTGTATAACCAGCAGTGTCAAGACATCATATGTCGTGAAATCATGTCACTGTAGCAACGCCTTTGATTTGTCAGGATATTTAGGTTGGCTACCATAAAGATGATAAAATCCTTCTCACAGAAAACCTAAGGTAAGGAAGAGAGTGAATAATGCTCTCCCCTACTACTGTCTCACCCACAATGCCTTTAAACGAGGTTCAGTACATTAACCCAAACTGCTTGTTGTGAGCTTGGATGTGTATGCCATTTTTATAGACGTATTGTAAAAGAGTAGCGTCTGTTGTTGTCACAGCTGCTTATACGCAGATTAAAATAACTGATGTTACCCTGATTATTCAAATATGTGGGAAAAATCAAACAAACACAGTGAGCCAAACATACAAGAAACCAATTTACCCTACGCTGGTCTTATTTTTCTTCAGACATTGTCCAAACTGATTGAGACCGATGCACTGGAATAATAAACATTAAACTCTAGTGAACATTAAGACAGGAGGTATCCAATTCATACCTATGAGGCTGGCCGTTAGGTTGTTGTTGTGGGAGTGCTTGAGAAGTTCCTTCAGAAAGGCCATTAAGTAGCGAAACACGTTGCGGTGAGCCCGGGGCAGCTGGGAGATCAACTGTCAATTGTCAAAAGTAGACAAAGATTGGTCATTCGTCTTTTTTTCCTTTTCTGTGAAGCATCTTGTAAGCTTGTTAAGAAAAGTGCTATCCACATTTTTAGCTTTTCTATACAATTCCATAAAAAAAAATTTAAAAATTCCTCTAAGAAAACAGACAACAATGCCTAATTCGCAAACATCACACAGTAAACTGCAGAGTGAACAGGTAACTACATGGTGAGTTAAGCGTAGTCACTGTACCTGTTTGCAGAGGCGGCTGTCATGAGCGCAGTCTAGGCACCGTTGGTAGAGTTCATAACACACCACCGGCTCCGGCAAGGCCTCCAAGAAGATCAACAGAGCCTCGGCTACAGAGTGGTTACAACCAACTACATGAACAGTCAGGGAAGAACAAGCAAATATGGAGTCCAATGTAAGCCTGTTGAGTGCATCATTCAGATGCATATTAACATAATAAACAGGAGTTCAAACCCCGTCTCTGCCTGTATGTCTTCTTGTTATTATCTGTAAACATTTGTAGCTAGCAAGCTCACATAGATTTTAGCACTTAGTGGCACTGAGAGAGGTAGGGTCGACATTAACACTACTCACTCTGACTTCCTAACATCACAAGGTCACATGATTACTATTATTGCTGCTATCATTATCATGATAATGCTAACACATCCTGGTACGTGTCCTAATGCTGCTCATGTGTGTCTGTTATTTTATTTGCCGTTTGGAATTTCAGTGATTGCAGGACTGGGTCTCAGTGAGATCTGGGCTTGTGGTACTGTCTTCATAGACAAGGATACCGATGGAGTCCGGGATGCTGGTGTCCAGGCAGTCGATGATGCTCTGCAGCTCCTCTTGCAGGCCTGGTGTCTGGAATAAGTCCTCCTGGGAGACATTCAGAGACAAATATGGAACATTTAAAACAAGTCTGATTAGTATCACTATAGTTAGTTATTGTGTCACACATGCACATACAAGTTCCCAGCCTACATGGGCAAACAAAGTCTTTTCTCTTCGGGGAGACCAGTAAACCTGCCTGTTTCTACAGCTAACGTTAATGTACCTGAATGTAACCGTGCAAACAGAGATCTTTGACTTTTGGCCAAAGTTTGCTTCACCAAAGGCTCAGAAGGGATTCAACAAATATGCTCTTGATTTAGGTTTAGGTTAAGCATCAACGGACTATCTTTCTTCGTACATTAGGAACAACACTGATCATCATGAATGTTAAGCATGTCATAAAAAAAAATGAATCAATTATGCAAAATAAAGATTTAACTTCCAGGGGTGTCCATGAACAAATTATCATATAAAGGACAAGATGCATACTATTTGTGCAAACTATTGTTGCAATCTGTTGTTGTTTGAACTTAAAGCATTTGTATGTGTTACTCCTTTGAAGAAAACATTTTAGATAAAGCACATACACAAGTACTGTAACTTGCGTAAAAGTCACAAATGCTGACATAACGTCACAACAACAAAAAAATAATGAACTACATATTCTACATCAACCTCACTTTCACAGTGCGGCAGCCTCATCTCTTCTCAATGATCACATCCTTCATTCATCCTTTGTTATAGCGAGTATTTTATCAGTTGTAGCCTTCTCACCTGATCACAGGACTTGGTGAAGAGATGGTTGACCAGAATCCACACTTCCTTGGGGATCTTTAGAGGTTTGTCTTCAGTACTTGCACCGTCCACCATTAAGAAGCTGACCTTTGATTTTTCCTGATGAGAGATAGCACAGTCATGTTTTTACACAAAGACAGTTAGATTACTTCCTGGAATACATTTCCCATTAATTCAGTAGAGGAAAAAAATTATCATAATTCATGACATTATTCCCAAACTATGTGATTCATAGAGACTACTCGAGTGACTGCACATGACGCATCTGATCAATTAGTGATGGAGTAGCAGTGAGGTCAGGATTATCTCTGGGGTCTGGAAACTTGAAGGAGAGCCATTTTACAAAGAGCTGGATATCAGATTCTTTTTGTCTCTGCAAATGGATCCCTGAGACTCAGGAGAGACTTCCAAAAATAACCACATGTAGCGAGGCTGCACATAAATGCCGGGGAAACTGGAGCGGGCCTTTAATGGGGGATGATGCTAACATGCAGAACTAATGTGATATTCTGTAAAATGTTTTAACACCCAAAGCTTCTACTGTGAACCTTCAGGGTATTTACAGTGTGGTGAATCTTCCAGAGGGGATTCAACAACAAGAAAGCCTCAACATAAAATGTGTAAATTGCTAATGGCCTAATTTATATTCTAAGTGGATATCTGTTTACTCATGCAGCTACTCAGTTTTGCTGATCAGTGCCAAGTTATGAAATGGGAGAGAAGGCATTTGGCTTCATACTGTAGGAGTGTTTGAGCTTAGCTGAACAGACCCTAATACTTCCTCTCATTAGCTTTAATCATGTGTATGAGGGAGCGGTGCAGTGAGGGTGACCTGCTGTGAAATGAGATTTAGTGTGTTTGTGTGTGTCTAAGTTTCATTGGACTGGTGTACCCTGTCCTCAGTGGGCCAGGGGGAGATTTAATGGGTGACTGATCCACACACACAGATTATAACTAAGCTGGCATGGTCTGGTCTGTGATTGCCTGTGGGTTACCTATTGTTGCCCTTGTCAGCTTTCTGAAATGTAGAGCGAGTATGCACCGATTCAATTTTCTGATTAGCCAGTGAAGCCACATTTTTAATCAACCTAAGGTGTAAACAGCAGGTAAGTGTCTGTGCACAATATTGTAGCTGGAAAGGACAGCACGTTAAAGGAATAGTCCAACATTTTAGGAAGTACACCATGTTACTTTCAGAGAGTTAGATGAGAGGTTCAATACCACTCTTACGTGTGTGCATTAAGTATGAAGCTAGAGCTAAGAGGCTATTAGCTTAATTTAGCATTAATACTGGAAGGAGGGGGAAAAAGCTAGCCTGGCTCTCTACAAAGTTCAAAAATACACCTACCAACACCTCTAAAGCTTAATTATTGTTGTTTGCAGTGTTTTGGCATCTGATAAGGCTCCAAACTCATGGATCTTTTACTCAAACCGGACTTTGTGGATCTGCTTTCATGTCTCATCAGTACCAGAAGCAACTGGCCACCGCTAACGCAGCCCCTTGAGTTGTTTTAACACAGTGCCGTTTTCGGGCTAGACGTATTGTAGGCATATCTATAACCACCAGAGAAAACAAGGCTAGCCGTTTCCCTCTGCTTGCAGTTTTAATGCTAAGCTAGGCTAATTGTATCCCAACTCTAGCTCCATACTTGCAAAGTCTAGACGTGAATTTGAAACTTCTAATCTAATTCTCAGAAAGGAAATGAATAGGAATATTTTCCAAAATGTAAAACTATTCCTTTAATTTATGCTTGTTTGACAGCAGAATAATAATTCAATTTAAAAGTTAGTGGTGCAACTATATTTCTGTTACAGTATGTGAATCTTTGAGGTTAACATTACACATCAAGAGGGTGTAGCCTACGGTGGAGCTTTAGTTGATATAATATTCTGACATGACTATTTCTAACAATATTTCAACCAGTTTCACTTCATGACACAACCAACTGAGGAAGGTCAATGAAGTGTCATAAAGCAGATACCTGGTCTTGTAACTAAGGTGATATTAACCCTGATTTGCATGATAGCTGATGAGTACCAGTGTTAATATTTTACCTTTTCCATGTAGCTGTCCTCTCCCTGTGCAAGAAGTCAGCCCACAACCAGAGTGAAGAATTGGAAAGTAATGATCAAGACAAGAAGCGGCGATGACGGGAAACAAAAGAAGAAAGAACAAAGTAGATAGAAGTGGTATGCATAAACACAGAATCAGAAAAGTAGATAGATCATGGATTGTTCCTGCATAAATCATTCATCAAATACAGCAGGTCAGTGGGAAAATGGAAATAAAGGAGCTCTGAATGATAGTAGCACTACATCCCAAAGCCAGATCAGACAAAGTCAAAAATAGCAATATGGAAACAGACAGAGGTGAGCATGTTAAGACCAGAGAAGTCTATTTACATGAAGCACTAATATGGACCTAACCTGAGTCAGTTTTCCCTATTCTTTAGGAGCTCCCTTCCTATGTTAATGCCACTTCCTCGTTCCCTTGGCCCCTCTTGGCCAGAAATATACAAGTTGAGACATTTTATGATCTCCAAATATAGGCTCTGTGTGACTGAGTTTCCCCTGCGGGAGTGAACAAGCCCTCACGCGTCCCCACTCAGGTTTCAGGTAGTGAATAGCCAAAGAATGAAAAACAGCCATCGGATTACAATCTGAGCTAAACTGCTCTGTGTAGAGGAAGGTTTATGTTTCACAATCAGAGTTTCAACTGAGGAAAATATACGTCTCTCTTCACTAATCCTATCACTTTAAACTGGTCTGATTAGATTTCCCTTTTCATGACCGCTGGATTAGCTTTCTCTCACCAGGTCAATGAGTTTGGTGATGGGGATCTCTCTGATGGGCTTCTTCATGCGACACAGAGTCTCCAGCGAGGTACCAAAGCAGCTGGGCAGGTAGTTGCCTGAGATGGTAATGAAGTAGTCCTTTCCACGGTCCAGATGGAGCACCAGAATGTCCTCTATGGAGTCCTCTCCAGAGTTCAGCAGTGTGACAGCGTCTTTACTGACATATACCTCCAGATAGATCTCCAGGGTCTCACCTACTCAGGAAGATAAGGAAGAGGTTGAGAACATTGTCAGAGGAGATGCCTCTGCATTGTTGATTTTATTGCAAACTAAAGGGACATTAGCTTGCAAGGAAATACACAGTAATTATCAATATGCCTCACTTTATCTGTTATCTATTGTTTTTGAGCAATGATCATCCATTTTTCCCTACAAGCTGCCTTGTTAAACATTCAATCATGTACATAGAAAAAGGGTCAACACATGAGGAAGACATTAGTTAAAAAAAAAAAAGGGCAACAAGTTCTGGTTTAAATGCAACAATTAAAAAAGGGTGAATGACATGATCCTTCCCAATATTCAAAATTACACTATTGCAGTGGCAAACTTGGGACATGCAGCAGTAGAAAGTAGTCCTGAAGAGTTATAATCTCCCTTTGGTCATTACCAATAACCAAAATACCACATGATCACAGATCTAAAATCAGAGGTAACAAGCTTAAGGACAATCAAAAAAAGAAAAAGGGAGTCATTACATAAGAAGGACTTACTCGGCTCTAAGAATCCATCGCTTGGCTCGGCACGGAGCCAGGGCTTACAATACTGTGAGTCATTGAGTTTGGGAATGAAGGCAAAGTGACAGGGGACCTGCCCGTCATTTGTTATCAGGAAGCGCTCCTTTTGAAGCTGCCGGAATTTCACATTCTGAAATGCAAACTGCAGGACAGGGAAAGAGAGGCAACATTAATCACACATTCCCAGCAACGTTATCCTACAATTTTTAGGAGAAATTACAATAGTTTTATTAGGGATTAGTTCCTGAGATTATATCGATGAGGAGGAAACATAAGATAGACCCTCAGGATGATGAACGCAGGGTATTTGAGGAATGTATTTTTACCTCTCTCCTGCTCAGAGATACAGATGGAAGGAAATCATTCTCCATTCTGTCCATCGCCCGAACAATCTCCTCAAACACCTTTTTGTGGCGATCCTCATTTACCACCTTAACCTGTTACACAAACACAAAGGTACTTATTACATCAAAGTCATACATATTGTCAAATATAATAGCAGAACCTTCCATGTTTCAACCAAAAACCAGTTAGGGTTTGTTATTTAGCAACATAGCTTCTTACCCCGACACTGAAGAGGGAGCTGACCGGCTTGTGGTCACTGGTTTGCAGCTCCATGTGACTCCGGTATTTGAGCTGCTTGACATTGTTGCCCCTCCACAGGATTCTGTCACACCAAGCCGGGACACGGCACTTCCCACTGCAGGAAACAGTCACAGTTTCAGAGGCAAAGTTACAGGTCAGACATCAGACACACATGCAGTGCTGCTGACTCTGTATTGTTGTAATGATAAAGCTGGAACAGGCTTCCTTTCAAGATAAATCTAATCAGTACTCCAAAGAAGACAAACTGAAACTGAGGAAGGTGGCAATAGCAATAAAATAGCAAATCCTGGAGTGAGTCTGTGTATTCAATCATTTCAAAAAAGATACAACAGAGGGATATGTTTTTACCTTGAGTCCCATCGATCTGTTTTGGGGTCGTACTTGTATGTGGGAATGAAGTTGATCTCTCCCTCCATGAAGTCTGTGAAGGCTCTCTTCGTCTGCCTCTGAATGTTCAGCTACGCAACAAAAAGTGGCAACATTTCAACGTTTTGTTTGGTGAAAGAGTCAAAACAGAATCCTTAATTATTATCACACAAGGACAGATTACAAACAAGCTGTATAATAATAGTTTTAGCAAAACAGCTTCCCTTTCAAGTAATATGTATTGTTTCAGTTATGTCACATTGTCCTACATTTACAAGTTCACATCTGAGAGCTGCAAAACACATGTACAGTCTACTCATACAGACAAGCATATTTTACAAATGGCTACTGAGCATAAACACTAGAGTTACAGCTGAAGAGCCTCAGCCAAGTACAAAATTATACTATAATTAACACTTTTAAAACTGCTAAAGAGGGAAACCGTAGCTAATAATAGAAACAGAAGCAGTGATGGATTTTTTCTGTAGCAATTTCAGCTACACGTAAGTAAAAGTGGTGGCAGGTTTTCTTTCAGTGCACACAATTAAGTTTAGAGAAAAACCTGAGCTGGGTAACAGTCTCTTACCTGATCGACCTCCTGGAGCTTTTTTAGCTCGTTCTTAGTAATGTGCTGTTTGACCTCAGCAGCATCGTACAGGAACAGACGATAGTTTAAATCCCCGAGCCAGATTACGACACTGAAACACAAAAACAGACAGAGATAGCTTAAAACAACAGATTTACAGCAACGACTTTGTAATGAACATGATCATCTTCACAAACACTAAAAGAAAATTGTAGTCTGTAGCTCATGTTTGTAAAGCTACTTAAGACAATGACTCATTAAGTTGAAGAAATGTGAAAAAGAAATCTTTATGTAAAATCGATTACAACAGCATAAAACACAATTATTCAGATACAGCTAGTGGTGAACAAAACCTCAAGCTGGTGATAAAAACAATGAGTGCAAAATCACACTTTGCACATTAATTCAGAGCCATGTTCTCACTCTGGACATGACTGAAGAACTCACTCATGCTTGACGATACTGAGAGGGGGGTGGTCCAGTAAGTGGAAGGTCATGCGGGCACATATGTCTTTATAGTCCTGGTTGCGGCGCTCAAAGTCTTCCACATGTGCTGCTAGATGGGAGTTGACGATGCAGAAACTAGTGTTGTGGAAAACAAACCTCACTGCCACGCCTCCTTTGTTCCCCTGCAAGAGAAAATATGAAACACTAAAAAGATCCAGCTGTCCGACATTTGAACAGCCCCTTATTTCAATCTAGACAAACACATGTAGGAATGAGGTCTATGTTTAATATTCAATCAAACAGAAGCCAAGTGCAGTGTACTGTAAATACTGTAATCATAAAAAAAAAAAAACATTACCACAGCGGTAACATTTTCAGTCTTGTTTGTATGTTTGTTAGTTAGTTGGCAAGATCTCTCTAAAACTTCGTATTTCAATATTTGAAGAACAAGTGATTCATTTTAAGTATTTCTTCACACTGAGCGATACAGCATTGTTCAACATTTTACTAATTTCTCATGAGCTACTGCACTTGAATGAAAAAAAATGGCACATACATGGCACTCATGGTTGTCTGTCACTGTGTGTATTTTGAAGCATTTGGTTTGAGTTTAGTGTGAACAAACCATTTTTCCCATGATTCCCGTCCCCACATGCTCTGCAGCCACTTCTTTTATGTGATTCTTGAGTGACTTTTTGACAAAGACAACGAGCATCATCCCAACTAGTCGTATGATCCGAACCTGCAGACATAAAAAAAAAGCAAAAAAAATTAATACCTTAAAAAAAAATTAATACCTTAACCAATGCATCAACCTAGACGGTATTAATTCATGGTAAATGGCTGCATTTATATAAGTCTGATCATCTGGAGCAAGGACACTTCAACATGGACAAGAGGAACTGGGATTCGAACCACCAACCCTGTGATTACTGGACGACCCGCTCTACCTCCTGAGGCACAGCCGCCCAATTCATCTTTCTCTACTCACCCTCTTGTACTTGGCTTTTGGGTGCAAGCTCCTCTCCACAGCTTCCACCCACAGCTGCTCCTTGGACGAGTCCATGTAGAAGAAAGCTTCAGTGCTCAGGTCCAACTCTTGAAAACTAGAGTCATAAATCAAGTTGTATGGGATGTTATTGAAGCAAGAGCAGAGGACGATATGTATGACTTCAGGGTCAGAAAAGCACAATATGATAAATTCTCACTGACCCCAGAGCATAAATGTCAGGAGCTTCAGCGTCACAGCGGAGCCACGGCTCAAGGCTGCTGTCTGGAGACTGGCCGTTCACATTCCACGTACCTGTGAAAAACCTAAAGAAACAAAAAGCAGGATTCATGCACAGTTAATGTGTGCAGGAGCAGCATTTTTGAATTGTTGTATTTCTATATCAAGACAACAAAACTAACAACATACAGAATATAGAAGCTCCTCTCACCTGAAGGTCTCGATGTCCACATACTCATTCTCCTTCTTACCCAGGCGGTGTTTGATGAGGTATTCTCTTTGACCTGCCTGGCTGGAAAACATAGCCTGTCTCATGGTGTTGGTGGTGGGGCTGTCGCACCAAGACGCCGGCCTGTCCATGCGGTCAAACCCTGACCTATAACTACTGGAATGGGAAAAAGTAGGTATTACTTAACGGCAGCAAAATTTTGGACAGATTCCACTTTGGGATACTGAGCCTAATGGACAGTTCCAAAATCGAAACGGTCTTAAGTGATATAAAGTATATTCAGCCATGAAATACAAGTTTCCAGTGTTTCCAGTAAACCTGACATGGTGTCATGAAAGGTTGACTTACTCTGGTTTGGTGCTAGTGATGAAGGAGCTGTCTTTGGCCTGTACGGAGACAGCTCTGTCTTTAGGGACCGGTGGAGGAGGCAGAGGATTGGATGGAGTGTAGGAGGCTTTGCGAGGAGGTAGAGGGGGTACAGGAGGAGGCTCCCTAGAGGCCACTATGCGATTCTGGTGGTTTTTCTTTTCCTCCACTTTGAGAGCGTGGTTGAAGTTGTCCTCAAAGCCAAAGTCTGAGGCAAGCGATTGAACTGGACCTACAGAAACAGTGAGTTCAAAAACAGAGGATTCAATCTAGAAACTAACAGAACCTAATTTGGAAGGAACTACCATGTATGCAGAATTTTTTCTTAACTGTTGGGATTTTTCTAAATGTAAACACAGTTCATTACCTGTGTTAGTCTGATGTGTCGACATGCTGTTGTTGAGGTTGGGAGGCAGTGCACTGGTAGATTTGGGGGGGTTGACTCCAGAGCCCACAGAGTTAGCGGTCTTGTTTGCTCTTTGTGGTGGGATGGGGACTGGACCTCTCAGGGCTGTTGGTGTAAGGGGCTCCATCGCTTTGGGTTTTGTGAGTTTGGATTCAACTAAGAAAATGAAACAACCTTTTCAGAGGGAAGTACACAATGATCCAGACTCAACACAACCTTCCTCAAGCAGCAGGAGCGTCTTTCCTTAAACTGTGTAAAACATAAACTATAAAAGTGCTGCAGCTTGCTCAAGACCGAAGCTAATATGCCTTATTAAACCTTTGGCTTTACTGAAGTAAATTCACATCCTGTTTCAAGTAACCTTACTGAATGCAAATATGAACACATAAAAATGAGCCAACACCCAAAAGATCAATGTTGGTATAACAGGAAGTCAAGGACAACAGCAACAAGACCGAAGAGAGCACAGTTCCACTTTGAGTACTACTCACTACTATAGGATGTTACAACTATTAACTAGTAAATGAAAGCAAATGATAGTGTAGCACTGGATGAACAGGTTCTCAGTATAAAAATAAATACAACTCTCTTCCCTGCCAAAATCTACTCCTTCTCCAGGGTGTTGGTTAGTGAAATGGCATCCAAAACATTTAATTTAAAACACACATCAAAAATGCAATTAAATTGCAAAACGAAAAATCACCTAATATTCACACTTTTTACTCATTATCTACTTTATATAAATAAAAATGATCACAGGAACGTTTGTAGAGTACTACAGCGTAATACACACCTGTCTTCACATTTTGTTATCTCTGCAGAGCTCACAGTGTTTTGAGGAGTTGGAAAACAACTCTGGTGATTTTTTTTTTTTTTTTTTTTTACCAATTTCTGTCATCCACATCTGCGTGTGTGATGCATGATCACCTTGCCTTTTTGCTAATGAAATCTATAATGCCATCCAAAAGATGCAGAACAGCTATAAGCATTTCAATAATGCAATAATTTGAAAAATGCAAAATAAACATTGCTTTCGTGAAGGGGTTGGCTATAACTAAGTCGTCTGCACAGCTCCAAGTTAACTAAGTACCCTCTGTATTTTCCTCATTAAGGGAGAGGAGCACAGATAAAGACACAGGTCTGAGACTCCTGCAGTAGTTTACACAAAAAAGTAAAGTCACTTGTCAGGATGAGGTGACTGAAGACCCTCAGAGTTGCCTTTTAACAAAATCATCTCCCTGTTCTCAGTCAATAGGTTTCCAGGGCTGCAGCAATAGCAAAAGCAATGCAATATGCTTTCCCTTTTTGAATGGTGGCATCTTTTACACTGCAGATGAGTCATCATATATTCCAGCCTGCTATTTTGCTGTGCAATTGCTTTTAAGGTAAAGAGAATATCTTGAATACAATGAATACACAAATAGATAGAAATATCCCTAAAAAAGAAAAGGTAGAACATGGAAGAAAAAGAAATATCCTTGCCCAGTGTATAATATTTCCATTTTTTTCTTCTTCAATTAACTCAAAATGTGGAATTTGGACACTAGTCCCTGCGCTCACTGCCACTGATATAAAAATTCAGAAAGTTTGCTCATTCATTTGAAGAGTATCAGTTACATGGCTAAAACATAAAAGGTAAGAGTGAAAGCTTAATGACGTAAGCTTTAGTCCTTTCTGGCTGCATTCACAAAGGTGGGCTGGCACCTTTAATGATGGATCTTTCCACTAGTGTGTGGGTGGCAAGAATACACAGGAAATCAGCGAGTGGTGTAATCCACCCTCTGTGAATAAATGTTAGATGAGAGATTAAATAATTAATCATCCGACTGCAGACAGTGGCGTCTTACCTTGCTGCTGAGCACTCTTCACCTGGGCGAAGAAAGTCTGAGTCCGATCATCCTCCTGAAGTTCCAACAGCAGCTCTGGGACTTTTTCTCCTTTGATTCGTATCCTCACACAGGCTTGAGAGGGAAAGACACACACACTTACACACATGTTGGACACCGTGAGACTTTGCAAACACATTAGAAATGCAGACTGTCTAGAAAACAAAGCAAAGTGATTTAATAGTGAGACAATTCAGCATTCTTTCAGAGAGCCCTGGTAACTCATGACCAGCCTCTGCTGCTAAATAAAGGACGTAGACATTTGGCTGAAGGCATGCTCTAAAAATGTAGTAAGGGCTGGATAGTGAGAGGAGCTGCGGTGCAATAAATGCCATGTTTTAGCTCTCTTTTGTTCCCATACTAAATTATTCTTTCCGGCTTGCTTGAAGGACAAAAACAACATATTTTCTGCATAATCTCTGTTTGAAAACAAATTTAGTTTAACCTGAAAAGAGGTAAAAAGTACTTACAATCTACTGAGAAGTTAATAAGAAGCGCCTCTTCAGCCTCTGAAATGAAAAGAGGAAAGAGTTCAAAGGTCTGTTGTGGGAGTAAACCAGTGGTGTTAGAAATTACTAACAGGTTCTTCCTTTCGAGTGTTGTTTTTTAAATTTTGTCTTCCGAGTGCAAAGGAAATGCTCTCTGGACTTCCACTTTTACACCACTGTGACGTGACCCTGAGTAAGCAGCAACACTGCTATGGGTTAAAGAATGTGAGGTCTATTGGACAGGAATCACAAACATCTTCTTAAATAGTTAGTAGTTAAAGTAGCAGTTAAAATATCCTGAACATTTGATTATACTTAGCATACCCAAAACAGTTAATCCTGTGAATTTGATATTGAAGACAAAACAAAAGTCACATACCTCGCACAATTTCAAAATTACCATTGATGGGTATCGACAGCTGAGGCACTGGACGAGATACGACAGCATCAGGGGTGGCCAAAACACGTAATCTGTATGAGAACAGCACAGAGTCCCACTTAACATCAGCTCTGGGATGTTTTAATATGATTTATAATCATCTATAAAATCCCCTAAAACACAGAGCATGTACAGACAGGCTGCAGCAACTTCTCTTTTTCTCATAACAGCAATTCTCTTGCAATTAAAATTGTGTTTCATGCACATCATTCAGCATGACAATATTAGAATAACTCGACATTTGAGATGCAATATGGGTAAATGTATTATTATTAGGATTAGATTATTATTATCAAGTGATTAAAATGTGAATTTAACATTTACAAAAATTTGAAATGCGCATGCACACATGCAAAAGTCTTCTTTAGTCTAATCTGCAGTCGAATTGCTTTAGTTGAATAAGCACAAAATCAACTAACAAGCGTTCTGCTTCAGTTTTGTTAACAAAAGTCCTCTCCTTTCAGAGGAGCTGAGCTTTGGGTCATTAAATAAGCAGCTTCATATCTGTGATGTGGGTGAATGTAGGTGGGGTCATATTTCACTCTCTAACAATGGCTGACTAACAGCCAGGGTCAGAGCAGCACGCTGGGCACTGCCCACGCTTCCCTTCCACTTCACAATAAGTCTGATTACTGTTGAAGAGAGGAAAATGATTCAGCTCTGCAGCACTAAATGTGTCAGAGGGACCAGCAGTTCCCCTGAATCAGCAAGGGCCCCTCTGATGTCGTAAGCTACATGACAATCAACATCCTCTCCTCAAGGGGGTCGAGGAAATAAAAGAAACATGTTACAATACAGCAGCCCTGAATTAAACACAAATGTTGTGGTGAACATCATGATGTCCAACATGTTTATTTTTGAGGCTTCAGTTTCTATTATCTGTCCTCTTTGAAACCCTGTAAGCCACCTAATGTCCCCTTTAAAAATACCTGTTTTTACACCTCTATTACAGCTTCAAATTGGTGTTGTTGCATCAGTGGCAGAGTCTGCAAAAGACTGAACTGTGGCAAACAGAATACTCTCAGGAATTGCAATCACAACAAATGCAAAACTCAGGGAAAACTGCATTGGTAAAGACAACAGGTGGTCACAAGTTCATCCTCATCAACACTGACTAGAAGGCGCTTAATAAGATGTTTCATTAACACTAATGTACAGCCTCAAAAATGAAGACTGAGTTACAAAAACACTTCAACTAAAGAAGGACAGCTTCCACTAAAACAAAACATTGTTAGATTCACGTTGGTATTTACTGTAGCTTTGTTGCATTGTAATATGCTTCTCCTGTTATTTTGTTCACCTTGTGATGACAAGGTCTTGAGCCATACAATTCCTGCTAATTCCAAAAATGTCAACTGATGTCACTTTCATAGGTTTACAGGTCTATGTTATGTTAATATCTGCACAGCACCAAATAAAACCCTGACAGCACCTGGTCTCCATGACTCCTCGTCAGGAGTGGAGTTTAGTATAGTGTGTGTGGTTTTAACACAGTCAGCTGAGGATGGAGCTTGTGTGCCCATGTGAGTCTCATTACAGTCCAAGACTAAGTGTAGGAATTCTGGATAATTGGCGGTGAGCTGGCTGCTAAGTGGTCTCTCCCTCACGCTAGTGCACGCCACAGCCATGCTACAAACACAAACAACGCAGATGATTTAACACACCCACTGCTGTCAACCACAACATCCCCTTTCACAAAACAAATGCTGAAGCTGCCAAGACCCTGGTTATAATCCTTCTAATGTAACACTGAAACACATCACTACAGCTCTATTGGCAACACTGTAGTTGACTTTCTGACCTCTGAAGAGGAGGTCAATTAAGAGTCACTGATCCATGCAACTTACTTCAGCTGGGCTGCATGGCACCACTAAAAATGTTTGTGACTATAACATCCTCAGGTGCGGTGTTTGGCCAGGTATTCTGTACAACCTAGACTTTTCAACTGAAAATGCTAAATATTGCAGTTTTGGTATTTTTCTAGCACAGCTGACAGTTCCCAAATAAAGAGACCTGCTCAGAAGAGTAGGCCAGACTCTTGAGCTACATCACAGCAAGTATGTACCTTTGAACACAGAAAAAGCTGTCAAAAACTTTGATTTCATCAGAATAAAGTATAAGCTAAAGGAGGCAGATGCTGCAGATGAACATCTAAAATCTCAAGGTGTTCAGACCTGCTTCAAAACTCAAACATAACCTGTGACATCCCACTAATTTCACCTACAACCTGACAAAAAAAATACATACATTTTCAGTCATCAGGTTCTCTGATACTTACATAAACTCTCCACTGCGCTCAATTAGTGACAGTAGTCTGGGCTCCTTCTGGCCAGCCCTCAGCTCCTGAGCTCTTACAGTGTGAGCATCACAATCAAGGAATTATTTTGACTGAGAATGAGAAATGAGCTTGGACATAACAAGCACGGAGTTGTTATTGTCAATTAACCGCAGACAGGACCTCACTTTAATTTTAAGCAAGTTAGTATGCGTGTGGTTAGTGAGGATCAGTAGTGATGATCTCTGTTAGAAGAAGCCATGCTTGTTAGGAGGCAAATTAATTTGGCAAATGACAAGTCATACGGCACTGAAAAAATAGAAAAAGCAGGTCAGTGGCTGAGTTGGTTAATGGCTAACATTATTCTGTTCAAGAACGAGAGGGTTTAATTAGTTAGATGAGACTGGTCGTGTTGGTATGGTTAGCAGTGTACTGAATAAAAAAGTCAACTGTAACGTTAGCGATAAAAGAACCAGGTAAATAAACTCAACAGCTAAGCTAGCTACTAAAATACAGTTACAAGTTAGCCGACTTGCTAACGTTAACTGACGTTAGCTAGCTACCTGACAGAACGATTCAGTAAAGCTAATGTTAGCCAACGAGCTACAGCAAACTGGAAAAAAACATAAACTAAAGAGGTTAACTTAATTCAAAAAGGATATTGCCAAGCACTCCTCTTCGCATATCCCCAAAGAGGACTCCATTCTTACCGATAAAGAATAAATAGAGATTTTATCATTGGCTAGCGACTTTGTGTAGGTTCAGTCCAGACACGGACAGAGAAAGTTAAATCCCCACCCGGTGCGGCGGCGGTGGCAGCGGCGGCCTTCCGGGTGACAGCTGGTTTGTAGCTAATGCTAACCGCTTGTTAGCTTGTTAGCCAGATGTTGTTGTTGCTGCTGGATGAGGTCATAAACGTTCAACAGAGCCGAAAAGTCAAAGTATCCCAGTTAGTGTGCGACATTCTGTTAAAACCCTTGAAATATCCGGCATTTCTTCTGTTCAGGGAACAGGCTTGTCGGACTACATAGCTGGCAGTTTGTGGCAGAGTTAGCTAGTTACACTACAGCGGAGAGACTTTGCTATGGACTCCCTCCTCCTTCTTCTGTCCCTCTCCCCGCTTAGTTATTCGTCGATTCGGCTTCATCATCTTGTTTTTTATCGGCGGTTGGCAACAAGTATGAAGCCCATAACGCCACCTTCTGCCGCGGAGTGTGGACTGAATGCAGCTTTCTCAGCCTTGACAATAACATCAAAGAAAATCTGCAACATCATGAAGTAAATTCATAATTATTTTCATATCAAGCTCACACTCAAGGGAGTGTCATGCTCATCACATGTGTGCTGAGTTTGGGATTACCTACCACCCAATGATACATCTCTCAGCAGAGCTTGTTTTACCAATGAATTAAGGTCACATTTTTTTATTTTCTCTTAGACATACAGTACATATGACAGGTTCACCCTGAATTGAATCCCCTGTGGTTCACTGTACATTAGTTCTTTAACTTTTCAAGTACAATTTGTGAAACATTGAACAGAAGCATCACTGTAAACAGACCACAATTCTCACTAACACAGTCTTTATCATCTAGAATGACTTGCTTTGTAATGTACCACACTGGTTTCAACATTTTTACATGACATGACCCAAAACAAACGTAGGCAGATAATTAGCTAAATTAACTGAGGCTGAATCTGTGGCCTCACTGTTATTTTATAGAATATGTTGCGTTTAAAATTTATTTGAAATGCAAATACTCTGATGTTAATCTTAATAATGATTGTAATTAACCTAGGACAGATACGTAGCAAGATTTCATGTATTACACTCTTTATTGTTTATAGCCCAGTGGCGGGAAGTAAATTTCCTCAAGTAATGTGCTTACAAATTAAAGGTACTTTACTTGAGTATTTCCATTTTTTGCAACTTTATACTTCTACTCCACTACATCTCAGAGACAGATATTGTACTTATTACTACCACTACATTTGTCTGACAGCTTTAGTTACTTTACAACTTTTCATGACCTTCCTGTCTCCTACTTCTTAAGTTAAACTGCTATAACTATTTGAAAACACCTTGGATTAGCTGAAAACAGCTGGGGGGGTTTTGACTTTTTTGAAATATATGGTTCTCATAGGACAGTGACACGACAAACATATGATATAGAAGATGATGCATTGCTGTAGATTAAACTACCTAACAGTATATAAAGTAGTTAGAATTACCACAACTTGAAACATCCACAGCAGTAAAATGAAACATACACATTAATGCAGCAGTAATATTAATCCAGAAACATCATATATAATAATAAAACAGTGACAGGGACCATTGTACTGCAGAATGAGTACTTTTGATACTTTAAGTACATTTTGTTGATAATACTTACATACTTTTACTTAGGTAAGGTTTAAAACCTTTCTGTCTACTGCCTTTCCCGAGGCCATTTAAAGATAATACATTTTTAGGCTTTTGCACTTAAATCTTTTAAATCTACTGTATTTCTACTATTATCTTTAAATTGTTGTTCTTAAATCGTATTTAGTTTTTCTTTCGTAAATTGTCTTATTTCCTGTCTTATTTGTTTCATATGTTCATGCCTGTCTATGCTTTATGTAAAGCACTTTGGGTATGAAATGTATTATACAGATAAACTTACTTTGCCTTGTAGTGGAGTATTTTTACAGTGTGGTATTGCTACTTAGGATCTAAATACTTCTTCCACCACTATTAGAGTCACTTGGCCATTAAAGACAATACATGGTTAAGGAGGAGCAGTTAAATTATTTTAAAAGTAAAATAAATGTCTGTGTGTAATGTCAGTCCTCTACTTAAACTTCAGAGCAGAAGGATGCTTTAGCAGTAACTTAACTCATACATGTGACTTCTCTCAATTGTTGTAGGTTTTAATCTTGTGAATGGCATATGGGCTGGAGTCTCGATGTGGCCAGATGTCTCCATTGGGCAGATCTCTCGTCTGTTCCACCTCACGTTCGACCATCTCTACCGTCAAAGTGGAAGGACTGAAGATGTCTGTTGTGCGGTAGGATTGTGTGAGGCGGCGGAAGGACGACGTGTCTGAGATGTCATCGTCAAACAGGTCCTCCATGAGCTCCTTGCGCTGTCTGCGAGATGCTTTCAGCTCATCGTTCAGCTCAGAAACCAGATCTTTAACATCCCTCACTATTGTGGAGCGCAGGCCAAACAGGCAGAGCAGGAAAACCAGACCAGCACAGATGCCGGAGACAAAGTACAGAGCCACTCGCTCTGGGAGACCTGGAAGAGAGGCATGCAGTGAGATCAAACTGAAGTCAAAATGTGCTGGCATAAGACACAGTTGTCCATCCTGTCCAACATCCTGACCTTCTGCACCAAATTATCTCTTAAAGGACTATAATGGTGTATATAATTTACTACAAATTTCTTACACTTTGCATTACTGTTGACAATTTACCAAAAGATGGCCTAAGTTTTTACATTGTTTAATGTGCTTTTAACTTCCCAAGAAACCACTGACTCCATTTCCTGTCAGTGCTATATGAAAATACACCTGCAGAGGCTTTAAACTCAATCAAAATAGGCACTTGATCACTGGGAACATTAAGTTGTCTTTAATGTCTTTATTTTATTTTTTTTTACATTTTACTTTATTTTTGCCTGGTAATGTAGTTAAAACCACAGATTTTATTGAAAAGTCCTTTTTCGGCAGTTTAATTGTGTGCATATGGAAACATTCAACAATCAAAAGATTTCAACAATCAAAAGTTAGTTCTGGATTACAAAAATCTGTAAATTTCACATGAATTTTGTCCATAAGTGTCCATATTGGCTGTCGGTTCTCTTAACATGGATGTTTGAATTTTCAGCCATCAAATGAACACACCATCCAGGGGGGAAAAAGAAATCCAAGCTTTCAGCTGTATTACCACTATATGATAATGTGGTGTTGACAAAACATTTGAAGACAATTAAATGTTTACTGATTGATTACCTGATTATCTTAAGCAGCTTTCACAAGGGCAAGTTGATTTTAATACACTGTAATAAACTGTAAAGTGAACGAATGGCTGACTGAAATTAAGAAAAAAATATGCATTACTATAAAAAACTATGATATTCTTTGGAAAATGTCAGCAGTAGTGCAACATTTTTATGCAAATTATGTATTACTTCATAGAGAAATGAGGGGAGCAGTTCAATGCAGAAAACATTTTTTTAATGTGCTCAGTTTGTGCAGAAAGTGAAAATCCTATTGTCAATCAATAAGATGTAAATGTGGTGTGACTGAGCATATGAAAATAACATTTTTTATTTTGTTTTATTGAAAGACTCCCCTCAGTTTTTCATTTTTAAAACATGCAAAACCCCCTGTATGGCCCTTTAAATATGATCTACAACAATGATAAGACATGTACATGCAACCCTAGCCTGAGGTCTACAGGCATCAGTGCACATACCCAATATTTTTTCAATGATCTCCAGAGAGTTGGTTAAGAGCACGTTTTGAGGCCTGTAGGTGGGGCCAGTGTACCATCCACCTGCAGGTGAAGAGGGGTCTGGGCTCAGACGCCAGTCAAAGTCTGCTGCATGCAACAAAAACCTGAGAAGTTTCAGTCTCACTCTCACCATGTGTGTAGTCTGAGATCATGAAAGGATCTGTCGACCCTCGACCCACATCTTCCAGAAGATACCGAGGCACTGAAGGGAAAATTAGAGTTGGGGTTTTTTTTTTAACATCATGCAGCAAACTATGTCAGTCACAAGCAGAAACATCCGGTTCGTCACGTACCACAAGTGAAGGACACTCGCAGGTGTTTCCTGGTGCCGGGGAAGCAGGGGTCCCCGAAGGTTTGAGTATCGGCCAGTAATGAGCAGTTCGCTCTGCTGTGACATCTGCGTGACACCTTCCTCAGAGCCGAAGGTGACAAGCACTCTGGAATAAATCAAGTTTAGTAAATGTAATCAGTTTAATATTGTACCATTATGCTCTGGTCTCAAATATCAGCTGTGATTAGCAACAATAAAGTTGTGATTGAACAGTCTTACTGAAGATGCACCACTGAATGGATCGTTTCTGTGCATAATTCAATTAATGTTTTATTAATGTGTACTTATAGATGAACACCAATTATTCTCCATTGTGTCTATAGAACTGCTATTTGTTCCAACTTGATGACAGTTAAGCGCCCTGTTTCAGACCCATGTCAGTATGCGATCCAGGTTCCTGAGGACAGTAAGGACTGCCATGCAGCAGGTGTCCAAATGTTGCGGAGTAGATGGCGAGGACGGTCTCATTTTTACACATCAGCCTCAGACGCTCATTTTCACACACCAGCCTTGTGCGGTGGTGCTCTGAAAAACAGATACACATAATTACAGAAAGGAGTATTTTGATGAACATCTAGTAAAGAAACTTTAACAATCACCCACACTTTCAACTGCATTAACCTGCAATGAAAATGTTGCTGTAACAAAAACAAAAGTAGAGATGATGTTAACTGTGATGGATCACCTATATCTCAATTGGGTTTCAAGTTACTACAAGTTGATTTTCATACAGAAATGATCAGAAAACAGTAGCTGCCCGGAAGGTAGAAAAAGATGCATTCAATAAAACGATGGCAATAGTGGTTCTCACCAAAACAAAAACAACCCGAGGTCTTTTCCAGAGCTTTCAACCATATAAACACTTCCCCTCATTAGCAGATGGAGTTTGTTTTCAGTTTTCATGAAGATACATTTGTTGACAAGTTTAACTTCGACGAGAAGTCCCAAAAGTGCGATGGATGAAATCACAACAGCTACTGAGAGCACGTATCAACAGATGCAACAGATCTCCATGACAACTGAGCAAACGTCATCCTCTGATGAAGACCGTCTGATATGGTTGAAAGCTCTGAAAAAAGCTTGTAAAATGACCTTGAGTTGGGATTGTTTTGTTAAAGTACTATTTCAGGTCAACAATGAACTTCCATGCTTCACTAATCCTTTGGAAAATGGTGGACATTAATATAAAGTACATGCAGTGATAGGTGTAAAGATGCAAAACACACGATTTGGGTTTCTTACTATCAGTTTAGCAACGTAAGTAAAAGACAATCAGCTGATTCAAATGTTGGCACCCTGACTACTGTTCTAGTCATATAGTTGTCTATATAATAAGTATTGGACCTTAACGACATGCAGTACCTGGTCTGCACTTGTAGGCGACTAGAAGGTACTTGCTGGTGAGAGGACAGGGGTCCTGCCCAAACACTGGACTGAAGACGGGGATGTGACAGGACCGGCGATCCTGACACTCTGACAGCACTTTCTGCAATAAGAAAAAACACGTTGACTACTGTAATCTTCTGAGTGAGTCATGAAAGCATTCGAGGAAGGCTTTACTAAAAGTTTGTGGCTTTATATACCTCAATGGCAACCGGGGAAGTGCATTCTTTATCCTCCTCCACAGTTATGTTTGTGTTTGCAGAGGGACACAAATGCTGATTAGGAACACGACGTCCGTAGAAAGCTGAGAGGACGGTCACAGACGTCCTGGAGGGACACTCGATGATGAGCATGTCTCCTTCACAGGCATGAGCCGTGTGGTTCTTCAGGATGGTGTGAAGGTATCCTAGAAAAGAACACAAGGTGATGCTAATTTCACTTTTATGCATCTGCAGATTGTGGCAGATCGCTTTTAAGTCAGTTAGCATATACAGGTGGGAAAAAAGAACAGTGCAGCAAATCAGCAGGCACGAAAACATACACAACAGTGTGATGATATCTAATCTCAAACAGTGTTTTAATGTGTCTTTCATCTCATTTGAATATATAGATAAGTAACTCCTCTTTTACTTACGTCAGTAATAAACAAGAGTTTCAGATTTGATTTATTGCTAACAAGTCAATTATTTACCCTTGTTAACAAAGCAGAGATGACTGGTTGACGCAGTTATTATTACAAAATAATATATAATTTAGCAGCCCTTCATTGTCTATAATTGGCAAGTCAATAGTGTGACTAGTGTGATGCTTTTTTTAGTCCTTTTTAGCAGCTCAGCCCTGGTTGTCAACTGGGTGGTGTCCCAGTCGCTGGGTGTAGCTCTCCAGGACAATATTTGGACCATATGACCACTCATACAAACATACAAGGCAACAACAGAACATGGACACTGAAGTGAAGTCTCCCCTCCCATGTGTGCTTCCCCTGTTTGTGTGTGTGTGTGTGTGTGTGTGTGTGCGCAGTTTGAAGCTTCAGGGAGCAAATGAGAGGCAGTACCAGGCACTCGCTCACAATGAACTATTATAAGCCCCTCTGAGCATGCAGTCGCACAACAAAATGGAAATCGCTGCTGAGGTCAGATAGAGAGGTACACAGCTCACAATAGAGGTGTCTGAGTCAAAAGCTACCGTTGGCTTTATCATTGTTAGCAAAACATCATCCATCACATTGTATTGCCAGGAATCAGAACAACTCAACTTTTTTAGGAGTAACTAGTCCTACTCTGTGTGAAGATCTTAGTTCAGGACCCTGATTCTGGTCTTTCAGCATGAGCTGGACCAGCTGTTTGAAAAGCAGGATGTGCAGAAAAAAAAATGGGATGCTTAATGTGTCTCTGAAGCTTAAAAAATAACTGGTCAGCATTTTGACTTTCTCCTGAGAAAGGCAAATATTGATGTAAAAAACGAGGCACTTACTGGAGAAATCAGGAGTCGAAGGTGCTGCTTGTGTCTTCAGAGCCAAAAGAAGAGGTAGAAAGAGGCAGAAGAACTCCATGGCGCTGTCATTGTGCATATCCTGCACAACAGACCCCGAGGTTTGTTGTAATGAGTTGTTGTGCGATTGACTCACTGGGAGAGAGCGGTCAGTAGGTCAATGTGGCCATTGTGTTTACAAGAAACTGCCACCCCCCCTTCAGCAATAAAAAACATCACAGTTGATTGCGTTGAACAGAGCGGACAACTGAGCTCCAGTGTTGCTTTGGATGAGCTTGGGAGGATGTCGCATGTGTGGATGCATGTACATTTAGAAAATGAAAGAATCAAACTAAAAGGCACATACTGCAAAAGCCTCTGATGTGACTCCTCTTTCGATTAGTTGTTGCAGCTTGGGGCTTAAGTACAAGGACGACGTTGTTTCATATTGTGAGTTTTATGAATAGTTTACCATTTTGAGAAATGCACTCATTTGCTTTATTTCACATAGTTAGATGATCAGTACCACTTGCATGTCTGTGTGTTAAGTACAGAGCTCAGGAGCTACAGCCGGAATGCTAGCTTAGCATAAAGACTCAAAGCAGGGGGAAACAGTTCTCAAAAATATGCCTACCAACAACTTTAAGGCTCACTTATTAACATGTTGCATCTCATTTGTTTGATCCATGCACAAAGAGAAATGTAAAAATGACAATAGGCTTTTTTCATGTCCCAGTAGGAAAAGCACAGGTGTAAATATCTGCTGAGGAAAAGCCTTTTTGCAGTTTTAGGGGGGTTGTAAAGTGACAGGAAGTCAGAGACAACAGGTCAATCATCCACCTTGCACTTCTGTGAAATGTCACTAGCTACAGTGCGGATTGCCAGATACGGCCTGTGAGCAGAGGTTTTAGTATATGTCTCAGGTACGCTGGCACCACACCTGGCAACTTCACTGTGGCGACAAATCACCAGGAAGTCACTGCGCTCGGCCGTTGTTCACTAAGAAATACTAACAACGCATAAATTGCCCCAAAATGTTATGTGTCTATGGTTGTTGTTGTTGTTGTTTTCTCTATAGAAATGTCAAAAGACAGTCTCATTGAATTCATTATAGATCCTGTAGAGGCTCACTGGCATGTTATTATTTTGTTTACAGGATAACATCTTTAACATCATGACCTTACGTGTGTGTGTGTGTGTGTGTGTGTGTGTGTGTGTGTGTGTGTGTGTGTGTGTGTAATTGCAAAATCAAGACTCATTCTCTTGGACTGGGTTGTCAACATTGAGGGTCCTGTTTATGGAGATAAGGCGCTGGTTTCCAGGAGGTCACTTCCAGCTGCTGTGTGTGTCCAGTGGAGATATGTGTATCTCTCTCCATGAGATGGGGCTTTCCTATCTTTTTGTCTGTGGAGGAGGAAGTGAACGGCCACTGGCGAATTAAACGCGTTTCCACTGTTGCCAGTCTTTTCCAGGAATACTCAGGAAACCCTTTCTGTTGAACGTCCTCTCTGCGTAGCCAGAATGAGTTAGTTTCAGTTTACATTAAAGCTTGTGATTTTAACCTCAATTTCCCTTTTACACATCCTTTCTTTCCCAACCGTGTGTGACGGCTGTTGTCATATCAACCAAACACAAGCATGAAATACGTATGGAGTCATTCACCAGTGCTGAGGACATTATCAGTAATTGCAGCCACTTGTGATGGTGAACTAAAATGAATATGTGACTGGCACTCCAGCCATTTATCACACAAGCTCCAATAAACACTCCTCCCATGAGCAGCGGAGTGGACGTAATAATGGTGGCTGATAATTTCAAAGGAGAAGCCCACGTTTTAATCATGTGTGTGAGTAAGAGTGACACTCCCACCTTATACTCCAGTAATATTCCATTCACTCCCATAGGAAGTGTCAGTAAAGTGACTAATAATTCCTTAAAACTACTCTGTCTCGGAAGAGGGGTTGCAACAAATCACAGGCCGAAACCTCCCTGACTTTTTAGACATTTAAAACGAAAGAGGAGGATGCTTTTTTTTTTACAACTTTCTTTTCGTTACATTGTTTTTCATCAAATTTCCAGGATTTGTTTGGAATTTCAATGTGATGGGTTTGTTTTAAATGGCACAGAGCCATATGAAACAAATTACATGGTACAGTGCCCGTTATCTTCTCCTTGTGACGCGTTGCATAACCCTGCCCATGTAGTTCATCTTATTTCTTTAGGGAAGTGGGCATGGGGACTTTATCATAGAATTCCCCTTCCCCTATTTACTGTAAGTGATACCATGTTATAAGAAACTACTACTGAACTGAGCCCTCAGCCCCAGAGGACATGTGGTCACGTTCATTAATGTATTTACCAAGACAGCTTTGCTCATCATTACTAATTACCACTTACAAAAAGTATAGTATTCAGTGGGGGGGTGGGGGGGGGGGGTATCAAATGCCTTGAACTGTAAAGCACAAAGAATTTTTTAATACTAACTTTCTTCACACCTCAACTAATCCAAAACACATCACCAATCGAAAGTAACTTTTTTTCTCCTTCCTTTTTACACCAAAACACTGTGGGGATTCCCCACTACCATGATGACTTACTCAAAACACTTTGTTTGAAAAAACAAACCCCAACTTAACTTGACCTCCTCTCGGTTCAGCAGAGTAAAAAACATTATACAATTAGCCAAATATACACTGTACTTAGTGGTGGTAGGAATATTCACAGATTTTACATAAGAAAGTTGCAATACCACAATGTAAAACTACTCCATTACAAGTAGAAGTCCTGCATTTAAACTTTTACTAGGGTGAAAATATTTACTGAATATATTCTATAGTACTTGAGTACTACTGGCATTTTAAGAAGACATTAGGTGGATTTTCGTATGTTAAAAAGCACTGAAGCAAATCATTATTTTAACGTTTTTATTTCATCATTGTAGCAAAAATATACTCATTAATCACCATTAAATTACAAAACACACACCAAAATAAATCAGCATGACTTCTAAACTGTATGTTTAGGTATTTCGTACATTCCTCTGGCCAAAGCAGACATATTATACATGATTTATTCAACCAGGAGTGAGACTTTGTGCCTTCAAATTAGATGAGGTGTCTGTG
This sequence comes from Enoplosus armatus, assembly GCF_043641665.1. Taxonomy (NCBI): domain Eukaryota; kingdom Metazoa; phylum Chordata; class Actinopteri; order Centrarchiformes; family Enoplosidae; genus Enoplosus; species Enoplosus armatus. The sequence continues at coordinate 15,951,140 of NC_092189.1, forward strand.
CTGTTTCCCAGTGTCCCTCAATACACAGTGAGTACTTTGCAGTAAGTGCAGCCTTCCTGTGAAAAGTGCTCCTAGTCTATTATTCTTTCCATATCTAAATGTTTTGGAATGTGAGTGGCCCAAATTAATTGTCTGAATTTGTGTGAGTCACATGGTGTTATCATCCAATGTATTGCAATATGCAGAGGATCCTATTTTAAGCTCTCTCCTCATAGAGTTTGGCTCTGGGTATATAAGAGTGTGTACCCCGCCCATCTCTCCAGATCCTCCCTCTCCCCTGACTTGTAAAGTATGTTCAGAGCGATAGCCTCCAAGGAGCCCTCAGACAAAACACAACCGGCCGAGAGGTGCTGCACTTTCTCCTGACGTCCACGACCTCGAAGACACTTGAAACCAGAGCTGCTCTTGTTCAAGGGCACTTTTATCAGCTTCCTCTCTTCATCTCTGTGGATATTTGGGGTGCAAATAACCACTGACTTAAGGAGGAGATTTGGGGAGCAAGAACTTGGAATTTAAAAAAAAGTAAATTAAACTTTATTTGAGTCAACATGGCACTTCGGCAGAACTCCGACAAGGATCCAAGCATCGAGTTGTTCATTAAGGTCAGTCATTTCTTTTCAGTTTCACTGATTACTTGACTGCAACATGTGAGGAAAAGCCACCTGAATTCACTGTCAAAAGAATGTGCTGTGTATAATCCGACTCCACAATTTGTCTGTTTTATATTTAGAGGAAAGGATACAGGAAAACAAAGGAGTCACACTAGGATTTGCTGCTCACTTATCAGTACTGTAAAAGGGCAGAGATCCACAGTGTGTTGCTGTATGAGCGGCGTCAATCAGAGGACAACTCTCATTTTGATGGGTGCCATTTACAGATACCGTGTGCTCCAGATGCTGAAGTGTTTGTATCCCAGCTGAGGGTCACAGCACATTTTTATCAGTGAACTCTGGCCACAGACAGACAGTCCACCTTATCATCGCACACCCAGGAGGAGCGGGGAGCATGCAGGGTGACTGGCCCCAAGCATGAACCAGGCACACCCACTTTACTTACGCACACATTCAGATATAGTCCTCTACATCAAGAAGTCACATAAACAACTAATTTATCACCTCACGTTGTTGCCTAATGCCCAAACATTAAAATACATCATGATCCTTTCATTCTCCTACACCTGTATACAAATGTGTTTTTGTTAAAGGCATCTGTTAAGAGACACAGTGTCTGCTGATATATAAAACAAGGTCAAATGAAGCTTTAAAAAACAATACATTATGTCTCTCTGTAAATTAAACATTCAACATTCAGTCACTTAAAGGAATAGTTTGAGATTTTTGGAAATATGCTCATTTGCTTTTTGTTGCTGAGATTTAGATGAGAATATCGATACCACTCTCAGACTACAGCCCGCAGATGGTAAGCTTAGCTTAGCATAAAGACTGGAAACAAGGGGAAACAGCTAGCCTAGCTCTATCCAAAGCTATAAAAATTATCTACCAGCACCTCTAAAGCTCATTAATTAACCTGTTATATCTTGTTTGTTTAATCTGTACAAAAATTTGTGTAAAAAGTCATATGTTTACAGGGAGTTATGTGCATGGAGAAGAAATTCAAGAAATAGTCTGGGACATAAACCCACATAAAACAGCAAATTATTGTTTTTACACTTACATTTTTTAATAATTAAATTAATTAAACAAACAATATCTAGAGGTGCTGGCAGATTTTGTTACCTTTGGACTGAACCAGACCGTACAGATGAGAGTGCAGAGCAAATGTTAGCGTCTGTTGTTTTCCACTACAACACAATGCCTGTTTTTCTCCTCCATGGAGGAAACTGCCATTAAATATGTCAGACACGCCTTTCACTTGCAAGATCACTTGTTTATCAGCAGAAAGGAAAATAAGAGATATTGTGACTGCTCCACCAGTTTTTTGTTTTTTTTGTGGCTCATTTGGTCATAAAAGTAAAATTGTGTTAATTTCTCTGTTTTTCAGGCTGGACATGATGGTGAAAACGTGGGGAACTGCCCCTTCTGCCAAAGGCTCTTTATGGTTTTGTGGCTGAAAGGAGTCAAGTTTACAGTGACCACTGTGGACATGAGGAAGTAAGCACCCCCTCCTCTGGCACAAACACTTCCTGAGCATCTGGTCTCAGGGACTTTCACACAGAGATCTATTAAGAGAGTTTCATTCCGTAATCCAAACCATTTCTCACTTATCAATAGGTGTGTTGCTCCCTCTGTCAAACAGAGGTCGGAGGGAGGGGCCCGCGCAAAGTGTACAAAGAGCTCTGTGTCGCTTTCAAACAAACACCTTCTTTAATTGAGGCTTTATTGTGTGAATTTCTCAGGGTCATTACCGGTGAGCAAATAAGATCAGGATGCTGATAATTGAGTGATTCAGACTGCACACACACACACTCACTACAGGCCTCTTAAACAGCCGACCGCTCCCAGCGCCGTGTGTTTTTATAGCTAAACAAACAGCCTGTTGAAATCATTAATCCAATGTGCCACATTTGATCCTGACATTTTGACGTGCTCGATAACAGTCTGATTGAATGAATACTTCTATAACCAACTCAGATTTCTCCCCCTCCCCGCCCTTCTTCCTCTCCATCTTTCTACGTCCTCTCCAGGAAGCCAGCTGAGCTCAAAGACCTGGCCCCCGGGACCAACCCCCCTTTCCTCCTCTACAACGGCACCCTCAAAACAGACTTCATCAAAATCGAGGAGTTCCTTGAGCAAACACTGGCTCCTCCCAGGTATTGTTGTCGCTTGATCATTAAACAAATATCAATGAAGTGCGAGTTTCATTCTCATCAAACAAAGGTTACTCCCAGGCTTCTCCTCTCTTCTCTCCCCCACAGGTATCCTCATCTCAGCCCACTAAACAAAGAGTCCTTTGACGTGGGTGCCGACATTTTTGCAAAGTTCTCTGCTTTCATCAAGAACAGTCCAAATAACGCCTGTAAGTTGGGGCTGTTGTAATTCATTAAACATGTGACAGCTCATAATGTTTTCACTTATTCTCACCTACATGGATGTGAGATAAACTGTTTAGGAAATGGATAGTAAAATATATTCTTAATGTGTCATCACAGGATTACAACATTGTACTTTCTTACTGCACTACATTTATTTGAAAGCTATAGTTAATAGTTATTACTCAGATTAAGAATGTGTCTACAAAATATATGATCAGCCTCCAAAATATAATGTAATATTATAATAGAAACACTCTGCATAATGAGTACTTTTATTTTGCTATTAAAACAGTTACATTGAAACAGCTTAAATTTACTTTTACTGTCACTTTTTCTTTTACTTAAATAAAGGATCTGAATACTTATTCCACCACTGATCAAAAGTAATAGTATTATATTTGTGATACTTTGATGTGTACGCAGCATTTTATTTTGTAGCTGGCTGATTTACACTCATAGTCTGTTTGGTTACATAAAACGGAAGCACTGCGTACCTGTAGTTACATTACACCACCTTACACAATATATCTCTGTGTTTCTGACTATCCAGTCCACGAGAAAAACCTGCTGCGGGAGTTCAAGCGCCTGGATGACTACCTGAACTCCCCCCTCCCAGAGGAGATTGACCACAACTCCCGGGAAACCATCTCTGTCTCCAAGAGGAAGTTCCTGGATGGCGACCGCCTCACTTTAGCTGACTGCAACCTGCTGCCCAAACTGCACGTTATCAGGGTGAGACAGTGCATCATCATTTTAGGGTATTCTCTGGTAATGTGCTTGTAGAGTAAATCTTAGCACGATGAGTCTTCATCTGGACAGAAGTGCTTGGCTGTTAGATGTGTGGAGGCCGTGGTAGAAAGTAACTAAGTACATGCATCTCATCCACTTAAGTACAATTTAAGGTACTTGATACTTATTTGTCTTATTTGAGTATTACCATTTTATGCTTATTTAAACTTTGTGCCATTTCAGAGGGAAATATACTTTTTTATTCCACTACATTTATTTGACCGCTGTAATTACTCGTTTCATATTAAGATTTTACATTAAAAAAACATATGATAAGCCTTTAACGCATTATTAAAGGTTAAACCAGTGGTTCTCAACAATAAACAATATCTGGTTGGGGCCCCTTGTCACGTTTTAAAATTCTCCAATATTTCACAAAAAAGGCAAAACATTTGAGAAAAGTCCCAAAAAAATAATACAAATTTGTGTATCTGAACTTTGTTTTATTTCCAACACCATTAATCATCACATGACCCCTCAGATTTATCTTGTGACCTCTGGAGGGGCCCATAACATCGTGCTTAACAGTATGCGTTTTACTTGTAACTTGTAACAGAGTATTTCTACGTTGTTGTATTGGTACTTTTACTTAACTAAATGATCTGAGAACTTCCTTTTCCTATGATCTTTATGTACCTGGTGCACTTTTTGTCTCTCAAAATGCTTAATCTCCCTTTCCATTTATTTCAGGTTGCTGCCAAGAAGTACTGCGACTTTGACATCCCCGCCCAGTTTACAGGCGTGTGGCGATACCTTCAAACTGCCTACGAGAGAGAGGAGTTCAAACAGACGTGTCCAGCCGACATCGAGATTGAGAAGGCTTACTTTCTCGTGGCCAACAAGAGGAAATAAACCTTTGAGTCTCTGAAATGAATGCCCTGTTTTCACCAAGTGTAGCCATGCATGTAAAGATGGTGACCTTTAATAATAAACTGTGGCAATGAATCAGACACTATTCCACCTTAAAAACCTTGACCTGTTGTTGCAGTAAGACTTTGGGACATGTTTTATTGGTTGTATGTATTGACTATTTATTGATAGTCACTCACAGACAAATGGTGTCTTTATGCCACATTGAAAAGGCCAAATGTGCAATTGACTGTTGATGTAATTTAGCAGAGTTTTTGTTTATAGTGTAAATAAAGATATTTTTCCATGATTGCTATGATCAAAACACCCTCATTAAAATATATGTGATTGTGTTAGTGTGTGCAGAAACCTTCTCAAACAGTTCATTTTCACGCAAAACATGAAATACACTTCTGTATCTTATCCTGGATGACTACAGTTGTCTCACTGTCACACAAATAAAAGATATTAAATCCATTTGTCAAACTCCTGATTTGTGTGTGTGTGCATGTGCGTGCTGACTCCATTGTGGAAAATAATAAACCCCCTATTCTACCGCCCTTCTTTAGGTCTCATACAGTAAATATTATAAACATTTAAAAACCTTGAAATATCTCAACCAAACGCAGGTCACATAAATGGCATTTCTGATATTGAAGTTTATTTTCAGCCACAAAAAAAGACAATTTTACAGCTTCAAAAATATATTTTCTGTTGATCCAGTTTGGACTATGAATAAACTGTTTGGTGGGAAAGAAAAATGCCAATGGAGAGTGAAGGCGTTTCCAACCAGGCCGTGATGAAATCACACCGAACATCCTGCTGGCTCTAGTTGGTGACACAGTATTTCCAGAAACATGCTGTCAAGACGTCAGGGAGAAAATGAGGAACAAAGCTGAAGACAAGTGAAGTGAAACACTTTGCACACATTTTAATTTATTACACATGCTATTTATTTTAATATTTACCCAATATTGTCAATCTGTTTCTCCATATTGTTTACTAGTGGTACCTCGGTATATATTGCGCATACACAACATCTATTGCATGTGTGTCCATCCTGGAAGAGTAATCCCTCCTCTGTTGCTCTTCATGAAGTTTCTCCCTTTTATAATTCCTCATATCTGCTTACAACCATGTTACAGTGTGTTATAAACCATTTATTAAATGTTTATATATGTTAATAAATGCTAAATCGAAGGACTCCATTTATCACAAGCCTTAGTCAAACATCTGATTATGTCATTGCATTATAATAATATCAGCTCACATATCATGTCAGGTATTGTTATGTGAGGGCGAAATACTTTTGCCCGCAGTAAAGACTGCGTACATATAGCAGGTGTGGCATGTGCTCTCTGGAAAATAATAAGAGTATAATAAGAGTCACTCACCTCTTTTGTTTGTTTTTGGCAAGTTCTGCTCTGATCTGAGAAAACCCTGAGAGCGCAGCTTGTCAGCCGCTGCCAGCTTCAAGACGGCTTCTTTGAGGTCGTCGACCTAAAAACAAGATACAGACATGATGAGAGCAGATGCAGGTGATGTGTTGTAAACTCACTACAGGACGCTGCAGCCAGAGCTTTAACTGGAGAGATCACGTAACCCCATTTTAGCCTGTTTGTATTGGCTTCCAGTTGATTTTAGAATTGGTTTACTTTTAAAGCACTCCATCGTCTGGCTCCAGCATACATTTGTGAGCTTTTGTGCCCTTATACAACAAAACTAATCCCCCGGATTGAGACTTAAAGCTGAAGGAGATGCATTATTTGTCAGAGCCTCCAACCTCTAGAATAACCTCCCTGTTTAAATCAATCTTGTCACCTCTGTGACTTCCTTTAAATCTCTACAAAAAAAACGATTTCTGCATTGTTTAGTCTTTCACTTTTAACTTCTCTGAAATGCTCGTCATTTCTGCTATTAATGTTTTGGTTTGTTGTTTTTTTCTGTTTTTTTCCTTATTTTGAAATGTGCTATTCTATCATACGGTAAATAGTGCTATATTATTACTGTCTTAAGATGGTGTAAAGAGACATATATCATCAGACTTACCATGTTGGCAAACTTATCTGGTTGTGCTGAATCTTTAGCCCCTTAAAAAGCATAACAATAGAAAAATAAATTAATTATGTTGACCATATGTGACTGATTTAACATGATGTTGGAATTGTTTTTACCTTTATTCCAGGAGTCTCTCCCTCCATTGTGCTGCATCAGTAGAGGATACAGATTATTCACGTCTCTCTGCTCCCCCTCAGCAGTGTTGGGTCCATCCTCCACCTCTGACACTAATTTCTGAATGAAATCTGTTGAGATAAAACAACTTCCTCTCATCATCCAGTCATTATGACATTAATACCCCTGCTGTTAGTTAAGTGGAATAATTTATAAAACATATTTTTAAAATTTTGCATTTTTTAACCACATCTTGAGGAGGAAAAAGTGGTTATCAAAAAAGGATATTAGAATATTTTAAAAGATAGAAATTCATTCATCTCAAAGGAAAATTATGAATATGAACAGAGTTTGGTTGAGTTACTGTATGTTATCTGGCACAGCCGGGAATTGAATACACAATGTTTCATCATTAAGGAGAACTGAGCTAATGTCTCCAAGTATCCACAAGGTGAAGTTTAACACTTTCAGTCAAATCTAAGAAAACCAATTTCAAAGTATCTTACCTGCCTGTGGCTCCAGGTTGGTATCCGGGTACAGAGGTAGAGCGTGTGTCCGTCTGGCAGAACAAATCGCAGCTACGAGGTAAAACAGAGCCACAGAAATCATGGTGCCTTTATCTTTAGATGGCCAGATCTGGACTATACCTCTGCTCGGCAAAGAACTTCACTTATATACCCTCAGAGGCCATCCATCACAATCTGATCAATACATTATCATCACACCCAGTCTCCTTCTTAATGGTTTTGACGCGATGGATCAGGCGTCATAGACACAATTTAGGGGACCCTGTCAATTCAGCCGGAGCCTATCTGTGCTTGTACAGAGGGGCCTAACAAATGTTTACTCTGCAGCAGTAATCAGCGGCTGTCCAGCTGAGCTCCGATAGTTTATGTCTGACACCATTTCTGTGTGATGGGCTGTTCAAACGTATCATTGCTCATGTCTGAGATCACAGGTACACACAGCTGCTGGAACTGTGTCACTGCAGGTTTCTACGTCATTTTGTGTTGAATGACTGACATTTCTGAAGCAATTCATCATGACTGATGGAACCAAGAGGTCACATTGTGATAAATATGTTGCACATTAGCAAGCATACATGTCAATTTATATTTCCTGCAGGCTTCACTGTACACTGCTACCTTCTCAATATATAAGCTGCACTTTGCACATAGGCCAAACTAAATCCAAAGTACTGAGGCTGATGGGAATGTCATAAACCAAAATGAACAGCAGTTCAACATTCAACTAAAAACCACAAATGTCCACCTCATGGTGGCGCTAGAGGTCAGGAGATCACATAATTTGCTAGGATCCATAATTTGCAAACAAATTTCATGGCAAACCATCTAATAGCTGTTGACATATTTCATTTTAGACAAAAGTGATGGATCGACCAACCGACAGGAAGACGACTCCCCAAAAATTGTAAATATATGTTAAAAAGTTAAAAGTTAAATGTACAAATGTCACAAGTGCAAATACGCAATATACTGTACCATGCAGTTCACTGAAGACAAGTGTCAGACTATACCAGTATGTACAGAGTCAGGCAGTCCTGATGGCCGGAGGAAAGGAACCTTTTCTAAGCAGATCTGTAGTGTCCAGAACTACTTTGTACCTGATGAAAAGCCAGTTTGAGCTCGAAACATTGCACTTTTCCCAAAATAAAGAGAATTTGCAGATAACTGTTTTGAGAGTCCTTTCGGAGAAAATTACAGCGTGAGTTATCACAATTAATCTATTAGTTATTTCATAAAAGCTTAACATGTGAAGGGAAACTTTTGTTTAGTAATTGTTTCCAAAAATACAAAAGACCAAAACAAGTTTAGAGTTTTCGGCTGTTCGCAGAGGCTTGTTTGAGGCTTTGGGCCGCAGGGCTTTTTGTCAAACTGAAAGGTCAGTAATGCTTTTGGATGAGTGGACGTGGTGATTTATAAGCTTGTCTCCACATCTCTGAAATTGCTGTTGAAAACAACAACATTTGATACATTTGGCTGCAGAGCAGTTAATGAGAAGACGCAAAAGCACGGCGGAGTTTGCCTTCAAGGTCAAGCAGTGACTAACACATCAGCCGCACAGACACATTACTCATTTGGAAGAGGAAAGAAACAGTAACTGTCACTGTCAAAATGACATACAGGATTTATGTTGATTGTAATGTAAATTTAATTTAGTCCTGAATTAAAAATCTATTATGAGTATTATGAGCAAAATGTACTGAAAGTATTAAAAGTAAAAGTACTTTCTCTGCAGAAAAGCGGCCCCTGGTGGTGACTAATATTCTGACAATATTCAATTGTTAATAATGATACAACAATGTGTACAGTAAGCAGCATTTTATTGTTGAAGCTGGTCGAGGTGGAGCTAGTTTATCCACTTTATTTACAGGTAGTTTAGTCCAGTGGTTTACAACCTGGGGTTCGGGCCCCTCCAAAGTCTCACGAGATAAATCTGATCAGTCAATCAATCGATGGAGCAGGAAAGAAGTTCAGACACACACATTGGTATTAATCCTTTAGACTTTGGACTAAATGTATGTTTTTTGTATAATATTGGAGAATTTTGACTCTTTGGGCCTGAAACAGTAAATGAGCCAACAACTCATTTGTAGATGTTTATAATTTATACATTAACTGTACAAGGTTGTGTCTCTCTTTCTATTCTCAGTGTGCAGGTCAGTTTGACCTTCGGTGTGTAAGTGTTTAAATCAAGCATCCTCACTTTTTCCTGTGAGAAATTCCTATCTTTTCTCTCTCAGACAAAAATTAGAAAACTCTCTGGAGGAAGGACAACTTTAATTATCAGTAATGTCTATAAGACTTGAGTTTAACTTCATTCTGTGGTCTTTTATCTTATGAAGGTATGCATACCAGAAAATATAGGCCTAATAAAACTTAAATTCACTTTATTACAGAAATTTCTACAACACAACCCTGCAATTTAAACCAACCAGAATATCTCAAAATCAGAACCTATCTGTGAACTAAATACACAATCAAAATTGATGGCTAACACCATGGAACCCCAAAGTGTTCAATACTAAATAAATAAATAAATACATAAAGACATATTGGAATGATCATATGAATAGATCAGAATCAGGTTTATTGCCAAGTAGGTTTTCACATACAAGGAATTTGTCTTGGTGTTTGAGTGCATAACAAATACGGTAAAATATAATGAATAAATCCAATGTGATATGAAACAATAATGTCACTTGGAAAAAATACCATAATAAAATTATGAACCCCAATAAAATAAAAATGATAAAGCAACATCACATAATAATACGTTGAGTTTTAATACTTTTTAGAAGTATTTCATAATTTATTGGATCATTTATGTATTTTACGTTATTTACTCATATGGTTATTCATTTATTTAATAATACAAAACGTCAACGAAAGGAGACGTTAAAAAATATTCGGACGAGACCTCAGCCCCAGAGTCACATGACCTCAGAATGCGGAAGTGGGTGTTTAACACTACTGTGAACCATGCACCTACCTAGTTGTTAATTAACTCCCCTGGCAGACGGTGGTAATCTCACCAAACAGGAAAGGTGGGAGCTGAAAGACAAGCGAAAGCAGGAGCACCTTCTGGCGCGGCACCATTAATCTAATTAGGTACAGTAAATGCTCTTTATTTGTTATATTTATGTTGCTAAGAAGACCCCCGAGTTAGCCGTGTAGTGTAACGGTTGGAAGATAGGAGGCTAACAGCTAACTAAGAGTTAGCTAACAGCTGGGAGTTAAGTGATTTCGCTTTAACTCCCTGGTATTATCGGTATGTTAAGAAGTGAGCTACGTTCATGCTAGCTGCTCAGAACTGCTCATTTAAATGTCGACGTGAAAAAGAGGTTCAGAAAGACAGATGTGATGTGATGTTTCATCGAAACGCTCAACTGTTAAGTGTTTTTAGTGAGCCATTATTTTCGATCAATCCACGGAGTGCAATGCAATCTATGTTTATAAAATGTCAGTAAATGGTGAGAGTGGTTTGCAAACAGGATTTACACATAGTAAATTGATTAATCTGGCTGAAAACAAAAATCAATATTTACATTGAAGCTGAAACAAGTAGTCAATGATTAGTCAATCAACAGAAAATGAATAGGCAACTATTTGAATAAGTGACTCAACATTTCATGTTTAAAGCATAAATGCCATAAATTCAGTGGTTCCAGCTTGTCATATGTGAATATTTAATATATTAAATACACGTGAGTAATATATTTATGTGTCCTCTATGATAGTAAACTGGATGTCTTTGGGTTTTGTTCTGTTGATTGGACAAAACTGTTTGTAATCAGCTGATTTATTGATCATGAATACAATTAATTAAGGAAACATTTTTGGTGTTCAGAAATTTGCGTCCAATAAAACAGAGTCAGTAAAGAGCGCATACACTGAGTCATCTCATTCTCATTTGGTGTACATGGCAATTTATCAGACACAATGCAGCTAATACGATGATACAGTGATATCACTGAGGTGAATAAGGAGGCTGCCAGTGTTTCATTTGTAAATCAGGAGGTCCCTGAACACAGAGTAGGTGCTGCTCTGACGGGACAGGGGGGGAGAGGAAAAGTCAAAAATCCACAGTGCATGGAGCACATAAGACAACACCTATAGGTGCTAGCTGTTAAAACTAAACAAAACTGTCATCACAAAGTAAGCATTATTTATGTACATTCAGAGCATTCACAGTAATCACTCAAAGTCAGATGTTTCTCACTCCTTGACTTCACGTCCCTGGAAAATTTAATTTAGGGCAGAAAGTTCTGTTTACAACCACAAACAAGCAGGCCAAGAAACTGAACTAAAGTGACATGTTCTGTCCGTCTACCGTCCTCCACTCCGTTTCAGTACTATGGACAGCGCTGTGTAGGTATGCACCCCCTAATTTAGATAACATTAAATATTATACAGTTGAGGTGCCCTAACAGCAAAAGCTCTGCCCCCTTTAGTCTTGCCCCTTGCTTGGTTACTGGCTGAGGACCTCATAAGGGGAGTAATTCAGAGATACAGTCTGGGGCCAGGCCTTGAAGCGCTTTAAAGGTAATCGGTAAAATCTTAAAATCAATTCTGTACTGAACTGTTAGCTAGTGTAAAGATATTGAATGTGTGCGCAGGGGGCAGTGGAGACCCCACTTATTCGAATTTGAATAAATTTGCCTTCACCTTATCCTCTGACATCTGCGACCTTTAATGTGAAAATCTAATATTCTTATAATCTAATATATATCAATCTAACATTGAAGCCTGTCTAATTGATTAATCAAAGTAATTGTTTCAGCTCTAAATAGGATCCTACAGAGTGGCATTTCTTAACAGCTACATTAATGTACTTTCTCTCTTGTTCAGTGTCTGCTGCTAAAATGTTGTCTGAAGGAGGCTCTTTCATGAAGGGGGTGGTCATGGGAGGCGTCTTCTGCTTGGTGCTCTCGCTCCTGAGTAGTTTCAGCCCTGGAACGGAGTCCAGGACGGAGGACCATCATCATCATCACGTCAAGGCCCCGAGTAAAGACGAGCTGACACACCTCTCTGATGATCAGGTGCAGGAGTTGAGCAATCAAGTCCGGGTCTCTTGCATCATCATGGTCCAGCCCAAGATCCTTGTTTATTGGGCCACTGTTGTCGACACCTGGAGCAAACACTGTGACAAAGCTGTGTTTTACACCTCCGAGTCCTCTAAGGCCCTCGATGCGATTGACCTTAATGAAAAAGATGACTGGGCGAGGTTACGTAAAGCTCTGAAGCATGCTTATGAGAACGCCGGGGACCTGCGCTGGTTCTTTGTGGCGCAACCCACCACGTTTGCCATCATCGAGAACCTCAAATATCTGGTACTCACAAAGGATCCCAGTGAGCCCTTCTACCTGGGCAACGCTATGAAGTCAGGGGAGCTTGAGTATGTGGCGTACGATAGTGGCATTGTGCTGAGCTATGAAGCGCTGAAAAGGCTAGTGCATGTGTTCAAGGATGAAGACAAATGTCCAGAAAGAGGACGTGCTTTGTGGAAGCTGAGTGAGGACAAGCAGCTGGCCGTGTGTCTCAAATATACAGGCGTCTTCGCAGAGAACGGAGAGGATTCACACGGAAAGGGCCTGTTCAACAGCAAGAGCGTGGACTCCCTGATAACAGACAGCATGAAGGACAACCCCAATAATGTGGTTGAGGGCTGCTGCTCCGACATGGCAGTCACTTTCAATGGGATGTCACCGAATCAAATGCAGGTCATGATGTTTGGAGTTTACAGACTTCGTCCTTTCGGCCACGACTTTCATGACTCGTTAGTATTTTACCCTCCTGAAGGTTCGGACAATGACTAGAGACTCATTCCTTCAAGCTGGATGTGGCATTTTAAATTCTTTGCTTCTACGATGGCAAACCTGACTTTGGGGAGATGGTTTTCTTATGCTGTTTGTAAAACTGGATCCTGAGTGGGAGTAACACTTTTGTGTATATTTGTACCTTTTGCACTTGGCACAATCAGCACCCCATTCCTTTGTGGTGTAGGTAAACAGAGGCGATGGGTGTGCCATTCTTTTGAATGAAGGTAGAGCTGGGAAATACACCAATCGTGTGACATGAAACAAGGCTTTCTGAACGTTTTGGTCATTGTAATATTGTTATGTATCTTAAATGTTTGTCTTTTTGTGGTCTTAAAGCTGCATTAGTTATTAGGTGATACTATTTTCTGAAAATGACAGTTTCTGAAATTATTTAACTGTTCAAAGTGTCCGGCCATCTTCACCACATTTCTTTTTATCTCTGAGAATACATCGCCTAACTGATTTAAAGATAGTATGGAAGCACCAATAATCAATATTGAGTCAAACGTATGGCCCAGCTCAGCTCTAAATGAACTGGATTTCTCACATTAGTCTGATTATCTCCACGTATGAAGAATTGGCCTTCACAGCTAAATGGAAAATAAAATCCCTCAGTGACTGACTGACTGATTTATGGGAATATTTATATATTTATAAGTATATTTCTTTTGTCACACATTAAAAAAAGAAAAAAAAAGTTTCCTCATTTTAGAAACACATGGTGTCAAACTGAACAGATTACTCCTTTTTTTTAATTATTTTTTTAAAGGAGTAATCTATAATCTTTAAAGAAAAAAAAGAAAAAAAAGTTTTGAATTTTGGATAATAAAATTAAATAAAATGTATTTCTGATTAAACTTAAAATGTGGTTTTGTGGTGTTGAATGATCCAACGAGGACTGTCGAAAGGTGGGAATGAAGATGGAAGAGCGCTGGCAGCTTTCCAAGTTATAACGTAAAACATGCTGTAAAGGGAGATATTTGTACAGCTAAAGAACAGCTTTGTCAAGATGAACACATTTTATATAGAGCTGAGAATGTATTCTATTGCAGATAAACTGCCCACTATTTTATATTCTGCCTTGATTATTGGGAACACTGGTGACCACCATGTTATAATGTATATTCATGTTTTGCTGCTGTCAGGTTACAAAATAAAATATTGTAGCTCTCATATGATTGAAATATGTAGTGAGATTATAACAAAGGTTATTAACATTACATCACCCTCACTGATATAAATGGGGTGGACAAAATATTAGCAACAGCTCTATAGAATATCATAGCCCTCACGAAGGTAAGATTTTTTGCAGAGCTGTTGTATTAGATGGTGTCAATTCAAGAAGACCTGAAATTCCAACCGGTTTTACCTGACAAGCACAGTGTCGAGCTTTACTCACTGGAGGTGCAGAATAAAAGGTCTAACAGTTTTAAACCTGTGCCTACATGCCACTCCTTCTGTCACTATTTATATATGATCACATCCTGGTAAACCAGGTAATTAAGGTTAGCCTGCTACAACGTTGCCATGCCTACCATTTGATTCAATTCTAAAATCACAGGCGACGCAGTATCATGGGCATCCTTAATTGGATTCAATGCAAAATACCAACTGAGATGAAGGTTTAAAGCAAGATCTTTCTTTTATTTGTGCATAATGGCGATTGATTCAAAGCCTCCAGCAGGTTACACAGCTGAGTCCGTAGGTGTAAACAGTTGACTGGCAGCTCATGCCTTGCTGTCAAGAGCTCCACACTTTCCGGGGGGTGGGGGTAGCGGTGGGGCAGGCGTTGCAGGTGTTTATGTCCTCATTTATATGTCTTCATGTGCCACAATCCATCATTCAGATAGTGAACGTTCTCAATTCCAATCCCCTTGTTGACTTTTTCTCTGTTTGCAAAAGACAAAGACAGATAAAGATCAGGCATCATAAAGGCAGCAACAGAGGGAGAATTTATGCTTCTGTAAAAATGTAGGGAAGGAATCTTACATGCTTTCTGCAGACATCTTCATAACGCCAACACAAAGTGCATGTTGTTTTCCCTCTGCCATTATGGCCTGCATCCACTTGTTAAAGACAAACTCAAAGTGTTTTAAAATGTGGAAGGAAGGTGGCATTTTTTGTTTGTTGTTTAAAAACATCTTAACACTATGACAAAGGACAATTTCACGCATACATTTTATAGTTATCAAACAGCTTCCATGTGCAGCATCAAGTATAAAAGGATACAACTACTGTGTCAGCGCCAGCTGGGTACAGTTTAGCGCCTGGTGACGTCAGCCCGGGGCACATGATGTTGGCTCCACTTAAGACAAATTTAATGGCCCCTTTGTCTACTTGCTGGTGTGGAAGAATGAAAGGATCTATTGAGAGAAAAGTGAGTTTCCTATCAGTGTGAGGAAATTCAAACAACCATCACGCAGTTGGCATTAGAAAATCTTACATTTATGCAACAGTCTGAGGGTCGGGTAGAATGGTCCTTCTCTCTGTCTGAAGAACAGCAGTTCTCCATTCACCGTCAGGATTTCAATGTGTTCATGGCTGTGGGAGGAGGAATATAAATATTACAACTGTAGAAGAAAATCCAGTGTACTGAAAACACTTTGCATGCGAGACCCTTGATGAGAAACATGAAATGATGAGTCATACCATCTCACTATTTTGACAGGGTCCTTTTTTGGCATTATGTGATTGAGCCATGACTCAATGTCGGGAAACTGTTCCAACAGCTGATTTTTGATGCCTTTGATCACTGATGTTTTCAGCTGGATACAGTTCGACACATTTTCCTTCTCATCAAATCTGCAACAGGAAACAGTAAATGCTGTTAGTATAATATGTACGAAGTATAAACACAGATCTTTTTTACAACTAGGTTTTATTCTACTAAATTGACAGATAAATCGATATACTATAGGCCTAAATATGTTACAAACATACGGCACTTATTCCACATTGTGGCAAATATTGGCAGTAAACAATAGTTTAGTTGCAATGTGCTTTTTTTAAAGGCAATATCGACCAACACCCACAGTGCCCAGATATATTGGGAAGAGAATCTAAGTTTAGTCTTAGAGAGGAAACAGCATGATCATGCTCTAAATCAGAGATAGAGATAGATACATAAACATAAAACTTAAACAACTATGCATCCTTTTAAATCTTATTCAGACAAGCCAATGAGTTATAGAGTACATATAACTCAATTTCATTTCAATACACCCTGAAAAGGTATTTTGACAACTGTACAGAGAGGTACCTTCTCATATTGGGATAATAAATACAAATGACATATACATATGAATCTAATATTCAAAGTGAAAATATGCTTAGATAATGTGAGCTGTGCCTGGAGGCCCCCAATTGTCTCAAGATGACAAGACTTAAATTTTGGATTTAAGGCAAGATTTTCAAGTTCAAAAACGTGAATGAATTATCTTTAGATCACACAGCACTGACACATTTAAATATATGTCTTTCAAGCCTGGCCTAACCTATAATAACAGAGGATCTCACAAAACATTACAACTCATGTCTGCTTGGCTGCTTGTCTTATTAAATTGTACATGAGCCTATGACACACTCAAAGACGCGATTGCTAATCAGTTAGCGTTAGCCACCTAGCTGTGATTAGCTAACGTTACAACATGGAAATGGTCAGCAACGTACTTTTTAAACATCCTCGTTGGTCGCTGTTACCGCGTTCCTTAATTGTGAGAAAGCTTGTCCGCACTTACTGCGCCAGATCGTATATGGTAAACACAAGTAAATAACAAAATACGAGTCATCTAACAAATAATGCTATTGGGATTGCACGCCTGTTTCGCAGCGGAGGGCCAGCGGTATGACGGTTGCGTCGTTTTACGACAGCTGTTTACGTTACACGGCAGGTCAGGCCGAATTCGATTATGATAGGCGCTTCCGTCCTCTCATGTCGCCTAGGTAACTTCTGACTGTAACAGCCAGACTTACAACACCCGCAGTCGGACACTGACGCTGTTAAACAAATGATAAGTCAACCAAAACTCGCATGTAGCGCCTGTTAGATAATGTCAAGATATTCGTTTCTTGATCATGCATTAGATAAATCAAACACATCACAAAGCCTGTCCCACTATACCATACAGTCTATGGTTCATACTTAGATGGATCTAAAAAATTTTTGTTTTTGTGTTTTAACTATTGATTGTACATACAGTGCTGCTACATTACTGTAATATTTTAATTCATTGTTTAAAAAAATGAAAAATGGAATTGGAATTTGGCAACGTGAATATGATTTTTCTCACGTTAGATAACTACTGAACTACAAATAACATTTTTTTTATCTATCATTTTGTGCACAGAATAATATAAAACATGGACAACGTTCGTTTCTACACCAGTGCCAATTATCCATGTCAATAAGTCTAAATAAATCTAAATGAGTCCAAAATACCCTGGAGAAATGAGTACACTGAAAGAATGAGTGGGAGATGTTTCCTTGATTCAGTTAGCAATAATCACAGCTGAAATCAATATATCTAAATCTTTCAAGTACCTTTTTCACAGAAAAAATTCTCTGTAGTTTCTTATATGACATCTCCTTGACGTGTTTGCAACGCAGTGCACGCCAATGCTTTATGCCATTGTATTTCACATTCACATTCAAAGCAATACACCTTTATTTGTCACATAAACATTAAAAGTTCAAGTTTATTGCCACATGTACAAGTTCAGGTCATCCATACAATAACATTTAAAGCCCACAACAATCCTCACAGCCCACATAAATGTTACATTACAATACATTGTACATTAAAATGCTCAGTTACCTCCATAGACTGTGAAAAATATAAAAATACAGAAAAAATATATGCAGTATAATAAAAATGAAGAATTACATTTCAAAAAGCAAATTTAGGCAACTCAAGATAGATATGGATCTAGAAAATGTTAATATGGACACTGTAGGAGTTGAAATGTAATGTAACATAAAGAAGGTTTTAGAAAATATTTATAACATAGTAAATATCCATTCATATCTAATAACTTGGCATTATTCATTAGTTTGTTAAATTCATGACCATATGTGCATCTATGATGACCATAAAGAGTCACGGCGCCATCTTGTGGCCAGAACAGTTACAGCACTGTAGTCGGTATAAAAAAAAAAAACACGCTTGTGCAAAAAGTACTTTTGTACAAAGTACTTCCGGTGGGGTCACCGACTAGCTTTTATGAGCGAATTTTTTCCCGTGTTTACCAACGGATGTTTTACTATGATGTGAGCCTATTTTTGCTGTAGCTACATTTCTTGTGTAAATAATCTTCTTTAACGGCCGCTTTACTCAACCGCTCTTACTGGACGCCTGTAACGTTACAACGCGGTTCGACAAGCGAGGCAAAAAGAGGAAGCAATAGCCAACCATCTTTCTTCTTCTGCCAGCAATAACAAGAAAGAGACAAGGCTAGAGTCCAGTGGAGCTGTATAGTTTGCAATGTATTGCCTGTTTTATACTAGATAAAGGATTTTTTGGGGTAAAACCTCTCCGTGTTAAGATAGATAAAAGCTCCCGGACACTGAGCTCATCCCCCGGCAAGCCTGGAAGTTTCGGATCAGAAGACTGGCTGTTAAGAATTAGTATTCCCGTTTTTTCATGTTTCCAACAGGTTTATCTTCCCCTAATCCCCCACCACCGCCAACCCAGGAGGCTAGACCAGCGGCTACTGATGTCAAAAACGAAAGCGGCAACATCACATCTCCGAAGAAGAGGAAAATAAACGGTTCAGAGAGGGAAGACACTACTGACACGATCTCTTCTTCGCCTCCCAAGACCCTGAATTCCTCCTCTTCTTCTTCCTCCTCCTCCTCCTCCTGCTCTCCCACTCCGCTGCACATTCAGAAGAAGTTGAGGTTTGAGGATTCAGTGGATTTCATTGGACTGGATGTGAAAATGGCTGAGGAGGCTGCTGCCGCTGCTGCTTCGTGCTCTAATAACAAAAGCAAAGCCGTGTTCCTGCCCGGCGGCGTGGGACACCATGCAAACGGACTGACGAAAACCGCAGGCTCCGGCACCTTCTCCAACAGTAAACCCGGTGCTGCCAAGAAACTAGTCATCAAGAACTTCAAAGGTAGCAGATACACTGGTGGATAATGTGATTCAAGCTCCCAAAACACTCACTGGCAGCAGCGTACAACTTAAACTCTACTGCTAACAAGTCAGCAGACACCGTGATGTTGTCCAGTATTTTAAAATTGTGATGCTCCTATAAGCTGCATTACAGTTAAAATGCTAATTTATTTTAAACTTGGCTGAGACAGCGAAGCAAGGATGCGTCTAAGAAATTAATAAATGCGTCAAAAATATCATAGATCTTATCAAACTTGACGAAATTATACTTGTACGTTGGTATCAATGCAGGGTCAATATGAGGATGAGGAAGAAATGTAGGCATAAATATTTCTGAGAAATGATCAGTTAGTTAAGGAGAGACACTTACAGCTTATTTAACATAGCTTAAACACTCAAAAAAAGTTGTAAAAGTCCTATTAGGAATTATTGATAAGACTATAAAAAGACTTAGGCTTGCTGATGATTTAATATTATTGTTTATCATATTGTGATGATGTAATCTCTGATATTATCTTTCCTCAGATTTCTGCAAGCAACAACAAAATTAGTTATTAAAGTTGTTTGACACATAAAGAATTGGGCCTGGCGTAATGCACAACAGTGGAACTCGTGGCTTTGAACATCAGTTTGATTATTTTATTTTGATATAATTATTGTATTCATTTAGCAATATTGGAAAATGTCCAGATTAATGTTGTGGCAATGATTTCAGCCATATTTAACTTTTCTTTGATCAGGTGGTTTAGATCATCTTTTTCAAGAGAGACATGAAAACAAGAAACATTAATAGTCAGACAACCAGCAGTGAAGCATCAAATAAAATTAATAGAAACAATTAAAGGAGGAATAAAAAACATCTAGTAAAAATCTCCTAGAAGAATGAAAGAATCTAGTATGACAGCAGTTTGCACTTCATTTCATTTAAAGGTGCATAATACCTGCCAAGGTTAGTACCTACATATACAATATCTAAGGTTATGTAATTGTTGCATCGTGTACTGCAGGTATGAGATCTAGAGAGAAAAGATGTGAGGAAGTTTTGTAGTAGAGCTGTCTAGATGAGGCAATATCCTGTCAAATAACACAATTAAATAACCAGATATTAGATTGTATTTGTCACTTTCACCTGGCTGTACTTTAAATAGAAACAAACACAGTTGTTTTAAAATAAAATCTGCTGACACTGGCGACACAGCATTGTGAGGTCCACTGTTTGTCACTCAGGTCCTGCTAAAGTTTGTGTTTTGTTTTGCTCGCGCAGAAAAACCCAAATTGCCTGAGAACTACACGCAGGAGACGTGGCAGAAGCTGAAGGAGGCAGTGGAGGCCATACAGAACAGCACTTCAATCAAGTACAATCTAGAAGAGCTCTACCAGGTATCACCACAGACCTGCTGACCCCTCAGAGGAAGCACCCTGTTGCCCTTCACTAATATAGAAACAGTCCTTTTTGACGCTTTTTGTTTTGTCCCCGCAGGCTGTTGAGAACCTGTGCTCCCATAAGATATCTGCCAAGCTTTACAAACAGCTGAGGGCCGTGTGTGAAGACCACATCAAGGCACAAATTGAACAATTCAGGGAATATCCTTTACACTTTCTGGATCTCACCGGTTATTAATTATAGCATAGCCCAGTGTTGATCATGCAGTTGCATTACAGTAAAGTTCTTGAATGAAAGACACTTTTCCCTTAACATTGTTCATACGGATGCCCTGGACAGTGTGCTTTTCCTAAAGAAAATTGACAAGTGCTGGCAGGATCACTGCAGACAAATGGTATGTTTTTTTAACCTCATCATATCACTTTCCATGCAATTTGTTTGTTATTTAACTTTCACTTTTAAAGGGGTATTCCACTGATAAGGTATTGCACTTCCATAAAGTTGGGGTACGTGTTAAAAAGGATGGTAACTCTGAATTTTCGTCCCTCACTTCCAGTAATGCAAATCAATGGCGTCTGTCATTAGTCCCCCCTCTGCCTAGGAAATAGACGGTTTCGCAAATATTGCCAACTTGGATTTTGATGAGCCCCAGTGAGACTAACAAAGAAACAGGACTTTCAATGACTGGAGAGAAGACGGACAGTTTTTAGAGCTGGATAGTTGAAGAATTACAACAGTATCTGTATCTGTTGTTTAAGACTTGAGCCGAGGGCAGCTCCTCGTGGCCCGACATATGCAAGAACTTCCCATCTGTAAACACCAAAACAAATACTATTTTCAACCAAAATGCCACTGTTTGTAGTTTAATCTATCAGCATTTCACCAGGGACCAACAAAGATGATGATCATGTAAATCTCAAACCTACTTCAAGGTCAGGGTTATTCTCTCAGGCTTTAGGAAGCTTCACCTTCACCTTCATTATTCAGTTGTATTCACAGACTGAGAAGTAAACTGATCTTTTTTATTTTGAGTCAAACAAGAAAATGGTTTAAAAAGGAATAACACTGTCATTAGTGCTTATTTCTAATTGTGATGTTTGTCATTGTTTCACAGATCATGATTAGGAGTATATTTCTGTTTTTGGACCGCACCTATGTTTTACAAAATTCAATGCTGCCATCAATCTGGTGAGTGATCACAGTCAGCTGTACAATAGTATGGAGGTGGTTTCTGTTGGCATTGAACAAGCTGCTCTGGTCTGTAGGGACATGGGTCTGGAGCTGTTCAGGTTCTACATCATCAGTGATTTGAAGGTCCAGAGTAAAACCATCGATGGGATTCTGCTGCTCATTGAGAGGGAGCGAAACGGGGAGGCGATAGACCGCAGTCTACTGAGGAGCCTGCTGAGCATGCTCTCTGACCTGCAGGTAACTGACCTTTTCATTGTTATTTTAATGATCAACAGTCAGCCGGTGTGAAATCTGTATTTGTCCTGCGCTACAAGGAGAGTGTGTTGTTTGAGATTATCATCTGCACAGGAATGTGATGAGTTGTCAGTTTCCTGTTGACAAATGGCTTTAATGAAACTTGTGTTCTCTCCGTCCCTGACAGATCTATCAAGACTCTTTCGAGCAACGTTTTCTGGAGGAAACTAATCGACTGTACGCTGCAGAGGGACAGAGGCTGATGCAGGAGAGAGAGGTGATTTATGTCACAATCATACTCTGTGCACATTTTGTTTTGTTTGTGTATTTTTCTTAGCTCACTGAATAACTGGCCAAATATAAACAACCTACACTGTTTATGTCCAGTGTCTGCGCTGAAATTTCATAGCACAAATATTTATGCATCTAAAACATGAATAGCAACATCAGGTCTTGATTTTAGTACCTCATGAAATTCAGACAAAACCACACACAAGAAGAAATCCATCATGCAAACACCAACATATCCTCCATCCATAGCTTCAGGTGATGAATGCAGTACTGGCACAATAAATGTGTGTTTTGAGTGGAAGGTTTTCTTTTATCTCAGCTAGAAAAGCTTTCACTTGATTAAGACAACAAATACAGCAGCTTTGTTTACACAGTGGATTGAGACACAGTTTCACTCTTTATTGCCTCAGCTCAGAGTCTGATGTTTTCCTACAGGTTGACTAAACATTTGTTTGTGAAAGTGAAATGGGTATTTGTTTTTGAGGCTCTGTGGCTTAAGGGATTTCTAAAAAGGCTAACTGGACATATACATGCATGTTCAAAACAAAGCTTATTCAATCTTGATGCTACAACACATGAACTGAGATTAGTTTAGCCGAGGAAATAAGGCCAGCTGAGTCTTTTAAATCTCTTTCAGATTCAGATTTTATGACTCAAGAGGGAAGTCCAACATAACTTGAGGAAAAAAGAAGAACACCTCATTTACATATAACCCTTGTCTTACCAAATTGTAATAACAAAATGTACTTAATCATAGATGGATGGCTTAAATAAGACTTTTCACTCCACTTGCCAGTTTATTAGAGACACCTGGCTAAAACTAATGCAGTCTAATACAACAGTCCTGCAATAAATCTGCCTTTTTTTGGAAGTTATAATGATCAGTTTTAATTGAAACTGTTTTAGAGAGGTGTTAATTCCATTTATATAACTGAGGGTAGACTAAATAACAGAAACACCCCTCTGTGTAATCCAGTACAGTTGCAGTTGCTGTTTTATGTGAAGTACTTTGTAACTTGTGTCCTCTATTAAAACATTCAGCTGTATTGGACAAAAGCAGTCTCTTAAGGCACATTTGAAATGTCTATTTTAATATCACTGCTATGCTTTTTCTTTTTGTAGGTACCAGAATATCTCCATCATGTCAACAAACGCTTGGAGGAGGAGGCTGACAGAGTCATCACATATCTAGATCAGAGCACACAGTCAGTGTTAAACTGTATTATTCAGTTTGCAAGTTACCACTGGCAAAGGTTCATTTGTAACCTGAGTTGTTTTTTTTCCCCCCCGCTCAGAAAACCGCTCATTGCTACTGTGGAGAAGCAGTTGCTCGGTGAACATCTCACAGCTACTCTGCAAAAAGGTACACAACAGTAAATACTTTAAATAAACGTATACATGAGCATTACAGCAGTAAGTACATGTGTAGGATGTATTTGATATCTAGCTCTCCATACTGGGTCTTGAAAGTATAAAAGCAGCTAGAGTTCAGACTTCTGACTTTCTATTGTTGGAAACTTCCAGGGTTGACTCACCTGCTGGATGAGAACAGAATTCAGGATCTGTCGCTTCTCTATCAGCTGTTCAGTCGAGTGCGAGGTGGTGTTCAGGTCCTCCTGCAACACTGGATAGAGTACATAAAGGTATGATGGCATTTAAACAGTTAAAAAAAGTCTGAAGATAATGTGCAATGAAGGTGCTGAGCTGTTGTTTTCCATTCTTTTCCCATGTCTTGAAAATCAACGTCTAGGCTTTTGGAAGCACAATCGTAATCAATCCAGAAAAAGACAAAACCATGGTGCAAGAGCTGCTGGACTTCAAAGACAAGGTCGATCACATCATCGACATCTGCTTCATGAAGAACGAGAAGTTCGTCAACGCCATGAAGGAGGCTTTCGAAACATTCATCAACAAACGGCCAAATAAACCTGCAGAGCTCATAGGTCATTTTCCCCGTTCATAACTGCTGCATACAATCCTAATCTTCATGAAATAACTTGAACTATAAATATACTTTTTGTTTACAGCAAAACACGTGGATTCAAAGCTGAGGGCAGGAAACAAAGAGGCAACAGATGAGGAACTGGAAAAGATGCTGGATAAGATCATGATTATCTTTAGATTTATCTATGGTAATATTTACAATCATATTTGTTCCAGTTTAGGATATTTTCCCCCTCTGTGTGTAGTTCTTAATGTAATAATGTATTGTCATTGTAGGAAAAGATGTTTTTGAGGCCTTCTACAAGAAGGATCTGGCCAAGAGGTTGCTGGTTGGAAAGAGTGCCTCTGTGGATGCTGAAAAATCAATGTTGTCAAAGCTGAAACACGGTCAGTTTAATCCATCACTTCTTAAGACACACAAACATCACAACTCAATATGAAATAAATGACCGACAGGGAATCTTGACCCTGAATGCACATTTGACTTGTGACCTTTTTGGTGTTTCCTCAGAATGTGGAGCAGCGTTCACCAGCAAACTGGAGGGGATGTTCAAGGATATGGAGCTTTCTAAAGACATCATGGTGCAGTTCAAACAGGTGAGACATTGTGGGACATTTTATACTTGATTATAAGGCAGTTTTCCTAAATGCTGAGGTGATGTCTTCAAATGTTTCATTTTGTCTAATCAACTGGCCAAAAAAAACCAAATTATCACAACAAAACTGAAGAACAGCAGCAAATCCTCACATTGGAGAAGCTGGAACAAGGGAAGGTTTATGTTGACATAAAATGTGATTTTAATATTAACGAAATAACTCAAGCAATTGTTTCAGCTCTACCTTTAAGCTCCTGGTACTTTTGTAACAGGAACAGCATGTTTCTGCTAATTACTTTGCGATCGTCACAACAAAAGATAAAGTGATTGTCAGTGTAATAAGTTTCCAGAGTTGTAAAATCCCTCCTCATATTATAAACAACTGTGCAGTGTTTTGAAATCTAATAAGCCTCCAAACTCATGG
Organism: Enoplosus armatus; assembly: GCF_043641665.1. Classification (NCBI taxonomy): domain Eukaryota; kingdom Metazoa; phylum Chordata; class Actinopteri; order Centrarchiformes; family Enoplosidae; genus Enoplosus; species Enoplosus armatus. Next base: position 15,976,462 of record NC_092189.1, read on the forward strand.
ATTTATTATTCAGACTGAGCTTCATGGATTATATTTCATCATCTCACTGGCACCTGAAGCAGAATGCCCTCACCAACACAGCCCCTTGTAGTGATAATCTAAAGCGATAAATTAAGTTTTTTCAGGTGGATATCACACGTGTCTCTTTTGTGTTTCTGTAGTATATGCAGTGCCAAAACATTCCTGGCAACATTGAGCTGACGGTGAACATCCTCACGATGGGTTACTGGCCAACCTATGTCCCGATGGAGGTGCACCTGCCTCCTGAGGTTAGTGCTGAGCAAATATTGAAATTTTCAGAACATGCTGTTTTTATAACCTGCCATGCAATAAATATGCAGAGTGTTGCTTTGTAACGCCACTGTTATCTTTGTCCAGATGGTGCGACTGCAAGAGATCTTCAAGACCTTCTACCTGGGCAAACACAGTGGCAGGAAGCTGCAGTGGCAATCAACACTCGGCCATTGTGTCTTAAAAGCTGAATTTAAAGAGGTAGATGAGTAAGAATACTCTGGTGTGTTTTGCTCACTCTGTGAATGAAGCTTGATGTTAATTGTTCTCTTTGATTTTTCTTACAAAAGGGCAAGAAGGAGCTGCAGGTGTCACTTTTCCAAACACTTGTGCTACTGATGTTTAACGAAGGAGAGGAGTTCACGCTGGAGGAGATCAAACTGGCGACAGGAATAGGTCTGTATAATCACATGAGTTTGGTTGGCAGCACTTTGATGAAGAAATAGGGGTTGTCAAGTACTCATTATGCAGCACCACTGAGTTAAAACACTGTTTGTGTGTCTGTTGGTTTACAGAGGACAGTGAACTGCGCCGGACTCTGCAGTCACTCGCTTGTGGAAAAGCACGTGTCCTCACCAAAATCCCAAAAAGCAAAGATGTGGAGGACGGGGACAAGTTTTCTTGCAATGATGAATTCAAACACAAGCTCTTCAGGATCAAAATAAACCAGATCCAGATGAAAGAAACGGTATTATGAGTATTATCTTGCAGTAGTTTCCTCACTTCAAGGCCTTCAAAGTATTGGGGAAGTATTTTTAACTAATTGTTTTCTCCCAGGTGGAGGAGCAAGCCAGTACCACAGAAAGGGTCTTTCAGGATCGTCAGTATCAGATTGATGCTGCCATTGTGCGGATCATGAAGATGAGGAAGACTCTGAGCCATAATCTCTTGATGTCTGAGGTGTACAACCAGCTCAAGTTCCCTGTCAAGGTGATGAGCACGACATTGAATTGCTTTATTCATTTAAAAGTGTTTTATTGGTTTACATGGGGCATGAGTATTTTTAATTCTCTAGCTGTCCATCCATTTTCTATATCTGTTTTATCCTGTGCAGGGTCACAGCAGTTATTTGTTATTGATAATTTCAAACAAAAACAAGGTTATGAATTTCCATTATGTACCAGATTCATTTTTATACCATATGAATTATAACCCAACAGCTACTGGATTTTTTTAGGTCAATATTGATAGTAGAGACTTTAAATAATCCTATAGTGATTTACATGATGACATTTTGTTTCTTTGCATAAACACAATACCTTCTGATAATGATTTCTTCTTCTTCTTTTTAGAATTGTGACCACAATATATACTTTTTGGGACATTTTACAGTTAGATTTTTTCAGTTTCTGTGGTGGACAAACTATGAAACAAGACATTGTTTCTAAATGCACTTACATAGACATATTTTGAAATTTCTATACTGCTATTTCTTGTTACTTATCGGCCTACAAATACATCAGTATCTGAAATTAGCTAATATTGAACCATAACTTTGCATTTTCTGCCATTTTAATTTAATAACCTGTTTCTAAAGTTAATTTTAGACGGTCCTTGAAATGAAATCCATTGGCTGAAATTTCGATTTGTACAGGCCGTTTTGGGTGTTATTTTATAGAAGCACCTTCCCTGCTAACAAGCTATCATCCCCATTAGCTGACAATACTTTCGAAGAGTTAAATTAAAGTTGTTTTAAGACAGGTCTACCAGGATAGCCTTTCACTGTGATTACCTTGCACCTCAAAGTATAAAAATAACCAGAAATGCTGGCATGTGCCTCATGTGTTAACCTCCGCCTCCTCTCTGCCGTCTTCCCTTTCAGCCTGCTGACTTGAAGAAGAGGATAGAGTCTCTTATTGACAGGGACTATATGGAGCGTGACAAGGAAAACGCCAACCAGTACAACTATGTGGCTTAGACAAAGAAAAAAAGTGACAGAGAAAAAGAGATGCAGATGGTCCAGTCAGGCTGAGGTGATCGGTCTCTAAATCTTTTGCTCCAGTGGACGTTAACCATTATCATCTTCAACCCAGCGACCGACAAGTGAATGGATACTGCTCCACAGGATTTTGGTCAGGGGTCTTGTGATCCTGTGGACTGCATGCCCATTGAAAAGAGAATATTGTCCATATTTCTCAGTGCCTCTGAGAGAGTTGGGCTACCGTGGACAGACAAAGAAGACACACAGATGTTGTTCCGTTTGCTCTTTTTTCTTTTTAATGGAGAGGAAAAATATTTATTTTCAAACTTAGATTCTTCTTTGTCCATAGTTTGAATCAATATGCTCTTTGTTATCAGGTCACTCTTTTTTTCTTTTTGTTCACTCAGTATCCCAAGCATATGCTGACACACTTAAAAATGCTCTAAATGTACCACACGTTGGCGAGAAAAAGGATCAAAAAATTAAACTGATGCTTGTTTCTTCAGTCAGTGTCAAATGTGGGACTATTGGACTAACATTCATTGTGGGGAATTGACAATTCGGGGAATATCTGTGTCAAATGTGTGATCCTGCAGCAAAGTTTTACAATTTTTAAGGCCATGTAGCCATCTGATAAAGCTGTGATCATGAACACACAAAGCGTTCAAAGCAGAGTTTGTGCCAAAAAAAAAAGGAGCACTTCTTTTGTTATAGGGTGTATTCAAGCTGCTTCAACAGGTTCAGTTGTACAAGTATATGCATTTAAGTTTCTCGTTTGTTCTGTCTTTGTATGTTTTTGTACATACTTCACAAAAGTGACATTTTAAATGATCTCATCTGACAGTCAACTGCTTTTTAGGTTTTTGTTAACCCTTAGAAAGTATACTAAAAGCACAACGACATCAGAGCCCACTTCCCCATCTTCCCCGGTGTCATACCACATACATACACTATATTTTTTTTGTACTTCTCCCTGTGGGGCTTGCAGAAAAGTGGGGGGAATGGGAGTGGAGTGCCTCAACATGAGGTAAAATATGATTGATTAGACATGCCCTTGTTTGTATGAGTCTGTTAGAATTATTGCTTCAGATTAAAATAACTTTCAATCGGGTTTTTTTTATTTTTTATTAATCATTGATTTCACATTTCACTGTCTTTTATGGATGCAGCCTATTAGTAAGCATTTTTTTGTGTGAAGCCAGTAAACTTTAACATTCTCATGAGCCGTGCACATGCATACAGTACAATAATTAATTCTATAAAAGGAGGACAGAGATTTAAAGCTAGACTGTAGTCCACACCTCTTTCTGGTTTGACACATTGGTCCCCGTCATATGACTTCCATTTCCTGGTACAGTCGGCAGCGGCACAGCTACATCACAAACGCCGCTGACTGAGCGTCCCTGTCGGGTTTTCTGTCTTCTCTCCGGTGACTGACACTCCAAACTACTGGGCGATCATGTACCGATATGCTGCATTTGTTTTATTCCTTGCCTTTGGAATGGGTATGTAGCACCCATCGCAATTAGTCTTTCAATCAACTGCAAAAAATGCTATCCGTTTCTGCGAAGTGACGCTATTAAACTTATGGGACACTCCGGGCCTGGTGCTTCTGGGCTCCGGCTAAATGCTGCTCTGGAAAAGAGATTTAAAGAATATCTCTTAGCTGTGAATTGTATTTAAGCTATAGACATGAATGTGCTCTTAGGGTGAATTTACTGTACAGGCCTTAAAACGACCAGCATCGGGTGTTCATTCGAGGAGCAGTCTAGTCGTGATGTTTTGCTAATGTTAGCTTGATTGCTAATTGTTACCTACGTCAACAACACCAGACTGGAACAGCGCTAAGTCGCTGTATGAAGCTCAAGAAACTACATTTTCCCACACAACTGCTATTTATCCTTCCATGCCAACGTATAATAACCAAATTAGTAACTGCCAAGCTTGCTTTAACGTGATAATGTCATTCCGTAGAGTGTTGGCCAGTCAACGTTAGCTAACTTAGCCGTTAGCTTACTGGTTGGGTAATACTTGTTTTGAAGCTAAAGTTTGGGTTGATAAAACCTTAGACCGTGAGTCATGTTTGCGGTTAAATAATGTTAGCCAAGGTTAAGAGAGTAAAAATGGTGCCTAAAATCCCGTTGGCACAACATGAAGCGCATTCGTATTGTGTTAGCTGGCTAAAATAGTTAGCATTAGCTACGTTTTTTTCAGTTTACAGTAAGTTAGCACGTGACAGTACAACTAGAACGACTTACCGTTAAGCTAACGTTAACCCTATGTGATTTAGCAAACTAGCTAACATATCTGACAGCGGTATGTTACATAAGTTTAATAGATGGATAGCGTTAGATTGTCACTCCAAAGCAACTGACATTAAAAGGCAAACATCCACCACTGTAAACAAGATCACTTTTCATTTCAGAGGAGCGTTTTAAATGAGGAATGCTTCTGTTGATACTAGCTAATGGTGTTACATTTAGCTTAGCTACATGATACGCTATAACCTAGCGTTAACTAGTTTGTCACATAGGTTATTGTTTGCTTAACTTTGTAGTGCGGTAGTTCATCTCCGATGCTGACAGATGCAGTGTTGGAGTTCTGTGATCTTATCCGGAATTTCAGCGATTTGCCACTGCAAATGTTTTTTATCATATATTACCACACTGTGTTTTGATAAGCGTTAATAAAAAATGGTGCTCCCATTGATAGGGTCACAAAACTTGATAGCTGTCATTTTTATGTCCCGAAATCTGTGTGAGAAAAAGACAGTCGACCGAATATTGTCAGGTTACTGTTAACGTTATGTCAGGGAACTTGGCCCTTTCGTAAAAATACAGTATTTTTATTGCAAGGTAACGAATATCTGTGTAAGTTCCTGTCAGGTCAAGTGCTTTATAACTGCTGTTGTAAAGCACCTATGCTATAATTGCTGCTGTTACTGTGTTTGACCTGATGACAATGCATACTGTCATAACCATATAGGAAGCTGAATGGACCTTGGCCTCTCTTCTGTTAAATTGTATACAACTTATCAGAGCCAGTGGAAAGGTTTAGGACTTTGTTGCAATGACTGAAAATACTTTTTGAAGAGTGTACTCTTATTTTAAAATGTTTTCTTGTTGTCCAATTCAGTCATATGAGTCTTGCGTAAGCAATAGCTCATAAACATAACAAAAACATAAAGCACTTATGTGTCAGGAAAATTAGGATATTTCCAGCCTTTAAGTAGTTGTGTGGGATATTATAATTTCACAGCCTGAAATTGACTTTTGTACATTTCTGCCAAGATTTGGAGTTCACAAAATCCCCTTAAGTTGTATTTTAGTACATGGCACTGGCTGTGGAGTTCATCCGATGTCAGCTGGAGGATGGTGATTGTTTGCTTAAAAATGTGTGGGTTCTTAGTCTCTCAACAATTTCCCTCAGGATAAATAAAGTTCTATCTCATCGTATCTTATAATGGATTGTATTATATTTTCTTTTTCTTTTCAGTGTTCCAGCTGTCACATGGCACTGAGGTGACTGTCAAAGACAAAGATGAGAAGTTATGCCTCTATGCCAATCTAATGGTCAACTTCTCAGTCTTATATGAAGTAGCTGGCAACAAGGTGAGTGTCACACTAACCACAAGATGTTATACTATAACCAAATGTGTTTGGTGTATTTAGTAAATCAGGCTAAACAGTATCCTTATGAAATTACTTTGCCAGTATTGTGGGACTATCAGTTCACGCTTGTGGAAGGAAATGTCATGGAAAGGGGAAAAGAGGGGAGTCACTTCAAAGCAAATAGATTCTTGCTGTTCAGCATTTCACTTAGTGAGTTTTCCTAGTGTATATCCTGTGGTTGTTGTGTTCACAGAAATTTATATAATTTAAGAAATCTTCTTACCTTATTCTTTGGAACTGTAATGGATTCATATCATCATATCAGCTGTTTACCACACCCTGGCCTATGTGTTAATGCCATGTTTACAGGGGAAATGTTAGTTCGTTTTACAGATGCTTAGAAACAACAAATTGTTTATGTTTACACTTTTTTTATGAGTTAGATTTCTTTTTAATTGTCATTTCTGTTAAGCACTAAGTACTAAAGTACACTGCCTCTTACTTGCTTGGTGGCAGATGCTTTTGCATAAATTAAAATGTTACTCTGTTAGGTGTCAGTGTATCTGTCCCAAGAACTAAAACTCTGCTAAGTAAGCTGTTTTCCTTGAAGTCTGTCAAGTTTGAATACAGTTGAATACAAACTTATATAATAATGTTAAATAAGATAACACTCTGCTCTTTTTTAGAGTGCAACAGTCGAGTTCGAACTCCCTGCTGATGTCAAAACAAACGGAAGTGAATGTGATGCCACAAGCTCAATGTTGAAGCTCAATTTTGGAGAAGGACACTCCTGGAGTGTGAACTTCACCATCAATGGTGAAATGTACCAGGCAGACGCCATCACCTTTTCCTACAACCTCAACGACACGACCCTCTTCCCTAATTCTGTATTAAATGGTAACTTCTGCACCTCACAGTGCAAACAAATCCACGCATGGACGAAAGGCCTTGTACTGTTGCTGATGTGTTTTTTGAATTTCTTTTAGACACCGCAACTGTTACCGTGAAGCCTCACATCACAGATGTTGACAAGGACACCTGCTACTCGTGCAAGAGTAAAGACGTGATTGAAGGTGTTTTGGTCAATCAGACACTGTGGAACGTGCTCATACAGGCTTTTGTCAGTAACGGCAGCAAGAGTGAGAAGAGTAAGTGCAGATGCAGCATCACATCTCCTCCTGCCTGTAACACTTCTCGCCTGTGTACATTGATTTTATATTCTCTCTGTTTTCTCTTTACACAGTAACCTCTTGTGCTGCTGATGTACCCGTAACCACTGCCCCCACCACTCCTGTTGCCCCCACCACTCACACCACTGAAGCTCCTGTCACAAATGCAACTTCCTCTGCCCCTCCTCCGACCACCACCCCGACCCCCACCCTTCCCACACCCTCCACTGGGAAGTACAGCATCAAGCCTGATGAAAACAGCACAGCCTGTCTGTTAGCCACCTTTGGCCTGCGAGTTGGTTTCAAGCAAGCAGAGGTATGTTCAAAAACACAGAATTATAATGTTGTGATCTTGTTAAGCCCTTCCCGATGACACACAGATATAGTCCTTGCTGATTTGATTTCCCTCTCTTCCCTCTGGCATAGAAATATCAGGAGATGAATCTTGAGCCTAATGGGACCACAGTCTCTGGATCATGTGGAGTCAACAGCAGTGAGCTGGTGTTGGTGTCTAACTCAATGACCATCATGTTCACTTTCGTCAATGTAAGTCTTCAACAATACGTTGTTTTATCCATTTGATAAACCGGCTTGGTGACATTTTCTCAGTGTTTAAAAGACTCATGAAACAACAGCGTCAGTTTTGCAGTCATGCTACTAGTGGCAGAAGCTGGATATTTAAACCTTTTAGCTATCCATTTAAACTTTTCCTTTCTCCTGCTAACTAGTTTTCATGCACTCTTGATCAGTTTGTGGTGTTATGGTGTTACAGTAAACTCGGGTCAGTGTGAAGCTGAGGTGTAGTTGAAAGGTTACTGGCTATTGTGACAATAAAAATACTAAGATCAGCCTCACACCAATTTTTGATCCCATGTGTGCGTGTTTATTTTACTCCTAAACTCAAATATGTGGATATAATTTTTAGAGATGCAACATTTAATTGATTAATCAATCGACCGAAAATGAATCAGCAGTTATTTTGATAATCAGTTAATCATTTAAGTCCATTTTCAAGCATAAATGCCATATTTCCATCTTCATAAATGTGAGAATGTGTTAGTTTGTTTTTTTTGTTTTTTTTCAAATTAGCTGAGCTGCTTTGTACCCCTGGTTGGGAATCACTGAATTAGATGGATGAAAAAAATGCTGTAACAAGGTTACTAACATTACATGTTCACAGCCTTCACAACTTTACAGAACTAGACAGGATGCAACTAAATGTGAAATTAGAAAGGACATGTTTCTATCCTGGATGTCTTGGAGTCTGCATTAGCCTTTGTTAAGTGAGAGCGCTGCTAGAATGGGATTTTTTAAGATTTCATTTGTTCCAAATAAATTATTTTGATGCATATTTTCTGTTTCTTTATATTTTCCGTCCAACAGGACACAAAGAAATTCCGCCTGCATGCTCTGAACGTTACCGGAAAGACGAGCTCTGGTAATTAGAAGAATCATATCTATCCACACAGACCAGGCACCACACTGAGAAGCAAGCTAATGTTGAGTTTTCCTTTTATACCTGTGTGTTTCTTTCAAGGGGCTGTGTTTTCTGAGGCAAACACCAACCTGAGTCTGTGGGATGCGGCCGTCGGCAGCTCCTACATGTGTAACAAGGAGCAGAACTACACCATCACCAGCCTGCTCACCCTCTACACCTTCGACCTTCAAGTACAGCCCTTTGCAGTCAAGAAGGGTGTTTTCAGTACAGGTAGGTTTCTCTTTAATGTCTCTTTAAACAGACTCTGCTGACTAGGCACTGACCAGACTGTTTCATATGTAGAGTCTGGGGGAAATGGCCGAAGACTCTATAGGTTTTAATGAAGAAGATTTTTGTTGTTTGAAGCAACCAAATGGATTATATTATTAGTTTGTACCAGTGCTTGGGCTGGGTGTCATTTGAAAATGAGCACAGGTTATTTAAAAAGGTTTTCATAATAGCTGTTATCCACTATTTTTGATAATAGTGTTTTTACAGTGTATACAGTGTTTTTAAAGCAATTAATGTTCCCAAAAGAAACAAAAAAATAATAATTTAAGGTCACAAGTTTGTCAATTTGTCTATTCAACAGTATAAATAAGCACAGTTAAATAAGTAATTTTTTGGTTAGAATTGTAATTTTGCGCTATTGACAATCACCATAAGACCATCACATCTTGATATAATCAGAGATGTTCAATTCTAAAAAAAGAAATCGTAAAAGAAATCATAACTAATGCTGTTTTACTTCAAATTAATATATCTATCAACCAAGGGAAAGCTTTGATTACACTGTTATATACTGTTATATTTTGGTACAGTTTGACAGCTCAACTGTTTTTAAAGATGGCAAATAATCTGAACTGCTATCCTGCTGCTTCACTCGCACCTCTCAGGATGTGATGTTAATCAGAAAATCACTATTCCACCTGTTGACTGACTCTCTTTTTATCTGCAGCCCATGAATGTTCAATGGATGACACCAGCATCTTAATCCCAATCATTGTTGGCGCTGCTCTGGCTGGCTTGATTCTCATTGTAGTGATCGCTTACGTGATTGGTCGAAGAAAGACTTATGTTGGATATCAGACCCTTTAAATCCAGTTTGCAATCGATCCTGAAATATCACGGGGTTCCCAAGCCTGGTCCTTGGGTTTCATGTTCATGTTTAATTGGCAAATAACTTAAATTGAGATGTAGTTTTACAAAATATACATTTTTCTGTCTGTTGGTATTGAGACATGAAATGCACATAAAGCAATTTGGAATTGCAGTTTCCTCAAGGGTCCTTAATGATAGCATAATAAGAAGATAGTAAAATTCATGTAAAGATGGAGGGTTTGGTGTTTTTCTCAAGGACCAACCTTGTCTACCCCCCCCCCCCCCCCCCCAGTGTTTGTGTTTCTTTTTTGTTGTTTTCTGGATGTCTTTCCTTTTTTGTTGTGTTTTTTGTTAATGAGCAAGTGCAACATCCCCACAATCTTTTTTTTTATTTAAGTAATTACAATCAGATGAATATATAGAGTTTTGAAGCTATACAGGTACAGTAGGACTTCTGCATTTACAAGCGCTGGTCCTTATTTTGTTCGTACATTTTTAGCACAAGATGTGCGGCAGTTTGAGTTTGTTGCTGCGGGATCCTGCACTTGCTCTGCAGACATTCCCCTTTTGTTTTTTTTGTCATTGTTTCATCTTTGTGCACATTTTATTTTTTATTTTTTGACTTTTCATCCCCATAATGATTTGCATCAGGACCCATAACAACGACAATTTTCACAGCATTTCCTTCACAAATCAAAGGAAGATGGTCAAGCAGCTTTCTTTCTTTGTCCCCAGAAATTCATTAGCAAGGATGAAAGTCTACTCCATTTGGAAAGTTCTCAAAGGAAATATGCTTTAGGCCATGTTTGCCCCTGTAGAGCAGGAGAAACATTGGAATTATTGTCCTGATCATGTGGCTCCAGTCATATTAAGAATGTGAAATCAAAGTGTTTGTTGTTTAAACATTAAAAGACCTTTTTCATGAAAGACATTTCATTGACATATGTCAAGCAGTAAAAAGTCCAGGTGGAACTCATGATGTTAACGATGGCTCATTTAAGTGGAAAGGTCCTGGAACTGACCAAACTACATGAAGCTATTGTTAGTTTTATTAAGTATACCTGTGCTTTTCCTGCTATCTCATGTCAAAATGTCTGCTGTTCAAAAGGTCTCTTACATTGCACATGCTCCAGTCAGAGAATAAACCTGAAAATAAACTGTTATTTTCTCACAGAATACATTTTGGCATTAGGTTTAGAAAAGGGAGAATTTTGTTGTGTAGATGTTCACTTTCAGGACATCCAATTCTGAAACGAGGATATATACATATAAATGCACTAAGGCGCTCTTTATATTTTTGCATTATGTTAAGACTGTCACACTATCTCTCCTGTGTATAGGCCTGGGCTTGGCCTGAGCTCCGAGGGCTGCAGCTGGATCAGGGGACGTTAAAGCTCCTGAAAACTGTTTCAAATAAAGTATTTGTCTATAACATTGAATATTAAAGTTTAAAAACACATTCAAACACATTTTCATTCTGTGAAATTGGGCTCATTTGCTTTCTTGCAGAGAGTTAGATAAAAGATTAATACCACTCATGTCTGTTAAATATGAAGCCACAGCCAGGAGACAGTTAGCTTAGCTTAGCATAAAGACTGGAAACGAGGGGGGGAGTTAGCCTGTCTCTGTCCAAAGCAAACAAATCTGCCTGCCAGCACCTCTAAAAATCACTCAGCATGTTATATCACATTTGTTAAATCTGTACAACAACCAAAATGTAAAAATGTTGTTTGTGGATTTTGTTTCACTACTGTTTTTGTATGGATATTAAACAAATTAAATATAAGAAAACGAAAAGGGGTATTTCCCAAAATGTCAAACTATTCCTTTTTAAAAAGCTCAGCTTATCTGGACCAAGTCATTTGATCTTGTGAGTGTGGTTTGATCAGTTTTGCTCAACAGTGCTGGCACAGGCAAACAACCCTTTAGATTTTGATATAAAAATTGCTAAATCCACTCAAGTATTTGATATAATCTCATGTCAAATAGACAAATTTGTTGGCAGAAAATTGTGTTTTCCTGTAGGACCCCGTCGCTCACCGTAAGATGCTGAAAAGTGGATTTTCAGGAGCCTTTTAAGTCGGGGAGTTAGTGCAGGTTGCAGTGACGCAGTGTCAGGGACGAAGGCAAGCCCCAGAATGTGTATTTCTGTAATGATAGAAAGCCAATGTGACACATGCTGGTAGCTATTGTTGCTTAATTCTAGCAGAGTGCTGTGTACTGTTAGCCTTGTTCCAACTCCTCAGGACTGGAGCAATGCTGGCAGTAAACTACACTGAATATGAGAATGATGAGAAATATTTGCATTTTTAAGTTGCTCATAAAACTTTGCTTTCGCGGGACGTTGTACATGTGTATGAATAATAGCTCTAAATCAAATATGAGCTTTGATTTTGCTTGTGATTGTTGCTCTTGTGTATTTCAGCTTTGTACGAACTCAGTCGCCTTAATGATGAAGATGGTTTTGCAGCACTGGTATAAATGTATGCTTTCTCAAGGTTAATCTCCCTTGTTCTCAGTAAATCCAAAAGGTTCATCATGACAACCGTGCCTTGCTTAATGACAACTCTCTGTGTTGTTTTCGCTCAGTAACTCACTAATACTGTTAAGATACCTTTTTGCTAACTCGGTATGATTCGGCTCAGTATTTAATATCCCTTCACTAGTTGAGAACATTGCACACACGTGTTCAGCAAAGGGAATTTGTGCTGCAAGACCATCTTGTTAAAGATCAATCAATGTGTGTTATGTGGATACAAATGACTGCTGATCTCAACTCCATTCTCTCATGCTGTTCACTCTGATCAATTGGACTTCAAATTGTGTGTCAGACTGAAGTGGAGCTTTTTAGTATTTTAAGATTTGTGGAAATAAAAATGCGTTGCTGCCCTGGACACTTGAGTAAATGTTTATTCCTTTTATAAAACTGTAAAAAAAAAACAAAAAAAAAACAGGTTCCATGTTGCTGTCTATGCTTTAAATACTTGGGCTACTTCTTTCATTCAGCCGTTCATGCATTAACCATGAATTGTTTATAATTCTTCTGTTCAGCCTATAAGACATTCACCTCTTTGCTCTCTTCACTCTCGTCTAGCTGAGGAATGCCAGGCTGATGCAGAGAGCTTCCTTGTTCCCATAGCGGTCGGAGTTGCCCTGCTTGTTCTCATTCTTATCGTTCTGCTGGCCTATTTCATCGGGAGAAAGAGAAACATGGCCACCGGCTACGAGTCTTTCTAGTTAAACTGGCCTCATTTAGATGTTAATGAAAGGATAGTCTGAATCGCTGCCTTTTTGCCTCGCTGCCTTTTTGCCTCGCTGCCTTTTGACTAATTGTGAAAAATTACCAACATGTGTTGTATTGATGTTTCCATGTAGTGTTTAGTGCTGTTGACTGCCTGACTGTATTCGTAAAGGAATAGTGTCATTTCATTTGCTTCATTTCTTTTCTTGCCGAGAGTTAGATGAGAAGATTGATATCACTCTCATGTCTGTACTGTAAATCTGAAGCTACAGCTACTGGTTAGCTTAGCATGAAGACTGGAAACAGGGGGAAACAGCTAGCCTGGTTCTGTTCAAAGGTAACAAAAACACCTACCAGCACCTCTAAAGCTCACTGATTAACATGTTATGTCTCGTTTGTTTAATCCATAACAAAAACAGTAGTCAGGGCTATGTCTTGGCCCGGCTAGCTGTTTCTCTCTGTTTCCAGTCTTTATGCTAAGCTAACACGAGAGTGGTATTGATCTTGTCATCTGATTCTTGTTTGACTCAGCATTTTGCATATTTCACAAAATGTTGGACTACTCCTTTTTAATAATTTCCTTTGATCATTCTGCCTGAAATTAATGTTCATCTTGAATAATAAGTAATAACCACTTGAGTGATTTCCCTTTTGTGCCTTTTGGAATATTTAACGAACCTTTTCCTCTAATCTACACTACATTTACATTGTTGATTCCACTTATTGCTGCTCTGCCTCCTTTAATCCTCTGTGGACTGTAAATATCCTGAATCTCTCTCTGAGTAGTTTTTTCCGCTGACTAAACCACTAACCTGGTCTCTGTCTGTCTTTCTGTCTCTCTGTCTGTCAGCTGAGGAATGCTTCCTGGACTCTGATTTGAGCTTTTTGGTGCCCATTGCAGTGGGCGTGGCGCTCAGCTTCCTAATCATCCTTGTGCTTATCTCTTACCTGATTGGCCGGAGGAAGAGTCGTACTGGCTACCAGTCTGTATAATCCAACCCAGCTTCTTCTGCCTCCCTTACCCTCTCAACCCTCACAGCTCTTAAACACTCCTTCCTGACCACTTCGCTGCCCGTCAGTGCATCAAAAGCATCCCAAATCTGCTTTTTTCTGTCTCTCTAAAAATAACCGTCAGCTTATTTCTCGCACACAGTTTAAAATGGATCCCAGCAACCACCCCGATTGTTTCCTTTTGTTTTGCTTTGAAACCCAACGACTGAATCAAGTACCAAAACATGTATGATCAATATTGCATCGTTTGATTGTAGATTGCATGTTTAAAAATTAAATTTATGGCTGTGAGTAGCCGTCCACCTGCTCCCCAGAGAGCCCTCCCTCCTCTAAACCCCAGAGAGGCTTTTTCCCCTCTCGGTTTCTGTGCTGTACAATAGTATGTGTGTAAATTACTCTCTTGTATAGAATGAATGACATTGATTTTTGATGACGTGAATGTACGAGCAAGCAAGCTACTAGAAACACTGTTGTCACTTATATTCCAGATGCCACCGTTTTCATATTTCTATCATGTAACATAAATTAACAGCTAAATGAAACCTGTTGCACATATTGTTACTTAAAGCTGCAGTAGGCAATTTGAACAGAACACGAAGCAAAACCCGCTGCCTCGTATCACTCCGCTAAGCCCTTCCCACCAAGTGACGTTCGCTAGCTTACTTTTGCTAAGTTAGCTTAATTTAGCTGGCTTGGTTAGATGTCAGCATTGCACAGATGACTCGTTGTAGTGCTAACATAAGGTAGCATTTACCTGTCAAAAAGGAATGGGCTAACTGCCGCATCACTCTTCAGCCCCTTACACTCCCGCAGCTCTCGCCATCTTGAAAATGTATCACAAGTTGCCACAGTCATAGACACAACTTCTGCGTATGCGTGTACAGAGTCGCTGTGATTGGCTAGTCACGTGCTAGCTAATCCTGATTGGTTGTTTGATTCAGACCGGGTCCCGTTTTTTAGAACTAAATACAAAGGGGCAGGCGCTCACAGACACATACATTTTTTTAAAGGAACCTTTTAGTTAATTATTGTTCAAGTCAAAATTAGTTGTTTCAACCAAAATTATAATGAAATAATATTTCCTACTGCAGCTTTAATTGTAGCTTGATGAAAGGGACACTAACTTATCACGACACTTTACCAGCATTGGGACCAGTTGTTTTTTTTGGGGGGGGAAATGTGTGTCTTATGTTTCCGTCACTCATGTTATAAAAAAGTATTTTCTTAAAATGCACACTTCTCTTAAAATATTTACATTTAAGTATTTATTAATTATTATTATGTTCCCTTATAATCCTCTGTTATTATAACAAATGATAATAGGGCCAATGAGCAGTGAGTCTCAGACCTGGTTTAAATTTAAACCTACATTCTTCAGGTCACCAGATTCAAACCTGGTTGAATTTACATTATTTTCTTCCCACACTACCCTCCATGTGATTAGCAGAGTAACATCGACAGCATGAGCAGTTCCAGTATGAAGACCATGAGTGAGATTTCTTAAGTCACTCCTTTTCATTCATGTGCTCCTCAGTTCTGTATGTTCGATCATTCCCCCCCGACAGTTTCGTGCCTTTCTGTTGTGCACCTCTGAGTTGCTTGCTGGAAGCTTGTCTCCATCTGATGAAGAATGTGATATGATGAGCTTGTTTAACACAAGTGGGGAACAAATTAAATAAAGTTTCGTTCTTGTTTTGTATCACTGTCATTCTTTTTAACAGTTTGTTATTCTACTTTTAGTGTGACGTTGCAGAACGGGAGCTCGTGGGTCTTGTGACAAAACTGAATAAAAAGGTTAATGGTTGTAAACTAAACATTTGCGCTGCTGAGGGAACTGCCGCAATTGCTCAGACTGTCTGTTAAACTTTGAGCAGGGACGTGCTTTTTATAACCTGTAATGGTACACAGAGGCATGGCTCTCACTGCAGTTATTACTGGCATTCAGGCAGATATGCAAGTTCACCCACAGGTCACACCGGATGGAGTGGGTGTAGTTACTGAGAGTAGTTTGGAGATAAACAGTTAACCTGTATTTTGTTGATATTCGCTTTACTTCCCACAGACCCCACTGTTATATATAACTACAAAATCAACCAATTATTTTTCTTGAAATATTTTTTACGTTTCTTCTGACCTACATGCATAAAAGCATTGAAGTTGTAACCCTTTCTTTTTGCCACAAACTGGGCCTGTGCTTTTGATGAAGGTGACAAAACTGAGACATGAGCGTAAACCTTCGTTAACAGTCTGACAGTCCAACACTTTGGTCCAGACTGAAATATCTCAACAAATTTTTAATGGATTGCCACGAAATTTGGTACAAATGATCGCGGTGCTCAGAGGAGGAACTCTAATGACTCTGGTGGTTTCCTGACTTTTCCTCTAGAGCCACTGTGAGGTTCACATTTGGGGTTTTGAGTGAAATATCTCATCACTTACTGGATGGATTGCCATGAAATGAGGTACATACATTCATGTTCCCTTCAATATGAATGACTGAATAACTGCAATACTTATGACATTGCTATCATCCTCAGCTGTAGTTTGTGTTTACTAATAGCTAACCTAAGATGTGATAGCATTTAGCTCAAAGCACCACTGTTGATTGTTAGTCTTGTTACTACAAATAAGAATATATTTCATGTTCTGTAAGTTATGTGGGCTATGCATGAACAATATGTATATAAACTGTTAGAAAACTCCAGTAACAGAAATGATGAAAGCCTTTTTAAAAATATGTTACACAAAGTTGTAGATTTTTTGTCCCATGGGGAAGAAAACTTACAGTACATACCAGAACATTGTATTTATTATAATAACTATAATAGGAATAAATACAACATTGATACCAAGTTTAGTAGCACAGTTCAGGCAGGATTAATACTATCACAAAATAGTTATACTGTTTTAAAATGGTACAGACCTTTCACAAACTATTTCACAGTACAGTATGTCTCTTTATTGATCAGTCTTGTGTAGTATTTCAATTTCAAAAGCAAATGTTTTTACAAAAGAAGGCAAGAAGTGGCTTGTGATGCTTTATCATAAATGTATAATACTGCTCTATTCAACAAAAATATAGTAATAGTGTATTTGCAGTCATTTATTATGTCTTTTTTTACTGTGTAAGTACAGTACAAGTCCTGCTTTCAGTGTTTGCATGATAGTTCTTTGAATTCTTACAATATACAAGTTTGAAAAATATAATGCAAAACAAATTAGTACACTTTATCACACACAAATGTGCACACAAAACCATAATCTAACCTGATAAAACAATATTTCTAATTGTCTATTAATGTTTTAAGTTATGATTGGATTTGCATAGCCAGAAATGCTAACTATTGGGCAGAGTGTAATTTAGTTTGATTAATCTTGCTAATCATTACAAAATATCAGGAATTGAATTGTGACTCACTCTACGCACTTTTGTTGTGGGTGCAGGTGCCAGTAGCACGCTCAAGGTACAAAGATACAACAGAAACACAAGAGTAAATATCTACTTCTTGAGGAATTTGTTTCACAGCAGAAGACATGGATATTTAAGTGAAAGATGAGGAGAGGGAAATTACATATTTCATGGAAAATAATGTTTCAACATAATTTTTTTTTTCTTGTACATTTTCCTGCCTCATTGTCACGGAGCATCCTGCTGGCAGCGATATCTTTGCCTTACGCTCCGACGTCCAAGGAGAAGGTCACACTGCCCAGGTAGCGGTCAGTGGGTGAATTATTAATGATGCCCTTTCCGTTCAGTTTGCATTGTACTTGAATGTGCGTGTCGTACTGCACTCCTGCAAAACGCACAGCCACCACAGGTGAAGAGTAGTTTACCTGAGACAGAAGAGAGGTCAAGATATGACAGGTGTTATTTCAGGCTGTCTATATGCCACAGGAGTTATCCACAAGGATGAGACTCACATGTCTGAGCTTCCCATAGTATGGATAGTACTTCATGTCAAAAATGCTTTTAGGGAAAAACTGGATTTCTCCCAACGCTTCTGGAGGTCCTTTCTGAAAGAGGAAGGAAGTCATGTTTTCTTGACGCACGCTTTTATGACATTTTCAGACATGTTGCTTATCTCTGAGAAAAAGTTGGTGTTGATGGTCACTGTACCTTAACTCCACAAGTCACATTTATTGGTTTGCCCATGCCAGGTAAGTAACCAAGAATCTATTGAAAAAAAAGAATCGAAACAAAGAAGTGTCATCATGCAAACAACAACCCTCCCTTGGTTCTATAATTTTGTTTGCCACATCTTCGAACTCAAGTCCAATGGATGTTTCCCTACATGTGCAATGTTGCATCAATTCAAATTTCAAATCCGTTTTCCTTTGTATGCTATTTTTTGTCCTACACTGGTTGGATGCACACACTACTCACCTTCTTTGCTTCAAACTCCAGCAGGATAACGTCTTTATATATAAATCTTAAAAATGACATAAAGGGTTTGCTTCAATGTAATTCTGCATAAGTTTACCATTTAAAATGTTAACTAAGATAAAAAGTAGTGCGCTTCATGTGTCTTCATCCTCTCCCTGAAGCAACGTGTCACTCACTGAGAAACCTGTGAGCTTCAGTCCAGTAACACGCTGTGTCCCTGCTGTTTTATGTTCCCGCTTTTGTTTTGCACTGTTGTACAGGTTTTGGTGACATCTTACCCGGTTCATTCGAAGGAGGATGCATGGCCTTCCCTGAGAATAGCCATAGTGGGGGTCCTGCAGCCCCGAACAGTCCCCCAACCAGGACCTCTTAAACTGACACGCTTTCCGCTCTGCGCTCTCCTCCAAGTCGTCCTGCATGAAGTATCTGTCCTGTGCGCAGCGAATATTCTTCCTCTCCTGAGCACCATCGTTGTACGCTGAAAATGGAGAGCAGGGGAGAAAGAGGCAGAGAGGGAGGGAGGGAGAATGAGAGAGGAGGGCATAAATAAAGCCTTGCTACAGCAGTGCCCTGCCAGACTCAGGCCTCTGATTAAGGAAGCTTGACAAAAGCGGGGCGTGAAAAAAAACCACATTGAATGGCTGCACTCTGCCCACAAAGAGGCTTCCCTTCCCAGCATGCCCTGCAAGAACCAAATGGAAAAAGGAGACAAAGGTAGTGAAGATGAGGATTAACTCATTGCATGCTCGCTTCATTTTAAGCAAACTCAACAACCTCGTCTGCCCCCCCTCTCCATACTTTAACATTATCATCATCACTGACTCACGTCTTAGATATTCATCCATAGACCTCGCGTACTTCTTCCAGGATTTGCGATCAGAGGCGTTAAAGGCGATCTCGTGGCCGTCTAGGTGTGGGGCCATCGTCATACCTGCCAGTGGAGACCCAGAGACAGTCAACTGTGCTGAGACTCAAGTAGAAGCAACAGACAGAAGGACAGTGGAGGATGCAGAGGAGGGGTTTGAGTTTGGGGTTATATTTACCTGGTGGCATCACTCTATCATTGAAGGTTGGATGGTAGGGACTAATAGACCACATGAGGCAAAACAAACAGCCGCCAAACATGGCTGCGAGAAACACATAAAGTGCAGCGTAGAAGAGAAGGATGAGGCCTAAAAGAGGAGTGAGAAAAGGAGTTATTAGGGTGAATGTCTCTGATGCGGTATTTGCACAAAAGTGGCTTACATAACAGACTCAATAAATCACTTCTCTGATCTGAGTGGAGAAAAACAATGAACCATAAAGAATTTTCATTTTTGCTCAGACTGTGTCGTCTGTCTGGACTCCAGCTACTGTCCCTGATCAGGACGCTCACTAATTTGTTTACTGTCCTTTCCTCATCTAACTCCCAATAGTTTTGGTATAAAATCTGCTGCACTGAGCTAATGTGAGAATCCCATCATGAAGAAACCCCAAGAACTATCATTGTTCTGCAATTTTCAATTAACAGTCCATTAGCAACTAATCAAGCCAAACGTGTCCTAAATTAAATGGCTTTTGCTGTGCGGGCGATTTCACAGGGGACTAGCTGCAGCCAGCCTTGCGTCCCCAGAGCCACAAAGGCCTTTCTGTTTGAGCTCAGTGAGAATTCTCCCAGCTGTCCTTTCACTCAGGAACACAGTGAACCTCCGGTTGCCATCGTAGTGAAGGTCTTTTGCAGCCATAGAGGCCCGGCCAGCTCCAAGGAGCCCCAATCACCCCACTCTGGTATTGTGTCCTCTCTTACACACTCGTCTCACAGGACACACAGCACAGACTTCAACTCAGGGCCTTTCTTCCTCAGACACATGGGCCCCACTCCTCCACAAGTGTGCACACACTGGTTATGTAGCTGAAATGAGCTCTTCGCCCTGCCTGGGATCCAGCATTTCAGCTCATGCATGTAACACACACTTTCCTTGGATATTCTCTCTACACTCAGTCGGATCATGTTTGCCATTGCGAGTGGAGCTGATGGAGGGGGCTCAACAGCGTCACATAACAACCACCCCGGAATACCAAGAGGCTGCTCCATCACCATTGACTCAACAAACTCATCCAGTCGGCCGCTTCTGCCAAAAAAAAAAGTTTGCCTGCACCAAAGCTCAGTTTGGCAGTGAGCTCTACGGATAAGGGCATCTCTACGTGTTTAAGTGCAACTGAGGGGCCATAAGCATGTTAAGTTCAGCGATGAGGTCGCCGAGGCTTTGGGAAAGTGGCTGTGGAGAGCATGGTAAGATGTAGAGGAATGTGATTCCTGGCCAATGCGAGGCCCGGAACAGTGCGCTCCCGCTGGGGACACGTCCCCAGGCAGTCTGTTTTTGTCGGGACACTCTGAATTGTCCATGCACCTATGTAAACATTGAGCATAAGGACACACACACACTCGCAGCACAGTGAGCAGAGTCACTGGGCTGTAGAGACATTTCTCACCCTCTAAAAATGTCCCTGAGTGTATCTTTTAAAGACATTCAAACACCATGTCTGCTCTCAAGCTTGTTTAAGATGATTCAACTGTAACACACTCAACATTAGATCTAATCACTGGACACATGCAGTAAAAAATAAAAAGTACTTTAGCATTAATCCAAACGTCCCTCCCCATGCCCCAACAACACAGAACATGTCTTTCTTTGTAAACTCACTCCAGCTCTTTCCAGAGCGACCCATGAATTCGTTGGTCTCTGCATTCCACAGGTACGTCTTCAAGTCGTCTATTTTCTGGTGGAGCGTCCTCTTGGGTAACGGCCTGCGCTTCCATCTCTCAAAGTTCAGGTCTTCCTGCTCTAGAGGCTGGTGCTCGGCCAACTCCTCCTGCTCTTCCTCCAGCTCTTGGCCATGTTTGAGTATCACTTTGTGAGGCTGGTGGAAAGAAGAAGAAGAGAAAAAGCCCTCACCACACATATTCTCAACTGCTAAGTTCTGCAGTCGACCTATTTTCTTTTCAAATCACTGCAGGAAAAAAATGGCATGCCTTCAGCTCCGAGTATGACCGATGATATAAACTGCCAGAGAGTGCTCTGCATATTAATGAACATCGCACTGATGGTCCTGTCCCCTGTTTCTGCAAATTATAAACCCGCTGGTGACCTTTCTGGCACTCATTGGGAGAGCTGACCTCCTCTGAGTGGACCCTCCTGCTTGGAGCAGCAGCTGCAGACAGCAGAGCTGGAGGGTCACTCTGACAGCCAGATGTTACTCACTGACTCTCAGCATCCACAGGCCAGGACACACAGATCCCAGAGGAAGCACAGGACACAAAGTCACTTCGCTTGTGAGAGTTCGACCTTTCAAAGAATCTGCTGTTACATGTTTAAAATTCTGTTGTGAGCTTTGAATGTTGTGCTAATAAAACCTATTCATTATAGAGTTAATGGTAATTCATATTGATATGCTATTTCAAATAACCTTCTGTGCTAGTGGAAATTGCGTCTTAATTGCTGCATCTGCTTCAGTGGATGAACTGATTTGAAAGTTTTATGTTTTCTATCTAATTTCAGCACTTACAAGATTTGGTGGATGGTTTTTAAGGAGCGTCTCTTCAGCTCCTCCCTCTGTGGAACTGGGCTCCATATTCTTCAACAGAAAGAAAAAGGTACTTGTTAAACCAATCACACCTGCCGAGCTATTCAATTCAAACGACGCAAACTCGTCAAGTTCAGCAACTTTTTCAAAACTTTTCACAACAATGCCAAGCTGTCTGAACAACTTAATCCAGCATCGGGCACAATGAATAACTCTTGTAGTTGCATCAAATAGAATTTGAATGAAAAATCTGACATACCTGAAGTTTTCTTTTTCAGTAAAAACGCGGATTAATGTGTCGAAAACCCTCTTGACCCCCAGAGAAAAAAATAATGTTTGTCAAAAACTGTTTGGGGATTTCATTAGAAAGTTTTAGGCATGCAAGGGGACCGGCTATGGAGAACCTCCTTCAACTAGGCGCGCATCATAGTGAATGAACGCTGGACAGAGGGAAACTGGGGGTGGGATACAAAGTCCTTTTTTTTTGGTCCCAGGGACGTTTTGGCAGCGGCCTGGTCCGCAGCACTGCATTCTGTACACGCACACCATCAGCCATTGTCTGCTAAGCTGGGCTAACACTGAAGCAGAGCATGAATACAATATTTATAGCTTATCCCAACAGAAGACACTGTTGTCAATCATGGCCTGGCTGCATACTGTACGTGCACAAAGACGCTCCAACAATTAACGCTTTGTTTTTTTAACTTTTTTTTCTTAATTATTATTGATCGAGCGTACATGAAACAAAAGTATCGTAAATTAAATATCAGTCATTAGCTATTGTCCCTGCACATGCATGCATACTAATCCAGCTGCCAGCGCCAGCGCCTCCACAGACTCTTGCAGCAAGTGCTCAGCAGAAGCTTCCCTCTGGTGAAGTTCAAGTAGTCCTCATTCCTGACCCCATCTGCACTCCGGTCACGTACGTTACCCCGTGTAAAAGTGGGAGAGGGGAACTTTTGAGAGTGTTTTTTCTTCTTCTTCTTATTTTACATGAAAAGAGAAATTGCGTCATGGAAAAAATCTGTTCTTTGAGAATTGCGCGGCAAAAACGTGCACGTGTTCGTGTGTGTGTGTGTGTGTGTGTGCGTTTGTGTGTTTATGTGGAAGTATTTTACAGTAAAAGCCAATGCTTCTTGTCACCACATAAGGACATTTGCAGAGAAGAAGTAAAAAACCCAGAACATTTAGCAAGGAAAGACTATCTATGGAAAACATTAATTACAAGCACCGTCCATGCAGAGCAATGGAGACGTTATTGTGAGTGTGTATGCCATTTAAAAGTGCCTTCATTGCATCTTACCTGAAGTTACAGGCTACATATTCTATGCCTTGTCCCTACAAGAGGTCATACGTGCAGGACAAGCTCCATGGCTAGGTTAATCTGCTAGGGCTCCAGGGCACAAATGAGCTGGGGCCCCTGTTAACCCCACGTTCACCCCACTCTCTTTTTTTCTATGCAGGGATACTAGGCCAGGCCACAGATTTGATGTGTGGTAATTTGATTAAATATATTAATTTAGGAATAAACAACATAACATAACCGTAAAACTGGGACAATGATAAGTAAGCAGTAAGACAGGAGCTTAAGAGGACTCTGGAGTTCTAGCACTCTGTTGCTTCTGAACAAACTTTACATTTGCTAATTCCACAAGAGTTCATTGAAGTATTCCGAATTACAGACCTCAGTAATGTCAGTTTTCGATGAAGATTTTGGGCAGGGTTTATTATGCTGCTTAAGCAACATGCCATTGTTGTTGCTGGCGCTCCAAAAAATAAATAAATAAAATAAAATAAAATAATATAAATATATATATAATATAATATATATTCTGTCAACCAAATTCTGTATTTTTAATGAATTAAATAAATAATGCAAACCAAATATAATAAGTATAATTTCAGTAAAGTTAATTTCCCTACATGCTACATGAAGGTATAAATAATATTTTAATGTGAACTCTTTTTAACAGGGCCAGGAATAAAGTTCCAGATGGGAAACACTGAATCTTATCTTATTTATTTAGTTATTTATTATTTTGTCGTTGGTAAAACCCCCAATTCCAAGACAAAACCCAGAGGAAGCTACAGCCCTGTCGATGTGGCAGATAAAATTGCAACCAAGATTATGGAAGAAATGTACATAAAGAGAGAATGATTTAAAGTGATAATTTAGGCAACATAATATTTATGTATGTAATATTTAAATAATAATAAAGTATTATTGGCTCTTTGAATTTTGTGATTGCTGTGTATTTTCATATCTGACTTGGATTGTCCCCTTTTAATGCTGCTACAACCAAACAAGACATATGTGTTCCTTTTATTTCGGACCAGGAATTGTGTACAAAAAGTTCTCAGACCCTACGTAAATGAAGGCAGCATGTGTCACTTTGTTGGATAATGAATGTGCAACTCCCTGAATGTCCGATGGCTCTTGAACGTCACCTTGTGTTTCTGACAGACGGTGGCGCTCGATGCTCGCCCGACAATGACTAACCACACACCTGTGCCAGAAACACAAACAGCAGCATAAAAAGACATTAAACATACTAATCCTGATTTATTTGACTCCATGTGATGTAAAGCAAGCTGTCAATCGGAACTTTTTACCCCTGCTTTCAGTGATAAACCCTGAGGTGATGACCATGGCCATCTTGTAGCTTGGAACGATAACCGTTAAAAGTTACTACACCAGCTAAATTAGCTTATTATCTTAAAAATGGCGGAAGATTTGTCTCGGTGATTGTATACATGTATGTATTATGTATAATATCGACTATTAATTTGACGATAAAACACTGAATAATTTCAATATAGGGTACACCTAACAAGTTTGTATCAGATGGTAACGAACATGGCGGTGTAACGGTCACGTTCTTCGGAGGAAATTGATAGTTATCGTTATTCCGCTTTTTGAGTACGTGTGTGACATGCGCACATACAACCACCACCAGCAGCAGCAGCAGCAGCAGCGACCCACTGTCCGACACCGACACACCGTGAGGACGGAGGCCGACAGACGTATCAACAGCCGCGGGGATGGAAATTGGACGGACTCGGGCTCAGCGGGGACGGAGGGCTGTTGTCAGAGAATGCCACAGCAAGCGAACCCACCGTCTGCGTTAGGACACGGTTGTACACAGTTAGCTCTCAGATATATAGCGAGTAACATTCAGTCGTGGTTATTGTTTTTTTTTATTATTTGCAAGAGGATCGTCCGGCGGACCGCGTTAAACATCCTCCAGCCAGCATGCCTCCAGCTCAGAGCCTTCAATCCAGCGGACTGACCCTCTCTGAAACAAGCATTGGTAGGTGTGTGCAAGGTCAACGGCGTGTCTGCAGCAGGTTTTATCAATTAAATAATATACTCCTTTTACCACAATGCGGGGATTTTATTGAACGAGCTCATTTATATTGTTCGTACACACCAAGGTTAATATTTTGACCATTCACATTTGTTGTTTTTGTCGGTTAAAAACGGTAACGGCATTTCTTTTTGCCTACAAAAGCAGACAAAAACACTCGTTGCATCAGCGGACCTGGTCCAGGCCGCAGCGCGTCACTGCAGGTGCGGAGACGTTGAGTAACCACAGCAGCCTGGATGTTTGGCTCTGATGGGTAACCGCCTGACACAGATTTTGGCACGATGCTCGGCTGCTGTCATGGAAATTAAGGGGAAATAATGGTCCGTTCGTGTAATGGAACATCTGTGAATATATTTTGCACAGTATGGTACAGATTGATGATTGTTGTACTCAGTGTACACAGTTTTGCTGTTGTGGCACAGATAGTAGGATCATCCGTGTTTGTTGGACGTTTTATTCCATGTAAGGCAATGTTTGAGAAAGAAAAGTGGTCACTTATAAGCACTTAAAGGTGGTGTAATCATATTGAAATGGTTGAATGTCACAGACCCTATGTGCCTCTGACATGGAGTAATCTTTGAATGACTACTTTTTAATATTACTTGAATGATGTTAAACAGAAGTAATCTTACTTATACATAACAGCACTTACTGTTCGTCAGATACCTGTACTTGAATGCACACTTGTAGTCTCCTGGTCTCAGGTAGATCTCCTACAGTTTTCAAAGGAGTTCACATACTAAACAAATCTAGCCATGCAGGATTTTGAGTTACAAATCCCTTTCCCACAAAAACCCTGCAGGGTATAGCCAGAGGACATTGATTAAATCAAATGTGTCAACAATGTTTTTTTGTTTCAAATTTATATAGACAATCAGATAATATATACAGTGGCAAAATTGTTGGGTTTTTTTCATATGGTATTTGACATCGCATTGGATGATGTTTTCTCTGAGATTAAAACTGAAGGGATGTGATATGAAAAAGAACAGAGACATTCATAATTAATTTCACTGATACAAAACAGCCACATGCAGTGTTTCAGTTAACTGTAATAGAGCATGCGAGACCAGGGATGGAAAACAATTTACAATAATGCAATCCCAGAGGAAATTTCACCTCATCACAATACAATTATCATTGTAATGTAACTCCCAGCTCTGCAAAATTGTACATTATTTCTATATCATTACTTTCAGAGGCTGTGCAGGCAACATGGTGACAAAATCTGATTGAGACCATATGCTTTCCCTGCTCAGTGCAGCGATGAGCAGTGATGTACCTCTTATTGATCTCCAGGTTGGAGCATCAGCATTCAGTAGCATTGACATCTGTTTGTGGCTTGCCTAAAACAGAACATAGAGGTGACATGGATGATCTGTTGTTCTATGATGAGCTCTCTGAACACAGCAGAATGAATTGAACAGGAAGAGGTAAAATAGATGAACCAAATGCATCAGAGAAGTTAAGACTGCATCTAAAATTACTGGCCACTCCCTGCCGTCTCTCTCTTCAGTTTATAACGTTCGACTTCACCAAAAGGCCCTGAATATTGTTAGAGATGACTGCTCCCCTCTTTGAAGAGATGCCCTCTGGGAGGAGGTTCAGACAACCCTGTTTTAAATCTGAGCTGTTTGAATAAACCTTTAGCGCTTTAAGGTACATTTTGTTTCTAGTTTATGGTTCTCTTTGTTGCACTATGTGCTCAACAAGGCAAGTTCCTAACAATGTTTGTTGTAATGGTAATAAAGTTAACTTAACACATTTAATTTCAGTACAGGATGAAAACTCTCCAAATGCTTTCCAAATATACAGTTAACCTGGCCAACTCATGCTGGAGGTGACACACAGCATACATACATGCATCATATATACAGTACAGTGCCTGTAAAAGTATTTACTTTTATTGTTATACCTTTATTAGACAGGACGCAGAGAGCTGAGTGGATATGAGGGGAAAGAGAATAAAGGGGTTGATATGCAACAAAGGTCCTCGAACGGCAAGACTGGAAGCTGTGTTTATTTTTTATATGATCAACATCTCAAAGCTCTAGCTCACCAGGACGCCGCTTCATTAAACATTTTAGCACAGATCATTAGAAAAAGTGTCTAATGTAAATGTAATAACAGTTTGTTACTGGTGAGTGGATGTCAGGACGTTTTCCCACTTAACAAACCAAATTTTGTTTTTATTTTATTAACTAGTAATGTAATGTAGCTTCTTAAGATACTGCCCTGCATTATGGAGGTTACTTTCCTTTTATGTTTAAATGTCTGCAAGGCCCTCATAAGAACGAATTGACATTATTAAATAATACATTAAAGATTGTATCTCATATAAGTCAACATCATAATTCATCTCCACGCTCTTATTGATAGAAGATGAGCCTCTGTTATGACTCTGTTTCACAGGATGCCTTTTTAAAATTGATTTCCCTTTATGTTGCACATATAGTACAAATAGGATCAGCCCTTTTGCAGCATCTTTAAAGCAGCGTGCACTTTGCCTCGCTCTTAGATCTCCGGCCACTGATTGTCAACGTGACAGAGCCGGAGAAACTCCAGTCCAGTCATGAGTCTCTCTAACTACTTCCCATTACATCAGTGCTGTAGTGGATTCTAGTTGCAGCCTCGTCGTCCAATTTTTACATCACTTTACTGGTGACGCTGGCAGTAATGGTCACTCGTTTGTTGTCCCGTTAGGTTCCTTCAAGAGGAGGAAGAGGAAATCCATAATAGTGACGGTGATGCTGCTCATCGTCTCTGTGCTCATCCTTATCTTTGGCCTGGCAGCGACGACCAGGACGCAGAACATCACAGTTGGCGGCTACTACCCGGGAGTCATTGTGAGTGCACATTCACACCTGCAGGCAACAGCAGCAGGCGTGTTCACTGCCAGAGTTCATAATGAGTGAAGTGAGAGTGTTTCCAGCGAGCTCTTCCCGCTCCTGGACCCTGATGAACATAATGACTGAAGGTCTCTGAGGGGGGAATTTTCCCCCCCACATTCATTATTCAGCATCTCTGTCATTAGAGGCTGAGTGAGGTAAAGTATCTCAGCCCATAAATGTGTTTTCTTCACAGTACTCAGCTTTTAGCCTTCTACCTTACGTAAAGAGCTGCCAGGAAAGCAGCCAGTTGTATTTCAGTTACATAAAGATGCTTCTTCTAACTTTAACCTCAAATTCATCAGATCATCATAGTTTAAATCATTAACATTTAATTTACACGGAAAGAAATCAATTTTGAATTATGCAACATAAGATTGAGAGAAGCTCCTCAAATCCTACAGTAAATGAATCTACAATGTATTTTGTTCATCTATACAAGTGAATAGTGGGTGCACAACATGTGACCACGACAGAAGCACGTGATTTGTCCCACTGCGCTATGAAATCAAAGCTTTACCGTCAAATTAGATAAATGCCCTGACAGCCATCTTCTCTCTTTTCAGCTGGGCTTCGGCTCTTTTCTGGGAATTATCGGTGCTCACTTGATAGAGAACAAGAGGCAGATGGTAAGAGGATTTATATTACCTCTGTGCATTGAGATCACTCTCAGTGCTTGGTGTCTCCTTGTCTCTACACTGTCATTAAACTGTATATCAGTCCCCATTACCTTACGACAGCCCACGGCTTCATTATGTCGTTAATGTGACAATAGACACAGCAGACCCGACCCAGACTGTGAGTCCCGCTTTGCCTGAAGAGGTTTGTGTATCAGAGCAAGTGTCCTGGGCTTCAAGGGAGACGGCAGCCAGAAATAGAAGTCGGGTGTAAGTGGAGGAGGAAAGATGTCCACACAGGAATGTGGGCAAGGAAACTGCAGATGAGAGGAGCAGGTGGGAGGTGCTGGGCAGAAACTGTCAGGGCTGACGTGAAGAATGAGTTTGTACCGTGACACCTTTTCCCATAATGCAGCAGGGTTTGGATGCCTGGAGTCGCAGTTAGTGTGTGTGTATGACATGTCTCACCACACTGCCTCTGATTTGTTGTTTGCCATAAAGTGTTATAACATAGAAAACGTGTTGATATTATTTATGGTTCGTGGTATTAGAGGCATGTGATATTTATGTTATTACATTTTCAGTAGAGCTGAAATGATTAGCTGATCAACAGAAAATTTATTGGCAATTTATTCTGTGATAGTAAATTGAATATATTTGGATTTTGGATCATTGGTTGGACATTTATCACTATTTCTGACATTTTAATGGATTCATTGAGGGAAATAATCAGAAGACCCAACCCAAATGTTCAGCCAGGTAAGAAGAAGAATTGTCTGTATTTTCATATTTGTAAATAGGTGAAAGTAAGTGAATCATAATTGATAGTAAATGTTATCGTGAGTTAACCAATAATCCTATCAGTAGAAATCAGCAGCAAACATCTTCTTGATGTTTAAAGCCCCTGAAAACTTGGTGATTTCTGTATAACATAAAACATTAATGACTAAATGTTTAACAATTAGCAAAACATCTTTAGGTATTATTTATTAAGAGGTTAACACTCAAAAATGCATCTGCTTCATCAGGACTGTGTGGGTGTGGTTGGATCAGATTTGATTAGCGGTGGCCTCGCAGCATAAACAATCAGTCATCAGACATTGATGTGACATTAAGTGTTTCCAGCTGAGTCCCGTCCACTTCAAACCAGTGAGAAGAGCACAAAAAAAAGAAGCACCAATACAGAAATCGTTCAATTAAAACAACTCAAACTGATCTTTGAACCCTTTGTTTGCCGCTGGTTGTATTCATGTGAGCGCCGTAGAAATCTTGGCGCAGGCATAAATCTCTGCTCCCTTTAGCTTGCGTCACTTGCTCTGCCTCCCTCCTGCGAGCTGGGGTGGCTGCAGACAGGGTGGGGTGATGTGTAATTGAATACATGCTGTGTTTCATTGAGGAGTGAAAGGAGGAGAATGGGGTGGGGGGGGGTGAAGGCTTTCAGTGCCTATAAAGAGCTGGGCACCGTGCCAGCCACGAACACCACTGGAGCTAGGTGACAACCACAGCGCTCAGTCACTGTTGTCCTTTACCCGGCCCACAAGCCCCCTCCACCCTCGTCCCATCCATTCATGCTCAGAGAGAAGCACATGTGCAGGATGATACGCAAAATAGTGCATGTTTAAGTCTTTTGTAAAAACAAAATAATCATTGCGTGATGAAGCTGATGCTCCTCTGTTCTCCTTCACAGTTAGTGGCATCTATTGTCTTCATCAGCTTCGGAGTGGTGGCTGCCTTCTGCTGCGCTATTGTCGACGGAGTTTTTGCTGCGAGGCACATTGTAAGTAACACTGAAGCTTCTACTTATTTAACTAAACTAATCAATTATGAATATGTATGATACTAATGCTCTGACTTATAACAAGCTTATTAATCAATGCCACCCCCATTAAAGCTTAATATACTGCATTAGACATATATTAAAACGTAGGCCCTCCTGCAAGGGCATTGCTCACATATGGCAGGCTGTAGCAGCTGCTGCGCCCTCCTCAGCGAGACAAATACATTTTGTGGTAGAGGGAGATTATTCTCCATGACGCAAAGTACTTAAGACAATAAATAACCACTAATGCACTCTTAAAACAGTTCAAATAGGTTATGGCTGGGTGAAAAGGAAGGCCAGCACCATTACCAGGGTTTCATCTTCCAGTCGTGTCAATGAAATGGAAAATTCAACATTTATTTATTTATTTTTAACTAATTTTATTTAATATCCAAATAATACATTGATCACATACTATCGTGAGCTCATCCAACATTTTCAATTACAAATCTTCAAGTTCTTGAGAGTGAAAAAAGTAGTATTCGTCTATTAAGCCAGATACAGAATTACAGGTGTCTATCTCCACATATATATTTTTTCATTTGCAATTGTGCAGTAATTTCTTCCGTTATGTCTCAGTCTCTAAGTCCATTGTTCCACTGTTAAAGGGTTGATTTTGTAACCAAGAAATAGTTCATTTTCCTTGCAATTAACAATAATTATCTCCATAGAGTATCCCTCTCGGGTATACATCTCAACACGAAATACAGTGGATTCAAAAGTAAATCAACATCTGAAATGACTGTTATCTCACATTTAATATTCTCACTAAATTTCTGCAGTTTTAGACAATCCCAAAAAGTATGTATGTGATCCTCATTATTCCACAGCCTCTCCAGCATCATGGTGAGGACCCTCCAACGAACCCGGACGCCACTTGAATGCAGCATTTTTTGTACACTTAACTACAAAGAGGCACACAGTTGAATGAAAGAGAAAAAGCAATATGATGCAGTGACAGACAGATGAAGTGACTGTCAGATGGCTGGTTATACATTTAAGCAATACACATTTTTCTACACATTTGTCAGTTTTAATCAAAATGTTGCTTGTAAATATTTCAGAATTTTACTTCTCAAACTAAATAACATTTTTGGTGCCAAAGGACACGGTCCTCAGCTATACATCAAATGCAACACTGCACAATTTGTGGTTGATTAAACGTCATTATGTGCGATATTGATGATTTGCATCAAAAACGCATCCAGTCGAATGCGTCCCATTCACAGGTAAAGTTTCTGACCCTTCACAGGTGTTAGTTTGGAGCACGTAGTGATAAACGGGGCAAGAGCAAAGTATCTTATAGTACAGTTAGGTTTGCTGTTACATGGATAATATTGCATAGGTTTGTGAATTTGATGATGTTGATGTTTTATTGTTCTATGATGATATGTGTGGATGTCACGTTTATATTTTGAAACTTGTAAATGTTGAGGCTCTACATGTGTGCAGTTGGTTAGCTAACTCATGTTTGTAAAAGAGTATGATCTTTAGTGTGTGTTTGTAAGTAGACCAGTGAAATATATAAACATGTTGTTTCTTGTACTGCAGGACCTCAGGCCTCTGTATGCTGGCCGCTGTCAGTATCACTCCAGCGAGACTTCATCTGACCGCGATGTAAGAAACACGTTTCACTTTCTGTGCGATGAATTCATCCTCCGTGTATGTGTGTGAACTGTCCGTCAGCTGTTAGCTGTTTAGCCAGTTTTATGGAGACATAGAGGCAGAAGTTGACCCAGAGTGAAGGGACTATAAAGTCATGTTTGACCTTCAGGTGCCCTGTCAGTCATCATCGCGCACATCCTGCAACCTGCGCGTGAAGAGCAACACCTGTTACTGCTGCGACCTCTACAACTGCGGCAAGTGAGTACGCTGAGCGGTCGAGCACCTGACGCACCTCTGAACCAGCGGCCACTTGCTTTGCTGTGTTGCTTTGACTGTTTAGAATTTGTGATGTTTACCGTTGTGCCATTTTTGTGGGAGATTTTTTTCTCTGCAACTGCGTTGATTGTATTAGAACAAGAATGTTTCTTTTCTTTTAACCTTTGTTTCAGAGAACATCCTCTTATGGGACTTCAGAATAAAGATGTTTTGAAAAAGTTTAGGAAATCATCCATGATTTGGAAGTAGGTCCCTTTTGTTCTAGAACCATATTGGCCATTAATGATCGACTCATGTTTTTTTTTCTTTTTTGATAAGTGATGATTGAACATAAGTAATTATTGTATGATTTAACCCACCGTAGAAATGTGTTTTTAGGATGCCATTTCCCCTGCATGTCCTGTTTGTGTCTGACCAAACATCTGAACCACCTGAACTTTTACTGACATAGACTCATTTATCTCTATAAACTCATTGTCTGTTTTTAATGGTGTCCTGAATGCAAATGCACAGAGCCTGCTGGTGGCTTGACTGTAGGCTGTTTCCCTCTCTGTCCCACCCACTGGGCTAGCCGTGTAGAGGTGATTGGAGGCTACCACGAATACACGGATGTGAAGAGCTGCCAGGACGTGGTGCACCTCTACCACCTGTTATGGTCCGCTACCATCCTCAACATCGTGGCCCTCTTTCTGGGCATCATTACTGCCGCAGTGCTGGGAGGCTTCAAAGATATGGTACGTCACGTGAATGAAGAGAAGACACAATTAGACGGCTTTAATTGTGGATTTGTCAGTAGGAGCTGAAGTAAAGCTTTTGTTTTGTAATTCTCCGGTGTTTGATCAATTGATAGAAACTGATCAATATTCCTTGTGTCCTTGTCAGACTCCTTCTGCTGCCTCGGAGAGTACATCTGAGCCAGAGGCCATCACAGCTCCAGTACCCTCAGAGCCTCCTCCACCCGCCACTTCCCTCAACTCGTATTACAACGCTGCCCCCTGTCTGCCGCCGTACACTGCCTACGACCTGCAGGTACAAAGCCACTTAAAACTTGCAGTGTACCGCATGATGTGCATAGACTGAGGATTTGGTCAAAACAATTATTGATTTATTATTGGCAGTTGTTTTATCATCACATGTCACGTCTAGTTCATTCAAAATGTTTTAATGCCAGCAGTCAATGCTCAGTTCTTACGTCTTCTTTTATCTGTTGGTATTCTTCCCTCACTGTATAACGAACAGTTGATAAAGACAGTAGAGTCCATGTGGTCTGACAGATCCCCCTCCCCTACATCCAGACTCTCTGACTCCCATTAGCCAAAACTAACAGATATAAAGACTCTTTCATACCATCTACCACCTTTATAAACTGTGAGGAAGGTGACGTGAGCACATACACCCATTCAGGACCCAAATATTTTGTATTTTTTACTCATAATTTAACTTATTTTGTGCACTTTGCTTTTTTCATATATGTATTCACGTGCATGCATTTCACTGCTGTGCATCTAGTTTCCCTTTGGGGACAAATAAAGTGATAAATTGAATGTTCAGTCAGGAGTTATTCTGAAACCAGACTTGTAAACATGTCGCTCTAATAATTGTTTTGCCTTTCCTGCAGGGCTCCTACATGTTCCCTGACTCCTCAGGCCTGTCAGATGACTCCCAGTCTGGAGCCAGCCACCTGTGGCCCACTTTGATCCCTCCACGCTACTCTCCTCCCCACAACCACCCTGATGAGAAGCCCCCACCCTACAGCCCGTAACATTGCGTCGAGCACAGAAGGCACCGGAAAGGTTACTGGCCGTTGTTAGATGCTGAGTGAGTGGTTTGAATGCAGTTCCTCTGGGCACTTCCTCACAACCGTTGAGAACTGTGTTGAAGGAAAGGTGGTGAGGAGGAGGAGGATGGCCACAGAGCACACTAACTTTGAGTTCAGCCCAACACAAGGGAGGTGTGAGTAGTGTTTGTCTCCCTGGGCACCACTCACACGTCATGCCTGCACTGTGTGTGTGTGTGTGTGCATATACACATCAAGAGAGAGACATCCAGTTCAAAGCCAGGACTGTTTACACATCTATCTGCCTTAATACAAATGGACTTCCAGTGCTGCAGCACTCTGTCACCTGGACTTATTCTGGTCAAAAACTCTCCTGCAGCTCATGCTCTATGTTCACCTCTCTTTAGTACATATTGTAAATGCTTCCTGCCTCAAGTGGTACACTGTTTGCACTGCGAGGATCTGGACTGATTAGCACAGCTACGAGCCTTGTGTGAGATTAAAGCAGAGTTAGATGAAAGCTTCTGTGTTTGTCCCAAATCTGAGCAGCTAGAAAATTACTAACTGTAGAGTTGTAGGCCCAAGCAGTCATTTCTTTAGTGGCTAATAGTGTCACTGTACATTATTAAAAGGCAAAGTTAGCAGTAATGGAGGTGTTACATGCTCATAATGTATGTACAGCAGTATGATACACAGATGCTCCTTTAGCAGTTATGCTTAAGGTATACAAACAGATCCTGGTATCTATTTATCAACTCTTCAGTTTATGTTCAAAAATATCTTTTATGTGTGGTGATCTCTGCAGAGCAGTGTTTAGGAAGAAATAAGATATTCTGCACTAGTTGTTAAGTCAGGACGGTTAACAATTACACTCCAAACCCTATTTATTGTATTTTCACTAAAAGCTGCAAAGCAGGTAAGCATATATCGTCTCTCTTTGTAAGTAGCAGTATTATCACATCTATGAGTTGTGTTGTCTGTCAGGAAGAAACATGAGTAAGGCAGAGTGTGAACAGTCAGTGCTGGATTCACTGACATGAGATGGGAGGAAGAGGATGAGAGACAGAAGTGTAAACCGGTCTCTGTCAGCTTTTATCACGGCTGTTTATAATTTAAACAACACATTCTCAGGGGCTGATTGTCAGTTCCTTTTTGTCCATTAAAAAATGATTTGTGTAAATTCAAATAGTGTGTTTCTTTTTAGCCGAGACGGCAGCATGGCTCTATGGATGGCAGCATGTGTTCACTACTGAAACATCTCAACTGTTGGATGGAATGACTTCTGTACAGACGTTCATGTTCACAGAGGATGAATCCTTTTGACTTTTTCTCTAGCACCAACATGAGGTTCACATTTGGATGTTGTTGTAATGTCTTACCAAGGATGGATTGCGATGAAATCTGGTGCTGATGTTCATGTCCTGTCAAGATAAAACTGTAATAACTGGTGATTCCTTCCTTCCCATACAATGCCATCATCGGGAAAAACTTTTAATTTACAAAACTTTGGTTTATGACTAAACACCTGCAAAACTCAGACTCAGCCCTATTTTTATTTAAAAAATTTCTTATTAGCAAATGTTAGCATGCTAACCATGTTAGGTGAACACCTAACAATTCCCGCTAGACATCAGCAAGCATCGTCATTGTGTGCATGTTAGCATGCAGACATTAGCACTTTGCTCAAAGCACCCGTTTATCTGTACAGCCTCACAGAGCAGCTGACATGGCTGCAGACTCGTCTAAATTACATCAGTGAAATTGGCATGATTTAACTGACATCATGATGTAGAAGTTCATACTTTTTCACCACGGGCTGTGGTAAATTGGAAATAAGTCTCATTTCACAATTAAGTTCAGCTCTTCCATCATCTTCTGGAGCTGTACTGACAGGAGTTTGTATCACCTGTTCAGACTTATTTTACTCCTATTTTGCATTGCGAGGGACTGTTACGGTTTCGTTGCATTCATTTTGAAATGCTAGAAAATGTACATCCCTCCGACAACACAGTGAATAAAATAGCAGATATTTACATGCTGGTATTGCAAGACAACTAAATGAAAATAGTAAAAGAATAATTTATTTACCATCATGGGAACCCTCATTGCTAATTGACAGAAAATGGACATTTTGTACAATGTCAACAGAACTGAGTATTTAATAACTATTTAATTGTATCTACTGCTATAAACCTAATAAATACATCTGAAACAGTAAAAAGAGGGATTAACACAAATATACACTGTACATCACACATCAATGTTAATCTGTTAATAAAAAAAATCTGCATGTTTTATTGAATTTCCATGTTAGCACTACTTTTTTACTCATACTGACCAGTCACTACATTTTGACACAATGGAAAAACAGAGTGAAAAGGTAAAAACATCATAAAAAGCCTTCTGCCTGATCCAACACTAAGTGCTATATGTACGGACTGAAATAATCCTGTTCATGTCAATCCTATTATCACATTTGTATGCAAAATCTCTAGCCTATGCTATGTCGCCGGCAGATTTTGACATTAAAACAACATGGCAATCATAGGAAATAAAAATGTACAAGTGTATCAAAATAAGACAATGTGTTTAATGGACAAAAAGAAATAAGCCATAATTGTTTTTCCAACGACTGAAAAATTAAATAACCATCGTATATCTTCCCTGCCACAAAACCCAGATGTGGGATCTCCAACAATCACACAATGAAAAAATATATTTCAGATCATAATCGACATTCTCTTGTACAGAATTATGTTTAAAAGAGTCTCAAATAGAAACCAGGAATGATCAGTCCAGAAACTCCTTGTTTGTTAAAATTTCCATCTGATCCTCAAAAACAGACCTGCGATTCATGATTGATGCAGCCATTGATGACGGATCTAAAATCTGAGCAACCTTGATTTATTTAATTGCGGGGAAAGTCCTGCATTTCTTTCTTTCTTTTTTAATTAAATGGAGCTCAGTGGGCTCTTTAACTTCTTTAATTGGTTTAGGCAGATTTAGGCAGGAGAGAATGTCTCTGTTTCAATGCTTCAGATCCTTTAGCTGAAATCCCCTGGCTGATACAGAATTTGAGGCTGAAGACCAACAAGGAAATTAGGCAACAACATCAGTCTGAGCCTGCAACAGCTGTATCCTATAGCCTCATACAGTGAAAACGTAAACATACACGGTGTTCTGCCTTTTTATTGCATCTATTGAGTTGTCTTTTGATTCTTCCAATTTGTATCATTCATATAAACTCTAGTTCTTTTGAGATTTTAATGCGTGTGAACCACTTCTATGTATTCTTGCTGATGTGATTATCATTTATTCCAACGATACAAACGATCAAGGCTATTAGCACAAGCAGAGTAACATGAGTAAAGGTCGCATTACACTTCCGTCCTGCAACATCTCCGTTTCAGTTTAACTGAAGCCGGCACAGCAGACAAATTCAAGCATTCGTTTCCCGTTTCGGTGCAATCTCTAGGTGGCACTGGCCGTTTGGTACGATATTACACCACAAATAAGAGGAAGGCTAATGTGACCGTAGCTTAAGCTGACACTATCAAGAATTGCAGAAGAATATTGTTGACATGGAACCAAAGAGGGAAAAAAGGGTGGGGGGCACCTAAAAGGCACAGGTAACAGAGCAGCAAGTGTTGCTCAGTAGGTCTCTGGTATAACAAAGTCAAACTCTGTGGCTCCCTGTGGAGGAGTGTTCATGGTTGACCCCGGTCGGGTGTGAGCATCAGGCGGCATGTGAGCATCGGGCTCCACAAAGATGTCGTCCCAGCTCAACATCCTGCTCTGGGTGGAAGAACGGACATCGTCGTCGACGGTGGTTATGTGATGCACGCTGCCGTCCTCTGATATGACGGGAACCCCTGGCCCGTCAGTACTCCATGAGTACGGCTTCATCTGCACTGTTTTACACGGCAGCAGTCGGTACAAGTTGTTGTCGGCATCATCTTTTTCTTTCCTCCCGCTGGGATCCTGGTTGTGGGCTTGCTTGCAGTGGGTGGACAGTACCTGGTAGTTCATGAACATTTCATTGCACAACAAGCACTGGTACCTCCTCTCTCCTGTGTGGTGGATTTCATGTTTAGTTCTGTACTCTGCCAGAGCAAAGACCTTGTTACAGTGGCGACACGGGTACTTCTTCTCCCACGAGTGGGTGTTAAAGTGACGGCGGAGACTCGTCAGACACACGTAGGGGCGCTTGCAGACGATGCATACGTAGAAAGTCTTCCCATCCATGATCAGCTCATAGTGGTCCTCAAGCTCTGCTTTGGTCCTCTTCTTATTTGGGCTGGCCTTCGGTGATGTGGGTGTTTTATCAAAGGGTTTCAAAGGCGTTGCCATTAATGATCTCTTCCCTTTATTGGCTTTAGAGCCTCCTTCGCCTGGATCTTCCTTTACCGGGACAATGTCATAGGTATTTTCTCCAATATTGGCATAAACTTTACAGCCTGACGAGATTGAATCAATTTCTGTGGCTGTATTGAGTGTCACTGTCTTTTTTGCTGCTATAGCTGACTTGGGAGTGTTAGTTTGATTTGCTGGGCCTTCAGACACATCTAAGAGCCTTATTTTGAAATCCCCTTGCTGAGATGAAGTGGAGACTTGCTTCTTGTGGACTCCCATTATATCACTGTTTTCAGAGGACTGAGAGGCACTCGAGGGCTCAGGGGTGAAGCTGCTTGACCTGGCTGGTGTTGTGGGAGCACTTCCTGAGGAAACTCTGGCAGGGGAAGAGGCGTTATTGGAGCTGCTGTCTGGGCTGTGCAGAGGGCTGCTGTTGGGCAAACTGGGGTTTGGACAGCTGATGCTGGGAGGCTTTGTTTTCAAGGGGGCTTGGGCTTTCTCTGTGAGTTTTGCAACTGCATGATTTGATTCTTCATTTTGCTTTGATGTTACATTTTCTGAATTAGCTGTATCCAAATCAATGACCTTACCAGAGTTGGTTTTCTGGTTGGCTGCTCTGGTTTGAGCAGTTGTTTGAGAGACAAACATAACATCACCATCCGAGTCCTCATCATTACCTGCAGATGTGCTCGTCTGATTGAACTCCTCTGCAGATATTGAGAAAGACTCTGTGATGATCGGCATCATCTCTGCAGGTGTGTCATTTTTGTTTTCAGTCTCCTTGGACAAACCAGGCAGACCCTTAACTTGTGATAATGGTGACCCCAAGTTTGCGATGAACTTGACTCCCAGTATCTGTCCAGCATTTATGAGCTCCTCAAGCATGTCGGAGCGGACACGGACAATCTTGGAGCTGTAAATGTAATTGAGAATCTCCTCAAAGATTTCTGCTTTGATGAAGTTTAACTCAATCACTTGTCCAGCTACACTGAAGAGCTGGTGGAAATATGTACTTGAGGCAGACAGGATTGTTTTGTGAGCTCTGAATTTCTTGTCCTGTATGATAATGGTGACATCGCAAAATAATCCATGATTTCGTTGCTCATTCATTGACTTCAGCACAGCTGCTGAATACTGCGTGTCGGTTGCAGATATCAGCTTTAGACTTGGCATGTCTGTAGAGAGAAATAAAATCAAAGACAACAAATCACAATCACACCTCTGAATACACAAGTCAGTTGATTAAAATATGGTGACATGCAGAATACCATTAGATGTTTCACAAAACATGTAGTTAAGGCGTTTCCATATCCTGCTTTTCCAGTTCTAACAGTTATTGTTGACACCCTAGCAGTCAATAGGAGAACAATCCAGAAAGTTTGTTGGCCTGTCCAATGCACTGGTCTAGCTGTAGTTCTCCAAACTTACCCCCAGTTATATAACAGTGGTGGACAAACTATTACAAACCACTTTTTCTGTATAACGCAATGAAATTCAACAGCACCACGAAGATGAATCTGTTTAAGTTTCAACAAAAAGTGAACATTCAAGCCTTCATGATGGCAGGGCTGTTAGTGGCTGCATTGGCTTGGGCTAATTGTGCCTCATAAACTAGCTATTGTTGGATGCAATAACAAATTCATTACTCGTAGAGACATAATTTCCTGTTCAAGTGTTTTGGTCTTGGGTGCAAAAAGGAACAGTGAGAGTATGGATGTGAACATCTGTGTTTGTAGTCATGATAGTTAATTCAGTCAGGAAACCAAAACAATAACGTTAGCTAGATGTTAGTTTGCCAAAGTTGTAATAATACGCTTAAATTTCTGTCTCGCATGACATTACACAAGTGCAAAACTACGATTATTTAACTTTAACGACAACATTAGCTACTTTCATAAATTAACTATTATTGCTTTTAATGTGTTTAAAGAAATATTCAAACGCTGTTGTTAGCTAGCTAACAAAGATAACGCTAGCAGTGTTTCCTTCCCTCTTCCTCTTCAATGAAAAGCGGGGAACGCGGCCTACTGTTTAGCAGCTTGTTAGCATGTTAGCTTCAAATACAACACACACAATGAATACATGCTACTATGAAATCTTGGTACTTTAAACGGCAGCACATGAAAGTAACTCTCTTTACCTGCAACCCTGATGTTTTCTGCCAAGACCAAGCAGGACCGCTACCACAGACTGTAGTAAGTTAGCTAGCTAGCTACAGACAATGGCTAACAACAGCCAGCTTCCCCTGCCAACTGCACTCAGTGCCTCATTGATTGAACAGCCACAAGGAGTCGCCGTCGTGTAACGTTACGTTTTACAACTACAAATTTCAAACTACACGACATTATAAGACATGTTACAAATAACAGGTTGGCTTCTTGTTAGCTTAAATACAGCTATGAAATAGAGACTGGACATTATTTCAGTTGAAAATTGTTTACTTTTTCCACGCCGGATTTGGCCTCGAGATAACTACCGGTTCATTAGTTCGCCTTCAAAATAAAAGTGTAGCGACTGATACTATCTCAACGGGCGCGAAATAAAGAAAAATAAAGTACCTCGGGTGCTCTGTTTGGGTTCATATTCTCCTCTCAAACTGAGGCCTGCTGGAGTCCCTTTGAAGCGGCCGAAGTTTGCATGAAGCTGATCGGACAATGTCTCCCTCTTCTTTCCATTGTACTTATTATACGTCCCCGCGTGTTTAGCAGTGTAATGCCGCTTCATATTAAATTCCTTATATAATACTTTCTGGCTGCAGATGAGGCACGTAGCGGTCGTGTTCAACTCCGTGAAAAACAAATTTTTTGCCAGTGCCTCCTCAACATGCTTGCTCCTCGGCTCCACTTTTTCCAGTTTAACGGTAGAAACAGATAGAGGTAGAGACATTGTGTTACTTCAGTTGCTGAGCGTCCGTGTTTCTACAAAAACATACAAGCTACTTTACAGAGAGTATCGGTGTCGCTGTGTAGCATCCCAAACTAATTCATTTCGTGTAGTTGCTCGTTTAAATGTCCACAGTCCACATAGTTCCGGTGTTGTGTGTGAGCGCTGTGAAACCGGAAGTTGGAGTTTTAACTTTACAATCAAAACACTTTACAGTTATAAAACGTCCAATAACACATACTATAATTAGGCGCACCACTGTGCCCAGGAATTACATTGTTTGTCGATATCACTGTACAACTTGAGATTTGATTTGATTTGTTTTTTCGTTATTTATTCAATGAGAGTACATTTGATTTTCCCGCGCTGTTCACTGCACAGGACACACCCACCACCCTCATTGGACCACAGTTTTACTCTTTGCTGTACATGAATAGCAACTGGCAAAAATATGTTAAGAAACTGATCTATACAGCTAAATACACCACCAGACTCCATCTCCTCAAGTGCAATTTTTGTATTTCATTTTTTGTTGCAACTTCCTTTCTACTCAATTTGTAACTATATAGTCTCAATGAACTTACTATTAATGATTGGTGTGTGCATAGTATATAAAATCTTTTCATTTTCTGGTTTCATGCTTCAGTGTATAGAAGAGACTTTTTGCTCACACAATGCAGTTGTCTCTTATTACATGTGTCATTTATTAAAACTTCTGTCCATCAGAGTGGCACTTATTTGCACCCCTACCTCTGAGTCCTCCTATACTCACTCATTAAAGTGTTGCCAACAGAGTACACAGGTCCTGCCTCCTACTCCATCCCTCACACTCTGGCTTTCCGGTCAGCTAACATCATGGGTTGAATCACAGAGACTCACTTCAGGTATTACCATATTGTGAGTGATGTTAGTTGCATCACAAATGTGTATTTTTTTCTATAAATGAATGAATGAAGTGCTGAAACAGACAGATGCCCTTACCACCCATTCAGTATTTGAGTGTATTTGTCCTTGATGTATAGGGAGTGAGAGTAAATAATATTGCATGAAAACCAAAACCAGATGAACAAATTAAGAGTTGATGGAATTCGTGACAATAAAGCATATCCAGTTAAGAATGCCCCAAGCATGGAGGTGCATTAAGTAAATTCTTGATACAAATATGACGTCTGAAATATAACACTGTCTCTTTGATTTGAAAAAAGTGGGTTTACTACTTTTTTCAATACACCTGAAACAAAAAACATATTTGTAACGTGATGATAGAAACAAGTAAATCGTATTTTCGTAAATGTCTTAAGTGAATGTATTCATTATATTTTGACAAACTACAATTTCTATTAACGAAGTACAAGCGGAACTATGTTCATTACGTGGTCAGGAAGACCGGTTTCTGTTTGGGAACGGACGCATCAGGACTTCCTGTTATTGGACGCTTTGATTGCGTACTACAGTAAAGAGGGAAACGCGAGCGCGAGCGCATGCTAATTTCTCTATTAATCTTCCTTAATATACCAACTTTTCGTATTTAGTGTGTCCCGTAGTTTCGGTGTGAGTCTAAAGCAGTCAGTAGGTATGCCACTGTCGGATCGCTCGAGCTCTGACGGCGGCGCGGAGCCACGGAGTCCCCGGGCCCGGAGACCCCGGACTCGTTCCCGCAGCCGCAACCGCAGCGACAGCCGCGAACGGAGCCTGTCTCCGGATAGCTTTGGGCCCAAACTCCCGAAGCCGCGCAACAGGGAGAGGGAACGCGAGGAGCGGGAGCACCGATTCCGAGAGGCGAAAACCCTCAGACGGATCCGCATAGGAAGCCCCCATCGTAGCCGGTCCCGGTCCAGGGAGCGTCACAACAACACCAACAACAGCCACAGTCACAACCACAACCACTGGTCCGAGCCGCGGGACGCTCCTGGAAAACACGGAAGCTTCAAAGATGACTACTACTACGAGCAGCAGAGGGACGATGCTCAGAGACAGAGACAAGAGGCTTTTATTGCCAGGTAATACATGAAAACAGCTAACGATCATTCCCGTTATCAATTTATCATGTAACCATTTTCTTTCATTTGATCTATTAATCATTTTAGGGGTCACACCAGCAATTTAGTGTTGCACTTCCATGAAGTTAGGCAGCTCACAACTAGATGAGTAAATGAATAGTCCAGATTGAAGCAACAGAAATGGAGGAATCCTGACTTTTACTCTCTAATATGGATCTTTACCAAAGATTTCCTTAATTTATTATATTCTCATTATTTCTATCGTTCTTTACTAACCAACCAGGATCACTAGTAAATAAGTAAACATTAAAGTATGTTGTTCAGGAGTTTTTGTTACTGATATCCCTCACCATTTTATAAAATTTCAAATAGCTAAGCGTGGCAATAATAAAGTTTTCATAACTTATTTTAACACGTAACCAGTTGTTTGTTTAGACTGCTGCATCTGTGTGTCTCTGTTACAGACGTCTGCAGGAGCGGGAGAGGATCGGTGAGTTAGGTTGTCCTGAAGTTTGGGGATATTCACCAAGAGTGAAGGAGCCAGAGTGAGTCAAAAATCTCTCCTCCATAGTATATTTGTACTTACAGAGGATGGCACGTCTTTGTATGTGTGGCTGCAGAAAGCATGAATCTCCTTCTTTTGTCTCCACCAGCTCGGATGAATTCACACCAGTTGAAGAAGACGAGAAAAACAGCAGTTCAGAGTCGAGCTCAGAAGGTACAGCCCACACAGTGTTTGAGCATGAATAAATGACAGTGATATTGTATTCTGTGTGAATTTTCAAGGAAATCTGTCTGTCATTCACAGAAGAGAAGAAGAAGAAAAAGAAGAAGAAGAAATCAAAGAAAAGAAAGAACAAAAAGCACTCAGAGGACAGCGAGCTGGAATCAGATTCAGATGGTAAGACAGTCGTGATTGTATTCATTTAAGAAAGTCTTTTTCATGAGTTTTATCAGCTGAACTATTGTGTTTTTTATCTACCAGAAGAAGAAATAAAGAAGAAGAAAAAGAAAAAGAAGAGCAAAAAGTAAGTGCCGATATGCAGCTACACGCCATCTTCATTCACACAGAAATGGACATTTGGATTAACCAAACATCACGTGTCCTAACAGGTCTAAGAAGTCCAAGAAGAAGAAGGCGAAGAAGAGCCGTAAGGAGTCCAGCAACTCCAGCAGCGAAGAGTCAGAGGAGGAAGAGGAGGAGGATCCCAACGGGGTGATGTGGGTGGAGAAAACCTGCATGGACGAACATGTGGTCGGCCCTGAAGCTCCGCTCACCCACTTGTCCCAGGACGACAGACCTTTGGAGTGAGTCTCTTTGACAAAAAAAATGTTTCAGTACAGTTTTGAGCAGAATGCAAATGCACAACAAGAAAGAAGTGATAGGATTGACGGTCTCAAAACTATTTATAGTATTCGTAGT
Organism: Enoplosus armatus; assembly: GCF_043641665.1. Lineage (NCBI taxonomy): Eukaryota > Metazoa > Chordata > Actinopteri > Centrarchiformes > Enoplosidae > Enoplosus > Enoplosus armatus. The sequence continues at coordinate 16,021,241 of NC_092189.1, forward strand.
TTTGCATTTCAAAAGGCTGATGGCTTTTTGAAGTTGTGCTGTCATCTGACCACCAGCATAAAATATGTCAGTGACCACACGTGTATGTATACTAGTGTGAAAAGCTAAATAAGTTATTACAGTCTTAGGTTGTATAAAGTTGGTAGAGTTTAAATGATTGGTCAATCATTCTATTGGTTTATTGATGGAAAATGAATCTGCAGCAATTTTATAATCAAAGTCGGTTTTAGCCATACTCCTTCAGTAAATGTTCTTTAACAAGTGCATTTTTCTCTTTGTCCAGTTTCGGTCATGCCCTGTTGCCAGGTGAAGGTGCTGCAATGGCGGAGTACGTGAAAGCAGGCAAACGTATCCCCAGAAGAGGAGAGATTGGTCTCACCAGCGACGAGATCGCAAACTTTGAGAAGTCTGGCTATGTGATGAGCGGCAGCAGGTACATGATGATTGTAAATTACATGATATGATTTGAACTGCAGAAATTCAATAATTGGTGATGTTTCAGATGTCATTAACAATGCAAATTTCCCCGCTGAGGGATTAATAAAGGATTATATTATCTTATCTTATGATGCAGTGAATACTCCTGAGTAATTTGCGACCAATATATTGCACTAAGAAATGTTCCTTTATCACATTGAACAAATTGTGGAAACGGTCATTCAGTGTTTGGAATGGTGCCATGATTTAAACAAGCTTACGTGTAGTAATCACTGCTATTATACACAGATTTTTTGTGTGACAATTAAGAGTAACTGAAGTGATCCAAAGAGATGCCCATCTCATCAACACTGTGATGCTGACGAATTTCAAATGTAATCCCGCAGACATCGTCGTATGGAGGCTGTGCGTCTGAGAAAGGAAAACCAGATCTACAGTGCGGATGAAAAGAGAGCTCTGGCTTCCTTCAACCAGGAGGAGCGGAGGAAGAGAGAGAGCAAGATCCTGTCCAGCTTCAGGGAGATGGTGTACAGGAAAACCAAAGGCAAGGAGGAGAAGTGAGCATTTCTACAGCTCAGTTTACCCTTTGTTGGACATCTTTTATGTTTTGTTTTGTGACCACATTCGGTTTTAAAGGAATGTGCCGTGTGAAGGGAGGATTTTAACTGTCAAGAAATGTCTGAAAAGTATTCAGTTGTATTATATTTTCCATCCTATTTACTCCTAGGAAATAGTCTTTCCTTTCAATTGTTCAACCTTAAGTTTCTCATGTGCATTTTTGCAAATTATCCTGATCAGAATGGTAAATAAACTTTCATTATCAAGCCATCTTGTGGGTTTCACATTTCTTTTCAGTTTTGGTTGCGTTACGAGAAACATTTCCCAGGAAAGATTATGACAAATGTCTAACGTAATATAATTTGGTCTAGCATAAATGTTTTTTCTGCTTTCCTGTTTTGTGAATCATTTTGTGACCTCTCAGATTTATCTTTCACCTTTTGAGGGTCCTAAAATCCAGTTTCAGATCCACTGAAGAGCAATCTTTTAAATTATACCAAGTTACTTGATTCTGTATGTTCACTTAATCTGCCATGGTAAATTCAGCGGGTTAAAGGGTCAGTGTAGTACACAGATAGTTGAACAAATTCATTATCCCGTTTCAACCAATTAACCAGAGCAGGTAGATATTGGTAAAATAAAGTATGCACCTTGTTCAAACACCTCCACTGATAATGTGATATTTTGACAGTAATTCAACAGGGGTGAGTGCTGTAATGTGGACATGACATGGACATTTAAGAAGTATCTCAACCATATGATGACCATTATCCCAGACAGTGTCTAGTCTTACTACAGATATTGATCTATTCCACAAGGACAGCAGTGGATTATCACTTATACAAGCAACAAAATATCTACAGTAGAAGCTCCACAACATGTAAAGCAGGTGTAAAGCATACAGCAGCACTCTTGTCTGTTGCTTTTGAAATTCAACATATGAGCCAAGAAGCCTCAGAAGATTTCCAGTATGGAACAGTTTAATTGATAACAGGGACAACTGCCTTAAAAAGACTGAAAACAAACAAACAGCTGAATGTTAAATATAATCTTTTGATGTACAACAGAAGAACTTTCTTCTCATCAGGGTCTTCATATTCCTTGTCATCAGTGGATGTTCTCAAGTCCCTGTTGAGGAAAAAGAAAAGATTTTAACCCCAGTCTTTTAACAATACAAAGTTTTACACGTCAACTGACCATTTACCAGGCAGCAGATTTTTTTTATTGCATTTGTCTACCCATCTTCAACCTGAGCAGAGGTCTAATCAGCCAAACATTAAAACACCCGTGTGGGTGTGCAGGGCCTTTATTTACAACAAACGCATGCTCCTGTTTGAGTTAATTAAGCATGAAAATGTCATTAGGAAAACATTTGAACTTTTTGTACTGCGACAAAGTGCTCTTAATCCATTTAATCATCTTGATATTTGCTTATTTTATTGTTTTCTTGTATTGGCACCATTTAGGCTTGTACCATCTAGTCTGTGCGAGTGTAGTCTGATTGTTGAGTGAGTGGTAGTAGTCCATCTATAAGAAATCATTATCCTTTTTATTATTTTATATTTGGTTAAATCTGTTTTGGTAATTGACATGTTTTAGAAATAAAGACACCTGTAGTGTCAATGGTTAGCAGGGAGACAGTCCCAAACAGGGCTAGCCGGGGAGTAGGAACACTAATAATAACAACAATAATCACGAAGCTTTACGCTTTTTTGGAAAATATTCACAATTCAAAGCATACGAGTTGTTACTATTGACACATGGACACTCACCTTGGAGTCGAAGTGCCGTCCTGATCCTGACACTCGCTTGTCCCTCTCCATCAGATACCAGTGCCACGGAACCCGAGCGATTCTCTTTTCCTACAGGGAAAAACAAGAGTATTTAATCGCGTTTAGAGTACCAAACCCCCGACAGACTGCATGTTTCACAGTTTAGCTACAGTCCGCTTGTTAGCATATCAAAGCGACATTAGCAGCGAGCATCCTCCTCACCTTCCCTCCGTTGGTGAACTTGTGGATCTGTGCGGTGGCGACGCCAGGAATGATCAGACACACGGTCATAATGGCGAAGCCGGGCAGAATTTCATACCACATGATTACAGCCTTTAACTGTCAGGCGACAAAGAGCAACTTTGACAACCAAGTTGCCCTGAGACTGCCCTCGACAGTTTATTTTGCTAAGATGCTAACAAAATGTCGGCCCTCCTGACGACCTATGATCCGCTAGCAGAACAAGAAAAATACTTCCTGTTGGGCTTTTTCAAAAGAAAAGCGTCAGCTTTACGAAGACAGAAAAATCCTCATTGTTGTACAAACAAGTAAACTATGATATCGTCAAACGTTCGTATACATTCTGAGAAATGTTTTCTGTTGCTATATTTGTAATAAAGTTGTTGAAATATTCCTTCCACGGTTAAATAGAGAAATTACATTTTAGACTACACATTGAATATTTAGAGAAAAGTTTACTCGGCAGCAAATATGACTTGTAATTGCTATTTTAGATGAAATTATTATTATGACATCAGTTACTAACTAAAGACTCGCTTAGTTGGTGTGACAATTAGTGTCACATACAAAACAAACATTAACTTAAACATGCAGGCTTTTATTTTGAAGGGTATCCGAAAAAGGGAAGCATTATTTTGCTAACTTTAAGGTAATTTTTTTTAAACAAATACAACAACGGACAATATTATTTCGGTCAAACCAAAGACAAAAAAATGAGAAAACAAAATGTTTCTAATTATAATTTAAAATCCATGGTATACGATTGTTTTTATGGTTTTCGCCGACAGCGCCGCCCTCCTGCGGTAACACAGAATAGCAGGCCCAACCGTCAGAGAGGAAGTTACTGTTAGCGTTAGTTCGTTTGCTGCTAGCCGGCTAACTTGCTAAAAAAAGTAAACAAGTCTGCGGAATGAAATGAAATTCAACCGCGGGACAAAGTAGCTTTTCAACTATGAAGGAAGACAAGGAAAACACTCGGCCGAAGGACAAAAGAGTGGAAATAAGGTGTGAAGATGGAGAAAAGACGGAGAAGCCCAAGGAAAAGAAAGAGGCCATGACAAAGGTAAAACTTGCTAGCTACGTTAGCTCAGGTTGCTATAACAGTAAGCCGTCAGTTATAGTTTCATGAAATAACATGTTGTTAACTAGCTGTGTTTAGTCAGATGTACCTTGCATAGTCTGCTTTGTAATTTATATAGTAAGTTGAAACCAGACACTTTACTAACCCCAACTTTAAGTTGATATTAGCCATTTTCGCAATCTCTTTTTCCAGTCTGATTGTTCCTCCAAGTTGCGATGATATCTTAAACTGTCAATAATCTTTTTCTCAGATTGTGATCAGACGATTACCACCAAGTCTGACCAAGGAAGAGCTGGAGGAGCAGTTACAACCTCTCCCAGAGGTGGACTATCTGGAGTTTTTCTCCAACGACACCAGGTGAATTGACATAAAGACGTTTCATCCTTTAAAAAAATGCCACCAGTGACTCTAATTGTGTAACCTGACTTCAGCATTCTGTCCATTCAGCCTCTACCCTCACCTCTTCGCAAGGGCTTACATAAACTTCAAAAATCAAGAGGATATAGTTCTCTTCAGAGATCGATTTGATGGATATGTGTTCATCGACAGCAGAGGTATGAAGAGTATACATTTACAGTTAAATAGTCAAACTTAAGGATGTTCTCAGACATGAATTGGGGCTTCATGCATGTCCACATTTTGTTTTTAAACAGGACAGGAGTATCCCGCCGTCGTGGAGTTTGCACCTTTTCAAAAGACTTCCAAGAAAAGAAGTAAGAAGAAGGATGCAAAATGTGGGACAATTGTTGAAGGTAAAGATATTTATTGGTATACATCATGTGTCCGATGTCCCACAACAATACAAAAGTGAGAGTTGATGATGGTTCAGTTTGGAAGGACATTTGTATGTATGGACATATGATGTATATTTGTGTACATATTTGCCTAAAATAGCCTGGGTTAATACTAGTGGTTGTCTTAAAATATTATGTCAACTCTTCTTAAGCTGATGGTTTTGTCTGACCTTAAAATGCCCTACTTTGATTAAGTATAGTTTTAAAATACTTAGCCCCAGATAAAAGTACAGAGTAGCAGCCTAACCACACGCAGCAACATGTCTTTATTTATATGTTGTATATTTTCTTTCAGATCCTGAATACAATAAGTTCCTTGAATATTACAACGGAGATGAAGAAAAGTTGGCATCAACACCAGAGACCCTGTTAGAAGAGCTTGAGGCAAAATCAAAGGAACTTGTAGGTAGGTGAACAGTCCCTTTTAATTAAAAAGTGCGCATGAAACATCATTGTATATATTTTCAAACAGACACACTGCCAGAGGGATACATTCAAACATATCTTTTTTTGTCTCTTCAAGCTAAGAAAACAACTCCTCTGCTGGACTTCCTGAAGAATAAACAGGTAAATAAGTGCTCTGGAACAACAATGTGGTTTAGTTATGATTGCTCAGTTGCATGATGAAGGCTTGCCTCATGTCCTGTTTTAATGCTGTTCAGAGAATCCGGGAGGAAAAAAAAGAAGAGAGAAGAAGGAGGGAGCTTGAACGCAAGCGTCTGCGCGATGAGGAGCGTCGCAAGTGGAGGGAGGAGGAGAGAAGGAAGCGCAAAGAGGCAGATAAGATGAAGAGACTTGAGAAGCCGCTGGAGAAAGACAAGGACCATGTTAAAGAAGAACCAAAAATTAAGGTGTGTGCTGCAGTGGATTGAAGCAGTTTAAATCAGTGTGCAATTTCCAATATCTCACTATGATTTTGTCTTTATTTTCAACTGTGCAGCTCCTGAAGAAGCCAGACAGAGGTAATGATGCTGATTCTGAGAAGCCCAAAGAAAAGGCCAAGAAACCAGAGAAGCCAAATAAAGAGGACAGATCCATGGGGAGCGCTGACCATAAGAGGCGTCAAAACATTGAAATTAAGGAGGATCGAGGGAGAAAGTTAGTTTCTTATGTCATTTTTTGAAAGCACATTGCTCCCTTTGAGCAGAATACTTAAACAGGATTTGTGTTTTACACTCAGAGACGAAGACGGGCGGAAGGAGTTCAGGGAGCGCGGCGCAGATCGAGACAGAGATCGCGAACGAGAGCGCGAGAAGGAGCGGCGGCAGAAAGAGAAGGAGCGCATCAGGCGACAGGACGAAGCTAGGCGGAGACGGAGAGATCGGCAGGATGGAGAGAACTCGAGCAGGAAGCGGGAGGAGGAGGTTAAAAAAGAAAAAGAGCGCGCCTTGGAGAAGAAGAAGGGTGAAAACACTGGAGACTCCACTCACTCTGAGAGGCCGGAGAAGCCTGCCAGAGACAGCAAGAGGGAGGAGAGTGGTAAAAGAGAGCGGCTACGAAACAAGGTAATGACCCTAGCCTTTCAAATCATCAAGTCATTTCTCGCAAGCATTTTTCTGTATTCTTAAGAGTGTTGTGTCTTTGCATCAGGACCGGCCTGCTATTCAGCTGTACCAGCCAGGGGCCAGAAGCCGCAATCGAACTACAGGAGGAGGAAGAGGAGCCGATTCCAACTCTGCTGACAGGAAGGCAGATACTGAGAGCGAGAAAGCGGCAGACAAAGGAGATGATTGAGCAGATTTCTTCTTATGGCATTTTAAGTTTGGTGAGGAGAGGGGAGACAGGCCTGTGCGGCTCAGAGCAGCGACGTGGCGCCTCGTGGCGACTGCAGTTCAAGCAGGGCTGCATCCGGCTCCCCCAGTCTCAGAGGCAGAGATGTGATTGTGGAGCCTCTTAGTGCCTGAATGTGACCCTCTTTAGTTTAATTTGTAAGGAAAGGTAACAGTAACCATTAAAGAGTTTGGCTTTGGGGCTCATTAGGTGAAGCCAAAGCTTTCTTGGACCAAGTGAACTCAAAGTGACCTTATTTCAGTATTGTTTCTCTCATGTAAAGTTGTTGTGCACACAGCAAACATTAGCTTTCAACATGTTTGTCCATATGACACTCGGGAGGTATAAAATGACTTCACAGGTGTTGAACTTCCCAGTTACTCAATATGTCAACATGGTCAAGCTCGATGATATTGTTTTCACACAGTCTTGAATGAGATTTCTGTTGCCATTTTCAGTTTGAAGTGTACAAATGACATCTTACTCTGTCTGGGGAGCCAGACAATCCAAATCTATGAGCAGAACTTTTATTACAACTTTCTAAGGTGTGTAACTCTGAAATAGTTGTAATCTTGCAGGCACAACATTTGCTGAAGGGCATCGTCTGTACGTACCTGGTTTGGCATCATGCGTTTTGTTCATACAGTGAGGAGAAATAGCCATTTCTGACTAGACTGCCATGTGACAGCCATGCATGCATGCAGACTTCAATCAGAGTGATCAACCCGTGGCCTTCCCCCTTTTTTAAATCTGAAACTCTCCTTAAACATTAATGTGTGATGTACTTAAGTGAATAAAGCATGGGAACACATCACGGCTGGTGATGATACAGAAGCCACTTTTGACTGGAAATAAAAGTGGTCTTTAATTAAGTGTAGATGTCTTTTTTTTTCTCTTTGGTGAAACGTTCATTCTTAAAGTACAAAAGTATATAGTGAAAGTATTAGTATATATTTTTTCGCAAGTTAAGCGCTTTTTAGCTATTTAATACCACTGCAGTAGTTCAGTTTTGTCCACCTCTTACACCAGTTAACTATGTTGGGTAGTTAATTAACTACTGAAACTAGACTTCAGTGTTTGTTCATAAACGGCCAAGACTGGGACAGACATTTGCTGTCGGACTCCTGTTACTTTTATTAACTTTATTAGAAATATGAGCACTAATTTGAGTATTACATTTGACACAATGTCCCTCTACAAGACATATCCACAAAATAACCTTATAATGCAGACCCTGCTTCTGTGGTGCATATTCCCTAACAAATTTGCAATTAATTCAATTACAGAAACATAATTGACCTGTAATAACCATCGGGGCCCCTCTAACTCTGGGGCAGCTGCCCACTTTTCCCAGTTAGTAATCTACCTTTAGTCCAAAACATTTTGATCTGTTCAGATAACATACATACTGCATTCATTTCAGCTTTTTAGTATCCAAATAGCCCTATAGTGGGACATAGGCCTGCGTCAGAAGTGGGTGTGGATGCAGTTCTCAGATCCTTAAGTAAAAGCACTCACTATGCAACATGGCTCTTTTCAAAATGTTATATATAGTATCTTATGCATTAACATGCAAGCAGAGTTTTAATATTTAATATTAAGTACTTTTAAGTACTTAAATAGTGTTTGACAGTCTCATCTATAGCAATGTATGTTTTTTTTAAATGAGATTTTAATATGTTTTGTTTCTACAGTTAACTGATAAATAATCTGTACAACATTTCCCCCTAACGTACTGGAGAAGTAGCATAATGAAAATACTCAAATACACATATTTCAGAACTATACTTAAGTACTGTTCTTCTTGAGCAAATGTACTTAGACGCTTAGTTAGTCACTAGTTAGGAGTTAGCTAAAGCTCTTCAGACTACTTTTCCTTGCAAATGATGGATCCCAGAGCCTCGGAAAGTGGCACAAACATCAGCCTGCCTGAAGCTCCTGAGATGAACGTTAAAGAAACTGTCCACGTGGTGTCGCTGTTCGGTGGGCTCTTATTGGATAAAAAAGCAACGTCACTTCCTTCTCTCTCTTCGACCACCGCCATAGTCGGGAAAGGACTGTGGACAAAATGGTAAATACAAAATCTTTAAACATCTATGTCAGCAGCCCTCGCAAACCTGCTCCGATTTATTAAGTGATTAATAAATATCTCAAATGTACTTCACAAATCTGTATGTTGTGTAAAAGCATGCATTATGAGCATATTAAAGCTGCTCAACGATGCTAGCCAGTACACACTCTGTGGTGCTACGCATGTTAGCGTTTATCCTCCTTCATAGATGCTAGCTGGTTCACTTTTACTTGATAACTGCTAAAAGTGTATTCGTGTGAAGATGCGGACACGTAGATTAGATAAAAACGTGTGCTGACGTGGTGTTAATGGTGCTCTTCGTTGTTCATAGTCGTCCCACAAGACTTTCAGGATCAAGCGCTTCCTCGCCAAGAAGCAGAAACAGAACAGGCCCATTCCTCAGTGGATCAGAATGAAGACTGGAAACAAGATCAGGTGAGTGTGTTTTCTGTACTGTGCATCATACAAGACGAGGCTGATGCGCACGAAAAGCATATCAGCTGTATATATGGACATGTGGATTTGAATATTGAGTCCCAGTAATTCATTCCTGTTAACACTGTTGCCAGTTTATTAGTTACACTTGCCTTATAGTGATGCAGTCTGATAGATCAACAAGCACTGATGAGTAAGATGCTCAGATACTGCATTTCAGGCAGGAAATTCAGAAATATATGCAACAGACCACTTCATACAACAGTTAAGCAGATCAGATAACTTTATCAATTGAAATGTCACTATGGAGAATACAAGTACGTTCTTTCTAGACACTGAGTAATGTTTGGCTGTGCATTACGTTTCATATGTAGTCATCTCATTTCAGCTACACTCAGTTGCCAGTTTATTAGGTAAACCTAGCTCAATCTAAACATCTACGACAACAGCCCTGCAGTAAGTCCTACCTTCTTGACGGTTATAATGTTCTGTTTTTATATTGAGACAATTTTAAAGAGGTGTTGATTGAAATGTGTTTATCAGTAGACTAAATGTTATTATTGCCATAATATAATGCTACATAATTCAACAGTGCCACAAACTACCACCTCCAAAGTGACCATAAGTATAAAATCTTACATTTTAACCTACATGAGGGCAGGATTCATTGCAGGGCTGTTAGGTAGACCCAATAAACTGGTAATTATGTGTATATACAAAACCTATGTTATGGCCTACTATATTTACTTACGCAGAAAGTTCACTTCAATAATTTCAGCAGTAAAAGAGAAATATGATTAGATCTTGTACTTGAGAGATTGGTGTCTGTTTTTTAATGGGTTTTAGAATTGCACTTCAGTACTGTTTCATTTTTCGGCTCTCTACGTTATCATTAAGTGCTGAGATGTATGACTGGCTGACTAATGCAGGAACTCGTGTCACCTAAAGCAGGTCTGCAATTGCAGCACTTCATTGCAGTAGAGTGCTGTCATTAACCCTGCTGAGAGTATCTTTCTGCTACAGAGCTCTCACTCCTGCTCACTGTGGGGTTGATGAGTCTCTGCAGCTGAACATCGCACTGTTTTCCCAAATGGCTTATCTGCCTACTAAATTGCTCTTCTGTAAAAAGTATTTCCCTGGTATTGGTCTTTTCTGAAATGTCTATGGTCTGGAGCGTTTGCCGTAATTTCCACAATGATTTAGTGCCAGTGGAAAGGGTTTATACCTCCTAGTTGTTTCTTGAGAGGGGGACTTAAGAGTGGATTTCATAACATTATACACGCATTATAATCTAATTATTGCAGTTCTTTAGTGATTGATTGTATCACAATGGCTGTCGTAATCAGGATGTGAGTTTGTGGCTTGTGAAATCGGAGCAGAATTTGCATAGTTTCAACTGATCCCTTGTTTATCATTTGAATGAGAAGACTGGTTTTGTAAGACCTAGTTTAGTTTTTGTCCTAGGAAATAAGTAATAACACCATTAATGCAGGACCGGGAGAAAACTCATGAAACCAACTAAAGCTTCAGTAGACCTCAGTAAGAGGCGGGTTCCTCAATGCCCCATGATATTTTCTTTTATCCTTGTCAGTGAAGTACGCCACTGAATTGAGACTTGATTGCAAGAATTGCACAACCAACAGACTACAGAGGTAACTGCAATCTGTGGTTTCCATGTTAGTGAGGGATAATGAGATACTGCATCTTGCAGTAAACAGTACAGCTCATGATGCAGAGTGGATTTTCAAATTTTATGAGGAGCTTCATTATTAAACTTTGATCTCAGTTCAACCGTCATCTGTATGTCCCAGTAAAATTTAGAATCCTCCTAAAGTCCTTTTTTTTGTTTTATACAGATGTGACATTTTTGGCGTACGAAATTAAAACCCTGAGTTATCTTGTCTTTTCACTGTCAGTCACCATTTTATAGTTGCGTTGTGACCATGAAAGTCTAAATGTTCCTGACACATTTTTGTTTCTATGGTGTTTGATTTCAGGTACAACTCCAAGAGGAGACACTGGAGGAGGACCAAGCTTGGCCTGTAAGCATGAGGGTCCCCGGATCCCAGCATCCCTCCATCCCAACATCTACCAGGACCTCCAGCTGCTGGGCCTGACCGCGGGGAGGGAGCCATGTTATCTGGAGCAGCAGTCGTTTTGTACAGATACTCTGGTTATGCTCATGTTTGACAATAAAAGATCTGTGATCAAACTTGAAATGATGCTGTGCAGCTGTTTGTCTTCCCCTTTTTTTTTAAAAGTGTAGCTGAGTAATATCCACTTACAAGCGAATGTATTTCCTGAGGCACACTGAACATCACATGGGGAGGGGTAATGCTGACACAGCTCTGCAGAAAGAAGCACTCTGAAGGGGGTTTCAGCCTATTGACCACACGGCAAAAACACTTGTAGTTATTTCTAGTTTGGCTTGAACTTCTGAACCTGAGTTCTGGCTTTGTTGCCAGTGCCAAAGACGGGGCTGCTATTCAAGAAGCAAGACAAACTATGAAATGTTAAACTGCTAAAACTCAAAGTAGTTTTGCCACGCCAGCAATCAGATTTGAGCAGTTGAGACACAAACATGCTGGGTTAGCAGCAAGTAATGTTTAGATGAAGGTCATTATGTTCAGTAAGTGTTTTTATTAGTTGGGTTCAGTGAACCATGATGCAAAATAAACAACTTAAGTGCCACAATTCCTTTGAATTTAGCCAGAACAAATAGATTTACACTATTTGTCAAATATTCTCGCTACGCTGGCAGAACTGTAAGGACTGAAGATGTTAGCAGTGTGACCTCTCTGAAGGTTGGAAGCCACTAAAACGGTGAACTGACTGAAATAATGCACATATGTGAAGCCTTGTGTCATAAACACTCAACTTTTGTTTCCGAGAAACGAAAACGAGGGTAGCAGCTTCCTTAAAGACCCAAACCTCCAGCTGCCACTCCTCTTAGTCCGGTCAAAGGACTTCTCTTCATCTGTCTCTCCAGCATCGACCTCATCATGTGCGCTCAAGTTCACTTCGCCAGCGATGTTGTTGTTGACGTTTTTGTTTGCATTTTGCGCACATCCGCAGCTGTGCTCATCGTCCCAGGTCCCCAGCAGCTCCTTCATCTCCGGCGGAGCGTCTGCCTTCAGATACTGCCAGGCTCTTTTTCCATTGTAGTCCATGGCATCGACGTTGGCACCGAAAGCCCCGACCAGTAGTTTGATGACCATGTACTGTCTGTGCATGCTGGCGACGTGCAGCGGGGTCAGCCCGCCGCTGCCCCGCAGGTTCACATTCACGGGGATCCCCGCACTGTCTGCGTACCGCAAAAGTTTGAGCAGAATCTCGTCTTGTCCTCTCTTGGCCAACCAGTGCAGGACCGAGTACCCGCTGATGAAATCCTTCCTAGCTAACAGATAGGGGTCCGCGGAGATGAACTCCAGTATGGTTTCATAGTTTCCCTCCACTGCAGACAGCATCCACGCGTGCTCCATCGGATTCAAAGCCCAGTCTGCGTCCTGCTCGGAGGACACGCTGTGCGTGTGCGAGGAGGACAGCACGCTACTAAACCCGCTATGTGATGGGTTGTTTAAAAGCAACTCTTTCAGGTAGTTTTTGCGCATAGCGGGTGTGAGCGAGCCTCTCTCCGTAGCCTCCGTCTGGAGACCTCCCGGTGCGGAGCTGTCAGTGACCTCCTGCTGCCTCTGCAGCCGCGACCTACGCTGAAAGGCACTGGGCATGACCTGCATGCCATATCTCGAGAGTCGCTCCACAACGCTGCCCTGTCTGGACGTCCTGCTGCCGTGGGCGTCGGCATTGCTAACAGCCGGTTCAGATCCAGTTGAGTCACGTCCAGCATCGTCCGATCTGCTCTCATACATGCTGCTCTGCTGCCTGCACGCGGAGTTCAAGGCTACTTCCCTTTAATTGGACGACACCCCGCAGATATCAGTGTCAAAATATAAACTGGGGACGGGTTTCCTCCACTCCACTCGTTCCCTGTGTCATGGGAGGAAAGGGATTTTTAATATATATATATACACACACCATTTCAGATAAGCGTAAACATGTTCAAGAGTCTTATTTGCAAATCGACCTACTTCCTCATTTTGCCAGCGTATTAAAAGACGTTCAATTGAATCCCTCATCCCATAACCGCTGAAAGACTCACAATTAGTGTTTGTTTTACTGCCACGCCAATGTTACTCACCTGTCCCGTGTCCAAAGCGCATACCGACTCACATAGTAAGCGCACTGACTCCAGCTGTAACGACTATTACCCATTAAACGTTACAGGCAGATTTATAGGATCGAGACAGTTATTTTAACGAGTTAATCCGAAAACGGATCTACCAAATCAAGTCGACCGTCTTCATTCCTTTGCAAGAGGAAATGAGACAAAGTTCATTCTAATCTCAGGCAAAACCAATAGCGAGAATCCCGCACATGTGACCAGTGATGGACTTCTAAAGCAGGAAGTAATGCAGTGTATACTTTCACAGCCTGGTCCTGAGCTACAAACAGGGCAGATAGAGATAGCAGGGGTGGATAAAACAACTTTATTACAGTTAAAAAAAGTAGTCATAACAAAATACATTAACATTTCAATCAGTGACAGATTCTGGAGGAAGTTCAATGGTCAGCTCATCGAGTGTTTGAAGAAAGGCGTCCAGCTCTGAGCAATAATCTGGAGAGGGGAGATGCAGTGGAGTTAATGATACAGCCAGTTAATGATACCTGCAGTTAATGATACTTGTGCCCCAAACTTAATGCTACAGCAGCCAGACAATTGTTACTTCTTATTGAGAGTGGCATGTTTTACCACATCTGGTTTTATTCTGTAAATTTGGCCATAACAGTTCTGTTATTTTCCCAGTTTAAAAAGATACAATGGGGTTCACAGAAACAATTTTTTAACTGATTGTTCCATAAATGTACTATATCACAATAGAAGTTTTGTTTTGCTTTATTACAGACTGATACTTTAATACAGTTTTAAATCCAAACAATTAAATGTGAACACAGCCCTAACAGGAACTCGATACCTGAACATTTTGGCATCTTTACAGGGGACAGGTTTGGGAGTGGATCAAACTGTTCCAGGTCCTCCTCACACAGATGTGGAGCTTGTGGGAAACAGGCCAGTCCAGGCAGAGCAAAGCCACTGAGAGGAACCAAATCTTCAGGCACGCTGTACTTCTCAAACTCTGGGGGGGAAAAAAAACATCCAAATTCCCGTTTTAAAATACGTTTCAAAACGCTTGGAAAAAGCCAAATCATGGGTGAATGAGGCTTACACGTCATTAACATTTGGCAAGAGCAAGTTCTCTTATGTAGCAAACAGATGAGCCTAAATGGGCTGCGTCCTGAGGGAATAAACCATTAATGGACTCAAAGGAAGCAAAGCTAATGTGATGCTGCAGTGAGATGTATACAGAAAATGTCATGTCAGCTTCAGCAGCATTTTACCTCCAAATCCCACACCTGAAATGTGATCATACAGCTAATGTCATAGTTACCTAGTGGGTCATAAGGGATGAACTTCTCAATTTCTGGATATTCCTCCACTTTGGAGTGAGGGGCATGTTTGACTTTAGTTTCCTGTGCAGAACAAAATATGTCATTAGTACATGTATAGTTTGAGGCGTAGATCAAATAGGTCACATTATACCCTGACATTAGTTTTATTATGGTTTATTCCAACCTGCTTTACAAGCTTCTTCTCTTGTGTGCCGACAGCAGGGGTTGAGATTTTTTTGTTGACAGCACCAAAAGCCTTACGACCAGATGGCAGAGGTGTGTTGAGGGTTTTCGCAGTCATAGGAGATTTCAAGAGTTTCTCTGGTGTGGTGGTGGGGAGAAAAGGTTAATGCATATTACCACACAGAACAATATTACTGCTAGAAGAAGAAAACTAAATCTGACCACAACACTGGCATTTCAATACCTGGAGCAGACTGAAGCCGCTGTCGCATCTTCAGAGTAGGTGGATGAAGATGTGCATTCTCTCGCTCTGCAAAGATTATGTTGGCCATTGTATCTGAAAACACAATCTGGTATTAGCTACTGCAACACATTACAATCCATCACCATGGAAGAGACCTTTCTGGGGCAGACATTATGACGCATTATAGCAAGAAGAGCACAGGTGTTAACAGGTGTAATGGCTGTATTCCATTTTGATTTGTCAGTCACAGGGCCCTGGTATTGTGCATGCAGGCTCATGGGACACTTTAATGGAACCAAGCAATCATTAATGTTTTTAGTAAAGTAATCAATGAATCAGCAGAAAATGAGTATTTTGATAAATCACTTAATCGTTTCAAGTATGTGAAATATTCGCTGGTTCCAGAGTTTGTTCGTCAAACTGAAAAACTTTGGGGTTTGTACAGTTGGATGAAACAAGCAACTTTAAGATGTTTGGCCATTTTCACTTTTGTTCAATCATCAAATGTAATAAATTAAAATAAGTGTTAGAACATTGAATGATTGTGAATGTTAGAGTGCAAAAGTTAATTCTTCACCTTAGAAATAGTTTGACAAAATAATCTCAAGATCCACTTACTAGCTTTCAACCCCATTTCATGCTCTTCATCAACAGATTGTTAACAGAACTACAACCACTAATGAAGACAGTAAGTGTAATTTCCCCCCGGGGATCAATAAAGTATTTCTGATTCTGATGCGGTTGAAGCACTGAAAAAGCCAGTAGGTGGACCTTGAGTTAAGATCATACATATTTTTGTAAAATCATGGTGTTATATTATTAGGTGTACCGTTCCAAAAATCATGAAATCAAACACAAAAGCTCGGGCAATGTTTCTGTAAAACTGTCTTTTCCAGCGGATCAGGTCATGTGAAATCTAAACAAGACTTAAAAAAAGGTCCAAGCTCTAACAGCCACTACGGCTGTTAGCCAGCCTGTGTTTACTCAGCATCTGACACTAAACATTCAAGCTAACAGTAAAGCGCATTGGAACAAATAGCCAATCTGGCAGTGTTACAGCATTCAATAGTTAACGTTACCATTGAAGAACACTGCTAGCTCTCAAGCTGCTAAAATACCAGCTGGCTGTCTCCTTGTCTTTATCCACCATTTTTGGTTTAACGTCAACACGTTCACATTTCACATCTCCCTGCTGTCTTACTGCATGTCCTCTCTTTAGTACAATTCAAAACGTTACACAAAACCTGTGTGACGTTTGCAAACATAACATAATCGGAAACGTTAGTTAGTGAGTTAGCCAGTTAGCTAGCTTACACACGTCTTCGTTAGTTTATACGACTTCACAACTAGCATTACACAAGAGTGCTGACAAATGCAGCAGTAACATGTGAAAGGCCGGTCTTAGCCTTAACGTTAAGTTACCTCAGTCAGTCGTGCTAATCGCTGGTTTACTTCCTTTCTCTCAGACCAGAAAGTTGTTATGGTATAAAAAATGTATCTCTCAACCACCGCGGCTCCTTTTTAAATTCACTGCCTTCGTCCTATTGGTCGCTGTAGCACACATGACTTGAATGGGCGTTTCCCCATCACATTTATTTAGCTATATTAATAATTTACACTATACATATAGCTCAAACACAGGCAAATTAAATATTTGAAAAATGTAGTCCCTGTTATCTAAGATAAAATACTTTTCTATTCAGAGATGTATCCGTTAGCTACCATTATCAGCCCACTTCTTCTGTTCAAACACCTCATATGTGTGTTTATGACTGCACTTAATATTTTGAGGTCATATCAAAGTATCTGTATGTTTCCTTTACAGCTAGCTTTTCCCATGGTTTTGCCACTTACTGCTAAATAATCGTTTCCGTTTGTAACGTTCATTGACTTGCCGTTCACTTCTATTCGCACTGGACGAAACCATGAAGGCGCCCTATGGGGGCGTTCAGTGGGTAGTGCTCATTTTTAACCATAATTATTTGGAAGAAATTATTCAAAACACGAGCCGGAGTGTATATGGCGTTTGGAATTGTCTTAACTAAACAACACTAACTGTGAGCACAGTTACCACAGTATCGTACCTGAAATAGCTTGTTGAACAGTGGTACGTTCCCACAAGGCCATCTTTCGGCGTAACTTCAACCGTGCAGCTCCCTTCGCTAAACACAGAGAGCACTAGAGGTGTCGTCCTCCAGCTAACAGCTACTACCATGGCGTCAACTGAGATAGCGAGGCAAGCGGTGAGTAGCCTATTTTACTCAGGATGCCATTGTCAGTATGTACACATACCTCCTTGAAATGTGATAACTAGCCTCAGTAATGTCCAAAATATAATTTTAGCCTTACGGAAGAGAATGTAATTTGGAATAGATTTAGGTTAGCTAGTTAGTCACCACCCGCTTTTCGAGGTTATATTCCATTCAAAATCCAGTGTTACGTCGCTAAACAAAAGCACATATAGTTACTGTAAGCTATTAGACATATGATTTTGCATTCCTAAATCGTTCAGAATAGCCGTAAGTAAGGCCCAAGGCTGCTGAGTCGTAGCTTTCTGTTTAAATATTTTCATCCCAGTGTCCATTTTCGTAAGCTAACGCCTCCAGTGCTGATATCGTCAGATGAAACTACCTTTCAAACGATGTGGTGCTTTGAAATGTTTTAAACACTGTGTAGCAGACTCTATTAGCTCACGTTAAAACGATAACCCGTTATAGAGCTATCGGTAGGCCATTCATTCTGAACGCCCCCATTTCAGCACAGCTACGGTGCTCATTTCCGTTATGTTGTTTCATGTAAGTCCCGCTAACTTTCAGTCGGGCGTTGTCTGATGTTCATACAAAATATGGACTAAACAGATTCTATCTGTTTCTGTGTTTAGGCATTTAGGCATGCAATGGGAAAAGCGTGTGTAAAGTTTGCCTGGTTTTTGTTTGGAGGGGAAAGAGGAAGCCACTACACCCAGAGAGGGTGCTCAGAATAGCAAGGTTTTGCAGTTTGATATCCCTTTGCGGCTCAATGAATGAAAACCCGCTGTGAAAAGCAGGAATGATTTCAGGAATGTTGCACTTACGGCTGAAGAGGAAAGACTGTTTGTCCTGTCACATTACCCCCAGGTTTCCAAATACTCCTTCAGCTGTTTAAACCCAATTTCAACTATCCAAATAATCCACAACTGTCTGAGTACCACCAGCTAGTCCAGTTATTTTAAATTGACCCTCAAACGGAATGTTTTCCTCTCAAAGCCAATGCCACTTTGGAAAGCAACATTTGTGTTATGTTAAGCCACATAATGGCTGGTTGGTTGAGGTTTATCTGGTTGGGAGTTCTTGCTTTGCCATATAATCTAAATTCTTTGCTTTCCTGCACCTCATAATGTAGACGTAGGCTGCACAAATGAGATTCACAGAGACAGAGATGCTCACCAGCAGCCAAACGCCTACACACACACATGTAACAACCGTGCTTTTACACTTTGGTGTTTTGTGACACACTGGTTATAGTAGAGTGAATGGAAGTGCAACTGGCCAAAAATAGGGAGTTTAAGGGTTCAAGTCAAAGCGACACCACAGAAACACACAGTGCCAGCTACATTAAATGGACTCTTTGGCTTTTGTTTTGTCATTTTGGTAATGTCGAAACAATCAGCTTTTAACTTATACATTTATTGTCAAAGCTCTTTGTAGTTTTTACGGTTATCTTGACATGAACTGCGACACCATTCCATATATGTACATTGTGGTGTGTAACTGTCTCGTCTGTTGGTTGCAGCTCAGGAAACAGGAAGTGAGCTACATTGCACCTTAAATCTCACAGACGAACATAATCAAATTTTGTGGAAAGTGTGGTAATTAGAGTGTCATTTGGTAATATAATGTTATTTCTCTACAGGACAACAATCATGTGTTAGAGAGAATCCTGCGCATGTTCACAGGCCCTAACAAGGCATACCAACACATAACATGGCCAGTGATTGATAGGCTTGTACCTGATGTTTTATGTTTATTTCTTTTTGTTTTTGTTTTAGGGTGAAGGTGCTCGTGCTGTCCCTCTGGCAGGCCATGTCGGCTTTGACAGCATGCCTGACCAGCTGGTCAACAAGTCTGTCAACCACGGGTTCTGCTTTAACATCCTCTGTGTTGGTGAGTGTGTCATGCGTGAAAATGCTCTCTCACCTTAGGCTAAAAGACGACTTATTTGCTTCATTGAAAGTCAGGCTTTTCCACAAGATGCACGGCATATTACTCAGTATTCGACCCGCTCACATTCCTTTGGGCCAGTCAGCATTGGTTAATATGATGAGGAAGATGCTCTGGGTTCAGACAGGGAAATTCAGAAATGTCTGCAGGTAGTTATTTGATTTTAATATGACATTATTCATCAGCATGACTGTTAACAACTTGCAGTATACAAGCCTTTTGCAGGAGTTGTCGGACAGTGAGATTTAATTGCCTGTACATTCGGTTTTATATTGACAAAACAAGTCACTTCAGCTTCATTAAGCGCTAGACTTATTCACTCACATACACTCAGTTGCCAGTTTATTAGGTGCACCCAGCTAAAAGTAATGAAATCTAATACAACAGTCCTGCAATAAACCCGAGCTTTATGGAGGAGACGAAGTTCAGCTTGTGTTGAAGCTGCTTTAGAGAGGCGTTGTTTCAACTTTATGGTCATTTTTAAGGCTATACCTTGTGGTGCTGCTGTCTCATTGTATTGTGTTAGATTGAGAAGATTATTGTAATTTTTTTCCACACCATTTGTAGCAGTGAGTGCTGGCCAGAACATTAGATGTTGCTGTTTTTAGCAACACTGCATTACTGCCTGTTGCACACAGTCAAACAATTCTTGCTATTTGGAATTGTCTTGTTTCAGGGGGGCACATGAACTCCTCAGGCAGTAAAGGAAATGTGTAACCAATTGGTTGGCAGTGTTTCATCTTCCTCTGCCTTTTGTTTATTTCCATTACATTTCCTAATTTTAGTATACACACAGAGAGGAAGACATGACACACACACACACACACACACTCACACAAATGTGTTGTGCACACCGATATGCAAATACTTTCCAGCTCTGATTTCTAGACTGACATTTTGTAGATCAAATATCTGATGGTGATGCTGTATCATTTTGCTCCAGTTTTTCATATTTTACTACCGTTTAGAGAGCAGTAGCAAATGTTGACAATTTCTATTTTTATAAGACCTTGTATGTTATCTATTTCTGCGAGCTGTTGCTATTTAGAGGTGTAATTACATTACTACAATCGTGTCATGTCTATATTTTTAAGATTTTGATGATGCCTGGAGGCCATTTTTAGTGCCATGGTTTTGACTCGCCTCCCAGCTGAAAACCTCTCTGCTATTTTGTGGATTTGTTAAAAGGCCAACAATAATGTGTTTTTCATAATTTAACAAAGCCAATTGCATTGTTACTTAAGTACAAAGTATTAGTACAATCCATTCATGAATATGGAAGCAAAGGTGATGCAAGAAATGCTGTTGTGTGTGTGATTTCTCAGTAGTACAAGCATTACTTGAGGCAAATGCATGCGATCTTTGTTTGAATGATTCCATTGGGCTAAAAGACATTTCTGTTCATGTTATTTATGATTTCGGGAGGTTTGATTGCAATCTTTTCCAGTTTGGCCCTCAGTTTCTTCAAATATGATGCCAAATTGCCTTCAGTGTGAGAGACTTCTCTATAGTTACTTAAGCAAAGCTCAGAAAGAGGCAATGAGACCCTTTTTTAATGCATCACTTACTTTGGATTCTGAGGGAAAGATTGGACATTTGAAACATAGTGAGATATCCTACAAAAATGGGCTAACACACTTAGACTGTAGGTCAGGCTATGATGAATAAAAATAGAATTTCTTACAGTGGGAGCTCTGTGTCTGAGTCATCTGACAGCCTCTAACAGTAAATGGAAGTCAGAATACATCACCGAATAAGCAGCTACTTCTGCTGTTTTGTGGCTGTAAATATTTGAAAATGATATATTTAGTTTGAAGCATCTTGAAAATGTCACATTTAATATATTCTCTCTTTATTAGACACCTTTTTAGTTCCATTAAATAGTGTGTCTTTGTTTGTTTGGAAGTATGCAGGGTGAAATGATAGACATTGCGATGTAAACCCAGGTGAAAATGACAGTTTAATGTTAAGGACACCTCTTCATTGATTTAAATGATGTAAACAAAAGAACAACAGCTGACTGAGCTGAAGATCAAGGTTTGTAGAAACCCAGTAACATGATGTGTGTCCTCTGTGCTGTCAGGCGAGACGGGTCTGGGGAAGTCCACCCTGATGGACACGTTGTTCAACACCAAGTTTGAGGGCGAGCCCACTCAGCACAACCAGCCAGGGGTCACGCTCAAGTCCAACACCTATGAACTCCAGGAGAGTAACGTGCGCCTCAAACTCACTGTCGTCAACACCGTGGGCTTCGGAGACCAGATAAACAAAGAAGACAGGTAAAACAGTCTGGACACAGCTGCCACATCTTTCTGGTTTATTTTATACATACTTTCTGGTTTCTTTTATATATACTTTCTGGTTTCTTTTATACATACTTTCTTTACTGACAGTCTTTGTGAGCAATAGCAGAAATCCACACTTGATTGTGAACACGACCCTCTTGACATACAATGACTCTGTGAGAGCTCTGAGCATTGCTGGAGCTCAGGTTTCATTCAGTCCTCATCCCGCAAACGTACTTTTGGATGTGGAATCAAGTCTCCTTCTCAAGTTTCCTCAGCAGTTTCATAGTGTCAACTTTTAATAACAGAAATCAGATGTAGATGCTTTCTTTCCTGGCACAGCACAGAGGCTTTTTTCTGGTGTTTCATCAAACATTAAGTTGTAACGTAAGCACTGATCCGCTCCTGAGGTAAGTTCAGGGTGAGAATGATGTCATGTGAACTCTGTAAGCTCTCTGTAATGGGACTGCTGCGGTCGTTTCCAGGTTTTACACTTCGTTCAGTATCAGATTACCAATTATAGAGGAAATAACATGGATTTACTGCATTTTACACAAGCACATACTCATAGTCATGTGAAGTGCCACTGGCAGAATTTCCTGTGTGTTTACAAGCTGTGTGTTTCTCTGTGTTTGTGTCTGTGTAGTCCTCAATGCAAATGTATTTTTGTCCATTTTCTATAGCATGCATCCTTTTCAGATTTGCAGGTAATGGTGAAATAATTATTGTATTAGTCAATTGATCAATCTATTTATCATTCTTGTCATTTCTGAAGTAAAATACTAAACATTAGTATTATATACCTTCTCAATTGGATGCAACCCTTGAAGGTGGATCTTCAGAAGACCTAAAGGCCAGACAGAGACTGCACCTTCTCCTCAAATGTCCTAAACTGATGATGGATGCCATCAATTTGTTAAGTTAAATAGTGTTTACCAGGAAGTGGCTCCCAAATAGCTGACAAAGTGTAAATATCAGGTGTGAGTTACTTTATATTGGTATCATTTCAACCAGAATTTCTAAATACTCTTTAGTACAATCCATTCACAAATATTGAAGCAAAGATGGTGCAGGAGGCAGTCAGCTTTTGTCACAAACTGTAAACGATGTTGTGTGACTCACAAGTAAAGCATTTCACATTAGTACAAGCATTACACGAGGCATGTGATACTGTCGGCCTCAAAGAATACTCTGTGTGTTGCTTCCAAATTCAAAATTGGGCAAAATAAGTATTTCTGCATTTCTTGGCTACATAAGGAGGAACCTTTAAAAGGGCACTGTTCTATAGCCAATCAGTGAAGCAACACTTTTGATATACTGTAACTGTGATGCTTTGCACAAATGCAAATGACTCTAAAAACGGTGTTTTGTTTAGTGGCAGAATAGGATATATTCTAATAAACAGTTTGAAAATAAATGCTCTTCCATGTTTCTCCATTTTCTGACAGCTACAAGTCGATTGTGGAGTTCATTGATGCGCAGTTTGAAGCATATCTACAGGAGGAGCTGAAAATCAAGCGCACGCTACACAGCTACCACGACACCCGCATCCACGCATGCCTGTACTTCATCGCCCCCACGGGACACTCGCTCAAATCCCTGGACTTGGTGACCATGAAGAAACTTGATAGCAAGGTGAGCCAGAATCCATTTTTTATGTCTCAAAGTTTCCAGTAGAATTTGTTTTTGTGTATTTATTGAGCTGGGGGATAATTTATTCCGAGACACACTTTCTATCAATTTCAGCTAGTGTTAGGATTTAATAAAGGATCTTGTGATATAAAAGCATCATACAGTTTACTTGCAAATGTGCAAGTTTCACAAATTCAAAATAGCCATGGTGTCTGTATTGTTGTTTTTTAGCGTTACATGAAAAGTACAGTTGCACTGCAGGAGACTGATGTTAAAGAATAACTGTTATGTAATGCCAGCAAACATGGATAGACTTACTGTAGTATGTCATAGATATACTGTAGGTGAATCCTTTGGCGCTGTGTTGCTTTTTGCAGCATTTGATCTATCTACTCTAGTCATGGGTCACAAACCTTTTCCAGGCCATCAGCCTGCCTGCAAATTGGCTCTGGTGTTGTTACTGCGTTGGTGTAGGTCAGCTGTGAAATGCAGTCGGTTCAATGACTGCTGCCTCGTTTTTTGTGAGTTCCTTTCCACAGTAGCTTATTTGCATGGACCTCCTGGCTTTTGTACAAAGAGTCGGCTCAGTGTTTGCCAGAGCAGCTGTGCCCTCTGGCATGCGCTCGCAATAGCGTCATCCAGAGCAGAGCCTCCTCTGTTTGCACACATTCACCTGGGGGGGGGTGCGTTCTAGCAGTACTCTGCTGAAGTGTCCTTGAGCAAGACGTTAAGTCCTGACCAGAGTCAGGGGTGCAGTAAAGTATTTTTGTTCACATGACCCAGAGCATGCCTTGTTGTTAGTTAAAGGGGCCCCAGTTAATTTGGGATTGTGTAGGCAACAGAGCTCGTTGAAAATAGTTGTGTGGGAGTGAAAGTCTCATTTTTCATCAACTACTTGTGTATATATGAGAATAACCCTGTCTTTCTGTTTGGATAATGGACAGCACAAATATTGTTGAAATCAATTGAGTCTGACTATTAACGCCATGTTTGGAGAGCTTGAAGTGATCTGGAGCAGGAGATGGAAGCCTGCTGCTCCCTTTGCTGCATTTACTATTTATATCTTTGCTTAAGAATGAGTAATTGTCTGCAATACACAAAAGCCTGATTTGCACAGATCCTGGAGCCAGAGAGCAGCACAGTGGTGTGTTAAAATGATGTATGGAGCATGGGTTATTCAGCACCCTTTCCTTTTATGAAACTGTATTTTAAATTACCTCTATAATCCTGGGCAACCATTGATTGGAAGGGGTATAAAGGAAATTGTTGTTCGTTAGAGCTACTACTAAGACCAGAATTAGAAGCATATCTTAAAGCTTTCTCCGTCCCATGTCATTGTGTTCTGCATTAAATCTCTCCTCATTTCTCAACCGCAGGTCAATATTATCCCAATCATTGCCAAGTCGGACGCCATCTCCAAGAGCGAGCTGGCCAAATTCAAAATCAAAATCACCAGTGAGCTGGTCAGCAATGGAGTGCAGATCTACCAGTTCCCCACTGATGACGAGTCCGTGGCAGAGATCAACTCCACCATGAACGTAAGGCTCACCGCTGGCTTTCTATGTACATCACAGAATATATTACTTAGTTCATATCAGAGAAGATGTGTGAAGTCATATTGGTCAGACTGAATCCTCATTTTAATCTGAAGGAAATGGTGGTTTACGCAACACATTTCTTGTTTGTAAGTTTTAACATAAATTCTGTTATGCGTTACCAGCATAAACAAACATGTGATGTAGAATCAGGACAGGCATCGTCTGTGTCTGCTCATGCTGTTAGGAAGCCGCCCAATGCAGGGAGGAGTGTGTTCAGCACAATCAGCCAGCTCACTCTGCAGGAAGCCTGCAGTGTGGGAAAGGGCCTGTGCTCACTGACAGATGAGCCAAGGCTTTCTTAGCTGTTTAGGAGGCCTGATCTGTGAAAATGCCTTAACTCTCCTTAACTGATTGTGTTAGACCGCTGCCTCTCGGCTGTTGTTGTACAGTCTGACCACATCTCTGTCCTGACAAAAGGTCTGTAAAAAGAAATAACGCATTTTTCCTCAGTTTTCATAGTGATGTCAACACTGCTTAGGAATGTATCCTTAGCTGTGTGTAGGTTTTGTCCTGATACCTCATGTATGAATGAGATAGTTGCAGCAATACTTGTTTGTTTGAGTAGTGAAATATTGGCAGAGCTACAGCATGTATATGTGCAATTTCGTTGGGGATACATGGTGGTTTGTGGTGAGAATCTGCAGAGCTCTCTGGGGTGTTTGGCAGTATACCAACACAGCTTTTCCCTCTGCTCCACAGAGCCATTTGCCATTTGCCGTGGTGGGGAGCACGGAGGAAGTGAAGATTGGGAACAAGATGGTGAAGGCCCGGCAGTACCCCTGGGGGACGGTGCAGGGTAAGCCTAGGTCACATCCTTTCACAGGAAATGAGAGCATGCTCCCTCTCGTCAGAGCTGCTGCAGCCACTCCCTCCCCTCGTATTCCTCCTCGGCTCCAACAGCTGCTGCAAACTAGTTGATTAGTTATATAACCTCATTTAGCTGCAGAACCCTCTCTGCCTTGATACTTTATGTTGGAGCTGCAGCAGCTCTTAGCTCTTACAGATTTAGAAATTTTATGTCACTGACGAAGTTGATTTTTTTTTATTGACTTACTGGATCAATCCATAATGGAGTATATGTAATGTATCGCAAATAGATAACAATCACAATACTTCTATTAGGTCACACCGACTAATCGACTAATTGCTTGGTCTATAAAAGTTAACAAAGTAGAGAAAAATGCTCATCAAAATTTACCAGAGCTCAACAGACCAACAGTCCAAAACCCAAAGACATTCAGTTTGTAATTATATAAAACAAAAAATTCTTGTCTTGTCATTTTTGTTTGATAAATGACTTAAACCATTGAACAATTATCAAAATAGTTACTCCAGCAAATTAGATTTAAAGTGTATTGTTGACCCTGGGGTTGAATGTCATTTGCTTTAACATTTTTATACATGACCCCCTCAGGGTAAATAGTGCTACAATTTCTACACTGTTTATCCAATATGGATATGAACACCCTCAAACATCCCTGAAGCTGAAAGTCTGCCCTTTAACCTCACAGCCATTGTTGCATGTGAAATTCAAAGTGCTGGTTTACAGCCAAAACAATGAAAAACATATCGCTGTCCTAATGCTTACGGACTGCGCTGTATTCCTGGCTGGAGGTGTTACCTGACATGGGGTCTGTTTACCACAGACTGGCTGTCCTGTGTACTCACATGATGGCACACGGTCTGTGGGAGTGTAGTGCTTAGTTCAGCCCAGTAACATAATCAATAGACAAGCCACAGGACATGAACACTATTCACTTTTGAACTGTTGGGTCTGTGAAATACTCTCAGGTTATTTGCTATAAGTTCATGTAAATGTTAAGTGAGGCTACCCGTGTTCTCTGTTTCTGCTACTGTACACAAATTGCAAATTACATCATTGGTAATGAATAGGATGCCCTCTGAGGTGTTTGGTATAACTTGCATGTGTCACTACGATGTGTGTCTCATAGTGGAAAATGAGAATCACTGTGACTTCGTCAAACTGCGAGAAATGCTGATCAGAGTGAACATGGAGGACCTGCGAGAGCAGACTCACACGCGTCATTATGAGCTCTACCGCCGCTGCAAACTGGAGGAGATGGGCTTTAAGGACACAGACCCTGACAGCAAGCCCTTCAGGTAGTAGACTCGAGACTGCTCTCATACAGCTGGACTCCACCTACATTTGCTTGTTTCTGCTCTGCTTCCATTTATCATTCTCCTTTTTTCTCTGCCAGTCTTCAGGAGACATATGAAGCCAAGAGGAACGAGTTCATGGGTGAGCTGCAGAAGAAAGAAGAGGAGATGAGGCAAATGTTCGTCCAACGAGTCAAAGAGAAGGAGGCTGAGCTCAAAGAAGCAGAAAAAGAGGTATCATCATTTAAACTTGGATGCCTACCACATCCACACATATTCTGTGCATCATTAGTCTTTGTTTAAGAAAGTTTCTGCTCTCCTCTTGAATAACTCAAAGCATTGTTTCTTTTTTCTCCGCAATGCAGCTGCACGAGAAGTTTGACCGTTTGAAGAAGCTCCACCAGGATGAGAAAAAGAAAGTGGAGGAGAAGAAGAAGTCCCTGGACGACGAGCTCAACATGTTCAAACAGAAAAAGACTGCTGCAGAGCTCTTGCAGAACCAAGCCCAGCAGGCAGGGGGCTCCACCACACTCAAGAGGGACAAAGAGAGGAAAAAGTAAGTATTGTTCTCTTGCCCCTGTGCCTTCCTTAAGTCTATCCTTACATCTTAGGTGCAGGGGACAACCTCCAGTTGTATAAGGATTGGCAAACTGGGAGGAACAAGGCCACATATCATTACATTGACATGTCAGGATATAGTTTCTAGGCTCTGTTCTGAGAATTGCCTTCAGGATTTATGTTACACATCAGTGCATGAATACCATTGCTGAAGTTGTTTGGGGTAAACGGTCTTTATGTTGTGCATTAGACTAAAATATGTAGCTGACAAAAAAAAAGCATTCCACTTTGTACACCTGTGCTACAGACAGATTAATTTTGGTCCGTCCCACTAATACCATCAAGTGCTTAGTGGTTTCTCTGTCACCGCTCATTAATAACCCACCTGATTCTCTGGCTAAGCCTATGAATTCTCTCAGACTTTCACTCTGCTCTTTGTTTCTGAGAGGCAGACAAATGCTCCAGTTTACCCTCCATGTAATAACAGAGAATATGTTGAGAGCTGACCATAGTTCATAATTTATCGCCAATGTGGAAACATGAGAGGAGAAGAGAGGGGGGAGAGACTGGTGAAAATGACTTGCAGTCCTCATCTAAATAGTTGAAAGTTTGCCAACTGCCAGCATAGTTTGATGAGTGAGAGTCAGTCCGAAATCATCAATTAAATACTTTATGTAAATGACTTTCATTGCTCTGTTTTAAAGATCACAGTTCATAGTTGTTTGAGTTGCATCATGGAAACTATTTGACGGTTTTCCTCCATCCCATCAGTTCTTTTGTGGGCACAGTGGCCTCTCCTCTGGTTTTAATTAATCTACAATATTAACTTTTTTTCTTGGTATATCTGACATTAATTCTGTTCTCCCTCCAACAGTTTACATCAGTAGTTTCATTAAATCATGTGTACGAGACTGTTTCACGCTCTGAGGCAGTGTTTGACGCCAGATGTGTTCAAGTGTGGTTGTAGTGTGCTGTTGATGTTGTCGGCCCCTTCATGTTGGTAATCAACTCCTGGTTTTGTGTTGAAGCTGATGTGATGCCGTGCCTGTTAGAAAAGGAAGAAGACACTTGCACTGAGAAGGTTCTTGTTGCTTTATTTTCTTCCCAGTTAATGCCTTTTCTTCACAGCCACTTCTTCTCTTTTTATGAGCTCTGCCTGGAAAATGTCTCTTTCAAAAACAAAAAAAGTGGGCAGCTGTGCAACTTTGTCTGTGGGTCACTGATTAAAACCGACTTCAAATGTTAACAAGGATAATAACTATATTTTATCTGTATTTGACCTCCAGGATTAAGTCAGTGTTTTCTTCAGTCCCCCAGAAGACACAGTTATTGATCACTGCTTGTTGTGTAGATGTGAATCTGTCCTGTGAGTGCATGTGTCACCTATGTTGCCTCCATAATGTTTTCCAGTTAACTCCTCCCACACTTGCTGCATGCTGCATGAGGCACCTTTTCTGGTAAGACTGCCTTCTTGAGTTACACCACCAACAATCAAAATAACAAAATATGACTATGAAAAATATAAATTAGAGCGTTGGTGATTGGCTTTGACAAACCAAACCAAGACCATTTATTACATGTACACGTATAAAGAATTATTCTAATATTACCCAAATTAGAATTTAGGAAAAGAGAATCTGCACACTAGATTGAAACCTAAAACGTTATTGTTTGGAGACATCCTGCACCTTGCCTAAATATAAAACAGGCTGTGCACAGAACTGCCTGTCTGTCTCTCCACATGAGAGTTTAAACACAATCAAATGAACATTTGAAAGCTGTTAAAACTATTATCTTAATTCACATGCGTTTAATTTGCTCTTTAAAGTAATTTAAATGTGAAACAATCTGAGAAATGGGTGCAGTAATTCAGACATTTGAGTGTTGCAGGCCTGCAGTACACCATTGGTAACATCTGTGTCGATCACATCCTTGAGCTGGCAGTGTTTACCGTCCTCGTGCCAGCTTCTAAATCAACCAGTTTATTAGATCCCCACACGCCCATTTGATGTACTGCCCCATCTGCCTCCCTAAATCCACAACAGTCTCTTTTTTGTGGCTCTCCCAAGTCCTTCCCCACCCGGCCCTGCAATCACACAAAGAGCCATTCAAGGCTGAACTGAGACTAACGGGTCACACCAGAGCAGCAAACAGCCTCAGGGCCCATCTCTGTTCATAGAGATGACATGTTTTGTTGATCTCGCAGCCATATGACGACCCCCTCTGCCACCCCTCCCCTCTTGAGTGGATACAAAAGCCAAATCCACAGAGAGGGAGATGTTGTTGAGACTCAACCGCTGGGGAGGGTAGCCGTGAACAAAGACATCTGTCTCGCAATCTGTAAACTCCTCAAGCAGCTCAGGACTGTTAAAATAGATGAAAACAAGCTGTTGTTTGATGAGCAGGATACAGAGCAACGAAGGAAGACAATCAGTCACATTGTTTAAAGCTCGGGGGCAAAACCTCTTTAAAAAAAAAAAAAAAAAAAAAAAAAAAAAGTCTGACCTCTGTACACTCAAACCTTTAGAGTTGCCTTGAAAGCATGCTCTCCTCTAAATGCCATCTGGTCACTAATGTTGATGTGATGTCAGCGATGTGTGAGTGTGAGTGAGTGTGTGTGTGTGTGTGTCGTGATGATGTTTTAACTCAAAAGAAAGCAATAACAGCCCTTCTCTCTCGTTTCCAGCTTAGGATTCCTGTAGAAAAAGTGCTCCCTTGTGGCCATCCTGCTGTGAATGAGTTTCCACCCCATCATCCTTTTACAGTACCCCTTCCCCACCCTCACCCTCACCCCATAATTCAACCCTCCACATGCCCCCTGCTCTCTGGAAGACGCTGGGCATTGCTATCAGTTTGACATCACTTTTTTTTTTATTTCTGAATGATGCTTGTCTCTTATGTTTTGTACAAGCAATTATTCAGCTTGTCTTTTTTTATACAAATTTACAAACAATGCATTCCATATTTGTTTTATATTCAGTGATTCTTTGCATGATAGAGTGAGCTTTTTTTTAAATATTAACATACATGACTACTGTTGTGATGGGCAGAAATGTATTGAAGCTAAAGTGAAACATGCATCAGACAGTTGGACCTGAATATGTGTGTGGTCAAAGATCTGCAGTAGATTACAGAGAAGAAAGAATTAAGACAGATAAGTATTGACGCGAGGATGGATTAAATTAATGTTGTTTAAACCTGATCCATCTTCAGATTAAAGGGCAGTTTAGTGATTCTCAATTTTACAAACTCTATAACAGCCGTCTCTGAAATAACTCCTTACCTTGAGATTGTAAACAACAAGTACCAACACACTTGTTATTAATCAGTCATTGGCTTGGGGTCAAGCTACTTTATTGTTAGTTTTAAAGTTATAATCCTTGAAATTTCAGTTCTGGTTGATTTGGTGACACCCTTGGTTACCCTGGCGACAGCAAGTGCAGTTTAATACAGCAGTCACTCATTGAGCTGCTACTTTGTCAGAAATACAACAAAAGAGCAACTGGTGCATCTGTTTTACAGCCAAGCCAAACAAACTCACATAGGCCTTTGTCCATGACGTCATGTACGATCACAATCTGATTTTTATGTCGCACACATGGAGCCTGCTGTATTTAAAACTGATCCGTTGTCAGAAAATGCCAAAAAGTGACCTCGCGTTTCCTGCGACTGCTTCACAATAAAAGCCACCTCGTGTTTTGCCAGTTGCACACTTTCTAATGTGAAGCAGCAGCAGTAGGACAGTAGCAGTAATTTAATACAGATCTGACACGGCTGTAGGCGAGTCAGCAGTAAACATTGAGGCTGCCATCAATGAGATAAAATTACAGTAATGCACCTTTTTCTGCTAATCTCTGGTGCATGTCAAGGCAAATGGCGGGAATGGTGGACCCCACCACTAATAATGAAGACTATATAATATATAGAGATAATTACAGAATGTAAATACATTGAAAGACTTTTGCAGGAGCCATGAGTAGTATCATTACCTCAGCCATTTATACTTTAGACTTACAATAAGAATTGAATTTGAGATATAATTTGTTTTGGTATTTATGTCCCTTTGCTGATGCCGTTTCACTTCAGCCGGATGCATGAGTAGTTGTGAGCCTAATCTCTTTGCCACTTCTCCCATACCTCATTCATTGTCATGTGTTATGTGCATACTTGTCTTAGCTTTCACATTTGCACTTTTTTATACACAAATGTGATATATTTTTTAACTATATATTAATGTTGTCAGTGCAATTGTAACTTTCTTTTTTATTTTACTTATTATGAAGGCACATTTGAAAGTCATTCGTCAAGATGTCCATTGTCCTGCAGGGACCAGTTTTGTTTGTATCAGTGTTGCGCATAAAAGAAACATTATTATCTCAAAAGAAAATAAAGGCCAATTTTTCACCAAATATTACAACTGTGGCCATAATCATTGTGTATGACCAATATTGGTGTAAAGTAGGAGATTATATGAAAGTCTAGTAACCCCAAATGTGGAAAGTGGGTATGCTTAATTTGCACGGTGAAGCGTTCCAGTTGATTGTTGTTGGAGACAATAATACGGTCTACGAGACAGTGAATGTTGATGCCAATAAGCGTTACTCTGATGAGGTCCCCTTCCCTCAGGACAGTGTGGTCCTAAGTCTTCTCACAGGTGTAACGTCTCCAAAAGTCCAACATTCTTGTTGCTTCTTGGTACAATCTATTTAAAATGTTCAGGTATGTCTTTGTGCTCAGAATCACAGGGCATCTTTTGTGTTGACCTCATTTTTTCACCACTTCAAGGTTGATTTTTATTATAAAATGATCTTGGATTGAAGATATTGCTGCATTAAAAACACTTTAAATTCCACATGACACCAGAGTCAAAATACACCAGGAGAAAGAGCCATTCCCTCCTCCTAATCTTCCGCTCACTGGTCTGTGTGGTTTCACTTTTTCTTTGCAGTAATCCCTGGCTCTGCACTGAGTAGGTCCTCAGCCCTCAAGCTTTGCTAAGGGACCAGCTTTTGTGGGCTCTGTGTGCCTCAAATGTGACCAGAGGCTTTGTGGACCCCATCCTTCAGGGTTTCTTAATCATTACCTGCTCTGCTATAATATTGATCAATGTGTATCTGTGTTTCACTGCAGCTCTAACATCACCGTCCGCAATCTAATTCTTGCTTTATTTCCTTTGCTTATGTTTATATGTGGACTTTTTTTTTGTTGTTGCTGTGACTAACACCCCTTCCACTTCAGTTTTGATGGAGATTACATGCGCACTTGTTCGTTTATTGTCATATTTGGATTGCATTTAGAAGAAGACACTCGTGGATTTGTAACACAAAGATTCATGCAGCATCATCAGTGGGCACAATATAATCTCATGATTTTATGCTTAATGTGTTTGAATGAGGGATTTTACCACCTAACTTTGTATATATAATCAAATATAATGTTTTCTACCTGACATCAGATGCACTTCTAAAATCTCAAGCTTGCCTTGTGTTTTTTGTAAGCGTTTCTGCTTTGCCACCTCTCTAACTGCCGGCTTTCTTTCTCTTTGTCTCTTTAGCTTCTTTTAATCTGTCTTGACCACGTGAAGAGGGGATTGCAGCTTCAGCAAGACCTAAGCACCCTTTTACCTCTTCCTGTTTTCCTCGCTGTATGAACCTTTTTTATTCTCCCCATCGCATCTCCTTTTGTTGAATATGGCCTTATGTGGACTCGCATGGTATTTCCGACCACCTAATGAAGCTCTAAACCCAGGCAGGTTGGGTACCGGGCACAGTTTAAATCTGCTGTTACGTCTTAATGTATATAACGAGACTCTTGTAGTTAACAGAAGTCATCAGTCAGGGTTCACACATTTGCAGGACTCATAGGTGAAATCATTGTTTGATCTTTACTTGAAACAGAAAAGCAGTGACCTGCACTATGCACTCATCTTTTCAATAGGATTCTTAGTACAAAGAGATAAAGAATAAAACGCTACTGAAACATCAAGGCTTGCTGATTTAAAAACACACTCATCAAGGACAGAAGCACTTAATGCACCATGTGTTATGAAACACAGTATAATGTGTAGTCATGTTGTTTTCTTGAATCCAGTTCAGTTTGAAATTAAAATCTCCTGCTTCCAGATTTTTAAAATTGAAACAGCTAAATCTAATTAGAGTCATAATCATGCAAAAGCCAAAGCAATACTTTATATTTAGCACTTCATTTGATGGTGCCCATGTTTACATGTCACTGTTGAATACCATGGAGGTCACATGTAATGGCCTTTTATTACACATTGTGCTTTAATATTCACCAGCTTATTCTATAGTTTGCATGCATCTTTTTTTATTTCATTACCGCTGTGATCTTTGACCTTTTTGACCTGCTTGTTTTTATCCCCTAATAACTCAGTTTTGCAGTCTATTTCAACTTCATTGCTGTTATCTTCAAATGGTGCATATTAATAATGTATATTTGCTCTGTCCTATGATTTCAGCTCCCTTTTTGCCAAAAATATTAGTATAAGGTGGAGTTGAACTGAATCCCAGATAGGAGTATTAAAAACAAATACTCATGCATTTATATAATTTATAAGGATATATTTTGTGTATTGAAGTGGAGACTTGTTGTTTATTACCTATGATCTTTGGACGTGACTCTGAGTGTAAAGTAACATTTTGGTGTCAGAAAATGCCATACATTTTTCTAGTATCAGTCATCACCTACTGTAGTCATGAAAACTTTCCCACACTACAAATAATTTAATATCTTACTTTAGTTTGATTCCATTGATGTACATTTTCAATAAAAAATATGATCCAAACATATTAAACTTTTGTCTTTTATTCACAGTGTTGGAAGCTCATATTTACCCCTAATAATGTTAATTATGGCAGATTTTATGGGTTGTAAACATCAACCTCATGGGACACCTTAATGTTCAGTCAGTTCCTGTATGGGAACTATTTATTTTATTTATTACTTAAACTTTATTTAACCTAGAAGTCTCTTCAGATACATGTTTTCTTTTACAAGAGAGACCTGGCAGCACAGAGTCGTTAATATAAAGTCACATAAGAACACACATAATTAACTTAAAGCATTCACGTAATATAAAATACTTCACCATATAAAAAAAAAAGTTACATTCGTATTAAACATTTTTGAATGTCTGATATTAAGGAAGCATTTCCACATGAAGATTATCTTGTAAATCAGTCTGCGCCTGGGGTGCATAGTACAAAATGTAGAGCAATAAAAACACAATTGTCTAATATAATATTCTTCGGTTTATTACATGATGGGGATAGAACAATCAAAGTGACAATTTAAGACAGTGAATGGTTGAATGTAACAAAGTGCATTTCCTGAAGTACTGTACTTTATTTTAAAGTACTTGCACTTTTACTTACTAAATTGCAATGCAACTTTTCCAGGTAAATGTTGCACTTTTAACTTTTAACTTTAGTTACTAATTACTTTTCTAATTAAAGGTCCTGCACTAATTAAAGGTCCTGTCCTGCAGGTTGAGTCAACTAACAATTATAATATGACAAGTTGTCCCGCCAGATACAGTACAACAAATCCAGCAGAAGGATGAGGTAGATGTCAATCAAGAGCAACACTTTTTTATGTGTTTTTATGTGTGTGTGTGTGTGTGTGTAATATGTACTTTTACTCAAGTAAAGTGAATACAGTACTTTTACTTGTAGCAGACTGTGGTATTTATTTGTATGTATTTGAGATATATTACTTAATATACTGCTGGACAGCTTGTGAATTCCCCCAGTCTTATTGATATAATAATATCATAATTTATTGATCATATTTTGTATTATCAATCTGAATCTGGAAAGTTAACTAAAGCTGTTAAATAAAAGTAGTAGTAAAAAGTACAGTATTTGCCTCTGAAATGTAGTGGAGCTGAAGTATAAAGTAGCAGGAAATGGAAATAGTCAAGTAAAGTACAAGTACCTCTTAACTGCACTTTAGTAAAGTACCTGAGTATATGTACTTTGTTACTGTCCACCACTGAGCAGAAGTAAACAAATGAATGTGCAATACTTTACAGTACATGGCAATGATAGGAAGGTGCTGCAAACTAAGGTAAGAAAAGTGAGTACACATATTTCACATACTGCCTGTAAACTATCACCGCCTTTAAAGTTATTGAACCCCTAAACAATACTTTTAATTCATACTGTAACTCTGTACTGCTCTGGTGTCATTGCATACACTCAGATTAACATACTGTATCTCAACTATCAGTGGACGATATTTTGCTTATTTCTGTTGTATGTCCAGTTCAGTTTGTAAGCCACATGTACAAAGTAATGACTCACTGACAGCAGCCCGCTGAGCTTGAACTGTCCGGCGGCAAAGCATTCTGGGTCAGTGCGGTGTGTCAGACGCCATGATTTTCCTGTAGCAGGACCAGAAAATGGATGCTTCCTGCTAGTTAGTTGAATGGGTATCTGTAGCTCCCAGGAGGTTTCGCGGAGCATTTTCAACTTACCCGTCTCGGGGAATTCAACTTAAAGGATACAAACCTACATGTCGGTTTTCTCTGAGGACGAGCTGAATCTGATAAAAAAAAAAAATCTATATGAGCAGGCTGTCGCTGCTGAAGTGGAGCTGGGTTAGCTCTAGCCTGAGCCAGCTAAGCTAGCTGGCTAACGCTAGCAGCCACTACCGGGTTGCCAACGTTAAGATAGCTAAAAGAGGCTAGCACGATAATAATAGCCGGTTGATCATAAAAAATAAAAATAAATGCACTGTCTCCTGCTCAGCTGAAGGCCAGATATATAAATCGGACCAAAGGCTACACCTTAAGGTGAGAATGTGATATAGCTAACTAGTCGCACATTTACACGTTGATGCATGTAATGTTTAGCTT
Organism: Enoplosus armatus; assembly: GCF_043641665.1. Lineage (NCBI taxonomy): Eukaryota > Metazoa > Chordata > Actinopteri > Centrarchiformes > Enoplosidae > Enoplosus > Enoplosus armatus. Next base: position 16,057,603 of record NC_092189.1, read on the forward strand.
CTCCAACATGTTTGCTTGTGAGAGATGCACCCTGTTGGCCTACTGCGTCACTCTGTCAAGGCCTTTTGTTGGTACAAAATGCAGCTGATTTCTCTCCTTTAACATCATATCCTTAAAATATTTAGTAGTGTATTGCAATGTTTTGTCCAGACACATAGTTTGTATTTCAGTCACTGCATGCTGCTGCTAGGTGGTGTTTGTTTTCTATGCTATGTTTTGAGCCTCTATAGGCAGCATGGAGTATTAACTCATTATGTCCAGATGTTGTGTTTGTGTATTTTCATCCATTCACGTAATGTCTTACTCACGTCTGTGGCCTCAATAACAGGTATGGCCTGGATTTGATTTGGACCGTGCTGGTGATGGCAGAAGGGACTGACACTGGCGAAATGCCCTCCTTTGACCCAAGTCCTAGTTCTGAAGCAAAAAAGAGACCTACTTCTTCTGATGGCAGTGAGTATCGATCTGTGGTTGTGTTTAGAAGTGTCTTGAAATGAAAAATACCATTTCCTTGTTGTTATGTACTGTTTGTGTGTCACAATTACATCCTCATATCCAAATATGCCCCCAAAGTATCTTGTATCATATTTTTACAACTACTGTTAGACATATGCAACATTCAGTAATTGAGTACAAGACTGATTTGCTGAGTAACATGGTTCAGAGGTGTGTTTCGAGGGTTTCAGCAAAATTGCAGCTCTCTCCAATGTTAAAGAATAAGGCTGGCATTATTCTATATTTTTGTTATTGTCAACAAATTCAGAGAAAAGACCAAAACCTAACGTGTTTGTCTCCAGACTGCTCCAGCTTGTCTGTGGCTCCTTCCTACTGAAGATGTAAATCTTTAAAAACAGGCCACAAATAAATACTGTTTTTTATTTTAATAAAAAGTTTAGTAATTTCCTTAATCAGTGTCTAGTAAACATGACTCAAACAGGAGTAAATAGTGCATTGGTTGGGGACTATTTGCAGCCGCAGATTTGGTGCACTCCTGAGTATGTAAAGCAGCTGGACAGGTGAATGTGGGATTGACTCAAAATAAACTACAGTGGCTAGTGGTAATGAAGGAACAGTGTAATAGTATGGCTCATTTATGGGTTTCTAGCAGTTTTTGGACAACGATAGAGGTCTATGGCACAGAGGAATAAGCTGTATCAGGCTTTGGCTTCACAGACAATACTTGTTAATAGGATCAATTCAACATTGGGATTTGTTGACAGCAAGATTAATACAGACTATTACCAGACTTGTCCTTTTAAAGGTTCAGAGCTTTATGGCCTGTGAAATCACACTTTCCATCAGTTTCATGGGACTTTTCTCACATTAACCCTGTTTTGCCCATCTGAGATGATAATTGGTTAATCCTTAAGTGCCCTAGGTCAAATCAGACATCCTTTCCAGTTTTCTAACTGTTTTCCTGTGTCATGTTATTGCAGGAGACGAGCCCATGAGGAAAATGCCTGTGTCAAAATTTGGTTCCAGACCTCGGTTTGAGCCTGTACACTTTGTCAGTGGTGGAAGCAGTGGAGGAAGTGGCGCTGATGAGAAGGAGAATGATAAGGAGCGCAGGAGGAGTGAGTCGTACGGTGTGAGACAGTGGGACTCTGAACACTCTTCCTACGGCAGCACCAGCAGAGCGCAGGGCTCTTCCTCCCTGAGGCCGGCTTTTGACAGAGTGCCATCGTACAGTTCTGACTCTTGGGGTTCCCATAGAGATAGAGACAGAGATCGAGAGATTTTTTCAGGTAGTACAAGTGGGTTGGGTTATGGAGGACGAGGGTCCTCTTCTTCAAACTTCATGGCAAAAACACAGCAGGACTATGTAAACAAGTATGAAGCCCACACCTCTCGAAATTCAGATTCCTATTCTCAGCCTCACAGATACAATGGATACCAGGGAGGGAGCAGATCAGGAGGCTGGGATTCGGGGCGTCAGGGTTTGGGGTACAGTCATCAAGACCGGCCTTCATCAAGCAGGCCATTCTGCAGAGTCTACAACAGCCCGGGCAGGAGCAGTCCCACCACTTCTCAGTCGGGCTCTTCATCACAGCCTCTACCTGTATCTCAGTCAACATTAGATGAGAAGCAAAGGCTGATTGCCAATGTAGCATCTGCGTTGGCTGTTGCTTTTAGGGACCCTATGTTCATGACTGGAAGTGAGTCGCCAAACTATAATTTCATGTTGAGCCGGAGCATTCAGGCCTGCAAGACTAATCCTGAGTATATTTATGTCAACCTGAAGGATATTCCTCAGGCTGACCTACCGAAGAATAGGAAAGTACCAACAGACGGTTATGCCTGTGAACTGAGATGCCAGGGTGTGTATCTTGCCACTGGATACTCTGGGAGTAAAAATGGAGCGAGGGATCGGGCTTCTGAGCAGGCTGTAAAACTCTTCCTGAAACCAGTCGAGGTTCGTGTGGTGCAGCGAAAATACAGACACTCAGTGGTCAATGACATAGTCGTGTGCCAGATGCACAGCCCAACCCCGGCCTTTTTACCTGCACTCCGCAACCCAGAGGATAAGCCGACACCCAGCTCTAAGGGCCAATACGAGCCTGACAAACGGAAGCACTGGACAGAGTTTGTGGTTATGGACAATGCTCACGACGCCATCTGCATACTCAACAATTCTGCGGCTTTTAATCGCATGAAGATAGACTACAAGTTCGACCTGCTCCCCAACAGCAGTGCTTGGCTGTGCAGTGTTTTCCTGCAGGATGAGCTGGTGGCGCAGGCAACAGGCACTAAAAAGAGCTCAAAGCATGCAGCGGCTGAAGAGGCAGTCAGGAAACTTCGCATGAACCAGGCGCAACGACAACAGCAGCAGCAACAGCAGCAGCAGCAGCAGCAGCAACAGCAACAACAGCAACAACAACAGTCACAATACTCCAGAGGAAATAATCAGTCCGATTCTGGTGGACGCTTTGGGCAACAGGGTGGCAAAAAGAAACATCTGAGCGAGTTGGTTATCCTGGAAAACTCTGACAATGCAATCTGTATCATTAATGACACAGCTCAGTTTAATAAAGTGACTGCTGATTACAAGTTCACGGTTCTGCCTGATCATCGCTGGAGGTGTGAAGTTTACTTGGAAGGACAGTATGTGGCAGCAGGAATTGGGCCCAAGAAAATAGTGAAGCACATTGCAGCAGAGGAGGCCTTAGCCACGTTGAGACAGACGCAGGCTGTGGTCAAATCCAACCTACGAAAGGAGGGTCACAACGACGCCATATCCCGATCCCAGATCCTGGCTCGCTCCGGTGAAGAGGCCACAAGGCAGGAGATTAAGGAAGACAACATTGGAAACCAGCTGCTCCGCAAGATGGGCTGGAAAGGAGGTGGTCTGGGCCGAGATGGGGAAGGCATCGCAGAACCAATCAGAGTGAAGGAGCAGTTCTCCAGAGAAGGGTTGGGTATGGACACGGACAAAACTGGCAACCAGCTCAGCAAGCGTGACATTGAGGACATCATTCGTAACTATGCCAGCTCTGACCGCCAGGATGATCTTCGTTTCTCAACTGACCTCACCAATGATGAACGCAAGCAGATCCACCAGATATCTCAGAAATACGGCCTAAGAAGCAAGTCATACGGACAGGGACGGCAGCGGTTCCTTGTTGTCAGTCGCAAAGTACACAAAGACCAGCTGATTGGTCAGCTTTTACAGGAAGGACAGGTGGGACGGTATGAGCTGGTGAAACCCCAGGCCTCTCACTAATTTGCATGCAGAGCAAAATGAAAACAAAAAAGGCAAATTGTCATCGGCTTGGACTTCAGAACAAATCGCACTCAAGTGTAACTGCTTTGTTTATACTTGTGTGACAAATTTAAACACACATTAATAAATGAGAATCCTTCAGGTACCACCTGTGGTTTCCGCATTCCTTTGCCATGAAATGTACTTTAGCTTTAGCAGGGGCTTTAGGAGAAGTCATTTTATTTGTCTTTTTGTCTCCTGCCATTCCAAATGTCCTATATTTGTTTCACTTTTGCACAACAGCTTCTTTTCAGTGCTTTGTGGTATCATATCCTGATGATGCTACAGTTATTTTATCAATTTAAAAAAAATGGCTTTATGAGGTTTTTGTCACCAAAATCCACTTTTTGTTTCTATGTTAGGAACCTGGCAGAATATGCAGCTTTTTCTCTGCTTGTCTGTGAACATTGTAGACAGTTGACTCATGAGGAATGAGGATTAGCGAGGCATTGACATCAAACTGTAGTTAGGAGTTCATACCAGTCTCATTGTAGTGATACATCTCTATTCAGCAATACCTGCAATGTTGTTTGCTCTTTTAACACCAGGAGATCATTCTACAAGTACAAGCTGCATCCTTGATCAGAAAATCAAAGCTGTGATCTTTGTTAAATGTCAGATGTGTTGGTTTATGTGAGTATAGTTAACCTGTCTGCTTGTTTTCACAGCTGTAATAACAATAAATTAAAACTGATAACCATCAACAGGCTGAACTTGATGGATATTTTTATACTGCGAGTTATAAAACAACAGAGGCAACTGATGTATATTTATTTTATTTACAAGAAAATGTACAGTTTGTTACATGGGTTACCAGTGCAAAGTTTTATAATCTGAAAACAGACACCATCCTGTTTTAACAGTATAATCAGCCTATTATGACAGCTGATTTGTAAGATTGTAAAATAGCATAGAAATGTTCTCACACAGCTTTTGAACGTCAGCATTATGAAACTCTGTGCATGAAACAAAAGAAGTACCCGGAAAGGGTACTAAATGTCTTGTTTCTGTGTTGAAGAGGGACATGTGTATTCACCAATAATGAGAACGTTTTTTGTTTTGTTTTTTAAATCAAAGGCATGGTTTTATAAGTACCCTGAAAGGTATCTGTTGAGTTGACTTAGAGGGATAGATGTCAATGTCAGGGTAGTTTTCTATCCCCCTGAAAGGCTTTCAAAAGGCAGAAAGAAACAAAAACCAAAAGGAGTGAGGCCACTGAAACAGAAGGAGAAACACCCACGAACAGCTTTGTTTTTTGTAGATATGAACTGTCTGTATCTACACAGAAAACCACACAGCAAACACATTTAATTAACCGTCACTTTATCATCCAGCCAGTTTACTTCATGTATAAATAAACAGGTAGAAAAGTGACAACTGAGAGACTGGCTATTGCCTTTAAAAAAAAAAGAAAAGAGTTGGGGCATGTAGCAAGTAACCCAGATATAACAAGGTACATTAACTTTTAACAAACATATGCTATTGCCCAACAATAGCATTCGGCAGGAGTGAATGCCACAACACAACAGCATACAAACTTAGCAACAGTTATGGGACAAATATACTGAGAAGGATTTTAAGATGTGTCATTTTATTTCTGAGATCAGTTGTTTTCTTGATCGGTGGTTTCTTGATTTTGGGCTGGACACTGTTCATACTCGAACGATAACAGGGGTCAACAGTCACGCCAACTCTGTTCAACAATAGCAGAAACCCTCTTCTCGTACTCCCGCTTGTTTTCCTGGTACAGCTGGGCTGCTTGGCTGTTGGCTGGACTGTTTGGGTTTGGCTCATCCAGTAAAGACTTTAAATATAAAACAAAGAATGTCAGTGGGTTAGGTTTCTAGAAAAGTTTTATGACAAAGTCATCACGTTTAAATTACTTGATTGTTGATATTGTGGGTATTATTTGTACGTCAAACTGACTACTTAATTCATCTTAATTGATTTGCATTGGCACATGGTGTGTTTATCTGCATAGTGTCAGATTACCTGTATTGAAGTTAAGATTGAAGAGACATCATAGGTTGGACTCCAACGATTCTGAAGTATATCTAAGCATATGCTGCCATCTGCATACACTGCAATAGAGCACAGAGAATAAGGCTTTTTTACACAGATGACGGAGTACAGTTTTCCTGGGATAAATACAGGATAAATGTAACAACTTTTTATTGCTGCAAATTTAAAGTGTTAGTGCAATTATCCACTCAAGACAGTGAAGTACATACCATTTGGATGAAACATTTTGGAGACAAATCGCACTGTTGGAGGTTTATTTGGATATTCCTCTGTGAATTCAATGGTAAGTTTGAAGGTTCCTGAAAGTAAGAATAAATGGTTATTTTGGTGATGTTGATATGATGCTCAAAAGCAAGACTAAATCATTTGTGTAAGTCAGAGATTTGCCTTCTTGGACAACTAATGCCATTCTTGGTTTTGTAGGAAAGTTTGACAAAGTCCAGTGCAGTACGTTATTGGTTAAAACATCTAAATGTATTCAAAAACACAGACTCCATCAGGTCCATGTAGGAGACTGGATCAGTAGTTGTAGTTTACTGGCAAAACAAACTCTGATACACCTTCAAGGCACCATCTAAAATCTACTCATAACCATACCAATCAATATAATCTAATTCCAAAATCCAGTGCTTTTAGAGTCATCATGAATATTTCCTGGATTAATGTCATAGCATGGTTTGGTGAGATAAATTATTTAGATGTAGAGAGATGTAGAGAGCTTTAAAGAGGACTTACCATCTTCAAAAGGTGTTCCCTCCGGTCTAAAAGAGAGGCAACAGACAGGTTGTATATCAACTTACAAAAAGCTCCTATGCACTTTTCATACTCAGATTTGACATACTCACAAAACCTGCTGACATTAACTACAGCTTTAACACTTATTTTATGTCCAAAAATAAGCAGTGTATACTTCTACAAAACAATTAATTACTAAAATGTATAAAACCCATCTTTTAACAAATCAACTTAACTTACCCAAAAATGACAGCGTTCCATACCATGATATTGTTTTCTGATGGGGCCCCACTAACTCCAGCTGGAGGATCCTCTTGCAGCCTAACGGATACAGGAAAAGCCAGATTAAATACAGGTGATATTAGACAGAGCATAACACATAGATATCAACGTGATTACTATCAGACATACTGTATTATGTCCCTGATGGTGGCTTAACAGAGCAGGTTAGTAATAATAATTAATAATATTAAAAAGTTTGAATTTACAAATCAGCAGACAGCAAGGGTCTGTTGAATATGAAACAGGAATAGAAGCCCTAAATTGTATCTGTAAGCCTGGGGTGGGCCACTGTATGCTGAAGGAGGGCTGAGAGTTTGCAGATTTCCCAATGACAAACACTTCACCAGGATTTACAGCTGGGTGACATATCAACATAATACGATCATTACTATAGTGCTAATTATTCATCTTCTTTTGTAATATAATACCATCAATCATACTGTAGTAATATTGTTAGTAGTAATAAGTGGCAAAACTGTCTCTAGTGGACTTTCTCAAACAGAGTTAAAATGAACAATGCCTTTACCTGCTTGATCATTACACCCACATTCTTAATTAATATTTATTTTAGTCACGTTGTCAAAAAAAATATTGTGTTGATTGATTTGACAGTGGGCCAAGCAGGATTAGGTCTTGGACTCTGTGACCATCAGTACTATTCAGTTGGAACATACTGTAGATCAGGGATAAGAAACCATGTGCCATAGCCGACTGTGCTGAGTGTTTGCAGGTTTTTAGTGACTGCATGGCAGATGGTTGCTTATCCTCAGGCTTAGATAGTGATCTATCAAGGCCCGGGGATAGGAGCTCCCTTGATCAGTGTATATTGGACAGTGTACAACTACCCAAACGTTTCATCTGGCTGTGAAGGGCCATCTGGCCAAAGACTTGAAATGTATCCACAACAACCAGTTACAAATACAGCCGACATAAATCATATATGAACAGAGCCATTAACAGTTTCGGGGAAGGCTCGAGAGGAAATGATATGTTAATACGGCAATGAATCCTGGTAGTGCGACATCTAGCTATATACGAAAGCGAGCAGTAAGTTAACGCTACACAACATCAACGTTACTACTTCTGGCTAACGTTACCTTGCTAGCGCTGGTGTCCGTTACCTACCAGTTACGTTAACAATTATCGTTAAGTTACCTGTCAATAGCTTACCGGTCATTACTTTGTTAATACTATCCCAATTTAGAGCCAAGTACCGTCACCAAAGCCAAACCGCGACTATAATCCGCCCGTGTTTTTACGTCTTATTTGTATTATAATTTGATAGTGGTGTTGTAGTTTAGAACGCCGTTTAGGCTAACGCTAACAGGCTAGCCGTACGTTGCTAACGTTAGCTATACCTACTTCTCTGTTGTTTTCTTTTCGCTTACCGTTTAAAATCTCTCATTAAACGTCGTCTTGCTGGAGTTGACATCCTGTTTACACGGAAACCTAAATCCTTAGCATAAACGTAAGTGACCCAAGTGTAAGGAAATTATTATTTTTTTGATAGGTGTATTATTTTAACTCCTAGCTGGCTAGCCAACGATTGCTAGTTTGGCAAATATTTGGCTGCCTCTGCTATTCAACGGGCGCTACCACTTACACTTGAAAGAGGACATAAACATCGACTGGCTGTAAATCCGTGAGCTGTATAGCTACATAAACACAAAGTAACAGTATCACTGACCGTGATATTGTCAGTTATACCAATTTACTTGTGTGAACCACTTTCAGCTCGTTGTAAATGTAGCTAGAGTATTTTTTAGATAGATGGGAGGACCCCTCGCTTCACATGTATCATTCCAACGAAAGTTACGTCATACGTTTAGCACCCATGTTTAGCTTGTTGGGAACATGTTAAAGATTCGTATGTTTTTAATGTTTAATCCTTCCCTTCTTTCACGTGTTCATTTTTAAAAATAATTTTATCGATGAATTCAACCTATATACAATTACTTAGTTTAGGTATAACCTGTGACTGTTACTAATACTAGATATTTTTGGCTGACGTCTTGTATTCAGTGTACAGTAACATTGAAAGACCACTAGATGGTACTTAGGTCCCAAGTGTTGTACATTAAATGTCACAATAACCCACAGCACGAGTAATAACATGATTACTTTAAAAGTAATTTGTAACTACCATGATATTTTCACCTTATTGGGTTGTCAGACTAATGCTATTACGTTGTCGCTGCTGATAAGTACTTCATATTGCAAATCGTTGTTCATGTCCCATATGGTCTAGCGGTTAGGATTCCTGGTTTTCACCCAGGCGGCCCGGGTTCGACTCCCGGTATGGGAATGGAAGCTTTTGTCTAAACTCAAAAAATAACTTTCACGTAACTTTTGATTTACTCTGGGCACACATAATTATTGACAAATGGTGAGTGTTTTAGCTGTAACCTAGGTCATTTGATATAGCTTTCACAACACTCGCTCATCATTTCCAGAGAACCTAGAGTAGACCCCGCCCGTTTAGGAGTTATCCTCAATTGCTCTCATCTCACAAGGGCTTGGACATTCCCGGAAGATACCCATTTAACACTTATCGTAGTCTAACGCAGTACAGGAGAACAAACGCGACTCAAAACAAACTCCAACGTTAGCTTGTACAACCGACATGTTTTTACTCCGCAACTTAATTTGACGCCACACCTGTGACCGCGTAACGGTTTACTAAACATTAATCGAAAACTGTCATTCACTGTCGCTTAGATACCAGTGTCTTCAACGGTTAGCTAAACGTTAACTAGTCCTTGGTGGTAGAGTACACTACCCACGTGAATGATACTAATATCGATGAAGAATAAAATATTTATTGATCATTATTTACTACTATAAGGATTAGGCGCGGACACAAAACAACTTTTTTTCCACAACGATTTTTGTAAAACCTGTCCTGGTCCATTTTGGTCTCGCTTACTACTACCAGGCTGCAGACAAACTTTGGTGCCGGGCCAATCATTTCCCAGGAAAATGTGACTGCTAGGAATTCCCCACGCATCAGCCCCTGTCGGAGAAAACTGCAACCCTGTGTCAGGAAGCCCACGAAAGCAGTAGGAGGGTAAACTGACCGGTGACTGTGCGATGATGTAGCTGTAGTACCGTGTGTCTCTCAACTCGCACCAGGGATAATAATGTTTTTCTAACGTCGCCGTGTTTCATGAGGACAGCCACTAACTGCCTGCATAAAGCCAGGGAATATGCTGTGCTGATGACAACTTCTACCAGGGTGAGTCCACTGAGTATCTTTAAAAGCACGTTTTATAGTTGTTGCTTGCTTTCTTGTAACTAACAATCTCACTATCTGGATATAATGTGAGTTCCCTGTGGAGGTATACAAAATGTATATTTTTCCTGTTATTGGTGTTTTCATGTGAAATAATCATGACTTTTATCATATAATGTGTAATGATATAGCCAATTGGAAGATATTATAGCGGTTTGTATGCTAAAAACCTTATAATACACTATGGCTACACTCAGAAAGTTATCAGACTACAACTAAAGAAGCATGACTGAACTCATATGATGTTAGTGCTAGCCCCCTGGGATACATGACCTGCAGCTCAGCTTTGCCTTCTACTCCATAGATTTCTGTGACTCCCCTTTGTGTCAGTCAGCCAGCATGTGACTGCACTGATGGTGTTTTTGTGTGTGTGTGTGCTGAAAATCAAGACAATATAGTGCTTCAGAGATGCACCCTTGACAAAGCCACAGCTACAACTGCACTAATTATCAATTTGTACACACCAGATAGCAGTCACAATCATAAGAGGAATGCCAGTGTAGGTTTAAGTACTTCATTTGTGTTTTACTACAATCATTAGAACTCTGATACTTGTAGTTAATAAGAACAGAGAGCACTCATTTTGTCCTCTGTAGTCAGCATTAACTCTTGACCCTGAGTCTGTGATGCCAGGTGTGGCCTTGTCTAGGAAACATGGAAAATGTTAATTTACTGTTTTTTGAGGGTGACCCCTCAGACCAATTTGAATATGGGTACATATTCTGCCTCAGATTAGAGTTGAAATGATTAGTCAATTAATCCATTAGTCGATCCACAGAAAATTGATTGACAATTTTGATAATCGACTAATCATTTAAAGCGATGAATAACTGCTATTTTCTTCACTCTTCAATGATAGTAAACTGATTATCTTTTTATTTTGGACTGTTGGTTGCACAAAATAAGCAGTTTAGATATGTGAATGTGGGCTTTGGGAAATTGTGATGGGCATTCATCAAATTTTACCGACCACGTTGCAGCTCCTTGGCATAAAATAAAACAATGAAAAATTGTGAAAGCCATGAAAAACTACAGCAGCCATTGATAATCTGACTCCACAGTGTGTCACTCATTCCATTGAAGAAGCGTCAGAGTGAAAATATTCACTAAAATGGGAGAGAGTTGCTTTGGGAGAGCATCTCAAATACTAATTGAGCTCCCTCGGAGGACAAATATAAATTAATGTTATGTAAATATATGTCTGCAGTGCTTGACCAAATACATTGTTTTGGAATAGTTGATCGACCCTATTCTGTGGCAAGTCCAAATGTTTGCCAGATGTTTACATTTTTGAGCTAAGATGCTTGTGTCATGGGACAGACAAACACAATCTCATTGGGCGACTGCAGTTGCTCCTTTCAGAGGAGGCGGCTGTGACGCAGAGGGAAGGGGAGAGTTATGAGCGTTTAGCCTGTCAGTCCCACTAGAGACAGGACCAGCTGGACCCACCAACCCTTCACCCACCCTGTCGCCACTCCCCTACAGTCCTTCCCATGGTGGGAACACTGGCAGAGGCTTGCGGATAATTGGAAACTTCAATCCACTGAAAGCAATTATACAGAGCAAGACTTTCCAAATATACTCCAGCATGGAGTCGTCTTGTTTGTCTCAAGCATGTGCCCTTGTTTTAGAAACATCCTGCCATGTTTCTTGCCCACACATTCAGCCTCTCCTTTGCTCCTTTTCGTCTCTGCTTTGATATGCTGAGATAATGCTGCACAGGCTTTGAGTTATATGGTCAGTTATGTGTGTTTTGTGCATGCTGCAGATAGAAGACTGTGTGGTTGAGGCCAAAGCAGTTCCCGTTAGCCTTCTTACCCTGTGACAGTGACGTCAGCATCAGCAGTCTGAGCTGCTTAGGAGTGTGATGATGAGCAAGGACAACAATGGAGAGCTGTCCTGTGCTGCTCTCCCTTTAGTGACGAGGAGCTCCTCAGACATCAGACACTTCTTCTTTCCCAAGATGCCTGCCTTAATGGGCTGCTGGATATTGATTTGGCTACACAAAAAGAAGATCTGAGCTTTTATCCTATTTAGAAAGCAGCACTCCAGTTTCACAAAAGCTTTCAGAGTGGTCTTGCAAGAGACGGGAATCCAGCGGCTTTTTGCTTTTGCAAGTTGGCATATGTGGTAATCTGTAAAAACAGGTTACTCCCTGTAACAGTGTTCAGGGATATTTGAGTATCCAGGAACTAATGTGATGTCGCTTTACCCAGAGTTTTAATGTTAAGTGCCCACACATAAAGTTTACTTGCTTACTAACTTAAAGCTTAAAAGGAGTGTGATGACTATATACAAACACTTTACTGAGGCCACCGTGTTTACTTGATGATCCTTTCTTAGGTGTAAATTAGTGTAATTTGGTGCCGAAGAAATAACCACAAGATGGCAATGTTCATATGCTTTAACTAAACAAACAATCATGAGATGGCTGAAACCTCAAATGACTTGCAGAAATGCAGGAACCGACTTGTGAAAAGAGAAATAAAACTGTTGAACTTCCCTTTTCATGTGTAGAAAAATACCCCATGTTGGCCTGTTTGCTATTGAGGGCTTGCAGGGGAACTGCTGTTTGCAAAGTTCCTTAATTGTACGCTGCTGTTTCACCACCCGAAGCCTCTGACACCCGAATATCACCTTGTCAGACATGTTTGATTGCTAGGCAGCAGCAGTAAACCGCTGCCGCTGGACATGACGTCAGAGAGAAATTAGAGACGAGGGAAATTCCACCTGTAACCTCATGCTGCCTGTCTCACAAGCATGTGACTTGGACGAGTCATCATGCCTTAGTTTCTCCATGAATCTGTGCATTGTCATTATGTAATACAGGCTTACACTCAAACTATTTTTAGCATGTAGAAGAGGACAAGTTTGTGATTGTGATATAAATGCGATAGTAAAGGTTTTGCCAGAAGGTGGATAATAAACTGATAAAAGCTATACAAACAAAAAAATTATTTTACTATTTTGATGTTTTTTTGAAGACTGATGATCAAGTGAGGATAGACTTTGGCTTTCTTGCCGAGAGTTAGATGAAAAGATTGATACAACTCTTGTGTCTGTACAGTAAACATGAAGCTACTGCTAGCTGCTGGTTAGCTTAGCTTAAAGACTGGAAACAGGGAAACAGCTAACTTGTCCAAAGATAACAAAACTTGCCTATAAACCCACAAATTGACATTTTTACACTTCAGTGGTTGTACAGAGATATACAGTGTTAATTAGTGAACTTTATGTGTACTGTTAGACTGATCTTTTCACCTTTGGACCCCTTTTTCCAGTCTTTACGCTATGCTAACCGGCTGCTAGCTGTAGCTTCATGTTGAACAGACAGATATAAGGGTTGTGTTGATCTTCTCATCTAATTCTTGGCTAAAAACGGAATACGTGTATTTCCCCAAATTGTCTTGTATTGCTTTAAATGAAAAAAAAAAATTAAATAAGACATCACATTAGTTTAGTTTATTCAGCTGAAAAAGTTAAAATCCTCCAGGGAATGTAAGAACAATTTCATGTTGTGGTGTTTTTCCTGTATTACACATGACTTTGTCTGCAGGGAGAACTACTGTAGGATGAATCAGAGTATAAAGTGTCCACTCTGGCAGCATGTTGACATCATGAGATTAGTTAACCAGATTACTTACGTATTTTTATGTTGTCCACTGAGGTCCATATAAGCACACAGTGTAGTAAGCTGTATCATTGATGTATGTGTAATTACATTAAGAAGTGATGGCTTGGTTTGTGATGTTCTAGCTTACTGTTTGACCACACAAAGAAGTTCCTCACAAAAATAGAAACTGGCTGTGCCTGCAACTTTGGTGCATAATGATATTTCATCCTGTCACTTTTCATGTCTCTTGGAGCTAATGAGGTTGTCGTGAGTGGTTCACAGAGGCCTTTAATGAGTCAGCTCAGCCAGCGGTCCTTGGATTCAAACAGTGAGCTTTGCCCCAAGAAAGCCAAATGATCTTTCCTCATTCAACTTTCAACAAACTCTTTCAACAAATGTGACTAATATAAGCGGAGGCAGAGTTGACAGAATTTGCAGTGAGTTCTGGTAGCTCATCACATCCACTGAAAGGCAGTTGTCTGTCTGTCACCATCAGTACATCTTGTTGTTTGTTTTTTCTTTTGGGTTAATTTCAGAGTGACAGGCAGTCCACAGGCTTGTTGAATTATTTAACTGCATGCAGCCAATGGGTATTATAATCTAGGCATTGAGTGACAGAGCAATATGCTCTTAGGGCCTCATGGCATTTTATTAATGATGAGCTTGAGATGAACTAGAGCTCTGCTGGCTGTTGGTGCACACTGGAGCAGGCATTGCTCTTAGCCCTGAATTATCTGGTGTGACACGGATGGACTTTTCAAAACCTCAGTGATTGTTTATGATAAGATTGTTTATGATAAGATGTCTGCATAAGAAACAGCAGTTTTGTGGTAAGTGACGTGTCGTAGCAATGAATGCTTACTGCCGGTATGTGACTGCAGGTAGCAGTTACAGCCCGTAGAGGCGCGATGTGGATGATCTGGATTGTTGGCCTGCTCTCTGTATTTGATAATTAATGAGTTGCAGTTTGTATGTGTGTATGTGGATTTGGCAACAGCTAGCCTGTACATATCTGTTCAACTGCTACGGTATGTTGCATTGTAAACTAAAATATTTACGCCACCTGTTTGGTTTAGTGGCCAACCCAGCCAGAAGATACATTGAATAATATGGGAACTCCATCTTAGCGCAAGAGGTCTCAAACTACTGGCCTGGGGACCTGATTTAGTGCATGAAACAGTTTAATAAGGCCCCACACATGTTTAGAATTCATTGTTAAAGCTGCTATAATCAATGTTTTTATGCTAGGCAGCTGTATTTAGCAAGAGGTTCTAAAAACCCACAGCACACTACCTGCCTAGCACCAGACGGCAGACAGACACAATTAGCGGCAAGCTGGTGAACATAGTGGAGGATTTAGCAGCTATAGAGCCAGACATTTCCCTCAAGAGTTGGTGAAGAGCAAAACGGAGCTAAAATGAGAGTTAATGTTGGACTTTCATTCATCAAATAGCCAGAGACCTGACTCCAAATTTATGCTTATGTTTCTTCGTGTTTGCTGGCTGTGTAAAAAAAAAAGAAAAAAAAGGAAAAAGTTTTTCTTGTGAACTTAAAAGGTGATAATATGTCAATGTTGTGTTTAAAGCTTGTTTCCGATGCCCCAAAGTAACGCACTAATTCATTTATTTCTTCCCATTTTGATGTTTAATTTTCATGTAATACTTTGGCAAGGCTGCGAACAGCTTAGATTTTTCAAGAGTGTTTTTTTTTCTTTTTGCGTTGAGTTTTATGTGACTACCTCCTGTCTTATCTGCTGGGAGAAATCTCCTATTCTCCAGGAATAAAATTTCAAGCTGCGTTACTCTATTAAACATGCACAGCAGTATGCTAGGTATCAGGGAGAGGAGAGAGGACATTAGTTTCTCAGCTTTAGTATCTATACTGTCTATACAGTAATTTAACTTTTTGGGGCCCCTAGTCAATAGTATCTCTCCAAGAAGCCATTTGCAAGTGTGCCCATGGTTCGTGTTACATAGTCTGAGTAAAGTCAGGTGAACTGAATACCTCATTGACTATTATCTACTAAAGGCCTATGCATCAAACTCTGCTCTGAGGTGCTAATGAATCACTCACATCCCGTTGGATGAGCTGTTGCACACTAAATGCCGTTGTCTTTATAGCTGTTCACCTACACAGCTCTTTGTGAGGTCTGTGTGTCTACAGTCATCCCCAGTCAGCGCAGTGAATCATCTTAGATCCTGGCTCAGCTCAGGATGGTCACTGTCCGAGAATGATAACGTTTTCATAGTGCCGTCGGCTTATTGAACAAAACTAGATTGTTGCAACAGCACAGTCTGACCTCAGCCAGCAGGCAGACTTTTAAACCAAAAAAAATGTGATATCACCTTGGTCTCCTTCAATCTGTCACTACAACCTGACAGATGTTCTTTCAGTGAGTTCTCCAACAGTAATTCTTTGTCCATCTCAGTGGGGTTAATTATAATGTCTTGCGGCCCTCTTGTTTACCTCATTCATGTCCCTTATGGGGTGCACTTCTGTCCTGTGAGCTGTCCCCCAGCTGAAAGCTTCCCTGTTCTGTATTTGAGCAGCTAGAGCAGCCATCAGATGACCTCCAAGCTACACAAATAATTCTGCGTGTCCTCCAAAGGCTCCCATATTTCATCCTGTCAAGGATTGTTTCCAAATGTTTGTCAGGGTTTATGAGTCCACAGTCCTCCAATGTAACTCTCTACTGAGTGGTCAGAATTTTCTGAGTGCAGTTCTTAGTGGTTTGTATGATACAGATTTGTTGGGCATGCCTAGATAAAGCGGGAATGTCATATAAATCAAGTTCATGTGGGAGCAAAATATAACACGCAGTGAACACTAGTCTTATTTGAGGGCTCCATTTACTAAACTTTGACCCCTAGAATAAGCATTCAGGTTTAGATAACATTTATTGTCATAGAAATTAATGTATTAACCTGAATAACTGTCATATTAACGTGTTTTCTTGTGCATAGGTTAGATTATTATAGCAGTATTAGATTATGACAGTATTATAGTGTGAATCGAACAGCTCAAAATGATATTGACATTTGGATAAACAAGCAAGAAGCAATTAGGTATCTAATGTCTCTCTTTTGGGTTAAAGGGAATTTACTGACACAGGCCTTAACCACACCAGCCTCTTGGTGCATCATTTCTGTGCTCTGACCTTTAATGGGGATGTAACTGCAGAAAATAGGGGCTTTGAGGCCTGTTTCTTTTGTGGTTGGACTCTGTTATGCGGAACTAGCACAAAAGAATAACCAGTGACCCCTTTTTCATTCTTAGGCTGCAAAGGAAAGGTGTGTCCTTTCAGTTAGGTCTACAGGGACACGTGACTCTGCACTGGTGATCACACATCAAGGCATTTTATTTTTTCTCGAGTTAATACGCCACCATTGTAGGAATAAAGCAGGAACACAATGCACTGTGTGAGAAAGGCTTTTTGTGTTGTCACACTTTGGGCTGATTTTAATTGTATCCCAGTGAAATGTCATGAAGCGCCAGCAGTTTAAAACATCTTCACTTTTATTGCTTTTCCCCAGAGCGAGGATGTGATTTGTTGTGCAAATTTGGGTGAGTTTGCATTCAGTATTACAGAAGATAATTGGAAGGATTGTAAATTCTTAGGAGAGAATAAGTGCAAACTGTTTTTTTAAATACACAATAACACATTATTCACTTGCCACTCACAAGGCTTCACAGTTTAGTCTAGATTTGAGGCCATGAATGCGCCTCTCCAAACACTGTAAACCAAACACCAAAGATGTCTGTCTGGTGAAACTAAGTAACATTTTCTGCTGCCTTTCTATTTCTCTTCAATCAAGTCAAAACATTTGAACAGTGATTTTCTAACTGCAAATACAACATATTTTGCATGTCTGTCCAACCTGCAAAGATCCCTCCTCTCCTGGAGGATGGAGAGTGTCTGTCGTATACATTTTTTGACAGGAAAGATTCAATATTGAACTCTTGCCAATATGGTTGTTTCAGACCTTAAACAATACAAACATATCCGATCCACAATGAATTAATCTGACATTTGCTTAATCAAATAATAATTTAATTCATGAAGTGTCTGAAATAATGACAGACGCTCATCACAGGCTTGAACTAATGCCAGGAGATTTCTTCATTTTATGACACTGAAAAAAGCAAACAAATCCTCATATTTGTTCAGCAAATGATTTAATTTATTATTGATTTAATTGGTAAATAACTAAATGTGCTAGCCAGTTAACACTATAATCGATTAGTTTTCTGTTGATCACCAATCCTTTAAGTGCTGCATGTTTAAGAAGCAGACATTATAAATTAAGGCAATGCAGAAATCTATTGTTTGAATTTCTTTATTATCCAAGATATCCATTAAAATATATTCTGCGTTGGCAGGTATTTTGGTTGTAAGCTTGTTGGACATGTTGAATTCATCTTGAACTAATAAATATTATAATTCTTGCTAGGAAGCCGAGGGTTATTTTTGATTCACACTCACAATGTTGAAAACTACAAGGACAATGTTACATCTGGCTCAGCAGATACTGGCACATAGAGGAATAAATGTGCTCCTTAGTATTCATTGAAGGAAAGTCATGAAGTGTTTTTTTTTTGACAGTATATTTATTAGTTTTCACTTTTACAACAAATAAAAGATGAGATCCACAGGAGAGAAAAAGTATAAAAGATTAAACCATAAAAACAAACCAAAAACACAGAGCTCAGATTCATATACTCAACAGCAGAGATTACAATGATAATGTGAAAAAATTACAATCAAGCATGATGGAAGAGACACCAGGCTCTACGTAGTTTAGATAAGGTTCCCCACATTTTATAAAATTGAATGTAGTATACATGAACAGTTGGTACTTTCGTGAATCCACTGCCATAAAATGTTCTTCCTCGCAACATAAGTACAATACAGTACAATCTCGTATTGTTTTTTGATGTTACATATCTGCTCGGGAGGCCCGGGATGAGGGACACTCCACATTGGACCCGTACCTCTGCATCTTATGGCATGACCAAAGACAGTGAGTCAGAGTACCAATTTCTGTCTTGCATTTAAGGCACATGGGTGAAAAAGTAGGGCTGAAATGATGTCTACGGTGGGAGGAAATGTGTGTATGATCTTAAGCTGTATTGCTTTGGTACGATTGCAAACTGAAACTGATTTCGCATGTCTCAAGATATCTTTCCACTCTCGTTCATCAGTTGTGACAGATAGCTCCTTCTCACATGTGCCCTTAACGCATAACCTGATAGAATACACTGACAGACATCTGTCCAGAAATAACAATTTCTCAACAGGACATCAGGGTTGTCAATTAACGTTGTGCTGTGCAATATATATTGCCTTATCTGCAAATAACAAAAGAAGTCCTGCCTATGGATACCATATTTCTCAATCATTTGTTCAAATGTCGTTACCGCATTATCAGAAAATAAGTCCCTCAGTCTACTAATGCCACTATTACCCCTCTTTCTGAAACCAGCAGCAAACAACCCAAATCAGGATTGTTCACAATTGGGGTGTCAGCTTTGACCTTCCATCGAGTCGACACACTAATCGCCAGGCCTTAAGTGTATTAAGTGTATTGAGTGTAACAGGGTTGTCACAGCTCAACTTAATAGTTTTAAATTTCTTAAAAGTCATGAAGTGTTTTTGATGCCAGTCATGCCCTCTCGTCTATTTGTTTGCTCTGTTTTTAAGAGACTTTCTGTTATGGAAATGTTTTTTTTCGACACAGCTGATTACCCTCAATTAACAGATCACTGGCATGCAGCGCAGTCTCATTACTGTTTTCTTTTCTTTTCAAATTTGGAAAGAATATGCAGAATTTGTGCCTACAGTCAAAGCTTAGTGCTGCAGCTCTCAAACGTTTCCTCAGTTCATCGAGAACGTTTCTTTTTTTTTTTATGTCTTTTTCTCGTGTGTGAATATATAAATGAAATTTCAATCTCTAATTTATAAGAACTAGAACGAATGAAAGGGTAAAATAAAGACCAAGAAAATCATTAAGATAAGAAAGAATTCTGTTGATAGTGGAAACTCACAGCATGATTTACAACTTATTCATTACATCCCTAATATTGACAGGAATGTGCTGAATGTATGCAGTTCTCCTTCAGAGATTCAAATGATCTGTGAGGCTTACATAAGGGGAGCAAGATAGGAATTAAATTTTCTTGTGTACATTCATGTGTGTGTTTTTGTATGTTTACACAGTTGTCTGGGAGCGCTTATAGCAGCGCTGCAGTGCATTAGCCTCAAGAGTTTATATCACAAGAAGTGAGCAGTTTCCTCTGAGGCTTCTTTGTCGCGGACAGCATTTCCAAAGGCGGTGATAAATGGAGCTTGTTTGGTGTAACTTTTACTCACAGCAAGGCTATCAATTTGCTGTGAAGCAAACAGCTGCTTTCTACTCTGAGCTGAGCTGTACTGAATGAAGGCCAGGAAGAATTAACGTGATGGTGAGAGCACTCGATGGAGACTGAGAGGGTGATTTGGGGGTCCGTGACAAACAGACTCTGCTGCAGTTTCAATTGAGTTTAATGGGTTCATTTTTAAAATATCAATCTCCAAGTCCTGTGTTAGTTTATGTTCTTTCCCAACAATCCCAATTTAAGTTTTATTTGAATATTTAACTTTGGCTTCTGTGAAATACCACATTAAGTGCCACATGGGGCTTTTCAGTGGAAAACATGTAAAAATTGGTGCACAGACAAGAGTGTGAAGACAGAGTGCTCAACACTCACCGCAGACCACCACTTCCTGTTTGCTTGAGTGTCATATATGATAAAGATTCTTATCAAGTCTCAGCTATATCTGTGTACACCGAACCTGACAAGATATGTGTCAGTAAAATTGATCTGTGACACTTTCTGCATATTGTAATAACACCTTAAATGTAGAATTTAAGACTACAAATACCTAGTTGCTTGAGTTAAACTTGCGTGTGATGACTTAGGAGCTTTCCTGTGATCATGATCACTGAGGAGGAGGAGGAGGAGGAGGAGGAGGAGGGGGAGGAATAGAGGATTTTTGGGCCTCTGTGGTGAAGCACTTGCTCATACCTAAACTCAATCGACTTCACAGTTTCAGTTCTTTATACCTCCCACCGGTTGAAGTTGTTTTATGGGACTCTCTACTGCAGGGAGAACAACTCTCCCACAAGTCAGCAGCTTAACTGGCTCACTGACACGGCTAATAGACTCACAATTCACTGTAAATGTGTTAATGGGGCACAAAGAGATGTGAACTTTACTTCTGAACTGCCGTACAGATTTTAATCACCGTGCCAGGCCCATATTGTATGGTCAAAGTCTAAACTAAGTGCATACCTGTCCAACTGTTTACCTACACCTCCAGCACTCCTCCGCCGCTGCAGGAGAAACCCGTCTATCGTCTTTCATGCTGTTTGAGGTGTGGCCCTCTCTTCTCTCCCCTCCCCCCGCTGCAGCCCTGTCCAATCCTTGCCACACGTAGAGCTCACCTGAAAGGATTTGCATTTAGGGCCGATACTTGTCGCTGATTGGCCAGGTGAAAGCGCTCTGCCTCAGGGCTCCCCTACCAATGGCGACAGTGCTACGTGACTCATAGGGAGAGGACAAGTTGCTCCACTACACTTCTCCTTTTTCTGCTTCAAACAGCAGCCATTGCCATTGTCTTTTTTTTTCCTCCTCCTCCTCTCCAGTCTTGTTTTGTCGCTGTGAGAAAGAGGTGTGGGGTTGACCAGTAGTCCACACCTTCAGCCAGCTTTGTCCCCCTCTGAACACACCTTGGATTATTCCCCATTTTCACTTTTGTTGTATATTTTTCTCGATTTTCATTGGTTCCTGTGATCGACACTTGTTCAGTTGCTATTATGGACCTTGTCACCCGAATCCTGTGCCTTTGAGGTTAGTGATGAATAGTTCTCCTCCTCCTCTTCACACTTTACCTATTTTGATGGTTCTTGTTAGTAGAAAAAAATGGCTTGAAATGGGTTTCTGTTAAAGAAGTCTAAATCTACATTACCGTATTTTGTATATTTGGGAGTTGTATTTGTAAGTGGACAGGCAGCTAGGTAGTTCAGTCGCCATAATGTGCACAGTTGGCTTTATTTTAGCGTTTTCATTAGCACACTTGGCATGTTAAGGTTTTCTTAAGGGGGCTTTAACAAGTCACGCAAGTTCAATTGATATTTAGGTACATGTTCTTTTCCCCATCTAACGTCTCCCAAGCCTACTTCTGTATCACATTTCTTTCAAGGAAACAGCAAAACAGTATTCACCGTACTATGAATGCGGGAGTTTTATATATCAAGCTTCTATGTTGGATTGCACGCATCAAACCAGTTTCCTCAAACTCGGGTGACACTTTCTGTGGCTTGACAATGTGTGAGATCAAGTAATAGGTTTAAGTTTCTGTGTTTGTCATTTTAAGAACTAAGACAAATGATCTTTTGCTAATATGTCTGATTGTTGCTTTTCTTATATGAATTGTTGCCTTATATGGTGTGCTGAAGCAAGGGCGGGAACAGTGTTTTGCAAGCCCCTGGACCAAGCCCACATGTATTTTTCATGGTGTAGTATTCAGTAATTACACATCGTGGTGATTTTGATCCATGATGGCTTTCCAAATGTAATACAGTTGTTATTTAAAGTGGTAAATGCTGCATTAATGGACAAAAAACTGTTGTGGCTTTGCAGTTGTTGCTCTCCACGGTCCTGTGCATGGAGGCAGTCATGCAGTGCTTCATGCATCAAAATCTTCACTTCATCAGACCAGAATGTTGCTCATCTTGTAACGTAGTGACACAAACGGTCTTCATTTCAATTCAAAGGGAAGTTTGATCTCACAGCATTTTGTTTCCTCTTTTATGCCCATATTAGTTGACCTTCCCTAAAGAATTTTTCCCATCAATCAGTTAAAAATTATTCTGCTAAATGTTGTTGAGAATCTGTTTCTAAAAGTTGCTCAGTGCAGCAGAGATAAAAGCGCACTTCCTGTTTCACCAGAAATCTACTCTGCACTTTGTGGACCACGCAAGACATTGTGCACATACTATATCATATAGTTTGAGCAACATCAGATTTCACACCCACTTTATTTTACTGAAGCTGTCTTCAAATGCTGTTGCAGTATACTGCACAGAGCACTGTAGCTATCCTAGAAAAGCCCTGAACTAGTGCAGACCTAACATTTTCATCCAATTTTGGTCAGACTTATTTATGTAGTTATATTCATAATACCTAAGCGTGTGATTGTTTCATCGGTTTGGCATTCAGAATTGATTTTGTTGATGTAATGTCTGACGTAACTTGCAGTTGGGGCCCAACACAGGCAACTGAGAACAGATCACTTCAGAGATACCAAATAAATATCTGAATACTGAACTATTATTAGGTTTGGATCAATTGGCCTTGCAGTGGAAGAGCGAGTGTTTGTGTTTAACACCGGCTGTAGATTCAGCACATGACCCGGTGAGTGAATAGCTCTGTTGTGTCGAGCAGGCACGAGTTTGCATTTGACCTAACTTTTTCATCATACTCTGTGCCCACCCTGATTTGGATTGTAAATGAGGCCTCAGAGAATGAACTCATACTGGAGGTGCTGTTTAGTGAAGCTTTATGTGTGTGTGTGTGTGTGTGTGTGTGTGTGTGTGTGTGTGTTTGTCTCATTCAGAGGACATAGAGGCTGATAAAGAAAGGGGAGAGGGGCTAGACAGTCGTGTCAGGTTGGCTCTTCTTTCAATACAAAGTCAACAAGTCTTAGCCTGTAATTAGATCATTAAGCTTGGGCAAGATGACGGAGGCGGTGCAAGAGTAGAGCATGACGAGAGGAGGAGGAGGTAGGGTGGAGATTATTACTACAGTCCCAGCATGAAGAGATATGTAAAAAAAAGCAGGAGGAGGATTTATTCAGTTTCAAGTTACAGGTACATACTTTGAATAGAACAAACTTTATATGGTCAGGTACAAACATTTATTTAACACAAAAAAGGATCAAAAGTATTTCTTTCTCTATATACATTATCTGTTATTATCTGGCAGCTATAACACAAATATAATGCATTTGCACAGGCCAAATATGGATGGAAAGTTAGTGGCACTGACTAGCTTTAGCTCACCCTGTTTGTGGAGAAATGGAGAAATAAGTGACTATTTTAGAAGTTGTAACTGATAAAACAACAAATTAAACCAAAAGGAGACCAGAAAATCATGGTTATCTATAATGGATTTTAAATTGCTATAGCAAGAATAATTTATTTCTCTCTAAGGAGATTTATGATTTTGCTTGAAATATCAGCTTATTCGTTCACTTCTTTTTGTCAGGTGACCATCATTTCTACCACCACCTCTGATTAACTGTCCCATTTATGGAGGGGGATGCGGGAAACCAGTGGACTCACAGTGAAACTAGTGGTATCTTGTTTACTCGTGGCCATTATCTTTTCATAAATCTGGCTGGAAAATGTTAATATGAGAGTTCAAGGATGGATTTGCGTCATGTTTCCATGTCAGTTTCTCCATTTCTTCTTTGCCATTAGAATTTCCATAGCACTCTCTTTTTCTGGAGTGGATGGAGGCCTACACGTTGAAGAAGTTGTGGCTTGTGACGGGAAGTTTGAATTCCTGTGACCAGCTGGGAAAAACTGGGTGGGGAAAGTTAATGTGTAACACTCTCCTCTGCCCTAACGGCTACTGTCAAGGTGCCACTGAGCAAGGCACACATTGTATCTCCAGGTGCAGCAGGCATAGCTCAGCAGGTCAAAGCCACTCAGGAAACCCTCCCTTGATGAATAAAGTTAAATTGATTGAGCAACTGTCTCCCCATGTTGCAACTGTCTCATACTCGGAGCATGCTGGGACTGGCAGCCCGTTGTTCTGAAGTACATGTCGAACCAGAGCTGTGATCAACATCTGAACACAGAGCCCAGAGTCTTTCTCTATCCAGACAGATTTCATTTCAGTCCTGAAAAATGTATCTTGATTTGAAGTGATGTTTTTTTTTCTTCTTGCATCTCTCTCTTCAGACTTCCCGAGAACTGAAAAGGAGGTGATGTAATGCTGGACTTGTGATTATAAAACCCTTAATGTTCCAAAACATTCAAAGGTTGGCTTCGGCCTTTCAGAGATTTTTGTTTTTGCCTTAGTGGGCAAAGAAAGACTTTGAATGCACTCTACAGAGTTTCACATATCACATATAAACTCATTTGCAAATTTTCTCTCTACGTTATCACATCAACACCACCTTAAATACACCAGAAACTGTGAAACACTTGAGCTCCCACCCTCTACTTGTTAACCACTTTGGGGTCACAGAAGGCTCCAGAAGTGTCCAGGTGTCACCCACCTGGCAGGAATGGGTGAAAGACAAGAACGCCATGTTTTCGGGCACAGAGAGCGAGAAAGAAAGAGAGTTTGTGTGTGTGAGAGATGATATGTGGAATATCAGGTCACACCTTTTGATAACACCCCTGGTTATGCAACACACCGTGCTGGTCAGGGCACAGGTTCTGTGCTAGTAAAAGCAAAAGTCTCCTCGTATAATGGCTGCAAATAGGTCCACTTACTGCAGAGTCCAGCCACAACACAGTGTATCATGCTCAGTAGAGGAAAGTAACTAGGTACATGAACTTAACTACTGTATTTAAGTACAGTTTTGAGGTACATTTACCGTACTTGATTTTTATGCTTATATACTTACTTTTATGCTTCTACTCTATAACTTTTCAGAGGGAGTCTTGTAATTTCTTTGAGAGTTTACACACAGAATCAACTACCAAACAGTGTGTAAAATAGTTCAAATTAACTCCATGTTGACCATTTTCAACATTAAAATGCTGCTTACACGTTAATGCATCAGTAATAATAAGCTAATAATATAAAATGTAATGCAACAACACTGACAAGGGCCATTCTGCTGCCTAATGAGTACTTAAGTAAAATGTTGAATGCAGAACCTTTACTTATAATTATACATTTTTACATTATGGTTATAATACTTTCATTCAAGTTAACACTCTGAGTACTTCTTCCACCAATGATCATGCTGGATTTACCAAAAAAAGTACTTCCCATACATTTCTAAAGAAATAGTTGACTCTCCTTGGATAGCGTAAAGGTGAAAAATAAATATACTAATCATGAATTATGGACTACTAGAGAGTCAGCTACAAAGGCAAATACTGTTGAGATTGTATTTTTGGCGATGCCTTTAAGTAGCATGCAGTTCTTGTAAGTAACTTTAAAGCTTATTACTATACTTTCTCTAGTGAACGAGACTGTATCATGGAAATCGTGATATTGCATGTGATATTGCATCTTGATAATAGTTAATCTGTTGCGGAGCTTGTTAGGGTGGAGGCAGGTTTGAGGTGTGAAGTTTATTTTGTGCTAGATAAAAGCAGCATGCTCATAGAAATTTCCATTACAGCTTTCTGTTGGCTCTGTCTCTGTTTGAAGAATGGTCATTTTATAACTGTGTGGTCATTCTTAAATATGCTACAGCTAGCTGACAGCTATAAATTGCGAGCACATCACTATATAATGCAGTGGCCTGGAAACACATTCACATTGCTACGTTTTTCTCTCCAATTATATGGGTTCCACCCTGCATGAGGCAACATGGCTCAACAAATAAGCTCCCAACTGTGAGATGCATGTGCACATAAAACTGACATCCTCAGTGTAAATAAGTTTTAGCTGGTGTCTGTTGTCACCTCCCTCATGCTAATTTAAACATCATGTTGGCTTTAATGCAGTATCACTTGGTACAAAGAGGCATTCTGACCCAGGCACAGAGGGAAATTGATTTCCCACATGGAGGCTTTGGTCCCAGACACCCAGCTGCAGTGGTGTCTGTGTCTGGAAGCCTCAGCAGCAGGCTGTCAAATGGAAAACTGGCCATGCCCATAATGACTCCAGCACTCAAATGATCTGTTGAACTCCTGTCTGAGTGGAAAGGTCTTAGTTATGGAGGCCGGAGTTAAAGTTCATTCATTTCCTCCTTTATTTATTTTTGTCTTGAAACCTTGCCTCCTTTTCATTTTAATGCTTTGCTTTCATGTTATTTAAATGTCACCCCCCCCCCCCCACCTCATCACCTTCTCCTGCGTGTTTGTGAAATGCTCAATGACCAGAAATGAGAGGGCTGTGGCAGAGACTCAGGCATTTCATTTAGGTTAAATTGAGCCTCAAAGAGCCACATTTACAAGCACGAAGGTGTTCACCACAGGTTTGACAGACTAAAATTTAACCCTGTTTTAACATTAACTCTTACATCTAGTGTAAGCTTTAGTGCATAGCCTTCTCGTCAGTGCACGTACAGCTGCATGCAGAGATGACAGATTTTGGGGATAGTAACCACAGTGACATTTTAATTTCTGTACAAAACTTGCCCATCAAGCAGATCCCAATAGAGACTGAAACTACATTGTAAGTCATTGTTGCATTTTGGCTTAATGGCTGCTGAGAGTGCTGCTCATCTGTGCAGCCCCATTCACATCATAAAAACATTTCACTTTACTCTCACTTAATGCAAATGTGCTCATTTGCTTTCTTGCCAGGAATTGGATGAGAAGATTTATACCTTTCTCATGTCTCTCCATTAAATGGAAAGCTACAGCCAGCAGCCAGTTAGCTTAGCTTAGCATAAAGACTGGAAATGGGGGGGCAGCTAGCCTGGCAGCTAGCCTGGCTCTGTCCAAATGTAACAAAATCTGCCTACATGCACCTCTAAAGTGTCTCCTGGCTCCAGCTTCATGTATACCGTACAGACATAAGAGTGACAGAAGCTGTTTGAAAATCCATTCAGTTGTGTGCTTGTGCTTGTCTGGTCTTCACGTGTGTCCTTGCAAACACACCTTTGCCTTTGCTGAGCTGAATGAGGCCCACCGCCTTTCTTGTACCACAGAGCCTAATTTACAAGCCCTCTCCCTCTGCTTGTTCCTAAGCAACAGCCGCTCCTTGTTTACCTTTGCGTTTTTGCATTATGATTCTCGTCAGAACAACATACCCCCAGCCCCTCGGGAGACTGATTGTCAGGCCTCTTTATTCAAAGTAGCGTTGAAGCAAAGGTTACCATGTACATAAGCCTGTCGTTGATGTATGTATCATCCTGAAAAAGTAAAGGATTTAGGATTTAGAGACATTTTTATCAAACTCATACTTACTTTTATCGACATCCCACTAATAGTTATTACAGATCCTTAATGAAGTTATACAATAACGCCATGTAAATATTTAGTTATTTAACCTGATGAAGCATGTCTGTCTCTTTAACCAGGTAGTTTATTGTCCTCATCTCCTGCACCCATGCTGCGCCTTCCTCATCACCTGACCATCATAAATGAGTGTATTTCATAAAGCCTTCTCAAATATTGACCATGCTGGGCAGTCTGTCCTTCCGCTTTCTACACAGGCTCAAACAAATCTCCAATTAGGCGAAATGAACCTTTGATTGATGTTTGCAGCAGCTGAAATAAATGATGTAAATGAAAGTTGTTGGTATTAGTACAGTAGTCCTAACGTTTACGTTATTAGAAGTGTGGTACAGCTCAGACATAGTTGTAGAAATACCTAAAGCATGTCATCCAAACATCTGTCATGACTGCATGAGTTGCAGTTTAGGCTTGTTAGTTCAGTCACACAGCTTAACAGTTTTTGTCCATATTTGAAGAATGCAAATGACATCAATGCAATGACTTGGCACTTCTGTCCTGAGACGTTTTCTGGCTTCAAGATTAGATAGAAACATTGGCCAGTGATACCTAATACCACACTGACCTAGTATCCAATTGTGTGAAATCAGATAAGCTCTCTTGAAGGGGCTAAGCTGTCTCAGTGTGAGTGGTCCTATCTGCGAGGCTTTACGGGGGATCAGATGAGAGGAGCTGATTTAGTCGTTATTAGCTGTTTAAACGGAGCTTGATCTGCAGGAATCTTAAAAACAACTTTGCTAAAGCTGCAAATTAGCATGTTTCATAGTGTTTTAACCTTTCCAATGGAGGAAACAATGTTATACATAATAGATATAAATCTACTGTAGTGTGACATACTGTGAGCAGACAGAAGTTGCATTTCTTTGTGTCATTCTTGCTTCTGTTTCAGAAAACAATGTTTGACAGTGGACTCAAAGGAATAGTTTGACGTTTTGGGAAGTATACTTATTTGCTTTCTTGCCATGAGTTAATTGAAAAGATTGATTGAGCTTAGTTTAGCATAAAGACTGGAAGCAGGGGGAAACATGCTATGCTGGCTCTGTCCAACAAGAACAAAATCGACGTATCAGCACCTCTAAAGCTTGTTTACTTCCTATAAAAACCAAAATGTGAAATCAACAAGCTGCAGTTTTACAGGGATTTTGTTACCTTTGGACAGAGCCAGGCTAGCTGTTGACTCTGTCTTTATGCTAAGCTATGCTAACCAGCTGCTAGATCTATCTACATATTTGCTGCACAGACATGAAGGTTTTATAGATTTTGTCATCCCCAAAATGTTAAACTATACGTTTTAAGAAGAGCTTGACCCCAAAGTGTGTGACAAGACAGAGAAAAATTCGATTATTTCATCTGTTTGATTTTCTTCCCTCTCTAGGCGTGTTGTCTGCTACATACTGCTGCATGCCTGACTATGGGTGGACACATCAGTCTGCTTGTGTCCAGACCTGTTTGGTATGCAGCCTCCTCTGTAACAGCCGGGTCCCCTGCTCCCAGCCTTGACTCAGACTTGGAGCCCTGAGATTTCAGTGCTCCATCTGAACATGTAGTTATTAGTATGCTGCAAGGCTGGTGTGGAAAGTATCTTGGCAAAGTTCATACAGTATATAAGCTCCAAATGGAATTTCTCCCCTCGAGAAAATTAGCTGTTGTGGGAAGTTACATAATCTGATGGCTGCTATCAGTGGTAAAATTGCCCCGGTGGTTGTAGTTTAAGAAAGAATCAGGAATGTCATCGTTCACCTTGTTGGTTTGCTGCTGGTATTTTTCTGGGTATGATATCCTCTCTTGCTGCTGCCAGTATACCTGTGCTGTGACATGTTAGCATTGGTATGAATGTAAACACATCAGAGATGGGCGTGTTAATAAGCTATGTCAGAAGCAGGTACAGTATTTCTGTCTTTTTTCTTTTACAGCGAGGTGATTCTACTCACTAGCCTCCTGTACATGTGTGATGTCTGTGGGAGACTTGCTTACTGTATAAAAAGGAGAGACTTTAGCTTTTACAGTCTAGTCATGCATCAAATAGCTCTCACACAGCAGCCAAAACAACAGCAGAGTCGGCATGAAGCATTTCAAATATGTCTGCAAGAAAGGAATTAACAGGGCAGTGTGAGGCAACTGACACACACGTACAGACCTGCACGTTTTTTTATCCTTGCCTTTTGTGTTTATTTACTTGGAATCATTGTGATTTTGAAATTGTATAAATTACATGACTGAGAGGCTGTAGGGAGCAGTACTAACTACTTCTACCTGGCAGGTTCATATTGTTTTCAGATATCATTTCAGATCTCCAGAACTTCACAAATTCACAAACGTTTTTCTATCCTCTTGAGCCAGATGCATCGGATGCTATGTGATTTGGTAAAAGAGTTAAGTGGACATGGTCGTGGCAGGTTATAGAAAGTAAAGCAGTTCAAACTGCCGTCTTACTTTCCAGACATCATTAACATGTCCTTCACACCTGAACAGTGTCAACATATTGTTGCTGCTTGACCTCATGTTGTAAAACAAGAAGTGTCCATTCAAAATCTGGTTCTAATGTGATCAAATATCCAAACCAGATCTTTAAGAAGCAACAGATGCTCAACATTTACTGTACTGTTCTCCACATGTGCCAGCTCTGACTGTGGCCTGCATAGAACACATTTGAAAGAATAGTGTTTCGCGGAGCAGACAAACCTGCAAACTCGATAAAATATATTGAGCGTTGCTTGACAAAGAGTTGTGTCTTTGTATGTTAAGATACACCTTTAAACATCTTTTCTGGGATTTTTAGAGGAAGTGTTGTTATTTTTTTGTGGTTAGGCCAATGCTATGACCTTGACTAGACTGGCAAGGCTCAAACATTCTCAACATTAAACCCTGCAGTGGATAGGGTTGGGCTCTTATCGCCAGTTCTGGTTAGCAAAATACCCTGATTTTCCAAGCTCCAATGCTAATCTAGTCTCTTATCAAACCTTTAATGCCTCCTTCTTTTTAATTAGCAAAGCGTAATGTAGAAAACATTTTGGTGGCGTGATTCTCATTTTGTAAAACATCACTGGTGGTAGATTATATCAGCTAAAAGATCCGGCTTCAGATTAATTTCAACACCACTGCTGTTTTTAAACAGTGGTAATTTTGAAAAGATGACTCTTTCCCCACCATTGATGCACCTTGCTGGACCTGTCTTACTTACTCTGCAGCTTACTGATGTTGGGATGCTTTGATGAAACCTTACAACCTTGTGGACATTACAGAAGCACACAGCACATCAAACTCTGATGTTTGAAGGTGCAGCTGTCTTTTCTAAAACTTTGCTGCAATTTCCTGTCCTGTTTTCACAACTTCAATGGTTCTTCCTATCTGTCACATGTGGCCTGTTGCCACATAATAGAAATAGGCCGCTGGGGGTAGTTTTTGACAAATGGGCTGCATCTGTTAGGTTGAAATGTGCTTCTCTGTAGCAAAACCTCGTTTTGGATTCATCTGGTAAGACAGCAGTAATATATAGTCAAGATGGAAATTAATGACACCTGTGCAGTTTTGAAGGATTTATTGTGATTTGGATTTGTGAGGGTACATTTCCAGGCCTTTAGTTTGTTCATATTAACAAGAAGCAGAAGTAAAATCAGCAGATGGACTTGAATGGCTTGTTATGTGCTTTAGGGCAGTTATTCTCAGTGGCTCATAAAAAGTTTGCAGGGTGCTTCTAGTTGCACTGCACAGCACGGTATAGTGCACTGATATACTTGTCTCGCGTTCCGACCTATAAGTGAAAACTGTGTGGCAGGAACCATGTAGTTTGTTCTGAGAATTTCTGTAAAACCGACTCATGGGGCCAAGTAAGGGATGTGTGTGTGTGTGTGTGTGTGTGTGTGTGTGGAGGGTGGGGGGGGGTTAGTAATGCTTGTCTGTGTTTGCACGCCTTGTGTCAGCATTGTGGGGAAGAGATGTCTGCAAATGGCAGGTGTGGCTTTGTGAGCCCTATTGTGATCCTTTTAATTCGCCATCACTGCCATTGAACAACCTGAGTGTAGCAGGTTTGAAAATGTCAGAGTGTGAGAGAGTCTAATCTAATGCTGTCTCATTTTCTGACCATATTTTAGAAATACATTTTCAGCCTGCTCTTCTAATATATTGTATTTATGGGTCTTTGCAAAACCAATTATCTGTGACTCTTGCGTGCAAAACATATTTTCCTGCGAGTTTACCAACTAAAACACAATGCAATTCTGTGTTAAGGTACCAGGCTTTGTCATTTTATAAAAACAGTACAATTGAAAGTGAATCATTTTTGTCTGTTACGTCGCTCGTGGAGATATTTCTAGTAAATATATTATTCATGTAGGAAATGCTACCTGTGTCACAAGACTCATATCTACGAGAGTAATAGCATGTTGTTTGAGAAGGAAGGAGGGGGAGTTGAGAACTTTCCGCTCTTACACAGAGGAAGAAATTTTCTTCTGAGTGTGGTTTAACAGACAGGAAGCAGCAGAAACCCACTGCTCAGTGATGCTGTTCCTGTGAGTGCAAGATTCACAGGTCAGTTTGTGGGTGTTTTTTATACCCGGTTTTAAAATATGTCACTTCTGTTTCTGCATGTCATTATTTCTCTTGTATGCCCTGAACGAGAAAGTCCAGTACGCCGTGCTATCATAAAGGGCATGTTAGAAGAGTATATATAGGACAGAGAACAGCCTGTTAGGTCTCAGCAGGAAACGTGCGTCTTGCATATTTGAATGAAATTTGACCAAAACAGAAGTGGAATCTGGTCTTTGGAGACGTTTCTGAACTTTTGTCACTGGGGACATTACTGAGCTTTCATCCCTGTTCCCCAGACCACATTATCCTTCTGAAGCTAATGTCTAATCTTCCAAAAACATGCTAAATGTTATAACTGATAGTGTGTTAGTTGGCACAAACAACTCTTGTCACAGGAAGGCATGGGTCCTTCTCCTAGAACCTCGAGCCCGAGTGGAAAAGTACAAGGTTCGCAGGAGATGAGATTAAATTCCATTCTCTTTCTGAAAGCCTGTGCTCGGGGTGACGTTTTTCTTTCAGTCTTCATTTGGCTCTGGCACGACAGAGCCAAGTGCCTCCTACTATAAGGCAGACACAGTGAGTGCTGGCTCGGACACAGTGCCCAGTGCAGTGTCTATGTTTCTGATGCCTTGTGTTCTGCAGCTGCATGCTATTAGCCAGTGTCTGTGCCTGCCTCTGTGCCCGTTTCTGCCATTTTATCGCCACACGCATGGCGTGGCCTCAGGATTGCAGTGAAAGCACTCCTTTATTCAACTCAATAAAGTGGAGTGGAGTTTGAAACATGGTGAGACATGCTGTATTGTGCAACGCTGGGTGGTGAGTAAAATGTAGAATGCACAGAAAATACTGTAAACAAAACAGTTTTTATGGTACTGACATAGTGCTGTAGCAGTGGTGGAAACCACCTCTGTGTGTTTTTTGTCTGTTGTTGATGCAACTTCTTAATTACTGTCTACTTTGCTGAATTTGCAAACACTTTTCCAACACTATAACTCTGCTGCTATAACTCAATCAAGACTTTTTTGTTATCTTGAGATATAGATGAAAATGAATATACATACGTTGTCATTACTTTCTTTAATATTTCTCTCACTGCACTGAGAAATGTTTTTACTTTGCCAAAATGGTTATGTTTAAGCTTTTTCCTTGGCGCTAAAAGTGCTATTGTTTCATACTGCCATGTAGTTTAATGACTGTACTAAAACATGCCCAAAAAGGAAATTCTGTCCAGAAATGATGACCAGGATCCTCTGATGCCCATATGGGCTATCACAGGGCTTCAGGAATGAGCTCGAGCCTCATATCACTGAGTCATTTCCTTTACAGGAACCCAGAGGATCCTGCAAAAACAGCATGTCTGTGCTGACAACCACTCAATAACATGGTAGTGGTAAGCCCACGCATTTTCTGCCATCTTGCACATCAGTGCTTCACTGCACAGCTGAGTTGGCAAAACTAAACCATTGTAGGGCTCATATATGGTTGAGATTTCTCTCTGTTAGTACTGAAATGTGTCTCCCAGCACCGCAGGATGAAGGGAAAAATCACTGCCTCTGTCAGTTTAGAAACCTTTGCAGGTGTTAAGTGAGTGCAGAGAAGACTCTTGATTTATGTCCATCTCAGTTTTTACCAGTGCCTATACCTGTGTGGGAAAAAGATTTCACATACCAGGAATGCCGCCCTCTCTCTGACACCAGCAGCAGCCATCTTTAAGTACTGTGACTGCTGTATCGCCACCACCCCAGTACACTGCTGAACATGTCACCTGAAGAAATCTGCATATTTGTAACCTGAGCTGAAAATGGCTGATAAGTGAAGTTTGCCCTGGTCCTTTTCTCGCATCTCTCAATGTTTGCACTCACCACATGCAGGGTGAGTCATTGCATAGTCATTCAATTGGCTTAAATTACCTCCTTTCATGGTCAACAATGAGCTCAGCTGAAGAGACTAAAGCGGGGGAAGTAGGGCCTTCTGGGAATGCTCCATTTGTTCATGAATCCTGACTCTAATTGGTTGTTATTGCGACTGGCAGTCACCATGCTGTAGGGGTGGAGTAGACCAGTGTTTGCTTCATACTCCTGCTCAGTCTGCTGTTCACCAGGCGGCCATATATTACAGACAGTTGTGATCGCCGGAGGAGAGGAGATTGATAGACAGAAACACATCACAGACAAGGGCCATGATGGAGCCATACTGTCAGCCGTTCATATTAATGATTCTCTGTAGGGCTGCTACTCATGATTATTTATAGTCAATCAACGAATGCCTATCACAAGTTTGCAGACCCCAAGGAGTTAACAACCAACTTCTTGTTTTTATTTAAAGTTAAAAAACTCATATGGATTCAGTTTATTATACGAGACAGAAAAGAAACTTTAAATTCTCGCATTGCACAAACTGTTTAGAGATTTTTGCTCAAGAAATTTCTTAAAGCTGCCCTTATCTGTATTTTTATATTAGCAATGGATCGAATGACAACGTGTAATGTGAACGGAGTCGAAACCACAGAGAATTATCACCAACTCTGCAGTTCACCTCAGCTTTATGGAGTTTTAGCATTTTTCAGCACGTTGTTTTGGTTTTCCGGCCAGCAACATGAATGCTTTGGTTCCCTCTCATTAGAGTTTTTTTTTCCTGTTTTCAGCTCTAAAAACTGACTGTATGCTACCTGTCCAGGACCAAACAGTTGATAGACAAAGTTAGCGACCAGCTTGTGAACAAAGTAGAGCGTTTAGCAGCTAAAGAGTCAGATATTTCCCTCAGGAGTTGGTGGAGACCAAAACAGAGCTAACATGCGAGTGAATATTACATACACTCATCAGGTGGTCAAAAACATGTCTTCAAATGGATGCTAACGTTGCTCCGTGTCTGCTGGCTGTGTGCAAAGACGTTCACACCATAACAACTTCATGTGGTAATAATATGTCAGTATTGCTTCTTTTGCTCATCCAAAGTGGCCAAAAATGTATTTAATGCTGCTTTAAAATGATTTATTAAGATAATTGTCAATTTATTTACAATTACTGTCTATTGATTAGTTGACTAATAGTAGTGACTGACTAGTTTTCAACAGCTGAAAGCAATAGGTATTACAACTAGAGAGAGAGGGGGATTACATGAGACACATGTGTTTGGTTGGATCCAAACCACCACAGTTACACATTTCGTGCTCTAGACCTCTGGGTCACCAGGATACCCCGCCTGGTAACCACACTAAAATGTTCAAGTCTGTCAAAAGAAGGCTCCACCCAGAGCAAGTCACAGGCAGTCTATTTGCTCTGTGGACTATTATGCATTGACTAACATCCCAGTAAAATCCCTCCCTTCGCTGTTCTCCTCCTCTTCTCCTCTTCATGACGTAGCGAGTGCAGTTACAACCCTGCCCCTGTGCTGGGACAAGGCAGCTGTTGTCATGTGCTCTGGGATAATGTGCAGGCTGCGTCTGGCTAATGGCTGGCTCTCTTGTATCCCTGTCTTCTGTTAGCACGGTGCCAACTGGGCCATCCAGACCAACGATGCACTGACAGGAGGGATATAGAAGATACATACACACTGATACAGTCATACAGTACATTGTAGTATGAATACAGCAGACAACACACATGCACATAAAATCAATTATACACACAAATACAAAATACAGGAAAGGAGATTAAAAGATTTACTGTTTACTTCTATCTTGATTCCCGCTGATCTTGCCGAGTCTGTTTCCTGTTATCTGACAACCCATTAATGATTAGATGCTGATGATTTGATCATCATTTACCCCCATAAACTGAAATATTTACACTAACAGCTCCATACATTTCTATAAATCTAAAACAAACTGTACAGCTACAAAGGAGGAACCAAGACGCTCTGTTACAGAAAACGAAGGCAGCGAGGCCGGGCAGGGCAACTTCAGAGTGGTCCCATATGATACAGGCCGTTACACTTCTACCTCATCCCACATGGAGTGTCTTGGTCCAGATTCACAGAGGGCAGATGGGGGCATCTGCTGTAAATATGTGGGTGTGTGTGGTCCATGTGAAATTACAACCGTCCACTGATGTTTTTTCTTTTGTTTTTTCTTTTGTTTTTCCTTTTTTTATATGATTTATACATCTTCCTCCATTTGGAAGCCTCATAGAGTGTATACCCTCTTTTCTGCTTGTGTCTGGTAATGGCTTGTCACACTCTCCCGGCGCTAACATGCCAAGAAGACCAGGGCACTGAAGAGCTCCAGACAGATGGCAGCAGCGTCCTGCTCTGGCAGAGGTGGGCATGGACGCTGCCCAGCAGAGACAGCAAGAGGGACGAACTGGAGTGAAACACTAGCCCACTTCCCCGTCTCTCTTCTGCCTCCCAAAAGGATGCTTTCCAGACCACAGCCACATGGTACTACTGTCTGGGTGCTTAGCAGAAAGATAAACTAAATCGCAAAATGAGTTTGGCCCCTGTGCCCCACAAGCTGCAGAAGTTCAGTCCTCCTCTATCACCTCCTCTCCTGTTACCCCCCTTTCCCTTCAAAATACAATTGGGCCTGGTATGCAACTTCGTCAGTCACACAGGCATTTCAAAGCAAATAAGCTCCACCCTGCAGTGGAAAAAGCAGTGTGTGTGTGTGTTGGGTGGGTGTACTAAACATTGCCATCTCCGGCTTTTTTACTGCTGCCAGCTCTTTGGTCTCTGGGAAAGAGGAGGTTGGGGGTTTGTTGCCCTGGGGTATCCGTTTATTCTTCAACCCAACACATCATCAGCCCCACCCGTCCTTCAGCCTTGAAACCTGCCTGTGGGTATCGGGTTGTTGGGACACCCCTCACACACACACACACACACTAACAAGCACACGACCACCGGTTTCCCTCCCCCGCTGAATGTGATCATAGTTTCTCCCCGAGGGTCAGCACAGAGGGGCTTCCAGAGCATCATCAGACGAGTGATCTCTCGTCTGTGTGTGTGTGTGTGTGTGTGTGTTTGTGTTTCTATGTAGAGGGAGGGTCTGTTGAGACCCTCTCCGCCCAAGCACTTGCTCATGTGATTACAATATGAGCCCCCTGGGCCTTATGAGCTAGGGTGGTGTGCTGAGGGGTGTCTTCACTTGAGAGGCGTTAGTGATCAAATCAGAATGACTTGCGCACTGAGATCCTCCTGACTGTACGGTCATATGTTGTTGTGCTTATTTTGGAGCTGCAAACATTGACTGATTGGTCGATAGGAAGAAAATTAATCGACAAGCATTGTGGTAATTGAGTTAAAATTTATTTTTCAAGCAGTAATGCCAAACATTTGATGGTTCCAGGTTTTCAAATGTGTGAATTTGCTGGTTTTCTTGCTCTTACATTATAGTAAATTGAATATTGTTGGGGGTCTGGATTGTTTATCGGACAAAACAAGCTATTTGAAGATGTCACATTGTGCTAGGATAGTGTGATCTGCATTTTTCATTGTTTTAAGAGTTTTTTTTTAGATCATATGATTAATCAATTACTCCAGAAAATACTTAGTTGCAGCCCTAGCTTATTTAAAAGATCACTTTAGTAACACCCACATATAGTTTCACCTTTTAAGCCTGAGAACCTGAAATGGGTGGACAAAAGAGGCTTTTTAAATATTTTGGTGACACTCTGATATTTGGATATAAATGAAGGTATGTTGAGTTAAAGTAACTGTATAAGATTAAAAATAGCTCTCTGATGCGTGCAGGAATACATTTACATTATCATTAAGCCTGACACCTGTTGCAAACTATTTTTCTGGTGAGCACAAAAGACTTTTGCTCCTGACTCACTCTGTGAGTTCATTCGAGGGTTTGTCAGGCAGGGAGGCAGGAATCAGCCAGTGATCTGATTTCTCTGCTGAAACTTGTGGCTTTTTCAGCTTTGAACGTCAGTTCTAGATTTAGCACAGATTCGTATGTCCTGCCTGAAACTGTGTTGGTCTGTTATTATTTGAATGGTGAGTTTTTAGGCCTTTCCATCCCCTCACACAAGGACTCTCTGTACTGTCTCTGCTCCTCCCTGCCTCTCTTGTCTCTCAGTGAAATTTAACTGATCTAATATGTCTCCTGACCTTAGCCCCTATCTCTTTCTCTCTCTGCCAGGTGTAGATGCTCCAGGCGCAGCGGGACCCAGCCTCCGTGTCAGAGAGGGACGAGGCTGCTCCCACCTGGGCCACAGCACTCCTCTGAAACTCGGCTCGTGGTCTCTCTCTCGGAGCGCTAACCACCCAGATTAGAGGACAGAACAGGAGGACGACAGGGAAGCCATTTTGTGAGGTGAAGCCGAGTCTCTGACCGTGCAGACGAGGAGCCAGGAGTAGTCGTAGCCAGGATATTTTAGGCTCCTTTCTGCCCTCTGAACTCCACTGCCATGACGACTGCAGTACAGCCCAGTGAACTGGTGTTTGAGTTTGCCAGCAACGGGATGGACGAAATCAATCAGGTAAGTATCGCACTGGAGAAACCACATTTTCAACTTTTTTAATCCAACTGTTTGTCGCTTTTATGCATGACTGCGCTTATAGATCAAAAGACCTTTGGACCAGTGTTTGACCATCCATCTTTTTCAACTAGATGTACTGTATGCGATCTTGTTGATAAATGTAAGACTTTTCATAGCAGAGCAAACAAAACTTGTGTAAACAGCCTGGTCACTGGGAGTAGGATTAGCTGTGGCTCAGAGCCTGTGATCTTTAACTCTGACAACATGTTGGGGAACGAGGCAGGCGGAGGGGAGGATGGAGCAGAGAGGAGGTCTGGGAAGAGAGGAGTATGGGCTGCTGGGAGCACAGAAATGGAAAGATTGAAAAACCTGCAGCGAACGTTAGGGTGCGTGGGAGGGAAAGGGTGGGGCTTGGCCATGAATGTGTTTATGGCACAAAGGTTACTGTGTGTGTGCATACGATGTGAACCTGTGCCTATGTGTCTTTTCATTGTCCGGTCAGGTGTCCAGTTATCTCATCCCCACACCCGTGTCTGAATCCTGTGGAGCAGGCTTGATTGTAAGTGTGGTTGTATGTGTGTTTATGTATACTGGTATCTTTATGTGTATCTAGAGTGACATGTTGTCACTGGATCCCTGAATAGCACCGGTTCAGGCCTAACCTGACAGACCAGTTACAAGGCTGCTTGGAACGGACGGCATAATTCCACTAGAAGGTCTTGCATTGTTCCAGTGCTACAGTTTTGTTCCTTGCTGCACCCACTCAGCCTGTTATGCAAGCAGTATGCCCCTATTTACCAAGTCCTGGAAATACCCCCGAAAAGGAACAGCATACTAACATACTGCTGCAGTGGCCATTTTGTTTCTGCTGGCTGTCGTAAAGATTTATTTTGGCCACAATAAAGCTGAGTGAAATCATGGAGTAGGGTCTGTAATGATTAGCCATGCTATATTGGTTTTTAAGTCAATAAGTAGCTCCCTGAGGTGTATCATGACTGCAGGATGATACTTCTGATCCAACAAGGTAGCCATAAAATATTTGAAATAAGAATAAAAAGGAAAAGTTTCTACGTGGTCGAGCTGCAGAAACAAAGCAAGACAAAACACATTTTTAAACATGATAGTATCTCTCATGCTATGAGCTGTTACGCTCAAATATCATGACTATGAGGATATTGAAAGTGTACAGACCATTCCATTGTGGCTGGGCAGGTAAAGCAGAAGAGAGTGGGGTGTGGGGGGAACAGCTTGCACAGATGCTGTTGCTTTCAAAGGCAGAATGGGGAACTCAGAAATGCAAATCGGCCTGATTCTTATCGCTCCTGTTTCCCTACTTGAAACACTATTCAACAAAGAGGAAGAAGCAGTTAAAACCTTTTAGGATGTTCAATATTATTTGTCAGACTGTGTTACATGCCTTTAAAACAACAGTCTCTCTCTTCCATAGTTATTCTATCTTGCACATTGCAACACTCTGTTTGCATGACAATACAAGACTAGTTTGAAGGTGTTCCCATCAAAAAACAGAATCCAGTTAGCATCAAAACAACAGCAGAGACAGCAGCCTCAGACGTCTCATGCTCTGTCAGCAAACTGTGTGAGATTCAGGCTTTCTGTGTGACGGGAGGGGTGTGAAGGTGCTGCTGTTTCAGGAGCTCAGCAGACCAATAGTCACAATGCCTTTGTCTACACACATGATTGACTCTCTCTCAAGGACAGCAAACATAATTTAAACCCAGAAGAGGAGACGTGCTGGCCGCAATGTCTAGCTATCCGATAATATGTCTACCAACGACCCCGATTAACGGGAAACATTCAGTGTATGTCAGTGAGACATTGATAGCATCTGTAGTCAAAGCAGAACTCTGAGTTTTTATTAGCCCCAGGAGGCCTCGAGGTTTTGAGATGACATAAGCTATTTGTTGTTGATATTCAAAGTTACGATAGACGTCTTGTGGAGCCATCTTGCTCTAGAATCACAGGCACCTACATTATATACAGTGTGTTCAATTACTAATAAACAATCCTTGGGTTGTCACTGCTGATCCTGCTCGGGAGGCCTAACCGTTTAATGCCGTGTCCAAATAATGAGCCGGTCTGTTAGTTTCCTGGTTAAAGTGTAGCCGAAATGGGAGTGTATCCATGGACTCCATTGCCCCCTCTTCTCACCCCCACGGCTCAAAGCCCAGACACCTGGTATGCCCCAGAGGTCCAAACCAACAATGGACACTTGTCCAAAGAGACAGATAAGCCTTTATTCGTGTTTCTCCTACTGCACCTTTTTCTTTATGCTGTTCCTCATTTATTCAGGTCATGACTGTAAGAATGTGGTCTTAATTGATCTACATTGTTTGGTTATACATTTTAAAAACTACCACATAATACTCATATGTAGATTTAAGGAGACGAGAGGCCGCCACTTCACATTTTGTAAACTACTTTTCTGTTGAGTGTCTGTCTGGCAGCATTGTAAGTTACTCTGACTACAGGCAGTTTGGTATTAAGAAGGTGTTTGTCCAGTTATGCATACATTCAATTTCACTAATCTTTTAACTGCAT
Source organism: Enoplosus armatus (assembly GCF_043641665.1). Classification (NCBI taxonomy): domain Eukaryota; kingdom Metazoa; phylum Chordata; class Actinopteri; order Centrarchiformes; family Enoplosidae; genus Enoplosus; species Enoplosus armatus. The sequence goes on from NC_092189.1 coordinate 16,099,013, forward strand.
AAAAAATCTTCAAAGACGGAATGTACTCTCTCCTGTCCCTGGTGGGCTGAAACAGTGCTGATTCTCTTTTATCTGTTTCTGTGTATTTCAAATGTATAAAAATACATTTAGAAACCATTCCTCAAATCCCTAAAGCAGTTGCATTAGCTGCTTGGCATTGACATGGCAGAAGAAATTATTTCAGTATATTTTTGAAGTGTAGTCTGCTGCCATCTGCTGGTGGTCAGTTGACTCAGAATTGTTTTGCATCAAAGTACTTGAGGTGGCCTTTTCATTTAAAACAAAAGCAGAGATTATGACGGTTTCTTTTGATGGTTTCTGATTCAGATCTGTCTCTCATGTTGTTTGTTTTTCAAACTGTGAAATAAACAATAAAGATTGTCAGCTGTCACTTCAGGCTACTAGAACCTGAAAAACAGAAAATAAGAGTTTTAGAGGACCTCATGACTGACTTACTGAAAGGACTGAGTTAGTCCCCATGTTCCTCCCATTGACACGAACCAAGCGCCCAATGAGCACTCTTGACACAGTCTGTGTTTCCCTCTGTCCCCTCGCTGCTTCCTACATCAGGCTTTGAAGTGCCTGAAATGAGACGGCAGGGTTAGAATTCCCAAAACACGTTCAGGACATGATGAAGGGGGCGCTTGCCTGCAATTCATGATTGATCCATTAACATTCATTTTGGCTTATATAATTTCTGAGCACAAGATTAACTTCTCAGGAGAAGTAGGCCAAATCAAACAGCTGGTTCCTGTCTTCTTCAGGGGGTCCCTGTGGGCCGCTGCAACACCACAGAAATTAACTCTCCTCCATGCTATGTGCCTTCACATTAGCTGAAATTGACTATGAATCTACAATATTTTACAAGGCAATAAAAATAAGAGACCAAATCTGGTTATGGCATTAATCTGATGTCATCTGGGGGTTTTATATTGCATTTATGATGTGTAGTGGAGGAATTAATGGTGTTTTTATTGCATATACACACGCGTATGTGCAAAGACCGGCAGTCCCCGGCCTCCCAGTGATAGCTCCTGCGTTACAACATCTCATACCTTTTCTCTGTATGTGTCCTCTCTCTCTGTCCAGCTGGACGACCCGTCAGTATTCCCAGCGGTGATTGTTGAGCAGGTGCCTGCAGCCGATCTGCTGCAGGTCTATTCAGGCCTGGAGTCCGATGAGGTGACCAACGGCATCATGGTGGACACCACTCTTCATGTTGTGGAGGAACCTTCCATCTTAGTGGGAGGGGTGGACCTCTCAGGTAAAGATGTTTCACTTTGCTATCATTTAAAGGGAACTGTGAAAATGCAAAAACATTGGAGACAAACTCTCCAATGATAAATGATTGAAGAATAAATAATTTGCATTATTCTTTGAAACACATTGATATTTTCCTGAAAATAAAGCATAAAGATTTCTTACTTACTTACTCATTAAACTTTTACCAGATCAAGAGCCCTGTTTTTTCTGAAATGTTTAATATACCTAGCAAAAATGTCTCGTTTATGCAAACTTCTTTCAGCACAAGTGAACCCGATCATGATGTTACCTTTAAACTCAATTCATGCCAGCAGACATAAAAAGGAGCCTGGTAGTCATGCTAGCCCAAATACAGCCCAAATCAGAAACTGTTTATTGCCAAGTAACATACATTACAAGGAATTTTCTGTGGTCTGAAGGTGCTATTGTTTTGATAACAAATAAGTAGAATATAAAAGCTAAAATAAGAATAAGAATAAAAATAAAAATAAAAATACCACAATATACAAAGACGTTACCTACAAGGATTTCTAATTAATGGATTTGTTGTCGTCTGGTGGACAGAAACAACAGTCTCAGGTGCAGAGGACAGCATGGAGACGAATGAAGCTGCAGCAGCTCTTCTTAACATGGAGTCTCCAAACAACATTTTGGACGAGAAGCGCATGAGTAAGTTATTTTGCATATTCTACAATTTAAAAAATGGTGACAAACATTTCAACTTTGATCTAACATTATTCATATTTTGAGCATGAGATACATTCTTTATGGTCTATTCATGGTTTGTCTGTGTTTCTGTATCTCTTGTTTATGTATAGTTCACACCTACGGCACTCTGCTGGAGTCAGACTTGACATATGCCCCTCTGAGGCCTGACCAGATGGATAACAGTGCCCTTGACATGTCTCTAGACGAGGACACTTCATCCATGGACGAGATACCCCAAAAGTGTCCCTTAAAACCGCAGAAAAAAAACAAAGGTAATACTGTGATCCTCCTCCTCCTCAGAACGCAGGAATTATCTCTTGTACATTTCTCTTGTACACACAAACATTTCAGTTTTGTAGATAATTGGATGATTTCACTGCGATCTCTCACCTTGTAACACACTACCCCTCAATTTGAATCATAGTGCGGAAGCCGCGGGCGGTGCGTCCCTGCTCCCCTATCACCACCCCTAACCTGCCACTCAGGAAGAAGAGCAAAGAGGGCAAAGGTAAGCCTCACTAACTAGCCCATTTCTCTGTAATGAGCCAATAAGAATCAAGGTCTCTCCTCCTCTTGTGTGCGCTCTGTTTCCTCCTGTGGAGCGTGCAAACAGCAGTCCTCAACCCCTGTAGTCCGGCAGGGGTTGAATCTGGGCGAGTTAATGGATGAGGGGATCTCAGAGTGCTGTGTTTCACAGGGAAACAGAAGTGATTGCCGGCTGGAGGGCACATTGATGCTCTACCGATAGAAGCAGGCTAGCGCTGCTCGATGTGAACCCTCATTGCACCATACAGTGTGACACAACAAGGAGGGGGGCGGGGGGCTGGGGACGGCAGGTTCAGCTGCACACATATACATCACCCTGTCATGGTGTCTGGGATTCAAGTGACTACTGGGAGCGTTGCTGTTTTTAACCACTTCTGGCCAAAGCATCTCACAAATGAGAGTAATCTACTCCCAGCCTTGGTACAATTAATTCCCTTCCATGGCACACACACACACACACACACACACACACACACACACAACGGACCCAACAATGGTTAAAAGAAAAGAGTAGTTTCTCCTGTAACCTCATAGCTGCCATTTTAAGTAAAACTGTAAATTACTAAATTTATTATAGGTGTCTACAGCACAGCATAGCAAGGTCCCACCATGAGTGCACAATGTGCTTGAATGTTAAACATGACTTAATGTATCCCCCCCCCCAATTTGCAGGCAACACAATCTACCTGTGGGAATTCCTTCTGGCTTTACTGCAGGATAAAAACACCTGTCCCAAATACATCAAGTGGACACAGCGGGAGAAAGGCATCTTTAAGCTGGTGGACTCCAAAGCTGTTTCAAAGCTGTGGGGCAAACACAAGAACAAGCCTGACATGAACTATGAGACCATGGGAAGAGCTCTCAGGTAAGGGGGAACATAGGAATGAGCACCATGTTTTTTTAAAGCTTTGTTGTCACGCACGTTAGCTCACATTTTGCTCTGACCACTGCAGACATGATCCCACAGATGTGTTCATAATAACACACTGGAATGACAGTTTAACAGTGACTAAGATCTCTGTATCTACTTTCTGCTCTAGGTACTACTATCAGAGAGGCATCCTGGCTAAAGTGGAGGGGCAGCGACTGGTCTATCAGTTTAAAGAGATGCCAGCTGATCTGGTGGTGATCGAGGATGAAGACACAGGCTCTGATGCCAATGCCGGGTACGGGAATCAGAGATCTACCAACGGGCGGTCTATGGTCCGTGGAGGGTCCAAAGGGCACGGGAGGGCTCACGGTCACCACCAAGTCTCAGTGAAGCAGATGAAGAAGGAGCGGAATGATGAATATCTGTACCAGGAAGCCAACTCTGGACACACTGAGCATCTCCTTCAGTCTGTCCATGTGTTTCAGACCAGCCAAGAGTCGGTTGTCCAAGATCCGGCTATGAGGTAGGAGATTGGCGAGAGGAACACACATTCTTTAGATTACACACAATTTTACCAGCGTTTTCCACACTGTGGATTATCCAGAGGCCTTCTGAGAGGGACAGTCTGCTAAATGAAGAATGGTTTCATTTTTCATTTTTATTTGAATATAGCACAGTGGGTGCTAGAAAACATTCATTTGTGATCAGAGGTTTCATGATCTTTCAAACTAGTGCCAGACTGATGAATCGGCCGGGGGGATATTAGCTCATGCCGGATATATCGACGCATAGGATAATGTTGAGAGAATTCAGTCCCTAATAAACGGTTTATCCATCAGAAAACACTGACATTTTTAGTTTTCAATCATAAAGTGTCCATCTTTGTACATACCTTGGTCACAATACTGGAATGTCAAAATATTCCTGGTGTGATTCCTTATCAAAAATGTTTGTGTATGTTATTGAAAAATTGATATCTCAATTTATTGTTATTGGATTTTTGTAACTGTCAAATATCAACGTCAGTACAGACCTCAAAAATGCAGCATTGGACAGGCTCTATTCCAAACTCACAGGATGCTTCGACAGCAAGTCTTTTCAGATGAGTTTTCAAGGTGTAAAACTTGTTTATTCGGTGGTCCTGGAAATTCAATAATTCGTGAACTCCCTGACACACAAAATGACTTGACTTGAATATGGTGCTCATACATGTATACACATGCACAGAAATGTACTTGTCCTTGAAATTCACTTAATATGACTGACTCAACCTTTTAATGGCTGCGACTTGTAAGAGACTTCAGCTCTGTCTTGAAACCTTGTATCTATGAAAAAGGCAGCTTTTCAGAAATTGAGATAAACTGTTAACTAAACTTCAGCACATACTCCATTTGTAAAGCTTATAATGTTCACTTTTTGTTGATGTCAGAGAGACGTGGATCCAACTCTTTGGTCCTCTTTGTTTTGCTGCACAGGTTAATTGTGTCATCTGGGTTTTCTCTAAGCTGTTGAACATTGTCTGCAGTTAGAATCAAGGAGAAGAAAGATTTCTGCAGTGCAGCTGACAGCGCCGTTTGTTATATTAATAAGGGCATTAGTTCTGCTGTTTAGGATCATAGCTGTGCACTGGGTAACTTTCTCAATGGGGTTCCATTAAAAAATAATCCTTGTCTTTATTTGCAAAGATACAAACTGAATATTCAATTACAACAGCTCTGTCAGAGAAGATGAAGAAACACAAGCACATATTCAGTTCCTTTTGTCTTCTCAGGACCATCTCTGCTCCTGCATCAGTTCCCATGGTCCTGACATCTCCTGGCTCTCTTCATTCTGTTCCCCTCACCACCGTTCTGGCCAACGGGGACTCGAGCCACTCCTCCCCACCTCGGGTTATCCTCCACACCATGCCCTCCGCAGGTGGTAAAGATGTGCTTACCCTCCATGCGGCTTCTCTAGCAGGTGGAGCCAACAGCCTGCAGGACGACCTCCCTCAGCAGCTCCTGGTCACCAGTCTGGGCTCCTCTGCTGTTTCCTGCTCCACCACCTCTTCCTGCGCTTCCTCTCCAGGAGTCATTAGCTCCACTGCTTCCAACCTTAACCTCCCTCGCCTGGTCACCATCAACACAACCTGTGGGCAGACCATGGTGGCACAGCAGCCGGGCACCGTAATTGCCACGGTGCTCAAATCCAGCGACCTCTCAGGGCTGCAAGTCAAAGAGGAGCTGCTGGACCCCAGCTACTTCCAGTCGATGGTGAATGGTGATCCATCACTGGCGGCACATACGTTTGAGAGAGAAGAGATTGAGGTAGGAGAAGCAGAGCTGCAGTACAGGACTGTGATCATTGATACCAGTCAAAGCCAGGGCCAGGAGGCTGCGAGTGGAACTATAATTAATGGACATTCCTCCCAGAGCAGCAGCCCTAGTGAGGGCCTGACCCCTGTGGAGGAGCTGGAAGTGCGTGGGGAGATGTCCCTGCAACCTGAGCAGGGAATCAAAGGCCTGCAGGAGCTGCCACTGTCTGTCCAATTGCCTGCAAACTTTATCCAGATAAAGACAGAGCCTGCAGAGGCTTAAGGCTGCAGGACTCCTCCACACAAGCTGAACCAAAAACAACCATTGAATCATTTTGACCACAGACTTGACTTTTTTTTTTTCCTACCACAGTGATCTGATCAAAGATCAGAGCGAGGGATGCGTGTTTCTCTTAAAGGTTGGTCACCTCAGCCTCAGGATTTATTGTTTACTCACATATTTTGTGACCATGTGCCTAATTTTAAAAATCAAGGGAGTGTTTAGTTTTTCTAAGAAGTCACTTTTCAGATTTGGGATTATTTTCCATAGACATGAACCCCAACACACACACACACACACACACACACACACACACACACACACACACACACACGCATACATAAAACAAGCTCCCCTATAGGAGAACAGCCATTGGATTAACCAGGGATCCCTGTCTACCAAATGTGCCAGTTAGTAATTTTCTTACCTTACATCTCATTGGACTATGTTTTAAGAGGAGAATGCAACAAACCAAAACTGGGGACTGAATGCCAAATGGTGCAATGAAATCAGACTTCTGAGAACATGCAGAGGGTTCCCGTGGATGAGGGATGGATGCTGTGTCACGGCGTCCAATCCGGTGAAATAAAAAGAAAAACACATCTCAGAGTTTAATTGAAGAGTGCCTTACAGGAAGTTCAAACAGCTCAAGACTCTTTCTTTGAAACGTCTGGGAAAAAGATGAAAAACGGACTAAATGGCTTTTCAGACTTTCAGACATCTAAGAACTAATTACTCATTTATTTTCATATAAACAAAAAAAGGTATGCATTCACTCTCTATTACTCCTGGCCTTAAAACACTGTGTTACTATGGAAATGGGCATTTTCTGTCCACCAAGGACAGTCCAACATCAAAACTGTTTGTATAGAGCTGCAGACCGGAGGCACAGCAAGATAGGGAGGCACAAATGGAGAGAAAGAATACGCAGGATAAAACAGATTTTATCAGCCTCTGCTTCAGAGGCTCCAAGGTTTAAATCCTGTTTATATGAAATGGAATTATATATATATATATATATACATATAATATACAATTGAGATTCAATTTTAAGGCCATAGCGAATTTATTTATTTTGTGAATTTCTAAATTCTGTATAAAAAAGGCACATTTGTCTTCTATTTACATGTGTAAACATGAGGGAAAATACAAAGAATATGAACATTAATACCAGGAAGCTTATTTGGTATTTCTTTTTTAAGACCAACATTTTTCATTTGTATAGCATTCCATATAATCAGCTTTGGTATTTTCTTGAGTTTTGGACTCGAGTGCTCAGTTCAGCATCATTATTCCACTGTTATATTCTTTTATTGTAGATATCCCCTGTTGTGTGTCTGATTTAAACATGTACTGAATGTGCTTTCGTTCCTTCTTTTCAGCAGACATACCTCTTTACCTTTTTCAACAGTCAAGCCGTAGGGACTATGCTCTCAAAACCGTTATGTTCTGTGTTCTGCATAAAGTATCAATGTAATCAATCAGTATGTCTTTGAAATCATATCTCAAGTTTGTTTAGTTATGTGGTACAAAAACGTACCACTTCTGACTTTAAAGCTCCTCTCCTCTTCCTGTAATCTCATCTCATCTCGCCTTGTCTCCTCTCCTTTCCTCTTGTCTCCTCTTGTCTCGTTTCCTTCTTCCTCTTGTCTCCTCTTGTCTCGTTTCCTTCTTCCTCTTGTCTCCTCTCCTCTCCTCCTGCTCTCGGGTCAGTCGAGACTGTGCCTTCTTTATTTGCTGCCCCACTTTGTTAAGGACCTCTCAGGCCAGCCATCCGATCGGCCCCTCGGTTCTGCCGGGGATGAACCCATATTGATCCTGAGCGGTATCACAGCTAAATTGGTTGTATTTTCCTCCTGTACTGTAGCTGCTGAGTGAGGACATTCAGACATACTGACCTCCATCAGCACTGGCACCTAAGGACAGGAGTCAAACGCTGCTTTACAACCCCACATCAGCCAAAGGGCTCTGGGTCTGCAAAGACACTCTGAATGTATACTTATTGTTATAGTGCATGCTTATGCAACTTTTCGACAATACAATCAATAATTACACTGGGTTACATTTGCATTGAATTCTGTCAGTCTTTGAGTGGGGATTTGCTTTTGGGTTTTTTTGGCGTTGTATGTATTCCTGTATATGCCGTGCGTTTTCCTTAAAGCACTGTTTGTGAGATGTTGAGGTATGTCCGCTGCTTATGTTTTGTTGCTTCTCTTGTCTTGGGTTGTCATTTGCCTCCCTTATGCTGAATATAGAATAGATTTTTAAGAAAAAGTCAATGTACTAATTAAAAACAAAATCTTCTTCACCGAATATCCTCTTTATTTGTTGTTTTCTTGCAGACCAAGTGGCTCTTAAATCGTGTGAGGCACAGATAAAATGTCACACAAAAAAACAACACAATTAAACTTGGAAACAAATAGCTGGAGTCACTTAATTTCTACTGTCGAGATGATGACAATGAAGTATTTCTGCCTTGAAAACTCAAAGTGGTGTTGTTGGGCTGCTGCAGCTTTGAGGGACGTTCGACCACATGGCATTTGAAGAGAAAGAAAAAGCTACTGTAAGAAACTGGATCGGAGCCATTAGCAGACCAGAGACTGATTGGACTGTACTTAAGCGCACTGCTTCTCCAGTTGCTGTGGGTGGATGAATGCATTAGCATGTGACATGCCCAGAGCTGAAGACAGCCGAGTCTGTCACCACAGCTTGCAGAGAGTGTGTGTATATGTGTGTGTGTGTGTGTGTGTGTGTGTGTGGAAGGGTTCCACTGACTTGGATTGATTCTCTTAGAGCATGTGTTATGTTGATGTGTTTGTGTGTGTGAGGACGGGAGTGTGTGTGTGTGTGTGTGTGTGTTGGGGGTTTGCATTGGCTTGGATTGACTGTGTGTGTGTATGTGTGTGTTCAGGGTCGGGGGGGGGGTCAGTGTTGAGGAAGCTGTCTGGCAGCATGGCTTGCCTACTGTGCCTAGCTCTGTCTACACCCACATGCACAGCTGTGTACCACACAATCCAATCTTGCCATGGGGTTAACACACACACACACACACACACACACACACAAAGCAAGGCCAGAGGTTCAGACACAGCCACCAATACAATCTTCACTCCAGCAAACATCTTCCTGAGCTGTTTGCAGATGGGAAAATAGTTTGAAAGGAGTCTGAAATCATTGCATGGGCTCCATATTCAGCTACAAAGAACCCTCCATTACATCTAAACAGACACTTTGCTTTTCTGTTCAGTGGTTCATCGATCGCCTGCCATATGGTAAGCGGAGGTTGTTATGGATTACTAAAATAATGAAAGGCTACTAGCAGCCGTTACGTCTGTGCTATTCCTTTGGTTAGTGAGTCAGAGACCCTGAAGATGGAGCGAGAGCCAGGTCCTGGGAGAGGAGGACTATTTCTGTGTCGCCTGCAGCCACTGACACAGCGCGAGTGTTTACTGCTGTGCCATGCTGCCTCTCACAGTGGGAGCAGTTGAAGGATGACGGCTGACATTATTGTGCCTCCAGCCTGTAGCAGGAACAGTACAGGGAGAGCTTATTTAACCATCAGGTCACCAGACTGACTGCAACATTACAGAGAAAAGGAGTTGATGACTGCAATCTCATGGCCATTGCAGCTATATGCAGTCTGTTAACTTGACAACCTGCAGCCAAGGTTAGATTTAAATAGACCACTTTAAAATATGAGGGTTTCCATAGAAGCAAGTATTTAAGGACAGCAGGTGTAGCAGGGTTTCAAAATCTCTAACAATCATAGAAATTGTGGAAAAAAACAACGTCTGGTTTGATTTTGCAGCAGTGCACCTCTCTCTACACAAGATGGCACTGGTAATACACGTGTCCTCAGCAGAGCCCGAGCCTCAGTCTGGATTGGAGAGAAGTATTCCTTCAGGTCACTAATCTAAATACAGACACTCCTCATACATTGGTTTTCTCTCTCCTCCGCCCCAGAATAGCAACTCATGGATCTAAATGAACAAGCGATTATTTGAAATGAAAATAAGCAGCTGGGAGTGAAGTTTTTTCCCTGCATTTTTTTGATAAGTAACAAAAGGAATTCATTCGCTTGTGAGCCTCGATGATAGTGGCCATTCCTCAGGGCAGGTAGGCAAAATCCTTTGAACTGTGCTAACCTGGTAGATGTTCGGTATCTCTGTTTATCCTGCAGAGTAGTCGATCTTGTTTCCTCTCCTCATCAAAACAGTGATAAACAAGTGCTGGAGGGCTTCTTTTTTTTTCCTAGACAGTTTATGAAATGCATGAGAACAATTGTGCATGGCTTCATTTGAAATGATATGTTCTTTCATTCTGGTCTATAAGGGAGGAGTTCAGTTCACTGTCACAGACTCATAGATCTGCCTCACGTAGACAGTACTGAACCACACTCTACATGGTAGGAATGCAAATTAACCCTTCATGTATATGGATGTAGGGGTATCAAAAAGCCCTATACTAATAATCAAAGATCATTTGATTTCGTGTAGTTCATGTTTTTGCATTTTCAGAGGAAAAATGCCACCGACTAGCTCTTGTTTTCCAGTCCTCTCTACATATTTGCAGTGGTCTTTAAATGCTCTGAATATCCTTGTGTGGCATAGTTAACACATTCATTTACTCAACATCAGGAGAGACATCATGAGACACTGTATATTTGAAAAGGAAATCATGCACACTGAAAGCTTGTAGATTAGATTCAACTAGTTTCCACAAGATGCTTTCAATGACCTCTGGAGATTTGTATATTGGATACCAAGACATGGATGTCAGCTGGTCTGTGATTTTTTATTTTTTTTTGCTCTCATGTAGGTGCAACTGCAGTATCGCCACCATCCAGTGTCTTTCTGGGTCTCCTCCATGATGATTTTTAATTGTGAGACGGTCTGTACTTTAAAGTTTGACTTTCATGGTTAATATTGGACTTTTGTCCCAACAGGCATGAGGAGCTCTCAGGGAGCCAGCTGTAATATCTGTATCAGCCTCTCCAGTCAGGGTGAGCCATCCCATTCAGAACGACTCTCAGGGCTTCCATGGCAATTTACTCTCACAACTACACAAAAGAGTCCTCAGAGTCCTCAGAGACCTCGCCAGATAGACAACTAACAGCATCTTACGAAAAATAACACTTAACACTATTTCCCAATGTTGGTGAGTGCAAAAGCTCTACAACAACAACAACAACAACAACAGCAGCTGCAACACCAGCAGCAAGCTGAATGTATCTGTTTTTAATAAACACTCGACTATTTGATGTGATAAGCAGGAAATAGTGAGAAATGAATTATATTAACAGTGATTTTATGAACTTTTCAGAAATGCCTCGGGGGCTTTGTGGTACACTTGTCAGTTTATTTGAAGTATGTTTGCAATTATTGCATTTGTTAACTCATGCCACAATTCTTTACTTGACATGTTGCTTTGGGCTATTGACATTATTGATTTAAAAATAGCAATATAGTTGCCGTCTGAACTCCATTCATGAGTATATCCATGAAACATTTACATACAGTAATATGTTTCGCCCTGTCTTTTTTTTTCCCACAAAAATCATTTCACTGCCAAATATTATGGATATCACTGACATTATTATCACACTGAGCCAACGTGAGTCAACATCAAGATTTACTTAGCAGGCATAAATAATGCATTACTATGCATCAGATACACAAGAGGTTTTTAAAATAGAAACAATAAAAGCATAAATGTCTATTTTTTCTCGTCAAAGACACTTTTAATTTGATGCTAAATGTTTTGTGCTAACGAGCAACGGGACTAATGGAGAAGAGAGAAGGAGGTCTATGGATTGCATTCAAATCCACACCACTGAACTCAGCTTACACACAAACACTGTTAAGTTTCTTTCAAGGAAATCACATTGTTTCATATGATAGGACAGCTGAGACTATTCATACAATGAAATTTTAATTGGAAAAAAATAAGGAAAGACATAGAAACATACAGAAGGCTTTGACAACAATGGCAACAAGAATGTTCCATTTATGTCTCTCTGTTTAACTTTTGAATATCTCACATAGCTTGAATACTCTTGGGCATTCGTGCACCTTGTTATTCTGATGACAGAACATCAATTACAAATGCCTATCTCGCTTGCTTATCTGTTAGTTGCAGATGAGAGTTGTTTCAGCTCGACAGATTGAGATGTGCTGTTACAGATTAAAAAATCGCCTCAGCAAAGAAGAAAAGTGTTTGAACAGTCGCACTATTTAAAGCATTTTGTGGATTGCAACAATGGAGGATAACACAACAATAACTGCATAACAAAAAGACAGCTGAGGTCTGTGTGTCTTTAGTTATACTGTACCTCCTTAGTTTAACATGATACCAAAAAACAGAAAAAAGAGTTGTCATGATACATGCAGCCAGTCCTCAGCAGCTTCTTCTCATTTTGAACTGGCATGTTAGTATTTTTAACTTTGCATATTTGTTTCTTTCCCTCATTTTGCCTTCATTTGAATATATTGCAGATCGTGTTGTAAATGTATGTGAATATCATATTTTGCATTTGGTGTCTGGAGTCTTTACATGCTGTATTCTAGTTTTACATCATTTCTAACGTGGATTGTGTGTGCGTGCATCTGAAAAGTGGTGCTGTATGACAGCAAGTTTATTTATTGTTGACTTAATTTTTTGGAGATCTTGTGGTGGGTATGGAGAGGGGTTTTTTTTATCTGCTAGTTATATCAGCAATAACAAAGAAACTGATCACAAAAGACTGAGGCAAAGTAACACCACTCAGATTGTTATATATATATATATATATGTATATTGGTATACTGTATGTACATTTTTGTACATTACAGTATTAGTAGAACAAGTGTTTTTAAGCCATGTAGTAAACGTGAGGACAGACTGTGCTGAAGTACTTTTTTTAAATTTTTTTTAGAGCAGATTAGTTTCTGGTGACATCTTCCAAACTAAATTGCAGCCATTCACCAGGAGCAAATAGCAAGGATACTTAATGGGTAGATAAGCAAAGAAAATTAGACATCTGTAAACGACCAATTCCTTTTAAGAAAGAATCAGAACACTTCAAATGCCATTTAGACTGTTTAGACTGACTAATACTCAATGGGCAAAGTTTCAGATTGGATAATGATTGTGTGCAATGGACTGCTTTGGTCTCACAAGTGGTCTGGAATATTTATCAAAGGGAAAATTTGCAGCTACAACGACATCAACAGTTTAAAACCCAGACAGCACACACGCCCTCCTCAGATCCTCCCCAGCATACGGGCGATCCACCAGTTGCACGGCATGACAACCTGACAGATGATCCGGCCTCCTTGGTAGTAGTATGGCCATGGGTTGAAGCCACCCAGGGGCTCGTGGTAGCGGCGGCAGTAGCGGTAACCACGGCGACAGTGCTGGCAGCAGTAGCCGTTGTCATCCAGGCGGTTGTCCAGCTCGATTCCAACGTCTCTCTGCAGAGGACACAGGAGTGAGCAGGATTACAATCACACACATGACAAATGCCAGTCCTCCCAAAGGCAAGGGCAGGAGGAGAAGAAGAAGAAGAAGAAGAAGAAGAAGAAGAAGATGAAGAAGAGGAGGATGAGGTGGCGTGAATAGATGAGCCTGCTTCCCTTGTAGGTCAGCAGAATATATGTAAAAACCAAACAAAGAGTGAAAAGATCAGAATTGATGTCCGTGAAAATGTAAAGTTGTGCCATGCTTGATGACTGTGACAAAGAGATCAAGATAGCGGAGGGAGTGAGCGAGCCTGATTTAAGCTCTGGGAGCATAAAACATGATATAATACCCTTGACCTTTCTATTTTACCAGAGGTAGCACGACTGCCGGCTGCACAATGCCCTGTCTCTGAATCCAGCATTCATGGCCTCTCTGCTATCTTCAATCAAAGGGACTCTAACGTTGGTAGTTACCAGCATAATTACACTATTTCTTTCATCTCTGACCTCTTAACTCCCTCGGCCGAAGCCCACACTCTGCACCAAAATGACAGCCTCTCCTCCAATAGAGCATTCAAATTAGAGCTCCCCACATCTTGGCGCCCTCCCCCTGACCTTGACTTTAAGTGCATGGCACATTCCTAAAGCAATTAGCAGAGTAATGATCGCCTAACAAGGATTCTTTCATTTGCTCTTGCTGGCTGCCTCTGAATTTATAGAGGGGCCAAATGAAACCCAAACGAAAGGTAAATTGGGTAGAATTAATGGCCCTTGGATTTTTCCATTGTGCTGGTTGGTTCATGCCCTCGTAGACTCGTGGGGGCTGAGTGCCATGCCTTTGATCAAGAGCAACTCCAAATGGGGTTCGGAGAAGTGCCACTTAACTCACCACACAAGTTGAGGCAGCAACTGCCCTCAGTATGCATTTGACCACATTTCAATCTCTTTTAGTAAATGAATCCTCGGAGACAATCCGGCGCTGTCTTGTTAAACTGCTCGGATCCAGGAGTCGATGACTTCACATTCAGAACAAACTGGCATAATTCTTTTGCAAGCGCTCACAATGACTCAGCTACATGCAACAGTGCAGAACAAAACACATCCACTGTAGGGAATAGAAAGTGTGTGGGAATTGTTTAAGAGGACAGGACCCGCAGGAACACATGGCTGAGTCCCTTTACTCCCCTGCTACATTAAGTATGGGAATTAGGAGTTTTCTTGAATCTACTAGGTGGGTAGTCAAGCGCACTGGTTTTACACACATTTTATTTGGTTTCAGACTACAATCACATAGCAATAAATCCCCCATAAGCATGACTCACAAAAAAAGGGCGCCATGCATTTGATAAATGGAGTAAAATTACACACTCGTGAGACACACTTAAAACACATAGAAAGGGTGCGACAGATGATATCTAGGATAGCTGGGTTTGATTTATTACTATGACAAGCGCAGGTAGGCTTTTAATGATTTATCGTTTCAGTCAAGTTTCAGGTCATCAGCTTCCAGGCAACAATCTGTTATGGAAACAACACGAAAGCTGTCAATGGACCAACGATAATCTTATCTGCTCCTCACAGCCCAAACTGGGATGTTACGGGGAAAAAAGGGAGCTCTGGCACGGAAAATGAGGAAAATATTTTATTCAAATGATGCCGCGTTTATCAAAACAAACAGCCAATAGGCAGCATTGTACCTTAAAGACAATTAATCAGAGCTATCCTTTTAAAACGGGGGGTGCGTATTAATCACTCTGAGTTGTCGTCTCCAGTGGGATGCTGCTGTGATAAGAATGGTTCACCTTGGGAAATCTGAGGCAGTCACTCAAAAACAAGCAGCATTAATGAAGAGTAAAAGCCATTACCCCCTTGCTGCATCTGATTTCATCACACACTCACGTATACACATGCAAACACACAGTCACACAGTCACACAGACACCTCTGCGCATAATATGAGGCGCGGATATGAACGAGTCTGCGGCGTAGAAAACTGCGTCAGTCATTCAATAAGATGTAATGAATCAAAGCACGACTCCTCTAATCTCCACACTTGTTGGTGTTATTTCACACACGCTGATCACCGCTCTTCATGAGCTTGAAGCACATGCCTGGACGTGTTATTAAATCTCATTGCAGAGCTCATCACATTCATTCTGGGATCAAAACAGCAGAGATAACATTTCTGTTTCATACCCTGCTTTGTATTTCAAAAGGTTTTTTTTTTGTTTTGTTAATGTAGAAGCACAGGACAGTGCAACATATGAGAATGCCTCGCCGCTTGTCCTGATCTCAGATTTTCATCTCACTGTCCTCTACAGTGAGGTGGAATGACAATGAAATTGTAATTGAATAAAGAGATAGTCATGTATTTCAGTAAACTCTGCCGGTTTACCAAACCGATAAGGAGCTTTAGCTTCAGTGTAAAGATTTCTCTGGAGGCACAAACAGCTCCTGCATTCATGGATTTGAATTCCTGCAGCTTTTTTGCACCTCTGTTAGGCACGGGCAGCCATCCAGCCTGACCCTTAGTACGGCTCTCAGAGGTTTGTAAGGATGGTCTGACTTTAACACACAGCACAAGCACACACACCAAACATGTTTACACGTGTATGTGTGAGGTCAATTCATATTGGAAGCCCATCCTTGCTATATGGGTCAAGGACAGTGGTACCATCTCTTCAGCCTTGTCAGATGGTAGTTATTCAGTTTGAAATTTCCAGGGCCACCTCTGATACACACTGCACTCTGACATGGCAGCCGTGGCAAAGGTCAGTTTCATATATCTGTCAGCCTCTATCACAAGGACCCAAACAATTATTCTGCTTTACAAAGAGAGATGTGGTGCTGAAATCCAGACTTATGAAACGCAGATGAAGTGAATGCATGTTTTTTATGTTGTGTGTGTGTGTGTGTGTGTGTGTGTGTGTGTGTGAGTATGACAGATGAAACGCTGTAGGTAGAAAGAGAAATAGTGTGAGTAGCAGACTGTGTGTGTGTGTGTGTGTGTGCGCTTGTTTTTTTCCTGACTGTGTGCACATTTACATGAGTTCTGGATGAAGCAAAAAAGGTTTGGCTAACACATGTGGCATCCCACTGGAATGAGCAAGAGTTCAGACTCCCAATTACAGACTGCCGCCTGCCCTCTGCTTGGCCACAAAGGCCTTTGTTATCGCCGGACCCACAAACAGAGCCTGGATGTGCTGCTGGAATGGATTGCAGTGGTATGCATATAACTCTAGCTGATAGAGGCAGAACGTTTCAAAAGGGGAGCCGAGTTTTTCATCCCCTGGTATGTTTTAATTGCATGGCACTGCATCTCCTGTCGCAGGCGATGAGGGAGAAGACAGAGAAGCTTGGGGGGGGGGGGGGGGGGGGGGGGGGGGGGTTGAGGAGTTGAGCGGGAGGTGTTTCTGGGACAGGCCTGATAAATGTCAACAATATAGGACGTCTCATTTCTCTGCGTGTCTCTCACAGCTCTGAGGAGGAGACCGAGCCCGACTCATTATCCTTGAATTTAGCTTTAGTGGCTATTCACCTGCAAGTGTGTGTGTGTGTGTGTGTGTGTGTGTGTGTATGTGTGTCGGATATCTTTGCACCTGCTTCCTGGTATCTTCAGTGTGCAACCGCTATGTTATTTGTGTCAGTATGAGGGAATAGTTCCTGTGTAATATACTGCTTTATATGGTCTTCCATATTCCATTACCATACAGCATTGAGTGGTTTACATGCAGTGCACCAAAATATGCTGCTTGGCCTTTCCATTCATTTTATACGCTTTGATAATTAAAGCATTATTAATAAATGTAACTTATCTGTGCGGCAATGAGTGACCTTGAGAGGGCTCCTTTGTGCAGTGCTTTCTACTGCCTCAGACAAAAAGGAAGTGAAAAAAGGCGCTAACGGGTGCTGTAAGGCACAAGTTGCTGCCTTTGAAAGGCTGGATATTCCTCTCAATTAATGGAGAGACATTAAGGGAGTCTTCAATGAACTGGCCTTACTTAAACAGATATATAGAGCAATTGCTATGCCCTCTGGTGCACAAAGTCAGTTTTAACATCAATTAGTGAGCGATTTATATGCAGAAAGAGTCGAGGCAGAGCTGGAGCTGATTGAAGTGGCTCTACTGTATCTCGTGGTGTGGTCCCTGATTGACGGGGCCCCCGCTTACATAGTCGTTTACGGCAACGTGGTCCAGGACGTCGCGGGTGAAGCGCTGACCTGTGACCTCTGCGTCGGGTGTGTCCACGTTGTCCACCTCAGCATCTGAATACACACACACACACACACACACACACACACACACACACACACACACAGAAAGAGCAGTAATGGGAGGAGATTTTCACACACTTGCAACAGTTTTTTCTATTGTTCGAAGTAAAATGAGAAAGCTCTTAGGTTACATTTTTGGCTTGTAGGCTCTATTTTCCCAGTGGCTTGATGTTAATTACTAACATTCAGGAGAAATACGCTGGAATTCATTCCAAGCTTTTTCATGCTTCTGTCAAACAATGATGTTGTTGCTGTTGTGATACTAACACATAAATCACTTCCCACAGATCCTAATTAGCAAAGGAAAAAAAGAGAAATCCCTAAAAAGCAAATCTCCAGATGAACATCAGCAGTGATGGAATGCACATTTACTCGAGTACTGCACTTAAGTACAGTTTTGAGGTACTTTACTTGAGTCTTTCCATTCTCTGCTACTTTATACTTATCATATATTACTCGCACCGCTTCTCAACACTAGCCAATACTTTCAACGACCTTTAATAAGACACATCAAAACACACACAAACACAACCAATGACAGAATATTACACATCATATCGTGTTCATATTGTTTCTCTGTACGTTTTCTGAAGTTGAATAACAGATTTGAAAACATTCGCCAGAGAATTCAGACCCAGTGTAACTCCTCACACACGTCTGCTTTAATATAGTTTGTGCAAACATGTGAGTTTTAAAATAAAACTTCCTTCTGTGATCATCATCAGCTGATTTTAACACAAACAACTTAATCTGTATCAACAATAATTTGTTTTGGCTCTAAAGTTTTTCAGTGTGTTTCAGTTTTATTACCTTTGACTTGATAAACAGTCTGTTGGTGCGTGTTCCCTTGAATCCGCCTTATTTAACTCATATTGCTCTTTTCTGTGTTTTTGAAGTGCCCCATACTCCGAAATATACTTTGCTTTGTTCAGAATTGCAACACTTTTGGACACTTCTTTATAAAAGCTATGTGAGATTTCCAAAAGATTTGAATACGCTTTCAATTTTAACCCCATCTATTGATATTATATTAATATATATTATATTATTATTACTTCTTCCTTCGTTTTTCCATTTCCAAAAACCATAAATTGTGTAAAATGTTAATTTTTATCGGAACAGGTTGAAGTAATCAAACTAAACTGGCAGACTCTTTGGATCAACATAACTACATAATTAATACTTTTCGCAGTACTTTTTAAAACAGCTCCACCTCAACCTGCTACAACATTAAAATTATGTTTACATGTTAATGCACAGGTGATAATAATACAGTTATGTGTTATGTATTAAAACACTCTGAGAGAACTTGTTCTGCATAATGAGTATTTTTTACTTTAGATACTTTAAGTACATTTTGCTAATAACACTGTTGTACTGACACTTTTATCTAAGTGGAGGATCTGAATGCTTCTTCCACCACTGACCATCAGTCTCTCAACTTTCCAAACACAGAGAGACTTGCCCGGGCTGGAAGCACATATGGTTGGGAAATCACGTGGTCCCTACGGACCTACACATGGCCTGTGGGGATGCCCTCCAGCGGGTGTGTTAATAGTCTGCGTTTAGAGGCAGAGATGCCCCCGGCTCTCACCGCTCAGAAGGGAGGGATGGATCCAGTGGATGGGCAGCTCCTGGCAAATCTCCCAGATCTTGGAGTCGAAGAGGAAGGCCGGGTTAACAATGGGCTCCTCGGCAGGAACCCACACTTGGGAGTCCTCCACTTTCATATCCATGGCCTCGGCCTCATCCACCTGCTAGAAAACACGAAACACACACACACATAATATAGCATGTCAGAGGCTGTAAAAATGTCCAGGCTTCATACAAAGTATTGTCCTGCATTTGCACTCTCCTCCCTTGAGCCATGCAGCAGCTCCAGCCTCATCGTTTTATTCTGTCCGCTGAGAGGGCGGCAACTTCCTGACTCCTGACTCCCACTGCCCTCTCTCTCTCTCTCTGTCTCTCTCTCTCTCTCTCTGTCTCTCACCCTCTTCTCAAGCCTCCGGCATGCTCCTTCTATTATACATCATTGAAATTCACAGACAGTGATGATTTGACTTTTAAATGACTTTAGAAGTGGTCTTCATTACTCTGAGTGTGGCTGCAATATCGTTTAATGTGACAGACACAATAAAGCCTTGCATTCTCCTCTCCCCCTCCCTCCTCTCCCCCTCCCTCCCTCCCCCTCCACCACAATGCTTCGCTTGGCACCCAGCACTATCAGTGGGCTTAATTTGTTGATACTGTAGTTCATGAGCTGTAAAGTAAACTATTATTGCTTAATGATAGGGACTACATGTCAGTGTTGTCTAATAGAGACATATGAAGGGGATTTGGTAATGCTCTCCCCTAACAGTGCAGATATTTATTTTCTTCATGTATATGTAAATACACACACAAACAAACCCCTCTTCCCATCCCCTTGTTAATTAGCAACCCAGAACAGAAAAACAGTTCACTTGACAAATGTTTTTACAAGGTGATTTTCTCCCAGTCTAAAGCTTAATTGCACATTAGTTAAGCTTGACGTAGAATCCTGGGGCTATAGTGGGAGCAAGAATCATTTATATTGGGTCGTGCCCCCTCCCTCAGGTTCACCCCTGTCACTCTCACTCGAATTACACTTTCGCTTTGCCTGCTGCTTCTTGTTTGTCATCGAGCGACACAGTTGTGACCTGCAGAGAAGTGAAAAAAAAAAAAAGAAGACTTAAGCACATTCTTTCACATCAAAGATTGTGTTTGGGGCGCTGGAGGTGTTTAGCCCAAGCTTTTGACACACTTTTCCCCACACTTTTTAAGCGCCGGCCAGTAGACTAATGATGACTCGGAGGACTGGTGTAGCGGGGTTGTGGTGGTTCGGTGGAGGGGGGTGCTCTGGCATTGAGCTGGTGCACTCGCCATTCCTGTGGCTGCAGAAATTAAAATCAAACTGGAGGAACACAAACAGCACTCTCTAATTGGACCTCTTAACCACTGAAGCCAAGTGAGTCTTCTCCGAAAAGTAAATGGAGGTCACGACATGGGGCTCACAACATGACATTGACTTCACAGTTGAGAAACGACTCCAATAACTTGTAGGAGAGGGCCCCGGGGGGAAGTGGTAAAGGTCAGCATTTTAGCATGGGGCAGGGATTTCTAAATGCCAGTTGACGTGCACAAAGACAACATGATTGCAGTCCTCCAGTTTACACACACTTCTGAAAGGCTTTTCCATTTTGCTATTGACAAATGATATATTATTAGGACACAAGCAACTTTTTATCAAGTATCGGACCTTGGGAATGATGGTAATTTGTTTTGTGCGGCCTGCTCCTGGTGTATGTGTGCTTTTCGCCTACAGTGCACAACTTAATTATACACCAGTTGTGCTGTAGTTAATGAATTTACCCTCTCCTGCCACTGTGTCCCAAGGGTGGGGAGAAACACTGTCTACATGACACATTGTTAAAGTGGTGCTATGTTTGCCAGAGATCAACAAAGATTTTCTCATGATACCCAAGAGCCTTCACATACTGCACATAACACAGGCAGGAGGTTTCATTATGCAGTCTACCAGGTGGTCAATTTCAGTTTACACCCATATTCAAGCACCTTACAATGAGAGTGCTGGCCTGCTTACGGGCACTAAAGGCCTGATCAGACCAGCATTTAAAACAGGGGAATATAACGGCAAAAATCAATTATTCACGATGGATTGATAAATGCATTTGCTAGCGGGGTGGAAAGTAAATCTGTGCTAAATTTTCAGTTCAACTTTGGTGACCTTTGACATGCAAATGTTCGCCGTTGACAAACTGTCTTGATAGTGCTGACCTTTGAGGGAACAGACAGTCATAGAGTCCAAAACAGAGTAAGCTGTTAGCCGTTTTGGCTCGTCCACTTGTATTTAACACTACTCTGTGGAAGTATAAACTTCCCCGCAATAAAAGGCCTGGTTAACAGACAAATATGAGACAGGAGTTGGTTGTACTAATACATCTTTTGAATAAACTGTGAACTTATTGTCCCGTTGGCAACCATGTTAGCTTGCTAACGCTTAGCAAGCATGCTAGCTTTGGATAGAATAGAAACAGAAAGAAGCTTTGAGAGTTTTTATGATTACCAGTGCTAGCATGTTCCTGGCTGTCTAGCATATTAGCGGTTAGCTCACCAGCCTCACTAGTTTATTAACTAGCCCTATGAGTAGTTGCTACTTTGCAAAGACAAGATGAATTTTGCTGTGCCGTTTTCTGGTGTGACCAGGCCTGATGACTGAAAACCAACTGCAGGAACTGAACTTTTCAGTGTTTTGTTGTGGTCTCACTGGTCACCCTGTTATTAATTGAGCTCATATCTTCAAGCAGACAAATATGAGACAAAACAAACTGTATTGTGGTGTATTCACATCCTCTGCTGTGGTGTTGTTCCTCAGCGCACTGTTTCTCTGTTTGCAGTTGTTGTCGGAGTGGGAGGTTTTGGGTTGCTGGGTGAGCTTTGGTCATCCATATTAAGTGGCTGTTTAATGGAGCAAGCAGCATCCGTTGACAATGTTAAGGAGTGTGAGGGAGGCAGATGGCAGTTTCTGTGTCAGACTGGGGGAACTGGAATGAAGCTCAGGGATTACTCCCTCAGACATTTCATAGAGGAGGCAAATTGAAAAGGGAGGAAAAAATCCTGGCAAACAATTCATGTTTGTCACCTGGTTCTCCCTCGTAGGGGCTGCATTTCCTTATCAGCCGCTTGCAGTTTTTCCACAATTTTTGCCATTGTTTTTCACTTCGGCTCTAAAGCCTGCCGCGGCTGCTCTGAGCCCTCTTTCCTAAAAGCCTGTGGCTGGGTTAAGCTAGGAACCATTAGTGCTTGGCTTTAACCCCTGTGAGCTTCATGTGTTCACCACCTGAGGAGGATCTTCTCCAGGGTCACATGTGGGTGGATGCTCACAGAGGACGGATCAGGCGCCGCTGTCTAATGTGAGGACAGACCTTGGTGAGGTCAGGCCATGGTCACTGGTGTAACTACAAGGAGTTACAAAAATAAACGTTCCTTCTTTATACACGGCATTGGTGGGAGAATAATGTATGGCATTTTAAACATAGGAATTGAATAATTAGTTTGACATTTTGGGAAATACGTTTATGTGGTTTCTTGCTGAGAGTTAGATGAGAAGATCAATTCCACTCTCATGTCTACCAACAGATGATGGCCCTGTGCACAGCTATAAGCACAGAAATTACAGTGCACATGAGAAATGTCTAGATCAATAGTTCATTTGTTAGTTCAGTCATAGATCATTACAAATTGGCAAGCGAAAAAATGTGTTTCGCATTGTGACTTCCAGGAAGTTACTATCCCCTGCCAAAAAAATAGTCTGGCAGATAACCCCCGTAAAACCACAACACGTCATTTGTACAATTGAGTTTGTGTACGTATTAAACAGAAGAAATTATATTAATTAATTCAGGAGCTTTAGAGGTGCCGGTAGACAGATTTTGTTACCTTTGGACAGAGCCAGGCTAGCTGTTTCCCCCTGTTTCCAATCTTTATGCTAAGCTAAGCTAATTTAGCTGCTGGCTGTAGCATCACATTTACATGAGAGTGTTATCAATCTCCTCATCTTTCGGCATGAAAGTGAATAAATGTATTTCCCAAAATGTCAAGCTATTCCTGTAAACACTAGATATTTTTAGAAACGGTGAACTCCACATTCCTAGAAATGATGTTGATATATTATTTTGCAACAGCAGATAAGTTTCCACTTGAATTATATTCTTTTAATGAACATATCTCCCAAGTTGCAAAATGTATCTGCAAAACGTTCAGTAACAACGTATTTAATTTGTTTTCCTACAATATCCTTCTTTGAAACACAAAATCTGCTTGCAATAACTAAAGCATTATTACTTATAATTGTAGTAGTGCTTGTGTTGCCTAAACCTAATCACACATGTGATGTGGGATGCAAACTCCCTGCGACTGGCGTGCGGTACAAAAACACAAAAGAACGTTGCCTGTGAATATAATCCTGGCAGCAATTATGTTTTCCCCAAAACCTGGATCTGTAGCAGTGTATGACTATTCATAGTGATTGATTAGAACAACTTAATGTAAACCACATCTTAAAAACACCTTTCTAATCTTTATTTTATTGAACATGGTGTAGAACCATCTATTTTGCAAATGGCAGTCATAATAAGGGCTTCCCTACCTACTGGTATAAGCTCCAGCCACTTTCCTGGCCCTAGATGACTTAGATCACTTTGGAGCTGTGAATTAAGCCAATTAGGCTTCACAGTGCACAAAAAAAGACAGAAATGGCATGGACATATGGTGCTGCATGCGCAATTAGTATCTGTAAACGTGGATCAGACATTATGAAGATGAGAGGAAAACAAAAAAACAAACCAGCGTTTGGTTTTTGGCTGTAACAGCTTGTGTTCTTAAAGTTAAAGCTGAGGCTGGCTTTTGCTTGGTCTGACAATTGGCTTATTCTGTTTTTAAAATGAAGCCGTGAGCGGGGAGCATCAGATATTTGCCAGCTACTTTGCTTCTTCCCAGCCGCAATGTGAAATGTAAATGAGAGCATGCAAGCAGTAGAGACATTCGAGAGAGGGATTTTCTCTTTGAACACACGGCCCACTCAGTGAATTGCACTGTGACACTGAAAAATTCAGAATTTTGATTGATTGAATTTCCTCAATTCCTTTTGCTGAAGTTCACACACACGAGTACAAGAACCCGGAGAAGTAAAATGAATCACTGTAAACTTGGAGAGGGAGCCTTGTGAATTTTACAAAGAAATCATCTTTAAAAAAAAAAAACACCATTTTAATGGCTTACCTCTCACTCAGACCTCTCTTGCACCCTTCTCCCTTTAGGCTATTTGGGTAGAGCCTTTGGAGGAGATTATTAAAAATTAATATTGGCTCAAGATTGACAGCAAACACCATTTGATGTGAGCCACAAAGAGGCTATGGGTTTGTGGGCAGCTTTCTGACGGTTTCACAGGCACCGCAAACCCCAGTTTATTCTTCAGCGAAAGGGGTGGGGGAGATAGGATAAGATGGACAGGCTGAGGATTTGTGTGGTGCTCACAGTGCTCTGCTCTGGTTATCTCCCTACAATATGCATGACAGCCTCTGTAGGACTACAGAGAGTCTGAGGTACAGACAGCCGAGGGAGGAGGTGTACCAGTAACTCTGTGTCCTCAGCCTCCACCTCTGCCGCTGCGGGTAGTTTCCGAGTTTGGGTCCTGATGTAGCACCTCTGATGTTCAGCAAACCGGATCCCAGTGATTCCCTTCGAAAAAAGAAAAAGAAATGAAAGGGATACTCAAGAATTCAGATATATGTATCATTCATTAGCTTTCTGTGATGTGGATATCCCATAAGCATTGGGGCGATCATTTTAAAATGCTCAGCTTTTTGCTGATAATCAAAGCTCTTAAAAAAGTCAAAGAAGTTAAAACCAAATGAGTGAGAAGAGGTGTGTTTTGATCTTTTTTTTCTCTTTTCGCCTGGTATAAAATTGATGACTGCTTGGCCCTTGCAACGCAGCTCTTGCTTTCAAGCTGAATAGAAGTAAAAAGGCGTGGGTGTTCCACCTTGGCTGTATAATACTTTATAGCGGATATTATCACACAGGAGAGCCAAGTGACATTGTCGAGTATGAAGTGTTTTCTACAGAGAGTGCCCCCATTGAATTAGGCAGTCATAGGTCCCTGTCACTCTCTTAATCTGCGCAGTCAAGTGTGGAGTCACTCTCTTCAGCTCCACTGATGATCCTCCACCATGTGGACTGTAGTTCTATTCAGTCTGACACACAGAGCCTCAATAGGCAAGAAAGATCTGTTAATTCTCTCTCGCTGCCATTATATGTTAATCTAAGATATTCAGCTGGAATAAGTCTGAAAGACTTTCAATAGATCAGATTGTATCCAATTTATTTTCTGCAGAGTAGAGCTGCTCATTCAGCTGACTGTATTAGAACAGACGGCAGGATCTACATCTGCCACGGCTGCTTTAAAATTGTATCAACTGAAAATTGTATGAGCGGTACCATGAAAATGGACTTGATTCAATCTAAATTTAATTACAGTAACATGGTGATTGCTATGACATCTCCTTTGAATTGGTTAACTTGACCATGTGGGTGCTGTTTCTGTATTTTCTGCGGCGCTGTCACTCGGAAAACCAGATACCAGTCGCACAAGACATGATACAAAGTGATGCCTGTCATAATCTACTGCGTGTAATTTCATCTGTGCGGCAAAAAAGGATGGGGCAATAATGGTCTCAAGCACAAAAGCATAATGTTCATTCATTGTGATGAGCTGCAGCAGAAGGGAGAGCAATGTTGTGATGAGATGCAATAATTAGTGGGGTTGGTCAATCAGAAAATGAAGAAAGACACATTAACACAGGGATGAGAAATGGAAAAGCGATGTCATTTTAACAGACAATGTTAAAATATTCACTTGGCGTATCCATGTGCAAGACGCTCATCTGTGTCTATTCAAGAGAATAGAGAACATGTAACTGCATGCATTATTCACTTCCAAGAACTAAAGGCATGACAGCAGGTATTAGTTTGGTCGATGCCTCAATATTATCAACAGAATTTTATGTATTTAAGGGATTTCTTACACATGAAATATCTAACTTATAATCCAAATCTTTGTGCTTGAAACCACAGCAGAAAAATGGTTTCATGAGTAAAATCACAGTTTTCTTTTAAACGTTTTATTAAATACATAGCAACATATCACATATAATTAGCATGCCTGTGGCTGTGTCTAACCTTGTGTTTAGCTCCTTAAATCTTCCTATAAATTGCATAAATCATAGTAACATTGTTCAAACCTGTACATTGGTAATAGCCCTTTCCACAATATCTGGACATCACTGTAGATCACCAAAATCAAAGTAGGATGTAATGTTACCGAAGGCAATATGGGGCTTATTTCCTATCTTTATTCAAGAGCGAGCGTGGTCTTTCAATTTGAGAGCATGACTTATAGATTTCACATTCAGATTTTGTAATGCTTTTCCTTAAAACCCTGCCCTCGCACTCGCAATAGGCCCTGCTTGCTCTTAGCTTTGCTTGCCCTCAAATAT
This sequence comes from Enoplosus armatus, assembly GCF_043641665.1. NCBI lineage: Eukaryota > Metazoa > Chordata > Actinopteri > Centrarchiformes > Enoplosidae > Enoplosus > Enoplosus armatus. The sequence continues at coordinate 16,125,782 of NC_092189.1, forward strand.
ATTGTTGCTTGCACAGACATCCTGCACTCCAGCTTCAGCCCTTCTCCTTGCACTCGGGCTGCTTCTGTGCGCTTGTCAAACGTCTGCTCTCAGATTTCTGCTCTGCTCTTGGATTTTTGGTGCAACAACCCTGTCAAAATTCCCAGAGATGCTCTATAACAGAAGATGACGCATTACAAACTGCGCCAATGGTATGAAATGGTACGCACTTCCTGTCTTCTGCCGCTCGTTTTATCAGTCTAATAATATAATTCTTTCCCCTCCAAAACCTGTTAAATAATAATAACAATAAAAGTATTAAGCAAGTTTTATTTCAGTTTTATTTCAGCACTGAGAAGTGAGATCTGTGTTGCTGAGACGGAGACAGGTCTCAAACAAAATTAATAAAAGTTAATTTTCTCCTGATTTGTCCGTCAGAGAAATTACATTTCATAGTGTCAGAACTTTCAGAAGTATGCGGCTTCACTTCTCCCATTGGAGTGAAAGTAAACTAAATCCACTGAGAAACCAAGCCTGTTTAATAACACTACATCGACATTAATATTGCATATTACAGATTGGCTGCATTCCCCAGCTGTTTCTTCCAACATCTGTGGTGATTTATGGACGTTGGTTATCTCGAGCTTCAGGCGAGATCCCATCTGAAGGTAAGCTGCTAAAACACCAGTAGTTGTAATTGTGAGTGTGATAGTGTAATCCTATATGTCTCCAGTATTTGTATTAGCCCTGTGATAGACCTGTCCAGGATGCATCCTGCCTCTTGCCCAATGTGAGCTAGGATAAGCTCCAGACCTAAGGATAAGCAGGTATAGATATTGGATGGATGTTTACATACATAAGGGACATAATATTAGAAACATCTCTGACTATACATGCATTTAAATCTATAAAAATATATGCAAAAGTGCAAATATGCTGTATGTAAAACAGATGTGTGTTTCACAATAAGTCTATGAGGCCTCAGGGCTGTCACACTGTGAAATTGGCTTGAGGGCACCACAGACCTCAGTTCTTAAGGGCTTGTTGAACCCCCTAAACACACAAACACACACACATGCACACACTCTGTACAGTAGGTCTGAAATGCTGCACTCTTGGCTTTAAGGAATTACCCAAACTGTTTTTAATGTTAAAAAAAATGGGATGACAGCTGATGTTGGAAATGATCTGTTAAATGCCTGAAAAAAAAATAACTGATAGAGTTGGCTGGATTAAATATACATGTAAATATCAACAAGCATGGAGTCCAGTTCTTTGTTCTGTAAAGGATCATGTTTGTTTATAGCCACAGTGTGTAGAGAAGGGAAATTTATGACTGTGGCACACCCTAGTGGCACAGTGTCTTATGCATATTTTTGAGACATTTTGTTCTTGAGTCTGAAAAAGGCAACTATACGCTTCATGTGCAAACTGAGAGAAGTGACTGAATCACAGCACCAGAAAGTAATGTCATGGTGGATCAGCTGAATCAGTTAAAATGACCTTTATTCCAAAGTTTTTATGTTAGACTGTCTGAAGTTTTCTACTGTGAACAACAACACTCACCAAAACATTATCTTGTCTGACTAAACATTAACCAAAGTTTTACCTGATGTTCTTACTGTATTCTGATTGTATCAAAGGTTTTGGTGTTTACACTAATTTGTGCCGTAACACCAACGCAGTTTGTCATTTTATTGAACTAAAAATTCAGAACAAGTTTAAGGCCAATTTTCCTATATGTGCTTTTGTTTAGTTGTCAAGAATATTTATTATGAGTTTGTTTTTCTCTCTCAGGATGGCTCTTTCCCCATCGCCCCCCCCTCATCTCTCCGGTTAAAATGAGTGCAGTATTGGCCTGAAACAATCGCGAGTGGATTTCGCTTGTGGTCCATGGTCCTGGTGGCATAATCCCCTCATTTCCCATTCCTCACACAGCCCTCAGGCCTGTTGGAGAATGGTTTAGAGGTGGCTTTGGTCTGTGTAACAACATGCATCATCCCCCCCTTTTAAAAAAATCTATTCTAACATCAGTGCACAAGCTACCACTTTGTATAACCTATTGTAAGTTTTCTGTGGGGTTCCTTCCCCCTTGTTTTTTTCTTTTATCGCAATAAGGTTTGAATTACTCTGCTCACTCGCTTGTTTCGTAGTCTTCCATGGTGGAGCACAGAATCAAACAAATCTCCTCAGGGGATGTGCTTCACTAACAGGAAGTGGAACAAGCAACAGGCACATGTGTTAATGCATGTACACACACACACACACACACACACACACACACACACACACACACACACACACACTTGGTGAGGAAGAGAGAAAGAAATAGAGAGATTGATTGCAGAGGTTAAAGTTTTCTGGTGCTGTGCTTGGTTTCCATCATATAGCCATTTTAGATTCACAAAGACCATTGTTACAAAAACAATAACAGCTCAATGTAGGTTTTTTGTTTGGGATGAGGTGTATCCTGTAACGTTCAGCCTTACAGCCCAACATTTCACTGTAAATAATGGTGTGAGAATGAGAACATTCATTATCCACTCGAGCAGCATGCTCCCTTCTCCGAGGTGCAGCACGTGTAACTTCCTAAACACTCGAGCAGGATTTAGGAATGAAAGGTAAGTTAATGAGTTCTCCTGGAGACAAAATTGCAGTTGAAAAAGGTGTGAGAAACAAATGGAGATGGGCTTGTTAATGGTGTTTGTCTCCGTAATGGGGAGAAGTTACTGTATAAAATTAGCGTGAAGAAAACAGTCTTTTATTAAAAGACCAATATTTCTTTCTGGGCTTTCTGTGTGTGCACTTAAAGACTCAAGGAGTACAGTTACCGATCTAGATTCAATTACTGATTTTAAGTGTAGGCAATTTTTCAAAATGTATTTCTGATCCCTGTGTACACCTCACTGAGTATAATTTCCATTGCTTTGTTTCTCAGATGTTTCAAAGGTTTGTCACACCTTGTTTCTTTCATTGAGAGTGACAAAGGAGGAGAAAATATTGCTGAAGAAGAAAATATGATTTCAACAAAGGATAAATGTTGTCAACCGCCTCTTTGAAAAGGGCACTATGTGAACATAATCCTTTCTCCGCTGAAGAGAAGTCACAATTACAGCTTTCAGCTTACAGTTTTCAGCAAAAGAAGAATAGCTTACATGGCCCTTGTTTAACCTTTTACTTACATTTTTGAAGTCGTGCACCTCAAGTATCTCGTTGCTCCCGTTTCCCATTCTGAAGACCTCAATGCGCTGACCTGGGTCAATTTCCATCACACTGTCTGTCTCTACGCCATCCAACACAGCTTTGTACTGATGGTCATAAACCTGCAATGACACAAACAACCATAAACACATGTGACTAATCATCAATGCGACAGCGGAGTATTTATCTTTGGCTGTATCATTACTTTGTGCCAAAGAATAGTAAAAGGTCGGTAAAAACCCAGACAGACCCTCCAAACTGTTCATTGTTTAACAACTCTGTGGTGAATATTCAAAAAGGTCTGGTGTTGAGAGCTGTTTCACAAGTTGGAAAAAAGACAAACAGGCAAATAAGAGTTTTGTAGAATGGGGGACATTGTCTTCCTGTTCCAGATCCGGAAAAACAGCACGTTCATGAGATTGATGCATACGAGTCAACTCACAGAAATAACAACCCTTAAATCAACATATTTATTCCAATCGATGTGAAAACGTTAATTGCTCCTAGCAAACACTACCGCAGCTTGACTGGAAATGACGACGGCTGGACAGATATGTCACTTGCTTCTGACATGAACACAATGTCAGACTGAATACAAGTGAAATGAAACGGCAATTCAGTCTGAGTATCGGGCTGACTTAAGAGAGAGATGATAAAATTGGTCCTAGGAGTTTAAAAACCTGCATTAACAAGTCGACATACTATCACTTTATACCATTTTTATGGAAAACATGTTATCAAACAGTCTAGCCACCTGACTAATCTACGTCCAGTATTCACTCTCTATGTTCACCAGCTGTTTGGTGCCAAGCAGGACATTATCAGACGTTTTAGCATTTTGCTAAAAACAACCTGCCTGCTGCTGGAAACGAGGCTGAAGTTAAAGTTAAAGTTGTGGACTGTAAAACCAAAACAATGAGCTGAAAGCCGCTAAAATGCTCCGTAGAGCTGAGATGAGTCAGGTGATAATTATGTGTGTTTGTCACTACAAGACACCCCTTGAACATTACACATAGTCACTTGACCCATTGTGAATATACAAATACTGATTATAGCAGCTTTAAAATACAAAAGGCAGGATATTCCCTATAACTCCCCATATTAGCCCATTCTGATCTGAAACATCACATTGACAGAGTGTCTTAAAAAATAATACAGCATCTAACTGATGCAGTCACAATGACAGCTGTTGAAACTGCTATAAACTAACACCCGTTGTAACAATCACTTGTGCAATTAAGATATTTGTGTTGACAAGCTGTAAAGTTAAATAAGAAAATGTATTGATAGAAGGCGCCTGAAGAAAGTAAAATAAAGACATTCTGAATCTCCCGTACAGTTAAAGCCTTCTCTTCACTGTTGCCTTAAGGCAGTGTTGTTTATCACAACTGCTTGCTTATGTACTGTTCTCGGACATGCATGGATAGCTCTTAAAATTCCCTGTCTGAAAAATGATTCATGCCCACCAGCTGAAAATATGCTATTAATATTTATGTGAGGGTTGTGTTATGATGAGAAATATATTGCTGAGTTCATCTTCATCTGTCTCAGTGGCAAATCAGAGCTTCGCCAATGAGACGCATGATTAATGAATATACTCGGATGGGAGTCCATCAGGATTTATAACCCTCATCTGAAACATCTGAATGTCCTCGAATGCTCTAACACAAAATTAGCTTTCACTTTACGCTCTTTCACATGATCTGGATCAAACGTGTTTTCAGTCTGCTTGCTTATACGCAGCATCCAGGGCATTTAAACACACTGCATCACATACAGTGAGGACTTTTCTTTTTTTAGGTGGGAGAACAGAGTAATAAGGAACAAATGGGATATAATTCCTAATAGAAGATCACTGTTAGAATGGCACTAGCCTATAAATCTCCATTAACATGGGTCACTGTAGCCTTGGCTCCAAAGGGAAGTAGAACTTAAAATCGTCAGGAGAAGCCAAATTAAGATGGGCTTGAAATTTAAGTGTCAATTGAGCAGTTATGGATAAAATTGGGGCTATTAAACAGTCTGAAAGTCTGTGTGGTGAATTAAAGCTCTATTTGAGCATTTCTTTTATATTAACATAAAGGTGGAATGGGGGAATAGATTCTGGAGGCTTATTGATTTATACTAAAACAGTGAATTACATTTTCAGCAGGCTATCAGTTTTGATGAAGACCCAGTGGTGAGAATCTCCCCACCACACCAGGTTGAAATAGATAATAATGTATTACAACAGTTTGACTTCAACTGGTTCAACATCCAAAGCTGCTGTGCACCATAATTGGCATTCTGAAAATAGAAATGAAGCTTCTGTATGGCCTCTTTTGATACTTATAGATGCTTCAGTGCTTTGGGAAACTTGCAGGGTGATTTATGCTGCAATAAGGGCAAGAGTTTAGAACACAACACAATATTTTGGCTCATTGTAATGACGATGATCGTTACAATTTGTTTTTGTGCTGATTCTCATTATTTCCAATGAAATATATGCAATGGGGAGATTTAAAGAGGACTATGTACGTATCTTGCACTATTTCTCAGTAGCAATTCACAGAAACTGTCACTTGGCTGCAAAACCTAAAAAATACGTTGGAAGTTAATTAGCTTCCTGTTTGACAGGCAGATGAAAGACCAGCACATAGGAAAGCCTCCAATTTATGTTACACTCTCGGTACAAGGACTTTGAAAGGCTACTAAGTGACTACTTTGGTCACAAAGTATAAATACATTTCTTGAGACTACTGTGACATTAAAGCTGCAGTAGGCAAGATTTATTAAAAAATACACCTGGCATGTAATTTAACTGAAAGTCCACTTACACATCACTCTTTGTGATTCACTCTTCGTTTAGCTCTGTTTTGATCTCCACCAACTCCTGAGGGAAATATGTGGCTCTTTAGCTGCTAAATGCTCCACTATGTTCACCAGCTAGTCGCAAACTGTGTCCGCCTGCTGTTCGGTGGTGGGCAGGTTTTGTACAGTGGATTTATCAGAGCTTTTTTGCTGGAAAAGCTGCTTGTAAAACTGTAAGACCAAAACAATGAGCTGACAGATGCTAAAACGCTCCGTAGAGCTGAGGGAAACCGTGCAGTCGACTGATAATTATCTGTGGGCTCGTTGTTTTTTTCATTGCTAATATGAAAACACTGATAACTGCGGCTTTAACTGCAGACATGCACTTTAACCTATTCGTGATTAGGACAAATCTTATATTTACTCTACACCTTCTTCAAAAAGCTATCCTTAAGTATAACGTCTCTACTCTTAGCCTGTCTACTAATAACCACTATTTCGGAAGAAACTGTCTTTGCTAAAGAATCTGGCTTCTTTGAAAGACTGCACTGCTCTCTGAAATCGCAAATCGTGATTTGTGAGGTTTGACATTCTCTAGATTCAAAAGAGTTTCCTGTCAGCGTGTGAAGTTTCCCTCAGCTGCTATAAGCAACAGCCTCTAATCTGAAGTTCAGCGTCCACTGCTCGTTTAACTCACCAGTGTAACAACTTCCAACAGCGCGTTGAAGAGCAAAAACAACTCGCAGGAATAAGAGCAGTTAGTTGATAAGACAGCAAAATCATCTTTGGATGTTATTGTTATTTTTCAAAACTGAACAGTGTATTTGAACACTTAAAGGTTACATAGCAAACAACCTGAACTGAATTGCACATTGATTACCGCAGAAACATTACTGCAAACCAAACCTCGTTATTTTTTTGAAAAACTGCCTTCCACTATGTCCGATAAAGAATTCAGATCTCCACAGCTAGGAAAACATTCAAACTCAGGAGTGTGAGGCGATCTGTGCTGAAGCCTTCACAGACAATGCCTTGTTTATTTCCTCTGTTCAAGGTTTCTGTCTGAAGTGGTTCTTAACAACCTCCACCTAGATGGTTTCAAACACAGACTCACAGTTAACGGGGTGAATGAGAAGCGGCAGGCACAGCTAAGCCTGCGGGTTGTTTGTGCGAATGGGTTTTGGTGTGGCACCCGAGGACATTAAGCAAAGGTCACGTAGCTGTTGTTACAGGTGAGTGGGTCGCAGTTGGTTTGTGTGTGTGTGTGTGTGTGTGGAGAGAGAGAGAGAGAGAGAGAGAGAGAGAGAGAGAGAGAGAGAGAGAGAGAGAGAGAGAGAGAGAGAGCGTGTACATATGTGCATCTATGGAGGCGGTGGCCGTGGGAATGAGAGAGATGAGCTGATGACAATATGTCCTCTTAGTTGTCCTTGAGGGTTAGGAGATAGAGGCTCCAGTCAGGCGGAACTGGATGCCTGTCACTCACGGCGGGGTGGTGATGGCGGTGGAGGCATGGGGTGGGAGGGGGGTGGTGGGAGGCGTGGGTGGGGAAGGTGGCGCGGGGGTTGCACAGTGCACCGGCCTCCTGGGAGCCATAGGCAGCCCTGTGATAGATCGAGGTGGGCAGCAGCTTAGACAGTCACACTGCCGAACATTGTGTCCTTTTGGTTTTAGTCCTTTAAAAGTCCTCGCTGGTTTTTTAAACACGTCGAGACTTGGAGCTTCAAATTCTGTCAAACACATGTATTGTGGCATATTTATATGATACAGTTTATTTCAAATAAATCAGCAAGCATATCATACAGAAAAGTAGGTTGTTTATCGGTGTCCTCTTTGAGCCCTACGTATATATTAATATCCTCATGTATACAATATATTACTACTAATAATATCTGCTACTAATTTGCAACAGCAAGTATATTTTGTAAGAAACGTAATGTTGCCCAAATTAAAAAATGTTTCATTTGATTTTCCTACAACGTATGTTATGCAATACAATTTTCACTCATAAAAATGCATGATGAAACTTTTTAATTGTTAGATTTTGGGATCCGCAGCACTTACTTGAGGTCAGGAAAAGATGTCATGGTCTATAGAAAAAGTCAACAGTGACTTGAAGCACTTCGTTAACATTTAACCGAAACCACCATCTTTCCCTAAACCTTGGCCAAAGTGGTTTTGTTGCCCAAACCAAACGCCACCACAGGCCTGAGTCAGGATGTGAACCCCCCCGTCTCTGGTGTCAAAATCCTGTGGCTGCAATTTCTGCCTGAACACAATCAGGGCAGCAATTACATTCCTTAGCAAATCATAATTGGCAAAACAAATGAGTGTTTCGAACTTTGGTGGCGGGCCGAGTCGTTTGTTCACATTTGAATCACAGATTGTGCCTTCAGCTGGCTAGAAGTGACAGTGTGGTTTGCCTGCTTGAGAGCCGCTTTAAATAGACAGTGAATGGAACACTTTCACATTTCTTAAAGTGTTTTTTTTTAAGAAGATCCCTGAGTTGCACTGACAATGAAACTGCAGATAGTCATGCTGTCTGGGTGCTGAGTCACACAGAGTTTGATGTCTCTAGATCCTCTTTATTGTACTGTGCCAGCAGTTGCATTTGTTGTTTGTGTAATGTCAAACTCGTGGAGACTTCAGACATTTAAGGTTTGTTTTATAGCTTTTATCTGTGCCTCATTGTCCAGGATTTATATCTGCAAAGTATTATTCTTGGCCAATTTCTTTGCAGTGAAATCCAGCTCTAGCACAAGTGTCAAGTCTCTTCTAAATGAATTACAGAACCAAAAATGAGAAAAGGTTCGTCTTCCAGGTATAAAAGAAATCATCTGATTCTGACTTTTTTTTTTTACTGGGGAGCTTAAACTCAAAACAGCTGTGCATGGAAAAGCAGAGTCAGTTGATCACCTCAGCTTTCCTGCCAGTGATGCAGAGGAAGCTTTCTTTCTCTTCTGCTGGCTCCTTGTCCTCGAGCAGCCTGCACCAGACCTGATTCTTCAGTCTCTTCACATGTGCCATCACATATCTAATGTCTACTAATTTCTACCAAGTACTCTTGGCAATGTTGTTTTTTATTAGAGTTTGTCATTTTCTCAGAAGTCAAAATGGAACATCTCTGTCAGACACACTGGAAATTGCCACTGCAGAGGTGTAACCTTTACAAATAAAAGCAAACACAGTTACCGCCAGAATAATTAATCCTCCCCTATCATAATGACAATTAAAGAGACACGCACACACACTGAAGCTTCACCAGAAACATGAGAAAATTACAGGTAATGAAAACAAAAATGGGAGGAAAATTCTTGGAAACATAATACAATAAGCTGAGAGGAGAGCAGGAGCTGGTTCCTACGGAGATATTACTTGTAAATGAGGAATGGCAAGGGAAATAATTACAGCTGCTATAGATTTCCCACCCTGAAACACTGGTGCAGATGGCCTTCATACATGTGAACACATGTTCCATACATACTGTCAGACACTATGTGGTGTGCGTAATGGTGCTTTGTTTCCTTCCAAGGTGATTTTAACAGATTTTCAATATAAAATCTGAGAGAAAGAGAGGTAGAGAGAAAAGAGAGAGAGAGAGAGAGAGAGAGAGAGAGAGAGAGAGAGAGAGAGATCTGATTGTGTGGTGTCTTGAGACCATGGGGATTATGCTTGTGGACACTGATTACCAAGCCTGTCAACTCCCAAGGCCTGGAGAATTCGGATAAATGAAGTAGGAATGCTCTCCGGCTGCCAAACACATGCAGGCTGTTGTTTGGTGATGCCTGCTGAATACAGGCAGCTGCTTCTGGACAGGCGCCAGCTCGGAAAATTCAATTTAAAAAATACTGGTCAGTCACTAATGCGTCATCAACTTAGTTGGTACAGGGTAAAATGAGCCCATTGGCAGTGCATGACATCAATCTCACTGAAGACAACCTGACAGTGAGCAGTGTACAACACAGTGCAACATGTTGCAAACAGAGGAAATACAGTATGTGGCTGTACACAAATGCACAACATTTTAGCATATACCTACCATGCTAATGTCAACATGTAAAACTGATCATAACATTTTATATTTGTTCATAACATGTTATAAACTTAACGTGCTACATATCTGTAGTTTCTCTCTACAACTGTTATACACCTGATTAATTCCCCTCTTTAACTGAAATTCTCCCCTTTAACATTCACATGTGTAATGATAATTAGAGCATAAGCCCAAAAGTATTACCGCAACTGTTGTATTGTCATTCCAAAACCTTTGTTATAATCTTCAATAGAAAACAGGGATTTAATAAGTGTATTAATAGACATATTTGAAATGAAGACACTGAACGTATGACAACGTATTTCACTTGTTTTCCCTCCATTATCCACTCTTGTGATACAATATCCACTCATAGTAACTAAAGCATGTAAGCCTTTTTATGGTTTGCATGTTTAGGTACTCACAGCTCCTGTGGTCTTTGTGTAGCACAAGAAAGGACATGTTTTTTTTTTTTTTTTTTATCATTATGTATCAATATGTAAACTTGAGTCTTTTCTTGACCTTAAGTGTTTGTGTTGTCCTAACCTAAACAAACACAGCACTCAGGATACAAACCACGGGCTCCGGTGTCAAACTCCTGTGCTTTGAATGCCCACCATCCACCCACTCAACTTAATACTACTTTCACTTTACTGCCTTTGTACTTGTACTTGTGCTTTCTATTTTTCATTGTGTCTGCTCTCCTCGTGTTCACTGCAGCACTGAAGGAATGCAATTTCATATACTGAGAGTTGTCTAAGGACAGAATGAAAATAAATTCTTCTTCTCTAACTCAGCCACCTTCAAAATACATGACAGTAAATTAATAGTCATTTACAGATATTATTTAGAAGTTTGTAGAAAGTTATATTAGCAACATATTAGTCTCAGACAGCTAGTATAATATAATCTTTTTAGCTTTAAACTGATCACAGAAAAAAATAATTCGCGATAAAACAGTAAACAGTTACAAAAAGCTATAAGAAATTAGATTTGGTTGGTTGAAAGATTTGGCAGAGAACTGACAAAATGGTGGATGCAACATGAGATGGGTTTCCATCCACCTGAGTGGAAACATCTTTTACATTTGCCTGAGGTTTATTGATAAAAGCAAAATGGAAACCGAATTAACTGAAGCTTCTGCTCCACTGGAGAGATGAAAAATCTGCTCTGCAACACCAGCCGATGAACCGACTCCTAATATTCACATAACGGTAGTGGATTCTCTTGCTGATTTTCTTGAAATTCGGTTTAAATTTGCGTCACATTTGGATGGAAACCTGGCTAACGTCAGTTAAAACTTAAACTGCAGAGGAACTGTGTCAGTGACGGTTGCTATTAGCAACAGAATGTCCAAATGAAACCAACTGCCGGCGACAGAACACTTCCTGTTTAGCCCTCAGACCACAGAAAAAACCTGTGCTAAGAGACAAGAACAAGTGTTTATTTCAATGTTGTTCTCTGTCCGCGTTTATTTTTAGTCACTAAAATACGCTTAACATTCAGATCAACAACCACGCTGCGTTTTCTCGGAAGCAGATTCAGAGGGATTTTCCAAAATATAAAGCCAAAGCATGTAGTCTCGACTTTTGTTTGGAAGCCGTTTGCATGTGCCCAGTCAGTGTGTAATGAAAGGACGCAAAGTCAGACTCTAAATATAAACATTTGTAAAGGCACTCTTAACATTTCTGCATTGTAATTAGCACCAGCCTGTTCTGTGGTTTTAGTTATATATGGAGGTAAATAACTGCATGCAAGCAATTCAGAAACAGCGCCCAAGTTTGCCCTCTTTTTATCTTCAGGAAGTTCTATAAATAGCTCCAACAACCACTAATGGATGTTATAACTCAAACATCTACTGAACCTTTAATACTTACCCCTCGCTACATTAACGTAAAGTATACTGTCAACTTATTTTCCTGCTGAAATGTATGACATTGTTGCATACTTGAGCTTGAACTCTTGCATGTTTGTGGGATCTTAATATGTTTTTGGAAGCCACACAAAAATCACAATCTGAGTATGTAGCATTAAATGGAAAACTAAAACTAGGTTGGCGTGGGGTTAAAGTGCTTTTGGGAATTCACCCAAGCAATTACTTTAAGCATCAATTTGATGTTAAAATGTTTTACAGCTGCCAATGCCAAAGGCCAGTTAAGGAAAATGCTAAGGTCATTAGCCTTTCAAAGCATAAGCTAGAACGTGTCAAGATGCAAAAGCTTAATGGAGCCATCTTCCTAAAGCACATTAACACTGTTAAAACAAACAGCTACTGGCAATGTACCTCCCTTCAGAGCCAATTTTGTTGTTTGATAGTGTATTTTTCTCATTTTAGCAGACAACTTGCCAACACAGTGCGATGCCACTCTCAGATATTTCCAGCAGAGCTACGGTGGAGTTTAACCGCAGAAACATGTACATAACCACCTAAAACATCAGCGATGTAGGTCAGATTTTGAGGTCAGTCTCACAGGAACAAAGAGCAAAAGCTTCTTTCTAGTCTCACCATTTTCAATAATCACACAAATCCACTGCAGAAGAAGAAAAGGTGTAAAATTCCCTATTGACAGTAATCTCAATAGAGCTGAATGTAATGCAGCCGCTGGTTAAAAGAAAGTGCATTTACCAAAAAGTGAATTATAACATTTCATCAAAAAAAACACTGCTGAAGCGCATTAAACGTCATAAATTCATGATACTTAACAGCGTAAGAGTATCCGAGGGTGGATTTTTCCTTTAATGTGCAGCAGACTGGAAAACCATATTACTGTAAGTCTATCGACAACCCCCTCGAAAAAAAGTTGTTTACATAGGCATAGTGCTAGTGAAAATGCTTGAGCTTCACAAGGTAATGGGTTTGAGTCTTCTGCCCCTAATCCGATTGGTATCAGATAGGTGTCGGGTGGCGCAGATGACCATCGGTCTTATGAAAATCCACTATGAGATATATGAACTGCTCCATCTGAGTTCTTTCCAGAAGTACAGCAGATCTCGCAGACAGTCATTTGTCCAAAGTTTTAGAGGAGCAACATTTTGGGAAATACACTTATTTCCTTTCTTGCCGACAGTTAGATGAGAAGATCGATACCACTCACATTTTTGTACTCTAAATATGAAGCTAGGAGACGATTAGCACAGCATAAAGACTGGAAGAAGTGGGAAACAGCTAGCGTGGTTCTCTCCAATGTTAAAAAATATGACTGCCACCACCTTTACAGCTCACTTATTAACACGTTATGTCTTGTTTGTTTCATCCACATAGACTGTTGCCAAGAAATAGTGACAGCAAGTAAATCACACATTTTTGCTTTTACATTGCTGTTGTGTAAGGCATAAACAAATAAGATACAAAGCGTTAATCAGTGAGCTTTACAGGTGCTGGTAGGCGTATTCTTGAACTTTGCAATGAGCCATGCTCGCTGTTCCCCTCTGCTTCAAGTCATTGTGCTAAGCTAAGCCAATTGTCTCCTAGATGGTATCGGTCTTCTCATTTAACTGCTGGAAAGAAATCAAATAATCAAAGCTGTCGAGTGTCAAGTGTCGAACTATTCATTTAAAGAGCCTCAGATAAACACCACAAACACATTGAAAATCATTGCTTGGCTGTTCTCTGTTGGTTCAATGTAAAGCCAACTAGATGTTGAGTAAAAATGTTTTCTGTAGAGCAGTGGAGATAATACTTAAAAAAACAGCCACCAAATAAAAAGGTTCTTCCAGGAGCACCGTTTTGTCAGGAATAATGGAGCGTGGAGAAATCTGTGGAATATATGGAGCATATTTGTGCAGTGTGGAATTTTGGCAGAGCTTACAGACTATCATACTTCTCCTGCTTTATTTGCATTGCTGAAATCAATTCATCGCGGAGCCTCTGAATCTTGAACGTAGCCAACCTTTCTCTTCTGTCTACCTACTCATACCTGAAAGGGGTGTAATGACCCACTTTCTCTCCTTGTCCCCCAGCGACTCTGCCGCTTACCACATTTGACCACCTTGCTGTGGTCGACTACAGTCTGCAGCTGCTGGTAATTTACAGGAGCACTGTGCACCCCTTTTCCAGCTCTGAAGCATATATGACTAATCACACCAGTCATTTTAAACAACTTGAGCTCTCTCTGGCAATAAATCACCTTGATACGTGCTACTGTGCCCATAATAGAGCTGCGTTCAGGAGGGACGAGTGCAGGGGGAACTTTGGGAGCTATTCAGTAATTTTGGTCAACACACTATTGTGAAACAAACTCGGGGACTGGGACATATTGTTGTTCGATGTGTTGTTTGTTTCTATGATCTCAATAAAAGTCAAAGTGAAAACAACAAAGGGTTGTAGTTTCTTTGTACAACAGCTTGGGGAATATGATGTATCCACGAGCTTTTTGCTTAAAAAGTACATATTTTCCTTTCTTTTTATCTTTTTTTGTTGGTTATAACTTTTACAAAATCCATAACACACAATCTTAGTGCTGTAAAATACGCCATAGAGGTTTTTCCAAGACACAAAGTGTGTACTTCAAGCAAATGTGACACCGACCCTACCCAGGCTGAAAATGAAATGTTGCTAACTTACATTTAACCAATGCTTGATCTACTTTCAACAGTTTTCTCTTGAGTTTTAGCCAAACCCCAGATAAACTAGAAAGAGGAAATAGTGGCTTTTTTCTTAACCTCAATAACATGGAGAAAAAAGCGCCTCCCGAAATGGCCAAGAATACCTTTTTTAATCTTCACCTGCCTACCGTACGAGGGAACAGAGGGACCTCACAAGGCCTTTAAAGATAGTGTTAAACCACCTTTTTGGGACATGACAAATGATGTAACATCCCCGAAATTCTGCAAGCCAACATGAGACAGATACGGCCTTCACAGTATCAACAACCACTAAAAAGCAGTAAAAAAACTAAATGAAGGTCAATGACACAAAGGCCTGGGCTATGACTGAGTCGTGCCATTTCTCTTTTTTCCCCTGTCATCGTATTGCTCCTCGTTCCCTTTGTGCCTTTCCCTGCCTAGTAACCACTGTGCCGAGCTGGAGAACAACCGGCTCCTTGTCGGGAGTGCTGAATGAATCCTGTTGCTTATTGCTATCTCTGAATCTGAAGCGGACTCACACAGACAAAAGATTGCAAGCAGCGAGTGTAAGCTTCTGAACTGTGAGGCAGACAGTAACAAGGTGAGTGACCTCTATAGTGGATGCGTCTCCTTGTCGCTCTGCTGGTTTTCAGCCATTCCACCTCGTAATAAATCAACAAGAGCACACTCTGGGATCCAGCAGCTAAGTGGCATTTAAGAAACAGCTTGTGAGAGCTGTAAGGCTGCAATTTGGATCATTTAGACACAAGGCAATAATTTGGCCAGATGAGTGGCATTAACAGCAACCGGAAAGTTTTTAAGCCACTAAAGAAATAAAAGTCCAAGTAGCATTTTATTAAAAGTCAATGACGGCTGAACTTCTTGTGATTCAGAAGGGCAAAAATGCTTTCCATTTGCTCAGGTTCAATCAATATTGGGGGATGTGACACATTTAAATTCACTGGCAATTTACCAACAGATGACAATAGATAGTTGCTTTGCTATTTATCAGTAGTGCATTTATCTGTGTGCCAACTTATGCATACAAAAAATGTGCATGGAAAGCAATAAAAGCCTCTCTACATTCAGCTTACTGCAAAAAAATGCAACGATACCGTTTCTTCTACAAAAGCCAATAACAGCAGCTTCAGCAGACATCCACCGTTTAGTCAGGATGATCAAAGTTGGAATCACGGCTCAAAGAGCGCGACCACCTCTCGTCTTTTATCACCACACAGCTGATATTCCCAGTACAGCAAAGGGGGGTATTTGCTGTTCCACCACCACCACCACCACCACCTCATCTGTGCCTTATAACATATAGAACAAGCCAACTAGGCCTCTAACAAGGTAGACTGTTAGAACAATTCCTAACAGAGCTGCTGGGAGATATACAGGCTCATAATTGTTCAAACATTGTTTACACCATGCTTCTGCCTTGAAGACACAATAAAAGAGGGAGTGATAGTCCTATGCAGAGACACTGGGCTATCACACTGGGACTATGGGTACTGATGAGAAGCTCTTGGTCTGTTGCCATGGCCCCTGTGTGGGTTGCATGTCAGTGCTGGTCTTCTTCTTTTTAATAACACTGAAAAATACTTTTAAGCCCCACTGGGAGAACACATTAAGCTCCCAATGGTCTGGGTTTGCCTTTACAGCTTAACATTGTCTCATGCTATTAAAAAGAATCACAAATCATCCTTATTTGACAATTTTTTTCAGCACAATTATCAAACCTACATGGTCCATCATGGTCAGCCACTGATGATAGACATGCAAATTAAGCACTTTGAAAGAGCAAATGAGTGTGTTTCGGTATTTTTTGCCACTGGTTGGGAGTAGAAAATTAGGAGGGGGAACAGCCAATATGATTTTTTTTTTCTCTGAATGAGGTAAATGAGCAGGTTTTCTCATGTCGGGTGAAAAGGTTGCTTTGGATCAAGTATAAACATATCGAGCCCCTCCTCGACTATTAGCCAGTGTCACTTCCATTAACAACCTGTTTGTGTCCAGTTTAGGTCGAGTGTTGGAAACTGAAGACACTTTACCCAGAGGCTAATTGAGTCGTTTTAGCAATGATTAGAGTTGACAACATATTAATTACCAAGAGATTTACTGTATTTGTCTAATAGGGTAGATGTAGGGTGGACTTTTGACTACATAAGATCTTAATCATAGATATCTTGTCTGGTGTCTATTTGCTGCACAGAAACTGTACAAATTGTTTAAAAAAGACAGAAGTACAAGATATTTCTAAGCAAAATGCTTTGGCTCAGATACCACTGTTATGTTGCGTATTAAGTGTAGGTGTTTATCACAGTTCCAGTCACTGCACTTTGTCATTTTTAAAGATCACAGGGGATCACAGGGTTAATTTAGGAAAGAACCAGCCTCAAGCGAGATTTGGCAGAGGATGGGATTACTAGCAACGATTCATCTTCACAAGTCTAAAATGACTTTTTTTTCTTTCCATTATTAATGAATGCTCATTGCAGGTTTATAACACACCTGAAAACACAATTACCACCTTCAGCTCGACACCTTGTGTCACAAATATGTGAAACATGTTATTATGACAAATAAAATAAATTAAATTAGACTTTTTTTCTTTTGTAACCTTATTAAAAATGACTGTACAGTGTAATTACCCAGTGATTAAAGTGATGCTGCTTTAGAGGTGTAAGCTGGTAAAGTCATGCAGTATACCTCATGTGTTGGGATGTTCAAACTCCAGTCCTGAAAATCTCAGCAGGAATGAATTTTGATATTAATATGTAGTGTATGACAGCATTGTTGTTAATTAAACCCTGAAACATTTCACCCAGGCTATTATTTGTTCCTGCCAGACAGCTAATGAGCCCCACATTATCTCAGCGAGAGACAAAAGCCCAGAGGACACACTGTACTTTAAGGAGTCTGAGACCCCCGGTGTAACTGGTTAGAAGAAAGCCACGTTTCCAAAACAGCGCGTCTGTCTGCGCTCACACTGGGGAGAGGAACAGAAAAATCAAAAGAACCATCATCCTCTTCCAACATTTAACATGAATTGGACTTTCCACTTCATCCAGTTACGTTGTAGCTGATTATGCAGGTCAGTGGGTCAGTCACGCTGCCACCGTGAATACCAGAAAAAGGATCTTGACAGGCTCTATCACCATCAGCTGACAAAGTGAAGTACATTTTCTGGGAAAATGAGACACAGCAGCCGAGCAGCAGCTGTCATCCATCATACTCGTGGTGATGAGAGCTGGATAACTACACATCCAGTATGGGAAAAAAAATCAGAAATACTTCAGAGCATTCACAAGCTTCAAAATATAATGCATCCTACATATTAAGTGGCTTTTTGGGCAACTGGACCATTGAAAATCACGACCACATCCTATATGTCAAACACACAGAGACACAGACAAAGAGGGACAACTTGAACGTAGTCACATATACGTAGTTATATCTGTTAGATATATATATGAGGATATATCTATATCTATATCTATATCTATATATCTATAACACTGCTAATTAGCATGGTACATTAGTATTCTCAAACTGCTTTTGCCATGCCCCTCTTTGAAAGAAGAAAATATTTTACGCCCCCTGATGTGTAAATCGACTGAATATTTATCCACCAGTTACAAAAGGGACACTAGTAAAAAAAAGAAAAAAAGAGGCAGAGTTGAATTTATTGAAATAACTCTATTTCCGAGGTCATTTTCTTTTTCATACATGTTTCTCATGAGTTTCTGTTGTACAAATGAAAGATGCTAGTCAAACTTTGCCCAAACGTCCAGAGTTTAAAAGGCACAAGACTTTCCTGCCGTACCAACAGTGAACTAGAGAGAAAGACAGGCTTCTTCATCCTTCGGATTTGACTGAAATGCTTGCTTAATGAGCTTCACCGGTTTTTCCATTCTTCGCTATCTGAGATCCGTTCATGTTGGACTTAACATGAGCTTTTATTTTCTGAATAAATCTAGCAAAATCTTGATCCTTGCCAACATCGGACCTCTATTGTTTCTTTATCGTTCCAGATGAATCAAATTCAGAGACGAATCAATCACTTAAAGGTTCCCGGTGGAGTTTTTGAGCACTAGTGGTGCTATGGAGCAATTTTTCACGAGTGGGTTCCTGTTTTGTTTATATCTCGTGTTCTGCTTGCACATGTACAGGTGTGGGTGACACGATACACATTCATATGTCAATATAAACGGTGTTTGTCTCCACAGGGTACTTTTAATGCCATGTTTAAGCTATTTCGTCTACCCTCCTCAAGTGACACGTTCTTTCCTTTTCCTTTTTCTAAACACGAGTAAAACTGAAGTGATATCAGAATTAAGTCACAGTGGGTCAGGCCACTAGCTGCAATATCCACTATGTTATCATATCATTTTTTATTCTGTGACTTATGGATTCATAACTTCTGGAATGAATATCTCATCATTAATGAGGTTCATTACAGCTCTAAAAATTGAGCTGTCTGGCTTACTTCACTCATTTCCTGAGTAAACACTTGAAGTTTCACTGGATGAAAGATCTCCCTTTAAAAGTGTGCTGATTTTTCATGTTTATTTCATAAGCTAAAAAAAAGCCTCAACAACCCTGGCAGGTCTGGATGCATGTCATTCAAATTAGCAAACATTCCAACTTTTAGAGCAGCTATTTTTATATGAAGTGTTAGACAGAGACCTGCAGGGATGATTTAGATGCTGCTTCTCTACTCACATATTGAGCAAGGTGACTAATGGGGCAAACTTGCAAGAAGTCAATGCAACCTTTTAATTGCTGACAGATATATAGCAGAGAGCAGTGATATTGCCATTTTGTCAGAATAGAGATTTACTCACGATTCATCAGAGTATATCGCAAAATTTCTGATCTGCAACCTCAAATACGCTGAGAAAGGACAGATGAACAGAGTATTTCCAGTTTGCTGTTCACTTCTCAGCCTCAGCATTGTGGCTGTGGACGCACGTCAAGGCTATAAGCGGTGCAGACTTACTGGGAGAGTGAAAGTGGATGTGAAAGCTCAATCACATTCTAAATTGTACAACAGAGCAGAGGAGTCTACTTGGCAGTCACACTGGTGAGACGGAGAGGAGAGAGGAACAAGAGTCTGGAAAAAATAAGAAAGAAAAAAAAAAGGCAAGCATTTGTGTCTGTTTACCCACCGCACTGTACATACAACATGCTGCACATGAGCTGCTGGTGGATTGGCAAAATGAAGTACTGGCAATTAAGATGCAGATTTCTCCTACACTCGTATTATTCCAGCTTCTAAAAAGAGAATCACAGACGCACTAAAATGCTGTATGGCACAATAAATAACTCCCGTTGGGCTTTGCAGTGCTGTCACGCTCTCTGTAGCAGTCACCGTCCCAGAAGAAGGCAATGTGCCACAACCGCCATGAAGCCTTCCTACCTCAGGCACTCCACTGGTAACAATTTAAAACAACTCTCTTTTGTTTCTCGTCCCCCTCCCTCCTCCTCCTGTCTGTAGAAGGCATAATGCATCATCTTAGGAGGGAGCCTGTAGCGGCCTAATTTAACAGCCAGGGAGAAACACCAGTGGACACTGGACCTGCTAATGAATGAATGAGCCTGACGTGTAAAATCAGAAAAGATTACAGACTAAGGGGCAGGCCTCCCAAAAGGTCTTTACAAACCAGCTGTTTAGATAAGCCCTGTTGCCTCCCCAGAATAATAATTCCTCCACATGAGACTCTGTAAACAAACAGAGTGTGAGGAGAAGTTAGCACTGTCTTGTGTTATTCCTCTAGACAAACTAAGGAAAAAAACCCCAGAAGGAAGATAAAATCATATCATGATCAAACCTGTGTCTCCCTCCCCTGTTGCATGTTGACATCTGGACATTGAGGGGACTGTTGGGTATACACAGCCTACGAGCAATAAA
Source organism: Enoplosus armatus (assembly GCF_043641665.1). Classification (NCBI taxonomy): domain Eukaryota; kingdom Metazoa; phylum Chordata; class Actinopteri; order Centrarchiformes; family Enoplosidae; genus Enoplosus; species Enoplosus armatus. The sequence goes on from NC_092189.1 coordinate 16,146,262, forward strand.
TAAACAAAGGGGGGCCCGGCCTTGAAAAGCCACACACCTGTGACCAGTGGAAAAGCAGCAGGCGCAGCAGTGTTCATTAAAGAAGCCGGTCCTGACAGTGAGGCATTTAAGAGGCCATCAGGAGCGACAACTCACCAGCTACCTTGGGACCGGAGAGGGAAAGGCATCAAGGTGAGCAATGCAATTTCAGCTTGAATAATGGAGCACTTTCCACAGTTCTGACATTCATGTATTTCTCAGGCAGTTTTGCCATACAGCCCAACAGCACCTGTAAGTTATTCAATGTTCCCCAGGAAAAACTGGTATACAATGTCTACAGGTCCACAATAACTCTGTGCCTGGCTGCTGGTCTGCAGATAATCTCACTCCAAGTGGTTCATGAATTAAAAATAGCACCAAATATATCAAATCTAATGATATGAAAATGTTGATTTCTGATGCTGTGCACTACAGACATAACACGAAGCAGACATCAGCATCTAGATTTTTACTCTTCTTCCCTGAAACGATTTTTAAAAATAACATTTGTCGAGGCAAATTATTCTCACTTTTCTGTTGGATTCACCAGCCAGATTTCATTTTCACGGAGTTGCTGATGTAAACTGGTAATAACAGAGGATTAATTTACAAGGAGGCCAAATCCCCTGGTGAGACTTGTGGCCCAGAACAATAATGAGCACATAGTAAACAGAAATTCGCCGTAAGCCAAAAGAGAATGCAGAGGCACCTAATCTACACACTGAAACACACAATGCACACTGATGCATACACAAGCACAACCACGCCCTCACACACACACATACACATACACATACACACACACACACACACACACACACACACACACACACACACACACAAACAAACACACATGCAGAGGAAATGATGGCAAAGTATCTACCCCAGGCCTCTGTAACAACATATGTTTTCAGGTAATTAAAAGAAGATCCCAAGCGGTTATCATGTCATATTGAAATACAAGGCACAGAGCAAATTACCATTGTGTGGTTATTTGTACAAAGCCGGGTGCACGAGGTCATGTAGCTTTGGTGAACTGCGAGGATAGACGAGAAGTGTCCGTGGCTGTAGTCGTGCTGTGGTTTCCACTTCTAATTAGAAAGGTCAACGCGCTGAGTAATGTGTGATATGTAGTATGTAATATGTGTGTATGTTAGTGTTTGTTTGAGTGAGAGTTATTAGTAATTGTTTTTAATGCAAGTACATAAGTTAAAGTGAGCACAAAACAAATTCAAGCAGTAGCCAATTTGAGTTGAGCAAGTTGAGAGCGTGCAAAAAAGGATTTTATAATCAATGTTTTTAGTGATTTGATCTAAGGCGGCATTAGTGCTTCCTCTGCTTGTTATCTTCAAAGCTGTGGATTCTCAGATTTGTCAGTTTTGATCCTTCACTTGAAATAAAAAAACAACTGAGAGCCGAGAATCCATCCCATTAAACCTGGAAGTAAAGCGCCATACTGTTCAACACAACCCTCTAAGTCATGTTAGACGACTTCCTAGTGTGCTCCAGCGCCTCTGTCATTCGACTAAGACTTTAACTGTGAAAAGGATGTGACTCTAACAGCTAGTTTGCACCTCTCACATTCTCAGGTGCTCAGAATTTGTCGAAGCAGCTGGAGGAAACAGTGAGAACAGGTTTCAAACCGAGAGGGGACCACGGCAGGAACTTTCTCTACAAACTTTGTTTTGCACTCGTGAATCTGTTCCTGCTCACTTTCAAAGCTTTTCTCTCTCGATGATTACCACTTTAATATGTCTCGTGCTCACCATATAGTGTGGCCATTAATAGACTAGCATATGTAACCATGGTTCTCTGAGTGAAGACACTACCTCTCCACCCTACGTATTCCGCATGTGTCTTGGACATGGACATGTGGAATATGTATGGAGTATGTATGGAACTTGCTCCATGCAGCCGTTGAGCAATATGAGCATTCATTCAGGGACACGTTTCTGTCCACCCGCCAATGTAAGTCCAATATTCACTCTCCTTTTTGCTCTGTTTTGGTCTCCATCAACTCCTGAGGGAAATGTCTTGCTCATTGTCTGTGGGTTTGTCACTACAATGACGCCTTTCACATTACACATAGTCTTTTGATGCAATGTTAATATATGAATATTGATTAGTGCAGCTTTAAAAAGGATCCAAGTCAACTGGGGGAGTTCGGCAGTTAATGTAGCTACTCTTTACATTATATGATACATCATGGTTATATAAGGACCATGCATACGTGGACTCTTCATTTGAATATGTCTTCAGGCAGCCTAGAGCTGGAGGGAAATAATTAAACTCAGAGAACCGTGGTTACATATGTATGTCTCTGTATGTCTCTGTTGTATCAAAACGGATATATTCCATATGTTCGAGGACTCTGTCGGAAGCTGTATACTTTAGTTGAATGAGAATTTGAGTTGTCACCAGAACACTCATCTTTGTGCTCAAAGAAAAAAACAACCCCCACACAACTGTTTCCTAAAATAAATGATGTACACTACTTTGGCTTCAGACGCTGTGCTCTGCTGCCCAGAATCTATACATGAAGGTGCCAGACGCTGCTCAGGATTAGCTGGTGTGACAAGAAGTGTCCTGCTGTGATGCACCCAACACCCGTTCATCAAACAAGTTGCTGGCTGCCACAGAGATCCTGCAATACTGCTGTAAAGAAGACCCGCCATTACGTCGGCTTTGCTTTTTTATACTGAACCATGCAAAGGGAAGCAAAAGAGGTGCGACGTGTAACACAACAGCGGAGGCGTCTACTGTGCCGTATAATGTATGTATCGGGTTAGGTTGATCTCGTCCTCTGCTTCGAAGGTAAGGACCTTGTTGTCTCCCCATTTTGCAAACATTTTTACAGACATCGATTTGGCTCTGTTACCACCTCCGCAACGGAACAACAATGCCCCCCCCATCCTGTGTTCGGACATTTTATACAGATGGCGAGACGGAATAACGGCGTAACGCTCCCGCCTTGAACAAGCTGAACAGGCTGTATAAAAGGTTCTATGCAGGAGAACTAATCCATCCATCTGTCCATCTACTTTATCAATCCATCTCTTTACCTTCAGAGTAGTCCTCAGATAGTTTTGCTGAGGATACATACCTGAGTTTTACTGACCTACTGTGTCTGAGGGAGCTTCCTTCCCATCTGACGGACAGCTGATTCTCCTTTGAAGTGGCTCCATCTCGCTCACTGATGTGGAGGCCAGAGAAAGAGCCTCCCCCTCAAGACCCCATTAAAGCAAAACCCAGGGTCTGCAGGTTTGATATTCATCGCCTGGGCAACCTCTGCCATCAACACATTTTGAGCCACGTGAGAATGATCACAGCTTATTAAAGAGGAAATAATGACTGCTCTACCTCCGGCATGAAATATTTAACAAGGACAAAGGAGATTGCTCAAAGGTGATTCATATCTATGTTGAAAGGAGAGAACGTGGACAATACGGACTACACAGGAAGTAAAGATGAACCTTGGTTAACCTGAGCTTAGAGGGGGCTGTCGGCAATTGAAATGTGTATCTTAATGGAAGCCGAAATAGAAGAATAGTGGCACTGTGCTTTTTGAATGAGTGTTTATTGGCCAGCAAGCAACATCCTGCATGGTACATTGCCTGCTGTTCACCTCATGGCATTTACAGTACACACTAAGCAGACTTATGCATTCAGGTTAGAAATATATGTCCTCATTTCGAACCATCATTTCACTGTAATCATTTTCTCTCATTTGCAACTGTGCTCAGAACGTATAGAGCTTCCAATTTCTGGATGTAAAATTATTGATGTATTTTTCCCTCTAGCTTGGGTAAATTAGCTTTTTTGGCCCCTTGGGAAGATTGGGGGAAAAAGGAGCAGAGTGAAAATGTTCTCCATCAAGTGTGATTGAATTGGATTTTACAAGATGAATTGCCAGGACAAGAGTTTATCCCAATTACATTGCCAAGAGGTTTCAGTCCTGCTGCAGCCACTGTGGTCAACAGCAATTAGGGTCTGCTTTGAGTTATCAGGATCGGCCATTGTGAGAAGATGTTTACAATGTGAGCAGAAAGTAGATAAATGCAGCAGGCCAAACCTTTGTAACAGTAAAAAGGCGATTTGTGGTTTGGGCCAAGAATTCGCGAAATTACAGATCTGACAGCCAAAACACGAGCAGAGCAAAACACAGCTGTCTTTTCCATAGCCCACACATCTTTTAATCTAGCAGAATACAATACAGCCTGCAGAGACTGCCTTTGGCTCTTTGTGTGGTCGTCCATTTTCCTTACTCAAATATTTTTTTCTTTGATGTATGAACCTGTATGATTTTCTGTGTGAAACTCTGTGTGTCTTTCTGTGTCTGTCTCTCATCGAGACCACACTTACTACAGACAGTGGCAATAAGGCTGATGACCTGCAAACAATGAGGGGTTGTTTAGTCTTACCTTCCCCAGACTAGGGCTCCACAGATATCTCAGGCTGAAAACACAGAGAGCCAAAACAAGGAAGACCAGAGCCAGTACCAGAGCCACTCGCTGGTAGGTATGGTACTTGGCCTTCTTCTCTTTGCCCACCTCAACCTGCAAACAATGAAGGTTGAATTTTACATATGTTACATGCAGTATATGGACCAAATAACCATAACAATATACCTCACAGCCTAAGTGATGAGCACTCTCATATCTGTTATTACATCTGCTAGCTTAGCATAAAGACTGGAAACAGCTAGCCTGGTTCTGTCCAAAGGTAACTGGTAAAGCGAATAAGAGCTGTTACAGATTTTTAAGCTACGTGATTGGATGCTTCTTGCTGAAATGCACCTTGGGAGTCGAAGTTGACTACTCTCTCAAAGTTTTTATTTACACAGACATGCATTTTTGATTTTTTTTTTATCACAGAAGCAGACATTGTCTTATGCAGTTGTTCCTCTTTTGTACTGATGATTGGACCGGGAGAGTTTCATGTCCATCCTCGAACTGTGATTCACTGTGTATCAATGTCTATGGTATAAATTAATGGGGATTTTACATTTGGAGTGGTATCAATCTTCTCATGTAACTCTAAATGTCCAACTATTGCTTTAATTTATAATTTTTGTGTTTAAATTAATATTTTCTTTTTTATCAGTATTGCATTTAATCCAAAGAGATGCCATTTGATTTGGTCACTCTGCAAGCTGTATCCACCAAATGAGGCTACTGATGACAAAAATCTAACCATCCCCGTGCAAAGTGCAGGCTGCAGACAGACGGCTACAAGTGCCACAGAAAGGTTACGTTTATTAAACTTTTCCTCAAATTAAAACTCTGCCTGCTGTAGTCAATTCCCCAAGCTTAAGGCCACAAATTAATAAAGACGAGCTTTTGTTCCACCACAGCTCCAGCAGGCAGAAAATGAAAGCTTCTCATTCACACTGGACCACTTTTGAAGGTCTCAGAGGACAACAGAAAAGCAGATATGTGTAAAAAAAAAAAAAACGGAACCAACTTCAATTAGCAAAATTGCTGTTGCTTATCTCTGTGTCTCTTAAAATGATGATAAAGCAGCTTTGGTTTTCTATTGTGGCCGAGGTTGTTACAGGAGTTAAGCCGCAGTAGATTGGACAGCAATTTAACATGCGGACTTCTTTAAATAATTTGTAGTAATTATTTTTTTTGTGTGATTTTTGTGCCCTTTGGACTTCTATACTGTTATGACCTAAAAATTGTCCTGAATAATATGATTTATATAGCTTTTGTAATGATTTAAAAAAGAAATAACAGTATGTAGGTGGCATGACGTGCAGGAGGAAATATGATTTAGCAATAATGGCATACAGTTACTCTGTGAGCTTGTTGAATATGGATTGAATTTCTGATTGGTAAATACATTAGCAGCACGACTTTGGGGAAAGACAGAGGACGCTTTATTCAAGATCGCCCACTTTAAAACTTTAAAGCTAAACCATATGCCATAAATGAATCCTACATTTTTTTTTTACCATTCTTTATTTGATATATTAGAGACAGTAGCCACAAAAACATGAATGTACAATACTTTGACACATCAAAGTATTGTACATTCCTAAGGCATGATGAAAAACAGAGGGCTACTATCAGAGAGCCAGAAATTCTTTACATTGTGAATTTCTCAGAGTGAAGGGAAAAAAAGAAAGGAAGAAAAAGAAACGGTGGCTGAAATCTTCTGCTCTCCTGTGGCAGGTTGCATAAGCAGTGGAAACTTAACTAGAGGACAAACCGCTCTCTGCCTGTGCTTTGAATATCGAATACACAGAGGAAGAAGGTGGGATTGTGAGACAGACAGACAGAGAGACAGAAATAAAGGCAGGGATGGAGGCAGAGTGAGCAGTCTGAGTGCGCAGTGCCCGCCAACTACTGTTTAAAGGTTTAGGAGTTCAGAATCAGCCAGGCAATTGCTCTTGAGTTTTGTGAGGAAGAGTGCCCGGAGCCCCCTACTGTTATCGTGCAAAGAAGGAGCACTTCCTTGAGAAAACAACAGAAAAAAGAGAAGTAGCCTACAAAACCAACAGGCAGAGGCTTATCACAATGGGACATTTGAATTCTTGTGAAAACTGTTCCTAAATAAGAAGCCACAGGTGATTTATTAATCATTATCTACAGTGCATTTATGATGAATATCTGCTGGATGGACAGTAAAATAAAATTGTGTTATTTCATATACATATAAAAAGATAATAGAATTGTGCTGCGAAGGTACTTTCCCTTATGGCTCTATTGTTAACAAGTTCTGCAACAAGTGAAATATGAGAGGTAGAAGAAGGATTTCAGAGCCAAAAGTCCTTCTTCCTCAATAATGAAGACTCAAATAAAGACAGTTCTTGGGGTATATTTGAAGGCTGCTTGCTTGTGAGAAGCATGGATATTCTAGATATAAAGCAAACACAATGGTTCAGGTGAGACTGAATATAAGAGTGGAAATAAAGAGAGAAAGCCAAGGCGAAAAGCCAGAAGGAATTAGATGGAAAAATTACTATTCTGAGAAAGCTCTGCAAGAGATCAAGCAGCACTCCTTTTTGATTTCAAAGAAGGCAGACTTCTGACATATTTCACTTAAAGCTTACACTCTAATATCACAGGACCCCCACCCCCATTTTAAACCACCACTGCTGCCACCTGCACTTTATATATTGAGCTGTAAAAGTTTAAGGGTGCTCCCATTTTCTTGACACTGTAGTGACCTAAAAGTCTACACACATAATGTTGGAATGTACTTTAAATTGTTTTTGCAATTAATATAAGTGCAATAAATCAAAAATAAAATGAACAAAACTGGACTCACATCTTTCCACAGAATCTGTTGACTGCTAGATTGACTGCCAGCCTCCATGATGCAAGCCCGCAGGAGGAATCTTTCCGATCGTCTTAGCTGGGGAAAATACCAACGCTCTGCAAGGCAAGGACTCCCAGCTTCATTCCATAGCTGTAATTTGGGAGTGTGCTGAAGGGGAGGGAAGTTTCAGATGGAGTGGAATTACTGAAACATTTGTGATACCCATTAAAAGCAAGGCAGATGTCTCTCCTGCCTGCCTGCCTGCCTGCCTGCCTGCAAGCTCCCATTTCAAAGGTGGACAGACACGAATGGATTTACACTGAAAGTCAGACCCTTTGTTGAAAGAATGACATACTATAGTGACTCACTACTTCACTTTCTACACACATTCCTGCTTGGAGGACACACACAGCAGTTTGCTTGGGAAAAAATAAATAAATTGTACCTTCATTGTGCAGAAGTTGACCATCTCAATTATATTTTTTGAAGTATCAAAAAGAGTTAGCAAGTAAATTCGTTCTGCTTTTGTTCCCCAGTCAGCCAGCACACTCTACTACAAACAGGTACCCTAAGCAAGAGTTGGGATGACTGAATAGCAGCATAAGGCAAAAATCAACCTTATGAAATGAAAAGAAGTTGCACCTGTGCACATACAGAAGTAAAAGAGGATTGAAGCAAAAAACCTGTAATCTGAGGACAGAACTTTAAAGATCCCCTCTTCCCACTCTGTGTCTGAAATTATTGTTCCATTGAAAAAAGGTTAATTAAAAAGTCCAGACTTTCCTTCTTCAGTAGATGATTGTGAAAACTGCCTTCTAGTGTCAAACTCTGCACACACATCATTCTGCACAGTGAAGCTCAAACATACAAGTGAAGTAACAATAAGCAAAAGACATTTTCAGAAGCATCTAGAGGCCATCGGAGGAGCTGCTGCCCATCACAAACTGCTATGAAACTGTTTGATAATGCCGTTGTGTAAATAAAATCTACTTTAATCAAGGGGGTGAAGTAAAAACACAAGTTGATGATTAGAAAGTCAAATGTTCAAACCCAGCGACGCATGTTTTTCTTTATGTTTTGTGTTGTGCAAGCTGAGACTTCATTGTGGAAAGCCTCTCAATTGTTTTTATCTTTTTTAAATGCAATTAGTATTGAACCTTTTTAAGTGACTCACAAGGGAGGGGTTAAATAACACATGCAATAGCTGAAGCTTCTCAAATATTGGCACCCTAGGAACTTTATACAGCTCTTGGCAAGCTTAATAATGTCATTCGATGGTACCCAGCTATTTTTCTCATCCATACAGTGCATCATTAATAGTTTTTGAAAATGTCACTGTGACTCAGGGAAGGGGTGATTGCACCTGCAGTTACTTTTCCCTTCGGTCAGAGGGAAAGTTAACCGTGTTACATTTTTTGTTTGGTTTGTTTAGGTTCATATTATTCAGCTTTGGGTGAAGCATGACTTGTAAACAAAAGTGGCAGGGAGTTGCAAATTGCTTTTTTGGTTTTTAGTAACCTGCCATTCTGCAAGTCAAGGTTTGTTTCCAGCATCTCTACGTTTAGCTGCAAACAGCACAGAATAATGGACGACTCTGCGCTCTGTACTGGAAGTAAATAAAGTCAGACAGCAAAGACGGGGAGAGAGGGATTATGATAATGACATATGATGAAGGTCATGGGTAGGATTCAGATCCAGGAAGTAGTGCTGGTACAGTAGCAGCACGATATCCTGCTGTTTTCTATAAGTGACCTTCTCAGGTGCTCATACCAGTAAGATGCACATACGTAAGAAATAAAAACGCACCAGCCAGGGTCGTATTTTTCTAACTCCTTTGTTAGACAAGTACCTCGATATTTGTTCAATGCCAGCTGGATTTTGCAGTCTAGGTTAGGGATAGTACAAATAAATTATGGTTAAGGTATGGTTAGGGTTAGGAAACTACAACACTTGACATCACTTGTTGGTTTGTGGACTACCGTTTTGAAGCCTCAAGTTTGACGCTTTGGCCATTGCCATTGGTTTTTTTTTAAAGCCAGAAGTGACCATATTTGGATGAGAGGGTGCAGCTGGGGATCTGAGAACCAGAGGGCAGTATGCACGCCCACCTATACTGGAAACCTGACGGCATCTGGCTCCTGGCTACGTCGGGTGACGTAGCAGCTAACAAAGTTAGCTTGTAAATGTATTGTACCGGAAAAAATGATTAGCCAACTTCTTTGAGTGTCCTTTAGTGCAACCTCTATCCTGACTGACAGGTCGCCATAAATCATGAGGTGGAAAATCCTCCAATATGGACGTAATCCCCAGGATACTGGTCTGATTCTTCTATTGTTTCTTTCTGTGGTGCTGGGCTACTGCTGGTTTTCTAATGTCAACAACCGAAGCCTTGTAAAACCTTTGAGTTTTATATTATTTACTCATCACAGTCTCATTTCTGGGACTACTACACACAATTTCAGATGCTCTATTAGGTATAGTTATGATTATGATACTACTTAAGATACTACTGAAGTTCAAATGCGCCACCCTCCCTCACGGATCAAAGTAAATGAGCAAACATCCCCAAGAAAACTGATGCCTAGTAGAGGGAACAATCAATGAAACAATTCAAAAACAAGGGGGTTTCTCATTTATAGTGACTTAATAGACTGCAAAATACTAGAGAATACTAGATTTAACTGATGAACTGATCTAACCGAACCAACAAGTAGCTACTGACTGTTTACTGGGAATTCCTAATTAATCCCTTACTGACAAACCAGGAACAGCAGGATTCTTAAAAAACCCAAAACATTTTTAATCATCATATCATAAAAGGTAATCTTCATGTATGTGGAATGAGTGAATCTTCATTCAGATGGAATAAACTGCAGCAGGCATTGAAATTCCCCATTGATCTGAGTGTAGAGTAGATATTTAAGCTTAACTAGGCCATATTACTGTGTTCAGACTTTATTAAATGTTGGCTTGAGGCTCTTCTTTACCTGTTCGCCTTTTTATCCTCATCTTTTTATTATTTGTAAGATTTGTAAGTATTAATGTTCATCTAAGAGTTGCATTTTTGGTCTTGCTTCTATTGTCCTGCTTACAAAGGGCGCCCATGCAAAAGAAGGTGAACTGCCCTCATTGAATCACTCAGTATAAATGAAGGTTGAATGAATTTCACAAAAATGGCAACCAATTTTTGAGTGATGAAATAAATAATGAGCGGTTATTAGTTTTGTGCTGCTCATGAGCTGATTGAGAGTGGACCAATAACTGGTCAGTTGTTGATTCACACATGCCTGGGGATGAATCATCACATAATGTTTCATTAACACAGAATCGCAAGGTCTCTTCTCAAGTAACTTATCTATATAGATGGCTCTAATTCAGAGTTATCCAGGAACCACTTATTAGGGATTCATCAATTCACATTTAGTTCCTGATTTGTTCCTCACTCATTCCTTGGAACCTGCTCAGAATTTTTTTTCTACCTTATTGCAGTAAGTACTGTACTTAAGTACAATTTTGAGGTACTTGCTTCTTTATACTTCTACTCCACTACATTTCAACTATAGTTACTATTTACTATAAACTTTTCAGATTAAGATTTTATGTTAAAAAACTCGGTTTATATATTAAGGCTTTTTGTCTTAAGGCCTCTTACACAAAACCTACTTGCCTACTTGGGGCCCCTTGTCACATTTCAGTTGTTAGCCGTTCCACCAAACAGACATTTACCCCTCTAAACTTGTAACTGGTAACAGTCCAATATTTCACAAAAAAAGAGCAAAACTTTTAAAAATTAATACAAATTTGTATCAGAAATCTCTTTTCCTGGCACATTAATCATCTCACGACCCTTCAGATTTATCTTGTGACCCTTTGGAATGGACCCAGTCCCTAAATTGGGAACCACTGGACTCTAACTAACTATACTAACTGTGTATACAGTAGTTAAAACTAGCTCCACCTCCAGCAGCTACAAATGCTGATTATACATTGATGCATCAGGATTAACAATCTAATTATGTAATATTGTGTAATATTCCACCTCTTTTGAGGCTGGCTGCTTGTCTTTGTGTTTTATGTTACAGATGCCCAGTTGGTGTGGTCGTGTCATTGTTTATTGGGAACACCTGGGCCCAGTGTTCCCAGTACTATAACAGCACACCACATGTATTCCATGATGGAGAGAGAGAGAGAGAAAGGGGAAACTCTGCTCCCTTTTTCTTTTACCATGCAGCACTTCACTCACTATTTTATCATTCATGCATACATGCTATCACTACTGACTTACTGCCACAACGCATAACATTTGATATTTTTAGCTGTTTGTGTTAGTTCCAGATAAATGAATGGATTCTTTACTTTAACTCCTTACTCTTTAACCTCCTGTTATTTGTCATGGTACTTGAGCCGGTCGTGACAATAAATTACAGTATATCAGTCACAGGAGACATTTTACTTAAGTAAAATTTTGAATGCAAGACTTTTACTTGTAACGGAGTACATTGTTGTTCTGGTACTTTTACTTAAGTAAATCTGAATGTTTTCCTTATTGTAAAGTTTTACCCATCATGGCAACCTTATCATTATATTATTATTATCATTAATCATTATGAACCACACCGCTGTTTCGGACATACTGCACTGCACAGCTGACAGTATCTTTACAGCATGCCACCTGTTCACTTGTTTTAAGACGTTAAAAAATACACAATGCACATTTAATTTGATCTGTACATATCTTGTGACAGGTAGCGAAGGATACAATATCGAAGAACACCTGTGTTCAGCCTATTTATGCAAACCACCTCTCAGTCTGTTTTTCTTTTCATATCATCTGAGATGGCACACAAAGCAAAAGCTAAATGGTGTGATGAAATGTCTTTGAAGCGATTCCAGTTTATTAAAAACACAATTTCACAACCTAAAACTTCCACTTCACACTCGATTTACAGGAGTTAAAAAAAAGAAGAAAAAAAAACGGCAGCTCGGTCAATACCGTCTGAGGTGGAACATTCCAGGTAAAATTGGTCAACCTGCAAGCCTTTAGTGTGGCGGGCAACATTTGAGCACATATTAAGTCTGTCAGATCTGATAGCTGTGGGACCCCGTCAGCTCTTTTCCCATTGATATAAATCTTCACAATTACTGTGACATTTTGCTTGGCTAAATCAAGCGGCGGGTCTTTCAGGAATAGTGTTGTGTCAGCAGCAGAGTTGAGCATCCTGGGACCCTCATTCCCCCGATAGCATTCAGCGGTAGGCTGGGGCTTTGACACCCACTGAATAGAATAAACAGCAATTTAGCTTGGAGTGCATACCAGATACTCACAGATTAGAGCAGAGGTTGATGGGAGCAGCCTTAGCAAACCAGGAAGAATCACAAAATAAACATTTACTCTATCCTGTTCATGCTTCAGGCCTGATAGCTTTGATAGGAATTTTTCTCTTTTGTATTTGTCACTTTTGCAAACACAGATTGAGCACTGTGACCAACAGCGAGGCCCATTACAAACCCAACAGACCGAGTTGGATCCAGTGACTTTTGTTTATTTTATAGACCGTTTTCTATCAGACAATAGTCGTTCTGCTCAAAAATGACTTGTAGTATTCAGGCAGGCGCTGCCTCCACAAACTTGCAGAGTATATTTTCTTCTATTTTGCAGTGGCCATCTGGAAAAAAGCTGTTCCTTGTTTGGTGTTTTTTTTCTTCCTCAACTCGTAAGCCAGCCTCTAAAGCCTTGTCGAGCTTCTGTCACTCAGAGAGAAAGCTGTGGAGGAAACCCACACATTTCCCACGTGCTCATCCACATTCATTAACAGTCCCTTCCCACATGAAGGGAGACTGTCACAGCTAAAGAAAGAGAAAAAGCTGCAGGAAGAATATGTGTAAGAGAGATAGAAATACAGAAAAATAGAAAAATCTCTTGTTCTCTTTTTCTCTCCCTCTCACACACAGAGAGAAAAAGGTCCTCCGTGGATTGAATCCCACTTTCGAGCACAGAAACTGGGTCCATACAGGTCAAATGTGACACGCAATCCTGTGTGATCTGATTATCCGCCTCCTGCCTCGACGCAGCTACACCACCTCGGTCTTTCATTACGGGGGAAGGAGAGGTGGGACAGAACGGGCTCATCATGAAGAGGCAAGGCAGTCACAGATCCCGACTTGGTCGAGACGAAAGATCTGATAGCCTCCATCCGTCATCTTTCAGGATCCTCCTCATGCTTCAGTGGCGGCAGGAAGGAAGTACACCCCCGTACAGGAAGTTTACTCAGTGCTCTGTTTCCCAGGAGTCCAGTGGCTGTTCAACAGACTGTAGCGAAGGCCTGACACATCGTGTTGATATACTACTGCAACTTCCTAAGTGCAAAATACTCAGTGAGGCCCAGTAAAGTAACAACATTCACATGTGAAACTCAGATGCTGCTCTTACGCTGTTAATTGGCAAATTCCATCCATTTTTCCATCAAAATTAAAACACTTCATCAGGGTGGCGTCAGAGGTTTTTATGGTTACCTACCGACAGTGAACTGAATCGATTGACTTATAAATCACCATGGATACTAACTTTACAAAACCACATTCTCATCATCTTTTTGAAATACTTTTATTATCACATTTACTCCTGGTGGATAAAAACATTCACAAAGAGAAACAAATACAAAAGAAACAATATTACAAACAACTTTTCAGACATTTTTTTGCAAATGCATCTTAACCCATCAATCTTAAGCCATCAATCTTAAACCATCAATGGGCAAAATGCTTGAAATTCCATCTTTCAATACAATGCAGCCAATTCATTACTCTCTCAACCTCATTTTTCAACCTCATTTTTTAAGACACGATATACTCAGATCTCTTCCATCAAAGTCAATCTGTGGTTGATGTTTACAAATCCATCTTTTAATTAAATTCTCCACTTTTCTCAAAAATAACTCCTTTTCTCTGAGACCAAATACAAACCAGTGGTTCCAACTCCTCATTTAACCCTTTCCTATTTAAAAGATTCATAACGCCTCCCTCTTAAACTCCAATAGCTAATGTTTTGGCTACTTGGGGGCAGTGGTAAAGCTGTAAACACAACTATGGCATATTATCACCTTTTAAGCTGATGTGGAAAACCTGAATACCTGTTAGCTGAAAACTTGTTAGCTGAAAACAGCTGCCTGCTGCAGCTCACACGATGCCATCAGAGCGGTGAGACTGAAACAAAATCAGTAAAGCTGAAAGTCGCTTTGAAGCTCCCCTGAGCTCAGAGGAACTGCAAAGATGGATGATAATTCATAACTACGAGCGTCATGCGATCCATTGCTGATATAATAATATTGATTATCATATTCTTCTCTAAATCTCCCCCTCTCTTTGACAAAGATACCCTCTGGATTCCTACTTAAATAGACTGCACTTATATCATGCTTTTCAACCTTAACGGTTCCCAAAGCCCCTTACAGATTAGGTCTCATTCACCCGTTCACACACTGATGGCGACAGAGCTCGAACCCCCTACGCGCTCTACGCTTCTCTACCTCCCATGTGACAGTGCTAACCACTGCACCACCGTGCCGCTTCTTAAGAGAAGAGATGTGCGAGGTGTTTTAATTTTTTAGGACTTGAAGCTCACACTGGTCTGCACCTTGCTGTGAGTGCATTCTTATAGTTTAAATGAGCATTTTACACACATTTATTCATCAATAAATCCAGATGTTCACCTCCAAGATGCAAATGTAAATAAAATTAAATTTGAAAATGTGGTAATTTCGTATAATAATGCATAATCACTCAAAAATTGGTTCCTACTAAATGATGTTAAAGGAGAGGGCTAAAAAAGGAGTTTGAGAGATAACTATGGAGCATCTCTAAGGAGTTCCTTTGACATACTGAGGAACTAGATGAATAGGAATGTGGATTACTGTGCTGCAAATCTTCCCCAAGTTTATACATTCATTTCCCAAATCTCACCTTGAGAGTAAAGCTACTTGCTGGGGGATTTTCTCAATTTCTTGCTTGATGGGACAGGTGTATTTACTTACATAATTGTATTCCTCATCCAATTTATAATGCGATTAAATATTAATACAATTCTGAGTTTGAAGAGAGGCAGATCTGTGAAAAATATCTCGACAGCAATATTGTGAAATTGTTCTTCTTGCTTTGCAACTTTTTCAATCACCCATAAATGGAACAGAAGCAGTGAAAGAGAAAATATCCTTGCGTCTTAGGATGCATAGAAAACAGTATTTCAACAAATAAAGTGCTCTGAGAAGAAGATAAAAATAGGCACAGATATTTTTCACTGTGATCTTGACTCATCTTGGCTGAGCTTTGTTTAGTTAGTCGCAGGGCTCTCTGGGGGAACAATGAGTGGTGTAGTCAAAGTGGAACTCTCCTGAATGAGCTTTGAGCTTCAAGTCCCCAATATCCCAGCATGTGCGCCACAAAGTCAGACAATAGAGCCAAACGCAAGTCATAGCCAAATCGTAATTACCTCTGCACCCTGCAGAAGCAGACCAATTGACTCCTCTAGATGAATGACAACAGGTAAAGGGCAGTGATTAGCCGCAGGCCTCAGACGCTTTGTTTGGTGTAGAGGGAGAGGAAATTCTCTATATAGGGCAGAAGATATGCTTCACTTATTACGCTCTTATTATTCTGTGGACTTATTATGGGCACAATTCTGCTCGGTGCTGGAAACTTTGCTTGTCACGGTCGGCTGGTGGTGCACATACAGTCTTGTACATCCAGATATCAAATTGTTTTTGTGTTGTTTGTTACAGTTGTAGCATCATGACCATTTATCCAATGATTAATTGTTGATTGAGAATACCTATAATTGATACATTTTGAATTAGTTACCATAATATTTAATTTTCTCGGCCCATAGTCTGTCATTAGCGATTTAAGAAGTCATTCACAATTATTAAAGGGACATTCTATTTGTTTTTTTTATTCATAAAAGAGAAGATAAAGGACATTTTGTGTTCGCACAGTGACGTGATAAACAACCACTGGATGATGTTATTCTGCAGTCAGTCTGTGCTTCAGGTAAAAAGTCCAATATTAAAGGTAAAAGCTACAAATTCCTCTCACAGTCTATATTTCTTCCAAAAACTTCCATTTTTTACACATTAATTTAGTCAAACTGACCTTTCAAATGTGGAGCTGTGAAAACAAATACACTCATTCACTGCAGCGTGATGAACTGGTGAGAGACAGCAGCCTAATTACAAACACCTGGGTGATAAAAAATAGTCAAAAATGATTAAATAGTGCACAAACGATCTGCGCCCCATGTAATGAAATACTACCTAAACTCATTAAATTTGGGAATATTGATTATACTTTCATTAATAAATCAGTAGTTAATTGTTTGCCCCTGATGTGTTATTGGAAACAAAGGAGTAATCAATCTGAATAGTTATAAATTTGACCGAGTTCTGCTTTACAAGTTGAACCCTTTAAACTAAAACTTGTTTTCAAATTTCCATCCTTTCCCTGCTTAAAGCCGCGTGAGACCATTTTCTTGTCAGTCATCATATATTAATAAAATTAATTACTATCAATAGGGGTGTAATGATTCATTCGTTGCACAGATCCATTAATTATGAATTATGCTGATTCAACTGCATCCATCTGGTGAAATAAAGAAACAGAATGAATCCCTTCAGCAACAATCAATATGAAATTATTCAAACTGAACTATTCATGACTCTTTTTAAACGTTGTTGAATATTTCTATGAAATGCGGCACAGTAACAGTGTCATTGGGTCCATTTATAAGGATACATATGTGTAGTAGCATGTGGCAGTTTTGCTCTTTGACCAAACACTCTGACCCCCCATACAACCGGCATTGCACATACTTAAAGCATCTACAAATCATATTTTTACAGTGGATCAAATGACTGTGACCCAGTGCTTTAAATGCTCTTTTTACCCGTCTCACTGACATTTGGATGAGTAAGAATTTTCTAAAAAGAAATGAGCAGAAAACTTCTACTTGTTGGTTCAAAAGCAGAACCGCAGAGACTAGAGTTCGTGTTTGCTAACCTGTCCAAGCAAATTAAAGCACACGATACAGATCAGGGAGTGATTTTAGACTCTTTTATCGTGTTGCAAAAACATATTTTTTTCTTCTGAGGAAAATTAGACCATTTTTAAGTGAGAACAATGCTGAAATCCTGATCCATGCTTTTATTACAAGCCGCCTAGATTATTGCAGCTATCTTTTTACTGGTCTCCCTAAAAAGTCTTTTTTAGATTACAGTTAATTCAGAACGCTGCAGCCATTATCGCTTTACTGGCTACTTGTATCGCTTAGAATTGATTTTAAAGTCTACAAAGCCTTACATAATCTAGCACCTTCAGACATCAGTGACTGCGTTTCATTTTATGTCCCAACAAGAACTCTCACATCTTCCACTTTCTTTTTGAAGTTCCAAAAGTGTCCCTCAAGAAATCCGGTGAGCCTGCTTTCGGTTTTTAAGGCCCTAAACTGTGGAGCAGCTGTGGATTTTAGAACGTCAAACTCCATTTATTTAAAAAGAAATTAAAGACATGTCTTTTTAATTCGGCTTTTAATTTTGGTCAACTTTGACGGTATCATTGTTAATGTTTTATTGTATTGTGATCCAACTGTTTTTGTTTGTTTGTTGCTGTTACTTTTTTAAAAAACGTATTGTTATTATTTGTTTTCATCTGATCTCACCTTGTGACGCACATGTGAAAGGGGTCGCTCACATTGACACAGATAACTATAACCTCTCAACTTTACGGAGCTCTATAGCACCTCATTAATTTTGATTATCTGGGTTTTGTTTCAACCTCATTGCTCTCATTTGGTTGTTTTCAACATGAAAAAGAGCGATCTTTTTGAAGCATAAACTGGTGTGACACAGCTGGCACAATGTGTGAAAGTGTACTGACGTGAACGAGTATTAAATGATGTGTGAAAACATCTTCTGCCATGATATCACCATTACACCTGTTAGACTGTGACCACAGACATGCACGGCATCTCTCAAACTGTGATCTTACATCTAGTGTTCAGGCAATGCAGTAATACCTGGATAATGTGATCTGAGATCAAACATGATAATACAGACAATGTAGAGAATGTGAGAAATCTGTTATCATTTGTTTTGAACAAAAGGCTCTATCATGAGATAATACAGTCAGAGAGTGCCTGTATGATCCTACAATGTGCATTCATTGGATTTTAACATGCAGCTATCACTACCTGTAATCTGAATCCCCATACAGAGGACCCATCTGGATCTCCAGTGACGGAAGTAAACAACTGTTAGCTAAATGCTGCCGATAATCTCCTGGAAACAAAAGTTAAAATGGTACGAGGTGAACAGTACACAGAACATTAAACCCTCCAGGGTTTAGAAAAGCAGAATAAGCAGAGATTGTGCGGACAGCCTCCTGCCAAGGGGCTGCATGAGAAGAGGAAAACTGGTTCCCAAGCAACTGTTGCTGATTTGCTGTGAGGAACTACAGAGGTCCTATCGAAAACTGGACTATCATAAGAATTACCCCCCACCATCACCAAAAAAGCTTTGTGTCTTGAGCAGTAAGTACATATTAACAAGCATGTTGGCTGAACTACTCAACTGAAGCAGATAATGCAGAAAAACTACAGCTTTTAAAGCTGTAGGAAGAAACAAGACGGTTATTACTGTTGAAGGGACAAGCCGTCTAAATGGGTCTGTCTTTAACCAGTAAAGGTAATGCTGAATGTTGAATCAGGTCTCTTGAGGTAGACTGATGTCAGCGAGACAAGGCAGAACAGTAAACAACAGTGGCAGAGATGGATTAACAATGTTGGCTCATGTTGATGAAGCTGTGTCTTCTGTTACTGCAGATTTCAAGGGTAAACACATGAGAGGAACAAACAACTACACTTAGAGCACCTTATTTGACCTTTCATCTGATCCATACACTGCCTTAATTTTACACGATTATATATTAATTTTATGTATTCATTAATTATTATTTGTTGTGTTGGTCAAGGTGAAGTAGTTTAATCTATAACAATGCATCATATTTTATAAACTCATCATATGTTTTGTCCATTAAATCTTGAACATTGCCGTCAGATGCATGTAGTGGAGTAAAAATATTTCCCACTGAAATGTGGTGACTTATAAGGATCATGAAATGGAAATACTCAGTTAAAGTTTAAATACAACACATCTGTACTTTAATACATTTTGAGTAAATGGCCATTTCATGAAGTTGGAGCGAAAACCAAACTATCAAACTACAACGAAACAAACAAACAACTCAACACTAACTAACTACAAAACACTGTAAAATCTTGGGGTTGTTAACGTTACTTTAGTTTGGATTTTGTGCTGAATGACTGTGGCACCACTTTTGGCAGCAAACTCCGGTTTCCCTGTGACGGTTTATGGGAGCATCTGTTGAAAGACTCCCTGCAACTGTGATTGAAAGCATCTGCAGAAAACTCTGATTTGTCCAACAAAGCGCTTATACACCAAGCCGAGTTTCGCCGAGTAATGCTGTCAATATAGAGACATATTATAAATGCACATTCATAAACTGGTTATGTGAATTACTTTAATGTATGCCATGCTTCTGTTAAATCCTGAAATAAATTGGAGACAACACACAAGAAAAATAGACGACAAACCTTCATTATCTTTGTGGTCATAAGCAGTGGGACAAAATAGACCTATTCATCACATATTAATTATCGTGATATTCTTCAATGGACAAGGTATTTTGGTGGCCATGGACTATCCAAATGAACCCTAATTCAAAGAAGGGCTCTAAATTATTTTAATGCAGTCATTTCTCTCTTCCTTTCATCAGAAAAAAGCCAGGGACAGCACACAACTATATTTTAATTTGCGGGAGAGGGATAATTCACCTCATCACTTTAAATTTGTCACTTAAAATTAAATAATGGCCCTTCTTGTAGTTATGTTCAGCTACTACCCAAGGTTGTGGAGTGCACTTAAGGGCTACTCTAGTAAAAAGAATAAAAGAAACTAGCTATAGTTATCAATCCAGTTTTCTTTATTTGAACCTGTAGTATCCACCTAAATCTCTAACAAAAGCAGTCATAATCACGCAGTAGAAGTTTTGAGACACAGTGAGAGGTGAACTTAAGATAGTTACATAGTTCGTAATAGCTTTTAGTCACCTGATTGCTGAATATCAGTATCAGACTCTTCAAGTGTTACCTGAACTTTTAATGCACATTGGTTATAAATATTTGATCAAAATGACATTTGTAGAGCTATTAGAAAGTTCAGAAGTGTCTGTAATGGCTGCAGTGCAGTAATAGTGGACTTTAGTGACGAAAGAGCAAATTCAGTGTTTCTCCAATATCGTATCTGATGCAACACTCAGAGGAAAGCACAAGCTAGAAAAGGCAGCTCACACTGACATAAAACATAACATATCTTTGTCTGCTGTATGTCCACTAAAGACTAAAAGGCTGAGTATATTGATCTCATTGCATCAAATCTCTAGCATGAAATGATCACATTATACCTAGCATTCATGAGCAGTATATAAACACTTACTTAGTGCTTATCTGCAATAATATTTAATGGTATATGATTACACACATGAACAAATCATTACCGTGTGTTCAAAACATTTATTCAACTGTTTAAATCATTCACAGGCAGGTTCACAACTGTTTCTAAATGTGTTGAGAACTCATGACGACATGTCGAGCTTGAAGATTCACTCTTGAAATTCTTAACTCAAGGTCAACTTATTAGATTTTCTTCAAGAGCTTTCAGCCACATCTGGTGTCCATCGTTTGTTTGCTCAGTTTTTGGTCAGAATGAAGTGTTTATGAATAAATAAATACCAAATGTAGTAAATAAATATTATAAAGTAAATCATATTTACTTCCCTTATAAACATAATTTACATTGTTTATGTTTACAACTGTGTTTTTTTTTTATTGTCAAACATAAGTTATTGTATTCATTATTTGATCATCTGTTTATGTACCAGTTATGGATGTTTCACAGGAAGACTTATTGTTAATTAAACACTTGACAAATGTCATTATGTATAGTGATAATTATGTAATTGAGTTGTAAACAATTTTAGCGCTGAAACTGTTAGTTTCGGTTAGTCCATTAGTTGATTGACAGAAAATTAATCTGCAACTATTTTGATTATTTCTTAATAGTTTAGTAGTTTTTCAAGCAAAAATGCCAAATGCTCTCTGGTTCCATCTTCTTTCATTTGTGAATATTTGCTGCTTTTCTCAGCTTCAGATGATAGTAACCTGAATATCTTTGGGTTTTTGACTGTTGGCTGGACAAAACAAGCTATTTAAAGACGTCACCTTGATCTCTGGGTGAAATCTAGGCAATTTCTATTATTTTAATGGACATTTACAAAATGAATGATCAGGACAAAAATCTACACATGTATCTAAAGTGAAAATAATCATTTGTCGCAACCCTAAACCATTTAATATTTTCATACATATAAATGTGAAATAATTGGGGTTAAAATAACACGTTTTTACACAGAAGGTTCCGGTTATACGGAAATCATGTTGTAAAAGCTTGTCAAATGTCTCAAAGCTATAATGGCAGAGTTTTGCCTTGAGGCAGGAAGTGCATTGTTAGTCTTGCCGTGCTTCTCCTCTGTTGGAAAAGTTCCCAACTAACACACAAGGCTCTGGCCAGAGGCTGCGGCACTGGGCGTCCATAAAGCACACTCGGAAATAAAGAAAACGCTAATGCTGGTGTTAAGTATGTTTTTGAACAAGGTCACTTTATGCTGTACTTGGAGCTCTGACATTAATTTGTTTCTTCCTGCTCTCCCTCTTTGTAGTTGTTGCTATGACTTCCCAGCTGACTGCATGCCATGCCTACAGCAGATTGTATAGACCATCACAGAAATCACTGAAAACACAATTTCAGGCCAAGGCTTTTATGCTTATATGCACAGAATGATAATGTATAGTAAATAGGCATCTGAAAAACCTTGAGGGGCTGTGCTCGTGCTGCAGTAGCAGGTAGTCCATTGCTGCTGAAGCAGTTAATTTCCTACAGCTGTGCAGCAATGGCACAAAGACAGAGTGGGAACATGGGAGAAGTAACATGTTACCAATTTATCAGTGAATTTAATCAAATGGAACTAAACTGATTAAACTATATTTCATGCAAAGGGACAAAGTGATTCACTTTATAACATTTCCTCACTGAATCACCTAATGTATAATTTTAATCAACTCATATGTATTCTCTCTTTTAAATGTGCTCATTCAGAAATAATAGGAGCTATAATTGCTGTGTAATTACTTTGTGATATAATTAGACCATGATTAGCACGACACTGGCAACATTTATTGGAGCTTTTTTTTTTTCTTTTACCATATTCTCAGATATTTTTCCACAACAAACGTAGTGGTATGTCCAAAGACTCTAAACATCACAGCTGAAGCCAATTAAAGCTCAACCTGTTTTCTGTTTTCTTACTCTTAATCTCGTCAATACTCGGCAGCTGTTAGTTGGATTATTTGTTTGCCTATAAGTCTATAAAAAGGAACAAACTCTTTAATCAGAATTATTAAAGTGAAGGTGAAACACACGTAAGATCTCCTGAACAGAAAGCTTTAACTGAGGTTTCTTTAAAGGACAGCATGTTAATGAAGCTGTTCTCCCTTTTAAGTGGCTGGCAATGTCTTATGAGGTTTATAACCAACTGCCTGCAACTTCACTCCCATCCATTACCTTGTCAGAAACTTTGGATTGAGATTAACTTATCTAGTGACTCCCAATTCTTCCACAATACATCTAAAATACTCTCCTGAGACCCAATTTCCTACCTGTATCCCTACACTTCCTCGTTTGAGTTATTTCCTCTGTGAGCACAAGTAAGCCATCATGCTGGACAATACTGAAGACAAAAGTTCTTACAATGATGAAACACCCACACAGACACAAACCAAAAGAGTCTTGAGGGTGTTTTTGATACAGTTTTTAAAAAAAAATGTATTGGCATTTGTGAGCCAAGAGACATGAACAACGTTACCATTTAATGATATGTTGGTTGGCTGACATTTTGCAGAAAACCTGAGCTAGTTTAAGGAAAATTGAAATACATGGTAAGTGAGGAAAATGATATACAGTGCATGCAGATAAGCTTCATTAGGCATTTGACATTTCACCAGGCTGGAGATTTACTTTGCAAAATTGAATTGAAGGAATTCACTTTGCACAAGCCTACGTGTTTTTCCTCTCAAGCAACGTATCATTTTGGCTCGGGTCATGTGTTAATACTCAGGCCAACAAAATAATGATGAAAATTTAGACAAGTATTGCACAGTGGAAAAATACTCATATTCCTAGAGCTACTATAATTAGCTACTATACTCCTTGCTCGATGTTTACTCTCTGGGGCACGACTGGAATGAATTACAGTAATTGATTAGATGCACAGAGGAGGATCGAGCACGGAGCTGTCCACATTTCTGAATGATCTCCTTGTTACAGTACTTCTCCCTCCTCCCTCTTCCTCTCCGCATTCCTGTCTCTCAGCTTCACAGAGGCCGTCCTAATGTATGACCATTGTCTAGAGGTCACTGTGGATGTCCGAGTCATGTGGAGGTAGCTCGTCATGCAGAGCGCTGCATGCTTCAGGGAGTAATCACAAGCCTCCAGCTTCCCCCATCAACATTCTTTGCTGCCCTTAGGCCAACAAACCAGATTTTTCATGTCAGCTGGCATGCACCTTCAACTCATAAGTAGCTGTTTGACTTTCACAAGTCTCGCATCATCCAAGCATACACACTCCCAGGCAAGGTTGCAATATCCTTGGTCCATAATTATATGCCAGTTATAAGTGTCCACTTGCGCATGCAGATGGGCTGGGCTCCTTAAAAATCCAGGTAGTAGGTCGAACCTATCTACACAGGCTATTTATCATTCCCTAAGGGGGGAGCCCTCACATCGTAATAACAATTTCAAATATTTCTAATTACTTTTGTTCTCAGCTCCACACACACGAGCCCCACCAACCACACCACAGAGCGGAAAACTGTGAATAATGACAACTTTTTGATTTATTTTCCATGACTTCCTGCGTTGTTGAGTCTGTATTAAATAATCCTATTATTTGTTTTCAAGGGATTTGTTTTATGTTGACAACCCAACATAAAAAGATTAAGTCAAACTGTAACAAGAAGGACAGAGAAGCACATTTCACTGGTTGGCATTAAGTTCATAAAATGCCACAAACAGGCAGCCTTGCCACTTGACTTACCTTTTCTACAAAGTTATTTTAGATTTGCTTTGATGGACAAACACATAACACACATTACATAACGAGTAATGCTGTTCAACAATGTTACATTTTATGCAAAAGGCTAACTGATTGCATCAAACTCTGATTGTTATCTCTGATTACTGCCCACTTCATCTGACGTGACAATGAAGTAAAAAAGAAAGAAGAAATATATAAACTGGAGGATCGTATATATATATTTTTTTTTATATATATATTTTTTTTAATGGTCTATACTGATAAAGAAGGTCAGTACTTCTTGTACTGTACATGCACTGTGAGTGTGGTCTGTCTGTCACACCTCTGCACAAGCTGCAAATTGCAGAGGCTTAGAGGGCATCTGTGAGGGTCAGCCTTGAATGCTGACAGAGGAGCAAGAAAACACATCCAGCCACCAGTTATTTCTTACTTTCCTGAAACAGCACATACTTTGAATGCCCGTGCTTTGCTTGCAGCCATACATTCAGGCCTCCCTCTTTATTGCGTGTCGGGTAGGCGTTCCA
Source organism: Enoplosus armatus (assembly GCF_043641665.1). Taxonomy (NCBI): domain Eukaryota; kingdom Metazoa; phylum Chordata; class Actinopteri; order Centrarchiformes; family Enoplosidae; genus Enoplosus; species Enoplosus armatus. Next base: position 16,171,344 of record NC_092189.1, read on the forward strand.
CATGCTGTTAATGTATTCAGCAAGTTTAAGTAGCTATGATGGTTTGTGATAGACTTTCTGTGTGATATGAACATTGGAGGACGCAGAGAGAGTGTTGTCTGCGCTCATTACAACCACCAAGGCCCAGCTGCAGAGACAGCTGCGGCACACGTCAACACCTGCCAGTGGAGGAGCAGGATATATCACTCCATCGTCAGGCTCGATCTCAGCTTGATCTCAGCGCCGAACCAAACTTTATGTTGATAACTTATGAGTGTCACAGCAAATAAACATGTAAACACCTGCAAATGTCAACAGTTCAGACCAATTTGGAGTCTGTTAATTAAAAGATGCTGATTGTTGATTTTCTCACATTCTGGAGGAATTGCCGACTTAATGAACGCATGGTTTAACACGATGAGGAACAACTGCTACACCATCGTGAAAAATCTTAATTGAAAATGTGCTCTGATGGTGAGATTGGCAGCTCTGTGTATGTGTCCTGACACCGGTGTTACTGCAGAGCAGACTGTGGGTCCATGAGGTAATTTCCGTGCACAGTTGAGATCCAGTCAGAGACTTCTTCCAATGGGACAGGTCGGCATACAACCCTCGCACTCGGAAGCCCTACAAAATAGTCATTACAGAGTTCAGCACTGTCAGCAGATTTCAGCAGAACTTTGTAGCGCGGTCTTGGCAGCCAACTTGATACTCATACTCAGAGGAGGTTAACCATTGGTTTCCCTTGATAAACTACAAGCAATACAGTTTGGCCCTGCCACAGCTGGAAGTTGAAGTTGGTTAACTTTGATCCATTTAGTCCTGTAGGTCCTGGAAACACTTCACAAGCTCTTGTTGTCTGATTTTAGGTTGGGTTTTTATGAAATGTTTCTACCATTTTTGCCTTTATTAGATAGTGGCAGTAGATATACAGACAGGCATTATGTAGAAGAAAGAAAAAAAGGTAAGACATGCAACAAGAGTCCCCAGCCAGAGTCCAACAAATAAAATCAAACATTGAGGTTATACGCAGTGGTGGAAGAAGATTTAAGATCTTTTACTTAAGTAAAAGTATGTATTGTCAAGAAAATGTACTTAAAGTTGTACTGTAATGTACTTTAAGTAGCATGAAATTAAAACACTCAAGTAACAAGGATTGTACTAGAGTTCATGTACTTAGCTACTTTCCACCACTGGTTATATAGTATGCATCTTTAACAATAAGGCTGGCAATATTCTATATTTTTATTACTGTCTGCAAATCCCAGCAAATGTCATCCTTACTGAAGATCTAATGCTTCAAAAACAGGTTACAAATAAATATAATATATATCTTTATAAAATGCAAAATCATTTTCAGAAGCAGCTTGACACTTTAGTTACAGCTCGCAGTTTATAGCTATTGTTGTTTGTGTGCGATTGACTTAAAATAAAAATACTGTGGCACAGAAGAAACAGCTATATCTGGCTTCACAAGCAATACTCATTAGCAGGGTCAATGTGTTGTGTATTCATTGTTATTGTATTGTTTTGTCTTTTGATGGGATTTGTTGACAATAAGAAAAATATGTAGCAGAAGATCAACAGACCACCAGGACTCTTAAATAAGTTCTTAATGAATAATGGTGTGAATGTGATTATTACTAAATAAACCATAAATGCAACATCCCAATTATCGGTTCAGGTGTCAAAATAATGTAGTTTGTATGTAGGCAATAATGTTTGACTATGGACCAGGTGCAGGTGGAATCAATCATGTCCGTCCATTTGGTTTTCTGGGTCATGCTGGGTGTGACTAGGATGAGGAAATATCTTCCCCTGAGTGCAGCTGAGTTTTATAGGAAGCAGAAGCTGTATAAACTGAACTGGAGCAGACTTTGGCCTCCCCCTCATGAGGTTGTCACACAGGACAAACATCATCTCTGCTGCATCACTGCTATGATCCTTCATGTAATAATGACTATCTGAAGGGTAGTTTAAAGCTCAACACTCGTTATCTGGAGAAGTTTCGTTCTAGTTGCATCACTCCTGATCTCACTTTGGAGCAGAACCACGCGGCGTAGTGTGTTTTGTGATACTTACAGCCCACCTTTGACAGTTGGCACCTTTTTCATCCCCTATAATGAATGGAAATAAAGCTGGATATATTTGAAATGAGGATTTGTTCCCTGAAAGTAATTAGGAGGTGATGTCCACAGAACTCATAAAAGGTATTGGTACAATGGTGGTAACCATAGAAACCTGTGGCTGGAGTGGTCTTCTGGGAGACGTGCTTTAATAATATACTGGCCAAGCAGAGAAGGCAAATATAATATCACTCTATAGAAATGCCAGTCAATGATTAGATATGACTGCGTTCCTTTTGAGGCACTAGATGTATAAGGGCACATGGCTGGTAAAAATGAATTGACCACTGGTTTTTTGGAGGAAAATACCCACAGGTGAAAGGCAAAATCATATTACCTGTAGTACATTAACTTTAAAGCAACATTATGCAAGTGCAATTCACCCTCATGGACAGCTGCACATGTGCATTTGTTGACAAGCTCAAGGATTTGGTCGACAACTTTGCTAACACAGCCAAACATTAAGCAAGTGAAACAACAGAAGACAGAGCCAGCCAGCTAACATTACTTACTAGTCCAACAGCAAGAAGGCAGGCTCGACGTCTGTCTCGTCTAGCCTTTTATTTCACCAAGCTCTCGCCAACGACTAAAAGCCAGAGATTTACTCTTGTCCGAACCTTTGTGTGGACACTCTCTCTTTTTCTCTTCTTAGTTTCCTCCGTCAAGGTCCTCTCTGGTCTCTTCGCATCTGCCATGATGTCCATACTGAGAATACTGAGCTAGACCCAAGTTACATAGTGCAAAAACAGGCGTTTTGGGGGCGCGGAGTGGCAACGAAAGAAGCGCCTTTCTCTTTACTACAAGTCGGTGTACCATCAGAATTATTTTGAAGCTGTCATTTTAAGGTAAAACAGTTGCATAATGTTGCTTTAAGGTGATGCAAATATGTTGTAAAACCAATCTGTTCCAGAAATTAGAACTGAAATGAGAAATTAGAATTGTGAAAATGGCATGAAAGTCCTATTTTCACAATTGTGGCTAGAAACACAACACTATTTCTGTGTGTGCAGTGATAGCTGCAGGACATGAAATTGGTATTACAACCAGCAGAATATGTTGTGTATTTTGTATTTGGCATGCATACCTAACCATGTACAAACTCCTCCTTAAAATCTGCATTATTTATCAAACACATATTTAACCCTTGACACATAAATGTCATTTTATTAGTGAACCATATCTACACTACATGCCTTTATATTAATATTTCAAATAATCGCAAAGTAATTGTGCACCTTTTTAACCAGCCGCCATTATTGTTGTCAGCTGGATTTGAAGCTCTCTTTAAATGTGCAGATTTTCTGCCCGACATATATAAATGATTTGTGTCAGCACATGACAGCACAAGAGAACAAGAACAGTGGCAACGCAGTGTTTCCACACACTGCTTTGTTCAACAGTTTTACTGCAAACAAGGTATACCTGAGAAATATGGATAGAAGGAAAAACTCCACGAAAGGCAATAATGCCGAAGTCTTGTTATATTGTCTGTCGTAATTTGATAAGATACCTGATTCTAAGCATATGACTTTGTAAAGATTGTAGTATGCTGTAGTTTGACCTTCAAAATTAGACACGCACAACACTTAAAGATGTGCTCAAAGATCTTGTACAGCTTCCAGTCACTTATTATTCAAATCACTTGTATGGCTGATATTGCCCTTATGCAGTACATTGCCACTTCTTGTTTTATCCTACTGTATTTCTCACTTCATTAAAGTGGAATCTGTCAAAGAATTGGCAATGATACACCTCTAAAGTTATATATTTTTCCACTTGTATTCTCTTTGCCAGTTACCTTTGTGCACTCACAGTGCTTGTCTTTGCTTTCTTTTCCTTACTTTTTAACTTTTGACACCTGAGAGTTTTCTGAAATGTGTATCGTATTAAAAGCTGTGCCTTTCTCCCTCTGTTCCTGAGGATTAAAGTGACAATGTGGAATTAATTTGAAAATGTAACGTCATATTTTGCAAACAATAGATCTTGATGAAGGATTTTTTCATTTGCTAATGCAATATTATAATAGAACACATTTTAAAGGGCTCATATGGGTTTCTTCAGACTTGGCTTTCTCAAGAGTTCAATTTGATTTGAATTTGAAATCCATGTTACTTTTTTACTGTGGAATTGATTGTCATTATGTGTCTTTGTCCATAGTAACATTGAATTCTCAGCATAACTCTTGGGTACAGACACTCTAAGTTGTTACACAATTAGCCTTGGAGTAGTTCAATTTTAGCCTGACACTATAAGAAGCACTGAGCCGAGTGAAAAGACACTCCAATTTGTCCAATTCCACACTTCTGTGGATTTGAGTAATCATCCAGCTATACTTGCTGATTGGCTCTGAACAGCGGCTGGTATTGAACAGACACGCTTTGCAGAAAATATGCTATTTCTTCTCATGTCTTTTTGTCCTTACTTAAGTCAGACCTGGACATTATATTATAAGCCAAATGTCTTTAAGAACAAAGACCTGTATGTACAGAAAAGGAATCCAGAGGAATACAAGAGGAGTACATCATTAGCGTCACCGCCTCTTTAAACAGTTCTGAACTGACCATCATGAGTTAGCGTTAGCGTCTATGAGATCCCAGTGGATCTCAACCACTGACAAGTAAACTGTCATACACTCAGATTTGGATTTTATCATTATTTCGCCTGTAGAAAAATGACCATTGAGAGAAATTTGCATATGAATCTATAAATGCTCCTCTATTAGCTACACTAGAGAGATAGTCTTCATGCACCACTGACAACTACATTTAAGGGATTCACTTTAAGGGGTACAAAGGAACTCCCTTGATAGTCAGACATCATTTGACTATCCCTTCACCCCTCAATTAAATATTAGTGGAAATAAAAGCTGTCTGTTTAAATAAAACACGGCAAAGGTCCTTGTTTATCTATTGTAACCCCTAACTGGTGAGCATTACAGCTACAGAAAGAGCTAAAAATATTTTGCTGGCCATCTCCACCAGCAGTCTTGCTGTAATCACTCCCCATGTTCATACTGGCCGTTTAAAGATCCCCTCCTCGAGCACTTTCAATTTAAGAGATGGGGGACAAAATCAACAGTCCCTCTTCCCTGCAAAAATATATTCCAAAATGTATTTAAAGTTAACATGAGGTTTCCTGCAGTCTGTGTTTGTCAAATCAAGCCAGTATCTTCCAAAGTTACAGCCTTGTTAGTATAAAATGTCCTCTTAATGTTTCCCCGGACAGCGTTTCCCTGTTGAGCTGCAGTGGAAGGACAGAAACAAAAAGAGGGAATTTTGTATTCAAATGATGTTGGAAGATATCCGCTTGATTTAGACTTCTGTAGCCTCATGTTAACTTCAGATAAACTTCAGAATACATTTGTTCACAGAACGAGGACTGTGGATTTTGTCCCCCGTCACTTACGTTGGAATCACATTAAGAAGGGATTACAGCAAGGAAAGTCTGACTGTTGTTATAAGACAGACAGAAAAAGTGTAACCTATCCTTTATATGTACTTAACACATCTTTTCACAAGTGTAATCTAAGCTGAGTTTCAGTCTGTATTACTGATGTGCATAAATGTAGCTGTAATGCTCTGCTCTTCAGTCATTTGTCACTCTATACAGATTTTACTTTGCAAGACATGACAATACACTGTAAGACGTAATACCAATATACATGAATATAGAGTATACTGCATAGGTATATCTGTGTTGCAGGGGGGTGCATACAGTCATCTATATTCAAAGTTGATAGTAAAAATAGTTTTGGTTGTCGTTTTTACGCTCTTCAACTGGCTGCCGAAGTTTCTATTAAAGTTTTTAAGAAGGCCAACTGCTCTCAAATTGAGGTAGCCTTTCAACCATCAATTCATTGCAAACCAAGATGGTTCTGAACTATTTCCAGTTCATCAGTATCACTCTTTTGGCTGAGAGGCAGCCCAAGGTAAGAGACACTTAACAGTCAATGAACACATTACTTCAGGTTTGTGACCTAGCGATCACACAACAGTGTAAACAGGAAAATTGACATGATGAATTTCACCCTTGAAATGATCTCAGACCAAAAGGCTCCCACCTTTGGGCACTCCCATAATGAATTTAATAAGGAGTTACTGCTGCCACAAAATGATTGTCAGCCATTTTAGAGAGTTTGACAGCAGTAATGTCTGCGCTACACAAAATTTTGTATCACTCTATATCCAGCCCATGTAGAGGACATTATTGCTGAATTCTGATTTCTCTACTCAGTGCTGGTGAGAGGAATATTTAAATCTTGTTTCCATGCAAACAAGGTGGTGTAGGTTATTATGCCACACAAGTAAGTAGCCTATATATAAAGGACTGTGCCTCTACAAGCAGAATCTATTAAAGGCCCCCTCCACTCAAAAACATGTTTTTCTTCTTGTTCCTACAGTTGAATGTTTGAGCTTCACTGTACAGAATGATTTATGTGCAGAGTTTGACACTAGAAAGATGTTTTCACTTTCATCTGCCGAAAGTGGAAAGTTTCTATGTGCTCACTGAAAATCTCATTTTCTCGGGGGCGGGCCTACAAGCAGGATTTGTGATGTCACAACAAGTTTGGAAGCCAATCCTGGTCCAACATACAACTTATACAAATAAATATGAGGCTCAGCGTAAGTTCAATCAGGAAGTCCACTCCTCATCTCATCCAGATATTCAACCTCATTTCACCACCACCACCAGTGTCTAGACTCCATCGGGGGGTGTCCTATACCACTCAAGGCTTCACTACCCCCTTAAAATATGACGTCACGATGGGGTCTAATCACCAAACACACATTCACATTTCATGTTTCATAACTTTATTGTGCACGTGCCAATAAGATATTTGTTCACTCATTTAAGTCTCTCCTGATTGAAATATATACAATGCACATACACTAAGTATGGACAGTGAAGCAGGGCACACCTCTAGTCCAGCAGTGCAACATATATTTATAGATTCAGGATTTTTAATGAAGGAGGAGTAGATGCCATTTCAAAGATCAAGAACATATCAGATACAGATTATTATTCAAAGTAGAGCAATTTATATACGTGTTAAAACAAAGACGCAGGAGATGCATCATCAGTTATATCAAATTCTTCCATGACTTGATACCCTTGCCAATAATTATAATATATTTGCAAGATTAAATGGGTTGGCTAAATTAATAACCATAAACATTCACAAATGTTATATCTTGCTTAGCACACATTGCACAGGATAAAAGTTCAAGAGCTAGAATAAAAAGTAGATCTAAGGAGTATAGGTACATATACCAAGACATTTGTTTTGACTGATGAGAGGGGGATGCTGTATAGAGCTGTTACTCTGTGCCTGAGTATAAAATCAAAGCCAAATTTGCTTCGTGTATGAAAGAGACAGATGCTGTCAAATGCTTTATTTTTTCTGCTTTTTTATGATAGTGACAGCCAGAGAGAGGGGGGGGACGACATGCAGCAATGGGCCCAGACAGGAATCGAACCCGGGCTGCTGCAGTAAGGACTCAGCCATAATGGTACGTGTTGTACCAGGTGAGCCACCGGGGCCCCTGCTTTCTTGGCATTTGAGAAATGAATGAGTGAGCCAGCTCCTAACTTGACTTTGAGCTTTCAGTGGTCTATGAGCCCACGCAGAAATATGTAAATGAATAGTTTATGTTGGCTTCGTTCCAATTGTAAAGTAGTTCAAATGAGCCTCACCTTTACCAGCTGCAACATTAAAGTGATTCTTATACATCACCATGTCAATAATTAACATCCAATAACAAAATATATTAGATCTGAAATATATTTTGATGATTGTATTTTTACTTAAGTTAAATTTTGTATGCATGACTTTGATTTGTAACTGAGTATTTCTATGCAGTTTTTAGTACTTTTGCCATCTGTGTGTATGTTTTCTTTTAAACACAAGACTGAGCACCTTCTGTCAGGAGACGGGTTGCTAATTAGTGAAGTCAGGTGGGGGTTGCAAGTAGTTGTAATGACAACCTGCAGCCCTGTGGGCCTCAATGTCACACGGACAGAATCCACAGAGCGGTAGTGTTAAGAAATAATTACATTGTGTGTGAGAACCTGACAGAAACATACACTTTGGTGAAAGACAGATCGAAACAGGAAAAACTGCAAGATCAAGCTCTGCGATAACACCATCAAGAAGACAGGTAACTGAAAGATATCCACCGTGCTTTATGTTGGAGTAGTGCTCTGATGTTGTCAACTCTATTGGACAAAGGATCTCTTACACAATCGTGCTGCTGCCGTTATTGAGTTTTTTAATCTTCTCAGTGTCTACAGGGATCATTTTACATTGGCCCTGACAACTTAAGTTCCTTCCACTTCCTTCTCAGAATCCATGAATTGAAATTGACCTGACTCATCATCTCCCAATGGGCACCTGAATCACTCTCAAAAGATTTTTTTCTGTCTATATTATTTATCAGTCATCTGTCAATTTTTTGACATACTTGGATATTGTTTTTTGAATTAAGATTCAGACATAGAAAAATGTCCCAAAATGGTATCAGGGGTCAACGTTTTTATTTCTGTTTCACGAGTCTGAACAGAAGCTGAATTCAAATTAAATCCCATGAAAACACCAAAACCATTGCATTAGTCCATCTGTTAATACGTTCTAACTTGCAACCTCTCAGCCCATTGGTTCCTACTGACGTAGATCTTTAACAACAGCCCACAAATACAAAATTTCATTTTTTCATTGACTAAAACATTTGTGTACTGTAATGTTTTGGCATAAGTAGCTCAAATATGTCTAAATACTGCATTTTTTTGGAAACTATTTTCAGTGGCAGATACACATTTGGTGCACATTTCACCAAGTGTAACAGTGTGGCTCACTGATGTGTTTTTATAGGTTTATAAACAACATTGGAGCTCTATGGCACAGAGGAATAAGATGTATCAAGCTACACAGACACGACTTGTAAGTATCATGATGGCTACTCTTTAACTTCTCCTGACACTGTATTTATAGAGGAACATTTGTACAAGAGCCTTGTTGTAAACAAAAACAGTACGTATTTTGCTACCTTGAATTTGTGCATGCTGTATGTTACTTTAATTTAAGCCTAACGACTACTATTGGTTTGTTGACTTAGACTCAGTACATTGAGTACCTCAGTGGGCGTGTCACTGTCACATACACGACAGGTAAAGAAAAAGACCACCATGATGCCAAATGGAGCTGGAAGACACTTGTGTCAGGAAGCAAGTTAGTTTCCAAGTGGCACGAGATGTGCTCATCAGGAGACAATTTCAGCTCAGTTCGTCTCTCAGTCTGTCTTTCAGTGCTCTTACCTTACAATGAAGGAGTCTCTACAGTCATAGTAAGCTTTGCCGCTGCAGAGGCTATGTTATTAATACCATTTATTAAAGCAGTGTGCTTTAAATGGCCACAATGTACGTATGTGCATTCATATTTATTCATGCTGTAGTTCCTGTATTTATGTAAAGTGGAATACTAATGAAGCGGTTACGTCAGAGCCATGCAGCGAACTGAACTGGTCTGAACTTATTATGAGAGCTATGGAATGAAAGCGTATGAAATAATGGAGTATAATCTAAAGCAAGAACACAATAGCAACATGTACAAGAGCTGCGCCAGTAGAACGCAAACGTCAAAGGTGAAAAGTATGCCGATAAATTGCTCTAATATATTGCTTTGAGTGGATGTTGCTGCGGCTTGATGTTAGCCCAATTTGCTTAAACTCACACTGTTAGTGAAGTCAATGAATCTGATGCCACTGGAGAGATAAAACTCTTTTTCTACTCTTGTAGAAAATGCCTGTGTTAAAAGCAGACAGAGAGGAGAACATTTATATGAAAAATCCGTTTATTTTCCTGATAGAAACAACTCATTAGAGCCATTACACCCCACTTGTATGTATTTTCAGGAGTTTTGGCCTATATCCACTGTCATGCATGATTTTTGATGCTTTGAAGCCAGATTTTGCTCGTAGATGCTTCCACTGCTAAGACGCTGACCTCTGACTCATACAGTATATCTGGTGATGACAGGCCATCACTTCTATATCTGGTTAAAACATTGTGGAGACAGGTCTGATTAGCTTGGAGCTATAGAGTAATAGCATGGTTCTGAAGAGCCAGACCATTTATCTGAAGGATTGTTAAAGGTTCCCCTTAACATTTAGCTTTTCCATGTGGAAGCAGCATGTCTGTGCTTTATAAAAGGGTCTATTTGTGGAATCACAAATGGGTTTTCAAGGAACAGACATGATGGCTTTTTTTTTAATGAGACTGAGGTGGCTCTTGTGGAGTAAAAAGTGAAACATCATTTTAGCAATCTCCAAAATGCAGCAGGCTGTATGTATGAGGCTAACGATTTTTCCACATTCTTGAATCATGCTTAATTAGCTTGAAATCAACAGTATGAACCAGGATTGTTTCTTAAAATACAGAGATCCGTGTTGATGAAACATGACAAGGTGATGGGACAGTTGTTGGAGAGGCCTGTGCAACTGACATATTCAGCTTAACTGCTTAGGGGCAGTAAATATGGAGCCTGTTCCAAAACTGATAAACTCTGTCCACTGGTAGTGTTTACACCAGGCTTAAGCCTTGACATATGTTTTGGAAATGAACATCTGCTGAGGCTAGCGATAATCCTATAGGCAGCCCATTAAACACCCGAGGTTCACAGATAAGATATACAGTATCCCTATATTCCCTCTCAGCCACTATCATCTTGAAACTGATTTCCAATAACAGGCATGGGTCTGAACCCTTAAGCTGTCTCAGGCTAATGCTACTTATCTGGTCTAAAATATTAAGCAAGGTCTTTTCAGAGGTTTTAATTCACACCGACCACCCCAATGAAAGCGTTAATCATTTCACTTAGTGTCAGAGGCGGTTTCCCCATTTATCTGCAAAATCCAGTCGATGGATTTGGGATGGGGGGGGTACAAGCATACTTTGCGGGAACAGTAGAGTATACATCACTTATCTCATCTCTGGATTTCACAGAATGATAATACCAGCCAATGTTTTTCATTCTGTCATCTTTTATGCGCTCTTATACAGTAAAGCTGCCACTAACTCAATGATTATCATTTACTGTGAATATCATCGCACTAAATCGTTCTTGCGACTGACCTCACATCATTTATATGTTGACATAAAAAATACCAGCTGCTGGGAAATGTGGGTATGATTTACATTTTTTTATCATTTCAAATGAAGTACCTGAAATGCCTTTCAATATGAAACACCTATGAGGCCACTATATACAGTATGCTACTGACATTTTCTTTTTTTTTATTAAAGTTTGAGCATAAAATCACAATCACAAGCATTAAATAGTCTCAGGCGACTAGGTCATTAAGAGATAACCAATCCAAGCTAATGTTTTGAAACCTTTTGATGTCTCTCCAGGCACTAGGAGAGTCTTATAACACACACAACTATTTTAAGGTTTAATACACACATCTGTGAGTGATGTATTGAGTAATAATATTGTGTCTGCAGTACTGTTCTCCAGCGACAAGTGTACTTTAGACGTGCTTCATGACTCTGACATTTCCATGTGGACTTTAGAAATGTTAAAACATGAAAGCACACATGAACAAGATTATTAACTGTGGGTGGTAAAAAAAGAATGATGACAGGAGAGAGGTCCCACTTGGTGACAAGAAGGCTCTTTATTTACAGAAGAAAATGTCGTTGGCTGTCCAGCATCCATCAGTGTCATAACTATGCCATGCTGATGCCACTAACACAGAAACATGAGTGCATCCATTTAAAATAATGGGTATTGCACCTTGCAAATAAGAATACATTTGCATATAGCAACCAATCATTATCTAGCACTCAAAACAAGGAAAAATATGAGTGTGGGTTATAATAAATCTCAGACAAACACATAAAACCCTGTAGTGGTTCTGGAGGGTGTGGATCCAGGGTATCCAGTGGTGGAAAGTAACTAAGTGCATTTACTCAAGTACTGTACTATTTTGAGGTATTTAAGTGTTTCCATTCTATGTTCCTGTATACTTCTACTCCATTACATTTTTCTGACAGCTGGAGTTGCTTTACAGATTAAGATTTCACAAACAAAACATGTAATCAATGTATATAATATGATAGTTATAGATTAAAAAATGAATAGTAAGTAAGTAAGTAGTTCCACCTCCACTAGCTGTAACATTAAAATGCTGCTGTGTAAGTGCTTCAGTAATAATATGCAAATAATATTATATATATGATATTATAACACTCTGAAAGTAGAATACTTTTACTTTTGATACTACCTATATTTTACTGATAATAGCTTTGTACTTTTACTTAAGTAAAGTATTTTTACATAGTGGTACTGCTACTTTTAGTAACCTTTAGTTAGTATTTCAGTAAGTAAAATATATAGTACTATATATAGTATTTCAGGATTCACTCACTATTCTAAATAGCTATTGCTGTCATTTTAATAAAAAGATGTAATAATTTTCTTTGTCACATTATGGACAATTATTATTTCTTTGTTGTGGCCATCTCTTCCTCAGTTCTCTCAAATGAGTGAAACAGCGCCGCCTGTGGGTTGTGGTCAAACATGTCATTGCAATCACGTCGAGTCCACCAAACGGAAGCCAGGTGAAGTTGATTAAGATAGAAGAAATAGAAGCAAAATATCAAACAAATTGAATCGTGAAGCTAGAAGTTATTCTCTGGACTCTCAACAAACAGTAAGAACGTTAACAACATCATTTAAATGAAACAACCTGTGAGAGTTAGTTTGTTTTTCCAGAGTTGCTAATAATATAAGCCACTGTGTTGGAGGAGTAGCTAGCTAGCTAAGGTGGAGAAGAGTTGTGACGACTAGCAACAGCAACAAGTGCAGCGGGTTATTATAGGACCTGGATAACTACCTCTGCACCTCCTTAAAAGAAAGGAGAAAGAGCTTCAACGTCAAATAACGTGAGTCAAATACACCCTCTGACTGTCAGTGTCTCTGCCAGCTGGTTTCTTTCCTGTTTCATGTGGCTGCATGTGCGTATTTAACTCCTTGCTGTGTGGTTGTTGATGTTATGGGGGCTGTATGATGTACTGTGCGTTGTTTGTCTGGTCACTTAAGCTGTTGTGCTAAAGCGTGCAGAGACTTAATTTAAGGGACAGAGCCTGCCATGGCTTTCAATGATTTTTAATTTCCCCAATTTGGCATTATTGGTTGTTCAGTCACCTGCTGATGGTCTGTGATTTGTGATTGAGCCTGTCTGTCAGGTTTGTTAGTTGCTTGGGAACATTTTTTTCACTCTTGTTTTGTCTTTAAGCCGTGTTGCATAATGAATAATGAGAATTAATAAGTATAAAAGGAGCTAATACTGCAGGCCTTGTAGGCTGTCTTGTGTGTAGAGCATGTAGATAATACAGTCAGTGTATGATACATGCATGTGGTAATTTTCGAAGAGAATATTGCATTTGAAATCTAAAATTTTCAATCTTTTCCACTGTATATATCTCAAATACTTAAATATACATCTTTAATACTGAAAGAATGAACTGAAAAGGCAGAAATTACAGAAAGTCCACCAAACTGTTTATTCAAGCTATCAGATTGTAAGGTTATGGGGTAAATATCCAAAAAATATTTCAAAAGAGCTTTTTCAATGTCACCGCCTTTACAACTAATCTCTATTCTTTCAATACCAATGTATTAAAATTTGTTCTATGAAAAGTGTTGTCACTGGAGGGGTTATATCCCCTCTACTGATACAACAAGAAAACAAGAAATGAGTTTTTGTGTGTAATATTTTCGAATAAAAGAGTTTATTCCATCTATGGCGCTGCATGTTATCACAACATGCATTTCAGATAACATGCAATACCAACAAAGCCAAAATTACACACAAAACATGTAAGAAATGTAAGACACAATCACTTATTTGATCTATTTTTATTACATCAAAGACTTGTAACTAGTGCTTGTATAATAACCTATATATTTTCTGGGACTTCATTATTCACAGCCCTCTTCTCTGTGATTTACCATCTTGGAAATATATTCATACCTCGCTCCTTTCTGTACTTTTTATGATTTGAACAGAGTTGAGAGTCAAGTTGAAATTTTTCTATATTCATGAGACCAAAATAACAGTCTATTGCACAGTGAGCCTGTGGGGGGAAAATGGGAAAGAATAACATAACAAATCCAGACAGAGAGAGCCACATAGCTGTGCCACCACCACTTCCAATCTGTAGCCGGAGATGAGTATCAGTCTGGTCAAAGAGCCTTCCTGCGTGCCGGAGCCGTCCTTGGAACTATTTAATCATAACATGGAACTCTGTGGCAAATTGTTGCTTTCTGATTGGCCCGCGCTTGACAGCCATGACCATATGGTGGGAAGTGATATACCTACCTGCTATCTTCCCGTGAGTGATGTCTCCAGTAAAAATGATTACTTCATTTAACCACGCATTATTCGGTTGGCTAGGGGTTGGAGCAAAATAAAAAATTATTAGCCCATCGGGTGGTAAAGCGCAGCAGACCAGCTGAGTCTTTGGAGTGTTTCGTGTGTTTCTTTCAAATGTCACTATTTTGTTAAAATAAATCAGTTGCTGAAATATTGAACAAAATATATATATAATGTGATCAATCCTTAAAACAATGCACAACACATAGCTGTTTGTAATGTCTTTTTTTTTTTATAGTCTCGGTTTCTTGTCTTGATGATTTCTAATATATTTTAGGCCAGTGGTTCTCAATGATTACTGTTTATCTGCTTTTTTTCTTGTGAAATACTGTATAGTTTTGCCTCTTCAGGTCTCTATAAGTTAACTCAGATATAAGCATTTATTAATGTATTTGTCAACAACTATAACTCCTCCTGTGGACAGTAAGTGGAAGCTGGTGTATAAACCAATAATGATTAACAATATAGTAAAACACAGTTGTAATAATATAAAGTATGTCTTCACTGTCGACAGTGTACACTAATGAACATTTAAAATGTCCCAATATCAACTACATTATAGTATCTTATAAATCATTTATTAATGTTTATGTACTGCTTATAAATGCAAAATTAGGAGGGTTAAAGTAAAGTGTTACAACCTGTAATGATTGGTCAAAAGTAGTATCAATCATTTGTATCAACCTAAAAAGGTTGGGAGCCACTGATGTAGTTTAGAGGGCTGCTTTAAACAAAATGCCTGCTTGTGGTCAATTCCACAATGGCAAGTGAAAAACCTCATAATTGAGAAAGTGTCCTGTTTAGTGATATTTGCCAGACAATTGTACAGTGATACGGAAATTACATTTACATACCGCACGTCTCATGGAAGAAGCAGCGCAGACATGTGGCATTTAGGTAAATGTCACCCAAAGGAATAAACAATCTCATTTCATTTCACATCCTCAAAACATTGTTCATCAGTGCTGACTGACATGCACTGCAATTAGGTCAAATAATATATTTCAACCTCACAAAGCCACAAATAAATGCCAATAAATGATCTTTGGCGCTGGGAATCTTGTGTTAAATGATGGCAATAAGGGATGTGATTTAGCAATTACCGTTACGCGTGCCACATGAATTTGAACATACTACGTCATTGCCTAGTTCAGCCATTAAACCAACAAATGTAATAACGTGCTCATTATGGATGTGCTTGAGGAAAGTGTGTGCTTTTAATGTCTCCAAAAGAAGGGATTTTTATGAGACCCCGTTGTGTGTGAGTACGGAGACAATATTAAGTTACACAATTGAGTTATCCTCTCAGCTAAGTGAATCCCAAAGACTCTTATTACATTACCCAATGACATGCAGATATATACGGCAGTAAACTGAATATTAAGAAGAGCATGTGATTGTATCAATCTGCTATGGTAATGAGAGAGAAATAATTCAAGGCTTGCAAAGGCTCAATGGAAAGATCTCGTGTGTATCCAATGTTTGTGGTACAATTATACAAGAGGCGAAGATTATTAAAATTAAATATTCAGTACTGAGTACAGGGGCTTTAGCTGTAACAGTGAGCCACTCTGCGACTGACATGGCAGCCCGCTGGTTTTTCATTGTCTCCTTACTCAATACTGAGCGTTATCGTAGTTGTTGACCTCGTTAGTGGAAGTGACAGTCTGCTGTAGAATTTATAAAATGCCATGGAAATCTCCTCCTACCCTCAATTGAAAGGTACATTCTACAAACAAGCTTCTAATTCACTGTCAAGGTGCTCTGATAAGTGCCGAGGAGAACTGACATGTTTGCTGATAGAGTGGAAAAACACAAAGCATGCTGTATGTGGGATTCTGCACTGCCGCTCTTGATTCCCCTTATCACACAGCTATAAATCAGTCATAACCAGCTGCTGAGCTGTGACAGACACTCTTGTTCTGGACACCTTCATTTATTTACCCTTCTTTGTTTACACTTGACATTTACACTCATTGTTTCACTTTCACTTAACCACCTACATCACTCACAGACACGCTTTCATGAAGGAATAGATGGAGTTTTGTTGCGAATAGACTTGCATGCTCCTATTTTCTGAAATCATGACTTTTTTTTGCTTTATTTCTTCTTACGTGATGTTTACAAGATTGGGCAATTTACCTTGTACTATAGGCTTTGTCGCGTTCTTCACCAAGTTGAGTTTATAAAGGAATATGTTTGTGAAAACCGCCCAAGAAAAACATCAATATGATGTTTACTCAAAGTTTAGATGACTGTTTTTACTATAGAAAATAGATTTTTCTCTCAATCTACTTGCAAATTCTGTATTCCATACTGTTTGTTTGACCTTAATATCTCCCAGAAGCAATTTAGTCACTTCAAAAAGGTAGAACATCGACAACCTGTTGGCAAATAAAACCTTTTATTCATCCTTTTACTGCCTCCTGTTTGTTACAATCCATTAAGACTGATGATGACCATTTTCGTCAGCTACAGATAAGACATTCCCCTTGTCAGAAGCTATCAGCAAAACCGTTCTCTGTGACAAGCAGATTAAATTCACCGCCTGATAGCCTCCTTGAACGATCTGACAAAATAGAGAAATTAAGCATATTTTGTTCCCGGTCAAAATTCTGCGAAACACATCTTCATGACCCGATAATTGCACTGAGATTTCTGGTGCCAGTAGTAGCCTAAAGCATATAGAAATAGGTCCATGATTGGAAGGTTATTGGTTTAAACCCCTGACACCCGCAACACCTCGAAGGGGAGAATGAACAAGTAGTGCTCTCCCCTTCTCACCAGCTAATGTTGGGGTGCCCTTGAGCAAGGCAATTAACCACTATGTGCTCAAATGAAATGACTCAGTGGCTGATATCAGGAGACTGTCTTTGTGCATGGCAGCTCCCAGATATGAATGTACGTCATGACATGGCTGTGAAGCAGGCTGGGTCTGAAAAAGGTTGTGCATGTGCAAGAGGACTTTTACCCGAAAAAGTAAAGGACTTAACTGCGTTCATCAGTTGGAATACTGCATGAAGCCGATTGGGCCTCTCTCCTTTATGACAGCCTACAGTGCAAGCATTTTGCTGAATATATGATTGAAAGCACCGGTACGAGTGACTCTGAGTTCAGATTGGCAAAATACATGGATTTGTTAAGCTCTAATGCTAATGAATCTGTTATCAAATCTTTTATCTCTCCTCTCTCTCTTTCTTATTAGAAAAGAGCAGCGCATCGTTGAGGTAGCAGCTTCTCACTTTCAGCCGACGCTGATCGCTGCTTACGGCGGTTAAAATGACAAACATCACCGGCAGCAGGTGATATCAGCTGTCACTAATTAACGCTATTTCCATGAGTAACTAGATTGTAGACCAAAATAAAACGTGGCTGTTGTTGAGTTTGTGTGCTCTCTGCAAGCAAGTGACAAAGATTGCTTATGAGGTAAATAAAACCCAACAGAATGACATTCTGTCTTCTCTCTAGCTGATCACTTCATGTCAGTTTCAGGAGCTGCATTTTCCCAGTTAAACATTGTAGTTTAACTGTAGTGAAGTGTCAGATGCACAAGTCAACATTTAGGTAAATATGATTATCGGATTTGACTTATTATCTGCAGATACCCAATATTAAAAGACCCAAAACTTGACTGAGACATCCCTTGTAACAGGGTTTAGCTGCTGATCTTGTCTGAGAGAAATGTGTCGAGAACCAGTGAAGTGTTGGCTGTTTATTGTCAAGGCTGTTGATCATGTTTTGCTCTTGTTTGGGGTACGTTCACCCACATTAAATTATCTTTCTTCCTATTGGGCAGTAGTGGAAAGTAACAGTAAGTGCACTCACTCAAGTCCTGTATTTAAGTATTAAGCATTTTTGAGGTACTCATACTTTATATTTGTAGTATTTCTATTTTTGCTTTTTAATTTACTCCAGTACATTTCAAGAGGACATATTGTACTTTTTAACAAACAAGTACTTTTACAGTACATTTTTACAGTATATTTTGCTGTTAATATTTCTGTACTGCAGTATTTTTACTTTGTGTATTACTACTTTTAATAGGTTAAAAAACTAACACATCGTTTGATGTGTTATCAATCTATTTTTTTTATATTAGTTTGTTTTTTTAGGTTTGTTTGTCTGTTGACATGTTCATCTGTTGGTTTTATATATTTACAAGTTGTGAAATCATCAATAAAAACTGAAGTGGAAAAGAAAAGTGCATAAAAGGAATTACCCAATGATCTAAAATAAATAAACTGCATGCACAATAACATTACTGGCATGCTTTAATATTAAAGTTCTTTAAATTCTAGTCCAACTAGCACAGACTGGAAAGTTTAGGTAGTGATAAATAGCAAGCAGCTGCTATTTCCCCCCAAATAATTTGCACTCTTTCTGTCTCAAAAATCATTTGTATTCTGGACTGTGCAAAGTTATTTGTTTGTTTTCAGTCCTTTGGTTTAATAAGTCTGCTAATATCAATTACACTAAAGATTGCCTTGTGTCTGTGCCTCTGCTGCTGGGGTTGTGCACCCAGGAGAGATCAGCGGCAGGAAGAGATCTAACCTCTAAACATAGGATTTCTAATTGCTCTGACATTGCTCACGCCATTGGGCCTCATTTGTATGTTCAGGTGAAGGAGCAATTTGGTCTAATGCATTGACACAGATCATTTCCCTCCACCTCTTCTTTCGCTCCTCACCTCACTTCATCAGCCGAAGGTGGACGGGCAGAGAGAGTAATATACTGAACCCATCTGTTCATCTGTCAGACCTTTTCTCCTCACAATTTATGGCACGTCTATTTGTTGAAGTGCCTTCCCTCCCACAGAGGCCCCAGAGAGAAACTGCAGAAGTGAACAATTCTCACACTGGTTTCACAACCTGTGAAGCTGATGTGATGACTCGACCTGGATCATTTGTGATGGAGGCTTCAGATGCATTCTAGACTAATGGCAGTCAAGGCTACAAATTGCACCCACTTAAACCCATATCTTGGTAAGCCCACTGTCTGATCCTAAGAGCAGTCTGCCTGACTCCACCGAGACAGGTGTGCTTTTGGCAGCTCTCTCTGAAGTATTGTCAGGCGTCTTTTAGCTGTTCCGCCCCTATCAAAAGCAGCTAGAGAGACAGGGAGCGGGTGATCCTGCATCCCCTAAACCAGCTGCTTCCTTTGATCTACTTGCTAGGTTCACTTGGTTTGGATCATGAAGCCATCTTTATATGCACACTCACATATTTTATCCAGCAGGAAGCCAGAATCTGTGCCATCTGATACAACCTCTAAAACAACTGCTGATTAACAACAGAAGGCCAATCAATTCCCTCTGTGAGCAAGCTCAGGATTCACCATTGCTCTTATGGCAGACATATGGTAATTTTTTCACTTAGCATAAATTATAGTCTAGTACACTTCTGTGCCTGCGCTGGAGGTCTCCTACTAGTGTTGTCACATCGCATTAATGCTCGACATCAGGTTTCAGATATTTATTTACTGAGCAATTTGGAGACATGGCAAAGATGCCATTTCGATGTTTGAATCTTGATCAACATTAGTAATCATCCTTGACCTGCATTACTTCTCAGATAAAACCAATTATATAAAAAGCAGAAGACTTTTTCTGTATTCGCTACCTGCGGCATGAATCATGTCACACCTGAGTATTTAGTTGAGCGTTTAGTTGAAGTGGACTTGTAACTAGAAGGTTGTGAATCTGTATTTTCACACGGGCTGAGTAAAATGCTACATGAGTGGGGAAAGTCAACAGTCACACTCAACCCTCCCACAACAGCCGCTGTCAAGGTGTGCTGACTACTCCACTGGACCTTCCCACTGGCTAATTGTGGAGAATGTAGCTGTGTGAGGATACTGCCAGGTGTGAATGGTAATCAGCAGCACATGCACACCTCCTCGTCTCCGGGATTAAAGCTCTGATTGTCTGAACATTTAAGTGATCACTGTGAAATTGCCAAGTCTCTCTCTCTCTCTCTCTCTCTCTCTCTCTCTCTCTCTCTCTCTCTCCTCTTCTCTGTCTCGGTCTCTGGCCCTTTTCCAAACCAGTCCGCCCCTACTTGAACTTCACTACAGAGTGTCACTCCACATGAAGTCACACTTGCAGGACGAGGGTATAAATAAACAGACTTCGTTTGGGTGGTACGGTGGCTCACTGTCGCCTCACAGCAAGAAGATCCTGTGTTGTGTGTGTGTTGTGTGTGTGGAGTTTGTGGGCTCCATTCAGACTGTGTCCTCCCACCCCAAAAGACATGTTGGATTTTGGGAACGCTTGTGCCAAGACACTGGCCTGTGTCTTGGCACAGGACCTGCAGTTGGTCCCCCTGGTGTTGAGCTGTGGCTACCCACTGCTGCTAAATAATTAGGATGGGAAAATGTTTGCTAATTTTCACTTTCCTTGTGCACAGTTCTGCGAGGTGCATCCACTTCAACTCGGTGTGAATCAGCCCTCTCTTCAATGCCACAGCTCACTTGACAGCAGTTTACATTTTTCAGGTGCCTTAAATTCCTATTTTTAACCATATTACGTGGGTAAAAAATGCGTCATGATAACTGTTCCAACATTTTTTGTTCTTTCCTTTTTTATTTTGACAATTGAGGTGTGATATACAAGTTCAGGCTCCCAAAATATGTATCACTTGTAGCTTTAACGCCTTCGCTCAGCTCAGGACACTTGGTGCCCCGAATGTATGAGGGGTTTAACGCATAAATTCAATGATAAAAACTGAGTTGATAAAGGTGTAATTAAATTGACAAATTTGCTCTTACATTTTAAAAAAGTATATGAGAAGGATACATTTGAAATGTGATTTGAAAAGCCAGGAATAAGTTGATTAAAAACAAGCTTAATTTGAAAATATATATATTATTTATGATAGCTCTGTACTGCATTTATCATTAAACATCTACACTGATCAATATGTAAAACATAGTCCATTCCTGCCACCCACCAGTGATCTGTTTGACTCTCATCTTGCAACAAGTTTTGCATCCAAACTTAAAGGTGCCCCGATGGACAAACCAACAAAAGATATGTTTACATTCAGTGTTTCTCACCAAAACACATTGTGTGCATCCTTGAGGTCGAACAAACATGATTAATGCATTCCCTGCCTCATGAAACATTTGTTAAGCTGATTTATCTGAAATGTTTAAAACCTGCATTGTCTACCTCCATGTTTACAAGCAAGTCATTCTGGCCTTGAGAAATGCAGCAATGCACAAAGCCTGTGCATTGCTGCATTTCTTGGTCAGTAGTGTGACACCATTGGCAGGTCAGTGGGTGCCACTAGTGCCTGTGAGTCCTCGTGAGCGTGCATGACACGAACAAAACAAAGCGTGGACCCACTCATAGAAAACCTTCTCCATGGTGCTACTAGAGGTCAAAAAATCCACGTTACCTTGAAGTTAAGCTTCCCACAATAATCCATCATTTGATGTACAAATGTTTTGAAACATAAGCGATGGAGCAATGAGCAGCAAACGTTTTGTCGGGAAATTGAACAAAACTCTCAAGAGTTCATGAAGGTATAATTTAATTGATACATTTGCTCTTAAGTTCAATAAAAAAAAAAGTGCATGAAAGGTGCATTTGCTTGCACATCTTCACTTGATTTAAAGTGACTATAGTGAACAGTCAGTTATTATTTGATAAAAGCGTCCTTGGATCCCCTGAAAGGTGCTATAAAAATTCAAGTTATTAATATTATTATAAAAACAGGCTTGATTTGATGAATACATTTATTATTTGTGACTGCTTTATCATTCAGTTGTTTGCTGTTGATTTGTTTAGCATCTACACTGACTACATTGAAGAGGTTTATCAATTCATGTCTGCTTCAATCAGTTCACTGTGTGTATTTATTAAAACAAGCCAAATTTAAGTGCAATTTTATAATTTCAATTATATTTTCATCAGCCTTGTTATATGATTCACAAGACAATTCATCAATTTAACTATAATTAAATGAACTCTGTTTTAATCATTTACATTTTGTGAGTTTCATCTCTGATACAAATGTGTTTGATCATTCTATCCAACACTAATGATCTCTGCTGAAAGGCTTCCCTACCCTCAGTAAGTGAAGTGTAGCACGTCTTTACAGATGTATGGCCAAGCCGCAGCCTTCCATGGCACATCTGTTTGGAGTGACAGGCTGCCGTTCTGCTTTAAGCTAATAAAAAATAACCTCCACTTTGCCTCCAGAGCTGACATATTGCATATGCGGATGCAGGAGGAGCAGCAATTTATTTCTTCACAAGGGGTCACTTGTATTTTTAATAATTCATCCAGCATATGTTGAGATGTCAGTTGCCGCGCTTTGATCAAAAGCTAGCCTGTCTCTCGCTGAGCCATCAATTTCCAATTAAAGTATTTGGTCTTCAACTCACACCTGCCATGAATTCGGCACAGGTATCTTCCTCCATATTCCCTTGCACAACTCTCTGAGATGATTGGAAAAATATAAAATGAATAAAATGTTATCGTTGTAGTAATTAGATGGCAAAGTAGTTGAGCAGTGCAGAGAGCAGCGCTGCCTGCAGAGAACATGGCTGCAGAAGTTGAATTTTCAGGCATATTGCCTTCTGCTGCCCTCTTGGGACGTCCATGCACGTCTGGCTCTTCTCTCTTGGTCTGTCTTGTTTCTTCTCACTACCTGCCAATGAGCTTTAATAAGAAGACTGTTTTGCTGTTGCTTGGTCAAATTAGGCCCACTACTATGCTCCTCCATGTTTTTTATGCACACTTCTCTTTTGGATATTTACTGCATTTCTGGATTGGAGTGCATTCCTGTTACTTTCAACACTTTCAGCATGTGTTTTTTCCTCAGGGGCCACCGTACTCGATAGATAACAGTCGCTGTGTCTGCTCCGCTAGCTGTTGTTTCAGACAGTTTGCTGCTACAGGTGAGACAGTTTGTTGCTACAGGTGAGAAATGGTTGCAGTGTTCAGAAAGCAGGCAGCTGAAACACCACCACAAAAATAGGATAAGTACAATAGGGTAAAATCAAAATGATAAACTCCCTAGGGAAGAGGAGATGAAGACACAAGTGTCTGTCCATATACTAAACACACACACACACACACACACACACACTAGGCTACACCCTGTTTTTTGTTTTTTTGTTTGTAGTTTTATGAGGAGTTGGGATATTGTTGTCTGACACCTTGTAGTTATTCAAGAGCCAGCTTAGTATTCATACAAACATAATTAGAGTGTAAGTGGACAAAGATATTTCCCACAAGGTAGTAAAGGGTCGTTGGATAATAAAGTTACGTTTCCATGGCAACTGCCTGCACAGATATAATATCAAGGAAGAGTGAAGAGCAGAGGAGGGGATAGACAAATTCATGAGACTTTGAGTGTGCCTGTGTTCCCTCTCTAAAAATGGTCGTCTTGTACAACTGCATACTGAGTAATCTTAGAGGTCCACTGAGCACATATGCTTTCTATCTATCTATCAACTATCCATCTATCCATCAATCTATCTGTCCGTCAATCCATCTATGAAACCTTTTAGATGTCAGATGGAATTCTTTTTAGTATTACGGTTTATTTGTTTGAAACTGATGGCCAGAAGATGATTAATTCTCAGTTTAGTGGCAGATCCAGACGGTAGCTAACAAAATAATACAATACAGATTCGATTTTCAGCATGAGGACGTGTAAGGTTATAACATGTATATTGTAGATCTTTGTGTTAAAATGAAAAATATGATTTTTATGATCAGCTGTGATGAATCACATTTTTTATTATTATTTTTTTTTTTTTACAATTTTCTTATAAACTAAGTAATTAAAAAAGAATATTTCTAAATGAAGCTTTAAGTAGGCTACAGGTAGGATACAGTAATATTGTGGCACCTTCCGCAATGATGAGTGTTACGGACCAGACATTTCACTGGGTGAATATATTCATAGATTTTACAGCCACACTGTGCAGGTATCTAACTGTACTTTACAGGCTGCTGTTTCATGACTTGCCAAAAGGGCCTCTGTAGGATGTATACTAAATATGTTCAGCATACTTACATAAGAAGTAGAGTTGGGTTAAATTCCTAGTTTTTAGAAGAAAGTGTCATAGAGATATGAAAGAAATTGAATGTAAATAATTATGCTGTGCATTAAATTAGGACTGCAACTAAAGATTAATTTCATTATCAATTAATCTGCCAATTACTTTTTTGATTAATCAGTTAATTGAGCTTTATAGGAGTTCACTGTGACACCTACAAATGTATTGTTTTGCTGACCAACAGTCTGAAACTCAATTTACCAGGTTTACAATAATATAAAACAGATCCTCACATTGGAGAAGCTGAAACCTGAGAATGTTTATCTTTTAATTTATTTTTAATTTTTCCTTGAAATACGGCTAAAATGATTAATGATTATCAAAATAGATAATCGATTGACTAATCGATCTATTCTTTCAGCTCTACATACTCTGCATGTAAAGTAATAAGGGTATGTAAAATATAGTTTTGTGTTTTGAAAAATGGAAGCTGTGTATTTATCCATATTTTGGCATTATCTAGGAAAAACATTCATAAATGGAACATATTGAGCCTTTTAGACGGCCAATGAAGACGTGGAGTATGCTTCAGGAGTGGATTGAGGATTTCGGTGGATTTCTGTTGATATTTAGATATTGTTTTCACCGCGACTTTTTAAAAAATCTTTATTATAACCGCTGTAAGTCCAAACTGACTTTAGTTGCCGTCCTTTAAAAATTAACAAGCTGCAAACTTTTTATAGCCACCTTTCAAGCCAGCAGATGGTGAGCTTTTGGTATTAAAAAACAGGTTGTAGGTGGAGTAGTCCTTTTTAAGTGGTTTTCATTTAACACAGCTGTTTATTGCTACCGTGCATAAAAAGTATACTCATTCAATACTAACTGAAATATATCTTTTTACTTGGGGAGTCTTGGGCAGTTCAAACTTCTGGCTGGGCCGTTGTACCTTCATGACACACAGCCACACATAGGGCTGCAAATAGGTGACTGCCAGTGAATGCAGAGACAGAGTATCACCTTGCCAGTAGCTTTTTTTAAAGTTTTTATTGAACATCCCCGTCATCTGTCCCTCACCACCAATTTATGAATATTGTCTGGACGGAAAAAATTTACATACTCACAAACCCTCTGCAGATCTAGTTATAAGACATTAGCTAAGGGCTGGTACTTTGTAATCTCCGTGAGCCACTAAACTGTGGTCGAAAGTACAGCTCACTTCCAAAACAAACACCTGTCTGCTGCTGTCATAACAACATCTGGTCTATTACCGTAAATTTGAGATTTGAAAACACATCAAATTGCCTTTTGAACATTTTGCACATGGAAGGCAACAACACACGGATGTTTATACATTCACACAGATGACGTCTATGACCTTATGTCCTTGACTGGGAAGTCAACGTTTCTGTCACATTGAACTATATGAATTGATTTGTACATTCAGTAAATCCTCCATTTCCACTAAGTAGTTTTACTCTGTACTTCTGCACAACTTTGAGTATTTTCATTTTAATGCTTCTTTATATGGCATTTCAGAGGGAAATATTGTATTTTTCTTCCTTTGCTGATTAATAATTTACATAAAAAACATATGATCTTTTAAAATACAATGCACTTTTAACAACCCAGCAGTAATTGAAATAGCTCAAGCCAGCTCCACTCTGACTTTTACTTGTAATTGAGTATTTGAGTATTTCAACACTGTTGTATTGCTGTTTGTACTTACTGTGAGTTAAGGATCTGTGTGCTTTTTCCACCACTGGATGGACCTGTCGCCTTGCTTTATGTAACTGTCACAATAATCATGTCCTAATCAGTTGTTCTTAATTACACTAAATTCGATGATGTCATGAGCAGTTTTCCCAGTTTGAACCAGTCCAGCATTGTTGTTGTTGTTTTCATCTAGGTGCTTCCATGCATTATCAGATGTTCATTGATCTTGACTGCTATTTGCAGTGACACGCTGACCCTCACACTGTACCTAATTAACCTAAAGAGAAGCTGAATTTCGTGTGTTTGCACATTGATGAATGAAATCACGTATTTAGTTGTACTTCTGATTGTTTTGTGTCCCTCTGTGCCATCCCTCCCTCATCCCGTCTCACTCAGCAGCTTTTACAGTAGTAGAAATGTTCAGGATCACAGTTAAGCAGTTCTCTTTTGGTTATTTAGGGGTTGGTGTTGCATGGGTGTCATCTAAAAACTACTTGTGTTAACTGGCTTGCTTGATCAATTGGCTGATGTAGCTCATATTGTTGTTAAAGGTCCCACATTATGCTCATTTCAGCTCTATAGTTTTATTTTGGGTTTCCACGAGAGTAGCTTTGCATGATTCACAGTTCAAAAAAGTCCTTATTACTTAGCGGTCGAATAGCTAAGATAGACTGAGCCGGTGGATGCATGTGTCCCTGTGCTTAGGGGTGTGTGCTGTGCCTGGAGCAGGTGGCCTGCTGGGGGTGTGGCTGAGTATGGCGACTGAGCGTTTTGATACTTTGATAGTATTTATATAACACAAGATATAACAAGACCTGCTTTATGATCAAAAAAAGACATGGGAATTTCAATTTATTACAATATGGTAGCTTTAAATAGGAAGACACTGTAACTTGTTCTTTTTTATATGCTATTGTGTTTGTTATCTCAAACAAACAAATATGAATATCTTTTATTATAGTATTCTGCTGATGATAGAACAGCATGTGAATTTGTCCCCTATTTTTTACCTCAGGTGAGAAAACACACATTGCAGTAATTACCTAATGGTAAAAATCTAAATACTACAAAAACAGTTGTTTTAGAAGACTGGATTGAGTTGAGACAACATGTCACACAAAATCGTGCATTCATGCAAGAATATTTTACTGTACGTAACAAATGGAGGCTGAAGGCAAATCAAAAGCTTAAGATAATGAGTAAACATGAAAAACACTGGAGAATTACAGTGCCTGATGAGAAAAACACAATTACAACAAACCTGTTGAACTGAAGAAGCCTTTAACGCTGCAACATGTTTGTTGTGACTGCTGAATATACACTTTGTCGATTTGACCAGAGTGCTGCATGGCTGATTTTCTAGTTCTGGCGTTTATCTTTCGCAGGTCTGATTTCATTCACATAAATAACAGGAGCCATCGCTTTCATAGTCTGACTGCACAAAACGATTTTTCCTCCTCTGCTCTTACTGTAATAGACGAATTGATGACTACAGAGAAAATTATCTCCATGAGTCTGTTTCTGTGTGAAAGTAGCTATTACTGTCTGATCCTGCACTAGTCCCTTTGGTTAAATATCCATGAGAGATTACACGCATGTCTCCGGTTTTGGGTGAAATGTGAAGTAAACATTTCCTGATTTGACTGTCTGGCATGAGGCGCTGTAGATTTCATGGTCCTAAATGACTCCACTTTCATTTTCATTTTAAATTAGCGAAATTTAATGCAAATTAGTCTGCAGCTACTTTGTGATAATTACTAATGATATGAAATCTATCATATTATTATTATCTCTGCAATTATATGATCGTAAAAATGTCTTTGCAGGTTTAACAAAATTCACTTTTCAAGGAATTTCTCATTTTATTGTAATTGCTGTGTGCAACGAGCAAAATGTTTACCAGGTAAATCTAATCACAGTTAACCAAGAAACATAGTACATTAATTGAGAATTCAACAACACATGTCAGCTTGTACCACCCATTACTTTCATGGGCCATATAAGACCCTCTGTCAGTTTTGATTAATTAGCAGGTTGTCCCACTTATCACAGTAGAGCTTAATTAAACTCCCTATTTGCATTAGCGCTCAGTGGACCTTTGATTAATACAAGCTTTTGTGGATAATTTAGTTGATATGTACCATGAAAAGGAGAAAATTACATTTGTTCTGAAACATGAATCTGAAATTTTGAGTGATCTTTGAGCTGAGTCGGCAGGATTTCCAGCACAGTCTGATCATCGGGGCACTAATGGGTAAATTTTAGTTGCTCTGATCAGCGAGGGCTTGATCTAAATCAACTTGTGCAAATGACAAAAATGTCCCAAAGCTTCAGTGTTGAGGTTAATAAAACATGAACTGCAAAGGGAAAACCCTCACAACACTGACATCTGAGCTCACAGTGAAGTTTGACACTGTATACAAAGTGCTAAATTACCTGCCAAACACCCTGATATCCCACCTTCTATTTTCCACAGTACATGAGGTACCACTCACCCCTGTGAAGTGTATTTATTTTCCCACTGTGTCTTTCTGAGTTATGAGTCCCATTCGGTCTGAGAACAGTGAAGAAATGCAGCATAACCTCGAGCAGAAAGACAACAAGAGCCTTGAGATGTTGCTAGAATTTTTGTTCTCACTGAGTCCGGCATATTTTCTTTTTTTAAATAAACTTTTTCCTTCCTTGATGATTTTCTGCATGCCATAGCCATTTATTTACTCACAGTTTAATAAGCCATGATTTCCATAAGAGCAAACTAAGAGCACTTAATGTCACCATGAAACTGCTACGTTTTATACATGAGGCGCAGTCACCATGTTGTCCCTAAGCCTTCTCTATGCAATCCTGTGGTGGCTGTTAAGTAGCTTGCATTAAAGCTGGTCAAACATACGTAGAAACAAAAAAACAAGTTAGCGGGAAAATGTTTTAGGATTCTAACAAACTTATTAAGATGCAATACAGTTTATGTAGTGCGTTTTATATTAATACTTAATAATAATACAATTTATAGCATTTACTAATCCTTGGTAAGCTTTGAGTACAATCATAGTTGATAAAGATAAATAATAAGTTTAGCAATTGATATATGTATGTTTATAGCTGAAACAATTAGTTTATTAATCCATTAGTTGTTCAGAAAATTAACCAGAAACTAAAGTTGATTAATAGTTTATTAAGCAAAAGTGCCAATCATTTGTTACTTCTAGCTGTTCCAATGTCTTTGCTTTATATAGGCTAATTGTTAACTGAATACTTTTGTGTTTTGGTCTGTTGTTTGGACAAGACATTTGAAGACATCACTAGAAAATTGGTTTATTAGCATTTTATATATAGCAATAGATTAATTGATAATGAAAATAGCCCAGCCCTATATGTGTTAACAAATATTAATCACTTTTCCTTTCAGTTCAGTGTTTATAATGTACATTACAAATGAAGAAACACATTTCTGTTTCAAGAGTGATGTTAAAACAGAGTAATGAAAAAACCACCGCCTTCAGCTGAGAGCAGTGGTAACAGATGAATTAATTGTTGTAATATGAGCCGATAATGCAACCAATAAATATGCTTATCTCATAAAGGTTGCTCAATTATATCTAATTACTGGATGGACAGGAAATAATTAGTCAAGGCAATGATGCTTAATCTTGAGAAAAGGATAAGTGCACTCTGTAAAGTGTCCATGTGTTATCATCACCCCTCTGTTAAGGATTAAAGCAATGTTAATATATGCATTTACCAAGGGAGGTGATGCTAAGCCAGCGCCTGGCTAAATGCAGGGAATTACGAGAACAGGAAAATAACTCGAGGTCCTTTGATCGGATTACTGTATTTACCCAGCAAGGGTTTGTAACTCAGGTGCCTCCGCCACAGCGTCTGAAGCCTAGGCTATTATTTCCTCTGATTAGGACATTGTTAGTTTACTCTTTCAGCCAATCAAGAAACACTCTGGTGACAAAGTGAAGCAAAACTTTTTAACTCTCAACTTCATAATATAGCCAGATTAACGTTGCAAATTCTGTGAGACTGCACATGACACAAGCATTGTTCCAGGCAGCGCTCTCCGCAATCCACCCCTTACTTCAGAAACTCCCCCCATTTCAGAAATTTATTAGGGGATTTGTATTTCTAATGACACCTGCGCCCTGCCACCAGAGCAATGTAAATAATCCCATCACAGAGCCCCGACTCATCAGCGACAGGCTAATCCCTTGTTTAAGGCAGTTACACCGACCCCACCCATTAATACTGCCTTCATAAAGACACAGCTTAGCATACATTATAGAGTTATAATGTGGCGAATGCTTACAGCCAACTTAAGAAATCTCCCTCTCTGCTCCAGGAAGAACATGTCACCTCTGCTGGTTTCATAAAGGGTTCTGCCACGCTGCATCACAGCTCCCTTTTTCAAATGCAGAGAAAATAAAAAATAAAACTCTGATCTCTGTGATGTATTGGGACAGAGTTAGTACAGTAATAAATTAGACCAAGCCAAAAGGATTTAGTCCTTGGAGAGAAATGTTAAGAGAAGTGGTGGAGTCAGGCACAGGAACTAATATCTTGTGACGACCCCTCTCCTCAAGTAGTTGCAGCAGTTTTTAAACTTATGCAGCTTCATGGTACATGACTCAGTAAAGCAGCAGAGGAAAAATCATCCAGTGTGTTCTCTCTTGTTAGCTGTACATATGTGCAAAAGTGAATTGTAATTTGCATAACTTTTGTCTTCATGTCAACTAATTTTGTCTAAAAATAAGGTAATATATGTTTCTGTTGCACCTTCATACTAGCAAAGATATTCAGGAAAAAATATATATCATAATGTGTGAAATACGTGGTTTCATGATATAACCGTATGTGTATCTCACATAGATATGTTCACATAGTCATAAGTAAACTGTGTTGTGACAAGCCCGGGGACTAATTCATTAAATGCCACTGAGCTCTATTGATAAAAATACTGTATGTGTGTACTTAAGACTTCTGTATTTTAATTTGTCATGTGCTTATGATCAATTCTTTCTCTGATCTATAGATATTTTTAGTTTTTTTATAAATACTTTTAATAATACACTATTACAAGAAATACAGTATTCTCTCCTCCGCCCAGTTACAGCACAGTCCAGCGCACCTGCATAGAAACCACCCTACACTAAACTCCTATAACAACCTAGATGAGTCTCATATTTTACCTGTAAGACTCACACTTGTGTGAAAACATCATTTTTCCACACAACTGGAGAAATACAAAGTGTAAGTCCTGGTCATAGTTCGCTCCGTAGCACGGATGCTGATAGCACTGTCGAAAGAGTCAGTCACACTGGACGACAGTAGAGGAGGTTGTACCAGCATCTGGTTCAAAAGTAGTTTAGCCGACTTCGCTAACTTTCTGCACCGGAGCTGAGAGCGTCGGAGCAGCCAACAGAAACGAGTCACGCTGCCCTGGGTCTCTCTACCCTCAGATTCCATTACCCCTCTCTGTTTCCATCACAGTTAGTTTTGTAGTAATTTTGAGACAAGGCTCGTGTTAAAACTAAACTGCGACTTGACTGATGATAAGAATCATCGACGTTTAGGGGGATTTATCAAACAGTTATGTTCATTTGATGCACGAAAAACAATTTCAGTTAATTATTCTGTGTTTGAATACATTATTTGCAATGTATTAGATAGATTCGTAAAATGTTCACTGTTGACTCACTGTGTGAAAATATAACATTAAAAGAGGAATAGAAGATAGTATTGTTGATTAGTGATGAGATGACTGGTTCTTTTAGGTTCCTTTCGATTAGCCGCCACTAGCGAACCGTCTCATGAACTTCTCTTTTGGTTCTGTATTTTTTAATACCACCCCCACTGTCACTCTCTCCATTGCAGATTACTTGTTGTGCACACACGTGATGCGAACATCACGTTCCTCTGTCGTAAATTAGATTATATGTCAATAGATCTTCCATCACAGAGCTGTGCAGTCGTCTGAGAGCATAAACAAAAAGATACAGCATGTTATTGACGAAACCTACATTGTGCTTTACACCACACACAAGTTGGTAATTATACCTCATAAAATCAGTGACATAGGTGACAGAAAGATGGCTTATTGACGTCAACAACAACAAGAGGACACATCTGTGCAGCTGTGATGAAGTGGAAGTACATAAGTACAAAAATGCAATAAATTAAGGATATGGATTTTCAGTGAATGACAGATTGTATTCTGTAAAAAGAACAGAGGCCTTGGTCTAAGGAAGGTGTGAGAAGTACAAATTATTTGTACACTGTCTGCGCCGATGTGTTGGAGACGCTCTAGCAGTTTCACTCACTGCCATGCCACTGCTGTACTCACACTGCAGTTAAATCAGCCTTGAATCTTATGGTGTTGAAAGGGTTTATTTTAATAGCTTTTTGGGTTTATCTGTTGGGAGTTTGCATTGACCCTGTCGTTGTGTATTGGAGAGCAGCACTCCCTGCAGCTGAGTGCTGCTGCACAGTGAAACGAAAACAATCATGATGGTGAAAACTATGAAAGTATGGCAGAGGTTGAAATGCACAAGAATTATCCAAGGAAAGAAAGTATAAAGAAAATGTTCTGTGTTTTTGTGTATTCTATTTGATTTATTATTTCTTAGGGTTGTTGCACATTCCTACACTACTTCAGTGTTTGCCCAAACTTTATACTATGGCACTTTAACCTGCAGGCATTTCCATTACAGTACTCAGCATTACTATTTAATGGTATATTATTCCATGGCATTACTACACTCCCATCTCCGACTACAATCTGTGCATGCTGCATATGCCTGAATGCACATCTAATGCTTTTCACAAATGTTGGTTGATATTGTATGTACAGTATAATGTATATTGTATAGCCTGCTCTGACCCTTAGCACAGAATCTGAGGTACTGATGCTTCAACCAGAGGGGGCAAGTAGCTAATAAGTATTTTATTACTTAGAGTAATTGCTTTTTCATGTACATGTGTTCTGAGTACATTTAATAATCCTACTGTACTAAGACATCACACATTTTCTGTAGATACGGAGCTACTGTGTTAAAATCAGGTATTAAAAGATAATACCATCTGCAACTGTGCATCATTGGAATAAAAAACTTGTAGCTCAGGTGCCTCAGCCACAGCGTCTGGAGCCTAGGCTATTCTTTCCTCTGATAAGGACATTGTTAATTCGCTCTTTCAGCCGATCAAGAAACGCTCTGGTGACAAAGTGAAGCAAAAAAAGACAACACTGAATATTTTCAGAATATATCGACATGAAATCCTACCATTCAGTTACCAAGGTGCTCCAGAATTAGTCATATTAACCTGACTCACGATGTTTAATATGACATCAGAGAGGAGTGTTAACGTTACCAACAATGTGTGAACTTTTAAATAAATATTAGTCTTTACAGCCTAGAACACAAGAAAATAGTGAAATACCTTTTTAGCAGTTCTGTTAGATAATTATTAAGCAACAAAACAATCCCTGAGAAAATACATGGAAATGTGTAAGTACATCAATTTGTCATGTCAACGTTTCATTTTATTTATTAGGATCCCCATTAGCTTGATCAAATAGGTTATTCTTCCTATTACACAGGACATTAACAAACAATGTAATATAAAATTGCAACTCACCATAACACCAATTCATCCAAACCAGATATTTGCTACCAGTGGTGTGAATAAAGCATCGACTGGTCAGAAGAGAGAAACTTATCAAAGACTCAGTGTGGAGGTCTTTGATGGATGATGAGCTCAGTTTGTAGAAAGTAGTTTTTAACTAATTTAGTTGGTTGTCACAAAGACAGTGTCAATTTTAGAATTCAAGTTTTTCACATATGCATGCTATAACCCATTCATTCTCACATCAGGACTATTTCCTCCGAACCATCAGAGTCAGTGCTTCACACTGGGGACTATCTATCTTCTGTCCTCACTCAGGTCAGGAGTTTATAAGGATCATGTGTGACCGAAGATGACGACATGCAGTAAAATCCTGCAGGGTATGTAAGCTCCCAAGATCCCCTTCAAGCAGAACTTTATATCTTCTTTGTAAAACCACTGTTGCCGCAGTCGCTTTGAACATGATCTGATGACATCAAGTCTTGTAGAGTTTGTTGAATTTTGTGTATGCAGACTGTATACCGTGGCCTTTGTTTACTGCTGCAGTAAAGGGTCTCAAGGACATAACTGATTCTTTGGTTGTGGACGTCTTCTGCATCTTATGAATATTTGAGTTACCTGAACTGTCTCATTCATTAGTCAGAGCAGTCATGAAAACACTGGAAGTGAAATAAGAGATAAGTCATTTTTTAAGGTTTTGTGAGAACATGATCAGTGGTGACTGAGATTTAATTTGTGCCTCAGAATAATTAACAACCACTCAGCACCTCAGTACAATTTTTAAAAATCTAATTAAGAGTGACACATTGTGCAGGTGCAATTGTATTTCTAGCTAACCAGCTAAATGGGTTTATGCTAGCAATGGGCTGTAAGAGGCCATAGTGCTTTCTGATTACATTAGAGAATGACAAAGTGAGACTGTTGCTGGCCAGGGATGATTTCCTATATTACACGTGCTTGTTGCCTGTGAACTATTGTACACCCCCATGAAGCAGAACTTGCTTTCATTCAAAGACAGCCACCTTTCATCTCGACCCAGACTCTCTACGGCTGTGCCTTTGGCCTCTAAATAGCTGGACCGGCTCCTGAGAGTTTGATAATCATATTGCAGTTGCTGCACTCTCTGCTGGATGACAATAGATCAGCCTCTACCTCGAAGGTACATGTGGCCACCATCATGGCCCACATGGTAGAGTGTGAAACCAAACTGCAGGGTCTCACAGACTTCTTATCTGTTTTCTAAAGGGGACTTGGTGGTGGAAGCCTTATGAGTTCCTCTGTGGGATTTGTACTGAAGCCAAGTTTTGAGTGCTAGAAGCGCTTTGTCTGCTCCCTTTTGAACCCTAGGGGAAGCCTTAGTCAAAGGGGCCGTCTGCCAAAACGGCCTTTCTTCTTGCTAAAGCCTCAGCAAAGAATGTGGGTAAGCTCCACACCTTGTTCACGAGCCAAGTGTGCATGTGCAGGAACTCCTCATTCCTCCCCAAACGACTGTCTGCCCTCCATGCCAATCAGGCCAATGAGTTGGCAGCATATGACCTTGCTCACCAACAATGTGAGCAGGATGAGATATCAAAACAGCTTCACCCAGCTTGGCTCAGCTCTATAAATGCAGGGAAAGACTCGGTTTTGCCAGTCTGTGAGTCTGTTTGTTTGGTTCATGGATCATGCCCTGTCCAAATAGAGGCTCTGCAAATTGACTGTACAGATGAGGCATAGACTAGAGGCATACAGTACAGGTCTGAAACAGTACCCATGCTTTGTTGAGGGTCTTTCTGTGTCTCCATGTCCCGGGCAGTGCTGATGGGTGTGCTGCTCCCACCAAGGGACCTAGAGGCAGCTC
Source organism: Enoplosus armatus (assembly GCF_043641665.1). Classification (NCBI taxonomy): domain Eukaryota; kingdom Metazoa; phylum Chordata; class Actinopteri; order Centrarchiformes; family Enoplosidae; genus Enoplosus; species Enoplosus armatus. Next base: position 16,207,073 of record NC_092189.1, read on the forward strand.
TGCTTGAAATGACCAAAAGAGACTTGTGGAGGAGTATGAAAACATCCAAGATGACATAGGCTTTGAATCAATGATTGACGCTACCAAGGCTGGATACATTTGCTCCACCTGCAGTAAAACTTGCAGTTCACAGCTTGGAGCAAACAAACTGCTAAGTAATGTATCTGTATGTGTTGTGGCTGCTCAGGCTTCACTGTGCACTGTTGACAGGTTCTTCAGTCAGCATCAGTGGTGGTGCTCTCCATACCATGGTAGCATCCGATGTGCTTATTTTCAGTCCTTGGATTGTGTGATTTCTTTCTCACCTTGCAGATGATAATCACTGTATCTGCTGTCAGGCAGGATGACAAAGAAGTTGATTTATAGATGTGGCTATGGTTTTATAGACTGTCACTTTTTTATTTTCCTGAAACAATAAGGTATGTTGCAAAGCACAGTAAAAGGTGTGAAGTGTACATCTTGTAGTGAATGTTTTAAATTCAGGGACTGAGGCCAATCACATGACTGGAGAAAAGGTTTGATCAGAGGAAAAACAACTTTAGTCGGTGACCTCACCTCTCAGGAGCAGATCCAGATTTTACTGATGGGTTCATATTAGTTATTTGGTGCGACTAGTGAATGCTACTGATATTTGCAAGTAAATGAGTTATTAGCAAGGCAAACTGTTTGTTTTGTAATTGCACATAGATAAGGTCCACAACTAAAACAATACTTCTTGGAACAAATCATTTCCATGGCTTAGAATAATTGCTTTTGAATAAATGAGAAACAAAATTATTCAAACATAACTGATACGGGATGAAAACGCTCGTCCTCTTGTTTTCCTTCAAACTTATGTATTGCATTACCAATTTGGTAATTTGTGAGTTTCTTTTTTTTGTTTTTATTTTGCACTTTCCAGAGATAGTCCTAATTAGACAGTGTTTAATATGGTGATGATCATTTCTTGAATTTGTGTTGATAAAGTTTGAGTTTCTGTAAATACCAGTGTTTTGCTTGTCTGTCAATTATTGTGGTTCATGCTAACTAAAACCTCTCCAGTTCCAAATACTGCTCTTGCCACTTAAGGTCACAAACACATTGCCTCCTGCATACCAAATGTACCTAAAAGCTTTCACATAGGCTGGATTGCAACTGTGTCATATCAATCAGAAACGCAGAGTAGCACGCAGGAAGTGCATGCATATGAAATTGTTAAAGATTTTTTCTGTGAAAAGTAATTTTGCACCCAATTTGTGCATCTCTGTGCCGACAGTAAGAACCAACAGAGAAGCAAGCAGGGAGCAGACATTAGGCGGCGAGTTTCCGGGTTTAAAGATGACATCCTGACAGCTCCTCCTTTGCCAGCATTAAAGTAGGCAAACAAAGTCAGTTTTCCAGCTGTAAAATCAATTGGTCGAAGAGTTAGGTCCTTCCAAGATCTGACTCGAACGCCCCTCCCTCTGGATCATACCTACCTTTTAAGATCAAATCAAAAATTAAATACAAAGGAGTTGTTACTGATGGGGAACTGGGTAATCTTGTAAAACTGAATTACACACTATTGATGGTGAAAATGAGTCTGGACTAAGTGGATTAGTCTGCCTATTTCACTCATAGGGAGAGTTAATGTCATAAAGATGAATGTTATGTTAGGTCCTGATAATAAAGAGAAGCACCTTGGCATTGCCTTTTGAAAAGGGCTGCCCAGATTAGGCCGTATGTTACTGGTTTAAAGGGGAACAATGTCCCTCATAGACCCATATTGAAGCGCGTATTCTCTAGATACAAGACCTGTCCTACGTCCCTTACTCTTTCACGTCAAAGAATATTAAAGACATTCACAGCTAATCCCATTGTTAGTCACTCACTGAAGATTTGGGAGGATGTTCATAAATACTGTATATGAGACGACCAATTTCCCTCTCCCCCAAGACACCCATCACACTCATCTGCCCCTGCTGCAAACTGCAGACTGGTACATTTGAACATATGGTGTGGTCTTGTTTTAAGCTTAGAAGGTGGTGGCTGGAGATGGAGAATATTCTTGAAAAAGTTTTATTAAGGGAAATATCTTTATCTCCTGCGATTACAGTGTTGTTGTATAATTTCCCCCCGGGATCAATAAAGTATTTCTGATTCTGATTCTGATTCTGGGGGGCTTGACCAATCTGACTCTTCCCTTCCAAAGGATAAAGGGTTTTTGTTAGCTTAGCTATAACGACTGCCAAAAGATGCATCACATGTAAGTGAAATTTGTGTGGTCGCCCACGGCTGTTGTATAGGACTTGGCATCCATGGATGACTTGTATGGAATCTATTTAATTTACTATCTTTTATATATACATATATATTTTATCTCTCTATCTTTACTTTGTGGGGTGGGAGGGACATTGGACAACCTGTCTCTGTGTGGGAGGGAGAAGTGGTGTGTATGTATGTGATAAATGCAAGATATGATATTTATTATTATGGCAGTGTGTTATGTTTTCCATACTGTGAATATGGAAAATGAACAGAAAAAATGAATGCAAACAAATAAGAAAAAGAAATTGCAAGTTCATAATTTGTTCCTTTGGTTGTGATCTGCAATATTACCAGCAACATTTGGTGGCACTTTTATAGGTCCCATCATGAGGAACCGATATGTGACTGTAACTTCTCTGGACGTTAAGTAATCTGTTAATTATAGGAAAACAGTGTTTAATCAGAGCACCTTAAATGAATAATTCCAATTACTATGATTTCAGTGTAATATGGCAAGTGGCAAGTATACAATTCAACAAATGTTATGAATTGAGTTTCAAGTAATCCATTATCAGCAGCTGTTTCAATGAAATTCCTCTGGAAATTAGCAACTGCTCATAGACTCTACACAGCTGCCTCTACCTACTCTTTTCAGGAACAGCATTAGGAAATTATTAACATATAACACAACCCTTGAAATAAAACTTTACCCAACTTTCTCACCAAAAGTTTAAGCATGACGACTGTGGCAACTGACAACTTGATCAAACAGACAGGGACTGAGGAAATTCTTTTGATCTGTTTGAAAAGTTCCTCGATTCACCTATTAAATAGTTAAAGTGTTGCTCTGAGCACATGTAGAAACACTTGAAATGAGAAAAAAAACCATCAGGTAGTGTGTGTTGTGGTTTACTTAAAAACACATCTTACAGATAACTCTGTTCATCAAAATGTTTTGAAATTGTCATGATAGCATAGTGACAAGTCAGTACAAAAGAAGCACTGATTTAAAGATTAGTTTATTTGAATGTCTGACAGGAAATTACACATATGTTTTGTTAGAAGATGATGAAATAAGATAGGCTTTGAATATACAATTGAATAACATCTAAGACAAAAACATACAGTTGTGAAGATTTGAGTACAACAGGTCTGTCTTTTTATGGAAACAGAAGCAGCATGTGACCTATTAGGGGATTTATTTTCATCATATTAAACTGGATTTGCAGTAAATTTCCCAGTTTAGTAGCTTGTGGCTATGACCAATAACAGATAATGTCACAGAGCAATTATCATTTCAGAAAACATGTTTGATATGTAATTATGATGTAGATATTATCATCTCTGTAAACATGGTGTCTCTCTGCCACTGGCTTAAATTCTGCAGTTTTATTATTTTCGGTTGCTTCACTGGTCTCAGGCAAGAAGCCGATGCTGGTTTGTTTGGGAATGTGGCGAGTCACATCAAAGTACTGGCAATACTGTTGTGAAGCGACTGCTTTGAAGTCCAATACAAAACACTGCAGCAATGACTGCTTATCAGCAGTGACTGCTTATCATGGAAGACGTGATGAATCGATGGTGATTGATGAAATGAAGTGATGAATTGACAAATAGAATTGGAATGTGCGTTTGTATACAAAATATATTTGATCATGAATGATTCAGATGGATCCCTCAGCATGTGGGCATATCAAAGAAAGAATTTTTTTCTGGGCATTTTTTGGAACACTAAGCCCCTTTTTGGTTCAAGGAATTTTTTCATGTCATTAAATATGACAAAAATTCTACCGCTAGCAGCAAGTATTGACCCAGAATCATCTGATGACTCTGAATCCTAAAAGAATAAAGCTCTTCAGGAACTTGAATTAAACATTTACTGACTGAAGGATAGTTTTACATTTTAACATTCATGAGTCCCCCATTTAAATGGCCTTTTCACTACGTCACTGTGGTCCCAGTGGCTTCATGATAGGGTTAATGCAATCATTCTTTTATCCTCTCTTTCTTAGTATTAGTGTGCAAACTTTATATAAAGCATTTAAATTGAATTGTTAATCATCTCGGAAGAATTACACTGTAAACCAGTTTGAGAATCTGTCATAGTGATATGGTTCAAAGAACATGACAGTCAGTTTGGATTGCTGTGGTGCCTTCACAGTGTTGTATATACATTATAAAAGCCTCAAGGGACAATTCAGGAAAAGAGAGGAGAGACAGAGTTACAGAATGTATCACCATGAATGGTTTTATTGGTCTGCGGCATTTTTAGCCATTCTAGCGTGGCTCTCGGGATGGTAATGTTGGGCTTGGTAGACTTAAATATCTCTAAAAACTATTGGATGGATGGCCACATTTTGTACAGACACTGAGGCCCCCAGAGGAACATGCCTACTGACTATGGAGATCCTCTGACTTTTCCTCTAGCGCCACCATAAGGTCGACATTTGTGGTTTTGAGTGAAATGTCTCGACAACTATGGGATGCATTGCCATGACCTTTTGTACAGACATTCATGCCCCCCTCAGGATGAACTGTAATCACTTGGGCAACCCCTTAATTTTTCATCTGGCACTATCATCAGGACATTCCCATCAGCCTCAGTTGTGCTTTGTGTACAGTGCTAAATAGCAAACATTAGCATGCTAACATGAAACACAAACTGAGATGGTGAACATGGTAAATATTATACCTGCTAAAAATCAGCACGTTAGCATTGTCATCATGAGCATATTGCCATGCTAGCATTAGCATTTAGCTCCAAGGACGACTTAGAACAGTACAGGCTCACAGAGCCGTTAGCATGACGCTCTGTCTTGTTGACTACAGTAGAGACAGTAGAGATTAATAGAAAACTAGTAGTTTAAACTTAAAATCCTAACTATCACTTGGATGATATTTCTCCAACAGAATTCTGGCCACATACAGTATAATAGCACTTTTAGGTGAAAAGAAAACGTATTACTGCTGTTGTATGAAGCACACTTCACTTAAACCACATTATGAGACAAACATCAGGAAATGACTGTACATTCCCTCCATACTTGAAAGATGCATTCTCTGTGCTAGCTTTCATGAAAACCATAAAAAATATGCTACTTAGATAGTTGCAAATATCAGCTTTGAATTACTAGCCTAAAAAAGAGCTGTGGCATGATGGAGACCAACCCACCTGGAAAGGTGAATGATGCATTGCAAAATAAGGCAATGATTCATCCTCAAGTGGTACTTGTAACCAGAAAAGTTTTAGTGTGGTTGAATGACTGTTAAATCCCAGTTCAACACTTGTCAGCACTGGAGCAAAGGTAATATTCATACAAGTGACAAGGTCCAAGAGAGCAGAGGGACAGCCTCTATTGAATTTGTGTGCCAGAAACAGTGCAGTATGATCCTTGCACGACTTGCCTTCTAGATTTAAGGATAAGTCTGGCGATATTATATATTTTTCTTTTTCATAACAGATCCCATGAAAATACCAAAAACAGCAAGGATGTATTCTTACTACTTTTATTCCTCTGTGCTGTAGACATCCATGGTTGTCCAAAAACTATTAAAAACACACCAGTGAGCCACACTGTTGCACTGGGTGACACGTTCCTTCATTACCATGAACATGGGCACTGTATGTGTTTATTTTGAGTCAATCCCACAAACACAGTCCTGCTGCCATGAATATCAAATCTGCGTCTGAAAATAGTCCCCAACAAATGCACTATTTTCTCATGTTTGAGTAACATTTGCTAAAAACTACAGTGCCTATTTATCCTTTTTCAAAAATGAAAGTATATGTTTGTGACCCGTTGTTGGTTTTAGTCTGTACATAGGATTTGTTGACAATTATAGAAATATAGAATATTACGAGTCTTATCCTTATGATTTTTCTTACCTTAGTTGCCATAGTATAACAAGATTTAGTAATAGACTAAAGGACTTCAAATTCACTGCACTTGGGCGGTCAAAATTAATCTAGGCTGTTAGTTCTTACATCTGATGTGAAGGCCTTGATGGCTTCACATTTGTACCATATTCTCATTCTTTTACATGGTGACTCTACATGTGTTATGTGATCTCTTGATTCTTGCTTGATACTGTACCTTGATACATGCTTGAACAGTGAGACGTACACAAAGCAGTCCAGCTCTATTCCATTGTTCTTGGTACCAAAGCATAATTTCAGCCCAATGGAATCTGAACAGAATCAGGATCAGTGTAGGAGCTTCATTAAAGGCCCAGTGAAATAGCAGTTCAAGGAGCTTGAGCTTCTTTAACGTTGCAGGAAAACAGAATATATATATATATTTGAACAAATGGTTTAAGGATTTGTTTAGATAGCTCAAAAGTGGGTATGGCTTAGTGAGCGTGAAATGTCAACAGAGTTTTTGCCATCCGTTATCCAAACACACATCCATACCAAGACGCTGCTAGCTACTCAGACCCATGAGGAAGTGCAGTTTTATTTGATGCGGGGGGTTAGGTGGTCGCCCAAAATCACATTTGATTGGATACATTTACTTACATGTTACTGAGTGCAGAAGAAGTCTTTTTCATGGTTCAAAGGAAGATCATTTTTAGATACATAAATACATAAAAAGAAATTCTGATATATTAACCATATAGCAAGAGATAACACAGTATCAAGAACTTGTATTTTTTAATTCATTGGCTTTTTAAGATTTTTAAGATCCACAGGCAAAAGTACACATACAGCTATACAGATATAAAAGTGTATAGTTGAGCTGAAATCAAATAAAGAATCAAAAAAAAAAACAAATAACTCTTGTTTTTGGCAGGGTTACAGTTGGGTAGAAATTTCATTTACACACAATTGCAAAGGATTCGAAACCCTCCAAAGAAATATTGAGCGTTACTTTCATTATATACATCATTTTCTACCAGAATGCATTTCCCAGTAACACCATCCTGAATGTCTGTTAACAAACACGGTCCATGTTTGTAAGAATCACTTGGAAACCTGGATTTGGAGATTGCTTTCATCAGTAGCAGCAGGGAAAATAAGTGATAATTAATTAGCAATACTTTTTCACTGTCTATGAGGCAACTGACAAATCTTCTGTGCTGGTTTGTCCTTTGAGTACAAATGGAAAGCTCCAAGTAATTAAGCACCTCTGTGATAAAGTTCTACAGTGGAGCTATGAATCACATGATGTTAACTACCATTGATTTGGCTCCGAGTGAAGGGTGGTGGAGCATCAAGAACTCCATTTACAAAAATCAAAGTAAATAGACAGATAAAGGCCATGTTGATTGTGTGAGTTTTGAATGACTGTTGCATGCATAATGAAATCATGGGCGACGGTAAATCTCTATTGACTGAGAACTATCTCTTCAAATAGTGAGTCATTATGTGGGATGTAGAAAACCCTTACAATTTTCTAAATTAATTTGTGCCACTTTACCATTGTAGAGCATACAGAAGAAGATCACGGAAAGTATAATCTATTTTCCTTATGGATAACCAAGGCCTATAGCGCTATAAAATAAAATAAAATATTGTTTGTCAGGGCTCATCTAAATGCAAGTGGCTGCTCTGAATTACAAACCAGAGAATGTAGCTGTTTGGAGTGAGATAGATGAAGCAGTTGATAATCAACATGCACATCTTCCCAACACCTAAAGCTAATAAAGATCTGTCTGAGGGAGCCAGACAGTTTGGCGCAGAGCATATTTACAGGCAAGATTCTCCACTAATTGTTAGAGTGTAGTGAGTATCCCCATTAGACATACTGTTTGTGGTTAGTCTCAAAGCCACGTCAACGCCATTCACTGATCCTTTTACAATGTAATTGGATTTATTGCTCGTGCTTTCTGAACAATGTAGACGAAAGTAAAACTAATCAGGAAAACATTTATATTACAACTAATCAAAAGACCTGCACATACTGGACTTATATTCTGAAACAGCTGTTTCAGGCTCTTTCCCTTTTTATATTCCAGCTTCTGGTTGTTGTACAGCTACAGTACAGTAATTGTGATCAGAAATCACAAAAGCACACAGTGAGAAAAAAACTGAATCGTGACGGAGACCCACTGTTTCTGGCCAATGAACCAAGTATTGCACGGTTATAAAATCTCTCCACAGAATGCTAACAGTACTTGACTAAGTTTAAACATGTTAAACCGTTTCTTGCAGCATTATATGCTGGCTCAAGCACCCCAATTACAACTTGGCCTCACAGTCTGCCCTGACTGTCAGTGAGATCACACTAAAACTGCAAGGCAGACATTTCACTTTGAAAGGATTATTAATGAAATCTCGCTCTTTACACAGTGTTTCACTCTGACATTGGAAGAAGTTCTCTCTGCTCTGAGAGACTGTTAAAGTGGCTGAGTGGACTTGGGGAGGGAATTGGCTGTAATTGTCACAAGAGCTTGTGACTTCTATAGCGTCGCCTTGGAAAGCTTTGGTCACACTCTAAATCCTCTAGCTGTACACTGCACTTTGTTTTTTGGCATGCTCATTGGAAGATCATAGATGGTTGATATTGCTTTTCAAATTGTGGTTGAAGAGAGAATGAATCGCTGTGTAGCAGTAAGTATCACAGGCCCAAGAATTACAAGGTCAGATGTGTACTTTCAAACATTATCCTGATCTGAAAAACTGCTAATGTTTTCTGCAAAATTAATAGATTCATCAAAGATGCGAGAAACCTGCATTGCACCAAAACACAACATTAAGATGATCACATATTCACAGTCCAGCGTTTGTTCGCACATGCATGCGTAAACAATCATTTAAATCTGCTGTCATAAGCATGTTTCATACATGTATCCCCCTTCCTTTGCATGCTCAGAGGCAGAATGTCACTATATAGTATCACCAGCACAACTGTGTTTTCCTCAGATGCCCTTCAGTACAAATGCGTACAGAACATAAGCTTTGGTTGCAGGGGGAAATTTCCCCGATCCCTCAGCAGAGAGAAAGCATCAAAGTTAAATGATCCCAACCTTTCCATAGAATGTGCATATAAATGGTTCCCCATCCTTGAGCAAAGACGGACACACACACACACACACACAGACACACATAACCACATGGGCCAAACCACATGCTCTTGCCTCCTAATGTGGTGACACTGCAGAGGAGGGGCGAGAGGGATGACCCATAATTCATCACCCCGCACCTTGGACATCTGGTGCTGAGTACAACCTGAGCGAGGGGACGGCTTGGTATAACCATCACAGCGAACGGATGTCTCTCCAGGCTCTCTAAGCAATTGACTCATTAGCTCACTGCCGACTGTCTGATGATGCATTATTCATGCGGTGGAAGGGTGGGGCAGGAAGAAGTGTGTGTGTCTGTTTGTGTGTGTGAAGGGGGTTGTCACAGGTGGCCGGGGGTCTCCAGAGAGGTTGATGCAGGATGGACAAGGGAGAAGATGGTCTGTTCAGCAAGACATCAGGCAGATGTTGGGTGAATTTAGTGCATCCGCAGCTAGACACGCTTGTGTGTAAAAAGCTTATGGGTGGTTGAGCGTAGTAAAGCCATAGCTACTGCTTAAAGTCCTAGTTAGAAATGTACTTGGCCAGTGTAAGAAAATGTGTACAGATGTATACATAGAAAATAAGATTTTAGAATTGAGCTATTAGTATTTTAACCCATGATAAGTAAAAGTCATCCTGCTTAGTCATTAATCATTACCGCTTTTAAAGGAATAGGTCGACATTTTGGGAAATATTAAATAATATTTGTCCTTTCACTATGAAGCTACAGCCAGCAGCTGATATCCCTCATTGCTTTAATCTATACAAAACAAAAATGTAAAAACGACAGGTTGTGAAGTATTATTACTGAAGTAGGTTATGTGCTGCACTATTACTTGGCCAAGACAGGCGACTGTTCCTTAAAGCAAATGGGATCACTGGGATCTTTGAGGTCTTGGATAAGTCAGGATCCTGGATAAGTTTCAGTTTATGGGAAAAGTCTGGCAGGGTGATGGGGTAATCAGCCAGCCTGAAGTCTAGAGGAAGCAATGACAGATGATAATGCGACTCTCAAATGATTGAAGCAGGAATCAGAACTGAACACAGCACTAAAATCTGAACAATATACACTTTAAAAGCATTTGTTCTGGGACAACATGTGCTTGGTGTCTTGCCAATGGGCTTTGGTAAGAGTTGAATTTATCACCTAGAGCCCCTCCAGTACAGAAAGAGATGGATAGCAATAGACCGGTTGTTTCTCTCCTCGGCACTGAAAGTCTGGGATAGAAGAGAATGGATGTTGTTTCCTTGTATTTGGTAATCCTGAGGCATGGTGGCTGAACAATACTTGAATCAGAATCAGAAATACTTTATTGATCCTGGGGGGGGGGGTAGGTCCTTGTTATGTCTAGTAAGTAACATTAACAATATTCTGTTCACTAATATTAATGATAACGTTCTATGACAATGTCATTGGTCATTATTTGTATTACGATATGCTGTCAATCAAATATTCAGTCATTCAGTCAAGAAATTAAGACATACTAAACACAATCAGGATTGGAGTGTTTTTGACCCTGTTTTCTATAATTTTCTCTGTTTATGTCTTAGTTCTTCGGTATCCCAGTTCAGTCTAACAAGGCCAGTAGTAACTCAAGCTAGTCAACCCTGAAAGCACCCAAGGTGAGTCTTTTTCAACATAGTAATGGACACTTGACTGAGCATTATGTTTTGAGCTGCTGCATGGTAACGAGTAGACTGAGGGTCTAAGGATAGAGGGTGCTTTGTGCCCTTTGAGGAGAATTTCTGATTTGTTAATTTGAAGGCTATATAAATAACTTAACTGGATTTGGCCAACGTAGCATCGAAAAAGCATGAAAACTAGCAGTACCACCCGCTTGGTTGTGCATTCTCAACAAACACAACTGGCTGTGTTCGTGGGTTGGAAGTCTGCAAGAGTTCTTGTCCTTATTACTGCACTAGTGACTCCTACTGGTTGGTTGAGGTACCTACACAGTGGAGTGCAGAGTGGGTGCTATGCCGTCCCCGTGAACCTCGTCGCTGACAGGTGAAAAGAAGTTGTCACATGGCCAACAGTGAGGTTAGCAGTGACAAATATTGCATTGTAAAGGGAAGTGGAAAGTGTGGAAATCAGATGTAATTTAAAAAAAACAACCTGTCTGACAGAATCATCGATAACTGACTGAATTCTTCAAATATTCTGCCATATCATGCAAGATAATAGTCAAACGTGTGGCCTGTCCACTGTTCCCATAGTCAGTTCAGTCATGCCATCATTCTTTAGCACATTAAACATTTTATGCTCAGGTCTGTCGCCATTGTATAATTGCTAATCAATGTATTGATTGATTAAATTTATTTCGTCCCATTATAATTTCAAGACTACCGGACTTTTATTTGCTTTTGGAAAGACAGTGTACTGTGACCAATCTACTTTTATTGCAGTGATAAAATCTGCCATGATATATTGAAGACTACGTCACAATAGTGAAGGCTTGGGAGTTCAGTTTTGCTCTTCAATACACAATGTATTTTAAAAATACAACTCTCTTGTGAGAGTAAGGCCAATTAAGGTAGCCTAGCTGTCTGTCTGTTGTGTGTGTGTGTGTGTGTGTGCGGCTGAGTATTTTACTGTGCATCTGTACTATAATGGTACCCTTGGGCGGGGGGGGGGGGGGGGGGGTGTCTTAATGACAAGACACTGCAATCTCCACTAAAGATGCTCCCAGAATTACAATGGCTTTTTGTGTGTTTGTGTGTGTGCATTCCAGCACATGTAAACAAATCAATATGATGAAGGTTTCAAAGAGCAAACATAATTACCACTGAAATGAAAACAATTGTGTCTGAGCAGTGATTACAAGCTCTAAAACTGTAAATCTGATACTTTCCAAACAACATGCTAACATATCTGCCACTCTCTAAGAAACGCTTCTCTTATCATACATGCGCTTCACACAGAGAGGCGACTCGCACAGAGAGATTTTCCTGATTAACAACACCTCTTAGATTAGGGTGGATCATTGGCATTGAGTGGATGAGAAGACTATATAAGATAAAGCCTCTGTAGATGTTGGCTCTTACCCCAGGACTGGGAATCAGCTGTCGGAGTCTTTGTCCGGCAGATAACAACACCACACTGAGAGTCATGTTTTGGCCTCATGCAACCATATCCAGTCTTTGACATTTGCGGCATCGATTAGACTCTCAGGGAACTGCATTGTCTAACTTGACAGGGGCCGAACAGGCAAACAAAAGCTTACACAAAAGCCAAGAAATATCCTTCTCTCTTTCACCTCAGCATCTCATCCTTCTGCTGAATCCTAGCCTTGATATGTGCCGGCTGGCTCAACTTAGCTCAGGGGTTTTATTAGCTCCTAATAGGTATGTCATTTGAAAGTGACAAATTTGACAGCTATTTTACCCAGGGTGTATGGTGCCGCTGCTTTAATAGAGCCATCGGTCTGTTTCCTGCAGAAAAGACAGAAGGCACTGGAGGAGCCATGTCTTTTTGTTTGGTTTTTTTGCTGCTGACTTTATGTGAGCTGCAGTATAAAATCTTTGTTCCACCATGAAGGGGATTGAGAGGGATTCTGCAACAGTGTGTTGTAAGAAAGCAAGGGTTGACACTTCGGTTGCAAATCCCAAAGACAGACCCCACTCATCCTGCATTCTCCCCAAGTCACCCGTGATGGCTTGCATTATGCTGGAGCTGTGCAGACGATAGAAATTTCCTGTGATGAGCTTTACATAACAAGATGTTCTGATAAAGCCAGAAAAAAAGTCTGATGGCTGAAAGAATTGGGTACAAACTTTATAGATGGAAAAATAAGATGTCTTATCTGTCTTGCTCTTTGCTACTCTATCTCAAATGCAATGACGGCAACTTAAAGAATATTTGCATATGCATATTTGTTCTCTTGGACATACTGTTCTTCTTTGCATTTCTTCTCCCGCAATGAGAATAAGTAGCAATACACACTTTAACATCCTCTTCAACCTGTAAACCTGTCACTGCAGACAATCTATGATTTTTATTCATTTACTGCATTATACTCAGCATGTTCTGCTGGCGGCGACTTGTTGAATTATCCCCAGTACTCTCCCTGTTGTATTATTATTATTAGCTATATCTTATTCTCCTCAGCTGCAACAACCCAGTTTCCCCACAGGGATCATTAAAATTTAATCTAAACTGAACTAAAAATCTACAACTTGAAATTATTCTGCTCCTATACAAGGCTGGGAGTAACTGTAACTTACTGTTGCAGCAACCTCTATTATGACAGAAATAAAATAATCATCATTTAGTTGCCATAACCTCTTTGGCAGCAGCACAGAAAATTAACATTCTGTATGAGATATGCTTTATAGCTACTGGTTGTCAGATTTATCTTACTCTAGCATCTTTTTACATTCCTATTTGTTCTTCGTGTTCTTCAACATCTTCAGTACATTTTCCAACCACATAAGATTACATGTTGCCTCCTGTGGCAAGCTTGAAGATTAAAATTCCCAAGTTTGTATGCAGGGTCACAAAAAAATCCTCCTTTTTACCAAAGTCTCTCAAACTGTGTGTCTTCACACTGCCTTGTTCAGTGTTGTCTGTCCACTATGGCGCAGTGGAGTACATCTGCAATGCAGGGGGCTCGACAGTCTGCCCTCTATTTCACATGTCATTGCCTAACACCTTTCCTTTTACTCTTACTCTAAGCATCTGTCAGTGAAGTTTACCACATGGAGTCAACCATGTGTCTGGATGGTGGGAGCAGATTATTCTGCAACTGCTCTCTCTCTTCTCTTTTCCAGTCAGCCATGATCCTTGCACACAAAAGGGTTTTGGTGAAGTGTGAAAAACAGCAAAGTGTTGCACAGGAAATAAAAATGACCTCCATGCAATAGTATCTCCTCTGTTGACTGCAACTTCCTTATTGTATAGTTAGAGTGAAGTTAAAGAATAAGTTGGATACAATTCAATCTCTCTCGTCTGAAGAAAAAAAGCTATCAACAGAAATATGAGAAATGTGCTCCATGATACACAGCTGAGTGGATATTATGCATAAACGTGGCTTACATTTCCAGTAGAAAGGACAATGCATGCACCTGCATACGTCTGTGTTTATGTGTGTGCTTCTCTGTTTGTGCTTGTGTGTATGTGCTCATGACATACTTTATTCCCATTCCCCCATGAGTCCTCCAGCTCTCATTCCTGCCACCTCCCTCCCATCCCTATTGGTGATGGATCCACATTAGAATTCATCCCTCATCATCCTGCCGAGTTATGACCCAGTAATAGTCAGCCCCTGTGGCCTCAGCAAATGAACAATAAAACCAGAGCCTTGCAACAGATCTCTGAAAAAAAAAAAGGGGAGAGAGAGCCAGGTGCCAAATCCTGACTTTCACCCACTCTCACAACAGCGTGCATTCCTGTTGAGTGAGGTGAAGACAAGACAAATATGGCTTCACAGTGGCTACTTAACCTTGGTGATATTTTAAGCAAACCTTGCATCCAAACAATATGAAGATTGAAGGATTTACTCAAGCACCCTAATGCGCTAAGCTTGTAACACTAATAGGCATGCTGTCTTTAGATACACAAACTCATGCATGAATGCGCCAATGTACTGTGAGCCACATACACAAAGGCGCACAGACACATGAATTACATGCAAATATCTGTCTCACGTGAAATCAAGACATGCACTAGGAGATGGTGTGTGAGTGACACACGCAGTAAATGGCAGGGGCAATGATCCTGACTGATCTTGTTTTCTGTGGTTGCTGTTTTTCACGGCAGAGCTGGATTATGATTAACTTGGCCAAGATGCCACCACATGGGGAGTTGTTTGAAAGGCGAGAGGAAAGTTGTTGTGGTGTAGAAACCGGTCCGATTGCAGGCTGCCTGGGGACTTCACAGGGATCAATACAGGCAGAGTGACAGCGGTGCACTTGATTAAAAGTGACTGCTACATCTGGCAGGCTTGGCCATTACTTTCCCACTCAGAGTCCCCGGGGTGAAAGAGCATGAAGTGACAGGCCTCAGTCAGCCCTCCATTACCACCTTTCAGCTGCCCCTCAGGTAGCAGCAGGCTAGGGCAAAAATGGGCTGATGGACGACCCGGGGGGAGAAAATAAAGGTGCTACATGTCTCTTTGCCTATGTGACAGTGTATGTAAGAGTGTGTCAGTATGTGTCAGGCTGCATGCCTATGTCTTGTGTTTTTGAATTCACAAGTGAATGCAGGTAGGCAGATGAGGTTTTGAGCATAACACAAAGGTCAAGATTGAGTGGAAAAAAGGAAAAAATGTTGGATGAAAAATTGTGGATGAAATTGCATACACCCTGGCATTCATACAAATAATAAATGAAGACATACAGAAAGTGAAAACTTAATAAAATAATATATAATTATCATGCTGACAGTCAGAAGAAGCTCTTTCAAATGTCAGGGGCATCACCCTCTTTATACACTTACTTTGTGTAAGATCTAATCTCAATCATGCCCAAGTGCCAAGTATCAAAGGGAGACTGACATTAAAAGAAGTCACTGTGCTTGATGTTGTTAAGCTCTCTGCCAGAATACAAGATGCGTATTTGCTATGGAACAGCGTGAGACCCATTGACATGCACACAGCTTTTAATAGAGCAATAATGGACAGGCCACATGTCACCACTGAGGCTTTGAGTACAGATGGAGCTCATGTGGCGCTAAACAGCTAAACACAGGGGTGGTGCTGGTGTGTGTATGCGTGTGTTTGGTGGGCTGGCAGAGTCAAGTTTTGTTGGTTTGGGTTTAACACCACAATGGCTGGTAATTCTGAAATTTCAAACACATAAACTGGGGAATTTGCCATTGAATGTCGTAGTTTTGAAAAACAATAATTTGATGGATGTTTCGTGGATTTGATGGATCTAATGGATGATTATGATTTCTCACATTTTGCAGCAAACACTGTCATGAGATAGATATTTGCATGATTATGAAAGCAACAGGAGGTCCAAATGAAAAGAAAGTTACAAAATAGGTATTGATAAAAATCCCAAAAGCTCCCTTGGCCATTTTGCATGCACTTTTTTATAAGGTTCGTAACTTCAGCTCATCAGTTTCTGTCTCCTGTCGAGTACACAAGGTGCCATCCATCAAGCTTTATTCTGCACTACACAACAAATCTGGTCAAAGCTGATGAAAAGTGAATTCCAGAGAACCTTGCAGAATATCTGAATATTAGACTTGAATTGAACCATCTGTCCTCTGTGTTTTTTTTATCCTGTAGCCCATTTTTTTACATTTTGGTAATCAATCATAAAACCATGCTGTTTTTTTGCTAATAGCAGTTCCTGAATGTGATGATTATGAGCCAAGATCTTAAGTTTAAAGGAGCACCTTTTAATTTTATGGATGTTTGATGTTTGATAGACATCGGCGATCCTTAGTACTGTGAAGAGCAAGCTCTGCTGATACTGTAATAACAGTTTGTGTGTGACGTCTGTGTGTTTCGATTTAACAGAGTTATGACTGAGAGGAAGTGGTGTGACATCAACGTCAATTGGATGATTGAAAATATTACTAATATTATTATAATATATATATATATATATAATATAATGTATTGTTATAATACAATATTACCGCTAAAATTTGGATGCTGTTTGTATCTGTTCATATGTCATTAATGCACACGTATTTGTTTACACTCATGCAGAAAGATGAGAGAGATAGATCCCATATGAACATGCTTAAAAACTAAAGACAATCAAAACAGTATTTGCTCATTTAAAATATTCCTGATAATATAGATAGATATATAGATGCTCAGGACAGATGGAAAGGAAGTAAGAATCTACTGAAAACAAAGATTAAAAGCTACTATTTGTATAAAACTGCAGAAGGTCTGACTCTTGTCTTTTTGATCTATTTTTTCCTATTCTTTAAATAACAATGTCACGCTTGTTTCCCAGTAACCTCCACCCCTCAAGGACTTCATTTGGTTAAAGTAGTTCCTCCTTCCCAGAGAGAGTTGCCTAAACTGTCACCCACCATCCAGCCAGTGTCTGAGATGCAGCGTGTGTGCATCTGTGTGTGTGTGTGTGTGCGTGTGATAAGCCCCGAGTTCTGCTCAATCTCAGGCGCATAATACGCTTCAAAGCAAGCAGGACAACCTGCAGACTCAGCTGTGGTGGGTCATCAAAATGATTCAAAGGGAGCAATCCCATTTAACCCTAACCTCAAAGCTGGTGTTCCAGAGACCCAGTTTCAAATAGCCCCCTCCTTGCCAATCTGTTACAATCAAAGAGCCCAAAGTCAGGGACAACATGGGAGGATGCGTCTTGGAGCTGTCTAAATAACGTAAATGCGATGCCTTTCTCCTGCGGGCTTCTAATTACTATAAAAATGACTGTTTCATTCGGCAAGCGTTTGACACAAAAAATACAGCGTGTCTGATTTTAATTTCTAAAGCGGAAGACAAGAATGAATTAATCATCATATCTTTGAGTGGAGCCAGCCTTGTACCTGTAGGTGTGCATTATCTCTCCCGCGCGTCCCTTCTCGCATTCAATCATGCAGGCATTAATTAACGCCAGGCTGATGAATATAGCTCTCAACCCGGGCGCTGATAGTCAGACAGTGTTGAATGAACCATCCATGTTACCTGTGACAGTGTCTGCTCCTTTGTGTACATGCCAGGCAGTATTGAGCTGATCAGGGCACCCATGATGAGACTGACAACACGGTAGCCCATTCTCTGTTCTCATTAGTGGTAATTCTGCGTATTTACACATGTCACAGTAATGACACTGTTAAAGCAAGTGACGGCTGTGGATTTGCAGTGCTACAGGCTAGTGATCAGCTGGTGTGTGTTGTGAGGATGTGCTCCTTTTCTTCCTCTCAATAGTATTTTATTAACCTAAAGAACACCTTGCCATTGGGGAGGATGATATAAGAGCGAAAGAGCAAACATCGTGTTTAATGGTGAAAGGCTGTAACAAAACTGTAAGCATCCATAATTACTACCACAGGGCTCTGTAGGTGATGTCTGTCAGCAGCTGAAAAACAAAACCCTACCAGCTCATAAGACTGAGAGCGGCTTTCCTGCACCACAATAATATACAAGTTAGAGAGAAATAGTTTAATTTAGTCTGTTGGCAACTGGTTTAGCCAGTTTTCTTGCCCTCAGGTAAGCTGTTTCAGAGCCTACGGGGACAAGATCATGTCAAGTACCTTGTCACCAGACCCTTAAATTTGGATGATATGACTTTGCTCGTGGCTATGCCTCATGTTCATCAACATAATGTTTAATTCTAAATCTACCTGAAATCTTGTGCAAAGACATTAGAATGGGAGTAAATATATATATATATATATATTTTTTGTCTAGTCATATCAGAGACACATTTTAACAACAGGCAGGAAGATAACTTTAGGACCACAATAGCACACGTTTTAAATGTTATCATCATTGTGAAGGCGTTTTCCTCCTTTAGGCTAAAGTTAATGTGACACAATGGTTCCTCCAGGTCACATTCTGGTCAGTTGTAAACCTGAAGGCAAGAGGTCATGGCCTGTCTCTGACAGAGCAATAGTTCAGCTCTGTCTCCGCAAGGAATGACTGGCCAAGGTACAGCTGTCCTGATAAGGCGAGGCTGTCTCCGTCGCCTAGGAGACCAAGGTCGGGGGCGATAGGCGGCCCATGGGCCCAGACTCCTCACTGATAGACTGTCTCATCTTTTCCTCCGAGACACTGAATGTGACCTGAAGTGGCGTACAACGTGACTTACGTTAACTTAGCATAGTTCCTTGTTTAGAATCCAATACCCAAGAGAGTCTTAACACATCTTTAGCTAGGTGAAGAATAACCTTATTTGGATATGTAGTGAAACTCCTTTGTCTAGTAAAGGCTTAAATACTCCCCATCAGGAAGTAACCTTCACAATTGGGTGGCACTGCACTGGGTTCACTTGTGCTCCTCATCTCTATTCTCCTCGGCCGACATCTGAATCTCCTGAAACCTTCTTCAGTAACGAATAACCAGCTCCCAGATTTCCATCACAACCATAATTTAAAAAATAACTCAGATTTTAAGCAGCAGGTTGATTAAACCATTTTGCATATGACATTTGATAGCCAATTATCAAAACCTCATACGTGACAACTTAGTTATTGTTCAATTTATCATCACTGAGTTTAATAAAATGCAGACCGTTTCAGTGTTCAGGTGTAAGGTCCTCCCCAGTGTAAACAGTTAGGATGTAGCTTCACTTATTATTAATGGTCAGTTGGCAGGAACTCTTTAAAGAATTTTTTATTTAATTTAAAGAATTCTTCATGATAGAAAATATTGATCATAATGTGACGTATTACCTCTTCTCCAGACATGTTTGTTGGATGAGTTAACCCTTTGTAATGAAAATGTGACCTTTATATTTCTCTCCAGCACAAGCAGCTGTAAGCTTTGGATCCCATGGATGTTGATGCGATTCCTTGGTTGCCGATAGAGGTCGATAAAATTCATAAATTAGGCAAATCCCCTTTAACTTGGCCTTCCACTTGACGTGGCTAAATCAGTGCTGGTCCATGGGCTCTGCTGGCTGGATATCATTAGTTTATTACTCTTACAGTCAACATGAATTAAATAATAGAATTCTGAAATAACTAAAACATTATACACTGGATTCTGGAGAAAGACTGGAGAGATGAGGAGAGGGAGTCTGTGTTTGTGGACAGCATGTGTGTGTCCACTTGTGTCAAAGTGAATATTCGATTTGCCCCCCCTTTAATTTAGAATGCCTAATCAATATTTCGCAACGCTAGAGATACCAAGACATCTAAAGTAAATCCCTTGTGGCTTCAGGGACCTCAGTGAAGTATGTTGCCCACAAACACCTCCTGCTCTGCCGGCGTGAAAAAAACGTGCACACTTCCAGACCGTCCCACAAGTGGAAACAGTTGGGTACTGCCAGATCCTTGTCACAAGGGCCAAGTCTAGATGTGTGTGTTATGTTGATGGCATTAACATTTTCTTAATAAACACCTTGAGGAGCTTGTGACAGCAGAAGGCATCCTACTTGACATGCTCTCTCCCCAGGCTCGTAGAAACAGCTGTTGGAATCACCCAGACGTGGGTTGTGAAGCCCTGCTGGCATGTCTAGCCTACGCAAATGCACCCGGCTGCGAATACACACTTTATTACATGCAAAGTCTCCTGGGGGTGCATAATACCTTTAAACATGTGTGATCGCTAAACAGAGGAATTGTAGATTCATTTTTTTAATCTCCAGCTTTGGGCTAAAAACACAAGAGCATGCGTCTCAGTTGGATGGGATACAGAGTAATTTATCAAACCTTTACAAAATGTCACACACTGTATGTGAATGACGTGTTTGGTATGTAAAAACAACTGAAACATAAAGTGCCACCATCAAAAGATTTCCGAAATAATTTCTGTATTTTGCCAATATTTATTAATGAAATGATTTTGTTGCACAAGAGGGAAAGTGCCTTAATCACCTCAACCTCCTTTGTTACGGCAGTCGTAGCCATTTAATTGTTTTAGTGGAGACCAACCTTGACGGGCTACTCTGCTTGTCGAGTAAATTGAGGAAGCTATATGCTAGGGGTGGTCTGACTGCAATGACTGGATGAATGGGTTGACATGGAGTGCAAGGAAGAAGCTCAGCACATGAATATGAATTGGGCCTCTGTTTGTGTTCACTAGGCTGGAATTAGTGCTTTTCATTACTGATGGCTTATAGCCTGACTGTTTGGCTGCCGGCTGGGGTCACAATAAAATGATGTGCTTGCCAAAGGCAGAGAGGCTGGGTCACAAGGGACTAAATGGCCCAGTTATGAAGAGCAGAGCTTATCTCCCTCTCTGAATCAACCCCTACCTCCAGCTAAACAAAACATGGGGAACATATCTCTAAGAAAACTGGCCACAAGATCACTGTCTGTTTTCCCCTTTATCATATTACTTAAAAATGTATTCTATGCTATATATTTCAGACGAGGCTGTTTTTACTCGCACTGATATGAGCACAAACTAGTCTATAAATTGTTTCATGATTGTATAGCAAAATGATGAAACGCTATAGTGTGACAGTTGCTTAATTTGCTCAGTTCCCTGGACTTCAAAGCAGGGACGGCAGAGTTAACTCTTCTTCTAGCAAAAAGGCTTTAGTTTTGGATTTCATGCAAAAGAAAAACAGACTTGTACATCTAAAGATCATGTCCTTTATTGATTAGACCCCCCACTGGGATCACTGAGTATGATATAAAGCCATCACCATATGCCTGTGTTTAAAGTCCCCTCTTAGAACATAAGCTTGAAATGGGCTTGGATTATGCTTACTGTGGGGAATCGTCACCACTGCTCTCTGCTGCCTTTAATCATACAATGAATAACAGTGAATTATATCATTTTTTTAGGGTGAAGAGTTGAAATAAATTGTGCTGGTATTAAAAGATTTCCTTGATGTGGCAGATTTTAAGCTCTCTGTTCCCATTATATTCATCTCCTTTTGGTTCTACTAACATTTTGTTTTGTTCTGAAATTAACAATATTTGGTAACATGACTTGTTTCATTTTTGCCTTTTTTAAAAAACATGATTATCAGTCCACTGAACATTAGTAGTGCTGCAGTCCTTCTTTTGGGATTTGTTCTTGTGTCTGGTCTCAAGACTGCTCTTTGATGGCTTTATTTTGTTTAACCTAACCAAATATGGTTGTTTAACCATATTTGCTAACAACAATGCTATGAAACACATAAAGGGGTGAACAAAACCTTACAGTATAATAGTCTGATACTCAACAACACTACAACTACAGAAAAACTGCAAACAAAAGTGACCAGGGTTGAATCAACACCTCTCTGATCTCTTACTGTTTTTCTTCACCAACAACAAGGCACACAATATTGACTTGGATAATAAATATCCAAGCTCTATGTTAAGGTCTCTGGCCACAGGTAGAATTTGATCTTGGTGTTTGTGGCTTCTTTGCTCAGACTGGAAAGGGCTGGTTGTTGTTTGAATGCTGTTGACTGTTTAGTTAGTTAGTTGGAAGAATTACAGTGATTTTTCTGCTGCTTTGTTTTGGTGTTTCTGTTGCAAATATATCATTTTTGTAATACTTTTGCTGTCCTGAAACACATTAATTAGAGGAAGACTTACAACTTCTGGGACATTCTTTCTCTTTACTGCACTGACACCTCACTTGATTGGCTAATTTGTACTTTGTACAAAAATAAAAGTTGGTTTTATGTTGTTTCCTGCAGTTTAGCCACAAGTTTTGGTCTTATCATCGAGTTTTCTGTCATCCATCCAACAAGTCCTCCAAAATATGTGTTGTTTGATCTGATGTCTCTATCGGCAGGTTGACATCATTACAAACCTCCATTGCAAAAATAATAA
Source organism: Enoplosus armatus (assembly GCF_043641665.1). NCBI lineage: Eukaryota > Metazoa > Chordata > Actinopteri > Centrarchiformes > Enoplosidae > Enoplosus > Enoplosus armatus. Next base: position 16,229,670 of record NC_092189.1, read on the forward strand.
CATTTCGTGATCTAACACAGCTATGTACGGTTTGCTTAAGGTTAGGCAGAAAAACACCTGGTTTAGGGTTGAGGAAAGATAATGTTTTGGGTTAAAATATTTCATTGGTTAAGGTTGGAGAACAATCGTGGTCATGGTTAAAAAAACAAAAACAATGTTGACTGCCAGTAGGAAACAGGAGGCGAACAGCAGTCTTGTTTTGTTGACCCGTCCAACTACATCGACCTCCTTTGTCTATGGACTTTGTTGCTCTATAAAAACGTCATATTATTTCCTCCTTTCCTCCTTACGGACAGTAATTCCTATTGATGTTGGAGGGCTTTGCCAATTGAATGTAAACACACGTCCTTATCGGGCATTCGCTGAGGCGACTGACGTTGCCATTTTTTTCTTGGGTGGACAGTCTGCATCTATCTTATCTATCTTATACTGTCCAGCACCAGTGGATTAGTACTCCTCACTCTATCATGCTAATATAGCTGCCACAGCTTGCTGGTGCAAGGCATCACTGCACAAAGATGACTGGTTGAGGACAACTGTATGCAGCAAAGGAAAAATAAAGATTCTTTAAACAAATGATGACAAATAGATTCAAACACAGTATTAGTTACTTTTAATGATGAAAATGATATTTATTCTTACATTTAGTGTTTTTGTTGAAAGACAATGTAAAAAGCCAAGATTAAGTGGCTCCTCCTTGCATTTCATTCAGATTGTAGATTTCCAATTCAATTGTTAACATATGTACTCTATACACTGTATTTCATAATAATAACAATAGACTACCATATACAGTACTTTTACTTGCAGTAGATTATTAGCTTTAATAACTATCAAAACACAAGTTCCTTGGATATATTGTGAGACAACATGCTATCGAATGCAAACTGAGAGAAATGCCCTAAGCTTTTGAGGAGCTTCGCATATTTTCTGTCTTTTCCCCGAAGATTTATTAGACATGGTTTAACTAACAGGAGGCTCAGGGAACTCCTCCTTGCTGAATTATAGAAATCATTTCCCATTAACCATTTTAATAGAGAGAAGAAATTCAAGGACACCCTCAATGTTAAGATTATCACTTCAAAGACAAGCTGTTGACACTCTGGAAACTGCTAACGATGTAATGAATGAATCATGAGCAGCGCTTTTGGTCAGAGGGCTGTTCCTCCTCCCAGCAGTGTGGTCTGGCCCTCATCTGTGTCGTGTTTGTGACACCCCGCAGTAAGAGTCCTTACCTGACTTTCACTCTGTGTCGCACTGACAGGTGGGGAAAGGAGTGAGGGGAGAGAAGTTGTTTTTGAGGCGGCGAGGTACAAAGGGACTTTTGTCGGTCACCTCTGTTTCTTGATCATCTGCTGTCATGCCAGGATAACAAGACTATTAAGTGAGGACAAGCGGCATGTTAATCTGTGTCTTCAGTGCTGCTGATCAGCGAGGATCATTAGGTCCCTCGTTAGCTTTAAGTAATTCTGCAGAGCACGTCTTGGTCAGTAGACTGCACGTATCTTGGTAACTGGGGTATAAGCATGTCACAGATAACTTACCAGTCGTAAAACATAAGAAACTGTCATCAACCTAATCATTTCATTAATAACACCACTGACCTCCGATGAATGATGCCTGTAGCGTGAATAAGAGCAATGTGAAGATAATCTTGACATCGATTCCTGTGAAAATGCGAGTTTGTCGAGCAAGCGGTTTGACCACTGACGCAGAAAAAACATCCATTTGGTAATTTTATTTCACTTTAAAACATGGATTATTTGGATATTAGAAGCTAAACATTTGTTGGTAAATCTTTTCCTTAAACCCTGAAATGGAAACAAAATAAAGAGAGCCTCTGCCTGCTACGACTTTATCTCCATCGGACGACAGGACAAGAAGAGCTGTTGCACAAATTTATCTGGCTGCATCAATTGTGTCAGATTTTTTTTTTGTCTTGTTTATCCTGCCAGGTGAAGGCTGAGGGGATTCTGTCTGCAGAGCAGTAGGTGGTACTTGATGGATTTACTGTAGCTCTCCTATTGAAAACAATGAATGTCAGGTTTTCTGTCTAACAACATGAATGCAACATAACCCATTCCCATGGTATTTCTTCTATATGTGGGATAGAAATAATTTAGGGGTTGTAGTAATGACCACATCAATTAAATCACAACCAGAGGAGGTTTTCCAACCAACGTTTGACTACTACACCAACTACACTAAGTCTGAGGGGTTGCTGGATGATGGAATAGGAAAGAAAAATCTACTACGCAAAGTTATATTTTTCCCCAGATTTTCTCTAATCTTTGACTTTTTTCATGTGAAATACTGTTTTACCTCTTCAGGTCTGTTTAGAGGGGAAAATCACTCTTTGGTGGAACTGCTCGCAACACTAGGATTTTATGGATACTGCTACTCTTTATCAGTATTGATACTTAACGGCACACTTATCAATACTCCTGATTAAGTTTGGTGGAGCAGCAAGAAAGTACTTTACTCAGCATATGTTGTCCAGTTAGGCTGCTAGCGTTACCCCTGTTTCACACATCGACTGTTACACGAAGCGATTAAAATTCAAGTTTTAGACAAAGGTAGCAGTTGTGTCACAGAAAAACAACATCAATTCACCTGCAGTTTTGCCTCCTAGGCCGGGACAAAGGCAAGTCCAAACATATTCAAGTATGAGACAAGATGGAGAGTATAAAACCATGACTGGTTTCAAAGTCTACACCCCAATTTATTCTTTTTAATTGACATAAAAACAAATCAAAACCTCATTCATGGAGCCCTGCACAGCTTGCGGTGCTTTTTTAAAACCACTCTATAGTGTTTGCTCATATGTTTGTGATTTCTATTCCTTATAGAAATATATGAAATTGCAAACAGGGAAGGAAGAAATAAACGCTAAATTGCCAAAGATTGGGAAAAAACCCTTGTTTTTTTGTGTCTCACAGCTCCAAAAATGCCTTGTGAATAGCTCAACGCCCCGTTGAAATGGAATTACTCTGAAGACAGGGGCTCTGCGTGAATTTGACCTAAGCGGCAGCATTTAATGAGAACAAAACTCTAGGTGATCAATATGGTCTATCAATTCAAACTTTCAATGGAGTCTGCTCACCAGGCTCCCGTTCCATAAATCAACACATGGATTCAAAGGACTGGTTTTAAACAAGAACCAACATAGTCAGAAACTTGTGGTTGGATTCAGTCTGTTAGCCTCTGTAACAGTTCTGCACTAAAGGGACATTTGTAAACAGTTTGATTGTAAAATCTGTGGAAAACATTATTTACGTAAAAGAAATAATTGGTTTCAAATGATCTGTAAATGACCCTCACTCTAAATTAACGTGTCGGCATTAAAAGTCCATCAGAAAGTGTAGGAGAGCGCAGCGAACATGCAGCTCTGAGAGCCGTCAATCAAGGCTGTCAGAGACGGCGAGGACGTGGTTGGAAGGAGAGGGCCGCTGTGTTGTGACTGCATCTCAGAGTCTAAGGTCAACACTGAACTCCCAGCCCCCCCCCTCCACCCCCATTTTCCATGAGAGCTCCACACGCAAGCCGGCGGGCCAACGATGTCCCCACTGACCGCTGTGATCTGCGGCCAAGTGGCGTCTCCCTCTGCCCGATCAGACCCAGCACCTCTTGTTCGCTGGCCAACTGGCCTTCTTCCCTGCAAGCCGGGGCCAGGGCTCCTCCTGGTTCCGTATGTTCTGTGCTTTTTTTAGGCCTGTGATGGATGCCAGCCGTCCCTGGGCGCTCTCCGAAGCTGCACCAGAGAGGGGGATTAAACAGATTTCTCTTTTCTTTTTTTTTTCAGAAAAGGGGATGGATGAGTGTAATCACCTATAATCTCAAATTCTAGGCCTCTTGATAATGAACCAGGGGCTGTTTCGGCCATTTGGATCAGCTCCCTCCAGTCCACCTACTTAAACCATGAAAAGGACCTGTCATAACAGCCTGAAACTTGTGGAGAGGAAGTGGAGTTGAGGTAGACGGGCACAGTTTTTCTAAGCTCTATTTTCTGCTCATGAGGGGCGCACCGTCAAACCACGGCTCACTCCGAAGACTGAACGCTGCTGACCAAAGTCACTTCGGCCAACGAGCACTTGGCTATTGATCCTGGCTAAAATGGAAACCCTTAGGAAGTTAAGCTCTCATCCTACATGTAATGGGGAGGATAAAACGGCAGACTAGGACATGCACTCTCTCTAATCTTATGAAAACTAAGAAGTGGAGCAGCATTTTAATTTACTGGGCTAAGAAAGAAATGGGGAAGCGTGTATCTCATGCTCCTTGAAACACAGGAAACAGCCACAAAAATGTGCCTTTAGAATATATATAAAATAGAATATTATATAAAATAGAGTATTCTGAATGAACTTCAGACTATCTATCTATCTATCTATCTATCTATCTATCTATCTTACTTTGAAGACTTTAGATTTTAAGCATTTTATTATAAAATCTCATGAGTAAAATGTTGTTATAGTACAGTATGAAAGAATATACTGTCTGTCTCAGCCAATAGGAGAAAAAAGGACTTGTTATGTGCTCCAAAACCAAAGGCAAAGGGATTAATGTGTGATTGGCTCTCTCAGTATAATAATATACTGAGATAGAAGTGGATGTGGCTATATAGATAGATAGATGATTGACGTACTGTAGCTGTGTACTGTAGAGGTGACATTGCATTTTAAAGATGACTTACCTTTCTCATAATACATTGCAAGTGGTAGAAAGACAAATATAGTAGGAGTGTTCATTTGAGTTAAAGACTCCCATACTGTGATATCGATACTGCCAGACAGCCAGTGCACTGGGGGTGTGCTCGAAAATAAAACTCATGAAAGAAAGAATAGCAGAGAGAAGAGGTGTGAAAATTAAATGTCATTTCTTGACAGGGATGTCTGAGAATTAGGCTGGCAGTGAAGTGTGACAAAGTTGTTTGGTGACAAGGCAGGAGAAGACAACTGTCAACACTTCTTTCCTTCCAACAAGTGCTGGCACCCAAGAAGTGGGTGCAAAGCTAAGAGATGTAGCAGAGCAGGAGACAGCAAGAGAGAGGTGAGGTGTGTGTGTGTGTGTGCGTGTGTGTGTGTGGGGGAATGATTACAGATGTTAGTGCTGTGTGTGTCTTTGTAAAGTACATATATGATATGTCGAATGTTCTGTGTCAAGTTTGCATTGTCTGCACACGTTTCCTCCCACAGTTTAAAGACATGTGAGTCAGGTAGACTGGAGAAACTAACTGAATGACGTGAAGACAAGAGTGTGTGTGTGTGTGTGTGTGTGTGTGTGTGTGTGTGTGTGCGTTTATTGAAAGAGTTTAATTAAAATTAGATTGACAGTTAATTCGACAGAGTAATGGCTGCAGTGTGTTACATTTGTGAACACAACAGAATTATTTGTGATGAATGACACGTTTTTCGATCTTTCTTTCGATCTTTGAAATTCTTAAAGGAATAGTTTGACATTTTGAGAAATTTGCTTATTCTCTTTATTCGCCACAAGTTAGATGAGAAGATTAATAGCAGCACCATTTTAACACGCTTTTATATAGCTGACTCTTTTATGCTGTCTATGGAAAGCACTTTATGCTCCTAGCTTGAAAAGTGTTATACAAATAAAAGTATTATTATTATTATTATTATTATTATTATTATTATTATAAGATAAGCAGAAGTGGGGTGATGTTGTTACTCTGCCACAACAATGTATTAAAAGTGAGGTGGTCGAAGTAGATGCTTGGGCGGATAAAATCTTTGACTTTGAGACTGAAGACGGGGGTTTGCGGGCTATCTAAATTTGACCAACAGTCAATGTTTGTTTCTTTTAGCCACCTCTCTTAACCAAGCAGTTTTAATTGTCTAAACTTAACCATCCCTCAACCATAGCGACAGAAATTCAGAGTGCACATTTTGAGCTTCAATGGATCTTGCAAAAGATGACAGTGACAAAGAGGATTACCAGGGCATTATGAAACTGAGTCCCTCTCTTCCTTGCTTTCTTTTGTTATATTCAATTTAGTGATCAGGGCCTTCTCACAACTTATTTTCCTTGCTTTTGAAAAGCCATTGGCAAGTTGAAGGGTCTGCTTTTGGAAAGACCTCATCATTTTTATGACCTTGGGTCCTGGGAGTAAATGTGTACCAGCACGCTCCCAAGCTTTCAAAGACATGCTAATGTGGACTTCAGTCCAAAAGCTAGATGTCAGTCTGTGCCATCTATCCACATCTGATGCATCTCATGATCATAACCCGAGTCCCTCTTTGATCAAAGTCCCCAGTAAGCAGCTAGTTTCCCCATAATGGCCTCATTCGATTACAACGTGTAAAGTACTCCATTAGTTTCTCTGTTCATGAATCATTAAGTGCTGGTTATGATCAGCCAGCTCCATGATGAACTGCAGATTGAGGAAATGGAAACTGCAGGAGCTGCCTGAGGTCACAGGTGGATACAATATTCTTAAAGGCTAAATGAACAGTCGCATATTAAGGTAGCCTTTGAGGTCAGGCAGTGTGTGGAGTATGCAGAATCAAGGGCCGTTCGACCGTACAAAGAAATTTCATATCAAAACAAAGTAATTTAAGGCAGCTTATTTCATTTTGGATGCAGGAAATCCCTTGAGATAAAGATGAACACGGAAAAACAAATTAACTTTGTCAAACTGCTCTCTCTCCTCAGGTGTCATGCCTTCACTCCTTTTTCTATGCTTTTGCGGGAGAAAGCGAAGCACAGTTTCAAACCTTTATTTATTCAACACAAATTACTTCAACAAAACAAACAAGACAAAGACAGTCAAAAAGATATTTATTGACACCCATATTTGTGTCCTCATTTGTGTCCTTCTCTTTACTAGTCATATTTCTTTTTATGCAGTTTTTTTGTGAAGCGTAATGAATGAACTGTGTGCAAATGCCACATGAATAAGGTCTGACGTGACTTCTGTGCTACTGTAAGAGGGGATAAGCTTTGGTGCCACGTTGGCTGGAGATGTATCCATTTGTTTGCTCTGCGAGGGAGGGGTAAAAAGAATCAAGAAATGGAGAGGGCCGTATAAACAAAGTGGTTGGGATGATAAAGTTAGACTGATAGACTTAGGTGACAGAAAGGAGTGCTAAGGGGAGACAGAAAAAAAGATCCATGGGAAGGTGAAGATGTTACAAAGAGGGTGAAAGACGGTGACAAGAAGAGTGAGTCACGGAGGAATAGACAGTGACTGTTCTCCATAAGCCATGCGCAGTGCTTCGGAGAGTGAAATTGATGAGTTCATCTTCGTCTCATTATTGTCATGATGGATCAGATTGCTGACTTCCCTCAAAGGCGGCTTAATGACTCGTTGACACAAATCTGAATGACTGGCTTCACCGGTGGCGTCCATTAGTGTGCCACACAAAGCTCTCAGATGTGCTTAAACAAAATTGATAATTACCAAGAGCTTTCATCATTGTAATGAATGGCATCAATAAAGGGACAATTCATATTGCATTTAATGCATTCAATCCTGCCACTGAGGATGCCCGGGCTGTTTTCGAAGTCCAGAGATGATTTTTAACTCCCATTTATCATTCCTTTGTTTTGATGCAGCAATGAATTATAATAATCCCCAATGACAAATACTGCAGAATAAACTCACAATAGAAATGTAGGTAAGGCTTTAACAAAATGAACTGACTGTATCATTGGCTCTGTGTCTTTGATTGAGCTATTCTCACAGCCAGACCTCATGCAATACAGGCTATAATAACAAGGTGGCAATATTACCATAATTACAGCTCTTCCTTCTTGTCCTGCTCATTCCTTCTCTTCCTCTACCCCCCCCCCCCCTCCCCTCTCTCTGGTTTGTGTTGTTTCTTGCCGTTGTTAATGCTCAGCCTCTAATGGCCATGGCGTCTTCTCCGACAAGGCTTAAAAACGTTTGTCTGCCTCCTCCATCCCTTACTTATTTAATAATGAGACCACACAAGGCAGTGTCTCAATTCATAATGGGGCAGCAGCGGAGCCATCTTGGTTGGCATGCAAACCATGACGGGCCGAGGCATTACAGCAGGAGAGATCTAATTGAGAGATAAATTAGACCTCTGCTACTGATTGACTCAAGAATCAGTCGAACCTAACCCGCCAATATGAGAGCCTGAGCTCTGTGAGTCTGTTGGAAGTCGCTGCCTCCTGCGCTTACACACACCGCATGTATCTAAATATGGAGATCTGAAGGCAGTGGCGTGTTTGTGCCGGTGTTGTTTCGACATCCTGATGGTTGTCGGTGGCTGTGACAAGCACGCTACGATGTTTATTTCTCTCTATTTGCGCTGGAGAGTTCAGGATCCCATGCCACCCCGTCTCATCTAAAAGAAAACAACAAATCATTTCTCCCAGTTTGAAACAACAGACCGGCAGAGGGATGGGCGGAGTGGGCAATATTTTCTTAAAGTATTTTTTCAGCATGGTTGACTGACATAGAGTCACTCCTACAGGTCCCTGTGTTTCAACACAAACACAATAAGATAAACACATAAACCTAAATGATCGCACCACTATATCATGCTGATTGCTTACGTTGACTTTGTTCGTAATGTATTACCTGAGAGAATGCATAGATTCATTCACATTTTTCATTTCGACCTTTTTATTCTATTCTTTTATTCTCATTCACAGAAACAGAATTCCACATTACATGCAGCCAAACAGGAGCCCTTCATATTTCACCCTTACAATCTCCAGAGTATCTCGATTCGTGTTGACGATGTGAGCGGAGGCAGTGATGAACTGGAAAACAGGGACAACACTTAGTACGCAGGTGCTTGTATGAGCTTAACAAAAAGCCAAGGAAGGCCAGCAACTGTCTGTGGGGATTTAACCATGTTACAGCTTTGATGCATTTTAAATTGACCTCGAGCATACTTTGGAGACAAGGAGAGAGGTCAGAAACACACAAAGCAGACGATCAATTACTATTCTATAATTGGACAGGGCTTTAATGAGGCTGGCGGATGCAGCCTTGTGCACCTTTTGTCAGCCGGAGTCACTGACGTGGGTGGCCCAATCAAAGCTTGTCCTCATTAGCATATCTCCGCACATGCAACACTAGCCCTCAGAGTGACCAGCACTTCAAACAGAAGAGTTTCTTCTGGGGTCCAATTTCCCAGTGATGACTGGCCCCTACCCATTTTTGAGTTGCACAATAACTTGTAACTTACACAGTAACATATTTCATTCCTAAAGTGAAAAAAAAACAGGCTACATTAAATAGAAAAATAATTTAATCTCAGGGAATATCAAAGCAGATGTTTAATGGCATGCTGCAACAAAATACTTACCTATTCAATGTTTGGCTTTAAAGCATTCGTTGAACGCAGGCAGTGGGAGGTTAAAAGTAGCAGCAAATGTTTTGGTCTCATAAATCTGCTCTGATGACCCACTCATCCCCTACATCAGAAATAATAGCTGAGTCAGAGGTGCAGAATACTGCAATGCAAAATCAAAACAACAAGGTTTAAGCAATCCTTTGTTCCTGTGTTTAACAGCTGGCACTAGATCTGCAAAATGTGTGATGTTGGTATTTGGTATTACTGTCTCATATGTTTCATTGTCACACATTAATTTATTCACATGATTATGGTTTTAGTTTGCACTACTGCTCTATCTGTGTGTGTGTGTCTGTGTGTGTGTGTGTGTGTGTGTGTATGTGTGTGTGTGTGTGGTGTGAGTGGGGGGGGTAGACATTTTTCTTTCCTGTGTTGGTGTGTCTGTTTGTATATTTGAGGAGGGGTTGAAGCAGATGATGAGGATGATGCATTGTTTTGCATACGGTTTGCTGTCTTTGCGTATGTTTACACCACTGACCAAGTTAATTTCCTACATGCATAATAAAGTTAATCTAGACTTGATTATATACCATCTGTAATAATAATACACACCCACAAAGCCACATAACTGTGATCAATCAAAATATGTTAGATATAATATGTGATGTTGACTGTATACCTCTGGGTGCTTGAATGACAGAGAAAAATGGTGAAAATAAATAAAATGGGTGGCGGAACATCAGGAAGAAATACCGTCTTTCTTTCTGCTTCTATCTGACGCACGGGAGCAGCTTTGATGGAAGGCTGTAATGACATGGAAATTACGTAAAAGGATGCAAAGGAAGTATACATACACTGTTTGACGTTTGTAAAACATTTGTATTTACGTGCCATCATGTAAGTACACTTCGCCCACATTACTGTTACTCTTGAAGGCCTTTTTTGAGATAAGTGTAGACGCCACAATGTAGACGCCAGTCCAGCTGTTGGTGGTAATGCACCTTTAAGCTTGTTTGCCAACCAACAATAATCAACTAAGAACATTAATTAAGTGATGGCTTGATGATGTGTTGGATTCAGTCTGAATACAGTTATACGCTCTGACATCTATCCCAATGTACACAATAAGCACATGTATATGGTACTATATAATCAGGAGCAGCCTGAGGTTCAGACAGGAGGAGCCAAGGATCAAAGAACCAACCTTGTAATTAATGGATTCCATATCCCATAGTTATGAAAAGTGCAATAATTATATTGCCAGAGTCATGAAATACATAATACACATATGTTTAATTTTGAGGTCAAACCTTGTATTCTCTGTTCTGCAAAGACAAAAACATTTAAACATCTGTTTTCTTCACCTTTAAACACTCAGCAGGACCTCAACAGATGATTGTCACTCACTGTAAAATAGAAAATATTCAAGATTTTTATTGATAAGAATATATCAAATTATGTTGTCGACTTAGTAACTATTGTGGCAAAAAATGTTTATCATACAGAACCAGTCTGTCAAAATAACATATTTTTTTATTATTTGTACAGAACAACTTCTAGATAGATCGCCATGTAATGACTTTATTGTCTTATTGTCTCCTTCAGCCCCCAGAATGTGTTCTTCTGTTAATCAGTAGTTTGATTAGTTAGTTAATTAGTTCCTAATTAATTACTATTTGTTTTTAACGTGAAAATAAAAGAAAATCACCAAGCTCGAGTGACCATATATTTTATTATTTACTCATTAACAAAGTGTTTCCTATTATGTCCTGAAAATCCTACACTAGCATTCGTAACAGGTACTTGTACACTATCTGCAATTAGTGGAAATACAAGAGGGCACTTGACTAGTTGGAAATACTACAAGTGTAGGTATTGGGACAGACCTCGAGACTCTCAATTCACTGTATGATTCATCATGTACCTGGTGCTTGCAGAGCGCTCTGCATCAATACAAAGCAACTTGAAATGATTGCTCCCTGTTTTTACAATCAAAGTAAAGTCAACATCCTGTGTTTTGTCTGTACAGCTGACGCCTCATTATGGTTAGATCACTTAAACCATAATGTTGTCTCCAGGAAGCAGCCAAGTATTCATGTTTGTGTAGCCTGAAACATAAAAATTGACATTTCAAAGTTTCCTGTCTCAAAAGTTACAAGACAGGATATGGAAGTAGCATATGGTCCTATGAGGAAGTTTGTATGTGATTGAATATAGGAGGGATATTTGTTCCATTTCACTGCAGTCAGTCAGCTTTGTTATCTATTCAAAAAAAGCTGAATTCGTGGATAGATGTGATTGTAAGCTGAAAGGTTTCACATCAAATCTATTTGGTGTTTGATTATCAATACATTATTTGTTGTTTGTAAAAAATGAAAGCCACATTACTGTGGACTGTTCAAGATGAGAGAGAGGAGTTCACTAGTGGTGCTTCATTCCTTTTTGTTGTTTTGTTGTCAGAAGTGATCGTGTAAACCCTGGGCAGGATATAGGATTTGGCATCAGCCAGTGCAACCCTGTTTAATAGAATTTATGTTTTACTGCTAATTTGCAACATTAAATATGTTTTGAGCGAAATGTAAGTCCATCTGAATGATGTTTTGAGCTAGTTTTTCCTATGATATCTGCTCCTGGCAACTAAAGCATGATTAATGTTACTTGTGTTTATGCACTTACAGCCCTTGGTTCTTGGTTAAATACTGATGTGTTTATTGTTGTTTATTAACGCTTAGCTAAAACAAAGATCTTTCCCTAACTAAAGTGCTTTTAGCCAGGTTTCCATCCAAATATAGTGCAAATTTTGACAGAATTTCTAGAAAAATCAAATCCATCCACTGCAGTGAAGTGGAGTTAGGAGTTAGTTCAGCGAGATAAACAGTTGGTGGCACCAATTCTCCAGTCCGGTGCCTTTAAACCATTGAAGAAGAGGGCGCAATGAGATGACGTAAGAGAGCGTAAAAGAGCACCAGTCAAACCCTATAATTTCTGTTTGTTCCATGTATTAATATGAGGAACGTTCCAGTTTCCTCATCGCTCCCCACAGGTCTTATGTTTTAGTCTCCTCAGTGGAGCGGAAGCTTCACTGGATGTTAAAGTCACATACATGTACGTCAAGATTAATTTGATAAGTATGTTTCTGTTTTTTTCTTAATTTTGCCGTTTCCACTCAGATGTGTTTATACGCAAATTGAAAATGAGGTGGATGAAAATACACTTTTTATTGCATAAACCCAACTACACATGGGACTCAGGACCACCCACCACTGTAGCGCTTCCTACTCTACAGAAAATGTAACCTGCGGAGGGCAGTGATTTCATTTCCCATTAAAATGCAATTGGGAAACAAATTAGTATTATATAAAACTGATTTATAGGGGACAGGCTAGTGGAGCTTCATCCATTTTTTGTTGTTGTTGTCAATAACTGACAATAACTTGACAGTCTGAAGAACACCAGGACATCCACTGTAAAATGATACTGAGCAAGCCCAAGCCTTTGGTATCAGCCAGTGTCACTTACAATGGACCATATAGGCTGAACGCACATAAAAATCACCCCCTTGCTTCTGTCAGCCACTAATGGGCTTGGACAAGGATATTTGCAATGTTTGACAGGGGAGTTAAAGTACACAGAATGCAGAATCAAGAAAAGGAACAGAGTGAAAAAATGCAAATCTCCCTCTTGGTTAGCCCAACTAGACAAAGCCAAGCCCTTACAAATCTTAACCCAATCTTCCGTTGAACAAAACTGGTAATCCTTTATTTATTAATAAAATCAAATTGAGCAAATGAGACTTTTGGTTGCTTTCCTGTCTATTATGCTGAAACTTGAAACCGTGGAATTCCTTTCAGACAAATTGAAGCCACGTCTCCATGCACGCCGGGCATTTTATGGTAGGTTTAGCAGGGAAATCTCAAAGGCTCATTAGATGTCTTCTGGCTGAGCTTGGCAGCTAAAGGGTATCTGCAATTCTTATCTGAAGTGCCAGGCTCCACTCAAATAAGACAAGCGCTATTATGAAACTAGGCCTCGCAAAACTTTAAGAGACATGGTACAAAAGGAAGGGGAATGTTTAATGTCATTGCCATATTGGGGGACAGAGGTCCCCGCTATGATGCGTCCAGCCCCGGCGCGTTGTAGCCCCGTCTCCAATTAAAGTGATAGGCCACATCATTACCAGGCTTCCACACCACTGTGGAAAGAGGGACAGGCAGGTACCAACAGCGAGAAAAGGAAAGAGCTCAGTGTAGCTGCTGGGGCTCAGCTGCCCACATATGCAATTCAAATGCAGAGGCTGGTGCGCTGCGACAGGGCTGTGCCGGACCAGGTACATCTGTATCTCTTCCGGCTCAATGTGGAGGAGGTGGTGAGTGACAGCAGGTGGGGATGCAGCCCAATTAGAGCAGGGCTGTTGGAGGATGATGAATGGGGCTGGCTTAGAGAGCCTAGGAGAAACATAGGCATAAGCAGGCTCGAGATGCCCACAGCTGTCTCGCTGAATGAGTATAAACATGCTGAGGGGCTCCTCCATACAGAATAATGCAACCAGCATCTGCAGGCTTGTGTGTGCACCCCTGTCTCTTGCCACCACTCTTTCTCAGGCGTTGACAGTTATGAGCTTACCTCCTTGACTGGCATGGTCTTGATCTAAATTTAGAAAATCATGCATCTTGGCACTCATGCCCCTGTAGATTCATATAGAGGCAAAAGTATGCACTTTGTGTATGTGAGTGTAATGGTTAACATCATGTGGAGAGGAGGCTATTGTGTGAAGTGGGAGCACAGCCCCATCACCTGTTGCTAGGGGATGTAATCATGCTGCTACTGCATTGTCGAGCTCTTATGATGTATTTAAAATGTAGGCTGTAATGTAGGCTTAGGTCTAGCAAGGGCCATTTTACCCACAAGGGTTAGCATTTATAATTCAAACCATGTAGAACTGTCAATTTAATGCACATACTCTACTTTTGAATATTGATGTAGCCTTTTCTTCTAGGCATTTAGTTTTATAATACTTTCATGTGGACAAGTAGGTATATAATATACTGTCAAAGGCAAAAATCACATCACGGTATTTGCCACAGGAAGCACTGAACTGGTGTCAGGAGTAAGTCTTTGACAAGAAATGTAAATCAGACTTTATAACTTGTGCTGATTGGTGGCCTCTGGCACACCTGCAGGTGAAGGAATATCTTCCGAACCTTTGTGAAAGAGATTAGTAGAGGTTTATAATTCAATTTCATTACTGTATGAAATAGGAGGAGACTTCTTGCAGGCCACCTGTCTACTCCTGTCTTTCTGTGTCATTACCTTAATCCCCTGGAGTTAGGGGGGAAAGGCGCTTATCCCCTTCTCCTTTATAATGTAGGGTTGGTTCAACAATGTCTTTGAAAGTTAATTATATAAACTTCTTGTTTGCGCACTGTGAGAAAGATATTGGGCGGGTTTGTGCAGGGGAGAGCATAGTGCAGCACAGCAGTGCTTGAGATACAGAGCATACATTTCACCTGTTAATTCCCTCATGAGTTACCTCGCCTTGCATCAGTTAGTGAGTGAGGGTGAATGAGCAAGACGATCGAAGAACGTGATACAGTAGATTAAGAAAGATAAACAGCATTAGAAGACTGTAAGAGAGGAAGGAAGACGAAGAGAGGGGTGAGATAGGGCATAAACTGAGGAGAGAGAGCACATAAGTGAAAGAGAGGGAGAGAGACGTTATGATAATGTGCTGTATTGGTGAATAAATTTGTCTTATTGCATCTGCCAGATAAACTAACCCTTATCATAATCAATGGTAATCCATGACTTGAATGAAACAAAGAAAATCATTACCATACTGTATGCCTCCACTGTATAGCCAGCTCCATAAAGCAAAGCTAAGAAATGAGGGAGGGCGTGAAATTTACACTGCCCACATTCACCAAATGGCAAAAAATGACACCATGCAGAGGATGTGTAAACCCACTAGTTCCTCAGTTTCACAACAGCAAGTCATGTAAAAACCTGCCAAGCTGCCCAATTTAGCACCGATATGTATCATGAAAGGATACAAGCTATTTCATTTTTTTTTTTTTATTTTGCATAGAAAATGAGACAAGGACCCACGCAGCACAGACTTAGGTAAGGACACAAGGGTAAACTTGAAAACACTATTAGCATGGACACAACAATAGCAACTTAAACGTCCAGCAAAGAACAAACATATGCTAACATATGGCGAATGGTTGGCGAGCCATAGCATGTTTGCTCATGTGTACTTTTATTGCTATTTTGAACTTGCTTGTAGGATACTGACCATGTGAGCAATTAAAAGATGCTATATTTTCAGATTAATTGCAGATGCAGGGCTGACATATTGATTATGAACCTTACTTCTACGGCTGCAACTAACGTCAATTTCCACCATAAATTAGTTGATAATTTTTTGATTAATTGACGAATTGTTTAATCTATAAAACATCAGAAAAATCAGTTCCTAGACCCCATGGTGACATCCCCAAATGATTTGTTTTGTGCGACCTTCAGTCTAAATCCCAAGGTGCTTAGTTTACAATGATATAAAACAGGAAAAAGCAGAGAATCCTCACATTTGAGAAGCAGAAACCAGATAATAGGTGGGATTTTTGCTTGACAACTGACTTTATTTGTTAATTTGATTATTTGATTATCAAAATTGTTGTTGATTGCTAATTTTCTGTCGATCAATGAATCGACTAATTGGTTCAGCTATAAGCTATATATATCACAACTTAACAAAATGTTCATTGACAGAATGTGGCTTTACAGACAGAGGAATACACCATTTTCAGTGTGGAAAATGAACTGGTTTTAATAAATGTTAATGGTACTAAACGTTTTAGTCCTCTGGGCTCACCGACGAAATGTGATCATAAAGTTTGGTGATTGCTTTTAACAACAGGAAAGTAAATTTATAAGGGCTCTAGTTTTCATTTATTGATTTTAAGACATGAACAGAGTTTCAATTCAACCTTTTTGCTATAGTCAAGATTTTCACCTTGTAGAGGTGAAGGTTGGGGTCTCTGGGCTGACAGCGATAATCCCCCCTCCAAAACGTTTGTGTTCAAACAGTAATCACCGCCCCCAGCATAATTGACTGATCCAAGTTTGGCTTGGGCTAATTTATGTGCGCAACACCAGGAAAGCTTAGAGACAATCCTGGGGTGTCATCGATGTGATAGATCTCTCCCCTCGTGCCCTTGTCGCTGTGTGAAGTCTCGTATGTTTACATATCTAGATTTGACAGCCTTGGCGTTAAACTGCAGACTTCTAGGCATTTCCAGCAAATGGGCTCGCCCACACCTCAAAGCGCCAAACACACACATCTATGTCTTTGAATATTTCCAGTAAAATTCTGCTGTTGACAGCCAACTGCAACTGCTTCATTCACTCACATTTTATCCATATAGAATTGTCACATCTTTATACCTTTTCATAAGAGGTAAACAAAGGTCTATGATTAGGAATTGAATTTACGATGGTGATGATGATGATTAGTGGTAATAGTTTTATATCCTTTATTATGGATTCAATCATATTCTGTTCCCTCTATAAACGGTATTTAAAAAGGATTGTGAATAAAATGAATGACTAACTGTGGGCCATTATACAGTATAATGATAATCACATGTCTATTGTAATATACCTAAGATCCATTTAATTTTTTTCCAATTGGCCCTGGTCCTGAAAGTCAATATTTCTAGACGGAGGGAGCTGGGACAAGGAACAGCTTGTACAGAATTACACAGTATTCACAATTTTTGCCCATATCTGATTTCTTTCTTTTTTGTGCTGCCAGATTACACCTGCATTCATTTAAAGGGTAAGGCTGGTAATATTCTATATTATTCGTAATTGTCAATAAGTCCCATAAAGAAAAGACCAAAGGCAACAGTGCATTAGTTTATTTCTCAGTACTTTACGACTTCCCCGCCATGTCTGTGGCTCTCTGCCCCAAGCCTGTTTGTTCCCACTGAAGACATATATCTTTAAAAATTTGTCACAAATATATACTTTTATTTTCAAAAAAGGCTAAATAATTTCCAAAAACAGTTGGGCACTGTAGTGTTTAGCAAACATTACTCAAACAGGAGTACAGTGCTTGCAGGTATGTACGGCAGCAGGAAAGTGTATTTGTTCGATGAAGGAACATGTCACCCATGTGGCTCTCATTGTGCCTTCATTGTTAAAAACACATCAGAGGGCCAAGCTATTGCAGGCTTTGGCTACACCGACGGTACTAGTTTGTAGGATCAGTTCTTTCTTTCCATTAGTTTTGTTGACCAGAAAGGAAACTATAGATTATCACTTGAGAATATCTGTCATACATCACAGATACGTAGGATTTCTGTGTTGACTTCAGATATAAGCTTTACCATATGAGCACAGCCAAATTGCCATCCGTAGTGGCTGCAAACAAGAAATAATTCAAGCTGGAGGGTCAGCTGGAGTTGGGTACTTGGAGACAGGGTCTTGATTTGGAGGGTCATCTGGAGGAGTAGCAGGGTTCTCTAACTCACGGCCAGGCACTGAGTGCTTCTGTTCCTCCTTGTTATTTGGAAAACACCAGAGAAGGAAAAAAATACACAACTATGTCTCTGAGAAATTATGTTTGTGTAGTGCGAATTTGTGACAGAAAATACATTTTGTGAAAAATGTAATGCCATACAACGTTTTGTTATCAACATAATGAGGGAAGGTTTTTTTCTTTATTTTTTTTGGGCCAGTTTTTATGCTTTTTCTTTTCTTAGATGACAGTAAACAAGGGAGAGGGTGCAACAAAGGTCCCCAGTCTGACTCGAAATGGGGACGTTGCGCCACGGGGGCCACGTGGGCGCCCCTAGGAAATGTTTTTTAAATGAATATATCTGCCAAGTTGCAAAATGTTAATACAGAATGTATCTTCTAAATGATAACGGACATTTCTTGTGTTTTCCCTACAATATCCCCTCTTGCAATACAATAACAACTAAAGCATGATTCAGTTTGCTTTAGAAAAGATTGTGGTCTTGGCTACATATTGAAAAAATCATAAGTGACTTGAATCATGACACTCTACTTTATTGATAATTAACTGAAACCATTATTTTTCCCTAACCACAGTTGGGACTTAAGAAGCAAACCCTGGTCTCCTTTCTCCGACCACCTCCCTACCACTTCTGTGCAGTTGTAGCACTTCCTTCGCTCACAAACAACAGTGGGCACCAATTATTTTTCCCTCAAAACACGTTTGGCAAAACAAATTAGTAGTGTGTAAATGTAATTTCTAAGAGACGAGGTTACCCTACAGCTTTTCAGGAGTGGAAAACGTTAATCTCAACAACAGCAGGCAATTCAGGAAGGCCAAACCTGCTAATGATTCTTCTTTTTAACGAGTGACTATGATTTTGCCAAATGCCCACACTACGTTTGGGAAATGCAAATGTGTAAACAGACAAATGCTTTTTATCTCGTTCATACATTGTTAATACAAATCTGTGAGTGGACACTATGTGTTATGAACGTATCTGATCTGTGTGGGACAAAAGATCAAAATTTGGTGTCTACCTGCTGGTGTGCAGGCACATTTGTAGTTTTGGGATGCAATTAGTCGACTGTGCACTGTTTGTTTAGAAGTAAACATAGTGCAAGATGGCTGCAAAGGTACCTTAGATATAAAGAGGACTGTGTCAAATTGCCTGCATCACCTACCGGCTGTTCCCAGTAGCCACAGGCTCAATTCCTTAGTCAGGGAGTACAAAAAAACAATTACATCATCTACTACTTTGAAAAATTCAAACCCTGAGCACAACACTGACCTGCCAGAAAATTGTTGTTTGGAGAATTAAATGAATTATGAAAGTGCAGAAAAACAATTTAGTCTTGCATATCCAGCTGCCGTTCTAATAAATCACTGCCACCCAAAAAGAACTAATTTGTGTTGTTGTACTGTGAGCATGATTGATGAGCATGCTCTGGGTTGCAGTAAAGGAGACACAGCTCAACAAGGCTGCACTATATCTTTAAAAGTCTTCAGAAGAAAAAAAAAAATCTTCTTCTCATCTTTAACCTCTTGAACTGGCCATTATTGATATTGATGTACCTGAAATTTAATGTATGAACAGCATTCCTGCCAAGTAAAAGTCAAAAGAATAATTGTCTTTATTGTTGTTGTTTTTACATTCAGCGAAACAAACATTTGACAAACGCTCCACCCTGAAATCGTGTGTAGCAGCTGTCACTGTACAGTCTGAATTTATTCCAGTCAAGCTGTGTCTGTGTTGCCACCCTGCTGATTTCTTCATTGTTGTTGACTACAATGAGAGCTAAACTTCTCTATTCCCCATTCATGCTTCTTCACACACCAGTGAGGGGCAGCTGCTTTTTTAAATAATACCTGTGAGATCATGTACTAATGATGCTGTGCGTGGAGTACATTAGACTAGCTTGTGGTGTCACACCTTGTTATTATTTTTTATGCTGTGATATTTTACTTGTGTGCTTTGTAGTCATTCGGCATATGTCCTCTGGTTCTTGAACCTTCTCTACACTTGAAGAAAATTAACAGGACTCATGGGCAATGTTGCATGCAACATTGCAACAACATGCAACACAAACAAATGTAAATGTTCATATCGCCTGTGAGCACGCACTCACACTGTCTTTGAGACAGGGAGAGAAAGAAACAATGGTGGCCCTGAGTAACACAGCCGTATTCTTGAGTAGGGGCAGATCTGACACCACAGACATCAAATTGATATTAATATCTATGAGAAGCCTTTACCTTTTGAGTTATCGCTCTAGCGGTCAAATGCCTTCCAGGGGCGAGGCATAGCTGAGAACATGAATGTTTAACAAGACTGCTGCATAGTTCACCTCAATGAAAGCCTCCAGCTCTGAGCTGAATTATTAACCACTGCAAGCCTGGTCCAAATTCCCACTGAGATTACATTTATAGGTCTAGACTCAGCAAAGTGTTGAGAAACAACAGAAGTTGAAATTCAAGAAATCCCTAATGTAATTACAGCCTCCACAAGTGACACTGGTGACAGGTTAATTTGCAAAGAAATGGAACAAAAACACACCAAATGCAGTGGGGAGCCAGACAACTACTGTATATGGTGTCAGCGAGTCATTATGTTTGATTATAGTGATTAAAAAAAAAAGGTACAGGCAAATATACAGTATGAGTCCAACAACACTTCATATTTATAAATAAAGTTTGTCTCACTTTGTGCTTACAACCAGAACAGCAACAAGAGACAAAGATAGTAATACCCATTCATTTGAAATGAGTGCTGGAAGAGAAGGAGCAACAGAAACATCTCAGTGACTTGTCGACAGCAGAAAGTTGAGTTGAGTTCAACTTTATGCAAATGAGCAGCAATGTGATCCAACAACGGCCAACTGAAGGGCAGATGTGCTCACCTTTTGTTCTTCCACTGTAAAACTTCATTTGACTTTAGTTAAATCACGTCGGTCCTATCCGTTTCAAAATGTAAGAAAAGCTCATTGTAGTCAGAGCAAGAAAAATACAACGTGTCCCTGCTTATTTACAGGGATATCACTAAAAAGAATAAATCATGGAGGGAGGTATCCGAGGTCATAGGGATCCCTGGTGAGCTTTCTTAGAAGGTATTGCAACTTCCTGATGAATATTTTAGCAGAGGACATAGCAGCAGAGCAGATAACGTTACCTAAAGTAAATACAGCCTAAATGAATGCATATTTATATTTATAAACAATGTAGTGTAACTAAAGTGGTGTGGTTTTGTACTTTCTCAACTGACAGGAGGCACAACAGTGCTTTGTGTTTTGGATTTTGGAAAGTTTTCTAGTGTCCGGGGTTTGCCTCTGCGTGGTGCGTCCTGCTACACGTGCATTAGTGTTACTCCTGCTCCCTCCAATAGACTTTACATTGGGATGACGTCAGGCACATAAGAATTTGCTTTGTAAAACCTCCATGGTTTAAAAATTCATAATACAAAGAGTAATAATTGGGAAAATGCTTTTTGGGCCACAGGGGATTTTTTTGCTGCAGTACCCTGAGTGGCCACTGGGACACACATTTGCTGGAAAGCTGAGTGGCAGCACCGTATCCAGCTCTCTGAATACATCCATGGGAGAAACCCAAAGCTTGACAGGCCTGCCATGCCTTGTTATGGTTGCTAAGCTATGATTGGATAATCATCATTTGGGGGAGGGGTTTAGCGAACAGTCATTTGGCGCATGTAATGACAAATTCCCTGCTGGTGTAGGTGTACGTTAACACTGTAGTGTGTTCAGACACAACACCAAAACCTACTTTCAGTGCGATAAATACTTCATGTTGTAACTAAGATGGGATCTCTCTCCTTCCCCCATTGACACAAACACACACACACACCTGCTGCAATCTGCACAGACAGGAGCATTGCAATCTTGTAGCATTCATAGTTTACCTGCAGCTCCACTAGAATCGCATTAGGAGTGGGATGGGGAGTCTATGCCACACATAATGAACAGGACTTGCGCCGAATGTAGCAGTTATGAAGTCCAGATTAGAATGGGCAAACCAGGAGTTGGCCTGATTGGCAGCTGCATTGATAAACAGCTCTCTAATAGGCTGTGGATAGGAACATCCCATCCATGACTGACTCTGACAGCTATCCTGCTCTGCTTCAAAGCAACACATCCACTCTCCTCACTCCAGCACCAGGCCTCATTTTCACCAACTGCCTCAGAAAAAAAAAAGATATGGATGGCAGCGATCTCAACCTCCATACCACCACACCCACCCACTTTCTGCGGTACAATACATTTACTGTAGTAACACTGTTGTCTGTTAACACTGGGAGTTACCCTCACATGGTAATTGCTCGATCTGTCTGAGAAGAGATAGTAATGAGTGCAGCATGTAACCTCTGCTGGCTTGGAAAAGCTTTGGTAGAGTGGCTTCTTTTGTGGATGTGGGAGAGGGCAGTGAGGTGATGTGGAGTGAGAGGCCAGTGCGGCACAGTAAGAAATCAAATACACAGACATGTTGTTCATAAACCACACATGCTCTGCTTGGTACACTGCTGGAAGCAGCTCGTAGTGGAGCCTGAAATACAGTCAGCTTCCCATGGCACTGGTACAAGTGAGATGTGTTAGTGACTGGCCTTCTCCATCAAAAGGCAGCATATAAAGTACTTCACTGTACCCATGTGCTATATATTGCCAAAAGGGATTGCACTGCTTTAGAAATATATCTGAATAAATATACAGGCATTGCAGAGTGTATTGTTGTCTTCACTGTTACAATGATGTACAAGGTCTGGGTTTGGGTTACGGCACTCTACGATAGAATGATGACGGTTATAGCTAGTATCAAGGGCACTATAACGATATTTATTATACAAAAGAAAGCTATAACATGTCTTCACATGATCACGTGTGAAACCTTGGAATAATTACCTTTACCTCTGAGGACTAACTGCTTACACAAGAGCTTAATAGTGTAAATGTATTATTAAAGGGTAAAATATTTTTTAAAATGTTCTGCCTTGTTCTTTACCTATGATGATTAGAGAAAGGGTACTGAAAAACTCACCAGTGTCTCTGCGGCCATAATCACTTGTTGTTGGTACGCAGTGAAAATAGCATTGACTGACCACATAACATAAATGAAAATATATTATCTGTAGAAGTCATGAAATTTGGCAACAAAAGAAGAGGTGCAACACCACAAACAACATCAGTATTTCTCAATAGCAGAGTAAAGACTGGAGTGCCTCCAGTGGCTGTACATCCTGTAGCCTACATGTTTCACACGACCCAAATATATTAACTTAAAAAAAAATCAGATTTCTGCTTTATACTAGTCTAGATAAGTGTAGTAACCAAGTGTTTGTCTAGTTCATTTGTCCACTCCACCATTTTTTTTAAATTTATATTTACGAAATATAACCCATTGCAATATTGTGACAGTGCTATCTCTGTTTGAATTGTACGCCAATGCCAGGAGCAAAACCTGTGACAGCATGTCACTAACACCATGCAATATTTTTGTGCTCGCGAAAACAACAAAAAGGAAGCAAAGTGTCGACAGTATGTTGTAAGAACAAGAAAATACTGACAGGGATAAAGTGTGTGCAACAGGGTTGAGTATTCTCACCTGCAGATATTAGTTTTGTTCCCTCACCTCACGCCTCACCTGCAGTCAGTTTGCTTGGTTAGGCCATAGCTCACCTGCAGTTGCATAGCTTGTTACAGAGTTGAAGAGGGGAGAAGTGTGTTGTCTGGCAAGAGGGTGGGTAAAATCTATGCCCTGCTCAATAAAAAGTCTGAATCTAAAGCCATGCACAAAAAAACCCCAACAACTGTGCAATTATGTACTTGCTAAGAATCTGAGAAAATATTGAGCAACTGTGAGCAAATAAGAAACGCATTCTTGCATAGGAGGAGACAAACAATGTTTAATGAGGCAGTTGTTTTGCTAAAAGTTGTAGCTAGTCAAGTTTATATATGCTTGTCCTAATAATAATGTTAAGCGTTAAATATTTTTAATGCACTTTAACTGAACCCTAGTGGTTGTAATTTGACTGGTGTGCTAACCATCTTTTTATGTGAAATGTCAGGTAACTTGTATTCCAATGGATTCCAGTGTAAGTGATGGGAGACAAAATCTGCAGTCCTCTTTCTGTGCAAAAATTCATTATGAAGTTCAACCAGAGCAACCTAATTTGAAGCTTCAGCAGTCGGGAGTTAACCAAATCTAGTGCTGTCTTCCTAAGTTTCTTTCAAGTACAAAATTCCCTCTTATGTAACAATCCGTCTACTGGAGCTCAGCAAGGAAACGCTGTCTTGGGAAACACAAAGAGGGAATTTTGTAATAAAAAGTCTGAAACTTTGGAAGATACCCTCTTGATTTGACTATCTCAGAAGGCTCACTGCAGCTTTGGTTTATTTTTCAGTTGAACGAGGGCTGTGAATTTTGTCCTCCATCTCTCTTACATTGGAATCTTGTTAGGAAGGGATCTCCTCACGGCTAGTGTGGACAGGAGGATCCATTACTGTTTCAGTGTAAGGGCATGTGTTGTTTTTGACTTGACAAAATGTGAACCTATTCTTTAAAATATCTAGTTGATAGTTTGTTGCAACACTTGCAAAGAGTGGATAGATCCAGTGAATATATATTTATCTGAAATAGAAAAGAGCAGGTCAAGAGCATGGCATTATGAATGGATTTTCATAAATTTTTAATACATTTGTCCATTGAATCAAGGGGTGCTTGCTCTTCATATTTTCCTCTGACATGCAGCTTTCTGTTTTTGTTGTTGGCTGTTTTTCCCATTGAAAGAGTGGGCAGGTCAGGAGCATAGAGTAAAATGAGAGCACACTTCGCCCAGCCGGCAGGTCACTGCCCAACTGGGAGCCCTTAAATGAGTGCAACCTTTCAAAGAACTGTTGTTTGCTGAACCAAAAAAGCTGTGGCCACAGTAGAAAAGAGAACATAAGGACTTTTTCTTGTAAACTCTGAGATATCACAACCAAGAACCTGCTGCTGATGTTGCCTGTCAGTCTGGCAAGGTCATTTCACAAAAGCTTACGGAAGAATGAAACATCTCATGGTTTTGCAGTTTGAGGTGCTTCGCTACAGAACACAGCATGTTTTCTGTGTATGTTGTCGGTACTTCACTGTGAAAGCATTTCTTCCTCTTCTGCCTTTTGTGCCACATGGCCCCTGTTAAGTCAAAATTTTGACTAAATAGCGAGGGTGAAGGGAATGAGGCAATTTCTAAAAACTTCACTCGTTAAAGACGAGCCCTTGACTATTATTAGAGTTTTCATGCTGTGATTTTAATTGGGTTTCAATTAAATTCAGACCCACAAGCATTTTGCAAATAAAGTTAGAAATAGCATAAATAAGTCATTGGCAAAGAAAGGAGCAAGGGCACAAATACAAACACATTCCCATGTCTTGCGGAACCAATAATGCCCATGGTTTGAAAATGTTTTGGCAGCACTGATCACACAATCACGCAGGACTAGAGGAGGAGCAGTAGTAGAGTTTAGTAACTATGATACAACTTTCAAGAGACAATTTGACAGTCAGGTAGAGTCAAATACAGCTGCTTACTTTTAACTACTGGTCCAAAATCACTTGACATTAAGCAATGTTGACTAGTTTGGTTTATGTTTATACATAAACTATTTTTCATTAGCAAAATATGTTTTTGGGGAAAGCTACTAATTATGGCGAGTGGTTGGAAACTGGTTACACATCCTCCTCATCCTTCCATTGAAAATGAAAACTGCCATTACATATAAATTATTAATACAGAACAGTATCATAATTCATGTATTTTTCACTGTAGTACATTTTAGGGGTTGTGAATTTTAAGATAGATTAAGCACAATAAGAAAAAAAAATATATATATATATATGTATATATGAATTGTGTATGAAGTAGTCTAAGGTACAAAATATTCACCCTGCACCCCGCAGTTGGTTTTAGTTGAACATTCTGTTGCTATAGCAACCACTACTGCCACAGTTCCATAGCAGTTTAACTGCCATTGTTACACCCTCCATTTTGTCAGATCTGTCAACAAGCGAATATCGACAGGCGTCTGCTTAGCTGTTTTGTAACCGCTGTTCCTAATTGGAGACTTTGAATTTGTTTTTCTGCTGTTGGTTTAGTGCTAAGCACGATAGACAGTATAATAGCTGTCTGAGGCTAATTAATTTATTTGCTGTTGGGCTAACTGTTAGCTTATGTGTTTTACTCTTTTCCCTCTGTCTTTACAGTGTTTACTCGATTAATTACTGTGTTGTACTTAATGTTGTCCTTCATTAATGATATGTTGTTTCTTCCTGACATGAGGGAAAATGTAAATGCAATTTAACTGACTTGAAGTGTACTTTTGTGTTTTCTTGTTACTCTACAAATTCATTCTTTACAATACCTTATGTGTAGCTCTTGTTTATGGTACCTCATCTTTTTTTTATTGGTAATTATTACCATTGAATTTGTTGTGTTTTATCCTATAGTGTTTCCACAGTCTCGTGGTTGTTTTCAGTAAAAACTTCAAAGGCCAACTGCTGTCATTAACCTTTAAGTGTGTTTTGCTCGCTGCACAGCTGTGCACCTACTGTACATGCATAGTGAGGGCAGAAGAAGGTTAGTGCTTGCATTTTCTTGCTTATTTATCCTTCCTTTCCTTTTTACCCATTTGTAATGCATACCTAGAATACATTTGGCAGGTTTGGCACCTTCTGCGTTCTATGTTAATGCTGCTATTATCTAATAGCTTTACATTTGTGTTTGTATACTGTTTAAATAACACAGCAACAATTTGGTAAAAAATAGTTTTGATTACCACAACGTGTGATCACAGATGGCATCAGATTTTCTTTTGCACATTTGCTGAATAATTCACCAGTGTTTTGGTTCACTGTCTCCTAAGATGATTGAAAAAGACACAAGATGTTCTTGGAAAAAGAAAACACAACTCATACTTCAAAATGTGAAGTGCTTTCATGATTTGTGTCTGTATTGTTATCACTGTTTTACTAGCACACTGTTGATGCAGGGGAAACATATGTTCCAGCAGAAATAACTGACAGTGTTTTAGGGTGGGAAGCCGGCGAGGGTCCTGAGCTTTGTTGCTGCACTAGTGACTGGTTGATTGGGGCACTTGCATATAGTGGGACTGCTAGATCTGCGTGTTGCACCGTCCTGGGGAAGATAATTGCTGTAGCACATGTCCGTCTACAGTCCTCCTGTCCTACTTGTTTACCTTTGTGTCACAAACCATTTCTAACCTGTGAGGCTGTGGAGATGCAAGTTGTGTTTCCACACTCATTTAAATTTTTACCCAAACTTGCCCTCTAAAAAATGCATGATTATATGCTGGCTCATGCCCTATAGCAAACGTCATGTTGCATGTGAAGAGGAGAATTTTTCAAAGAATATGCAGTGGATCAAAGAGTTTGTCATTTGTCAGTTAATTCTTCTTATAAAAACTTCCATTCCAACACAGATTTAATCTTATTTTGCTCATTACCATGCTTAGACTTAGTCCATCAGCTATTCCCCAAATGTCTGAAATTCATATCCGTATCCATTTGACAGGTTTGAAGGAAGACGGAAAAAACATTTTTGATGGTAATCAACGGTGAGTATAAGACAGTAAATTTTTTGGTTTCTGGACATCCTGAAATTATTCCACTTGTGCATATTCAAGGCTAAATAGCTCAATGAGAGTTGACATGAAAAGCAGAGATAGAGGAAAGCATGAGTTGCGATGCTGATACCTTAGTGCTTGCAGGCCCCGAGGCCGCTGCTCCTCTGCCTTCCAGTGGGAGGCAGATAAAGTCATCATTAGAAAAGGCTTGAGAGAGAAAGGCATGAGAGTGAGAGAGTCGGAATCAAACAGAGAGCGAGGGGGTGTGTGTGGGGGGGGGGGGGGATAACAGGTTTCAACTCAACTCTCTGCTCTCTCTGATTCTCTTTGAACTCACAGCCAATTTTGCATGCTTGCGCAGACCTACACCTCTAAGCCAGAAGAGCCCAGCGCTTCCGACATCTAACCCCCGTGCTCAACCTGTGGAGCTGACTCCCGCTCGCTGCCTCAACTGCCTGCTTCAGAACAAGGGACAAAGTTGAAGGAGAGAAGTTGACACACCCCTTAGATCCAGTAATCACCTGTGGCATATGCTTCTTTTTCTCTGCTGCCTGCGTGAAACAGTTTTAGCCTGAAGATAAGCGGTTTTACAACAGTAAGCGCAACAAAGCACATTTTGACGAAATGGGTTGAATTACAAGTGGGAATGCACTATGGTTTTTTTTCCAATACTGAAACCAAATCTGCTAATAGTTCACATTTTATATCCTACATACATATAAGGAGCACAGTTTATTTATGTTATTGTTTCACTGACAGACTGATTCCTTTTCTGTTTAAATAAGTTAGTAGAAGAAACCACGACAGATACCATGAATCAGAAAACATAATATATGAAATACATTTTTTTTAATTAATAACCTCTGACAATTACTATGATCAATGTTCCTCTGTCTACCATCTGTCTTACTTTCTGTGGTGTGAATTTATAGTCATTCAATCGTTAACTGCCCTTTGTATGTATTATTTAATGTGCTGTTCAGTATTTTACTGTGTTCGTAATATTACTGCGACCAGGGTTTTTGTGACACTGTGGTGGGTGGACCTCAGACCCTGTAGGGGGGTCCGGGGAAAGATGCTCCCACAGAAGAAAATGTTGTACATTTTAAAGTTAAATGAATCAATCAGGTGCACTTTGATAGCAAAATTAAGAGGCTACATTTCTGAAGAACTTTGAATACATTGGTTGTATAGATATGAATAGTACAGCACTTTAGTCCACGCCCACCTGTTGTATCGGTCACCTCGGTCTCACCTTGTGTATAGATTGTACTTAGACCGGACTATCGGCTCCCAAAAACAGCTTTTTCTTCAGCTATTTAAGGAACCAGAGCTTAGAGGGCTCTACTCATAGAACCTGGAGTTAAGGAACGTAACTAACATTCTGTATTGTTCTATAACTAGGCTATTGCAAGTGGGATAAGGGTGAAGCAGGATGTACTCTATATTTACCTTCACTGGGTCCGTCCGGTACCACAAGCACAACCACACACTCACTTCACCAGATGAAACAATAAGGGCTCCATGCCCAACCGCTGCACCATGCGTAATAGCACATAGAACCCCATATAGGCTGGGAACAAAATAAAACCTACTGCTGTGAGAAAGAGGGGACGAAGGTTACGCACTGTAACAGTACAGCTAGAGGAGCAGAGGAGGGAAGAAAAGGCAGCTGTCCATGCACCGGTAAGAAGGAGGGAGAGCTCATAAATCACCTGATATCGATGTAAGTATACGGTATGTATGGCTGTACGTGTTGTGTGAGATTCATTTGAAATAGATTTCTCTTTGATTTGGAATCTGAGTTTAATTCATGAAATATGGAGAGCATCACATCAAGACCACGAAACCCTACCAGAACGGCAATATTGGACCTTTTTTATTTATTTTTTTTATGCCCAAGGCCAACATTTCTAAAATTCTTGAGTTTTACAATGTTTGTGCAAGGCAACAAAGTAATGATTCAGGTTAGGATAAAACTGGTGGTTATGTAAAATTTAAAAAACCAAGCATTTATTAGAGGTCTGTGATGGTATGAATACTTGCTGCATAAAGACCATACTACTTCTTGCATCGGTAAATCATGAGGTGCGATATTGTCCAATATGGACATTATTGATATGGATACTGGCCTGGTGTAACAGTATCTCACTGCAGAGAATGTACAGACAGGCTGTATGTCTGTATTATACAATACAGAGTTTTACAGCAACATATCACCTGACCCTCCTTGACAGTCTACACTCTTGTGCCTCATCAACCCAGTACAGGTTTTTTGGTGATATGCAGGTTCTTGGAGAATCTTAACTGCTCTAACAGAAATCTCCTGTTAAGACTCCTGTCTCAGACACTGAGCAGCGAATTTTTCTCCCTACACCACCCACCAAAGCTCTCCACCAGACTCCTACAGATGAATCTCACAGGAGAGGCATGAGGAGACAATCCTGGAGATGGCTTTTCCCAGAGCTGGATCTCAAATTAGAGGAGTTGAGAGTGAACAAGAGAGGTGACAACACAGATCCCGGAGTCATCCCTTGGTATGTCTAACACTGCTCCAAAGCTGAATGAATGCCGCCTGTTCCCGAGAGGAAGTCGTTTATTCCGCGGTCGAGGCACCTCTTCAGATTCTAAGGCCATGTCCACACTGACTTCTGATTTACTGCTCAGATCCTGTTTTGGTTGATTTTTGTTGTTGTGGCCAATATATCAGCATTAAAAACAACACCATAGACCAAACGCCTGGGATTCACACACACAAATGATATGAAAGACACATTGAATGAAGTCATTATGTATGATGCCATGCTGCATTAACTCTGGCACCTGTTTGATTTAGTTTGTGTCCCAGTCTTTTGACAGAAATGTGTAGACGTTTGTTAGTTTCAGTCTCATTTTAATCAAGAATAGTTGCTACCTTGGTAGCAGCTAATGGGAATCTGAATTAAAGAATTTTAGTCAACAACAATGAAAGATTTGTGATGTGTATTTAATATCTATGTATTCTGAGCTTTCATCCTGGTATTCTTATCTATTGCGAGGTTAGCAGAAAACTGTTTATCTGTTTACACCAGACTGTAGTACAGTAGACTCACTCTCAATAGTAAATACTGTAAACATTTCCAAACTCTGGCTGTGTGACTCTTTCATGTTCATTCTTCCCACGCGCAGTTCAAAAACCACTTTGTCCCATATGTTCAGAGACTGCAGCAATTATTTAAAAATAAAAAACATGATTCGACAATAGACAAGACTTGACCAGTCAGATTCGACTGTAAATTCTTAGTCAGGGACACCCCTAGTCTCGGGTTGTAACTTTGTGTGCATGTTTCCTCAGGAATGGAAGTGAAGCGCCTGAAGCTGCAGTATCTAAGAGATGCTCCTGAGACGACAAGACGACTCACTAAACCTTCAGTGTGTTTAAAAGAAGACTGAAGATAAAGTGGGACCTGTTTCAGCACCAGTGTACACTGAGCATAATTCTTTGGAGTTTTTTGGCCCAGGTTCTGTTTGTGCTATAGGTGTGCCATTTGTCACTTAATATGGTCTTTAAGGGAACAGTCTTAGCAAATATTTTAGTTGCTGTGGCTGAGTTACTGCTGACTGTTGGCACATCTCCACTCATGAATCAGTTTAGGCTTGAATCCATGTACTTTCAAATTAAGTTAAGTTACCTTTGAAAAGGTCTTTGCTTGAATCAGTGCTGTAAATTTGTGGGGTGCAACGGCAAGGTAAGTCTTAGGTAAGACACAGCGGGTTCATTTAAATGCATGTAAAACACTTTGCATCATGAAAAATGTATCATTATAAATCAGGGTCACCCTCAATGATTTCCCAGAGAATCTTGAATAAAGGTTGAACTGAATTTGAAAGGTTTTTACCTAATAATTATTTTCATCATTGATTAATTTTATTAAGCCTATTATTTTCATCAAAGAGCAATTTGTTTTGATTTTCAGAAAATACTGAAAAACCACAATTTTTCAGAAACCAAGTTGACGTATTTTAAATCAGCAAATGTTCACATTTAACTGACAATTTTGGGCATTTTTCTTTTTAAAAAAAATACTTCAAAACAATTAATTGATTATTAAAATTGTTAACTTTCTGTAATCAATCAACTAATTGTGAACTTATGAACTCTGCTTATGAACACATTGATGGATAGAGTATTATAAACTGAGACTGAGACATTGTTTTAACGCTGAATATAATATAATATAGAAGATTATGTTAATAATAAATGAATACAGTTTGTCCTTGTAACTTACAGGTGCAGCTAAATACATGAACAGCAGAGAGGGCCAGATTGTAGCCCAGAAGTAATGCTCATTACGTTCTTAAGAGACAAAGAAGCGCACCGTGTGGCTTGCATTTGACCTTCTTCTCTATCAAAGAAGGCAAACATGTGGGGTGCAGAACATCCACTCTGTGCTCTTTATACACATCCACCCACATGTAGAGCATCTTCTTACTTTGCCGACGTTGTGTGTAGTGAAAGGAAGCCTCTATTACAAATGGTTCTATTAAGTGCCCTCAACGGAGGATTTTTAAGTAGCCTTGTGGTAATGATGGCTCCCACCTTCTCTCTCTGCTCTGTCTCTTTCGCTCTCGCGCTTTTCCTCTCCTGTCTTTTTCTTTGCTCCAACCGACCCTGAGAGCACTAAAACACACTTGTCTCCTCATCTCTTTTCAGTGACAGAGAAAAGAAAATTACTTCTCTCTCTTATTCTACCCCTTATGCATATCTTAGTCACTTTTAAAAGGGGGCCTTCGGAATTTAACAGGGCCGTTTTGCATTCAGCCAGGCCAGCTTACGGTAGGGATGAATGCAGATCAGTGCTTTTACTTGAGAATGTTTGATACATCCAAAAATCCCTCGTAGACGTGATTATGGATTCTGGGGGAATCTTGCTGCCTGTTTGAATAGGGCGAGCTGTAGGCTGATTCCACTGCTAAGAAGAACAGAGGAGATCAGCCTTCATTGTCAGGCCTGACAAGATTAAGCCGACTCTAAAAAGCTGATCAAACCAAGCGAGATTCTGCGTGGCGAGGCGAGAAGTGGTGGCATAGGTGGCTGCTCTGAGGTGTAAACAGACTTCTGGCATTGACAGGGACACTTCATCTCACCCTGCAGGGCCAGACAGTGGCCGTACCCTCCCTTGCAGCACCACAGCCACCTTGTGAGGAGACGCGATGACCATGAAATCCTTATCTCCCTCACTTCAGCACTAGCAGATATTGCTACACAGTGGCACGGCTGCTATAGTAAAGTGACAGCCAGGTTTTTATCTGTCTGCAAAGGGATGAATCAACTGGTTCTGTTTCCTTTTCTGCAAAAGTGATCATTATCTTTACCCTCATTATTCTGGTGGGGCCTATATGTGTGTGTGTGTTTCCTGAAAAATTTCCCTCACCTCAGTTGCAGAGCTTTTTTTTAATAACTGTCGCCTGGTAATGAATGTGGTTATTAAAGGAACAGCTGTACAGAATGGTACAAACATAAATCGGAATTTCTGCTGGAGCAGACAAACCCATTTAATAGCATAACAGATAAATACATCTCATTTGAAATGTCACCTCATGCACCCCTCACCCATCTTCAGTTATTCCGTTTTATGTGGGGTCTCTTATGACCAGCCATGCTAGTTGATTATAACATTAGAAGAGTTGCCTGCTCAGCAGTCAAAAGTATTACAGCCTCCACTACTGTAACAGCCATGTGTCTTCCTCTCGACATTTTCATCTCCTATGCAAATACAGACCCAATGGAGCCAGTAATCATTCATCAGGAAACTGTCTCCAAATGGTAACTGCTTCTGTCCTGCTCATTCATTATTCATAACCATGGACGGGTCAGGCGGCAAGAGGCTCCACCAGTACCACATACACAGTCAGCCTTATTCCACTGTTTATCTCTCCCACTCGGAGTATTGAAATAAGGGAAAAGTCCAATGTTCACTTACTTAGCTCTCTGCTGAGTGTCAGAAGTGAGGCTGTGTAGCGTGGTTCACTTCTCCGCCCCTGGTATTGATAAAACACCTTGCCCGCTGCTGATACTCCTGTTCATTACTGTGTTTAATGAGAAACTTCTGCATACAGTGCACAGAACACACAGTGAGCGCACATTTCACAAATGAGAGGGAAACGTATTTAGGAGGAGCTGGAGGCAGAGTTTCTTCCCAAATATGACAGGCAATATGACATGCAAGAAACACCCTCATAAACAGGCCAATATACAAACACCTTGCTGAAAACGCATCTATAGTCTCTCCCCAGCTATCACGTGCAGTGTTAAATTCAAATTACACAGAAGCAGCAAAAAAAACATCAAACCAACATGTTAACCTTGCAAAGGAAGAAAAATGAGCTTCCTTGGATGCGGCACCACCATGCCACTGTGTCTTTCTGGTGTCTCGTCTTGATCCCTGCAGGAATATTCCGTCTGTGTATTAATAACCACTTCAAAGCGAATACGTTCCCCCGAATGTGTTGTGCATGCATTTAGAGGCCTATCTTCCTCTGTTGTGATCCCCTGCAGCAAACCACATGTAAACATACCAAAGGCAGATGCAGGCCGACCTGCTGGCTGTAGTCTGTCACCATGTAAGTCAACTGTCCGGGTTTTTAGGTTGATTTGTTTTCGAGCGCTCATACTCATGATGGATGATTTCCGCGCGCAGTATTCATCAAGGCTGTCAAGTGGGTTACTTGTCACCACTCAAATAAATGGAATACTATTTGTATAATGTTATGAAACTATAGACAAGCAAAATTTTAATTTACTTTGCAAATGGAACATCCAGAAATATAATGCGCTTTCTGTTTTCAAGTTCGCTGATAAGCTAAATTTATAGTAGTTGACTTTTGCCCTACGGCGACAACTTCAGCAGGGGATGCGAGGAGTTTTAGTTTTCAGCTGTGAGGGTTTTGTGAAGTTTATAGAAAGGGCCAGGGTACATCCCCTCTAGTCTGTCATCATACTTAAGTGGAGCATTGTCTAGGCCCTGCAGCTCCCCCAGATAAAACTGCCGGTGGTGCAATTTCCCCAAGACCCCTCAGGGCCCATAATTCTCTTTGTAGGTTGTCTGACAATTTGCTAAGCAGTTGAGTCAGGGACACAGGAAGACTGAGAGGTGCTGCAGCTTACAGGCGTGTTCACTGAACAAGAGGTTCGGCAGACAATTCTGCAAGGTTATGTGAACCATTTAACTTTGAAATTTCACATATAACAGTGAAAACGGAAATATCGAGCCCTCATTCGCCCAGCAGTGCGCAGACATGCAAACATGCAGGAGGTTTATGAATTCAAATCATAACAACATGGCTGTTCTTTCAGGGAGCAAATATTTGTTTAGTGGTGAACATCAAAAGAAAAGGAAATCCAGCAGATATACAGCATGGGCCTGAGGAGCCAGGAGGCAAAAGATGGAAAGGATTTTGAGTCCCACTCTATCTTGCACTGGTGCTTTCTGGGCAACCCAGATTTAGTGCATCACATGCGTTAATCACCCTGCCAAGTGTAAAAATTGCACCAAAGGAGGGCGTTGGCTCTAAGCTAGAATGACATACATTCAGCACGCATGAGACGCTCCGACTGATGTACTACTGTACGTGGAGGGAGCCAAGTCCTGTAATGATGCTCAATGTTCCCATCCACTTGTCATGTTGCAGACATGATTATGTTAAGTTTTTTTTGGGGTGTTTTTTTTATCAGGCCATCTGTAATGCTGCAAAACTATCACTATGCTGTTCACAAGGACACTAGTTAGACTGAAATGCTAAATTTATGCAAAAATCTGTTGTGCTGCCTGTAAAGAACTTTATATTGATGGTGATTTGTGTCAGTGTGTGTGTGTGTGTGTGTGTGTGTGTGTGTGTGTGTGTGTGTGTGTGTGTGTGTGTGTGTACGTACAAGTGAGGGGAAGAGCAGGACAGACATAAAATCTTTTCTTTCATACTACTACAATTACTCATGGAAGTAAAATCATATTTCTAATCTTTTTCAAAATTTTCCCCTCACGGTAAACCATTCACAATCAACCTGTAATTGATTGTAAGAATGAAATTGCCTGTTACAATCTGGGATAGAACTGACGAAGGGATGGCATGAGGGAACTAAATAACAAATGAGAGGACAGGATGAAAGACACTGCTTTAATTCACCACAACTGATTTGATAATAAAACTCGAGCCCATTTCACAGTATAGCCAATTATGTCTTCAGTGAGTTCTGCCATCTCGGCTGTCGGAGGTTTATGCCTCACAATCGACTCTGTGGCACATTCAAAACCACTGTGTTGTCTGTCACTGATTGATTTATTTTGAAAATACCTTGACATATACAATTATGCAGATACTACACTTGATTAAACAGCCATCTTATAATTATATTAAAACCTTACGTTATCACACCTTGTCAAAACATTTTAAAGCCCTCTCCACAAAACTTTTATTTTACAGTGAACTCTCTTGACTACTTTTGCAAAGCAAAACACACGAGAGGGCTCCAAGGTGACATGAAGTATGAGTCAATTCTTCATGTGAAGGAAGTAATTAATTACGATGTCATATTCGGAGAGCATCCGTGCCTTCATTTTTCTTCTTAATTGGGGAATAATTTGGAATTTGGAGAGGTGGCAGATCACATGTAATGAAGATTGACACCTGTTATTTCTGCCCGTCTCCACCACCCACCTCAGACTACGATTTATTAATGGCCGTGCCCTTCTGTAAGGTTACATACACGCTCTTCTTCTGAGCTCGCCGTGCAGTCACAAGGGTCATCTCCCGATAGACAGCGACGATTGGTGGGCTGCTGGGCGCCACCCTTCAGGGCAGACCTGGATGACAGAACAAGACTGCTTTCTTGGGCTTGACTGCTCATCTCCCATGTAACAGCTGTCTCTCCCAGAGTGATGAGTTCATTTAGACTGCAACGATCCCTCCCCGGAAGGCTCCTCGATGGTATTGTCCCCCTGAAACTAATATCAGCGTTAACATATGTCAAAAGGTCAAAAACGTGTGTCTTCACCTTTCACTCGGCACGCTGCGGCTCTGATCAGCCCACCCAGAAATTAAAGCTGCCGCCTGGATGTGGAAGGATGATTAATTGCCCTCTACAGTCTGGTTGTACTTAATCTCACGTCCTCAAAGTGTGGCTATGTGAGATTAGGCTGCACTAAGCCACTAAGCGCTTGGTGTACACACAGACAGGGACAAGTGCATGCGCACATATGTAAAACAGAAAACACACTCAGCTGTGTGGGTGGTTGACCACACATACACAGGTTCAGCCAGATCAAATGCACATGTAAACAAATGCTGCACACGGGCGCACACACACACAGACACTTGCACAGCTGCTAAACCAACCACAAATGTCAATCTTCAATCCAGAGTAATTCCCCGGAGACACAGACCCGTGCTGTGTTGTCACAGGACAGAGAATCTTAATCAAACCTGAGCTATGTCAGTCTGCTGCTCACCCCCCCCCCCCAACCAAATTAAATGAGGGAGGGCGGGAGGTGTGTGTGTGTGTGTGTGTGTGTGTGTGTGTGTGTGTGTGTGTGTGTGTGTGTGTGTGTGTGTGTGTGTGTGTGTGTGTGTGTGTGTGTGTGTGTGTGTGTGTGTGTGGAGAGAGTTGTCTGAAACAAAAGCAATGGCTCCATCGAAAGCAAGACTAAATAATCATTGTTTGCATGTAGCAGATTGGGCAGCTTGAAAGGGTTAAGCATGGGTGGATTAAAAACGCCGGCACACATCCGTTTCCATACTCTAATCCTCTTAGTGCCCACTCCTAATACGTTTTTATATCTTTCCTATCTCTCACTGAGGTGAAATATCAGATTAGTTGCCAGGCTTTGACTATATCTTATTACAACCTTATCTAACACAGAGGGGTTGTGAGCTTCCAGTGAGGCGGGGGCAGCCACTGTGCTGGGTACTGGTCTCACTGCCTTTTGTTTAGGAAATGCAGAATTAAGGTTTTAGAGTTGCTGTGGTCATTGAGATTAGTCTCTAAAACAGATGATTTGTCCATCGTCCTTTGATTTGCTGATGTGTTACACTCTTGTTGACGATGCAATGCCAGAAATCACTTCCTCTCACCAGTGCTGTGGCAGTTTGACATGAATTAGTCTTGTGTAGCGTGGAATGTGATGTAGATGTTTCTATGGGATCGAGGAAGGTGAAAGTGAATCCAAGCCTTCCTCTTTGCATCTGGAGCCCACTGTGAGAAAAACAAAGCGCTCTGAGGACCCATCATGTGCACACACGATCTCTATTGACTCTGACGTGTAAAAACCCATTTGTGCACACACATTCACATGCAGGCAACCCATATAATATTCCATGCCTTGTGTATATACTGTAAACACGTAAACACATCCCATCCTGAGACCTAAATTCAATTTATACACTGCCTCTAGCTAAACTAGATCGTACTGCTAAAATCAATCATTTTCCTGCAAAAGTTAATGAAACATATGACAACACAGGAGTTAAATCAATGGATGTGTTGAAACGGATTGTCCATATTTCGCAACTATCTCCTGTAGACAAGTAGAGATGGTATACTGATGGAAAACTAGACTTTCTGGGTGATAAACTACAAGCTGTGGACTTACACAGAAAGTTGTGAATTAGATTTGAGCACAAGGAGCAGCAATACAGCTTGTGCAGTGAAGTAATGCAAATTGTCATTCACACCAAAGGTTAGTAGGTGCACTAACAAGGTCCCTCTGGATCAATGCCCAATCAGGTCACCTTTGCAGAAAACTTGATTCAAACCTGCAAAGGAAAGACTATGCTGAGTCACTTTCCTGTTGTCTCTCTGTAGCACTTTGAATGTGGGGTAGTCGACATGACCCCTCTGCCTCCCAGTGGCCAACAATTTCATCAAGGCCTGCTGCAGGAATGGTAAAATATCGCACAGTAGCACATTCAGATGCTGAGTGAGTCTGTTGCAGTTCGTGACATGTTAGGTGAATGGGAAGCACAAGAAAACGTCTTGTTGTTACCGCTTAGGAGCGTTACTCGGAAGTGGTTACTCACTTAGCTAGCCCTGCAGTCACACCATATAAATGAATGAAAGTAGCCTAAATTAGCAATTGTAATTGAATCACATATTTCTAGTTGTTAATTAACAGGCTTAACCAGATATAAACAAACTGTGTTGGCTACATAGCTCCTTTTAAATTAACAGAATAAATTGTAATTGTGTTAATATTGGATTCTGTTTACATTGAACTGCCAAAGATGTTACAAAAATGTTGGCACTGGTTTGTCGATGCCTCTTTCTAGCAAGTGGGAGATATTGCAGCTGCCATACTTGTAACAACTGGGAGGCCGATGTGACTGTTTTTCCCTCTCAGACGGTCAGTCTCACAGTCAGTGAATGCAGCATGCAGTATGTGCTGGAAGTGTCAATAAGTTGTAGCTGGAAGTGGTGATCACAAATGGTGCAGGATGTTTTTAATGTTTTGGTAATGTTGTTTTTGCTTCCCTGTTATTGTTGTACTTTCTCATTTCTTTCTCCATCACTTTGTTCCTTTTTCCATGATGTATATTTGCACTGGTAACAACAAACTATTGACTGCATACATCTGCCACCATACAAGTCAACAAACAAAACACTGAGTCATCCTTTCACACTGATACAATGCCAAACAATGCACCTTTGACTTATATACTCAGCCTGCAGTGCTCATATACTCTGCCTGCAATGCAGTGCACTTTCATATCAGCATAGAGAAGGCACCAGTTAATCCACAGGGTTATGATAGTGAAAGTCCTCCTTTATCCACCTTAAGATGATCCTGCTTTTGCAGCCCTGTGCAGCCCAGATATCAGTCAAGAGCCGAGGAGAGAAAAAGTACACGAGTATGCGTAGAATGTACATCCTGAGGTCTGCAAAGGGCCACGATGACTCGGCCACAAACAGTGTGGGGTTGTTCCACCATTGTGATCATTGAGGGACACAGCAGAGGAGGACCCAGGTTGCAGTACTGACAGCAGTATAAACACATATTGATGGGGAAGTTTTAACAGTGTAGCTGCAGGAGAGGCTGGAAGAAGCTGTTTCTAGCCTCTCTGTTGTTTCGGCCACACGTAATAAGTTGGGCAGTGGTAAGAAAAATGGTCCTCTAGTAGCGCCACAGAGCAATGTTTTCACGAGTGGGTTCCCAATTTGTTTACATCGTACACATGCATGAGGATGTGACACACTCACACTCATACTATACTGCTGTGGTAATGCACAAAGCAACAGCAGTGCATCAAAGGCCAGGAAGATGAAAAGTGCAATCTGGTAAACAGAGTGTAAACAATGCATTATTAAAAATGTTCAAAAAAATCGAAAAAGGTTTTTTATGAAGAAATGCAGTCAACCTGTTTTGTGTCCTTTGTTATTTTGGCCACCTGAGTTTTAGTTCAGTTACTTCTAGTCTAGTTGTAGTCAAGTTTTCATCAGTGAAGTTTTAGTCTTCGTCATGTATTTTTGACATTACTCCTGGAACTTTCTTTCAGATAGCAACACAAAAGGAAGTAACATTAACATTACATCAACATCCACAGCACTTTATAATGTTAGCTCATCTTTTTCTAAATGTCTGTGAACTGCTTGCATGTTTTCATAGTTTGCCTCAGCTATTTAGTTGCTGCTTCTTGTCTAACTGGTGACGTCAGCTAGCATTACTGACAGAGACAGAACAGTACTGATTATTACTGACATTACTGAAATTAGATATTTTTTGTCATAGTTTTCATTGATGAAATGAACACTGCTTTAATCTACAGATGTTCAAAACCTGTGCCTTTGCAGGACATGCTTTTGTACAGTGTGATAAAAACCCATCAACCACTAGACTCTACTAGAAAATAGAAAAGTATCAAAGAGGAAGCACTGATGCTCTATACCATATGAAATATCACATTTCTGAAGTTCAGCACAGTCTGTGCTCAGGTCTGAGGGAGTTTTACCTCCAGTGCTGCCATTCAGAATTCACTTCCACAGTGCATTGATCCTGAACTACGTCTTGGAAAATAGCCAGTGCCCAGAGAGCAAGAAGAAAACTGTTGAGCAGCGATTCCAGAGATGTCCCCCATCCTTAAAAAACTGCTGACATAATCTGCATCTTATATGGCTCTCGTAAATTCAAATGCATGGTTGGTTAAAACACATGAATGAGGAGGAACAACTCAGGTGGAATACAAATAGCAAGGCTTTACAACCAAATCATGAAGTGGTTTCCAGGAAAGCAGAAAACCTGAGTGTGGACATCTCTCTTGCTATCTCTTCCTTTCTTTCTCCCTCTCTGTCGCTATCTCTGGCTGCAGCATGAGGCTAGCTATGGGGAAATTACCCATGAATGAAACAACTGTTGACACAAAGAGAATTATTTTTTTGCCCTTGCTCCACTGTACGGGCAGTGGATTATGAAATCCTGTGATCCATCCTCAGTCCTCAGGCCTCAGTAAACATTAGCTGACACATGGGGGAAAGGAATCCCCATAGCCTCAGGGCCAGATTGCCTCCTGCCAAAATAAGCAGAACCACCCCACTACATTGTAAGAGAGATAATGAAGCCAGAAGGTGCCACAAAGAGCAATTATCTTAAATATTCAATATTAATTGATATTAAGGACCTCAGCATGCCTTGAGGTCTCATGGAATGAAACAGGAACTGATGGAACGTGTGGCTGAAATAGAAATAGGAACAGATATAGAGCGTAACCTTGATATGTATGAATATATGTAACTTTGGTAGTACTCTGAGTGACTTCCTTCAGATTGTGGCCAATCTAGGAGTGGTCGTAACCTAAAGTTTAAGAGTTTTAAACAGGGGATTTGCTTATAAATGACAAACTGCTCACACCAAAAAATAAAAAGTCAGCCTTGGTTGTTTGTTCAAATGCCAAATTCGACTCATGTTTACCTGACAAGGACCTCTAGTGGCCACATGAATTATGAGTGTTGTCTGTCATAAGCAAAGTTGTAGTAGCGCCTCAGATCCTCTTCAGCTGGATGACTGCAAATTTCTTCCAAGTTCTTCCTTTACCTATGATTGTTTCGTAACCTTAAACCCGGCTGTTATTAAGTTGTAATTAAACCAGGTAGTTTTTGTGTCTAAACCTAACCATACCATAATTA
This sequence comes from Enoplosus armatus, assembly GCF_043641665.1. Classification (NCBI taxonomy): domain Eukaryota; kingdom Metazoa; phylum Chordata; class Actinopteri; order Centrarchiformes; family Enoplosidae; genus Enoplosus; species Enoplosus armatus. The sequence continues at coordinate 16,271,256 of NC_092189.1, forward strand.
TGTCGGTGGCAGATCAAAACACAGTTGTATACATATGAATAACTTTTGTGAGTCATATGTACTTTGTAAGGTACTGACAAACAGTATCACCCTGATCAGAGAACTCTCATCCAAGTGACCTGTTTTGTTGTTTAGTCTGGAAGACTTGTTGCCGCGAATGTAGTGGTGAACAAGGTGTGAGTCTGTTAATCTGTATCAGTGTGAAGCTGGTTGCTGTTAAAAAAAAAACACAACAACATGCATGTTCAACCCGTTATCTACATATGTACATTCTCTTTGATTCAAATGCATGCAGAGAGCAACCAATCTGTATTAATAACCATATGAGCTCCCACGTGATCTGTGTACATGCAAAGCTACTTGAAGGTTGTGTCTACAGCATTACCCCATAAATCCACATAATGTAGCACCAATACAGCATACTGTTACAATATATAGGAATAATACTGAACTGCACTGCCGGAGATGTGCCAAGACACTATTAATCCTCAGGTCTCACACACTTTACCACACTGTAGCACATTGTTCAGTACAGTTGATATCACATCTCAAAAGAGCATTGACCTCAGCACATAACTGGCTACAGTAACCCAGTGCACAGCCGACCAACACTGAGCTAATCGCTAGAATGGATAGAGAAAATGGATATGAAAGTCATTATATGCTTGAATTAAATTGTTAAATTAATGTGAAAGTAAAAGATTATTTGATGATGATGTTCTTTACTTGGGAATTTGGGTGCAGTTTGGTCGAAGCTCTCCCCCTTTGCACCCCCAGTAAGATGTCAATGTGCTCCATCATCTTGGCTGAACATGAGAACATTTACAGATTTAATCTTCAAGTATGGTTTAATATTGTATTTTGAAACGTGACCACCTCTTCGTAAATTTAGCCTGAGTTTGGCTAAAGCCCAGTTTTTCCTGATGTGCGTGCTGCAACTGTCACCATTTGCCCTGAGCCCTCTCTTGGGTGCTAAAGTCATGAAACGCTGACTTACTGGTAACTAACGTAAACCTACACACTGGCAGAAGCAGAAACAATATGTCACTGTATTTATGGTTAAAATGCATTAGATTTAAATAAACCTCCTGTACCTTTAAGGACTTCAACGTGTGTCAGTTTGTCACCACCCCTAAAGCCCAGAGAAGTGAAGAAAAGCATCAGGAGGAAAACCAGAGTCCTCTCTCGGGCCTGGGCTTGGTTCCATTGGGGTCGGGTGAAGATTACAAACTCTTAATGTGTTTATTTAAAAAAAAAAAAAAAGAAGGACCTCCAACTCTCCATGGATCAAAACTCAATGTGTGATGTTAAAATATAATCTGCTTGCCCCAGACCACTCCGTACCGCATGCACAATTAGTGTATACTAAACAGCATGATATGCCTTTCATGTGCCATTTCCTTAATCCCACATTGCACAGAGGGATATGAGTCCCCCAAGGAAATCAATCCTCCTGTATCCCTCCGAATTCTCTTCCTCGAATATCTGCAAAAGGAACTGCCACCTTCCCGTAGCACCTTACACCACCTTTAACGCCAAAGGCTTTGAAGACAGCTAATTTCCATACTAATTTCTTTCTTTTCTCTCCCCCACCCCCTCACCCCCTTCACCGTAATTCCAGACCAGGCACAAGGCGAGAAGACATGTGTCGCTTGATCTAATGGCAGAGGACTAATTGCATTCTGGGATACATGCCTGGAATTCAGAATGTTCAACAAAAAAGCATGTTGTGCAAGCAGACCACATACAACATCGGGACAATTAATAACCCTCCTTTGGGGTAGAACATTTGGACTGTCCAGCCTCCCAGAAGACTGCACTGCTGCCTTTATTGATATCTGTGGCCAGATAGAGACGGGCCCTGCCATCCCAAGGCAGCGTGACTCCACTGGGGCTCCACTGTGACTGGACTGTTATGAGGCCAACTTAGCCAGCCTGCTCCAATCATAAGAGCACAAACAAGCCCCTAACCACACTGAATGCTAAGCCAGATCAGTCTCGGGGGTGGTTTGTCAGGTTTTTGCAGGGATAACATAGCATGAGATTATTTTCTCTCTCTCTGTCTCTCTCTCTCGCTCACCCTCGCTGTCTCTCTCCCTCTATTTCTGACACAGAGATAGAAATAGAGGGAGAGAGACAGCGAGGGTGAGCGAGAGAGAGAGACATAGAGTGAGATCTCTCTGAGGAGGAGAATGCCTTTTCGACACATGCTGACACGCACACATACTCACATCCATACATAGTGGCACAGACACAAATACGCCTGTGTGCTTACACCCACACACACTCTCACCTCCTATCTCCCCTCGACACAAGCAGCCAAAGCGTTCGAGGTCTCCATTTATATGGTTCAGATGTGGTTCAGCGGTGAAATTAAGATGAGGTGTTGACAGGCTAATGTTGAAATAACAAGACCTACTAATTTGTGGCCGCCCTTATGGAGCCTGTGCCATCAAATGTTGCTGGAGCCCAGTATTAAGGTGATGAAGTGTAACATTTTAAACTGGCACCATCATAGGGCAAAGTCCTCATTACCATGAAGGCACTGGTGGCATATTAGGAAAAGCAATAAACATGCCCCCCCCACCCGCAGACAACATATGGGTGCCCGCAGGAGTGGCTGTGCTTACCCGCCTGGGGTTTGCTAACAGCACTGTCATGGTCAGTGTAAAAGGAAATGTCATTTCCTCAACAAAACCTAATTTTTCACCAGCAGGGGGTCAGCATTTGAGTGAGACTATAACCGTTGAAGTGGTTTCACTAAGGTGTTTGTCTTAAGTGAAAATGTGCAGAACTGTTAGCTAGGTGTGTTTGGGAGATGGATAGAGGCAATGGCAGGCAAAGTGGATGGGTGCTGTGTGTGTTTTGTGGAGGGAGGTTATCCTCTGTGAATATAAACTCTCATTTTACAGCACACGGCTCGGTCAGGCTAGTCGGGATTTAGAGTATTACCACGGCTAAATCAGCCAACGCTCAAAAAAAAAATTAGAATACTAGATTAGACAGACAGATTAGAGAGGGAATAAAAACCCTTACAATATGTTTTCCTCTTCTTGGATCCCCAGGTTTACGAATCCAAAGGTCAACAAACAGCATTTACTTAAAACTGACATATGTCACCAACGTTAAAATACAGCTAAGCATGGCCAAGCATGCACCAATCCAAAAGCACAGCGAGCGGTAGTGACCATCATGTCTCCTTTCACTGCTTCACTCTGAGGGGGTGAAAGTGGTACACAGCCGCACTAATTTGTCTTGACGAGAAAACAGCTGTAAACACCACCAAGGGGGGGCGACGAGATAAGCAGCGTGTTGTGGAGATGGTATCGGATGCAATAATGTCCCACCCAGGCGCCATGCTACATTTTCAGGTGTTCCATCCTCCATGTTGTGCCTATTAATCAGAGCTGACATTGAATAAACACAGCAACACAAAGCTAATTGACCGTACGCCAGGTGAACAGAAACTTCTGTGTTCACAGATCCTGTCTATCGTCAATACAGAGCTTTGGGTTTGTGTGGCTTTTTTTTGTTTTTGTTTTTATTTTTTCATTTCTTTTTAACGGCCCAGGCCTCCTAACAAAGACAACTGATTTTGCGCACCGGGTTAATTAGATCAAAATGAAATCTCTGGCACGGTATTGTGCCTGTGATTACACCTATTGTGCTTCATGTTATGGAAACGGGGAAGGAATGTTAAATATCCTGGTTTAAACATGCAGCTCCCAAATCTGTAATAAATACAGCAGCCTCTGTCCAAAACACCCTGACTCGAAGAATATTTTCACCGGCTTGCCTAAAGCATTCATCGCTACTGTAAAATGTTTGATTTCCCAATTCAGAAATGTTTAAAAGAATGCTGTCCAGAGGTCAGTCCTTTTCAGGGGGAAATGAAATGTGTTGATTTGGGCAAAACACTACTGTAAATGGGAAATATCAAAAATGATGTGAGGCACCAAACAATCTGTAAAGCATGTCCTTTCTTTAAAACGGAGCCCCTGCAGGCAGAGAAGAGAAAATCAATAAGTGAACCAACATGTTCTTAGTATGTCCTGTACTGTAGACTTTTTCTGAATATATGATTGTCTCATTGATTGTGATAGTTTTCTGTATTATATTCTGTAGCCTCTATGAACTGTTTTGGAATATTACATTATCATTCACCCTGCTCAGCTACTGACATTTCTACATTTGTTTTACAGGAAAAATAAGAAATTAAAAGAGAAAAGATGATTTGGAAAATATAAATATCTATATTACTTTTACATTAGACTTTTTAGACCTAATTTGATTGTACCGTGATTTAAAAATGAAATTACACAAGTAGCATTTTGAATAACATACAATAAATTGAACTGGTAATTTTTTAGAGTAGCACTTTAACAAATAGCCATTTAGAGTTTGAATTGCTGTTTATCATACAGACATTCAAAGAGAAACAGTGAGAGCACATTTGGCTCGAAACATGAGAGGACTGTACACAAAGTCTGTTAATTGCCATCTAATAGCATAAATAGCTAAACCAATTATGCAGGAATAGAACAAGCTTCTCTTAAACATATTTCATTTCAGAAGCAAATGGGTCATTGGGTTACTAATTATTAATTGTTTAAACATCAACAAACTGCATACTAAATCAATGCCGCTCTTGATGATCAGGTGCCCCACCAACCATGCAACTTCAAACAGCCACATTCAACAATTCTTTCATTCATTTGCATCTGTATGCATCAAGGGCCACATCTATTCTAATACAGGACCATCTGCATCCATTTCCTGCTCGTGTCGGGCAAAGCAAGGCGAGAGCAGTAATTCCATTAAACCTGAGGGAGGCTATTCAGGAAAACCACTGACATTTCACTAGAACACATCAAACCAAATATGTGAAAATCAAAAGCAGCTCTTGTGTCGGCAATAGAGGACACATTTGTGGCCAACAAGTGCGTCACCAGGAACCAGGAGAAAAGTACAAGTTTTGTCCTATGGTAACACTCTGGGACATTATAGAGAAAAGCACAGTACCCAGAATAGGCACACATCCACTCACTGACTCACAGAGAAGAGACAGGGAGAAAAATAAATGGTATTGAGTGGTATTAACGCTGCTTGAATGACACAAAGCCAAGCTGTACCCATTGTACTCTTTCTTCCTCAACTCAACCACGATGGGGGTCCCAGGCCAGTGCTTTGGGGAAATTAGGATTAAAAACAGCATTAGGTGAAAAGTACAGCAGCAACCAACAGCAACAAAAAAAAAAAAGTTGGTGGAGAGCAGAAAAAAGGTCCATTCTGTTGTTGAATTGTACTTGCAGCCATGTTGGTGAGCCCAGGAGACTCTGTGAACCTTTAGATGGATGGTGAGAGTTGATACTAATTGATGTATCATGGGCAGGCACAGTGTGGAATGGAGTGGAGGGCGTATCGTCATTGACGAGAGGCTCATAGATTAAGCCTGTCAGTTCCCCTTCCTTTTTATGCCTCTGGCAAATGGTGCTCAGGAGGAATCAATTTTTTGAGAAATTGTACGGATGAGGACCATAATAATAACGTCATCTTCAGCTCCAGCCAAAATAAGTGTGGCCATCTTGCCCATTCAGAATCAATGTCTCTGCTGTCTTGTGCTCGCTCCTGTAAGTCCGTGTCTGTGCTTGGGCCGAGTTCCAGTGCCGGGCAGGACATAGGGGTGATAATGCCAGCATCTGTCAGAGGAGCTTAGATATTCCTTTCCAAGCAAGCAGCAGGGACAGACTACAGACGTGTGCCATTCCTTGGCAGCAGAAAAAAAAATGATATGAAATAAAATCAGCCATTCTCTGTGTACTTTCAACCGCACTGGTTCAAGCTTTCCACCACAAACGCTTCAAATATGCTCAAAACCAGTGCAAGGTTGTGAAACTCCCATGGACTTAAATAGCCAAGCTCTGCCTCCTGTCTTCAAGTTTAAGAATAAACTGCTGCACAGCCTTGAAGCACACACAGTACGTTTAGATAGTAGTATCACGATAAATGAAGAAATATGATATATAATATGATTTTAGGAGTAGAATCTGATGGACAATAAACAATCACACACAGCGTCTCAATGCGGGTCAATGTGCTTGGACTTCTAATAATTTGCCATTGAACCATTTGCCTGTTTTTCATCAACAATAATGGGGGGCAGCTTGAATTACAATAAGAAACTGACATGAACTCAGCAAACGTCAGGTTTAAGATCACAGTTTTCAGTTATTTTTTTACGTTATTATGTTATCAGTTATTATGACAGTATTGTCGTGGTCAGTCAGACAGCTCGAAATGACTGACAGTTTAATGACTCAGTCGACAAGTAAACACATTACCTTCTCACGATCAGTTCCCCTGTTTCTTTCACCAACCAAGATGATGGTGGTGAAAACAAACACTGATGCTAAACAGTCAATGCGCCACCACTCGCAATAGAAAATTTAAGGATTTTAACTGGTGGTAAAATCAATAAAGGACACAAAGGAACATCAACTGAGGAAGTATACTGAGGTAGATTGTAGCTCATAAATGAAATATGCCACCACTCTCTGAGAGAAAGAAATACATTGTGGCTAAATTACTGCACTATAGTTTATGATCAACCCTGCTGCTCGAGGCTGGGCTGTTGCTTTTTTTTTTGTTTTTTTTCACACTGCACTCAACTGCAGGGGTAAGAACATCTGCAACATTTTTTAAACCTCTCAGCCCTCATCAGCCACTGCAGCACTCCAAATTGGACCAAAACTTGCAGGACCAAGGATGTTTAACCCTGACATTGTAGGGTTAACAGCACAAGTGTCAACTCAACCCCTGTGTCATGAACCAACTCGCTGAAAGACAATATAAGACAAGAATAGTCACATAAATGCATGAAAACAAACAGGTACAATAACAAAAGTCCCTATGCCTATTTGTTGTATATTATTGCTCATACAAGCCACCTGGCCTGAACATTCAGACATCACGTAACAATAAAAGCACATTTTCAGTACTTTAATTGACATTGTTACCAGGGAGAACCTGCACCTGTTCAGCTTACCATCAAGCAGGCAGTGCAAGCCTCTGAAACATCATCTCAGACTGATAGAAATACCAAACCTACTATGCACAATGTTGTATATACAGCCATCAGAAAGCCCCGAGGAAAAGAAAGTCCCCTGCCACCGCCTACGGTTGTTTAACTCGCCGACATTAAGAATTTATGAGCTTAAAGATTCTTCTGGCGCTCTCCTTATGCGACTGCACCATGTCTTGAAAAGTGTTATGGAAGAGCAAACAAGTTGCTTTGTTGGTACTTGCTTGTTTGTCAAGATGTGATTGCATTACGCAAGAGAAGAGGAAATATTTCCATTACAAGAATGTCACATCCGAGGCGTTTAACAGGGATTCTTTTAGGACAGAGTGTGCACTCATCTTTTTATTTTACAGCCATATTATTCAGAGATGGTGGCGAGTGATTCTAAACTTTTAAGGGTAATTATTTCCTTTGCTCTTATAACCTGTAAGATATAGCAACAAAAGTGTGCACATACATATATTCTGAATTATATAAACCGTTTTATGTCAGCAATGTCCATCTGGTACCCTAATATAGGCCCAGTGAAGCTGCTACTATTGATCCTCGAGTGTTTATGAGGCTGAAGCTGTTTAAGATTTTGCCATAAATACAAACAGAAATAAATAAGGTAAATTATATGTCCAAATCGCGCAACAGCGACCTTGTTCTCCTTCCTATATACAGTTCAATCACTCCTTATTGATTAACAATGATTGGATATGGCTCAGAACTAATTCACCTCTTGGACAGCAAATTAAATGTGGTCAAACTGCCGACTTCTATTCCAATATAAAGAGGAAACTGGTTTGCCAGTGTGTTTCATTGTTATTCTCGTGGCACGCTGCTGTTTTTCACTGGGGTGAAGCAGTCTGGGGGTAAAAGGGACAAGCTGGAATAACAGGATCGAGCGGCGGCTGCGGACGCTAGGTGTCACCCTTGTGACTTTGAAATCGGCCTGAACTCCACAGGATGTTGTGATGACGGCTGAGCGCGCTGGTGAGAGGCGAGCAGGCAGGCAGGCTGCATGGGAGGAGGGTGTGTGTGTGTGTGTGTGTGTGTCAGGGACCGGCTGTGACCGTGTGTCGCCTCTATCTGAACGTGAAGAGTGAGATCTCAGGGAGGGCGATGAGAGTCTGTGCGCAGAGGCTGCTGGAGGAACTTCATATTCTCCTCTTTTCATTGACAGAGCGGCGTTCTCACTTCTGTTGCACTGACACGTGTCTGTTCATAAGGAGCCTCAATATGATGTCGTCCTGAGTTACACGGAGATCAGGGAGAAGGGATAATAGCTAATAATGGATTTGTTGCTCCTTTTCTTATGATGATCAGCGACAGACTGGGGGTCACAGTCCAGCCCCCTCCTTGTTAACCGTTATAAATATGGACTTTGCAGCTGACAAACACAAACGATTTTATTACAGTGCAGATATGTGTTGTTTTTCATAGGATGAGGCTGTTTCCTTTATTATTATAGTCACTCCATTATAGGCTGACGTCTGCTGGTGACGCGGTCATCCAGAAGTATTGATAAAATTCAGTTTATTAACTGTCATTAACTGTAGCCAGGTATGAATCTGTTGTGGCCTTTATGATAGACTGAAACCAATTATTGGCCCTTGGCATTTTAGTATTTAACTCTGTGTGTCTTAACGTGTTCTGTGTAATTGATAAGGAGGCTCAAGGGCAACATTTAATCTGGAAACCATCGGGATTTTCGTGACATCCAAGAAAGGAAAACGCGTATTATTGTGTATTGATTTAGCCATGGTAATATTTCCTCCCAGCGTGCTGCGACATGGAAAGCATAACCCATCATGTTTGTTCATTACTGGGGATTGCCTCACTATGGTGCCTGGTGTTGCATTAGTTCAGAGGTAGTGTACATTAACACGCAAGAGAGTCGTGTCAGCGTACAAATGACGTAACATAATGCGCACAGTTGCAGCGGCTGTATAGATCTGCAAGCCTACATTTGACAGTTGAAGGTATAGCGGCTCCTCAGTGATGCTGTTTGCTTTGGCACTGAGGTTACCACACTTTGACATGTCACCGTGGATCAAACAGATCCACAGAAGTCCACAGATAAACCTCCAGGATCCCCGTTGCCGGGATCTGTGTTGTAAAATGTGACACGTTACGTATAAAAGCCCACTGGTTACTGTAGCAGAGGAGAAAACAACAAGGGCGAATCTGTGAAAAGTTATCCTGAGCATCTCCTCTGTGCCTCTGCTGTCGGAAATCAGTCTGTTACTGTTTGTTTGTTTTTTTTCCTGTAGCACCCCTGGAGCCCTCTCAAAGACCCCCCATGGGTCCTCAGACCCCACTTTTGGAACCGCCGCTCTAACGATCAACTAATACACAGCTTCGTGTTTCAACTTGTACTCTGTAATTGCCCGTTGAGTCGTCCATCTGCAGGAGAACAGGTAGTTGGCCGTGTTTCATTGCTGTACTTTGCCCCACCCACCAACAGCTCCAGCCCTCCTGTGTAACCCCTGATTGGCTGAGGGGATTGCGGGTCCTGAGACTGAGCGCTCGGCTCGGAGCTGCGCGTCCGCCAGTGTGCACCAGTGAAGCGAGAGGAGCGCTCGTTGGAGTCAACTAGACAGCCTACTGGCAGCGAGCGGTGATTTCTTTTCTTTTTTTTCTGCCTCAACCAGGCTGGATATAGGCTCCTGTGCTTCTACTTTTGCTGCAGCCCAACATGAAATGCGTTTTGTACATACAGTAGGCTCTTGCATCGTTTCCTCCCACTGGCTTTTGGCTACATTTTCATCGGATCTTTTTGTGTGTGTGTGTGTGTGTGTGTGTGTGTTGCATGGACTAATTATCGGGATACGTGCAGCCTTTTCCAAGTGAGATACGGAGGAAATTAATTAGTAAGTAAAAGCTTCAAGACTTGCGGACGGGATGAAAGACTAAATCTGCTGGAAATAAAAAGGTAATCGGGACTTCAGTGATGTGATGAGACACTCCTGCAATTGCACCCATGTTCTTTAGGCAAAGATATCCTGACTTAAGCTGTTGAATAATTTTTAGCTTTTTTATTTTCGACAGATGTGCAGTTTGAAAGCCTTTAGCTGCCGGCCGAAGAGGAAATGTTATCACTGCTTGTAACATATCACACAGAGCAAGATGTGTATCCAAAGGGCGACTTAAATATTTGCTGGCAGCAAGGCGGAGAATTGAAACACTTTTGAAGCCCATTACTTCATCCGCACGGAAGATTAACATTTTTGTGGACTTGCTCACAGGAATCCTCCTTTTGGTGTCTATGCAGTCCGAACATTTTTGCCCTCCTTTTCAGCCCAGTTGAAAATGGACAGTTCATCATATGAGTCGTGTGTAAGAGCAGTTTGCTGCTTGATGAGAGCCGCACGGATTTACACGGCCAAATCACTGTTGTGAGAAGATTCAGCATGTTTTCACAGATCTGTCCTCCCCAATGTTTCGTCCGCTGCAGTAAACCGGAGGATGTGCTCTGCCTGAGAAGAGTAAAATAGGCTAAGGCACTTGTTACAATTATAGCTTTCACGCCATGATATAATTTGCATACACAAGAGCCATTCGTCACCCACAACACTTTTCTGGACACTTTAATGAGATGATTCATTTGGAACATTTCTCCTGTTTTCTCTGACGTGCATTTCTTGTGCGTAATAATCAAGGTCTCTATTAGGCAGAGGAAAAACTCAACAGGTACAATGCAAAGCAAGGAGATGGAATTAATACAATTTATTGGTGTGTTCCTCTTATTTTGGGTCGGGGCTGAGGCTGTCATCAACCTGAAGTATGGAATAAACGAGGAGATGAAGCCCGGGTCAGTGATTGGAAATGTGACAAAGGACGCGCTAAAGCAAGGATTTCAGATTGCACCGCAGCCCCCGTACTTGAGGGTTATTTCCAATTCAGAACCACGATGGGTGGAACTCAGTCCAGCCGGAATCCTTACAACCCAAATGAAAATAGATCGGGATGTAGTTTGTCGACAGAACCCAAAGTGCATTATTTCCCTAGAAGTGATGTCAAACTCTATGGAGATCTGTGTCATCAAAGTTGAAATTGAGGATTTGAACGATAACGCACCCAGATTCCCAACGAGCCACATTGACATTGAAATTTCTGAGAATGCCTCCCCTGGTACCAGGTTTCCCCTAGAGGGGGCAAGCGATCCGGACTCGGGGATCTTTGGAGTGCAATCATATTCCATCACCCCAAATGAGCTTTTCGGGCTAGAAATAAAGACCAGGGGGGATGGGTCCAAAATTGCTGAGCTTGTTGTGCAAAAATCGTTAGACAGGGAGACTCAGTCCCACTATTCATATGAAATCAGCGCAGAAGATGGAGGAGACCCTCCTAAGATAGGCGCGGTCCAGTTAAATATCAAGGTAATTGATTCTAATGACAACAACCCTGTTTTTGACGAGCCAGTGTACACGGTCAACGTGATGGAGAATTCCCCCATCAACACATTAGTCATAGACTTGAATGCAACGGATCCTGACGAGGGCACTAATGGAGAGGTTGTGTACTCGTTCAACAGTTACGTCACCGAGAAAACGAGGGACGCGTTCAAAATTGACCCCAGAACCGGGATCATCACCGTCAACGGTATTTTGGATTATGAAACAGCGCAAATATACGAGATCGACGTCCAGGCCAAAGATTTAGGTCCCAACTCTATCCCAGCTCACTGCAAAGTCACGGTGAATGTGATGGACACGAACGATAACCCACCTGTCATCAGTTTACTCTCGCTGAACACAGAGATGGTGGAAGTCAGTGAAAACGCGCAGCGTGGATATGTCATTGCGCTGGTGAGGGTGTCAGATAAGGATTCTGGGGCAAACGGCAAAGTGCAGTGCAGGCTGCAGGGCAATGTTCCGTTCAGACTGCAAGAATATGAGAGCTTCTCCACTATTCTCGTTGATGGCAGGCTGGACAGAGAGCAAAAGGACACATACAACCTGACCATCCAGGCGGAGGACAGTGGCATCCCTCCTTTACGCGCCACAAAATCTCTGGTAGTCAAAGTCACAGACGAAAATGACAACCCTCCCCACTTCATTAAACCGCACTATCAAGAGATGGTGATGGAAAACAACCTCCCTGGCTCGTGTCTGCTGGCAGTGTCAGCAGAAGACCCGGACCTGGGGATGAATGGCACAGTTTCCTACTCCATAGTCCCCGGAGAGATTAAGCACATGGATGTAAACACATATGTCAGCATAAACCCATCAGGCCGCATTTACTCCATGAGATCATTCGACCATGAGTACACCAGGACTTTTGATTTCAAAGTTTTGGCCAGAGACAATGGTAACCCCTCTTTGTCAAGCAACGCCACGGTGCGTATTGTTGTCTTGGATGTCAATGACAACACACCTGTGATGACCAACCCTCCCCTGGTTAATGGCACAGCGGAGGTTTCCATCCCGAGAAACGCTGGGGTGGGTTACATGGTGACCCAAGTGAAAGCAGACGACTACGATGAGGGGGAGAACGGGCGGCTGACCTACACCATCTCAGAGGGGGACAGAGCTTTCTTTGAGATCGACCAGGTGAACGGAGAGGTGCGCTCCACCCGGATGTTTGGGGAGAACGCCAAATCCACCTACGAGATCACAGTGGTGGCGAGGGACCACGGCAAGCCCTCCCTGTCCGCCTCGGCCTACATCGTGGTGTACCTCTCGCCAGACCTGAACGCGCAGGAGCCTATTGGACCTGTCAACCTATCACTCATCTTCATCATCGCTCTGGGCTCTATCGCAGCCATCCTGTTTGTCACCATGATTTTTGTGGCGGTGAAGTGCAAGAGGGATAACAAGGAGATCCGGACCTACAACTGCAGGTACTGACTAAATGTCTTGTGTGTGTGTGTGTGTGTGTGTGTGTGTGTGTGTGTGTGTGTGTGTGTGCATATGAGAGAGAGAGAAAGTGCGTGTGTCCGCCACAGTGCCTGAAACTGCGAGTTGACAGTGTATTGCTTTTGTCATGCAGCATGTAGAGGCCTGAATGTGAGGACTGCAGATTTTTTCCCCCCACAGCTGAAACAGAGGGAGACGATAAACCCGGGTGCTTTAAATCAGACACGTTCTGCTGAGGCCCACTATTCCGTGTTAAGGAAACGTGATTGATTGATTTAATCCCCCCATTGTAACCAATTGACTCATAAATATGACGATTCAACTGTCATGTTCAATTTGCGGGTGTGTGTTGCCGGACAATTAACGTCCCACTGGTTCAATAGCAGTCCCAGACATTTATTATTTAACGTCCACCGTGGCTGATTGGCTGTTATCAGCTTTAATCTAGTGTGATTATGAACAGTTCTCCAGGATCATCCAGATGTACCTCTGCTTTCTTCTGCACCAAGGAGCCTTTAAATTCAATCAAAATGAACTAATTTCAAGAAAGTGCAGTTTAGATGATATAAAATATATAAATCACATTGCAGTCATTAACTGTTTACCCAGTTTCCTGGAAAGGAGCAGATTATTATTTTCCGGACCTTTGGATATTGAACAGTCTGTTTTGTTCATCAATCTGATCATCAGCTCTGGCTTTGATTTCCCTCTGCCACGTTACCACTATGAATTTACATATAGATTGGATTTGAGAATTTAACCGGAAGCTATAATCATATTTAGCTCCAAACAAAATGTTGTTAATTTGAAGTTAATTTAGGCCATTCTCAAGCATGTAGTCACGAAAAAAAAAAATCTAAAGCTCCTCAAATATCGCTCTGATTCTTTTTTATCTCAATATAAAATGAGAATTGTGTGGGTTTTTTCATTCTCATATAATGTTTATTTGAAATTATCAGCACTTATAAGTGCTTTTCAATGTTTTATGAACTGCAGAGCTTTCATTTTCAAAATATATTCTTGATTTCTCTTCAGCAGCTCAAAGTAGAAGCATGACTACTCCAGTTTCAATAGTGACCTTACTTTTACATTGTTAGCAGGGAGAACCCACAGCTCTTCTCATCGTAGGAATACAAAAAAAAAAAACTGACTCTAAATGTGTTTTATTCAATCCTGACTTGATTTAGAAGGATACCAGTGTGATGGCATCTTGATCACAACAGGTACTTTATGCAATATCATATCTTCAATGCTAGTTATACGTTTTGTTCAGAGAAGAAACAATGATAGACAACAACAAATTCCAAAATTCAAAACTGCTCTCAGTACTTTACTCTCCTAGTGTGAGCCACTCTCCCTGCTGGGTGCTTTAATCAGCACTGATGTGCTCTGCTTCTCAGTCGCCACCTCGAATATGAGGAGCAGTTATCTCCAATTTATTGCTTGTCCTCTGTCAGTCTGTCTGACTCTGAAGATTTCCCCTCCCAGATTTCAATTTGGGCACAGAGTGGAGAGACAACATGTTAAAATGATAAATGAAAAAGAGATGGTGTATTTTCTACCCTTGCTGCTGCCCATTTTCTGTTCTCTGAATCAAGGGGGTGCAGGCTGGGGGAGGGAGCTGTTTTCAAGATGCAATCTGAAAGAAAAATGAAAAAGACAAACTACAATGGTGCTTCTTAACCAGCGTGATTTTCGAAGCGACAGAGGATTAGAGCTGCATTTTAGTGAGGAACAGAGGCCAGTGGGGGCTAGTTTAGCAGAGACACTCAAGATAAGACAGGAGACAGGAAGAGAGACACTCCAGATATTGCAGTTTCATGGGTAACTATAGTTGTTGAGGGCTTTCACAGTAAATAAACCATATGCTCCATGCCATAAGGTTAAAAATGGCCTCTTCCAGAGTTTGAAGTAATGCAGATGGTAAAAAACGTCACAAATGATATGGAATACGTCTAGTGAAGTTTGTAGTCATCACCATATAGTGCATAGCATCTGTTCTCCTGTGGAAAACTGCAAGGCTGTGCGAAGAATGAATATTTCCCCCCAGTCTGAGGATCCTTTGATAAAACATGGCTGTGTTGCTCATTTGCTCTTATTAAAGTCAAAATACTCAGTTCAAGTTTGCAGCAGCCACTGAGAGCAGCTAAATGAATTTGAATCTGCAGTTCTCCTGCACGCCGTATTGCTAGTGGGCTCGCTTGGTAATGAAAGAAAAAAATGGAATTAGTGTGGGTTGTGTGCTTTGAATATGATTGCATATACCGGTAGTGCTGCTCAGTACCATTGTGTTCTTTTGCTTTGCTTCTGTGGTTTTGGCATGTTTGCGTATCGTCTGCCTGTTTGTGACATGTTGATTGTTGAGCATGCAAATGCAAACAAACAAGGGGTGACGGCTCCATTGCAGGCCGGGAGTGGGGAGTCACTTGAGTGTGCTGTTCCACCCCTGGACACGGGCAATGAGCCTTTGTCTGGCACCCATGGTCAATCAGCGCCTTAGCTGGCATGGCGGGCGAGCTTTTTTGACTGTGTGGACAGGGGAGGGGAAGGCAGAACACTGCTTTATTGAGTCTGTTCAGTTTCTTCTACTTGCGCAGGGTGGCGGAGTACTCATATGGCAACCAGAAGAAGTCCAGCAAGAAGAAGAAGCTGAGCAAGAACGACATCCGCCTGGTGCCACGTGACGTCGAGGAGACAGACAAGATGAATGTGGTGAGTTGCTCATCTCTCACCTCCTCGCTCAACTACTTCGACTACCACCAGCAGAGCCTGCCGCTGGGCTGCAGGCGCTCCGAGAGCACCTTCCTCAACGTGGAGAACCAGAACTCACGCAATGCAGCTCCCAACCATGGCTATCAGCACCCGTTCACTGGGCAGGGCCACCAGCAGCCAGACCTCATCATCAACGGCATGCCACTGCCAGAGGTGAGATACAATCCGCTGTGCTCTGTCCTAAATCCTTGGCTGGGCTGCTTCGGGTGTTAGGGGTAGAAGAAAAGGGGAGGTCAGCAGTTAGATTTTCATTCATTATTATTAAGTCCCCTTGATCGTGTTGAATCTTAAGAATGGGATGTGGGGGGACCTTTCAACACATCTCAAGGTCTTGTGATATTTAGCATTCCATCCTGCCACAGATTATAGTGTCAGTGAAATGTCAGTCTGTTATTGATGGAAAGCTGAGCTATCTGAAATGGCACGTGTGACGTTATGTCAGTCGATCTGAGTGGAATCCTTCAAGGCATTTCAAGGAGCCGAGACATTGAAGCTGACCTGCGACTGAGAGCGCTTTGCCAAGCAGAATTTGGGGACCTGACAAAGTGGATTATTTGGCCTCTCTAACACCACTTGTTTTCTTTTTTATTTATTTCTTTTTATTTGAGTGTGCTGACCTATCGCAAAAAAGAACAGGAGTTTGAGCACCTGCCAGATGTATTGACCCGGCTAATCAGCTCCACCACACGCCATTTCAGGTGCTAGCAGAAAGAATAATCATTGTGCTTTAAGTGCTTTATCTGTGTGTCGTCCGTTTGGATGCAGCGTTACCGCATGGCCGCTCTGCACAGCCAGCCATTGAATTACCCTGACATACCATGCATGGCTCCAGCAGAGCAGGGAAGGTTTCACTTGAAAGACTATTCAAGCTGACAGAGTGTATGCCGACTAGCTGATCTTTAGTTTATAGATTTTCGTATGTATGAACCGGGCTATTGGATTCTTTGGGCAGCCTCTCTCTTTCCCTTCCTGACCCACTTCTCCTTGATCCCATGGGAGAAAGGGGCATTTCTGTTTATGTCTGTGAGAGAGAGAAAATGTACATCAGTGTGTGTGTGTTTATATAAGAATGTGTGTCATGCTCACTCCTATAGACAACAGCAAATAAGCTCCAGCTCGACACACACACACACACACACACACACACACACACACACACGCACTTGTAATTGATGACTCCAATCTCCGTTTGACATTCAGTGAGAGGAAGGTGGGGCGTGGGGCTGGGAGTGGGAGTGGGAGTGGGGGTCTTAAAACAAGAAACACAAGATGGATATTGATGTATTGACTGGATGATCCAGAGAGATCCAGGCACCGATGGATCCTGAGGGGTCAATGAGACCTACTTACAGGCATGCTGATTTACTGGGCCTGTCTGAGCTGGTTCTGACTGTGTCTGTGTCTGTGTGTGTGTGTGTGAGTAACGCAGGTGGAAAGAATGAGGAATGTTGGAGGGGGTTGTCCTGTGGTTTTATACGGTCAGTGGAGGCAGAGGTGGGGGATTCAGCAGGTACATGCAGTGACCCGTATGCTGTGATTGTATTTGCTGGTGGGTAGTGCTATGCAGGTCAACACCACCCTTTTCTCAGCCAAAAAAAAAAATAAAAATGTAGGTCTGGCTACACAAAGAAATCAACCAGCGTTGTAAAGAGCATCCAGCAGCATCCTGTCTCTGTGGCTTAACCATCCAATAAAAGCACATTTGCCGCAGGATTAGGAGAGCCTTTATTTGTTTCAGCTAATGAAAAAGTGGAGAGGGAGACAAATAGGGTCAAAGATTGATTTAGATGATTCCATATGCAAAGCTCAGAGTCGTCTCGATAGAGCTGTGTGAGGGCAGATAGAGAGATAAGAAGGGGAGAAGTGAGCGAGGGTGAATGAGTCTTAGTGCCAGGTGTCTGAGCCGCGACCACGTTTTCTCATTTTCTTAGAGGCAGTTGATTGGCTTGACAGAGGCTGGGCCTGTTTAACATGCAGCTTCCATTGCTCTCCGCCTTGCACATCATGTTGACAAACATCTCTTTGACCCGGCCTTTGCATACTTTCCCTGGACTGAGGAAAGAGAGAGAGAGTGTGTGTGTGTGTGTGTGTGTGTGTCTGTGTGTGTGTGTGATTTGGAGAAAGCAACTGAAAAATAGCGGTAGCGAACGCATGCTTTACCCTCCAACAGAGTAACCCGACCGCAACAACAGTTGTCATTGTTTTCTTTCCTCCCCATTGTGACATTTGCAAGAGAGACAGAAGCTCTACAGTATGTACAAATGTTGCTCTTAAATAAAAAATGTTTTCGGTATGATTACAATGCCATTTATAGCACAAACAAACAGCAGTGAAATGACTGATAATTGCTTTGTTACAATGAGCAAGCTTGGGCTTGAAACCACTTGACTCCACAAGTCCTCAACCAATATCCCATTGACTGGCTAGGACACACGAGTGGCTGCACTGTTGTGATTACTAAGGCTGCTTTGTCCCAAAAATTGTTTTCATCCTGAGGGCAACCTCATAATTATCCATGATTCATTTATCCTTGGCGGAAGAGCTTTTTTGTTTTTACACCAGGGTACAACGATGTCTGTGTGTTTGTTTATTCTCCAAACATGTAGATTAAAATGATCGTAGCCGTCACAATGTGGACACGAGGTCAGATTAGGTTTGCTAATGGAGGTAAAGAGGATATGGGCTCGTGTCTATTTGTAAATCGTGTTTTTGATCGATGCAAAGTTCTCCTCCATTGTCAGTTTATGTGGGGCAGTGAGCATCCTGCTTATGCCAGAGCAGCTGGAGTCAAGCTTTTTCCTGCTTCAGACAAAGCACGCTGGCGCACACACACACACACGCAAACACAACAGACTCGGCCAAGATAACAGTGACAGGTCTCCCCAAAGGCCTCGTACCTGCAATTGCATTGTGTATATTGTATTCTCCCTTGTGAGAATGTGTACCAGTATATACCTCCCTGAACATCGCTGTCTATTGTTTTGAAAAGCATCAGCTGTGAGATGTTTGTTAGACCTGCCTGTGGTAGCACTAATATGAATGCTCACAGGAGAATAGAGCTGTCTTCCATGGCTTAATTATAGTGAATCACTTGGTGGGGGAGACAATTATACAGTAAAGGAATGGCCTTTGGCTAGAATGTGTTTTTGAATTTGTAATGTGTACTAAGGCTTCTCACACCTGTGATTCCGGATAATGAGCATAGCAGAAAAATGAGTTATCTTACTTTATTGATTAGCATTATTCAGGTGAGATGTTGCAGATTTTTCTTTTACGCAGGTGATAAATGAATCAGAAAAGAGCGACGAATGAAGTACGGTTTTACACTACACGGTGTCAAATGTTCGGTGGAGCGTGCGCCTCACAAGTTTCATTAATTGAGAATCAATGCAGTCTTCGTCCAGATGCTCTCTGCACTACTTCCTTAAAGATGCTGCAGCTACATAAGTCTCAGTGAAACTGTATTGTAGTGTATGCCACAGTGTCAGGTTCAGATTCTGACAAAAGAGAAATGGATGTGCATTTTTGTGTTTGTTTGTTCAATCAAAGGAACCTAAATGAGAAAATGAAAAACTGAAGCAAAACAAGTGACAAGGTATCTCAGTGCACCAGTCTTGCTGTTTCTTTCCCTGTTAGTAAGGAAGACGTTTTGATATTGATGTTGAAGAGACAACAGGGAGTGGTTCCAGCGAGGCTGCACATCCCTCGCTATCACTTCACATCAGGACAATATGCATGGGAGCATTCAAACGTGTCATATTGAGCATGCAAAGTAGATGTCATGCTGTCAGCGCATACTACACATCTGTTGAAACTGCCAATCTCCCCCCACACACGTACTCATGAATACACACGCACACACAACATTTCTTATGGAGTGTCACATTTATTTGAAATATGGGCTGTGACATTATCATTTACATCATTATGACCGACTCAGAAATCTCAGAGAAGCAGAAATGAGAAGCATAATCCAACATTTTCAATAATCAAACATTGTTGTGATTCTGCATTTAAAGTACTCTTTAAGTGTTGTTTTGATATTGCTATCATTCCGCGGTGTTTATGATATGCTCGGCTATAAATGTTCCAAATAAGATTTCTTTAATAGTTTCTGTCATTTTAGCGTTGGACTTTATAGGACAGCTCAACCACAGGCAATTTAACTGCATCTTAACTGCAGTTTCTAACTTTCTAACCACAGTG
Organism: Enoplosus armatus; assembly: GCF_043641665.1. Lineage (NCBI taxonomy): Eukaryota > Metazoa > Chordata > Actinopteri > Centrarchiformes > Enoplosidae > Enoplosus > Enoplosus armatus. The sequence goes on from NC_092189.1 coordinate 16,291,161, forward strand.
TAGGCAGTTTAACTGTCTCTTGTCTCCTCTCAGCTGTCACGTGCATTAATACAACAGGAGACACTGGCTGGAGCTTCTTTCAAAATGTAAAGGTTAATTTCCTGATTGTTTTGGTTTTGCAGTATCTGACTGTCAGCTTTGTGTTCACTGTTTTCAATGCCGTTTGGAAGTCAATAGAAGTGAATGAGGGTAACATTTTAATTGGCAGACTAATGTCACCAGTCATGGTGTACGCATTTAAAACAGGGTGAACATTAGAATTACATAAATGAAACAAAAACATGAAATCTCTCTTTAAACGTACAGGTTAATAAATGGCAGTTCAAACCAATCTCTGTTTACTCCCAAGGAACAATAAAAAAAAAAGTTTACATTTTAGTAAATTGATGATTGAGTCGTCCCTTTAATCATTCCAAATGAAGGGTTAGAAGAAGCGAAAGGGCATACAGCCAGTGTTTGGTGGAAAAGCTTTATCCTCCGATGATACAGAACCTTTTCAACTCTGAGCATTTTGTCAATCATGGTGGAAAAGAAACAACAACAACAGATACTGTGCAATAATGGAAGGGATACATAACTGCTTCATCTTAAAAGTCAGTGTTTTTGTATTTATTTCTGATGTGTTGGAAGAGTGGGAGGTGTATGTTGCATTCTTTAAAGTCTCCTTTCAAAGGATTTGAGAAAGAATCGTTTCATCTCTGAAAGCTTCAGATGCGCGCTGATTGAGTGGCAGATGAACCTGTTAATTATTTAGAGAGGTTATTTGTAAGGCAGAGACTTCAGAAATGCTCTGCTTTTCAAGTGTCAGTGTTTATAAGGTGAAATAAAGCCTTGTCTGTCAGAAATAAATTAACAGTGTGACAGTGATGTACTCAGTGCCCTCTTATTGCATTCCTCAGCTGGCTCCTCCCCTCGTGTTCGACACACACAACTGGTGAAGCTGTAGGGTGATTTTGTGACATTACTCGGCAAGATGGTTTTCACTTCATGCACAACCAGTGCTAGTTTTACACTTGGTTGGGTTTTTATAGCCTTGACCCCAACCCGCAACACCCCATCACTGCATGTCATTTTCGATGGTGCAGAGGTACAATGAAATGACATAATGACCCCGGGCAGCCAGTCAGAAGCATCCCGGCCCGCCGGGTTGCCACCCTTTCGTCGGGATCGGAGCATCCAGCCAAAGAGCTTAAGAGTCAAAACACATGAGTGACGACGCCTGATGTACACATGTCACTGTATGTGCCCTTAACCACATGCGACTGGCGAGGAGCGTACAGAGGGAGTAATACTGTAGAGAAAAGGCAAGGCCTAGAAAAACGAGGAAAAAACAGAAAGGAAGAGGGGAGGGCAGAGACATCTATTTATAGAATGCCAATGATTTTACTCAACCTGTATTGCTGCTGCCTGAAACATGTTATTTTTCTCTGTAAAATGTGGTGTTAGGTTGAGGAGATTTTATTGCACAAACCTCCACAGAAAGCAATAACGTCACTCTTCTATTGTTAGTACAAGGTGCTTTTTTTCCGCTGAAAGGAAAAAGATGATTATTTCGATGTACCTTCAAACGTGGTAGATGGTATTAACAAAGGAAAGTGGTTTGTTTCCCCGACATCTTGATAACACCATTAAAGTGTATATGCAACATCAAACATTTTAAAACCATGTTATACACAGAATAAAGTAAAATCATATGATACTAATCAACTTAATCATTCATCCATCTTTTGATATAATTTCACTTGGTTCAAGACGACGGCACTGAAAAGAAAAATACACTTTAAATTACTTTACAAACTCTATCATGTGGAGAGAATGAACTTTCTTGTAAACCTATTAAACATCAAAGGACCGGGATTTTTTTCGTGGAGCCAAAGATAGGCACATAATGGAATTAGTTATCCAACAATTTATGTTAAAAGATTTTTACTTGACACGTAACTAAATGCAAAAAAGGTTGTATAATGGCACTGGTCTTATAGGTTGATGGGTCCACACGTAAATGAGAGAAGGCTAAATGGAGTGAAGGAAATGGACAGAGTGATGATGTTTATCGCTGGGGAAGGGGACATCATTACGCACCTTGTTAAGCCCTGCAAGCAATGCTGCGTGGACGTAATTACCCATTTAAATGAGTTTCCCGCGGCGTTGTTTTTTTATTTCTCAAATTAAACTCTCTGGCACAAATATGCCGAGTTCTGTTTTCTTTCATGGAAATCCTCAGACTCTCAAGTCCCGACATAGAGGGAGTTAACGTGTGGAAATTTACCATCAAGAAAATGGATTTATTAAGACATTTTGCACTGATCACATACAGCCTTTTCACACGTTTACTTGCGAAGTTTGTTCGTCAAACTCCTGCAGTTTGCAGAGGAAAGTGAAACTGAGGTGGAGTTTTAAGGAAAACTAATAAAACCAAACTGGTCTCAGGAAAACTTATCACAACGGAAGGCTCCAGGAGAATAAAAAAAATAACCCCATCTCTCATTAATGCAGATTTTGCTGCCTGTGGTTGAAAATGCCTGTAGTTACATTAATATAGGATAGAAAAGGTCAGCTTGCATATTTAAAAACACAAACCCCAAGACTTGTTATGGCCAGGAGTGAAATCTATTTGCCGTGGAAGCTCACAATACTATTAGCTCTGTCTAAGTTAGTGTATGTCAAGAGGAATGCGTTCTTCTCCGTCCCTCTGGCTTAAAGCAGACGCATTTGTACGATGTGTGTTGGCATGCACTATAAGAAACCATCGACACTCCTTCAACATATTTGTCCCTCCTCGCAGATAAGAATAACAAGGGACAGACAATCAGTCTGTGGGGAAAGTATTATTTTTCTTTTCTTTTTCACCAAGTAAACGAAGTAATAACAATTCTCTAATGATGACCATTATGATTTGAGTGTGCCAAAAACTAATTTCATCCAAATGTGCAGAGAGAAAAGGTATTAATTAAACTTCATGGATATCAGGCTTGCCATTTTTCCTGTCTTAGTTGAACTGCAGGTTACCAGACTTGTTGCCACATTGTTAGGAGAATTCCCAGGGCTTTCTCCTGAGTGCTGATGCTGTGCTTTTTGAATGACAGGGAAATGTGAGGGGGGGCGGGGGTGGAAGGGGCTCTGTGAAACATAACAATACTCGCTGTGAACGGAAACTTTTCCAAGCAGCCAGCTCTGACACCAGGGAAGAATGACCTTTCCAAGTGTCCTGTTTTTTGCCTAAAACAAAGAGGGAGCAGGAGGATGTTAGTTAGCATTTCCCCCATCAGATTAAATGTCAACTTCTGCATGCATAATTGTAGAATAGAAAGGAGGAAGACTTGAAGTGAACCAATTTGCTGGTGGATAGATGAGTCCTGAGTTTAGTTATTCACTGCATTGCAGATATTGTCACGGTACTTTCAGTGTCGTCTGCTTACACTTTATGGTCTTTATTTTCATTGTATTTTGATGTGTATGTTAGCACTGCATCTGGCTTTAAAGTAATTGTAACATCAAGCGAAACTTAATTTAGCTGGACACCAGGGAATTATTCTGTTTTCACATGTCTACCTTTTTTAAAGAATTTAAGGAAGGCAGAGCAGACAAAAGGGAGCAATCGTCATTGCATTACAGACACAAATGCTGCATTATACCTTTGTTTTGTTTGCTCCAGTGGCGGAGCAGTCTTTCCTGTTCCTCCCCTCCTTTCGTTTCAGCAAATTCATACGGCGCTTTTGTTTCTAGACATAAACCTGGATGCGCATTAGAGAGTGCATGTATGGGATGTTTGATGAGCACAGAGGCTGTTGGCAGGCGAGCCACTATAGCAGCAATATCGGCCGCCTCAGAGGCATGCAGCAGTGTGGCTAGAGGAGCAGCAGGGCAGCGTAATTGTGCATTGTTCATCCACAGAACAGAGGCAGAGCATGTAATGAGCTGTAGCATTTTCACCCAGCCAGCCTAATGGGCTATGACCGAGTATAGGCCTCTCAGAGCCCTCGCGTTCCCTCTGCCCTGTGTGGCCAGTGTCTTGGGCCCCTTCTTTTCTTTTCTCCCATTCTCCCCTTTTTCTCTGCCCCCGATCAACGTCAACCATTCCTTCACCCCTCTTATCCCCTTCCTTTATCTACGCTCCCCTAGCCATTGTCCCCCTGTCTGAGGAGATGGTGGGACCCCTAATGTGTTCAGTGTGTGGCTCCTTTTCTCATTCATGATGTCTGTGAAGCTCTAAGCAGTCAGTCTGATTCAGGCCGACATAAATCAGAATAGCTCATTGATGGAGTGCTGTATGCAGTGTGATTACATTAAAAATCCAAACACAGCATACAAATAAAAGTTCAGGAGGAGAATTTGCTGATGTTAGGTGTAGGGGATTTGTTGTTAGAAGTCGGCTCATTTTTCTATCAAAGGCTGTTTTGCATTTTGATTATCTAGTTTTTCTGAAAGCAATTCAGGTGGGCCTGTTTCGCTCAGGTTTGTTTTCCTGGGATTAGGGCTTTTCAGAAAGGGCCCAGGCCTATTATTTATGCCCATATCTAGTTTCTTGGGAGGCGGGAAACCATTTCTTTGCTCAAGTGATACCAGGTCAAGTTGGAAAGACAAGGTGCCAGGGAATAGAGTAGATATCTACTCTGGGCTGAGCTCGAAAGGATGAAAACACTACTAATGATAATGGTTATGATGGCCTTGCAAGGGAATTGATAACAACTTCAGCCGCCTCTTTGTGCTCTCTTATGGCATCAGAAAACAATATTCAGGGTTCAGCCAGCGTCTGGCTGTGGAGCACAATGGGACGTCAGTTTTGACTTTCCCCTCACGTCCACCGTTTGACATACCACAGCATAGACGGCCAAGTTAATGAACGAAAAGCACTTGGCCTCTGTCAGACTGCTCTGAGTGCAGTACTTCCTCCAGTAACCTCCTTAGTTCAAGATTACTCTCCTGTACCTCTATTTATTCCCAGTTCAGTCTTATAGGGATCTGGTAAGAGGAGAAGGCAGCATATCTATACTTGTTAAAGGGAAGATTGCTTATAATGTTTGAGGTTGACTGTTGCTCTGTCAGTGAGCACAGAAGGAAGGTCACTATGAAGTTCGAGTGCCTTTATCTATAGAGTTCAAGGATTGTCACTTCAAAGCAGGCTGTGAGGACTGGTAATGTGTCGACATAAAGAAGACATGTAGGCACATATATGCACACATGGGAACATGAAGACACGGTTCAGTTAAAAAACCTCTTTAGAACCTTCTCTGTGAACCATTAAAGGAATATTAATATGAATCATAAAAAAGGGGAAACAATTTGCTCCACAAAATGGTCGAATATTGCCGTAAAAGAAGTTGAGTTATTTTAGTTTCGGAATGGGAAAGTATAACTTTCGGAGGAATATTTAGATATTTTTGGAAATACGCTTATTTGCTTTCTTGCCGAGAGTTACATAAGAAGATTGATACCACTCACAGATATATGGGCATTCAATATGAACATTTCTTGGCCGGGAGCAGTGAGTTTCTGCTGGTTGCCTTCCTTGTTGGACAAATTAAAAAAGAATATAACGTGTTAATTTGTGAACTTTAGCTGTGCTGGTATGCCGATTTTTTTTTTAATCTTAGGACAGAGCCAGGCTAGCTGTTTCCCCTTGCTACAGTCTTTATGCTAAGCTAAGCTAACAGTCTCCTGGCTCCAGCTTCATATTTAACGCAGAGATATGAGAGTGGTATCAATCTTCTCTCTAACTCTCAGCGACAAAGTGAATGAGCATATTTCCCAAAATGTCGAGCTATTCATTTACTTTATTGATGCAAAAATGTATATTTTCCTTGAATAAATTGTATATTCCAGGGGAAAAAAAGAGCATCCAGTCTTAGCTTTGTTTTTCTCTCAGTTTTCATTATCAGGCCAAAATGTTGTCAATCCTAAATGTGAATGTGTGGCTGCCCCCTTTTTGTTAGTGTGCGATAGGACAGCCGACAAAATACCAAGGGTGGTGGGGGAGTGCAGAGATGGGAGTGGTGTTCTGACTTTTCATTTGTTTGCTACCCAGTAATGATTATTTTAGCCTCTAAGCCCCAGATTTGGCCTTGTTTTGCTGTGGGAAGCAGCATCAATGGGGACAGAGCAGCCTTGCCCTGGCTGAGGAGCTTGTCTGTGGCTAAGCTGGTTGGCAACGGGAGTCAGGTACACAGCACGGAAGACATTTTGAGTATAGCCGCAGGAGGTCAGCTGGGAAGTGAAAGGCTGAACGCTCAGGTTAGATGAGGACTGGTCGAGTTTTGCTACCGCATTACCTACGTTTGTTCGCCATGAGAGCATTTTCTAATTATAGGCCTCCATCGTTTTCCTTGTTAGTAGCGCTGGTAACAAGCCAGTCACCAGCTTGCATGAGCAACTGCAGAAAGCTGACTTTTGGTTTAATTTAGAGGACTAGCTATAATCCAGACTAAGTCCCTTTAAAGCTGAAACCCCCTCCCTCCCCCCACCACTGTTGGATTACGGGAGTGTCTTTAAAAGGATAAGGACCTGCTTATCTCTGCTTCCCTCAACACTTGTTTGGAACTTCAGATGTGGGGGAGGACAGTTCATCGTCACCCAATGTGGCCGGCGTGGATATGAGTCATAGAGATTAGGCATCTGACGACTGAGATCAATGATAATCACAATTTACGCTTTTTAGACCCCCACAGTCACAAAGGCATATGGAGCATATGCCTCCACTCCCACCCCAGTGATTTTCATCAGTAAGTTGAGTATAACTGAATAAAGCAGCTAAATCAGATGTCCAGCAGCACTTTATGAGTGCAGTGCTTGTTGCCTTTAATCATTTTCACACAGACATTTATGAACTGTTTGACACAACAGCACCAGACTTTGGTGCCGAGATTTATATTATGAATTATCTGTCAAAGATAAACTGATCAAAGCTGCCATGACAGAAACTTGCAATTTGCCTAAATTTAACATTACTTTCCTGAGTTCTTAAAAAACGGACCATCTCAGTTTCTAATAATCGCTGAAATACCTTACCATTAAAGCATCACACACCGTTTATTCATTTAAAGGAATAATTTGACATTTTGTTGTTATGTTGTCACCATGAGGTTGCCAGGCACTCAGCAGAGATTGCAGTCCACTCTACTCCCGGCTAAGAAATAGCCCGTCACATAACCGTCAGTAAAACCACAACTTGTTGTTTTTACACTTCAGGTCTTGTACAGATTCAACAAACAAGCTTTAACATGTTTAATAGTGAGCTTTAGAGGTGCTCGACACAGGACAGCTGTCTTTAAGTCTTTATGCAAAGCTAAGCTAACTGCCTCCTGGCTCAGATGTGAGTGCTATCAATCTTCTCGTGTAACTCGCTGCAAGAAAATGAATAAGCATATAAGTACTTCATTTGTAGTAAATGAGCTAAAACATGCAAAGCACTGATCTGTTAAGCAGCCGTTGCACGGTTCAGGTGATATCGACAAACCAAGACGGTAGCTGTAGAAAATGTTTCTCCTACTAGTTTAGGGTTGTTTGTATCACTCACTGCTAATGAAGTGTTGTTGGGAGTTGGGGCGAGGTGGGAGGGGCCATCGGTGTTGCAACAGGGAATAGAGACCAATCTAGCACACATAGGCATACGTGTTGTTTGAGATGCTATATTTGAGTATGAGGCTGTTACTTATCTCATCGGGGTGTGATGGCGGCAAGGTGAGGGAGCGGAGTGAATTCCTGGTGGATTCGGTCTCTGAACCCTGAGCTCTCAGCTTAGGAGCAGTCTGGGAATTACAGAGAGAGCAAAGCCACATGGGGGGAGCGTAGAAATAGAAGTACCTTAGTGTGAGTACTTGTTTACCTCGGTGTCAACATTTTTGACATCAGCTCATTAACCTGTACTTGGGTGAAGAAATACATCTCTCGCTCTCTCTATCTCATTCTCACAATTAATAATGATAACTAAGGGTAAGCATAAACACAGTAAGGCTAATGAACAGATGCAACAGCAGGGTGACGGGGCAGCTATCACACCTCAAAGGCGGCAAATCGATTTCAGCTGATACCAGTTCACAGATACACCCTGTAGCACTTTCCTCAAATCTAATCATGGATCCATTTAAACTACGTTAGCTGGGAGTCTACTTGCCATTAAAATGGGTTTTCAATTTCTATTATTTTGAGAGCATTGGTTAAAAAGTGCAGAGGTAAAGTAACAACCATACGTCTTTCATCTCTGAAAGATGGAAAAGGAGAGGAGTCTCCGCGTTCATCCAAGCCCCCACCCCCCTCGCCTCTTGTCGCTCGCCCTCTCTTCCTATTACCCATGCAGCCAGCATCCTCTCTAAATTGTTTTGCATGACCTTTGCTACAGTAGCTCTAATTATTACCATCACACAGGCCCTGTAAGGCACACAGCTAATTATACTGGATTTATCTGAAGGGACATTGGTGCCATTCTTCATAGGCATGTCTTGGCTACCATCAGTACGGGTGATCTAAACCCAGAATAAGGTTAATTTGGGTAATACAGTAATAGTAATTAGAGTCACAATAATTACAAGCATAGTTGTAATAACAATGAAGACCAGGTTATTAGCAATAGGGATCCAAATTAACTCCCTACACATATGCAATACCTTATGTAATTGACAAGAATGGCATTGCCAAAAAAAAAAAGAGCAAGGATGAGAAGTGGCCGTGCAATATGCGTAATGACATTATTACAGAGCCACGTTGTTGCTGTTTCCTTCCCATTGCTCTGAATCGATGTTTGACAGTGGTTGTTGAAAGATATATTTTCAAAGGCATTGCGGGATTACCCGTTAGTGTAGGTACCAGGACCTCTAGTCATTGCATCTCATAAAGAGTTGTTACTAGAGGAAGCGATATTTTTCAAAGCTCCAACATGAATGAAGAGGGGCAGTTGGAGCCGTCTTTTGGCTGGCGGGCAACTCATGTAATGAGCCTAAGAGGGTTCCAATTATTCCACTTGCGATCAAAAAGGAGAAGGAGATTACTTCTCTTGCCTCTTTTTTCTTTGACATTTTACACAGTAACATCTTTTGATAGGGGCTGGGGGAGAGAGGAAAAAAAAAACGATTGCTAGTGAGCGCCTGATAGTCTTGTACAGGCTTCAGCAGTACAGTCCCTTCTGTCTAGAGGAGACAAAGCAATGCTTCTGCAGCTCACACATTTTTTTTGTCTTTATTTTCTGGATGTTTTTGTAATAAAACTTCTTCTCCCAGTGCATGGCACATTAGCTTTCTCTCAGACTATGTCACCTGCCCAAGACAGAAAGGAAGCTTTCATATGGCCGCAGGCTTTGGCTACAGCAGACTTCACGGCTGATCGCTGCCATATTTTTCCACAGAGCTATTGTAAATTGTGAGGAGGCATGTTGGGTACTCACTCACTCACTGCAGTTGTTTTCCTCCTCTGCTTAACAGTGTAACTCATGTTCCACGGAATACAAAGGGGAGTTGAATTATTCGATTGTGTACAGATTTTTTCCTCTCCTATTCATTTATTAAATTCCCAGATTACAAGTAAAAGCACATTAGATGCCTGGCGGTAACTAAAAGGATTTCTTCGCTATAGGATATCAAACTATATCAGCTGAGGAGAAATAAATGATGAAAAAAACAAGACAAATAATATTATGTACCACTGCACTGAGACAAAGAGAGCAGCAATCTGCATCAGCACAGATAAACATCCACCCCTAAGATATGTTCTTGGTAGATAACAGCTTAGTGTGTGTGTTTGCAACACGCACACACAGACACAGACACACACAAGTGCAGAGAGCAGAGCTTTGATAAGCACAGAAAATTACTACATGTTGTTTATGGTGGCAGAACAAAAGGATTCAAGGTATTATTTCAAGAAATCAAGCTGTGGAAAGGTGGATGCAAGGTCTAAGTTGCATTTCAATTGGATAGATTTGACTTCATAATATAGGCATAATTAGGGGGGAACCGAGATGTGTGCGTGCGAGTGTGTATATGTGGGTGTGTGACTGAGGTCTGGGAATATAGTGCATTGCCTTCCCCTGTGGATCCACTGTAAGGGTAGATCCACCGTCTGTTGCTGTTTTCCATGACCCCGTATATCCCCCCGCAGTGAAAAACGATGTTTGCCCCCAAAGACGGCCCTAATACAAATTAAATTAAATGAAGTCAGAGCGGCTAATCCTTGTGTGTTTCAGCTGCTGAAACCGCCCCCCCCCCTCACAAATGAGTGGGTCAAGCCCGCTGCATCTGGCCCCCTCTCCACTGGCCTTGCTCTCAAGCTGCCAGGCTCCCAGTCCCTGACGGAGACGACAGCAGGCCCTGCTCCGACTGTCTGCCCCACTGCGACTGTATGTATGTGTGTGTGTGTGTGTGTGTGTGTGTGTGTGTACACTGTAAGTTTGTTATTCCCTTTCTGACTCACACAGTGTTTATTCCTTTTTCTTGTTTTGCCTGTGTGTCTGCATGTGTGCATTTCTTCCACAAAGATTTTTATTTTGTTTGTGACTGGCTTATACATGTCACACATATTTGTTTTTGGTGAGGTTTAGATTTTTTTTTTTGTAAATTTACACTTCAGTGTAAAATATAGAGGATTCACATGTTCACATCTCTCAGACAATGTACTAAACAGCAGTGTAATGGAAAAACAAACAGTAGCGTCGGACCACATAGCGTTGGATGTTGTTTTGTTCATCCTGTGCCCTGACGGCAGCCTGTCACTGTCCTGTTAACAAGCTGGATTTACAGATGCGGTGGTGATGTGCAAGCAGCTAATACTCTGCTGTCAATCCCGGATGCTGACAGCTGCCTAGAAAGACCAACCCAAATATTAGCACCAGATGTGCTTCACGTCGAAGCACCAGCAAACAGGATCAAAAAGCTAACTAGGCTTCCGTAGCTGGATCACTGATAGTAGTAGCCTTGTTGTGTCGCAAGCTAAAAGATCTCATATGGCCATCTGTTTAATAAAAAGCTCCTTTCTAGATACGCACTTTGGCATCAAGCCCAATCGTCCGCCCCTGATTTGAGCACAAGCTCTGATTTGTGCATAAGCAGCTGGTGTACACAGGTATTGTGTTTAGGGGCTTGTGGGTTAGGAGGGCGAGTGGGTTTTTGATGAGCTGGAGTCTGGAGTACATGTTTGTATGTGTGTGTGTGTGTGTGTGTGTGTGTGTGTGTGTGTGTGGGGGGGGGGGGGGGGGGGCAGTATGTGCATTTATGTGTGTGCGTTCCAGATCTGAACACCTGCACACATGCCCTTTGAAAAGCTCCATCACCCCTTCATCCAGCCAACACGCCGTGTAAACATGGTTTGTTTGAGCGAGTGGCCTGGGGTAGTTGGATTAATGAGCGCTGATGAAGTTCCACTTGTATCCTGGGTGCTGCCTCCCTATTTGCTGGAGTGGCTGTGATGTGGTAGTGTGTCTGGAGGCGGTGACTCATTCCCTTTACCCAGTGTCAGATTAAGGCATGTCAATAAACAGACCCACTCAATCCATCTCCGAGTGACTGCATCCGCTCACAGAGCCTCCCAGTCTGTAATGAGCTGCTGCAAATCTCCATCCAACTAAAATGTCTGGAAAGATGCCTTGTCACAGTGAGCGAGAGAAAAAAGAAGGAGGGAGGGAGGGAGAAAGAGAGACAGACAGGGAGACTACAGCAGCACCGATGTGACTGGCAGCCACCGTTAAGCTGCTAAGAGAAAACGCACCAAGGCATGCTCCACCATGTTGTTGTTGAGTGAACGTTGATCAGCTCCCCTCACAGATCCACAGATTTCTAATTTCTGCCGTCCTCGTGTGTATTGAGTTAATCAAAAATTAATTCTAAATTTACTGATTTCAAAAAGTCACTCAAAGTTATGCTGTTTATTCAGTCACTGCTCTCATGTAAGCATTTAAGGGGAACGTGTTTACATAATCTGCAGTGTTTCTGAATGTTTATCTTTAAGGCCCAGCCCAGGGGAGGTGGGAGAAACCTTTGGGAATTCCTTGTGCACTAATTTAGCGTGCCCCCCTCCCTCCCTCCTCCCCCTCAACACTGGCTAATATAGGGCACAACTGAGAAGAGAAAATGCTATCTAGTAATTCTCTCACAAAAATAAAATGACTGCTAAAAACGTATGTTTGTAGTGCTTATTCCTAGAGGGCCCAGAAACCACACCTGGATTAAACGTTACCCTCAATATTTCCGCAGTCTGTTTAAAAAAAGAATCACCACCTACCTCTCTCATGTGGCGCCACACACACATTTTGGGATGAGAGGAGTCTGAAAACTTTTCGGTCTGACATCCAAATTAAAGAAAATCCCTCAAGACTTGCCTTAAGGGGAAGTTCCTGCTATTTGAGTTTGATTAGGCTCCACGGGCTTTAAGGAAAGTAAGCCGATTTCTTTTAGGAAACAGCGTAGATAGTCAAGTCTTTTTCCGCCCTCCCCCCCTTTTTACTATGTAAAACCATGAATCGTAATCTCATAGAGATACTCAGGTTTTCTTTCTGACTTAGAGATAGAATAAGTCTGAAAACACATGCAGACCTGAACGCTGAACAGGTGTTAAATGAAACTCTATCCAGCCTTGTGTGCCTGGTGACGCAGTCGACCCCTATTCACTCTAAGTGGACACTATAACTCCATCTGAAAGGCTTAAAAGCACCGGCCTTGTCTCTTAAGACAAAGACAAAACAAAAACACCGACCCCGGAACCCACACAGCCACCAACAGTTTGAAACATGTTGGTCCAGAGAAGTGATTCCCTGCTAAGACAACAGCTCTGACTTAAGCCTCTTTTAGCGTCAGCAGACTCCGCTGGAATGCAGACGTCTGCAAAGGAGGCCTATTATTTAAAATCTTTTCATCATGCTGAAAGGGAGGGAAATAGCTTTGACGTTGAGAAGCTCATGAATAATGAATGTTGTTTCTATCAATGTATGTATAATTAATCACATCTCTACTAACTGGACTTCTGTGGAGCCTGTAGGCCTGAGTGACATGGAGACTGGTCTGGACCGTCGTCTCTGTTTTAGAATAAAAGACCGCAAAAGCCACATGATCTGCAGTTTCCTAATGTGGAGGGGGGGTGAAACAAAGGTGGAGCAAGCAATAGCCGTAGTACTTTGGCCTGTCTCCTCACTTTATGGGAGCAGGGGGTGATTGTTTTGGTCAGAATGAGCAAATATTTGTTCAATTTCACAAGGAAAGGCAAGAAAAATGAGGAGGAAATTCAAGCAGGATGTGGTGTTGTGTTTACGTATCTGTTGCATTGTGTTTCAGGGAAGCTGTTATTTAGTTTGCTCAAACAACACTCAACTCATGTGGTCAAGGACACAAGTGACCTTGTTTTTTTTTTTTTTTGGTCTGGTCACAAAGACTGCAGAAATGTACAAGCTACAGTGGAACAAGGAAGCTTTTAAAAAGCGTTTCTCCGCAGAATCACTCACTTTCGTAACGTGATTGATTCCCAAATGGGCTTCTGGGTTTGGGGTGAATTGATGGGTGATGAAGTGAAATGATGCAGAGAATGTGGCAGGTTATTTGTCACATGTGTACCCTTCTGTCACAATTGATTGTGTATAATTTGAGTTTGGAGGGAGCCAGTTGATATTAAATGGTAACAACTCTCTGTATTCATCACAGCAAGCCCCCTTTAGCAGACAGAAATAGAAAATGTAATCTCATCCGCAACCATGGCTGTGCCTCAGGCACTCTTTCACCCTTTTTACCACTGATCCTCCCTTAGGGGCCCTGCCCTCTCTAAAGGAAGAGGGAAATCTATAATCTAGCAGATGGCAGACGATCTATGGGAAATTCTATAATCGGGAAGAAGATGGTGATGATGGTCGTCGGGTAGAGGGCAGAGGGTGGGCCGAAGAGCGTTTCTTCATTCTCACGTGGTAAACAAAACATAGACCCACTCTAGGCAGGTGCCGTGGTGGTCTGTGTCTTTGTCGCAACAGACTGAGTGTGAACTGTTTAGAGGTGCTGCTGGGTGCCGACCCAGAGGCGAGGCGTTCGGGCGCCAGCTCAGCCCTGCAAGTCAGGGATTGTTGGAGCAGTGCTTTTGTAGGGAAGCAGAAAGAGAGAGTCTGTGTGTGCAAGAATGTGAATGTGCAAGAGGCTCAAAGCGAAGCATTTCTTTTCATAGTCACAGTGTATAGGGTGAGAAAGTCACCTGCAGACACACTCACACACTCCTCTGCATCCTCACTGCGAAATTACATGAGGGGAATACATGCCTCTGTAAACAGGCTTTCTCAGACACTGAGCATCCTTCATCCGGTGTTTTTGCTTTAATTTCCTCCGCTCAAAGTTTTTTTACCCATCACTACTCTTTTAACTTTACCGCAACCAAACATAGCCAGATAATGAAGCCTTTTTATTTTCTAATTGCAGCTGGCTTGCCCTGAAAACCCCCTGGATCTCTTTCTCCTCATCTCTTCCTTTAGCAATGGGATATCAATAACAAGGCACATTATGTGTAACATTTCCTTCCGGGACTGAGGGGAGTCCGTGCAGCAACATTAAACGAAGACTGAGGCACAACCTCAGACTGCTCAAACAGTGAATGAAGCAGCAAAATTCGATCTGATAGTTTTAATTGATTCTGTCTAATCTGTTGTTCTGTATGTTTAAACTGTGCATTTTAGTGTGGCAGTACGAGCATTTTGTGTCCACAACAAGCATGGCTGGATGTTTTTTGTCAGCAAAATTGATAACATTAAAGAGCTGCATCCATGACAGACATGAAACACTCACTTCTGTAATCAGTTTTTCTTCATTTAGATGCTCATTTTTTTGAGTCTTGTACAACCCACCCCACCCTGCATAAATACTTTCTGTTTTTACTCAAGTTTAATAGATACTGTTTATCTCAAATGTTAACTTTGATTATAAGATTGATCAATGCATATGTGTTTAAGGAAGGTTTAATCTTGTAATTTGATAAATGGTAGTTCTTCCAGACAAAGATTGCTTATCAAAATCGTATCGTAAGCAGTATTCTGGATTCTTAACTGTACATGGAAAATATAAAGAAAAACAATGTCTATAAATAATATTCTTGCGTAAGAAACAGATGCTGGTGCCTTCATCTAATGCATCCCTTTTTCAAAAAAACACATTATTAGTGCATGTTGCTGCATCTGTCCATATTTTTCTAGCTTGCTTCCCTGTTTAAATGTTATACTGTGCTGTATCAGCCTGGATAATACATACAGTAGGGCAGCTGTGTGACATTTTTTTCTCTCTCTTTCTCTCCTATCTGTGTGACATCTGCTGAACTTGTCGGGTGTTTACTGGTGTAACAACTGGTGTCTTCACTCCCCCCACCCCTCCTCTTCTCTCTGGTGCGCCCCATGCCCCCACACAATGAATACACTTGCATCCAGACTACAGAACCAATTGTCACGCTGGGAGGAAGGCAAATCAAATCTTACGGCAGCAACTAGGCGAGGAGATTGCTTTTCCTCTCAGTGGCAGAGAAGCAAGCCCGTCGTCCCTGTGCCTCAGGTTTTACTGGAGAGAAAGAAGCAGAGGGTGAAAAGGGGAGAGCTACAGGGCTGCAGCAGCTGGACCGCAAGTCTCCCGCAGGTCAAGTCTCACCCATTTCCTCCCATCTTCACCCTAACTCTCTCTCCACTCTCTTTCCACTTCCCTCCCCGTTCATCCTGACACTACCTATCAGTCACCCGGCAACACCGGGGACCACATTCCTCCCTCCAGTCCTCCAGATGAAACGGAACAATATTTATGGGGATAGAGTGGCTCTGGCCGCCAAACTGGGGCCGCTCAGATCACAACAACACATTGTCCAACCTGATTAAGTAGCCATTTGTGGCGTCCTCGCTGTAGTTAAGCAGTGCTCATCCTCTTGCCTGAAACTTGACCTCCCAGCAAGATATATTGACATGTCCTCCAATTTGAGGTCGCTCAGAAATGTGGGGGCAGACATTACATTTCTTTACAGGAAGCCCGGGCTAATGCATCCGATTCTCCCTCGGAATAGGCACTCTTGAGTGACTCATCAGTGCCCAAGGTTATGCCCTCACATGTTGGGTGTTTGTTTATTTCCACTGACAATTTGATAAACGGAGGAAATTAATGATTTGATTAATGCACTGCTGCTGTGTTGAAGATCAGCTACAGAGAATTGGTTGGATACTATGAAGAGTCCCTTTTGGTTGTACCTACTACACACTTAAGAGAGCTCCATGTAATAAACCCTGAGAGAGAATTGCATTATGGAAAGTACAGTTCCATTTCAGGACTGGAACAGCTTGAGAGCAGGGGCATACTGCCTTCCTCTCCAGGCCGTGCCCACACAGAACCTGCCATCCAAACCAATTACAGGCTGCAGCCAGAGTGACATTCACAAGAAATTTTCTATCTTGTCTTTTAAATGAAGTTTTCCCCTTGTTACTCATGCCTTGCATTTTCATTAGTCTCTCACTGGATGCGCAGCCACTGTAGAAGATGAGGCAGTTTAATTCGCGTTCACTGGGACCACAGTGGCTCACAGGTGGAACACAAAACATATGTATACATTGTACACGTTTGCTATGGCATGGGGCAGTATTGATCTATAATAGAGGCGTTATGGATCTATACTATAAGAAATATCATGTACTCTTCTCATTTATGGCATGATTTATAAATGAATTAAATAGTATGTGTTAATCTTTAATTAATGACTAATCTGAGTTGCAATATGTTGCCACTGCCGTTACCTTTGATATTTAATGGAGTCAAGCTGAACGGGAACAAAAGGAGTCAGGGGTAATACAAGAGAACAAACATGGTGTGCTCCAAATTAAGGGCTAATAATAAAATGTTAATTAATTCCTTTTTATGAATTATCTTCTCTATAGTAATGAGTTAAAGTTTAATTAGGGGTAAATGGTAAAAAAAACAGGAGACGGAATGATGCTAACCTTCAGCGCAAACACATTGCATCATAATTTTCCAAACCCCAATCAGAGACCTGCCCTTGCCTCGTTGCTTATCATTATACGATTGTCCTGCAGAAATAATTAGGAGTAAAGGAGGTCAGATGGCAAACAACAGCTCATCTCCTGATGATTGAAGGTGGACCTGTGCGCTTATGCAGAATATTGAAAGATAACTACACCTCTGACATACATACAAGTTCATTATAGCAACTGAAGAGACCAGGACAGCGTCAGCATCAGTCAGATAATAATGCTCAGCATATATGTCTTTGAAGCCGTGAGAAAATGGCATCAACACCAATAATCTGAACAAACAAGTGCATGTATTTAGTAGCATTAACGAGCTCTTACATTTTTCATAGACTGCAAACAGGTCATGTGATCTGCCAGCATCACTTTTATTTATTTATTTCAAAAGAGATCCAAGAAGACTGGGACTAATGTTTGACATTTCCTCTGCTCCCCCGTCCTCACCGCTCAGGCTCGCTGGCATTGTGGTTTCACTTCCACGCAGACGCTGAAAAAGTTCAAAATGTTCAACCTCATTAACGTCTAATGGGGAGAGTGTTCGCATAGTCGCACACTGAGTTTTAATCCGAATCTGTTTGGTCACCATGTATGACAGCTGTGCAGGGCCGCTGCTACCTCAACAGCAGGCCTGTGTCAAATGTGTAGCTCACTTGATAATCAGCATGTGTGCTCCAGTGCCTGCATTAACCTTTCTTATCATAAGGGTGACTTTTTTTTTTTTTCCAACAGGGCTTTGATATCGGCACTGTAGACTTCCCTCGGAAGTCCACCATTGACTCACAGTTTTTATCAGGATACTGTATCTGCGCCGTGGAATTTTAAGTGAAGGCTCTGCTTTCTTTCTGCAGAAAACACCTGCATCTTATCAAACTTTGTCGAAAGGGTCATGTCCTGGCTTTTCTCAGGACTGGGAAAGTCCTTTGAGAGGCTTTGATACCCTCTGGCCCTCTGACATCTTACCTAGTGTGAGTAGACGCTTGGCAGACGCAGGAGGGGCTACCTGCTCAGTGTACACTAACTCCTCTGTCCATGTGCTCGCACTCGTCAGACATTCTCCTTTTGCTAAATAAATGTTGAGAAAAAAAAAAATGAATGTAGGATGCCTTTGAACTGTGTTCTCTAATGTGGGTCAGAGATCTATCGTATGCATATTCTGAAAGCCTTTTCATCTGCAATTGCGGAGTTAAGATTCCCCTGGTACACTCTTAATTTCATCTACTTCTCTTGCAGTTATTTATTTAATATTTCTACATTAATGTCTTCTCAAACATGGTAAAAGTGAAGAGTTCAGAGAAGAAAAAAGGGAAACTTTTCCTCTCCCTCTGTCTGCGTGATGGTCTGTCCGCCCTAATGACTCCATTTTAAAGACAGTGGGCTGACCGGCAGTGGAGGGAGGGAGCAAGGGATCGAGAGCGGGGAGGGTGAAGAGGAGAAGAGAGACTGCGCGCACTGCAGCACTCTCCTCAGCTCTCAACTCCCAGTCAGCCTCTCTGTGTGTGTGCTTTGAAAGAGAATAGGATTCAGCCCTTTGAAAGCCGAGGCTGCTCACCGGGGCCTTTGTGTAAAATAACATTTCTACTGAAAGCCAATTACTGGTAACATTATTTTGGTTGCCTCCATTATTAAAAGTACCTCTCTCTGTTGCCCCCCCCCCCCCATCATCCCTCAACCACAACCCCCCACCCTACCCACTCACCTCCCCACCCCCTGCATCGCTCTGTTACAGACGGAGAATTATTCCATTGACTCCAGTTACGTGAACAGCCGAGCCCACCTCATTAAAAGGTATGTCTTGATTAGGAATTGTTACCAGCACCTCGTTACCATTGTTATCTGTAATTGTTTTATCTAATGAGTGCACAGCTAGCGTTGCAGCCATTTGCATGTGTTCCTGCATGCTTTTTTCATTCAGTGTAATTGCAATGGGAGGATAAGATTTTGGGATAAATAGCATTACTTCATAATGCATTTAGTAGACACTTGTTGGAACGAGCCACAAACTCGTACTTTCACATGATTAGATTACACAGAGCGGCAGAATCAGCAAGTAATGATTTTCATATTTACAGATAACCTTATTACTGTTCTGCAATTCGCTTCGTTAGCAACACATGTGGCTTGAATTGCATTGGCGACTTAAAACAACTACCCAATGATTAAATCATATTCCCCAGTGTTTTTCTTCCACTGTCTTTCAAGACAACAGTTTCATGAATAGTCAATAACTCTGTTTCTTTCTGTTTCTGGGATGAAGAAGTGAAAAATGAATGTTTTCATTGTGGTTTGTATTTCAGTCCACCTGAACCAGGATATCAGATAGGGTTGCGGGAATGCAGGGATGGGGCTTGGGATGGGGGTCATATAATAATTCCCTCCAGCCATTTAGGGTTTTTGTAACCAGGCTCACTTCGAAAACTACAATTCTCCCTTTTTACCTGCAGCTATGGAGCATTCCAGCCTTTCTTTTGTTTGAGGCCATCCCAGCCTTTTGAAAACCCATTATGGCAATTTCCCCCCCAAAGATTCCCGGCATTAATGTAAACAAAGAGCATTCAAGTGTGGGCCTCTGCAGCACACTACAAAGAAATCCCCTCAGGAGCCAGTGAGCCTATGGTCTGGGACAGGTGCAATTACAGTGATAACATCAGAGAGCCAGCACTACCTGCAGTCCTCTCTCCCAGGTTCCCAGCATGTGAGGCTTGGGCTGGGGAATGCAGCTACCTTGCACTGTCCTCCACTTCCTCTACCTTTCTTGTTTACTCTCATTTTCTCCTCCGTCTATTCTTTTCCGTCCTTTCTAACCTCGAATCATTCTGATTCTGATTTTGTCTTCCTACATGAACTCATTCATATATTTCTTCTCTCCTGCAAGAACACATGTTCATATATTCACCCCTATTTAGTGTTGTTTGTAAAGCAGAATTTGTTCCAGTGGGATGGAAATCAAATGAAGGGAAATCACGCTGTTACTGTGCAGCTGTTGATTGTGCCCCCCCAACCCACCCCTCTTTATTGACTGTGAGCCCCAAACAAGACAGATGCTCAGTTTGTATGCTCCCAGCGTTTCCTACATCCATCTTCCTTCCAGGAATTCCTGATTACTGCAGTATTTGTTTGATTGTAGTGAGTGAGTGCCTCCTGTTTGTTCACTGCGATGTCCTTGAAGTCAGTGCATCCATCCAAAATGTCCCTGTCTGAAACTCCCCATAGCTGCCGTGTTATCTGTGAAGTTGAAAAATGTCCCCTTACTCTAAAACGACTCTCAGCAGATTTAAACCTACTTCTTATGTCATGGTTACTGCAAGCGTAGAAGCTGGAGAGAGGCTTTGTTCTTTGCAAAAGTGTAATATTTAACTAAGACTTACACCAAAGAAAATTATTGTTCGTCTGTTTTGAATTTATGGAAATACACCACGTAAAAGGGCAGAGAATTCACAGAAAGGACATAAAAAGGGACAGGGAGAGAAAGACAGACAGCTTGTCGCAAAACATCAGAGACACGGGGACGAAGCAGAGCATGTGAGAAAAGGTGATGTGACAGTTAATCAACATTTCCCTCTCCTCCCTCCTGGCCCCCATGTAGCACATCGACATTCAAGGACCTGGAGGGGAACAGTCTGAAGGACAGCGGCCACGAGGAGAGCGACCAGACCGACAGCGAACATGATGTCCAGAGAGGACACTATGTTGACACGGCTGTCAATGACGTGCTGAACATGACTGTCCCCCCCAATGTGTGCCAGCTGCCAGACCAAGGTAAGAAAATCTGCACTTGTACATGAGTGTGTGTGTGTGTGTGTGTGTGTTTATAGGATTGCAACATCCTTTGGAGTGTGTTTTGCCAGTTTCAAGATAAGGGTTATTTGTGTGCGCGCCTGAGTCCCTTTTTATGCCACCAGAGCATCTTTTAAGGTGCATTATGCCCATTGCGGCCTTCAGATGTGCAAGTATGAATAACATCACAGTTTTTTTTGTCTTTGATGTCCTGCTAGAGCAGCTTATGTGAGGGATCTCTGACAGCTAAGGCTACCCTTTGATACAGGCTTAGGCAACATTATTGACTGATAGTAGCCATGTCTGCTCTTGAAGTGGGGCTGACTTCAGATGTGCTTGAATGGCAGCAATTAGGCTCACAAAGGTAGAAGGTGGAAATCTACATATCTCCACGTGCCCTCATCCATTATTCAGTGGGATCATTTAGCAGGGAATTAATGTTGATGTTTCATTTCTGACTCACCGTTTAAAAAGACATCCACTTGGTTGGCAGAAGTCAGTGTAAGGGGTCATGTTCGTTCTTAACTACTGCCAGTCAGACTGAGGAAGAGAGCGGGTCAGTAAGAGGGAGAGAGAGCAGAGAAAGCAGGATAAAGCTGTCTGGAGCAGGCCAGGATGTTACTATATGCACCTGAGGGTATTTACTGAGCTCAAAGGAAACACCACATGCACAGGTGCAACAGCTCAGCAGAGCACCAGAGTCAGCGTGTGTGTGTGGAAATTGCAGAAATTTTAGGATGACTCACATTAGCAGTTTTATTCTGAGTGAGGTGGAAACACCGGACATTTTATTTTAAAAGCACACGCTTGAGGACGGCAGTTACAGATATCACTCGCAGTGTCTGAACTTTACGTTCGCACTCTGCTCCAATGTGAGAACTTGTGCCAAATGTAGTTTTTCTTCCCTCGTCGACATAATTTCGGTTATGTTTTGGTTCTTTTTTCACTAACACTGCCCCAGTAAGGCTGGCGGCTTTCTCGCCACGCTGCTTTCTTCCTCCTCAGCTCATATAGGGAAGACATTTTAATGAGCAGGAGATAACGAAAAAGGAATCCTACTTCATAAAAATGCATAAAGGAATGAAGATTTTATTTTTCAAAATTATTTGTCTATTTTTATCAGTGGACTGTAAAGTGTGTGGGTGTGGTTGAAGAAGCGGTAATAGACATGTGCAGGCTCTTGCTTGTCTGGCGCTCGACATATTTAACTAACCAGATGCTTCACTTGGAGCAGTACGGCTGCTGATAATAACATGACACAAACCACACTTCATGTTAATCAACATGCACATATATTGTAATGGCTTAACTGAGGAATACAGATAGACGTATGTAGGGTCAGGAAGTATGTGACCTTTAGAGCCAACTTGTACTGTTTGATGAACAAAAGTGAATTTGCTGATTATTGGTTGCCGGCTGAAGCACGCTGACAGTTCCTCTCATAGTGGGATCTCATTATTGGAGACAATTAGAAATGATGTACATGAGGAATATTACAAGTGGGGAGAGCTCTCTGAGGCAGTTCTTTTTTCATTAACACCACCAATGATTGTATCTGTTTCAGCAAAATGGATGCATGCCGCCTGAATGTGTAATGCAGAACCACATTGCCTGGTAAACAGAACAAGAGGCTATTTCACAGCGCTGTCCATTCTTTTGACCAGAACGAATAGATGATAACAAAGTATCTGTTTAGAATTACAATTAGATGGTTTGTTATTTGCTTCTTTTTTTTTTTATTGGAGTCAGCCACAGACTCACTTTTGGCCTGCAGTTTTCATCAGTAGGGACTTAACAAAATGGCTCCACTGGAATCTTTCCTCCCTTTTGTTTTCGGAGTCAGTCAGCAGCCGTGGTCACACAAGAGAGTAATGAGAGGCTGTTCATGATTATTAAATGAATTGACCAAAGATCCTTACACGTGCAGAAATGTAATGACATAGCAAATGAAATCGTCCCTCTATTACCATCTCAACGGTCTAATTACATAGTTAAAGGGCATGGTGAGCTGACAGAGATGGGCAGATTCAGCATGACGCACAGTTGAATCTGTCTCTCCTGTCGTATGAGGATTTTTACATCATCATTTTTTTTTTTTTTGGCGCTCCTCTGGAGAACACTAGCTCCCTCTTTTCCCCGCCTCACTTTCCTCTGTGCGAGCTGACTTGAGTGCAAAGGCAGAAATAGAACAGTTGAGGTTTGTATAATATGAGAGCCGCAGTGGTTACAGTCATGTGATGATGTGGTTTTACTTTGAGCTCATCTGTCTTAATTGACAAAAAGTGGACACTATCTGCTAGTTCAATTGAGTGAATGGAGAGAATTGTCAGAAAACAAATAGGCATGTTCACTAAACACCCGCTGCTTAGATGTCTTCTGGGAGTAAGTCTGTTGTGTAGTGCGCCTCTCCTGCCAGCTAAAGCAGAAAACAAGTTGAGAGACTGCAATTGCCAAAGGACAACAACACACACAAGCAAAGGATAGAAGAGCCTCGTTTTTTGTGTTTTATTGTTCTGTTTTCTCGTGTTGATAAGTGCTGAGAACAAAAGGAAGCTGGAAGGGGGAAGGAGGAAGGGTTAAACTCTCGGGCTTTTACAGTGCAAATGTTTACCATTCCCAGCGCCATGTGAAGGTGTTGTTTGCCCAGGAGACAAGCCGTTACCTTTACACAAAGACCCTGCATCCCCGTCATCGTGTGGGCTTTCATGTTTTGTGAGGAGATTCAGCTGCTCTGAATCACAGTGGGCATTTTTGCCATTCTGTATCAGTTTAGGAGTTTGATATTTGACTTTTGTCCATCTGAGTAATGCGTTTTTTTTTTTTCAATGATGTGGTTTCAACAACGCTATTCATTATTCCTGCACCAGCCACTACCAAGGTAACTTTCAGCGAAGTGCTTGTGAAGAGATTTTAGACTTAAATCTCAGCGAATGCCTCTTTGTTGAATCCCTGCCAAGAATCTAAAGAGGCGTGTGTGCTCTTTTTGAAAACCTGACCTGAAATATCCTCACCCAGTGGATTAGATTAAGGAAGTATCTGAAGAACAAATTACATTAAATCTTTTAAAATCTATAAAGGAAGGGCTATCTTTAACATGTAATGGCTCCCCCGTATCTGCCAATAGGAATAAAAAAATGGATAATATCGCTGGAACTATAAACTGAGAAGAAGAGCTATATAAAATGAATTCTTCTTTATCTTTATAGGCATGTCTGTGAAGTTTTGGGGGATTTGGTTAAAATGTGCGACATGCTAGCTTTGGCTCTGTAGAACCATTAGTGTCAAGGGAGAAGCAAGGGAACAGACTCCGAGGGGGCGGGTGACAAAGAGAGCTAAATCTATTTTTTTTTCGACTTCCTTTGATTGTCATAGCTCACACTTTAATTCCCCCCGGACATGGATGAGCCATGGTTTTTAAGGATTAAGATTCATGTATTGTTAAATCGCTCGAGTTATCTCTGCAGGAGGGAAAAGGGAGAGCATGATGTCATTTTACAGTGTCCGATTTGTGAGTTTAGAGGTTTGTTATTACCAGGTCAATTTGTAAGTGTTCTTCAAAAAAAAAAAAAAAGGCCCTTTCTCTTGGCTTATTAGACTCAAAGGGATCCAAGACTGCTCAATTAGTCAGAGAAGGGAACAGGCCTCTTTTATTTCTGACATATTTCTTGGCCTCCACCTCTGGAGAATATCTCTCATCTATCTGTTAGCTCCCTATGGGTGTGTGCCTGAAGCTGGAGCCCAGGAATGGAAGCCCCATCCGTGGGCCGCAGACTTCACCATATTCCCTTCTTCCACTAGCAGATCCACAGGGTTTCACTGTTCCTAATTGATTTCAGCCCCCCCCCCACTCCCCCCACCCCCCACCTCTTCCCTCTCCCTCCATATGTCTTTCTGTCTCTCTCCTCTGTTTCCATCTACTGACTGCAAACATCTCCAACCCACATCTCCCAACTTTATGCCAGTCAAGCAGTTCCCTTCCCCTGTTGAATTAAAGAAAGAGTAAAAGCTCCTCACATGTTTCTGCTGCAAACTTGCCCTAAATTCAACACGGGAACATTTCTAGTTTGCAGTTCTCTGATCTACTAACGAAAATGCTGACAGGTGTCAGAATCAGGAAGGCAACAGGAACAGGGCTGTGCTGACAACACGAGAGGGGGAGAGAGAGAGTCTGTGTGTGAGGGAGACGGAGATGGAGAGATGAGCTGAGAGTCTAGTAAGCAGTCTTAGCGAGGGAAAATAAAAAGAGGAAACAATCTCTCTGACAGGTAGGAGTGATTTTCTTTCTCCGTTCTCTCACTCCAAGATAGCTCTCTGGATGTGCCAGAGGATTTGACTGATTCTCAAACAACATTTGATTGAATTAAGCATCAAAACTCTTCCTGTGATTCGGGCTGGCAACAACACGTGTTGCGTTGTGATATTTTATGATTAGATTAACACACAAACTCTATACTGGGACCATCCATTTTGATTTGGATTTGCCTAATCTAATGTGTAACCCGTGGTGGAGGTAAAATGGCTGACAGTGACAAAGAGCTCAGTGCAATACAAGCATTAAGGAAGATAGAGTACACACACACACACACACACACACACACGCTGCAAGCTCAAACACACCAGAGAATGCTTGCAAGCAGGTGTGGTGAAGTCTGTAAGGAACAACCAAGATGCAGATTTTGCCTCTGAGAGGACTGGAGGAAGTAGAAGGAAATAAAATGTCATTTCAAGCTGTGTCCATCTGGGCTCATCTTTTTTATCATGCTCACATCGCCTTAATGAAATTGTGTGACTCAGTGAGCTCTCTGGCTCTTTCTTATTGAAATTACACCTAATGTAATGAAACCGCGCTGACCAATATTGACTTTGCACCTGGTAAAATAGACGAGAGACTTCTGTCACTTAAGGGGAAGATGTGGATTTTCTCTCTCTCTTTGTTTTTACATATCTCACTGTGTAAAGCAAGCCGGTTCCTGCACAAACTGCACTGCTTTTATGTCTGTTCTAAATTTAAAAAATTGTCTGTGGCCTCTTGGTAGTGTTTGTTTGCAGTACTTGCATAAGTAAACCAACAAATCCTTTAAAAAGCATGTGTGAGCCCATCCCTTTAGTTCTTTAGTTAATTCCAAGTGGGAATAAGTTAAGAGATGTGAAGAAGCCCTTAAACAAACTTGACATGTTGTGATTCTCTGTTAAGTTTTTACAAGCATCGCCTCTAGCTGCTCTTCCTCAACTGCACACAGTAACACAGACACAAACAAAAAACGCATGCAAAAGCTCTAAAGCTCAGACTGAAAACATATAGCAATGTTATAATACATTATAACATCACTTTGAACATCCCCTGAACCCTCATTCTGCCAAAGCCCTCCTGAATATACCCAGTGTATTTAATCAGCTCAAGAGGGGACTGCTTATCTCTCTGCACTTGTCATGGATAGCGTATTGAACATATCACAGAGAGAAATTGGAATAGTTCATTATTTTCTAGGGCTCACAATGAGCCTGATGTATCTCATTGCAGGCCCTCCACTGACAGCTCATTTTCTAGACAATCCTGGCATTCAGTTCACAACGCGGCAGGGCAAGAGAGAGGGAGAGAAAGAGAGAGAGACAGAGAAAGAGAGAGGGAGGAAACACAGACACGCAGAGAAAATAGGGCTCCGGATCTCCATTGCTTATTCATGACGCCGTGGCATGCTAGGTGTGTTAATAATCTCCGCAGAAACCAAGTGAATCACAGTTGTTTGTTGAACACCTAGCCAAGCTGGGCCCCAATCGACAGCAGATGGGAAAACAGGGGGATCAGGATGATCCCAGACAGAGGGAAGGAGATTAAGAACAGGTAATGTGCTGAAGTTGATGGCGGCCGAGTGTGTATTAAAGAGAGGGGAGAGAGTACCTGAATTTCAAATCTGTCTGAGAGTGTGTACACAGCGCATGGAGTGTGTGTGTGTGGCGCCAAGTGTGTGTCTTTTTAAAGGTTAATCAGGGAGGGAGGGGGAAAGAGAGGGAGAGAAATACTATGGGTTGGGGGGAAATAGAGTGAAATTCGAGTCGCAGAGCTACAGCATTCTCTCCAGTCCACTCGCCTTTTGTAGCTCCGATTGATTCGAGTTCTCGTCTCGAGGAACCGAGGCAGCAGCCATTTGTCCTAACCGCACCATTGTGTTTTTAATTGTTGAGGTCACTGCGTGGGCACAATCCCTTCTCCACTGCAATACAAAGCAAATCGTAATAAGACTGTGGGCTGTATGGCTGAGGGGGACTGCAGCCCCATTTGTACTTAAATCACACACACCTAATGGATATGTGTTTCTTATAGTAATTAGTAATCTTAATAAGATAACTTAAATTAGATCTTTTCACTCATTATGTTTCCGTCACTCTCTAGAGGTCCCTGTCGCTACGTCACCCACATCAGATACTTTCTGTCCACTTGTTCTGTTTAGACACTCTCACCGTTACTGTGTCTTTAACGGGACGAGGACCTCGTACCTCCAGTTTGATGTGGGCTTGCTGCCATGGATTCTAATCTGAACTCAATTTACATTTTACAGTGATAATCTTATCGTCATGTGATGTAAATTCAGCACAATGAGAGGTTAACAAGGCCTCCTCTGCCAGGCTGTTTCTTTATTTACCCTCTACCCACCCACAAACAGTGCAAGTCTCACGCACCCACGTCGTGACAGTGAAATAGACGGTGTCGCCGAGGCAAGCGATTTTTCCTTCAGAGATACTGGTACAGGTTTTCATTCAATGTGTGTCGGATTCAATTCAGTCTGTTGAAATTTTACGTGCGAAGTAAACAGTCGATTCAGCAAGACAGTTGGTTTCTTATTTTAACCCAAACCATGAACTCTCCCGAAACCAAACCAAGTCGTGTATGTGCTTAACTAAACCCTATCCATACTGTTGTCGGTTTGGTAAGCACAGACAAACAATGTCGTCCTGCAGGGCGTCAGATCAGAAAACACTTCTTTGTGACGTTGTACAGGGCATTGGCCAAATTCTGAATATTTAGTTGTGTCATTTGGAGGACACACTGATTAGCCATTGTGGTCTGTCATGTCAGGAATGCAGTTTGTGTGCGCAACCAGAACCACTCAGCTCCCAGCCCGGAAAATAGCAGATAATACAAATCCAGATCTCGATCCTGATCCTCTTGTGACAACTTGAGCTCTTCTCAAGAGTCCCTAATACACCTTTACAAAAGCATGACTTGCCACAGCCTTGTTGCTGAAATGGTATGACTATAGACTGATACCATGTGGAGTAAACAACCTGACGAGGACATGCAATACACATAGACTAACTCAAAGGAGCCTCAGTGTGTGGCTGGAAGTGGGCACAGAGTGACTGCCAAAGCAAGGCTTGTATTACAGGGATCCCAGGATATCAGACACCAGGCGGCCTGTGCTCCCTCCAGGCAGGGCAGAGTCTGGCAGCTGGCCCGTAGCCCAGATAGCTATAATCAGCTCCATTACCTGTAGCACTGACTCCCATTTATGAGCCCTCATAGTGGAACCATGGCTCTAGTGCGGGGATTAAGGATGCTGTGAAGTTTAGGAAAAGTACAAATAGCATGCAGTGGCACATGCTATAGCTACACCTGCTGCAGACACATACATTAAACACACAGGAGCACGTTCGTAGCTACACGCCATGCACACAAACGTGTAGTGAATGTGGAGAGATTTTCTGGGCATTATGTCTCTTGGCATGAGGCATTTGTTTTATCTTCTCCCTCTGTGAAAGGAAAGATTAAGAATATACTCTGCTCTGTTTAAGGGGAAAATCAGCTGTCTTCTGACAAGTACATTGTAGCCCGCAGTTTTCTGTCCAGAATACAAAGAGACATTTATCACTGCAGCTGGGGTAAGGGAGGAAGAGAGGGGGGGGGGGTCCCCTGTGCTGCCGCAATGTGAATTTTTTTTTAACCCCTATTACTTCCTGTCTGTGGGAAAAACACTATACCGCCATCCTCTTTAATCCGTTTTAGATTTCCTACCTTCTATTTTTCTTTCATTTCATTGTCTCCCCCAAATGCCTTTCGTCATCTCCGCCCTGGTTTTTTATCTTAGTTCTCATCACCTTGTTTCTCCTGACAACATTATAACTCAGATGGAATATGTAGCAGAAATATGTAAAGTTATGTCGTCCTCCTCAGTTGTGGCAACAAAAGGTTACTACCTCAGGCATACTGCTGTAATATTTCCATATTTTGCTCTCCTCATGTATATTCAGTGAGAATGATTTATTCTGTAACATTTTATAGCCGTCGAAATGCAGAATCTCTCTCGCAGAGAGGCTGCGTGTACTGTAAAATATAGCGTGAGCTCTTTGGATTTGTACTCAGTGGAAGTTGAACAGAGGTTAAAGAGAAGTCATCCAAATCACCTCTATCATTACTATCTTTCATTCACCAATTAGTGTCAGTGTTCTCTCGCTGTCCCCGAGATGACCTTGCGGGGATGAGCTCACGATGTTGTAATTCTACATTTTGGAGTAAGTCTCAATGGTGGGAGGCACGTCGTGGCTGCTAGTGACCCAGATTATAAACTATTGATGAGAGAGTGAAGGCACAGTAACAGAGAGTTGTGTGTGTGGACCCAGGGAGCCTCCCCCGACCTTTTCTTGGCCACCGATCTCTGCAAACCCTTGCTTGGATTTTGTCTGTCAACATGTCTTCATATTGAAGAACCTCCCACACTATTTTTTTAACCGCTGTGCTCTGTCTACTCCTTAGTCAGCGAATTAACATGCACTCTAGTCATTCAGATGAAGGAAACATGCATTGCTTCTGAGCTTAACATGGTTATTTCAGCAGAATAAAGATCAGAAATTGTTACGTGCATCACCTGAACACCATATTGAGTTTACTAGTCAATGACTGTGTTATGCACACTGTAGTCGGATTTCTGCCTCTCTTCATGTGTGAGAGAGGTCAAGAGCTGAACAGGATGCAGAGTGGTGTGTTTCCACATTGTGGCGTAGCTGGCGGTGGTGGATAATTAAATTAAAGTAAATTCATGAACATTAAAAACATGATTCACAAAGGCCCTCTGTTTTTGTATTGTGCTGCTCATAAGAAGTTTCCTTGAGGCTACCACACACGTTTCTGTGCATTACGCTAATTATCATATCGCATTCATATATTATGTACAATCAGGTTATATAAATAATACAGTAACTGTTACATTAATCTGCTTATTTACAGCAAGAAGGTTATAGTGTGCTTAGTATGCAAAAAAAAAAAAACTTTTGGTACATTCGAGGAGGCTTCACTGTTGCTCCTCTTATGTATAATTGACTAAGAGACAGAAACCACTCAATGGGTGCATCTTGCCAACCAAATGTGACTTTTCAAACCCCGCTGTCCCCCACCTCCTTAAAGGAGAGGATAAAAGGTAATGAGAGAGGTCGGCTGTTAAGTTTAATAGCAGACAGGAAAGTCTCAGAATGACTCTTTTTAATGATGTGCCTGTTCACATGCAGTCCTCGTTAAAGATGAGGCCAGAATGCATGCAGAGGACAGGGTGGGAACTGTGGCCAGACAGACTGCACTACCCCCAACATCTAGAAGATCTGCAGTGGGGGTCTCGGGTCTCCTTTGTGTGTTCTCCGGCACGTCGTAGAAACCCTGTGCTCCTTCTGTATTCAGCTCACATTAGCATCAGAAAATAAATAAAGCAAGCAATCAGGCCGTGACCTCTTATATCCACAGTGCTGCCAGACCCCCACCCACCCACGCACCATCCCTCCCCCCTCCTCCTCCTCCTCCTCCTCCGCTGCACTCTTCATAGGTTTAACTAGCTTGGGTTTGCAACTGAATGTCAAGCTTGGTGTTTGGCTTTACCACAGGGCAGGTTGTTCCTCAGCTGTCTCCAGAGAAAAGGAACTCAAGGATCGAGAGGAGCGAGGGAATTGGATCTTTGACACCTGTCACTTCCACTCTGCTGCACCTTGCTCCCTTGCCACACATAAGGACTTTTCATGTCACAGCTCAGCATGTTATCATGAGTGGGCACAGGGCCTGAGAAATCCAATTACTACCACTGTGTCAGACCCCTGCCATCATCCTTATGTATGCTATAGTCATGTTCCTCAAATCAGAAAAGATGTGCCCATTAGTTCGTTCTCTTTTCTTCAGATCAGTCTCCCACCT
Organism: Enoplosus armatus; assembly: GCF_043641665.1. NCBI lineage: Eukaryota > Metazoa > Chordata > Actinopteri > Centrarchiformes > Enoplosidae > Enoplosus > Enoplosus armatus. The sequence continues at coordinate 16,322,054 of NC_092189.1, forward strand.
CCATTTCAATCTGTGTGTCTTAGATATGAGCTGCAGCTCTTCTCATGGACTGCCTCAGTGCTGACAATCCTCCCTATATAGTGTAGCACCGGCTGGTGGGTGGCTAATGCTACGGACATTGGTTCTGACTGTCTGATATTAAGTGGTATCATTGTGCAGACCTCACTGTGGTGAATAATGGAGAACCTGGAAGAGAAACAGCATGCTTCCCAGATGCCAAACGAAGAATGGCCTTTGTGACAAGGAAATAGAAAGTGTTAGGAAGGCCTCCCCCTTGCTCTTCCTCTGCCCAGTAGGTATAAATCTAATGCATCTCCACGCAGCAAGGGCCTCGCTGTGTTTTCCTTATTTCTTTTATGTGCTGCTCTTCCCAGAGTGACGCTGTCAGTCTGGTTCTGTGGGAAACAGGGGGACTGTCTTTCCTAACCATGATCGGTGTCCCAGTGTGGCCCACCCCCTCTTACCGCATATGTTTCTGCACGCTGAGCTAAACCTGCCCATCACACTGCATACCACCACACTCACCATGCTACAGTGTCCTACTTCCAGAGGTTGTTAAAATTGTCGGAAAAGGGACAAGTAGAATTTTTCTTTTTTAAAGGAAGAAAAAAAAACAGAAATTGAGAGAGTAGGGACCATGCTGGTGCTTCTGCGACAAGATAAAATGGAATATAAAACACATAGTCCTGGCTGACACAAAGTGAACATGACTGAATGAGAAGCCACATTATATTAATTATGTAAGGCCACTCTTTTGAGGCAAAGCAGAAGCTCAGAGAGAGAGAGAGAGAAAATCCTAAGATATTGGTATGCTGCCCGTCCCCGTTTGTTTGGAGCTGGACACTCTGACAGGCGCTGAAGTATTGTGTTTATATCAGATGGCTAATATAAATTGCACTTGAGAAAGGAGAAAATAATAATAAAAAAGGAAAACTATGAGAAATGTCTCTTTATGGCAAATGTGAGGATATAATGGTTTCTTACTCTAGGATGTTTATGGGTTATAGATTGTTCAAACCCATTAAATCATAAATCTATTTCCCCACTCTTGATAAGTTTTTTTTTTTTGACTGTAGGGTTGAAAACATACTCACAAATAGAAATCTTGGAGTCGGTGAGACATCTTTAATTTGTCATGGACCTCTTGTTTATGGAAAGGAAAAGCTCCGTTCCACACAAACCATTGTTTTCAGTCATCCAGTATTACATTTCCCTGACATTTGCAGTTTGTGTTTCTCTCCTGCCCATTAGAACTGCTGAGAACTCACACTTGTGTAGTAGGGATTCATTCCCGCTGATAACACAGCTACAGTATATTTAGTTAAGGGATGTCTAATTGTCGCTCCTGGTTTAGGAATTAGGTGAAGTGACCTCAGTGACTCACTCGACATAAGCACTGTTTTTTCCTCACAGTTTTGACGTCGATAGCGCTGCCATCCCTAAGCCAACTCAACTTCCCTGCTCCCCGTATGGCTCTCCTCTACCCCTCAGCCCCATTCACAAATGTAATTTAAGAGTCTGTTTCTGTCCCCCTTGTTTCTCCCAGACTCAAGGGTTTAGGAGGAAATTAGCTTGCTAGTTCGGTCAAGCTTAAACACAGAAATGCTGCATTTGTTCCAGTGTATTTAAAGATGTCCTCTGCCGATGCATTGTAGAGGAAACGAGCCAAGTCAGACAGAGGCAGGCAGGCAGGCGGCCTGGCTGCCTGGCTGGCTGGCTGGCATGTCGGAGTGGGCAGGTCTGCAACTGGAACGCCAGGGGCCTGCTGTGCTGAGTTTTGGGAGTGCATTGTAGTGTTGCTGTGGGCCCGGAGCACCAGAACACAGGTTAATTTGAAGCCCATCATTAGAAGAGCAATTTGGACGCGGAGAATTGACAAGGGTGACATTTGCTGTGTCATTATAGTGAAGTACATCACGTCACAGTACAACACAATACTTCGAACTTCTACCGTGATCCAAAACGAATACAAAGCTTGAGAGTATTGAATTGTTATTTAAATAACAATCTAATCAACAACAAAATATTGTTATTTGAATAACAATCTGCTGCAAACCAGGAAAGGAACAAAATACCTATGAAAGAGTCAAAGAAATCCTGTTTAATTTCAAAGCTTACTTATTGTAGATTATATTATCTGTTTATTATCTTCAATCAAATAAAATTACCATTCTCTCCAATTTGCCTTTCAGAAACTTTTAAACGATTCCTCCCTGCGTGATGTTTCCCCACAATATGGTATTTTAACTGGAAATATATCAAATTATGTGAGTAAGATGAGCTGAAGTTGCAGTTTCAATTAGACTTTAATTGCATTCTTTTTCATCCTGTATCTTTCATATTTTAATATAATTATCCCTTTATAATACTTGTAACCCAAAGATGAATTTTCTCTGATGAAATTCATCGCCAAATTACATCCCTGATTAGTTTTTCTTGGAAATGTTATATATGGCCACAAAAGTATCTAATTTACTACCACAAAGTTATTAAGCTGATTTCTTGTTCCAATGACAGCGATATGGTTGACATCATTATCTTGTAGTTGAGGAAAGCACAGACATATTACAAGTTCTTTTAACACCAAAACATTTAACCAGAATACACTTAATGACCCTCCGCCCATCATCATAATGGATTTGCAAGAAAAATATTAATTTAATTTCCATTTTCCATTTACTCATTGGTTTTTGGTTATTTTTGTACCTCAGACTTGACATCTTTGTCAAATAAAAGTTAAACTAAAACGATGACATTTTAGCCCAAGTGCTTTATTTTTTCACAGTCGCCCAACACATCCAACTGCACAGCCACATCCCAAAAATCTGTAACTTTTTAAAAATGACAATCTAGCTCCTTCTGGCTAGAATGGTAAAAACATTTTGCAGCCAACAATATAAGCGGTTTGCTCTTAGGACAGTGATTTGACACAAACAGTAAAACCTACTCTTTCAGCAGTGTCCAGTTGAGGACGTACACCCAAAAAAACGCCTTTTTCTCTACCAAGTCTCTGCATGATGCTGTGTTGGCAGGGTGGCTGAAGTGGTTGTAGAGGCTTTCTGATATTTCGAGGACACAAAAGTGTATTATATTGGTGCTGTTGTCAATCTTGGGAACTTTTCTGCAACTTCTTTTGTTCTGCTTAGCCAAGTCCAGCCTCATGTAGCCAGGCTCCGTGCCTCTCTGCCTGGGTTAAATCCAGTCCAGAGTGCCTGTTGAGAGTTTAACAGTCACTGGCTCATGTAGTGTATGAAAACGAGGGCATGAATTATGGTATTAAAACCTACAGATCTGACCACTGTAAATCCGGCCCCTCCAAGCATTGCATATGTCATGACAGAAGCCAAGGGTAATACTTCTCGAGCCTTAAAAACTGTTACTGAGACACTGCAACCTCTAGGAGGCAGTGATGGTAGCAGCAGGGCACAGTAAGGTGAGAGAATCCTCGCAGCAAAATAATATTTGTTGCCGGGGCACTGAAACCAGCCCACTCATGTATGTCATCATGACAACCAGCTCGTATCGTTTCCACTACATCAAGCAGTCCATTGGCTAGTGGTCCTGCTTTTGAACAAATCAGTGCTCTGCGATGACATAGTGATTTATAAAACAGCATAGCGATTGCTTTTTTTTCCTCCCGCTGCTGTTACACAGCTGTTAAACAGATGCTGTTTGTACCAATTTAGAAGCTAGTGCATTGTTTGTCAACACCAGTTTGGAAATGCATTCTTTATACCAGGACCTGCTGCAGCATGTACAGGCTGAGCTGGATGGGCCAGCAGCGAGAGTCGGGGAAATACAAACAGTGGACGTAAACATTTGCCAAATTTGGCTTGAGCTGTAGCTTGTTTTTAAAACATTTATTGACAAGTGTTCATAATGAATTCAACTGTAAGACTGGCTCAAAATGAAGTTAACTTGCCATTTTACATCAGATTTGGGCGGACAGAGGCAGCAGAAGTGACAAGCTGTCAGACGCCCTCTGCAGTGCTGGATGGATTAGAAAGTGAATTTGTTCTTGATAAATTGACTGGTACTAATGCTCAGAAATAGAACCAGGGCCACTGCCACATGAACCCATGGCTCCACCAGCCGTGCGATAGTACTAACAAGGCTGCCCAGTGAGTCTAATTTCCTCGACAATTAATATTTGACTGAGAGAGTAGAAGGAAATCTGGTCTGATAGGCAGAAATGAGAGGAAGAGATTTTTGGGTGAAGGATTTATTTAATTACATCAATGTACGTGAGACAGCAGCACTGATGAGATGAAAGAGGAGGACAGAAGGAGGAGAAGCGTAAAGGATGGGCTTGTGCTGGGAGCTGCGAGGGATGAATCTGGGGGTGTCGGAGGGGGGATAGCTTGATGTGACTGAACCAGATGCTGTTGGGAGAAGGAGAGGACTCGGTGCTGTGTAGAGAATGATGGCTTGCGTGGCGCAGTAAGGGTGCCCCTCTACTGTTTGTAAAAACAAGACCATCACACTCCATCTTGCCGCTCCCGCAGGAGCCAAGCCTCCAGGCTGATTTATGGCCCACAGACTGAATTGGCTGGCTGGGATGACAGCAGTGCTTGGACTCTCCCTGGTGAGTAGTGTAGGAGGCTGCTTGGCCAAGCCTCAGCCTCAGCTGGCCGTAGAACTGCCCTCTGCTGTAGTTAGGGCAGACTAGATGTTAAGCTCCGTCCCCAGTGTTAGGATCAGGCCGCGCCAAAGCCTGTTAGGTCTCAAGCATGCTTTGGACTTTGAGTACCAACCAACCACAGTCATCCTCTATTCTGCTGGTGCCATATTTTCTGAATTTTTCCTCCCCTGTGATACTTCCATCAGCTTCTGCATCACAGGCTCCATCAAGACTCTGTAGTAACAATTTAGATTTAATCAATCTTTGCCATGTGACTGCCAGGATGGAAAATTAATATGGAGAGCAATTAGAAAACAGCCATCTCACTGTCAAAGATACACCAAGATGAGAGCAGAAAAGTGGATGGCATTTTAGCAGCAAATGAAATCCTTCTGTACGCCACTCAGACATGGGGGGGAGCGCTGGCTCCCATGCTGTCCTCAAAAAGGGTCATCAGGACCACGGTCACATTTATTTATTTCTATTCTGTAGATTGAATTCTTTTGGATGTAATACCAGTCATCTCACACAGCAATAAAAAGAGACACAAAGCATAATGTCAGAGTCTCTGTTTGCTCTTTCAACACCAGAGCTGAATAATTGTCTTTTCAGACTACAGATAGGCTGTATTTGATAGCTTTGTCACAGCATTCTGAGAGGGTTTAATATCAAAAACACTGAGGAAAGCAAGGGAAATTAAAGCAAATCGGTAAAGACTATGCAAGCCCCAAGTAAAGCTTATCTAGGTTTTAAATTGCTCTAAATTATTAGCTTTCATAACAGCTACATCTGACTAACATCTACATTATACTGTGTGGCTGTCTGTTAAGGAGTATCTATTTTCATATGACAAACAGAATCAGGACATTTATTGTTACTGCTACAACAAAAAATGTCAGCTTACAGAGGAAATACAAAAAAAGTAGTTTAAGCCAAAAGTGGCAGACATTCTTTATAAAATGATTTATCGTGCCACACTGCTGTTCCAAATTCTTTTTAGGGTTCGTCATGCTGTAAAACCAAACTGACTGAATTGTGTCATACCGCAAGTCCCTGTCGCCTTGTGGCTCCATTTAAACAAAGAAATAACAGAATGGAGTTTTTGTCACCTGAATCTGGGTTCACATCAACTCGGGCCCCGTCTCTGGCTCTCCGATCTGGCCTTCTGTTTCGTGTTGCTGCTTACACTCATTTTATAGGATTACATCATTGTTTTCAACCTTGAGGCTGTGTGCGCTACTTTTGGAGGGAAAAGCGCCTTTGTTTTCCAAGCCAGGCTCCATGTGTTAGCCAAACAGGACGCAAAATAGCTGGCGAAGGCTCAGGGAGGTTTTTTTTTTTTTTTCAGGGAGTTGCCTCTTTCAGTGAACACATCCCTTCCCTTTTTGTGTCAGGGGATTTTAGTCTTTTGCTGATTCCTCATTTTTTGCTACATTAGCAACAAACAAATAGCACCTCCAGCTGTGTGACATGAAGGGATCATTATATGCGGTGCACAAGGGCGGATTGAGCAATGAGTTTGTCAGGTTGTGAGGTCCCCATGCTGAAGTTGAAGATCTGTCTCCTGTAACTTGAAGTTAAGACGCCTTCATCTGATTGAGGGAGAGAGACAGGATTGAATCGGCTTGCTGGCAGGCTGCGGATGCGAGATGAAATGGCAGGGAGCGTGTGGGTTTTTCTCCCCGTGCTGATGCAAAGTGATGCTACTCCAGGTAACTACAAACAGAAAAACATGGCCGGCATTATCAGGAGAATTTGGCTTCTGCATTTGAAGTGGCAATATTTATTATTTTCCAATACCATGTGCATCATTACATGCATATTTAAAGTGATCCCCAGTGCCAGTTTTTGGACGTTAATTCAGCATTAAAGTGCAGTATGTCTGATTTGATAGCAGCGTTGTGATACTTGATATGTGGATTTTTTTTGCCTCCACTATCATTAGGCTGTTTGTATTTTACATGTGGAAAACTAAAAAACACAGGCAGCCTCCACCTCCCAATGGAGCTCCCTCCGTAATTAATAGCTATTAAATCGTAGATAGGAAATGTTCCCAATGACATCCTGCTCTGTACTGTACTTTGTCTGTTCCTGGAACTGATTGGCAGGCTTATTTTCCTGATGATTTTGAATACACATTCACAGCAGGAGGTGTCTTCACTGTCTTATATTCTGTACCCGTTGACTTCCAAACCTAAGTGCCGCTGTAAAATCCATTAATTAATCTTACCAATACAGTTTGCTCGTTTTTTGGAATATGAGGAGATTGTGTTTTGTAAGAGGTCGATGGCCTGTCACTTTTTTTATTTAAATTTTGTCTCCTCCATTCTTTGTGGGTCTTTTAGAGCAACATCTGCGTTTTATGAAGCTCTGAGCAGAAGCAGGATGTGTGAGTGTTAATAGCACTTGGCTTTCATAACAATGTCATTTACAACCCAGTTGCTCTCCCATAGACCCCTTAAGGAAAGGAGAGAAAATGGCATTCACTGCATATGCATGCACTGCTAAGTAGAGAGCATACAACTTGTGTATATTTCTTTGTGCCTCAAGGCTTTTCATGCTTTAGAAAGTGCTTCAGGCTATAGAAAAAAGCAAAAGTATTTAGAGGAAATTGCATTCATTACCAAGATGCTAGTAAATCTTTAATCAGTGGAGGAAAAGCTTTACTTTGTCAAACACGTCAAACAAGATTTGGGGAGAAATTTCAGATTACTAAATATAGGGCTGAAGTCATTTGTGTACAAGTTTGACATTTACGAAACAACTTTCAAATACATATTACATACAGTTTTTCAATGCCAGCAAGTACTGAAATATAATATTTCTCAAATATACTTTACATTACTGCTATGACTGAAATACTGACTGCCTAAAGCATTTTTATTGTTAGCAATTTTGCATCAAAAAGGGGTACGTTCAAAATACACCTAATGACAAAGCAGTTACATAGGATTACAAAAAGAACATGGGATTTGTAAGGGCTTTAAAAATATCATCACAGTGGACAATCTAACCCAGTGTGTGGGCATGATTTTTTTTTATTCATCACCCTCCATTATGTTCCTGGTACCTGGTAGAGACTTTCTGTTGTGATTACATTATTACATTCTGATTGGATCCCTTCTCTTTAAACAAAACCCCCGGCTTCCTGCCTTTTGTCTCCTTGATTGCCACCAGTGCAGTCCCTCGGACCAATCAGCATTCATGCAAATTTACATACATACAGGACTGCAGCTCGTGGAGAATGTATTAAATTTGATCAGTCTTATCTTTCCAGCCTCCATAGAATGATTTTAACAGTGTAGAGATTTTATAAAACTGCCTATTTATGCTGCAGTATGGTTAATATGGATAATATTATATAATGATATTTCATGAAGTTAATCTTTTTTACACTGAAAGAAATTCTGTAAGATGTTAACTTACACTACATTTGAGATGCTCATTACAATGCCGTCCCTTGTGAGGAAGAGGATGTCTCGATCTGCATTTATTGGAGAGAATGCCGTGTCTGTGTGTGTCAGTGTGCGTGTGTGCATTTAGACACGAACATGATCAAAGGGAGCTAATTCTGTGTCGCCTCTGTCTCACTGTGAAGCATTCATGTGGACATTGGTCACTCGTTCTCTGCTGGCGTTCATGTTTTCAGCCTTCAAGCATGATGATTCCCCCAGAACTCCTCTTCCCATGTTTGGGTTCAAACAGCTCATGATACCCTTTACTCATTCATCCAGTCATTTAGTCACCACGTTATCTGTCAGTCTCATCAGATTATACTTTATGAGAGACAGCTCTGGCATATCTGCCCCTGAAAAGCCTGTCTCCAATCTTTAAATATCGATCCCCGGGGGCCTGAGCAGAGGTGCCTCTTATGAGTGCAGGAAAGAAGGGAGAAAAACAGATCATTAGTGATTTTAATTAGGTGATCTGTCAAGCTGCGATTGCCAGATGTAAGCGTATGCATTTGGGTCGATGGCAATCCCTCTCACAATCCCCTCTTGTCACCTTGGGCCTCTGGAACGGAGGATGGCTCTTGCTAGGAGTGAAACAAGCAGTAGGGGAGTGCAGAAATGTGTCATTGTGAATCTATGTGGCAGGTTTTTTCAAGACTGGAGCTGGTGGAAAACACAACAGCACCGTGGCACAGAAAGACTTTGGAACTGTTTTGTTTTCTAGGGCTGAATAATTGGAAAGTGTGTACTACACATCTATATTGTCATGATTAAAAAAGTTTTCTTAGATCTCGTGTAATAATGTAAAGATTTCTAGCACCAAGCTCTTTTGGGGTGTGTCTGTATATGTGAATTAAAACAACCAGGAAAAACAAAATTACAGCATTTCAGTTTGAGTAAGAAAGCATCTCACCTTTTTTTTGTTGTTGTTATAACGATGCAAAAAATGTCTTGAAAGTCCTTCCCCTCCAACACAACGAAGTACGAAAGAGTGCAGTTATACAGACTCAGGCAAATCTTTTTTTCACTCCAGCGTTAAACATCATTACATATTTATAACTCGGCGCCAGATGACAGAGACAGAGAGGGAGAGAGAGATGAACCAGGCAACAACACCGCAACTCGTCTGCTGTCTCTCTCTGTGAGATATCTGATTGCACTGTTTAAACCTGCCTTTCATCTAGTGTTGCTACAGAAAACCCAATTATACAAGAGCTGCAAATGGACTTTTGATTTAACAATACATAATTTAATTGGCATATTAGAAGTGCCCCAAACATCCAGCTCTAGTTATCAGTCGGCACTGCAGTCTTGAGCAGACGCAGGAATGCATTGCAAGTGAAAGCAAATCATTCAGAAATGTATACTTGGGCTGTTTTAATTAAAACAAAATGCAGCATTGCTTTTCATTGATTCAGTCTATTATTGCATGACAGGTTTGACATACTTAAATCAAATGAAGCCCACTTGGGAGAGAAGACACGATGAGACCTGTGTGCAAAAGGAGCTGTGTTTTACAGAAAAATCCCACAATCATGTCGTCTCTTTGTCCCCCCACAGATCCCAGTGAAGGCTTTCACTGCCAGGACGAGTGTCGCATCCTAGGCCACTCTGACCGCTGTTGGATGCCTCGTGTTCCAATCCCGGCACGTGCCAAGTCACCCGAGCACGCCCGTAATGTCATCGCTTTGTCTATCGAGGCCACCACAGTGGACGTGCCCCACTACGAGGATGGCACCACCAAGAGGACTTTTGCCACCTTCGGCAAGGATGGGCCTGAGGACGTGGAACGGGGAGAGTTAAAGGGAAAGCGGACTCAAGAGTCTCAGGTGTGTAGCCCCAAGGCCAATGGAGGGGCTGTCCGTGAAGCTGGCAACGGGCGCGAGGCAGCCAGCCCCATCACTTCCCCCGTGCACCTGAAGAGCCCAATGTCCAAGCCGTCATCTGCCTACAACACACTGAAATGCCGCGACGCAGAGCGAATCGCCAACCATAGCCTGCTGCGGCAGCCGGAGGGGAAGGACAGTGAGCCAGCTGTCAGGGAGATCAACACGCTTCTCCACGATGGCCGAGACAAGGAGTCCCCCAGCAGCAAGCGCCTGAAGGACATTGTGCTTTAGCGAGCTTCTATATGACACGCACCAACATGCATACACACATTCAGTGTAAACTCACATATATGTACCCCACAATAGCTGCGTGTACACAGAAGAAAGTCTGGCTGTGGAAGTAGAGAGACACACCCATTTGCAGTATACAATATTCAAGAACCTGCTCGGGCTGAGGATGATGAACTGTAGTATGCTGCAGCTAGTTGTGTGCTCAAGCCGAGGTAGTGGATGTGGCTTTGTTGTAGTCGCAGTACTTTTTCCTTGTTTGCTCTTTGTTCAGTTTTCTTTCTATGAGTCTGCAATGCGTGGACAGGCAGGTTACTGTTGACTGCATGGACATGGCCAGTGGAGCTCTCCAGCCCTTGCGCCAAAGCAGGACACTACGTGTTTGGACACCCGAGGTGCCAATTCATTCAAGTACAGTTATGCCTTTTGAACTACTTTTGTATCACAAACTGATATTTGCCTTCTTTGGTTTTGCAGTCTGTTCTAGCTGCCAAAATCGCTCTTTGTTCCTTTGTATAGTGAGCTCCGTCAATGTAATAAACAACAATTCACAGGATTCATCTAAAAGTACCCTCAATTTACTCCTTCAACAGTTTTCAGTGCATTCAGGAGAAGGAGAGGGAGGCCTCTCAATCTCATTTGCCCCTTTCCCTGACTAATAAGAGAAACTTTCTCTGCGTATCCCTGAGGACATCCTAGTGTCATCAGACTGTGAGGTCTTTACAGTATTTATATTTTATCAAGGATGGAGCTAAATGAACTTTCGCTATCTGCCCAGCCGCTCTGAACACTGGAAGTGGGACAGACAGATCCTTGTGTTCAAATTGAGTTGTATGAAAAAAAGACTTACTGCTTTTGAAAATCTCCTGTGCCCAACCTTGATTGTAGCCAGTGGAGCACAAATTAGAACTTTGTGCTCTGGTCTTGTACTTTTTTGACTTTTGACTATGGGGCTAGGATAGAAGGGATCGTCACTCATGTCTTGCTATGTGAAACTCTCTATAGGGTTTACTATTATCATTTTTAATAACCCGTTGTTATGTGACAATCCCTTTAATGTTTTGTTTCAAGAGAAAAAAACAAATAAACATTGGTGTTCAACTGAAGCTACAGTAGCGTTTGTTACACAAACACAAAAATAAAAAAAAACATATATGCCAAAATATATTTTATAAATAATTTAAAAATGTATAATGAGAATATTTAATGCTGTGTAGTTATTTTATGAGTAAGTTATACTTGAAATTAACTTGCTTTTGTTCATTTGTCTTTTGCTTTTATATTGAACCTGATTTGTTTTTTTATTTTCAAAATGAACTTGGATTTTTTTTTTTGTTTACTGTGTGACCCCTGGCAACTGTTGCAGTCTACCTTGTTGTAAAGAGTTTCTTATTGGTCAGTTCTTGTGCCATCAAGTTTCTGTGTGGGCTACTAGAAAATGTAAAAAAAGACAAAAAAAACCCAACAAAAAAAGCGATATCAGCACCAACATTAGTGTGTCAGTTCAATGAGCTTAGAGTGAGATAGCAAAAGAAACCAAAAAAGATGCAAACAAAACCTTAAAGATTGCAGGATGTTGCTTAATCTTAGTATCTAAGGAGGCGTAAGAAAGGCTCCCAGTGTTCTTCAAGCTGGTAACAGGGTTCCAATAATGAGCTGGCTTTCCTTTTGGGCCCAATCAAGTTTAAACAAGACTTTTTCAGCTTCAACTGAGGGCAGTTGGATGCGCAGACTAGCTTTGCTCAGCACTGCTGTCATCCGGTGCCATCTGTGTTCAGTTGATCTCAAAGATAAGGTTGAGACCAGAGTGGTATAAACAGGGCTCTCCCCTCCTACAAGCACCACACAACAGACTGGGTGGAATCGTATTTGAATGAACTAAGGTCTCGGAAGAACCGTGTTGCACATCAGCAATGTGGTTTTATGTTGCTTTGCAGTAAACTATGTACAATGTGGAAAAACATGAATGAAAATGGACAAATTGCATACAACAAACTAGATCTTGTAGCTGAATGTTTTGCTGGTCTCACCCATGGCTTCTGGCAACATGAAAATCGGAATAATCACTGAATGTATACAGCAGCTTATAATTAAACTATTAAATGTTCTCTGCTTTGTTTCCTTGTCTTTACTCAACACAAGTCGATTTTAAAGTTGAACTAAAATTTGAATTCGCCTCACTTTTGTTTAAGGAATGATAAACTATAATGATACTGGAAATAGTTTCTACGCGTCAGGCCTCTGGGTGGGTGTTTCCCCTTGCAGTGCTTGACTGAACTCAATTTCCGCGATGAGCTGCTGACCAGAGTACTTCATAGCCCTTACAGCCTACAAAGTTCGACACATTTTCATCACATTTACCCCACTTTGTCAACAAGCTAGCATGGCATGGGCTGTGCACCACTATTTAAACCGTCACTTTATGACATTCAACTTTTGGGAGGAACCATCGTATCGTTAAGTTTCTATTTCACTTGAAAGGTGGAGGTTAGCAGGGCTAACTAGCGGATGGAATGGAAGCTAGCCTAGGTTGCTAACATTGCCACTGGTTCCCACTGTATTTAACTTTTTTTGTTCATGTTATTTCAACACATGCTGAGTCATTGGCAGGTCACACACTCAGTGTTGTGTTTGTCCCACATTGTACAAAGGACGGGGCTAGCTAGCGTTAGCTGTCTTTCTTCCGTGTGTCCAGATGTGGTGATGGCAAATGACTGGACTCTCAAAACTCACAGTAACGGTAGGCCTATAACCTCAGCACTCTGCACGTTGTGTGATTTAAATCACGACACCAGTAATTAATGTAGTGAGTCATGGAGTAACGTTCTCAAATAACAGATGGGACTGAGCAACAGCTAACAATGTTGGCCCCCCAGCTGTTCAACTGCCTGTGTGGCCCATGGATGTATAAAGAGTGGGGCCATTGGAAATTAAGTCATTTGATGAACTATTTTTGGTGTGCATCCACACGGATATTGCAGCAATCAGATTACCAATACTAACACTAATGTGCAGTGATTTCTTAGCAAAAGCTCATTTTAATTTCAGTTTGACTTTAACATCTGTGTTTAATATGTATTGAAATTACAATTAATTAACAAATAATCTATAAGCCACCAATGGAGGTGAGTATGTGCTATAACAGTGTGCCTCAAGTTTTCCATTTTGAACTAGATTTAGGTCTGCCATAATACATTTACAATCTGTAATACGATGTGAAACTCCGAGCACTGTTCTTAAAAACAGCATGATAACACACGGAGTGATGTCTATTCTATTTGTCATGATAAAATGGAAATTAACAGTTTGAGTCGAGGCTGGCTCCAACTCTGCATTAATATTCCATGCATTTGCTGTTGCTCTTTCCCATTATTTCCAAAGCAGACCTTTGGGAATGATCCAACAAGTGAGGTGAGTGTGTGCTAGTGTCTATTTCTGATGGTAGTGCTCTTTTCATTTGCTAGAGTGGGTCACACATGCCATTTTTGAGACATTTAACGTCTCCAAATGTCTCTCAAAACACTACAATACAGACGCTGATCAGGGCCATGTAGGCCTGTCATTGAGACTCACATTCGACTGGTGGTTAATGTGCTTTCACAGCCAACAGTATGATGTCATTACAACACCAGATCCCACGTGAAATATTGATTTGTTAGTCGACTTTGAGTGGAAGGGACTAAAAGCTATGAAAAAGTTGAATGGAAAGACCTGATTCTTTCTCTGCTAGTCTGCAGTCATTTCTATGACATTTTCACTCAATAGAGGCTCCACTTTTCACCTCCCCCATGCACTGCAGATCTTTCTCTTGAGTAAGTTTGTATGGATTGATGAAGAGAAGGAGAGAATAGATGTAGAACAGGACACATTCCAGCGCTGTAGACGGAGAAGAAGGCAAACGAGCGCGGGGAAACACACAGCTGCCCTCTATGATAAGAAAAGGAGGTTGGCTTCATTTCTATAATTAATTTGCCATTCCCTCTATACCCTCTGGTGGAGCCAACATGAAAGCTGGTCTGAAAGCGCACTTGCTAACACATCCATTAGTCTATAAGGAGGATCTTGTTTCTTCCAGCTAAGTTCTCTTCTCATGGGCAATACAACTATTCTAGCCCTACCCCACTCATGCGAGTTACTCATGCCCTTTAGTGTTTAGACCCCTGGGTCTCCATTACAAACTCGCCTGAGCTGAAGGTACAGTCCTGCCTCCAACTGAAGGGCAAAGTATGTATTTTAAAATCCACTCTAAAGAAACGGGTCTCATTATCATTGAAAAACTGACTTGGTAGCACAATATTGCAGTAATTCTTGTTAAAAAAAATCCCCCAAAACTTTGTCTTCCATATCAACACTATCCCCCTGGGTCAAACCTTATTTGCAATGCAGGGACCGTATTTGTAAATCCCCAAAATGGTGCTTGTCCACACATATTTAATTACTCCTGATTCATGGTGGTCATGGAGAATATTCTCCATTACATCGAGATTTATATCAAAGGTTACCAGGACACACATCCTATTAACATCCTTTTAATGTTTCAATTATCATTTTGCAAAACGGTGAGAGGGGGAATCAGAGAACAATTAAAATGATTTATTTCTGACACAGACATGCATTGAAAAAGAGCAGGAGGAGGGCCTGCAGCCTTGCATTCCTTCAATACAAAATAGTTTGTCGCCTGTTCTTTTGAGTGAGACACCCCCACCCCCCCACCCCCCTTCGACCAACCCCCAATCAGGCGCACTGATCTCTGTCGCTCCAGTGACCTCATTCTATCAAAAGGGCTTGCAGCTGCTCTTGCCTCATTATGACCAACTATTCCTTTTCACTAACCTCTGGTGGAGGTTCAACATGGGATTAGATGACAGCCAACAACATGTGAAGTGAAGTAACAGTGAAGAAACATTAAGGCCCTACTGTCTTGCTGTTTAGTCGCAATCAGAGGTTTGCCAAAAATGATAAAAAAATAATACAGTCAACTGATGGTAGATGGTACATTTTAGGGGCATTTGTGGGAGAAGTCCTTGTTTTTGTCTGTAGCTACAGTAAAATGGGCTGATTCAGTTTTATCTGTTATTAGATGTGGCTGGAAAGTCCAATGGCACCATATGAGATTGTTTATTTCACTGACTGCGCCCTCAATTACAATATCTACAAACAATGATTTTCTCTCCCTGGTCCGCTGCACTTTGCCAGATCCATTTTATTTCAGGCATGCAAATGAGACACTGACTTTGGGCACTTTTGGCTCACATCTCTTCTCTAATTTTCTTCCACTGAGAAGCAGGTGAAATGGTCAAGACTTCAGAGTCGCGAGGTAGAGAAGTTCGGTCAAACATGAAAAAAAAGTTTTTACTTTGACAGTTATTCTTTGTAACTCAAACTTGCAAATTCAAGTATCTTCAAAGAAAAGAGTTATTACTTTTTAGTCTTTATGCAGTTTCTTCAATCGCGTACTTTTACATTCTCTCAGGACGAGCCGCTAAACACATAATGGTTTGGTCCACAGATCCACACCTTTAAGCAAGACGATTATCATCACTGCTGGAGAGAAATGAAATCGCCCCAGAGCTGGGTTCACCTCGCCCTGCATGTGTCCTCACACCACATCTGCACAGCTCTCAGTCTGAGCCTGGCTGGAGATTTGAGATCCTTGGTGGACGCTGCCTTGCACTGCACTGTGGATGACAGGTTCAGACTTTGCCACTGTTAAGGCTTTACTGCTGTCACAGTCATTTAAAAGCGGCAAGTTCTGTGAATGGGATATTAGCTCTGAGACTATAGTGTGAAACCAGAGAAAGTTTGTGGAAACTATGAAGACTCTCAGCGATGTGTTTTTCCTGGTCAAAAGGCAAAGCTATCCAAACAAGAGGAATGACCTTTTGTTATAGCTTTATATTGTATTGTAGAGGTTAGTCTTTGTCACAATGAGGAGTGGGCTGGTCATTGCTATCAGTAGGAAGACTGATTACCCTCTTCATCTCCCCACCACAACCACGTATCTAATAGGCCTGGCCAGTGGCCACTTCCCTTTGTGGTAGTCACAATGGAACTTTGATCGCCAGTGAAATGAGTGGCTCAAACAATGGTCTACATTCACTGAACACTGCGAGCCCTCAGTGAGATGGGGAGCAGCGGCTGCCACATTCCCCCAGCAAGCTTTAATTAGAAGTGATGCTAGACAGATCATATCATAACCATTAGTGATGCCCTGATAAAACTGACCTGGGAGCTGCTCTGTAAAGCCTCTTTGTCAGAGAAGGGTCCGATGAGCCCCAGGAACCATCAGCCTGCCATCTCCAGCAGCAATCACTGCCTGACCTCAGCCACCTCTCTCAGCCCTTAATGCCCAGGAAGCTGGCTCGGGGGCTGTGGAACAGGGGCAGTTGACCTCCCCCTCTCTAGAGGATAAAAACGCTGAAAGCAGGGACTAGAAATTAAAGACTGTGGCCTTTGAAAGCTTCTATTATTGTCAGCAGGAGCACGGCAATGAATCTCACCGGCCCTCTCCATGGACATGCATTATCGGAGGGGTGATTATTTGACCCAAACTCTCGGCTCGCCAGTGATTTATTTTACCCTGGCACAGGTACGTTCCCTGACCTCTAAGCCCTTTTTGGAGGGAAGCATATTGACAGGAAACACTGGATCATAAGTGGTACAAATGAGTCATGTTTCACCATTTTTAATCCATTTTTGAGTCCATCTCAAATAAGTTTTCCTGTCTCTGTGGAATGAAGCCTTTTACAGGAATATACAGGGGACTAAAAAGATTGGATCAGGTGTTCCACTGCTACAATAATTCAGAAAGATGGATTACGGTCCAAAGTGAGACCAAAATGTGCTGTGAAAAGCTAAAACCAAAGGAGCATGTCACTTCAAATGTCAGTTCTCATGGTTACTGAGGTATGCTCGCAGACAAGGGAGTAGTTTTCTAAAATATGCAACATCTTCAAAAACCTTTGAAGGAGTGAGAGGTCTTTGTTTTCTGAAGTGTTTCTAGCTGTTATTCTGTTTCGTGTGATCTTTTGACAATAAACTTAGGTGTAGTTTGAAGACTTCTTGACAAAATATGAACTGAGCCAAAGTGTTTTTCTTTGCATCCATGTGACTCATACTGTAACTCAATTTAACCTGCTTTATTGATCATCTACAATGCATGTGATGACATATTGATTTGAACCTTTTTGTTTTTCTGCTACTACATAACATAATGTTTTTAAGCAAGCTGTACAGTTTACACGGTTCACTGCTCGTTTCTGGGCCCTCTGTTTTCGTACGGAGTGCCGGGGGAAATAATGTTTCCAGTATGTGCAGGTGAAGAAGAATGCAACTGTGAAAATAAGCCTGCAAAGCTCAATACTCTGCCAGCGCTGAGCTAATGGTGAATGAAGATGAGCACTTTGGAGCCTTCTCACACCAGTTTTTGCAGTGTCGTCTCTAGTTGGCCCTCATCAGCAGTCGTTCGGCCGATTCAACATGTTGAATAAACTGTCAGTGGAGGCAGTCAATGAGAGAGACCTGTCTGACTGGCTGTTCAGCCAAGTAAACCGGTGCTTTCACCCATTCAGTGCCTTTTCTCCTTATGTTTGCCTCTGCCTTTTCTTTTCTTCCTCTACAAGCAAAAGACCACTGGCTTACGACAATGCCAGTTGTGACCATTAAACTGACAATTTAGTTGACTATGGTTTCTTGAGCATACATGGAAACAGATTAAACATGTTCAAAGTAGAGTGGTAATTTGTTTAGTTTGAGACTCCTGAGCTGCTACAGCATTTTGTGTGCTCATATTAGTTGTCAGCTGGTGTCAATGACATCTTCTACTGAAGAACTGAGTCGACCATGAGACAAAGGAAAGTCTGCCTCTGTCTCTCAGTGACACAAAAAATGTCATAAAACATCAGGTAAAACAAAATTATTGTTTTCTCTCCTGTGACCTTGCCTACCTGTTAAAAAAGATACTTCAACACTGAAGATGTTTCAATCCTGCCGATGTTCTACTGACAATTACAGTGTTGAGATTCAGAATCAGAATCAGATCAGATTCAGAAACTATTTATTGCCAAGTAACATACATTACAAGGCATTTGCTGTGGTCTGAAGGTGCTATTGTTTTGATAACAAATAAGTAGAATATAAAAGCTAAAATAAGAATAAGAATAAAAATAAAAATAAGATAAGATAAATAACAACAGTGCAGTGACCAGAATAAAGTAAAGTGTCCAGGTAAAGTGTCCAGTAGGGGGTGGGTGCGTTAATGTAACGCAGGGGGGACAGGGGTGACGTACGTTAATATAATGTATAAGTAGTGTTTGTGTTCGGGGGGGGGGGGGGGGGGGTCAATGTAAGTTCGTCAGGTTGACTGCAGAGGGGAAGGGGAGGGGGTCGAACAGATGGTGTCCGGGGTGGGAGGGGTCAGCAGCGATCTTCCCTGCTCTCCTCAGGGTCCTGGAGGAGTACAGGTCCTGAAGAGATGGGAGGTTGCAGCCGATCACCCTCTCTGCAGAGCGGATGATACGCTGCAGTCTGCGTCTGTCCTTGGTGGAGGCAGCAGCGTACCAGACGGTGATGGAGGAGGTGAGGATGGACTCTATGATGGCAGTGTAGAAGTGAACCAGCGTTGTTTGTGGCAGGTTAAACTTCCTCAGCTGCCTCAGGAAGTACATCCTCTGTTGGGCTTTCTTGATGAGGGAGCTGATGTTCAGCCACCGGAGGTCCTGGCTGATGATGGAGCCCAGGAAACGGAAGGACTCCACAGTGTCCACTGGAGAGTCACACAGGGTGATGGGGGCGGGTGGGGCTGCGCTCTTCCTGAAGTCTACAACCATCTCCACTGTCTTTGAAGCGTTAAGCTCCAGGTTGTTGTTGCTGCACCAGGTCACCAGATGGTCAATCTCCCACCTGTAGGCAGACTCATCCTCACCAGAGATGAGTCCGATGAGGGTGGTGTCGTCTGCGAACTTCAGGAGCTTGACGGACTGGTGACTGGAGGTGCAGCTGTTGGTGTACAGGGAGAAGAGTAGAGGAGAAAGAACACAGCCTTGAGGGGAGCCGGTGCTGATCGTCCGCGAGTCTGAGACGTGCTTCCCCAGCTTCACGTGCTACTTCCTGTCAGACAGGAAATCTGTGATCCACCTGTAGGTGGGGTCAGGCACGTTCAGCTGGGAGAGCTTGTCCTGAAGAAGAGCCGGGACGATCGTGTTGAAGGCAGAGCTGAAGTCCACAAACAGGATCCTGGCATAGGATCCTGCGGAGTCCAGGTGCTGGAGGATGAAGTGTAGAGCCAGGTTGACGGCGTCGTCTACAGACCTGTTGGCTCTGTAGGCGAACTGCAGGGGGTCCAGCAGAGGGTCGGTGATGGATTTGAGGTGGGACAGGACCAGGCGTTCAAATGATTTCATTTCAATACCCCTGCATATACCCGGTTACCTATTGTGATCCACTATGTGGCTAAAATAAAAAGACATTTGTAGAAAAGGCATGAGGAGCTTAAAGAAAGATATACTGTATTTTCCTGCTGGCAGAGTAAACAAAGTGATTTAAACTGCAGAAAGATAAAAGGCTGGCAGCTGGAATGTAAAAACTACTTGTTTTGTCCTGCATGTCACCTAATTAATTTCCCTGTGATGTCCCATTGTGACAGAACAAGGCTGTTTTTTTCTGAGCTGCAGTAGAAAACAAAAATGAATAACATCTGATCCAAAAAAATATTATATAATATTATTAACTATTCTAAATTATTCATTATTGTTCTAACACGAAATGTTGCTTTGAGAGAGTGATATTGGCCTGTTGTGATTCAGCTGTATTCCTATGAACAACAGAAGCAATGGAGATGTATGCTAAACTATCTTACCACAGCATTTCAGTTAACTCTGAAGGAATATATTGAAGGAATGTCAACATATTACACAGTATTTAGGCTTACAATAACACCTATAAAAGATGATGATAACCATGTTATTGTCAATCAGCTGTGTTCTTGCCCTCTGCCTCAGTCTTTGTGTATTCAGCACTCCAACCCTGTGTCCTTGAGGTTTTGCCAAATATGTTGTTGTGGCAAACACAATAATTGTCTATTTTTTTTTCCAATAAAGGAACTGGTACTTCCTTGTACCACACGTAAGTTACAGGTGGAGGTGGGTGTCTGCGACAAAAGATAAAATAGTTGTCGCTGTGAAGTTGTAAAATCCTGTCAGTGAGTATTACAAACAGCTGTGCAGTGTTTTGGCAAAGCCTTCAAAGTCATACTCTGTAACTCAAACTGGACGTCCTGCAGTATTCTTCTCATGTCTCACTGGTACCTTAAACAGCAAGCTCCCACCAGCGCAGCCCTCTGTGCTGTTTTAACGCAGGGCTGCATTTGGTTAAGGTTATAGGGAACGACCATGGTTTTGGATAATGTTAAGTAGCCACTTCCTTTCACTTTTTACTTTTATAGTGTTAAACCAAGACCCTAACTTTATGCTTTGAGTGCTTAGACATAACCATGAAAAATGTCTATCATGCTTTAGTTGCTATAATTGTATTGCAAGTATTGTAGGGAAAACAACAGAACGTTTTGCAAATACGCTCAGTATCAACATGTTGCCATTTGGCAGATCCATTAAAAACATTTACCAATTATGTGGATAAAAAACTTAATTCTGGCAGCAAGTTTCTTTCAAAACATACTTTCTGTTGAAAATTAGTAGTATATGAATGTAATTTCTAGAAGACAGCTTGAGAGTTCATTAAACCTTCAGTTTAAAATTTAAAAGGTTTAACCTAGTTAAACTCTCCACTTTATTCGAGTGGTGCTGAGTTTATTCTGAAGCCCATTCCTCATAACAAGATGGTTGTTTGATCTCACTGCCAATGCAAACCTGATCAAATGTTTCTTCCCTCTAGCAAGTAGCCAATCAAATGGTCAAAAGGTGGAGATGCATCTTTTCAGTATGCATAGATACATAGACTTACAGTGTGCATACATAGTGTACATATATAGGAATCAAATTATCAATCTAATTAAGAACACTATATGCAAATAACACTTATATGTAAAGTATCTACATATTTACATATGTATAATGTGCTCACAAGATTGCTGTAAATAAATGCTATTGTGCTCCTTATAAGAGGCAGTGACAAAAAAAAGGGTTGAATGGATTTCACTATTCTGCAGAGAAGAATGAGAGATTACTTAAAGAGCCGAAATTGGAACGGTGTGCAGAGTGCGCGCTAGCTATTGTTCTCTATGTTATTTAAATCTCTGAACAAAAGTGAATGGATCGCCTGGAGCTTTGACTACAGGTGTGTGTAGCCTCTAGTGCAGCTGGTGGAAGAAATTGGATATGGTTTTTGTTGAGCCCAAGTTGTAGAAATTGTTCGAGACAGATTTCTCTACAACACAGAGGGAGAACATGAAATAGTGTCTGGAATAAAACGCTAGAATACAAAGAGTGCGCTCTGGCCACGGTGGCGAGTAGCTGCATCATCACAAATACATCTTCACAGATTTCTTGTGGGTGGTTTATGTAATTTGTTACTCGACACCGGGATAGTCAGCACAGCAGTGTATATATCTCCATGCTGTGAGTATTGTATCGGTAAAATCCTCTAGTTCAGCATACAATAGCTGAAGATTTATCAACGCTTGCGGCCACGCTTTTGATTTACCACGCCTACAAGACATCTTCATGTGGATTTTGTCCTGATCATATTCTTGTTGTCAAATGCCGTTCTTAATGTTCCCAAATGGTTTCATTTAAATGTGCTGGCTTCAGTGCTGGTGATTGAATTCAAATTGCTGTGTAAAAGTGCTTTTTTTTTTGCCTCTTTGGAAAGTCGTATTCTGACTCACCTAGTGAACGCAGCTCAGTCTAGCAAAGTAATGCTTTTAGAAGTCACAGAAAACCCCGGAGAGTAAGTGTCTTTGTTTAATGTGACCTCATGAAGTATAAGTAGCCTGGTGTGAGGTTTTCCCCCTGAAATGCTTCAACAAAGGAAGGCATGGGTGATACCATCAACAATGCAGGAGAGGGAGAGAGGGTAAAACATACCGTGGATCCACAGAGAGAAACTGTGTGTTCAAAACTTCCCTCCCCCCTCGTCTCTGATGATTCTTTTGGCCTCTCTCCCTGACTCACTTGGGAGCTTATTCTCATATTCAACAGGATGGCTTCTAATGAACCTGCACCTCAATTTCCAAAGCAAACTAGCATTTTTATGGAACAGTGTGCCACCATTACGATTAGGTCCTTAAGGGATTTAGTGGAGTCTGTATTACAGCTTCAGTGGTGCAGTTCATCAAGTCCCTAGATCAGCACAGTATAGCAGGCTATTGCAATGGAAGAAGGAAGGTTATTGGTAACAGCAATGAGAATGGACCTATAGTTTTTTATTGTTAATGATCTTTCTTCAGTTACAGACCCATAGTTAGGCAAAAGTATGAAAACTACTAACACCACTAACACTATCACTTAGCTGCAATGTTGTTTTTTATACACAATTAGGCAACATGGACACAGATTTGTAACGTCTACACACACAAGCTCTGACATCCTCTCTCAGAGACAGATTTGCCGCCTTTAGCAGGACAGGGAAAGGCTACTAAATGTTTTTTCAGTGCATTTGGAGACAGTTATTGAGGCAACAAGAGACGAGAATTGTTCTTGCTCCCTCATATCACCAAAATGTTGCACTCCATTCAGACAAAAGCTTTTTCAGTTTGTAGAGCAACAATCTGTCAGTCAACATGACATCACAGATTACAGTCTCAGGCCTCAAGAACAAGCAACAAAAAGATAATCAAACCTGCTGTGTCAACAAGGGAAAAACATACTTGTTTTAGCCACAAAACACTGAATGAGTGCATGAATATATACAGGTATATATATCTTCATAATTCTCCAACAATATTTTCTCCCAACTAGTGTATGAAGATTAGTAGGAACTCTTTATCTATTACATACAGCACGTCAGTGGATATTGCTAAGCAATGGAAAGACAGGGCCCCTGCTACTGCATGACGTTACCACAGAAATATGATTATTCTAATGATTATAAATCAAGCAGAGACCAGTGTCCTTGTGCTGCAGTCATTTGCGATAAAAAAACAAAGACTAGGGAAACGAATATCTGATCACCCCTAGGGTTTTTATTTTCCTCTTGTAGCGCCTTAAAAAGATCATGGGAAAAGAGCTAATGGTGTGACAAAACAATTTGTGTGATGCCAATACTTTCAGTAAATCAAGACGTGTTATTATGATTGCAGTACCAATGCTTTAAATGTATGCTCTCTTACAATGTGGAAAACAAGGGTGACTCAATGATTAATTCAATGTTAGGACTGAGCACACTGGCTTATAAATAACTATCAGTGCACATTTGTGTTTACCACTGTCCTCACAAAGTGAGTAAAGATTACAGTCAAAATTTAAATTTTCTATTTTTATTTTTTTACATTTTTGTTGTAAGCAAACACACAATGAGAACCTGGTTGGGCAGTGTCATCTGGCTACCCATCATTTTACCATGGTTGCATGGTTCACTGAGGTCAACAGAGCAAAGCTTGTGACCTTGAAAATACTATTGAGTGGAAAAAAAAAAAATCATCATTACAGTTATAAAAATCAGACGCTGGTCCTGCTGCAGCACCACAGCCTTTCGCCCGGAAACAAAGAGTGTTACTGGACTGATGCAGGCATTCATTAAAATTGGTATTTGTCATGATTAATGATACTTCCAATTTGCAGGGAAAAGTACAGGCTCTGTTGAGGCTTGGGGAGGAAAATTGGACTGCATTGGGTAAAGGGGTGGGTGGTCCTCACTCCTCTCTGTGGAAAGCCACTTGCTCTGTCATGTTGCGTTGTGCTGCAATGCCTCTCAGGAACCAACTCTCTGGAACACAATGACTTGATTTCCTTCGACGAGTAGTGTCTTAATTTTTTTCTTCTTCTTTCTCTTTTTTTGGGCGGGGGGGCTGATCATTATTTCCTCATTTTGCATTCGTTTCATCAGAGATAATTCATCTCTGCCTGCTTTAATGAAGTGATAATTCCATGATAATTAACGTAATCCTGCACCAAAGCAAATTTGCCTAATGACTGTTGTTTTGATAGTCAGAGTTGGTGCATGGGAGAATGTCCACACTGGGAGGAATTGAGGCTCTGTGCCAGGCAGTGGAAATAGGAGGAAGCAGAGTCAGGAGCCAAAGGACGGAGAAGAGTACCACAGAATTTTACTTTGTGACCTTAACTTTCTGCCGTGGGTTGAAGGAACCCTAGCACTTTTCATTCAGCAGTTCAAATAATAGGGTGCTAATAGGTCAGCTCAGTGAAAGAAAGCCTATTTGGTCTGCCCTCTTATGTCTGACTACAAATATGACTGCCTGGAGATGATGAGCCAGGTGAGGGAGGGCTTGGGTCGAGGTATTGTCCCTGACATTTCATTTGTTCAGGGGTACTAACTTTGACATTTCATTTGTTTGATATTTGTTTGACTCACACACCAGCAAAGTTTTACATTTTCAAATCCTGCATGGAACATCCACAAATACTCTACAGTCAAAATTAATAGATTAGCATCGGATAAGGTGTTAACAATTGATCAAGGCATAAAGATGTGCATGCATGACCCCATATACAGACCAGATTTTTCAGAGCTAGTAATGGCAGCCAGTATAGAACTTATAAGTCTGATCACTCTGCTGATAAGTATTGGAAGCGTTTTTCACATGAACATAATGATGCACGAGCAGCATGAGAAACTTTCTTAACTATAGCTTATGTTTTCTCCTGTCAAAAATGACATATATGTTAATTACCTTCACAGTGTAGTTTGTCCAACACTTGTCCTATTTGCCAGCGTTTATTTATAGAGAGAGAGAAAAAGACAGACCTAACTATAGGATCACACTCTAACTCTAAATATGTTTCAAATATACCTGGCTCTTGAACCTGGCTCTTCACATCTCTTCACATAAATGGACAACAATGGAGTTTGAGTGTATAACTCATACATATTTGCACTTGGCATGAACCAAGAATATAAAACTGGATTCATGTAGGTTTATTCAACATCTTGACTTGCATTTTAAAAAAGACCTAATAACCTTTTCTCCTCGTGCATATTGGTAAAGAGGAATCACATTTTCTCTATATTGTACTATTGAGGTGCACCTTGTGATGTAACTTAACCTGGGAGTTTTCACATGTGGGTAGCATATATTATTATTTTCTTGATAACTTGAATTTCAGGTAAGTCGATTTGTTTCTTCTGCTTTTCTCTTACCTTCTTTATTATATAAGGAGGCACATACTAGATGAACCGAGGATTCATAATGATAATGTATACACCTCATTAAAATGTTAACAGATGAGGACCTAGCATGTGTGAGTTCAATTTGACGCTGCCATAAGGAGAATATTGCAAAATCAAGCATTCAGAGACATTGACAGAAAATGGAACCGCTAGCAAATGAAACAGATTTTATTTCCGTCAAATAACAACAAAGCAAAAGCACACGGACAGGCCTGGATTAATGACCTTAAAGTGAAAGTGGACCTGCAACATCCAGCTGGCTTGATCTATCCACTGGCTCAACCCTGGATGTGGGGAAGACTGGCAGCCAACAAATCACCACCATGTCCATGTGTTTTACATGATTAAGCATATGGAGGGAGCATTAAATCACCCTTACCTTGCTTGACAAACTGACAGCTGTGAGACCTCCTTCACTTCTCTCTGCACGTATTGACAGGAAGTGTTTCCATTCAAGGAATTAAGATGAATTGTCTAAAACAAAAACATGACCATTAGCCATGATCACAATGAATTAACTGGATCTTTTAGTGAAGTCTCAGGCCTCTTAGTGCTGAGTTGATCAGCTGTATATTCTCTGTGCAATAAGGTTTGACTTGGTAGTCAACATTATCAAATGAATTATTAGCATATATACAGCTTTTAGCATTATACAAGCCATGCATCATTATAAAATGCTTTTTATTATTGTTTTCTCATGATCATAAATTGATTTAGCTTTATACTTACAGTATAGCAGCTGCTCATTTCAGTTAAGAGATGAATGGCTTACAGGTGAGCTCTTTCACATTGTGCACATTCTGTGAAGACATTTGTAGAAGTCCTGTGCCGTCCATCATACTGACACATGTTGATACACTTATTCTGATGAGACATTCTCTGTTTCTATATGAGGTGACTATTTCTGCTTTATTTTCAGTTAATTTACACAGTGGCATGCGCATACAGACAGCAGCAGATGGCAGCTGAAGAGTAAGCATAGAAATGTTAAAGCAATTGGCCCTCGATGGAGTGTAGTGAGGAGCTGCATGAACTGGCAACCAAGGCACAAGCCACCGTAGTGAAGCAGTTGATGAGATTTGGGTCAAAATTGATTATGGTGATAGATAAATCGGAAAAATGGGCCCAGATCAGAGATAGCTATGTTTTATATTTAAGATGAAAACTTAACAAACAACAGATTTGACTTTAGAAATGTTTAAAGTGGTTATCAAGCGTGATGCATAAATGAGCCTAAGTAAAGACTGACAGATGCAAATGTCCTCCACAGAAGCACAGCAACACATGTTGTGAGATTTATTTATTTTTATCTATTGTTTAATTTTGTTTGAGTACAAGTGTTCACCAAAAATGTCCTATCTAAAGGAGACAACAAATCCATGGTCCATCAAATGCCCTTTGAAAATTTACCTGACTCTATTTTGCTAAAACCAGACAACAGATGAAAGCCGTGACAATCATCACAACACCCAAACAACAATGTGTACACTGTACTTTGGCTGAGGTATGATATTTGTGAGCAATTGTCCCTCTAAAGACTTAAAGATTATTTTCAAGAAAGTGTAGCAATTAGGCTGTTATGTTATTACCTACGCACCATGGAGCTCACAAATGGCATTCTGCTCATTGTTGCTCTCTGGTCAGTAGTCCTTCAAGTCCTTCAAATGTTCTGAAGACACCCCTTGAGGAAAAAGATGGAGTAGAATTACAGCGTGATGTCTGAGGCAAACAAAATTGATATGTTATTGATGAGATGATTATTTTGCTCAGCACAAACTGCAATTGCTTCTCATGGCAAAAATAAGAAATACAATCTATTCTAAAAGTGCTGATAGTGATAGTATTTAATTCTGCATGTGTTGATTAGTAATTCCACATTAGTGTCATGTTGAGGGACACAGACAGACAGATTTAATTGTTGTGACAGCTAACTTGGAAGTGTTAGAATTCACAAAAATTATTTTGATTAATGCATTTAAATTGGCCTTAAAGTAGCTGCATCTGACAAAAGATCCTTTGCATAATAACATTTATTTAGGATAATTTGACAAAACATGTAAGTGATTTGTAAAAGGAAATATAAGGCAATGTGTAACTGAGAACTTTCTTTTTACAGAAAGAAAATCTATTACTGCAGTTCATCTAGTTTACTGAGGAAACATAATAAAAGGTCTTTCAGACCCTGAAGTCCAGCTGTGGATAGCTGCGCCGCAGACAATGCTGGAGAGACAGGGTGGTCGCTCATTAAAAACCTCCAATTTGCTGGGAGAAGAATGGCAATGGGCCCAAAAGGCCTCTGCAATGCTTG
This sequence comes from Enoplosus armatus, assembly GCF_043641665.1. Classification (NCBI taxonomy): domain Eukaryota; kingdom Metazoa; phylum Chordata; class Actinopteri; order Centrarchiformes; family Enoplosidae; genus Enoplosus; species Enoplosus armatus. The sequence goes on from NC_092189.1 coordinate 16,349,855, forward strand.
GGATCTGCACACCCTTTCACAGCAGTGTCTGTGTTTGTGTGTGGGTGTATCAATTAGGGAGGCATGTTGGTTTCTCTCTTCAAAGTACCTAAATAATTTAACCATCAGGGGTCAGATCCTATTAACCAGTGTGACATCAGGTCAACACTGTGGCAGTGTTTATAGAGCTACAAATTATTAGTGAACCTAAAGAGAAACAGGAGGAAAGCGTGACACTACATGATGCAGCCTTGCACACTTTGTCTGACAGCGAAAGGGTGTCACTGTTATAAGTATCTGATACTCGCACTCACTACTAAGGTGGGAGCGGTATAAATTGGCTCTGCTGATTCTTTAACCACTTCCATCAAACTAGATTAGGACGGTGAGGCGGAAGATAGACCCCTGATGGTTAATTGAAGTTTTATTAATGCTGCTGAAATTCAACTGGAAAAGGAGCCCATATGACCGCAGGGCTAGTAGGGAGCCTTCCACATTGCAGTGTTTTAAACCAATTATAGGTACTTTCCAGTGTCTTTGTCCTTACATAGTTGGCAAAGAAACCTATTTTATTTGACCTTGAACGTCCCTCTGCGGTTGTCTGCTCTGAGGATACAGAGTCGCTCCCTGGTGAGAATTCTATGTATTCTATAATTAATAATTCATCAGCGCATTGCTAACAGAGAGAAGTCTGGTGGAGGGACTGACACATTAGTAGTTTGGGGCAGTCTCTTCACTCAACCTTAATGAGGTGTTTATAGTTGATTATGTAACAATACTATATTCAACACTGACCTTTCTATGTTTTCTTTCTACCACTGTGAAAATTATTCTCTAGACCTCTTCTCAGAAAGAATTCTGACTATTCAGTAAATCAAATACTGTCCATATGCAGTTTATCATTAGTCAGTCAGTCAGTCAGTCTGTCTGCACAGCATGAGCCAGAGTCACACTGGACAAATGGATGTCTATGGAATAATTAGACATTTGGGAAATTGACTTATTTGCATTGTTGCCAAGACTTACATGAGAAGACCACTACCACACTCATGTCTGTATGGTAAATATGAAGCTACGGCCAGGACACAGTCGATCAGCACAAATACTGAAAACACTTAAATCAGAAAGACTCAGATGTGTTTTGAGAGATTCTCAGATTTCGGGTCCAATCTGTGTCCTTCTAGTAAGTTCATCAGCTAGAGAAAGAGTGCATGATTCTCCTGTCTGTGGCTGTTCATTAATATCTGTAGATGTATTGACACGTCCGCTCGCTGGTGTTACTGGTGTCAAGTAAATTGAAAATAGGCAGCGGTAGCTGTCATAAATGTTTCTGTGGTGGTTACAAACACTATTTACTGTCTTCCCACAATCAAGGTTGGAGGAGCTGAGATACTCCAGTTGCCCATGCACACACAGTTTTGTCAATTTACTTCACTCTGCGCCAGTGGGTTCCATAAATATGTATTTACACTCTCAAAACTTCTTGTAGTGTGTACGTAGCCGTCGAGAATTAGAAGATGGGACTATCCAGTCGGCCATCTTTTCCATATGTGTTCTATTTGATTAGGGGCACCGTGTGCCATGATCCCCTGTAGACAGGGAAATAAGGTGTCAACAGCACTTTGCATGATAGAGCATGTCTTCCTGCAGGATCAGACCCTCCCGAATAGACCCTATTAAGTAAACCCAGAAAATGACAGTAACAGCCTGTAGACTGACGACCCCCTTCTGGTACTGCAGTTTCCAGTCTGTATGACATTAATATTCATTTTCTTGGTTTTAACGAAGCAGGCAACAGGCATGGGGTGCCCCGGGAGCACTGCGTTTAGCATCAATGGAGATACAGTCAAACAACCAAACACAGAGGGAGGAAGTTGCCTGTCTCCTTCCCCTGGGCTCCATATTAATGAGATAATGCCACACTACAGCCAATTACATCCACTCCCAGACAGATGCCTTTGGTCCAAGACAACCTCCTATTGTATACTCAACCCCCACCTCCTCCCAGTCACCATTCCTTTACATGAGCACACATACATCATTTACCCCTGACAAAAATCCATACAGGATATACATTATGCATGTTTTTGCAGATGAAATAGTCACCAACAATGAACTATAAAAGGAAAAATAATTCAAGTGGTAAAAAACATACAGAAAAACATACAGAAAATGTCCCTTTAATAAATATCTAAAACCATACATTATTTGATTCACTAGTCAATTATCCATCCATCCATTCTGCTCAGGGTCATGGGAGCATGGAGCCTGTTCCAGCACGCACTGGGCAAGAGGCAGTGTGCGGCCCAGGGAGGTCACCTGTATATCACAGGGCTAACATTTACAGACAACCACTCACTCACATTCACATCTACAGACAATTTTTTAGTCTCCAATTTACCAGTATTTGGACTGTTGGAAACACACACAGACACAGGGAGAGCATGCAAACTCGAAACACAAAGAGGGCTCTAGCTGGTCGAGTCGGGTTTTAAACCATGACCTTCTTGCTGTGAGCTGACCGTCCTCAATAGCCAATCATGAGTCATCAAAACTTTCCCAACTGAGTATGGCTTTCCCAATAAAGATGCCATTGTACAGCAGCTCCAAACAGACACCCTATAAAAGTTCATCCTCTTGGTGGCCAGTCTAGCATGACAAAAGACTCCAAATAAGAGTGCTCTTGAAAGTACCTCAGTATTTAAAAGGGATTGTCTAACCCGTGTGAGATGGCTCATTAATTGTGCATTACAAAGCTGAGGCGGTGGAAATAAGGCTACCTGCCTGGCATCACAGCAGCCCTTATATTGGATGGTGCAACTACATGGTCCTTTGAACAGGCAGGCTTAGTGGTATGGGTGTAAGTGGGAGTAAGCAGCTGCTGTTTGCCGACTGAACTCTGAATTGAGTCTGAGAGCAATAATCATTGCCCAAGCTCCTTATAAAAGGGCCTCATGGCCTGATGGAATGTGCATTTACCCAGAAATGCACCAATGCACTGCCGCTATAAAATGACTACCAGTTTTACAGGACAAGATCTCATTACAAGAAGTTTCTTTAAATTGTCATAACTTTCCCTTATTGTTCTTAAACCGACGCTGGCCTAAATGTCATGCAGAAAAAACATAATGTATTGGACAAGAAACATATCGTTATGTTGCTATAATGGCAGCTACAAACGTTTCAGCCTTTGAGTTTAAAAATCATAATGCATGCCAAACGTTTGTGCAGCAATATGTCTCTGCTACATACTGCATACAATTAAATCTGTGTTTTCTATGAGGACTATGTGGACAAAGACGTTCTTTACTTTTTCTATTGTTTAGCATTTCCATATATTTTGGTCATATTAATTACCTGGGGAAATTTAAGGTTGAAATGCACAGTCTTGCACTTGACAAAAGAATTGTAACTACAACATAAAGAGGCTGAACATTGTTATGCTAAGAAAGGCTTTGCATTTTGACATCATCTGTGAGTATGGAATTAAAAAAAGGACTGAATCTGCCACAATCTGGCAGCTAAAAAGTGTGTGCAGACAAAAGACTGGCCCATATTGAGAGTGGAGGCAGACAGATACCAATAGGGGCCTGGGGACCTGAAAATCGTTTGGCTTGGCTGCATTCAGGGTGAAACAGGGCCAGTAGTACGATGCATGGGCCCGATACAACTCAGGGGAGGGGGAGGGAGTGGCATGACTGGAATTAATTCTGTGCGATTGAGGCAATTGCCAAGGTTACTGCAGAGAATCAAACAGTGGAATGTCACAGGAAGTGTTGTTTTCAGAGGCACAGTATCCTTGGTCACAGCTCATACCAAGGAGATGCTAATGATAGCTTTATCTTGTATCTCTTTGAAAAAGCTTTTCCCACGAGGCAAACCTATTTCTTAGGTAAGAACCATCAGAGTCTTATTTTCAAAGGAGATCTATCCTGCTCAGCCCTCTCAAGTGTTTTATCATTTTTGGGTGTTATAGGCACAGTGAAAAGACACAAGCAGGGAAAGTGAGACATGTATATATATATATATATATATATATATATGTGTGTATCAAAACAATTCAGAGGCCAAAATTCACACAGGATTGTTGTGTGCAAATAACAAAACTAAGCAACAGTCGTATTTAGCTAAATTTAAAATTCTGGTCTCCATGGGTAAGTACACCTTGCACTGGGTTTGTAAGGAGCTAAGGAATTTGGGTGTAATAACCATAAACAGACACCAGGCAACACAAGTAATTTCAGCCAAATGTAAATGAGATTGTAAACCTTGTGTAAACCAACTGTAAACCTACAGTCAACTGTACACATACCCCATGAGTCCTATCCAGTGGGACGCTTCCAGAGCCTTTATTCATTCTAGCACGCTGTTTTATTTGCAACATGTCTTGTCTTTTCTATTTCTATTTCCTATTGTTTTTTTTTTATCTTATATTAATTTTATGTTAATTAATACCATTTTATATTTATATTTATTTATACTTTAATTGTTAAACCATGTAAAGCACCTTGTAACTTTGTTTTGAAAAGTGCTTTATAGATAAAGTTTATTGATGTTGTTATTATTATTATTATTATTATTATTATTATGTAATTTGGAAAGACACAAATTATAATGTAGTCCAGTACAACACCACATTTAACTATGACCCCAGTAATAAACATATAATTGATTGTACAGGTAAACCTAATAGACAGTCTGCTCCATTAGACGCCTATAGTTGCTGCTGTACAGCTTCCGTCCACTAGGGGCAGACATCCATGAAGGCAGCGCTGAGCGCAATGCTGACGCGCAGCTCTCCAGTCAGTGAGCGACGAAGCGAGTACAAACAAACCATCTTGAATATAATTAGGTTGGATAACAACTGGGATTCGCCTGCTCTCAGTTGAAGTAAGTGCTCGTTGTGTTAGTTCACAGACGCCTGACACTGATGCAAAGTCTCTTGAACTGTCGCTGAGAGGTTAGCCTTTCTTCCGGCTGGTTCATATTTTCAACGTGCTTCCAAATAGCAACTTTATTAGCACCAAATGCCCATTTAGCTAGCATCCAGAAAAGTGATAAATGGCCAATTCAAATTAAAAACGTTCCCAAAATGTTTAACTTTGTGTCAGTGAGAGCACTGCGGGACAGAACACAGCCTCTGAAGCCGGATCATTAGCAACAGGTGCTGTTATCAGTTAGCCTTCCTGCCAAGATTAGCCACAATCAGACATCAGCAGTAAAGATAGTGGTAATGCTGGAGCCGACACATTAGTCCCACCGCCAGCATCAGTGCTGTCAACACCAACGGAAGTAGTGTTTGCTTGGCAAGGCTTGTGAACGACTGCTCTTGTGGGGCAGATAAAGCAAAGATGAGAGGGGACTCGGCGGGCCAGCAGTCGGGACAAGCTGGAAGAAGAAGACGGCCAGCAGCAGCTCCATGTACACAGAGATGGCGGGAGTTTGGAGGGGAGCTACATTAGAAAAATGGCGATGGGACAACTCATCTGTTTCAGCCAGGAAATCATCAAAAGGATTTCACTATTTATTCAGGCTCTGAATTAAGAGGAGCTATTATGGAGCATGTCAAGCCCCTGCGGCCTTGCAGAATAGGGCTGACCTTGAAAGAAAACATCTTCCCTTACCACTGACCTGTTGCATTGCTGCCATCCAAACAAACTGTACCAAGAGAATTGTTTATTTAATACGCCATCAGCAGGTTTTGGCATTGACTGCACATTGCTGTCATCAGAGCAGGGCCCAGAGCTGACTCCTTGCTGTCATTTCTGGATGTGGAGTCCAGCCTGCTGTGATCGATGGACTTTGAGGATTGGATGGATCAGTTTGCGCTCACAAGGTCAAGGAAGAAGCTCTTCTAAAGGTAAGACCTTATTCAATTAACTGTCGGTGCAATGTGATACAGTTTGGTGGTTAGATGTTTGTTTAGAGCTCGGTTATTTGCTGTTTATCATGGCTTGGTTGTGATGCTTAATGAACATCAGTGCTGTTATGGATTCATCTCTATGTGACATTGTTTTCATAAGCTTCAGTTTACAGTCACATTAGCATGTTGTGCTCGGTGGCCGGTGTTGTTGCTCTTTGACACTACCTTTGTTGCTATGAGTGGAGCTGCTTACTGCTGAAGTGGTGGTGGGCTGCAGCAGTCATTCAGACAGGCTATCATATCAAACTGTAATTATGCAACGTTACACAAGTTAGATGTGCATGTTCTTCTTTTTCTCTTTTGACATTTAGGCCTAATAGCTTTCTGTGTTGTGACTTTAGTGTGATTTGAAACACGATGCTGTCATAGTGTATGTCTATATATTGGGAGCAATGTGGCAGTATACGTTGGCATGGATACAGTAGATCCATGGTGCAAACCATAGTCGTTCAGTGCAACACACAGTAAGCCTGTGGGTTAAACTATAGTATTTTTGTGACTATATAGTAACTATTGAGTAAAATTACTGTGTGCAAAATTCTCACTATTTATATTAAACAAAATCTGGGCCGTAAACCATTGTATTCTATTTACTATTTTTATTTAGTACTTTTATTATAAAATGCACAGTAACTTGGCAGACAATATCCGGCTACAACAAACTCTTTTCATTAATGATTAATTAGCTGATTTTTTTCAATTAATCAAGTAATTGTTTGATCTTTAAAATCAGGAAATAGTGAAAAATGCCATTCACAATTTTCTAAAGCCAAATGTGATGTAACCAAATTGCAAACAGTCCAAAACCTAAAGATATTAAAAATGATTTAAACAATTGATCAAAATGGTCCGTTGACTAATTAATAATGATAATAATCGTCTCAGCTCTAAACTCTGTGCAGTCTATGCAGTATTGAATCTGCTAGATGCATGTTAAACTACAGAATGTGGTACTGAAGTCCATGGTGTCTTATTTGTTAATGTGATTCTTCGTGACCTTGTAGTTCAGCTGATATAGGCTTGTTATGTACATTTATCGGGGGCCAAACTCCAGACAGCTCATTCTCCTGACCAGCGGAGGGGGTGGATTGTACTGCAGTCGATGTTTGAGAGGCTTATATAAACAGTTTGATATATTGGTCATACTTTGCTCAGAAAAGAGTGCTTGAAATCAAAATTGTGTGAGAAAGAGGATGGAATAAAAGTGATACCTCCTAATAACTTCAAGGAATGAAGAGAGGTGTTTGAGGACCTCTCATAATACCTCTTTGGAGCACCTGCAGTCATCTTCCGTCTTGATTTTGTTCAGTCAAAAAGTTGATTTGTCCAATCCTGAGTGTGTTATGCTTTGCCCAAAAACACATCTTAATTGTCCCTACTAAGATAAGGTTTTGGCATTATGGATATAAACATTAATTATCAAGTTATATTAACGCTTTATAGGTAACTATCATTTTAAAGTTTTAGGGTTGCCATGCACGTCCAGTGTGAGACTCAACATTGTCGATCAGAGTATTGCTACTCCTCTTGTTTTCTCACACGCTGGTAAGTCGATGTAAGAATTTACTTTAATTAAAGCAGAGTCCAGAACAGAGTCTGCAGCTGTTGACTAAGAGCAAGCTGTCAGCAGCAGATTGGATTGTAGTCATTTTGTTGTGTACACGTATATACTGTACATGACGTAGTGAAACACAGTGATTAAGTGAGTGACAGCTGAGATGTGACAGTCATATTGTGGTTGAGATGATGAGAGAAGCAGCAAAAGATGATGAGGAAATGGCTTAATAAAAAACAAGTTTATAACAGCTGCATGACTGTCTTTAGTAAAGTTTCAAAATATCATCAGGACAAAAGGCTGGTTAGTCTTACTAAATGGGAGAGGTAAACGTACCATACCACAGCCAGTTTGTTTACTTATGTTTTATTAATGAATGATGACTTGAGTACATTCATCTGACGTGTTTCATTTTGGATAGTAATGATCATGTTTCTTTGAATGTGGTCATACAGTAATCAAGTATGGAAAGCAAAAATGAAGATGCATCCAGAACGATTTGATAATCGAACTGCAGCACATTAAATTCAGCCTTATTAGAAATACTCCTCAGTCAAAAGTACAAAAAGTAAAGTCTTAATCACATCTGCAGAGGTTTTGCTACAGTTAACTTTTTTATTTAATTTTTAATTTTTCTTAAACATATTGTTCATGTAGGGGCCCTCATTTACAAAATAAATGTCAGAATGGGAATGACTTTGTAGTGGAGTGTTAAAATGCATTTAGAGCACAGTTCATCTGGTCCAAAGGAAATGGAGGTCCAGCCATTGTAAATTTGTGGGCGCTTGACTTGGTGGGAATTACACTGCAGTAGAATTAGGATTCAGAAATATTGAGAATGTGCTTACATCAACTTTTTATTACAGAGAGGGAGTGCAAATTATCCTCCCTAAGAACTTAATTTGTTTTAGCAAACTGTACAGAGGAGAGAGATGAGAAATTTGGCACAGAGTGATCAGGAGATCCCCGGGAGGTCTCAGATCTGCATATTTCTCTAATTGCGTCACATGCCTGCAAAACTTCTGTATACTCCAAAAACCATATTATGCCATTGTGTTGTAATTTATACTTTGAAATAGTCTTTAATGGAAGTCGAGACAATGTTTGGAATACATTTTCTGGACACAAGCACCCCCTGTAGAACTCATTCACATCTGAGAGCTAATCTAACCGTTGTTGCTCACAACCTGGCACACATTTCAATTGTACCACAAATTAACAGTCACATTTATTGGAAGCAAATTGTTACTTGAAAAATGCTGGCAGTATGACAGTGCATGCACAATATCACTTGAATGGTGACTGATGGCAGCCACTAACAAGCAGTTTGAAATCTGATATGAGAGACTGCAAAAATAAACAACACTATATGGCTCCTTTATGAAATGTAATATCTGAGCGATTGCAAAAAGAGACACTTTAAAATGGCTTCACAGGTTTATAGTACCTGTTTGGAAGGGAAAAAATTGGATCCATTGACCAATACAGGGAATAAAATGTTGACATAAATATAATCTTAGAGCATCAAATTCAAACGAGAATAAGGCTTCTTTATGTGGAGTGATGAAACCAAATGGTAAGTGCTGTCTTTTTAATTCAATTGTTGTGAATACAATGATGAATATATGTACATTTAACCAAAGAAATATACAGCATAACATAAACAGAACCGGGGAACTAATGTAGGCATCGCCTTTACACCCTTATTTACTGGGGGAAATAATACCACATCAGCTGAGATTGTTTTTCTTGGAGACCATAAACTATGGTACCATTGAAATCAACTCAAAACTCCCCTTTGGCGATGACTGTCCGACCTTGGTGAGGTTGCTTTTGCCTCTGTCCCTGAAACATCTCTTTGTGGCTGAGGTGTGTACCATTGTGATAATTTGCCATTAGATCTTAGTAAAGCGATGTGGGCAGCCAGAAGAGCCCTTTGCCCTCCCTGTTTCTTCCCACAAGGCAAAGAGAGGCTCCTGTCTTGTCAAGGTCAACTTCGCTTTCGAGCAGACAGCACTTCAAACTGCAGGGACTGCAGTCACCTCTGAGCCACCTAGGTGCCTCACAGAGAGCTATGGCCCTCTCACCTCTTGCAATTACTGCCTTGAACACCACACTGCTGTTGCATCTGCAGGAGCTGTGAAGACAGGAGAGATGTGTAAACAAAGAGGTGGTTTAGATGTACCACTGACACTTTTGGCCAATTACTCATGTCTGTGGTCTGGAAGGGGGGAAAATGTAGCCTACAAACTACAGTAGCCTAAACCTAATTTTGTTATATCTGGCCTCCATACCATCATTGCAAACATAGATTTCTTCAGGATTTGATGTATACAGCTGGCATCCATATTTGTTTTTAGTTGATGAATGCGTGATATGTCCAATGGAATATTACAAAACACTCAAAACAAGCACTTTCTCTGTATTGTGCCTATAATGTAGACTTAATTGCAATGTCTTGTCAGGGCGCACTTGAGCTGGTTAACAGTGCAATTAAGTCTGTTCAAGTGCGGTGACGCACTGGGAACAATGTACTGTATACAGTATTATTGCTAATCAAAATCAAGCATTTATCAAATGCACTTATCAAACAAGTTTTGCAGTGGTCGTTGGCAAAAAATGAATCAAAATCAAACCTGTTAATTGCCAAGTACATGCGCTTAATACAAACTAGAGGGTTGCTTTAGCCAATTACATTAGGTATCATGAGTGACACTGATACAACTCAATTTACAGCTACGTACACAGCAGAGTGTACAGAAATAGTAAATTATGATAAATAAACCTAACAGATATAAAAATATACAGCACAAATTAATTCATAGCAGAAAAGTGACATGGTGTACATGCAGGTTTTACGACTAGTTAAATTAGTTGTAGGTGAGTCATAAGCGAATGGTGTCTTAGTAAGAGGTGGCTCTAAAAAAAGCTGTACTTGTTCTTGGTAGTGTTGGCAGTTCTATAGCACATTCCAGCTGAGGGAGCTTGGAAAATGTCCTGTCTGGTGTGAGAGGGGTCAGGGAAGAGATGTGTATTTAAGTGCACTTCTTGATCCTGGTGTCACACAGGCCTGGAAGGAGGGCGAGTTGCATACAGTGATTTTCTCTGCTGATTGGATGATGCACCACAGCTCGGTGCTCTCATGTTGGATGGCCGCTGCAAAATAGTCAGTTACAGTGAAAGAGGGAATGGACTCCTAGATGGCAGTTTCTCTTCTACAAGCCTGAGTCTTCAGGATGCAGAGGATGTTACTTTTACTCGCCTATGATGTTGAATGCCTGCTTGTTGATGGTCCTCCAGACAGTTTGGTTTGTTATTAAGGTGAATCAGTGCCACATGGTGTGGTGTCACTGATGACCAGTTAAATCAGCTCTTTCCCTTCCCTTCAAAAGCAGTCAGTGGCTCCTCCAAAAAACCCCTCTACACATTGTGACACTTCTATGTCAAAAAATGTGTCTACCATGAAGAATACTGTATTTTTTTCCTGCTTGAGGGGTTTGCATCAAAGATCAAACAGCTGACATATCCACAAATGCTCAGTTGGCTTTTAAAAAAGATCATGTGTGCATTGCCTGGTTAAGCCATACAACAGCAAAGATGCATTTGGCTTAGCCTGGGCATGTCCGCCTTGCAAGTGCAAATCTTCACCATTCTTGACATAAAATAGCGCTGTACAGCCTGATCATTCCTGATACGCCACCTATTGTGCCTTTTCTCAATTCCATAGGTGGTCACCAAAATGCCAAATGCATGAGAGCAAGTAGGAAAGCAAGTATGATTTCTAAACATTCAGGGCTTTGGCACCACAGATCACACTACTTCCATCGTGTAAAGGTGAATGTTCAATTCAGCAAGCTCATTATATGATTCATGGAAGTGGAGAGACGATCCAGACTGAATTATCACCAGATAACGTTTATTCAATCAATCATGTGGTTCATAGAATGTCAGAAAATAGTGAAAAATGCGCTTTTCAATTTCCTAAAACTCAAGGGGATCTCATCAAATTACTTTTTTGTCCAGCCCACAAGATATTCAGTTTATTCTCACATAAGACAATAAAAACAACAAGGCCTAAAGTGAGAAGCTGGAACTAAGCAATGTTTGATATGTTGCCTTGAAAAATTACTCCGACAATTAATCAATCAGCAAAATGGTTGCTGATTATTTTCTGTTAATCGATTAATCTTTTCAGCTCTCTGGTAAAATAAATGTGATGTTTATGTGATATGCCGATACATATCATACCAGTGACTATCCAGAATTTTTTCTGGTTAAATATAGTCTCAGTAAAGTATGAGCTCCAGTTAGTCTTAAATATCAGAGCACCTTGGTGCCCAAACTTGGTGCCATATTTTAAATACTGCAGAATCTCCAGCTGTTTCATGAGGATGCAGATGTATGAATTTGGCAAACCATGTACTCTTATGGACATATTAATTTGAAGTTACTGTTTTATAAAAAAAAAAGAGAATATGTATTCTGAACATCAAATGAATGGTACCGCAAAGAGAAAGTAAGATAGAAAACCCATTACTGTTCTCCTTCACGGTTTCCACCATACCTCCTGTGTTCTTGTGAATTAACTTTCAAGGGCACAGAGTTTCAGCAAATATTTCATTTCCCAAGATGGCCATCACTCAAGCTATCACTTGAACAACTCAAATCTGTCTTTTGTGAAGGAAAAAGGGAAAAAGATAGAGGGTATATAGAAAGTGGAAGATGACTGAGATTACTTTGTGCTTTTCTTTTTTTTGTTGAGTGTCAATGTCGGGAGGCAGAAGTTGGAAAAAATAAAGATTGGAACCCTTCAGATTTCTCTGTTGTCAGTGGACAATACATTTTTTTTAATATATCTCTATATGGTATTGAAAATAAAGTGAATTCTAATTGTTATTTATTGAAACCACACCTTTGCACATAATTTCAAAGGTTTCACTTCAGCTAATTAGGAAAAATAAGACCTATTTTGAGGATAAAAACTGCATTGTGACATTGTGTTAAATGTTATTTTTTGCTTACTTCAATTGTATCTATTTTTAATTGATTGGGTCTTTCTTGGCTAGTTTGTCCATTAATCATTTGATGGTGTGAGCAACATGGCAGTTACCCAGCAGCGATGTAAATTGGACTTCAAAGACAAGGTTTATTTTTATAATCAGACAGCTAGCGGTTCTTATTCAGGTTGATTATGTCTACAAACAAAGGCTTGAAGAAAAGTATTAAAGAACAAACAGCAGCGTGTGGAATCAATGCATTCCATTTCCCTTACACATGTTGGATTCTTTGTGCTCAAAGGAAACATCATGATGGGCCTCATCATGGCACTTTGAAGAGTAATGGTCTGTTTTCATAAAGCCTATCAGCAAACTGATAACACAGTGTCAGCATTTCCTCGGCTGAATTAGGTATGCTGACAACAAACGAGAGTAAAATAAAAATGATTGCATGGTCTGTGGGAGGGCATTTATTACTGTATTTGAATATCATCTGATTCTTTTTTTTATATTTTGGGGAGGACAACACAAAAGGTGCATGTGTCCATGGGGGGGGGGGGGGGGGGGCTGTAGAGGTCAGCGTCTTACTGCTGCTGCTTTCGCCGTGTTAAAACAAGAGGCAGAAGGTCACATTACCCCCACCAGGATGTGAAAAGAGAAAACAGTGCATTAGCCAGCCTTTGTGGCTCTAACATACGCAAGCTTTTCCCACTGGTGTTGCTGGTTCATTGTCCCCAGGGTCTCAACGGGTCATTGGCTTTTGGGGTAGAAAGGACAGGGGGTTGTCATACTGCTTTCCAAAGGTCGGTGTCTACTTCGGTCATAGCCCTAAGCCATCAATGGGAAACAACTGTTGCTCCGCTATCGCAATACAGGGATATTAAAGCTATTCATCTAGGCGCCCTGCCTCTGCCGAGACAGCTTGGAGGGGCTCTGATGCATGCTTAATGCACTAATCACACTCTCTCCCTAGGACCCCTACTTGCTGCCCTAATCTCTTTCTCTCTCTGTTTCTCTCTTTCTCATAACTTTGATAACCCATGCCATGCAAATACAAATTGACAAGTAGTACACTCACAAAACTACTGATATCCCCTGCACAAATACATCATTGTGCGTTGTCTTCTGCTGTCTCGTACACGGAAACACACAACAGGCTGGCAGCGGTGTGCTTTCAGGGGACTTTCAAATGCAGACAGCCACCTATGACGGCTACTTTGGCGTCTGAAGCCATGGTCCCATTTTACACACCCCTCTGCATGTCCATTTGGTGTCTACATATCAAATTATGTGGGTTAAGTGTGTGTGCATGTGGTTACTGGTACATTTTCTAACAGAGCTGCTGATGTGGTTGTCATTAGTTTTTTTGCTGAAGTATGTTGTTTATAGGGCAGCAAGTAACAATTATTTAGATTATTGACAAGTCTGCTAATTATTTTCTCTATTATTTTCTCTAATTTTTGATTATTTCTCGATTTAATTGTCTATGAAACATCTCAATGTATCACAATTTTCTTTATTTTGTCCGACCATCAGTCCCATACTCAAAAGATATTCAGTTCACAGTGATGTTTGGCAGTTTAACTTGAAAAATGACTTAAACGGCTAATCATTTATCTTTTTTTTTTTAATTTTTAAAAAATTTTTTACAGATGAATTTACCGTTGATTGACAAATTTACTAATCGTTTCAACTCGATGCTTATACATCAGCAATTAGGTCACAGCCTTTTAATTAACATTATTATTAGAATGATTCGATTTTTCATTCATTATGTGTGAGGCGACATACGTATTGATTCTGACACGATCAAAGCAAAAAGCTTTAGTCCATAAACAAAACAATATTTTACTGTGTAAAGTAGTGCTACATAGTACAACCGTTTACCTTTTCCTGCCTTTTTATAGTAGAGCTGCCTGAATGCATATTGACACACAAACACTCCTAAGTGATAGTAATGGCATGGCAGGCACTATGGGAGAAAGCCACATCTCTCAATTGTACTTGATTGTACTGATGCTCAGTATGCAGGTTGGTGGACACTTGCTGTGGCAATTTTCATTTGAAGCTGTTCATAGCAGCTGTTATGAATCGATAGCTTTTGATGACCAACGGGAGAGACTGTCTTCTTGGTTATTGTTGTCAGAGAGGATATTTGACCCTCTTTCCAGAAAAAGGAATCTGACAGTCTGATGGTTGGTTGCCACTAACCAATTCTTCTACTGTAGCACAGTGTACCACTGAAACTAATTTTCCAGCCATTTTAACACTTTAAAGTTTGTGAAGTTAAATGTCAATACTAAATAATGGCAAGTCATCACTTTTGCTATTTCTAACTTTTCATTTGCTCACTCTTTATCTGTTTTACTCTTTTCTATAAATGCCCACTGACAGCTTTGCTCATTATAAATGGCATAACACCAACACAACCAATTCCAATAGAAATGCATGTTTTTAACTCATATAGTCTCAAGTTTTTTTTCTATGGATTGAAATTAACTTCTCTATAGTGTTCCCTCTCCCATACTACAAGCTTTAATAACCCACCACTTTCATGCACATTTCTTTTGTGCCTGGGTTTTTCCTTGCTGAAAAGTGCACATGTCTTCTGACATCAAAATGAATGACACTCATTTGTAATGTCTGCACTGACAGTTTGAAGGAAATTGCATTGTGCTAAAAAGCCACTCAAACCTTTGCTCATGGAAATTTACCGGCAGCACTATTTACAAAACCTGTGTTTGCTTTTATGCGGAGTGAAAGCAAGTGCATCAAGCTGAACTGTGCCCTGCATGCTTTTGCTTTGCTACACTTCCATGGTGACTTACTGTAGGTTCATAAAAATGCTGATTTAGACTCATTGTTTTGTGGTCATCATTGATTTAACCTACGTAGTGCTAGGACATTAGTTGGGAACTAATATTGTGCTTTCTAAACTCTGTTGTTTCATGACAGGATTTCACATAATCATAAAGTTCTCAATCATAAAAATGTACTACAACAATAACTACAACTCAGGATAGTAGGACACAGTAAGTAACCCAGTCAAATTATTTAACCATCCTTTTACTGTGCATTACATCTGATGCTAAAACATAGCCACAGGTCTTAGGCCTAGATGTTGAGTTGCTCATAGAAAGGAGTGCATGATAGTTTATGGTACAATGGTCATACATACATACTGTTGGTTTTTACGAGGGATTGGTGGACCATCCTGATTAGTTGAACCGGTACATACATCTTTTCAGTGCATGCCACTCAAAAGTGAAAGGGTAAGCCTATACCTATTTCCTGTTAACTATTGTGACTGGTGCTGCTGGTATGTGTTTGAATGTGCAGTGTGCCTTTTACTGACAACATATCTGCTCGTTACAATGATCCAAGTTAAATCCAAGTTAAATGGAGTTTACCCTGAGTTTTGCTACATAACAACCCACAACTAGGCAGTTCTCCCCACACGCCTCTTTCTAACCTAACCATAAATGTGTACATATTTTACTTTGTGCCTTTTGAGTGGCCAAAGCAAACAAACGTATGGCTGCTGTAGTATACAGAGCACTGCAACATGGGTGTGTGCATGAAGAGAGAAGGGCCACTACCAGCAGGAATGGGACAATCAACCAAACTAACCCTTAATGTTATATCCTTTTTTGTTATTCACGAGGAAGTTGTTATCATTAGAGGCATGTTAGTGTAATCAGATATTTCTGTAAGCATTTTGGATAAGAAAGTCACAACACGTGAGTCATTTAATGTTTCTCTTTTTTTCCAAACAAATTAGAGACTTTATTTTGAGTATGTTGTTGCTGTTTTCAGTTCTGATGTGAACTTTCTGTTATGCTGGTTTTGTACATTACCTTTCTATAATATATGTATATAAGTAACTGTATATATTGTATTTATTTTTATTCTATTTTAACTTTAAATATTTGTATATATGTTCTGTGTGTGTAGTGTGAAGGGAGCTATAACTTTCATTTCATGTTGCAGGCCTGTGTTGTAGAATGAGAAAAATAAATGTACCTTGTATGTATATAATGTATTTTTTTCTGTAAAAACAGATTTGAATTGTCTATCAGTGTCATTCCCTTTCAGTCACTGTGAGAAAAAGTGGCAACAGATCAAGACTATAATAGATCAAGGTGCAGAGAGGTACTCAATGACTGTGTGTCACACAGTGATATGTTGTGAAATTTAAAATCCAAACTGACAGCCCTGGATAGCTTTCTGCTGTCTGCCCAGAGTATGACATTTTCAGCTCAGGTCTTGGCTAGAGATGGTTAAGTTTAAATATAGTTTTCTTTTTGTGGTTCAGGTGCAGGTTTTGATCTGGGAGGTTGCAAGCAGCTGAGATGTGCCTCAAACCAGTAAACACCACCAGTGTTTCCCCATGTGCATTCAACAGGGGCGCAGCGCTGCTGCTGTATAAAAAATATCCCTAAATGCAATAAACGCACCATCTGTACTTTAAGCAGCCAGAGTCATGCACCAGCAATTATAAATCAAACACCCCCAGACATTGCCAAGTCTGTTATTGGTTATTGGTTGTTTGAAAGCGCAGTTGGTGGAAACTAAGGCTCCACTTCCGGTCTCGCTACCTACCTATTACAATGAAGTTCAGCAAAGACGTTGCGGTGACGCGGAACAGCTCAAAGGTCTAAGGCCTATGCCTAGATGGTGTGGGTTTTTACTAAGCAATGTTTTCTGTTATGATTTGATTAGCTAAACTAAAGGTGTTTGAAATGTGGCAACAGCTAATAGTGTTTACTACTTCAGCCATTAACTAACATTAGGGACGTCAATGATATCCACATATTTTCTCCAAGCATGACTTTTCCTGTCGTATTTGGGAGACCAATTTTGATTTGATTCAAAGTTATTTGTATTGTATTATATGTTCAATAATGTTTATTGAATGTTATGTTTATTTAACATAATTCGACATCTACAACTGTGTACAAATATATGTGTCTAAAGCCCTTCTCGTGTCAGCGGACAAGTTGCATATCTTCCAGCAGCGAAAAATAAAACTCACGCACTTCAGCACTGCTGTTGGAGGAAAACACTGACTATCAGAGCACTCAACTTCTGACAACAACAAATCAGATCATCTTTCCTTTAGCAGTACTGTCAGTCGTTGAATATATATCGCATTCCATTAAAAACTAAGCGTATAGAAGCATTTTGCTGGTAACCACCATATCGCACATTTTGAAAGACTATGTTGAAGGACGCTGTCTTCTGGTGAAATTCAGGCTTTGAAAGGCCATATCTGTAGAAAAATAATAAGCAGAGATAATTAAGTGATTAAGAGACGACAAATTTCAATGGGAGGGAACTGAATGTGCTAATGATAGAGCCTACCTCTTTATACTTATTGAGTGAGGTTCAAGGTTACTCACTGAGGCTGACATAGCTATTCATCACAGCCATAACATATTTCCACTTGCTCACACTGAGTCATCACAACTGTCCCACCTCAACAGAAGATTACTTCTGTGCCCTCTGGCTCATCCCACTTATCCAAAAGGATCAGGTCAGAGGTCACAAGAAAACTATCTGAGATGCACAGTCAGAACCTACCCTGTCCCATTGTTGCGGTGCTTGGATGCCTCACTCTCTGAAAAATACAAACTCTTCTTACTAAACTCAATAACCACAGACAGTTTTACAAAATTCACAAGACAAAACAATACTGTGTACAAATGACCGGTTAAACCTATTAACAGATCGTTATATTTGGAGAAATGTGTAGAATCGTCAAAAGACAAAAACCCTTTCTTTAAAAAAATCCTGCTCCCACATCCTGTAAAATCTCCAGCACTGATTTGTCATTTTGCCACCATAATGCCACATGACCAAAGACTCACACATCCACACAATGAAAATCTGTCCTATCTTGCTGTGTTATGTCCTGCTGCTATGCAATTTGTGACATGCATAGATGGGCATGCATACTGTAGATAAAGAAATAACAAGTGTCAGCTACTTTTGTTACTGTTGTCATTACTATTATTACATTTCCATTATCGCATCGCCTGATTGGCAGAATTATTATTGTATATAATTATATATATTAGAAAAATACCCTCAGTTTGTGGCCTACTGCAATACAACAACCCTGCATTAAATTCTACCTCATGAAGATTGTAATGTTCAGTTTTTGTTTAAACTGTTTTAGGAAGGTATTGAATCAACTTCATGGTATTTTGGAGGCTGCAATATGTGTTGCTGTTGAATTTTACTGTGTTATACTGAGAGGTCTTTCAAATACTTTATCCGCCCCATTTATATCAATCAGTCAACTGTTCAATATAGAAACACCACTTAGCATAAGTCGCTCCAGCAGTAGATGAGTTGTCATGTAAGAGTGAAAACAACAGAAAATCTCTTCAATACATGCTCTCAGCACATATCTTCTTCTGGAATTAATTCCAATTTTAGTGCCATATTAGAAAAACACACTCCTTACTTCTCACTTGTTGGTTCAAGGCTTCGCTACTAAAATAGCTAATAGGTGACAAAGACCAGAAAGTGCTGTATGCCATTATGGGTAATTGTCCCTCATTAATATTACATTACTTAGTTAGCCAAAGCTTGATACCATCACTTAAATGCACTGGGCAATGCCTTCAGTTAGTGTGGCGCCATTGAAAGAAACCCTAGATCCTCATTTAACAGCAAAATCTCAAGTAGTCCACCCAGATATTGGCACCTACTATCCTGTGAACAAATGATTCTTGGCCTTTACATATAGATGTTTATTATTTCCTTGTCAGTGAATGTCATCCTCCGATTACATAATATTCTGTATAGAGCGACACAGCAAGCCACTCAGTAGATACCTCCACTAATTAGTATATGACAGATGTGCTTGAGAGGTTTGACTCTCAAAGATGATTAAAAAGCAAATCTAGACCCCTTTTTTCTCCCTGGATAGCTCATTTATTTGTGAAATGAAGATGATACATGTATATTCGATTCTGTGTTCTCGTAAACAAAAATTCAATTTGGTTTCCAGTGGACTGCTAATCATAAATTTTTTGCATCAGAACAATCAGATAGCGCTCTATTTTGTATTATCGTCTGTGTGACATTGTCAGAAATGCTGCTTTGCAACATATGCAATTATGTCCCCAGTAATGTATTACTAACCACAATTGCAAAAAAAGCAAAAAAACTCAAAGGAATGGCATGAACTGTACAATTCCACAGCTGTTGACTTACAACTCAATGTTAAAAACCCTTGAGGTTGGCTCCTAAAGGAATGTTTTTGGGGGCTTTATGCACCACTAGAGAAGGGTAACAACAGCATGCCATAAGAAATTGATACAACACAAAAGAAACTCTGCCTCCAAGAAATGTTCCCTCTGGCTCTTTATGTTCTTAAAATGGCCTTTTTCAAAAGACCACTGGGCAAAACATTTTCAGAATTATTTTACTTCACTATTGTTGAAGCCATCGAATCTGGCCAGCCAGGCCAGTTCTTGCAGCTCACCATACGGTGTGGCATACAGCAAAAGAATAAGATGCAGCTTCACTATAATGCAGAACACTCATCTATTCTAAATTACGTTTTTGAGTAAATCTTACATTACCTTCTTAACAGCCTCATCTCATCACTTGAGAATAACAAACACAGTATAATCAAACAGCAGTGATTGTATTTTATTTATTGATGACACTAAATCAAAGTGTAACACCACCAAGCAATTACAATGCTGGTCTTAATGAGTGCCTCAATTTACATTGGTTGATTGCCAAAGATAAAAGCAATGTTTTGCTGAACTCCTCAATTGATCATTGAAATGAATTCCCTAAATGTACATGATAAACAAACAATAAACTAAGTTTATCATAATTTACTAACGAAGCCCATAATGCACTGCTTTCTACACAAGATTTTGTACAATTTGTGTAAATTCATAACAAGCATTTCAATATGTAAAGCAGGCAATAAATTACTTTTGAAAACAGACATGCAGTGCTTAATTTGGCTTTGGTTGACACAGAATGCTTAAAAGAAATATTGGCCAGTGTCAGATTTCATTACATGTCAGTATAGAAAAATGTGCTGTAACTGAACATGCAATATTGTGCATCCTCAGCCAATCACATGCTGTAGACTTGCTTTACACTGTGTCCCACCTACTACTGCAACACCATTGACACGACAGCTATCAATCAGTGAACTCAAATCACCCACCGACTGCAGAACAGCAAAGTGATTGCTCGCAGTCTGAACACAGAAATTGTGCAAAGCTGAAAACATAGCTGCTTACAGCAGTGTTCCTAAATTGGCAACTGCATCACTAGATTTAATAACTTCTTAGACCTTCTTGGAGACTGTATTTCTTAAAAGCTGACAGCGACAAATTTTTCAGACTATCTGCGAAAATGGTTGAGTATACATTTTAATGCATTTTTCTACAATTGACACATCTGTTCTAACCAACGTAGCTCTCAGCCTTTTGCCAGCCAGAGGCAGAGGCCCACTCCCACCCTGAAAAACAAAGTGGAGCAGGTGGGTTCTTGATCTCCAGTGCCACTGGTCTCAGGTGAGCTGAACATTTTTTCTACTAAGTGAACTGTAGGCCTCGGAAGAGGTGAGCAGATAAAAAGTCCTGTCAGTACCTGGATATAGGTACAACAGCAGCTAATACAAAAAAAAAACCCCATTTAAACGAAGTATGATAAGTTGTTCCAGTACAGGAAAATAGTGACTGAACCCACTGCACTGTGTAGGTCCACCACTCTGGTGCCCAACTTCCTGCCATGCCATTTTCTCAATTTTCAATACATCACTACACCTTGGAATGCATTCTCGGAGTAATACCTTGGCCTGTAACCAAAAGCAACAAAATACTGCAAAAATGAAAATAATCAATCATTTTTTGTTTGTAAGTAACTTTAGTTTAACCACAGTTTTACCATTTCTTACGTTCAACTGTTAACATAAAGCATCAGTGTTTTTGGTTAAAGGCTAAGAAGTGAATCATTAGAGTGATTGATTTTTATGATTATTATAATAAAACTATGTTGTCTACCTATGCTTTGTATTGGAGAATGGGGTATATGTTAAGTTGGCAAGTTGGTTATCTCACAGTTAACAGTAAGTAGTCCAAAGCTTTGAAGTTAATATAGCCCTTGAATCTTTAAACACCAGGCAATGTTTTGTTTCAGCCATTATCGAAAGTAGTGATTATGGATGTTTTTTTAACAAATATATTTGGCTGAAGTGTCTTTTTATATAGCTACATCTTATTTCTTGCTATTTTACAAGGTAAATAAACTAAATAAACATTTTCATTCAACTCAGTAGTTGCCCAGCCCTTTTTCTGTAATACAGATATCTTTCCATCATTTCCTGTAAAGGGCAGCAACTGACAAAGTTACAGATTTCATCACTCATCCTGATTTTGCCTCATTTCACACTTCTATTGTTGATGCCAAACTAATAATCCTGCTCCAGACCTGGGCCAGCTATTCTACTTTATAAAGGGCCATTACCAGACATCACTTAGGCTATGAATAACAATGTTCTACAACACAGTTAAGTTGTTACTATGTCCACGAAGAAAAGGGCCAAATTGATGAAGGAGAAGTAGCCTAATTCATTTATCTATGTTATATTCAAGTGCAGTATGCCGCTAAATATAGTAAATTAGTGCAAATATTATGTTACTATCTTAAAGAAAAGACAATATATTACTATCAGGACTTGGTTAGGTGATGAATGTTAAACTCCTTATTTACTCTGCTAATATATTGATTATTCATTGGTTACATTTAGTGTCACTTAGTATTTAGTGTGTGTGTATAGTCCTTACAAATGAAGTGTGCACTGTGTAATGAATTACATAATTACCATTGCAACGACTGAGCCAGCAGCTCTTATTTCTTCAAAGTTATCTTGTTACCCTTGATTTCCTGTAATTCCACAGATGCCACTTTGTCTGGGCTTTTCCCTTGAGACAGCAGCCATGAGGGATGGGGCCTGGATGACTGAAACTAAAGCTCGGGGAAAAGGACTAGGTCCCCTGTGAACTGACGGTGCATCAGAGTTTAGGACCCTTGTGACAGCACTGCAGCTCTGCGAGAATGATAAAACTGGAAAACCGTCGATGGAGAGAAGGACACAGAGAGAGAGAGAGAGAGAGAGAGAGAGACAGACAGACAGACAGATGTTGCTGTTACATTGACTATATCCATCCATCCGTTTTCTATATCCACTTATTCTGTTCAATGTCACAGGGGGGCTGGAGCCTATCCCAGCATGCATTGGGTGAGAGGCAGAGTACAACCATGACAGGTCCTCAGTCTATCACAAGGCAAGCACACTTAAACAGACACACACAATTTAGAGTTTCCAGTTCATCTAACCTGAACCAACCACCTGCCCATTATATTATTTTATGAATTAATTATATAGTCAGGGAGTCTTAACTAGATAACATGAATGCACAGACACAGTCACTCATATACCAAAACGTCATTCCAAATTGTAACACACATATGTGCACACTCACATGAAATAAATGTATGTAGTAACGTATATTTTTTCTACCATTTAACAAGTACAAAATGTATATTACATAATATACAGTAAAAACACAAGCACATGGCATAATATGTAACATTTCCGCATTAAAATTTCTAAAAATGACTTACAAATGAATTGATATATTTTGTTGAGTTGTGTACTTACGTTATCCCAAATGTCAATGTTCATTAGTCACTATTACTTCCGGGGAGCCAAGGGAAACACCAGATGATACATAAGAGATTGAGGGAGGAAGGAATACAATGTCACAGAAGTATACTCAGTAACAGTAATACAGCAGTTTTTACAGCATCTGACACACAGCATTTTTCTTTCATCAATTGCATACCATTTTGCAACACAGCGTATCGGTGGAGATTAATTTATTGTACCTCAATATTGATCTAGCTTACTACAATGTGCTACTATGACAAGTGGCTCATGCCAGCCACAAAGCTAACGCGTATGGTAACTTTATAGTGTTACAAAAACATTCAACACGCTCATAAAGTTTTTAGTATGCTTGGAAATCAGCGCTGGGCTACCCCACGATTGAATTCACCACATAATATTGGCTTCAATAGCTGTATTGGTAGTCAACTCCTCTAATGGTAAGTTGGCTAACTTGCAGCTATTTCATTAGAATACAATGACATAATGTAACGTGAATAAAACTTGAATACATTTCGTGTCCATGAACATGATTTCTGCCTGAGTCACTGAGTCAGATTTTTATCAGCAATGGGGGTTATTTAACAATGAAGACAACAACTTCCATGATCCCAGGCTACTTCGCGACGTCATCAAACTACATCTTTTGTAATGGTTTTGATTGAGAGACCCCTATCGGCAGAAATTACATACTGTGTATTTATAATCCTCATTCGTCAACACACATGAATCAAAATAACTCATTTAAGTTACAGGCAGGCAATAAGAAAACTATGCAAGTTACAGGTATATTCACAAATATAAAAGACTATATGAAGAGTTTGATTTTGCCTTTCCTAATTGACAATTAGAAATCGATTATAGCCATGTTTTGTGCCAACATTTACAGCTTCAGAAAAAACAATATCCTAGATTTAATTGTTGTCTACTGTTAGTTCCTGTTTAATGGACTTGCCAATCAATTTAAGAGTGATTTCAGTTTTTAATCTTAAATTTTGTTGTTGTGGTTTCCCTCCCTGTCTTTTGTCCTGATCACAGATTGTGACATTAACAGAATAAGTAATACTGAACATTTTGCTGCTCAAACAGTGGGCAGGAAAAAACAATCATCAAACTTGATTTTGAATCACGATATTGTGAAAACCTGCATCCTGTCATCCCCTAGATAAAAAAACAAAAAAGCAAAAAACCCCAAAAACGTTTAATTCCAGTACTTGGTTTCAAACACAGCTATGTTCCTGCTTCAAGTATCACACAGACGGGTCACATATTGCAAGAGTCAGAAGAATCCCCATGCCAAAAACCTCAATTAATGTTTCAGTCTTTACCAAATTGGTCTCAAATTGGTTTATTTGTGATTGTTGTATTTCTGTCCTCGGATGGTTTAATTCCAAGTCAGGAAGCAGGCTATTTCTAATCCTAATGAGGACTCTCCTATTACTTCATTGGACTGATAAGGCACTAGTCTGTGACACTCAATTTTCAAGACCAAACCCCTATCAAGGAACTATCAAGTGATAGGATAGCTGCAGGACCATTAAGTGAATGTCTAATTAACTTATTATAAGGCATTTCTGAGCTGGCTATCAAATCCTTCCTCTAGGCACCAATGCATCCATCTGACCTGATTTGATTGCACAGTCACATTAATGAGCTCTGTGATGTCCCACATACAGGCTCACCTCGCTTCCCAGCTGCAGCCAACAGCAAAGGGGTATTTGGGATGGGGGGTTGATTGTGTGTGAGACAGCGAGAGACCAGAGTTCTAATAGATGTACAACAAGTGCAACCAGCACTTAAACGCCCCGACTGGTATTTAAAGCTTAATTTGTTTGTTTCTGTGATTAAATGGCTGTCCATTAACTCTGTGCATCAGCTGCATATTTAGAAAATGTTCGATAAATCGGCTAATCCCGTCAAGAATATATGAGTGTTAGTGTGTGTCTTGTCTTGGTGGGTTTATTGAACGGGGGAAGGGAAGAAAGACAGAGTCTAGGAGCAGGGATATCCCAAAACACTTCATTTAGAGACACATGACCCGCCCTCGCAGCTTAGAGGAGGAACACTGTGTGGAATCAAACCTCATTTTCTATCTACGGGTGTCATGTGTCTGTGCTGGTAGGAGAGAAGAGAAGAAAAGGAGAATTTATTTTCATGCAAAATGAAAAAATTTGCATAACACGCGTGAAACTCATTTGCAAGACTCCCCCCAACCTTTGCATGAAAACAACATGGAAAACAAGCAGACAAAAGAAGTTAAGAGTCAATCATACACTGAATCAACTGGCAACTGTGTGAAATTTCATATAGTATAACTTTAGTCAGTTACATACCATCATGTATTGAGACTTTTCTCAGTGTTTTAAACCTTTGGAATTGACTTTTACCTATTGATTAAGGTGCTTGTTTAACACATCCTTGAGTGTAGAGTATGTGACCGAAAGTCTAACCAAAGGTCATCTCCTTAAGTTGATTGTGAAGAATAGTGGGGGGAGATTTTGTTAGGATTATGGTCTCTGTGTGCATAAGCCCTGGGTTTAAACTTTCACTTTATCCATCTACTGTTCTCTCTGTGAATCCCTCTGCTGGCTGAAGTCAGAGAGGTTCACTGCACTGCCCCCTCCTGTATGGGAACGACTATGAATATAAATAGGTGAGCTCCTCCAAGGTATTACAACTCATCCATGCTTGGCAGCTGGTTGAGAATGTCAATACCTGCATAATACAAGAATTGTAATTTCCCTCTGTTTCTAAAGGTTATACTGGCTGAAGTTTTCACCTACAATTTAATTTATATTGGCACCATAATATGCCACTGTAGGGGTCAAGGATACGACTAGTCTATATCCTAATCCATCCTAAATGTAACACTTCGGATCTGGTATTTTACGTATTTGAAGAGAAACCACTGCTATGTTACCATGTTGTAAGGAAGATGTTCTGTCGGGGGATGCAAGGTATTTTCACAGGATGATCATGTTCATGGGATTCAAATATACATGCCCTATCCTCATGCGCGTCTGTTTTGTTACTGGTTTTTCATTTAAATTTTATTCAAGGGAAAATCTGCTGTTTGTCCCAAATGAACAGCCTAATATGGAAAAATCATTTTTGGATTGAATTGCCCTCTGCATGTACAGCCTGGTATGTGGAGTTAGCACATGCAGTAGGTATTGCTTGCCATTTTAATGGGTTAAAAGCCAAAAAGCACAATAATATTTCTGGGACTACCTCAAGGATCTTGCGTAAATTCTGTAAGTGGACCACCAACACACCTGGCATGAAACAACTAAAGCAAATACCGAAATGAACACAAAGCATTTGCATTATCAGGCAGGAGACATATCCAGAGACAAATAGGAGAAGACAGTGATACGGTTTTAGCAGAGGAGGCCATTAAAATTCCATTTGAATCATAGCGGTCTGCAGTGGTGGAAAAACAGCAACACTGGGTAATACATAGGGCCTGATGCTGGGACTGTGTGACTCAATCCTCCCCTGAATTCAAAAATGTTGCTCCTTCCTGTGATCAGTCAGCCCGGAGCAAAACTGGCACTGCTGGACTGTGCTGACTGAGAGAGAGACAGAGACAGAGAGAGAGAGGGTGAGGGAGAAAGAGAGAGCGAGACAGAGTGAGAAAAAGCAAAGGAGAGAGGAGCGAGATGTTGGTGTGTGTATGTGAGTCGGGCTCTAGGCCATGATACCAAACTTCCTTTGAACCAAGCAGCTGTGGGCTGCAGGACTGATATAATATTTAATGAAATAATTACATATACAGAGAAAAATGCATTGGTTAGGGAGTGTACCTTTCATGCTGGGGATCTGGGAAAATGCGGTACTAATAGACATGATTTGGCTAGTTGCCTCTCTCTCTCTCTCTCTCTCTCTCTCTCTCTCTCTCTCTCTCTCTCTCTCTGTCTCTCTCTCTCTCTGTCTCTCTCTCTCTCTCTCTGTCTCTCTCTCTCTCTCTCTCTCTCTTTCTGTATAATGCAGCCCAACTCTGATATGAGAATTTGTGCATTAATCCAGAATTCTAAGTGTTGGTAATATATGCCTGCAATAATTTTATTTCTGTAGGCAAAGTCTCATTGTCAGCAGCATTACAGGACATCATTAAATTCAGTGTGTTTGCATTCACATTCATATTATGGAAGACTCAACTATTTAATTTAAAAGTTGGTACCATATCATGTTTAAAATAAACATGATAAAATCACCAAGTTTATTTGAAAGCTGGGTTTTGCCAATAAGCTAGGCATTATATGCTTTATCTCATTTTCTGTTAATTCTTCTCCGTGGATTCTGTTTCCATGGCAATAGTCGGATAATAGTGTTTTTAAAGTATACAGAAACATGAATAAGTGCTACTAACTACAGTGTAATGCTAAGTGCATCAGCAAATAATAGAGAAATGCTAAAATACTGCATATTATTAAATAGTTTTCGTTATGTAGAATATTTGTTGTAATAGACATTAAGTAGGTATTTAATTTGAAATAGATTCTTTGGGCTGTTACAGCTTTCCATGTGATGTATGCCAACGTGTCAACGCTCTCATCATTTCTGCTTACGCCGCATCCCCTGCCAAGCGGTGCATATATCAAATCCTTACAGAAACCCATAGCTCATCTTTCCTTTAGCAAACTACAACACACTATGCACTGTTACCTGGGATTTCACATAAGATTAATCTCTTAAATCGGAAGCTTTGGACAATTTAGAAGCCGCTGATAAATCTGTGCTCCCTTAAAATGTGATGTTTTCCCATAGCTTTCACTTTTATATAGAGAGCCTCATATTATCATGTTTCTTCTGATTGGAAATGTATTTACCTTACTTGATGTTTCTGAGGTTGAGGTGATCAATTTCAGACGTTCGTGTGAGAATAAATCATAAAGCTCACATTCTCTTTTTTTTTCCAACGCAAGTGCACCACCTTATCTGAAGTGCAGAGATTACCAGTGATTTATACATATAATAGCCATACCCACAACAAGTTTGCTCAATAACAGATAGATGGTGTTGCCTAGCAACTGCTGAGTGCCATAACAGCGACTAGTACCTGCTCCTGGAGGCAGACTCCATCTTGTAGGTTTCTCTGTCTTCTAATTGGCCAGGTGGGTAAACACTGATCCCTTGCTCCTCCATCCTCCCATTTTCAGCCAGGGTCTTAAGTGACAGATAGCACTGGCATTATGCTAACCTTCTGACTGGGGGAATGTGCACAAATGCACTGCTACTGGCATGAATAGAATTGACAACATGAAATATGGAGGACATTTACTCCCCATAAATTTACTGCCTAAAAGTATCCCATATTCCGACAATACATCAACGTGTGTTGTCCCTCATTCCCAATCAATTAGAAATTATTCAGGAGGTAAATTGCATGAAATGTGCTTGTGGCACTTCAAGCGCAGAGAAGTCAACAGACTGCAGGGCGAGGTTGGTAATTATGAACAAGTAAACAGAGGAACAGAGCTGGATGCAAAACATGTCTGCTTTACACCTTGTCCTACTTTTCAATGATGGACATTGTTATTCTTGTGTGGCAGTACAACAAAACCACTGCCCTCTGACAGATGAGAAGCTATTATAGAGTAGCTTAACACCAGGCTTAAAGGCAGTGTTTCACTGTCCTGTCTGGTTGAAAGTGTCACACCCAGAATTACTGATGGGTGTGGTCAGCAGTGTCCTGTAATCACACCCAGTAGTGATGTCATGGTGTAAACTATTCGGCCACACCGGTGAGTTTGACACTGAGGTTGGCAAAATAGACGGATTTGCTCAGCCACAACACTAATAATCATGAGCAAAGAGCAGTGTACAAAACATTCAGGTAGCAGCCTCTCATTTTTAGCCAGCACTGACTGTTGCTTTCATTGGTTAAAATGACAAACATTGCATGTCAGCTATCACTAATTAATGTTAATTCTGTGAGTAACTTGATGGCAGGCAAAAATTAAACTTGGCTGCTGTGGGGTTAAAGTGCTCTCTGCAGCTGGTATCTGTGCTCGTGAGGAAAGAACTCTGTAACACTGCTTTACAATCAGGAGTGTTTTTGTCTTTTTCACAGCTCCAACAGAGTGAAACGTCTTCTCTTTAGCTGATCGCATCAGGTCAGTTTCAGGAGTTTCATTCTCCCAGTTAAACCTTTATTCATATCCTAACAATAATTTAAGCACATCAGTTTTATATTTTTCAACCAGGGCCTCCTATATTTGGATAATGTAGCTCGTAAGGTGTACCAATTTGAGTGGTCTTCAGCCGTTACGTCAATGTGTCAGATACACGTTTAATCAATAGCACATACCCGATATTAAAGGGTTCAGATTGGGATCGGAGCCAAAAAAACACCAGGACACCCATTGTCGAGTCAACTGCATGCTGTGTTGTGACAGTACACTCGGGTTGTGACAGTGTCCCCCTTAAAACATAAAAGGATTAGAAGAAAGATAAAGTCATTTTAAGTATCACAGTTACATAGCCATTAGCACTAAATGTGAGCTGCAGTAAACTGGTCTGTCTTTCTAGATACTCATGACTCATCAAGTTCTTTAAAGTTTGAGCAAAATACTGCCAAATATTTTTGTCAGCTAAACCCTGATACCCAACCAAATGATTTTATATATGGTGTAAAGTAATCAAAAACTGACTGTAGTTATGTCTAAAATAATATGTCTAATATCCTTTCTCATGCCATTTAATATTATTTTGTAGCATTTGGTGTTCAGTTTTCACAGGATTGTTTATTGCTCCCCTTGGATAGAGCAGTGACCCCCGAGGAAAGTACTACTTGGCCTATTTGACCCCCTTCCCGGATAATCCACTGTGTACTTCTCAACGATTCAACGACAACTCAGCGACTCTATTGGAGTCTTGAGATCAGTCATTTAAGTTCATTTTGTTGAGTAAACTTCTTGCACATTCACAGTTGCGATGTTGTTTTGATGTCTCTTGTGGCCGCCTTGAAAAGGTGTGTTACCTCACTACTTATCAATACCCACATCACTGCCTATTATCCACAATTAAGTCTGGAACGAGCTACAAATAGTAGAGCAAAATAGAGCACTTAATTATCTTTCTCTTCAAGCTGTTTTCAACCCTATATGGAAAATGCAATGCTAATTAGCTGGTCCTTAAAATAGCCTGCATTTTGGATAACCTTTTGTCAACAGGTTCTGGAAAACAGTTCAGTTCTGTTCTCAGCTGCCAAACGAAGTTTACTGAATGTGAGGTATAGTACAGTATGTTGTGTTGCTAATGTACAGCGATGTAGTAAACACAAGTGTTTGCTACACTCCCTCACTCCTTAGTCAAATGGAACCTCAATTTAATCAATAATTCAAATACTCATGAAAAAAAGTGGTAGATTCTCACACTGAGATGCTGAGCTACTTATTGGTTGAAATTACCATCCCCAGTGTTTACAGAAATACAGATGAACAGATGAGTGTGCATGGATTTGTGTGTGCATACATGAACAAGCAGGTGTCATATTTGTTGTCTCCTTTAACAAGTTACAAATACATGTAAGATATACAGTACGTTATGATTCACCAACATGTTTATCCTGTGGCCAGTACATGACATTTACCTCTAATCAGTCTTTCTTCGTATCTGCAACACATGCAGTAAGTGCCTTGAATGGCCTTTGAGGCTCTCATAACCTTGCTGATTCTCGCTGAGTGCCCGTCTCTGTCCACATATATAATAAGTCATGTCTCGCCGTTTATCATTGGCCCTGTGGCATGCGTCAGTGTAAGTGAGAAGAACTTAGATAGCCATGTGTCTCTCTAAAGACAAGGAGGAGTTGGTGGCCATCTCAGGGGACTAAATTCATTTGGTGTGGTGCTGATGATAACGCAGGTCATCTGTGCACACAGACTGGATGGCAGTCCCTCCAGGAGAGAAGAGCAGAGTAGAGGAAAGGGGGAGAAATGGAGCATGGGAAAAGGGGGATGAGAGGGGTGCATCCAAGGCCCTCTCACACTGAGCTGGGAGGCGGGAAGGAGAAAAAAGCCACAGTGGCTGATAAAAGAGCCATTCAGCTGAGAACACCAAGGACCTAATCGCCAAAAACAGTCTTGAGATTGAGCCAGATCCCAGAGGAGTGAAGAATCGGGAGATAGAGGGATTTCAGTAACCCTTTCATTAATAGCTTTTATTTACTTATTTGTCCACATGATATATCAAAATATATCAGAATCAAATTCAGGGAAGGTTGATCTGAGTGGGAAAATATTCGAGGAAGAGTGAAAGGGAAAGAGAATAACTTAGAAAGACTAAGAAAGAAAGAGGAAAAAGAACTTGCGCAACTAGTTGAATGTTATAGGGATTAGATAATGCCTGTAGACATGTCACGAGTTGCAACATTACTGCGATGTCTGTGGTGCAACAAAATGTTTACATTTTAAATCAAATCCAGATGGAAATGGGTTTTTTGGCCTTCAGTGCTGTTAGCCACTCTGAGCAGCTTTAACTCTTCACATTTGACTGCCTCTCTTACAGCAACCTGGAAAAGGCTTTTCACAGCACTTTTGTAGCTAGCAGGAGATTACTATTGTATTTTAGCCTTCATATATTATTCCTGTGCCTCCGAGTAGGTCTGCATTGGGAAACATTTACCGTGCTCCGTCATAGACTGTCTTCCAGAAATATTTTTTGCATGGCTACAGAAAACGATAAATATATATTGAGATTGTTGTATAGATAACTAATGCCTGTATCTTGATCACAACTGTAAGACTTTCTGTATATTATATATTAAAGTAAACCCGTTTTCTTGAAGGAAACTACTCAATATAGTGTTCGTTAGTTAAAGCTATAGCAATGCTTCGTATATTACAGGCTTAATGGAATATTTAGTGGAAAGTTTATTCTGAAGAAAATATCAACTATTACTGTAAAGATGTAAATGTAATTAAATAAAATACACAATATTAACCTCTGAAATGCAGTAGCATACATACATGAAGTAAAAATATATATTAAGGTACGTCGTAACTGTTTTTATGAACAGTAATGTTACAGTTGTAGTGTTTTCATACGTTGAGCAGCATGTTTCACATATTAATTCACAGCTATCTCAGCTCCAAGCTAATTGAAGTTCTGATTACCTGTCCACCCTAAATCATTAAATAAATCAGTGCTTGTTGTAATCCAATTGTTTAATTTATTGTAATTACCTCAGAGCAGGTACGGACAACTATGGAAGCCTGGAAGTTTTCATTCTAAATAATAATCATATTAAAGTACTTTTGCTTCTCTGCTTGTAGACAAATTAATCCGGGAAATCACCCGGGTAACTTTTTCTAGCTCCAACACTTTACTGGTAGTGAGTTAAATGCTCGTAGAAAGCATGAAGTTTATACATTTTTCACAATAGCGAAATGGTGCAAGCAATAAACAAGGCCCTGGTGTTGGTTGGACTGAAAAGCTGCAGACTATTGACCCCTCTGGGCAGATGATCTCCCAGCCCTATTTCTGGCTCTAATATCTCAGAGAAACTCTACCCTGTTAGTTTCTCTGATTTGAAAAAAATGATTTGTAAATTACGTGTAAAAAGTGTGCGATATGCATAATGATTGATGTTTGGCAGCACGGGTTAAGGAATATAAATAATTAAAAAGTTTAGTAGTTTTGTATTGTAACCAATTATTACCATAGTTCTATGAAAACAGGCTGAGCTCTGCTAACAGGGGTTTTCAAGCTCATATTTCCAACTGGCATACTGGAAGTTTGTATGCACGTGTTTAACCAAACAGGGTTCGATCCCATCTCTCTTGATGTAGTCTGTGATTCTGTGTTATTTATCCATTATGTCTGCAGCAAATAATGGAAAGGCAGAAAAGCTAGTTAAAGGGCTCTCCCTGTGTATGTGGAACTAGGGTTATAATACATAATGGTTGCTCTATTTCACACAAGCTTTGCCCTTTAATGAGGTTGTTTTGGCAGACAGAGTGAGGCCCGATAACTGGCTTTTTTGTAAAGCACTTAGTAAGACTATTAGACTCTTCAATTTAGTGCCACTCTCTGGGCAAATCGGCAACTTTGTACACAAGAACACATTAAACAACACTCATATCATTTTACATAGAATTTTGTAATATTAACATCTAAGAAAATAACAGATGTCATGCAGTTAAATTTGTGAGCAAAGCTGCTTTAATAGGATAAACTTCAAGAATGATGAAGGCTGTTTTTCGTGTGAGTTCAGTGGTGTTGCAACCACAGATGCAAGATTATTTTCTTGATCAATTGATAAATTGTCAGAACATAGAGAAAAATTCCATAATTTCCAAGGTTCCAATGTTTTTTTTTGTCCAACCAACAGATACGACACAAAAGATATTTCCACACATATGAGCAGCTGGAACCGGTGAATATTTGACATTTTTGCTGGAAATACAATTTCCATTACATTTCCATACATTTTTTATCAAAATAGTAGTTCATTTACGATCGTTTCAGCTCTTTAGTTCATTGAGTTCATACTGCTGCAAGGTTTACCTAGCAAGGCCTCTATTTTTCATAGCAGTGAAGATGAATTTGAGATGTAGCCGCCATATTCCTTAAGCATTTGAGCCCTGGAAATCACATATGCCACAAAAGTAAAAGTGGGAAGAGAGGTGTTGCTATGTGGGAGGCAAATGAGGTAATACATGTTGGTATTTTGATGAAAATTGGGTCATTGCACTGAGAATCAACATTGTTACCACTCAGTCACTCAGTTGATAATTATGTGATATGATTCCAGCCACGAGCCCAAATTGTCTGTACTTTGTCAAGACATTCTCCAAGGTGGACACATTTAGATCTACAGCAAAATGCTCGTTCAGTGTTATTGTAGCAAGAATGCCGTAAAGAAGTGCATAATAAACAAAAGATTTTGTGTGTAGTGATTCTTACTAGTATGTGTCACCAACAACTGCTTGTATACTGGGTGAAAGCCTTCCCCTTCAGTTTATTAAATCACTGCAGTCATTTGAAGGCAGGAGAACAGATGTGCATTTTCCACCTGCAGCCTCTAATTTGAAAAGTGCCGCCAAACAGCAGTGACACCATTACACAAAATGATTCATTGTGGGTACTGTGATTAAATCTCTCTTAGCCAGCACCAGGCTGCAAAATAGCAACACAAATGCCTGTGCTTCTACGCACATTAAACTGGTTGGATGCAGCTCTGTGTCCTTCCAGTTTATACTGGGCAAACCATCAGATGTAGGCGACATCCTGGGAAAGCAGTTCACACAGTTCACTGCCTGTTACAGTCGTCTCTTTGTATCCTCATCCGAAAACACCTGTCAACCAAGTGCAACAACACAACTGCATGCACCTTCTCTTTAACTTGGCTGGTAAAAGCAGTTTTGTATTTCCTAATTATTATTATTACTTAAGATGATTCTGATAGGTGTGAGTCAAGACCCTCATTTAAACCGGATTATGATGAATTCCTATGCAGTTTAGGCATGTGAACTACTTAAATAAACAGTTGTTTCACTCATAATTTTAGCATCTTCACCAGCACAACCCTCTGGACAAGCTTTTAGCCCCATTAATGAGAATAGCATATTTATCAGTCTATTGTTCATTTCATTGAACTTTGTCGTAATGTGAGGTACAACGAACACTGCATCCTGCAGGGGCCACTGTCATGGGTTTAGGCCTTTTTGTCTTGGTGAAATAATACGACCACCTCCTGTGGGCATTCTCATTCTGCTCTCTGCACGTTGACATGGCCTTCACTCTGCAATTTGTGTGTTTTTAACTTGTTGGAACAGAAGCATGAATTGTCTCAGGTCTCTGTCTCCCTGGGCTGTGAATGATTTATTTGCCTCCCAAATGCCTGAACTATGACAACTTGTCAATTAAAGTCAGGATCATGGCTGCTGACACATGACACTTTTCATTTCATTCACTGCCATGCTGGGGCACCTCTTCATATTTAATCACAGTCGTCCATGCGAACCTTGAAATGTTTTTTAATTGCACTGTGCTATTACATAGCATGCCATTTTGCCTTGTTCACACAGACGTCCTTTTTGAAGTCTGAGTTTGACAGAGGCTTGTGGCCTGAACCCAGATTTGTCCCTTGGATCAGACTGTATCTACATTTTATTACAGCTGACTCTTTGAAGGTCTTTATACTGTAAATGTTACATGAAGAGGAACCTCTACCAACCACTCACCGCTCACTGTCCTCTTCCAGTGATATCAGAGCTAAGCATATGTTTGCTCCTGCATGCACACAAGGGGATAATAAATGCATATTAGACCTGAGTCTTTTATGTGATGTACAATGTGAGATGCGGCCCTGTAACTAGATTATATATCATCAAAGCAGAAGGTTTACACTGGTATTTTTTCAGGGCATAAAACGATGTTCATCAGTTCAGATGAAATGTAACCAGAGAACTACCTTTCTTTCAGGCTAAAACACATGCAAAATTAGATGTCGTAGGTGCATCATTTTACCTATTCATTAAAAAACAGTAAAGATTGCGGTTGACCCAATTCACCAGCAGTTTACACAGTGACAGAGTTCATTGTCAAGGGTAAACTCTGTCAACTGCACCTACATTGAATTATGCAGGAAGTAGGCAGGGGATCATTATGTGACATCTGCAGTGCCACCAAGTGCTGGCAAAATTATAGCCTGGAGTACTGTGTGATTGGCACTTAATGAGCAAATGTGAGTGACAATGAGCTTTAGCCTGGGGGCAACAACAGCATGGGGCAGTGGTAGGTCATGAATCTGGAATAATGGAACAGTAAACGGTCTCCATCACTGGTATTGATTTTCCTGAGCCTTGGTCTATGTTTTATGTCCATGATCATCCACCAGCATTGTAGCCACTCACGCATAAGGCAAGTGGCACTTATAGCTACTATGCATGTAGTAACAGAAGTAAGGCACACAAGAAAGATTGACCTATTTCTTCCCCCATGGACCCTTTTAGCCCATATCTCATACTATCTTATACTGATTGACTTTATTAAACTGTGCTAATTTAATATGTAGCGCTACCTTATAGGTGCTAAGGCGTTACAAAGTCCTGATAGAGGTCTTCTGTCATCACTTTTAAATGGAAAGAAAGGTTTGCAGAAATGATGCCTTAGCAGAGGACTTGCACTTGACTCTGTTGTCTTATCAAGTCTTTCATTAGCATGCTGCTGCTGGAGTGCTTCATAAATGTAGCTGTTAATTCACAGGAAGCAACCCCACCCGCTGAGGCCTTCTCCTCCCCGTCCCCAGCCATTATGCGATTCCTCATGGTTGTGTGACTCTTCTCCACACCCACCTGTCTGCCAGTCTACCTCCCCTCCTATCTGCCACTTACATTTTCATCTACAACCGCCTCCTCTCCCCACAGCTACTCTTACTTTTCATTTTATGTCTCCATTTGGTCTCAGCCTCTAAGCACGAGGATGGATGTTTACAGTAACGGAGCTGTCAGATTTTGATTTTATGTTTCATCATCAAATTAGTTGTGTGCTACGTTTGAGTTATCTATTTTTTCACTAAGTGATGTTAATAGGGTGATATGGTATTCTCACCAATAAAAGGTTATGTATGCATCATTACTAAGCTTTGAATAACTACAAAAAGCGGCTGCCCGCTGGGGAAAGATGGAGATATACTCTAGCTTCTCAAATGTGTGTTTCATTCATCAACATGAAAAATATCCCAGTGTGAGACAACAGAGGCGATGCAGCTAAGTCACATTTTAGAAAGCCACCACACTAATCAAGTGGTAACTCATCATCCTATGTTTCAATAAGCTTAAATCAGTTTAATATTTAGTATAGTTGTTAAAAATACATGGCACAACACCTGAAAACCATATGAGTTAACATATTTTGCAATTATCATTATTATGACGTCACTTCAAACAGGAAAATTGTTTTGTAAGACATGTTAGCGAGTTACACACACATGGTAATTTAAAGTCCTGCTCAATAGTATTTTAGCATGCATGCTTGTGGACATGTAAGGCTTAAATCAGGTTCCCCAGTTAAAATGTAAAGTTAGTGAAATGTGCTTTTTTAAAAATATTTTAAGATTGTTTTTAAGGCATGTTTTTATTTTGCTGAAATTCTGCTTCACCACAAAAACAGACAAATGTCTCTAACCTTCTGTACTACTTAGCAAGCCAGACTACTAAACTGAATTCTGCCTACCTGAAAGAATGTTTAATTTACTGGATGTTTTTGCATTTCTCTGTCATTTTGCTGAAATAAACTGTGCACAACATGACTTATCAGGTTATTATAACCTTGTGATTTTAAAAGGATGTTATTCAATTTGAAACCCTATTACCTTTTTTAAAAACATGTCAAAGTTGTACTCTGATACTCTGAAATTCATTGTTTCCTCAAAAGTCACTTTAATCTTATGGCTTTTTCTTAACTGATGGTGTTTGTTTGTTTGCTATTTAAATGATTTAATCAGGCTTTAAATCTTATGTTTGGATCTCATTGACTTTAATTATTGGTTTTATTGTAAAGCACTTTGTAACTTTGTTTTTGAAAAGTGCTATATAAATAAAATGATTATTATTGTTACAGAGGCAAGGGTGATTTCAACATTGCAAATGCTTTTCAGTCATTTATTTTCTGTTCTGCTCACGTGTGTAATTTTCCCTTCCTCTCCTGGTATTTATTAAAGCCCCAAATATCTGTTTGGTTGGTCTACCAATAATAATAATAATAATAATAAAGATCCCTTCCGAACATTCACATTGTATTTAAAGGAAGATATTATGGCTATCCACTGGATAGGAACCCTTTACACCAACACACAGTCTGAAAGTAAAGACTGTACATGTGAAGCACAAACAAAACTGCCTTTGGATGTGTTGCCTATTAGAGCTATAATTTTGCTGTTTATAAAATGCCGTCCAAACGATGGATGTAGTTAATGATGAGCCATACTGTTTTGGCTTTCATTAACTATGCTCATCTTGATTATTTGCCTTTATTAAATAGTCAGAATTATTGGTGGTAATACACCGATGCGAAACATCTCTCAAACTTTACCTGTCAGACTTGTCAAACTGCTGTAATATGCAATGCTGTTCCTCAACTTTATGAATTAATTTGACAATTCATAATGGATTTTTATTATTTATGATTCTGTGGTGTGGTAAAAAATGTGGTGGTGTGCCACAGATGGCCCTATGTGGGGCAAACACTGGAAATCCATAGACGAGTCCATCAATTCAAGACAAGCTGAATGTTGTCTCTGGTAACCTGCAGTGCGCACCAAAATAAACAGTGTTCTCTGCACACATGGAAAATGCTTAGAGCTAATAGCTCAGTGTTTCCACTGCAGCTAGTTTTACCACGTCTGCAACAGAATCATAAATAATGAAAATGAAATATCATGTCTCAAAATGTTAAATTGGTTAATAAAGTTACACAGATATTGGTGAAGAAAAGTTTGACAAGCCTGAAAAGTTTTTGAGATATCGTACTAACTAACAGACTGAACAAGACTGAAAACATCATCTTCATGACAGAGATAATAAGCTAGTTTAATATAATTCTTTCGATTTTTTCAACTTTTTTTATAGAAATGTGGTCATGTTACAGAAGAACGAGACTTGGAGTCTAAAGCCATGCTAGTGGATCTGTGAGGCCGTACTTAAAGGGACAGCAGCGCTTTGAGCTAAATGCTAACGTCGACATGCTAACATGCTCACAATGACAATGCTAACATGCTGATGTTTAGCAGGTATAATGGTACCTTTACCATGTTCACCGTGTTTGTGCTAGCATTTGCTAATTAGCACCGAACAGCAGAGACTGACGGGAAGGTTATTAGTTTTGCAGGTATTTGGTCATAAAACAACGTATTGGACATTCAACATTCTTTCAGAATTCCCTTTTTTTACCCTTTAAGGCTCTACTAATGGTACAGTATATCGTCACATGACGGCAGCAACATTTACTGAGTATGAATGGGACCAACTGAACATTGAGTTACAGCTTCCACTTTTGATTTTATCTGAATATGCTATTCCTCATTGCGCTTTTTAACTGGAAGTACGTTATGATTCTTGCTTCTCTCATCACTCTGATTTGCTGGAGTTCACTGGCAAGTATAATCACTTGTGCGCTCAGTGGAGATAAGCATCCAAGACGCCAAATGACTTTCAGTGATTTCACAGCCTTTAATTGGATCCTATGGATAAAACAATATGTTATCTCAGTTTTGGGGGTGTTTGTGACCCTAGGCGAAGACAGAGTGATCTGATTTGAATGAGAGGAGCATTGTTGCTTTGACACATTTTCCAGTCTGACTGATGTTTCCATACATACATCTATACATAGAGAGCACATGAAATATACATAAAACTGGACCCAAAAACGAAAGGGAAGATTTATAACATCGACCTGAAAAGTAACAGAAATAACTAATCTCAGAAAAAGCCTCCCTGTTTTCAGTATCAAGCAAGGAAATAAAGCATGTATGGTAATATACAGTAGAAGAGATTACTTAATGATTACTATCAACATGCTCATATATGAACAATACTAAAATATAGACAAATCAGAATACTCAATATGGAACATTTGTGAACTGAGAGTTGAACTAAACCCAAATATTAAAATCTCAGCTGAAAAATAACTGAAGGAACTCTGAAATTGACATTAAAGTTTTAAATGCTGTAAAAATAAACGTTTGTCTAAATTTCATGGAATAATTAAAAAGTGCAGAGCATTTTAAAACTTTTTGACTGCCTTTGTGGCTTGGTAAGACTTCTGATGTATTATTCTTTTCAAACCTCCAGGCAGACAGCAACAAGTGTTGCTTCAAAGTTTTTGAAATATCAGGTTTTTCAAACAAGTGAATCATACATTTTGCCTTTCAGCCATGGCTTTTTCTCGAAAAACGTGCTCATTACAAGCTATTCAACAATGTTAATAGTTGACTTGGGAGTGCTTATGGCAGATGGTCAATGTTTATGAGATGGCTCAGGGGTATGAGTTGTCACTGCTGAAGGTCTTTCATTCAGTTAATGTGTAAGGAATCTACAGATGGACTTCATCCAAGCTAAAAACAAAACCCTTTGAAATGGCCTATTGATCTTTTACTCAGCTCTCTCTCACCATTTGTTTGTGTGTGTGTGTGTGTGTGTGTGTGTGTGTGTGTGTGTGTTGGCGTAGTGTAACTAGATATGACTAACTGTTAGGCCTAGCGGAGTCACTCATACACACACACATACACACAGTTCACACACATGCAAACATGGGCTCGTGCACATGTACGGGTCCTGGGAGTTGGATCTGAATGCAGTGGGCTGTGAGGATGGGTAATGGAGGACAGTATGTGTCCTGGGATCATGGCGGATGGATCCTCCATTGCGAGGGCGATGAGACCTGAAGGGCGACAGGGAGATGGAGGCATTGAGGGAGAGAGCAGCCGCAGCCCAACGCTCTGTTAGGCGCCTAATGGAGAGACAGCAAGGAAGCAGCGAGCACTATAGGGCCCACTGCCCACAGAGGAGGAACACAAACTCACAGACAGGGAAGAAAAGTCAAGCGGCAGGGGCTGCTGCAACACTGGGGCACTTCTGATTGACATAATCCTTCGCTTCTGCCTTACAAGAGTTCTTTGAAGGTGCAACAAGGTACTGTCCAATAGCACAAAACAACCATAATACACCTGTAAGGGATTGATGGATGTGTTGATCAATGCCAATGACATAACAATTACTTAGGCACATGTTCATGGCTGTTCAAAAGTCAGATTACTTAACGTGAAAACTGGATCTTTTTAGCTGAAGGTGGTGTAAGTAACTACTCACCCGTAGTGGTGTCAATATATGGACATTAGCTGCTATGACTCCTGTCATTGGAGATCCCCTAGTAAGACAAAAAATGAACAGTACTGTTCAACAGTAATGGGATGATAAACAATGCAACATAAGTATGATGTGTTTTTGTATTTTAAAGTTTTATTTGGCTCTTAAAAGTCACTGCAGGGCATCTGAAAGGACACAATCAATCCTGTTTGTGCATCAGGCTGTGATTCAAAGCAAATTAGATTTTTAACCAAAGCTGTATCCTGCTTCTTATTTTTGTCTGTTAGGTCATGTAATGTGTTAAAAAACCAAATTGTCCTTTAAAATCCATTTGACTTTAGGAAGAACTGTATTTAAGCCAGATGCATTTGTGTTTTATGGATTTTATGGTGTTCCTAAATCAGGTTTTATTTTTCAGTGCAA
This sequence comes from Enoplosus armatus, assembly GCF_043641665.1. Lineage (NCBI taxonomy): Eukaryota > Metazoa > Chordata > Actinopteri > Centrarchiformes > Enoplosidae > Enoplosus > Enoplosus armatus. The sequence continues at coordinate 16,391,259 of NC_092189.1, forward strand.
AAACATGCCTTACTGTTCCCAAAATATTTATCTTCTAAGATGGAAAAAGGACTACAGTGTATTCAGAAACTGGGACTGCGGATGTAAAATTTCCTTTGATCTCTGAGTCTGGGACAAATACAGATGGTGGGACCCATTTTTTCATTTTCTTCCATTTAAGAGGGAGACTGGATTTTCAGATACAGCGCACAACTCCGTCTACCTTGGACTGCTGATATCACGCTTAATTGGATCAAAGTCTTCCATTGCAACAAGACTTACAATTATTCTTCCTCAGTGGTGCAGCTATTTTAATGAGCACCTTTCCAAACATTCTTACCTTGCTAGCAACTAATCTACATCATTGCTGTTGTCTGTACGTGAGGAAAGCCTGGAAACACAGAGCTTCATATAAATTAGATAATTTAGTTTTACAAAAAGTTGAGCATCAATTAATTGTGCCTAATTCTTGAAAATCAAAACATGCACGCACCGTACATCGTGCAATAACAATCTTTTCTGTGCTGTGTTAATTCGGGCTCATCATTCTTCTGAATGCTCATAACGGCCTGTGCACATCCACATACGCTTGAAATATTTCAAAGACCATAGCAAGTTACTGGGGAACAATTGAAATGAATAATTGAAATAAAGTTACTACACCTGAACGACAGGATTAGAGCACGTTGGTTACATAAATGGCTGTGAGTAGGTTGTTCAAGTGTGAGCACCACAGTAAAGTACCTTTCTGTACATTTCATACATACTTAGGAGGTGAGGATGAGTGCAGATTGCACATTTGGATGGTAATGCAACATCAAATCCCTGCATACTACTGTCTTGTGCACGGCATATTTAACATTGCTCCCAGCATGCTACATGTTCAAAGCTATGATAGTCACTGACACACCAATTATGGCAACACACTAAGAACAGGACTGAACAGCCAGCTATGTCTCCTTCTGTTTCAAAATGCATTTGTTATGTAAAATTTATTATGACTACAGCTATGACAACAAACAGTGCTTCGCAATTACAGCTACCTTCATCTGTGGGAGGTACACTAAAGAGAGTAAACAACTCTTTCAAGAGTAGTATGAGTGTCTTGAAGTAAACAGATACATTTTGAAACACATTTTCTATGACTGACAGCTCATTACTGACAGACAGTGTATGGCGAGGACTGCTTGATTAATTGGGCACACCAAATCTTCATATATATATTTATATACAGGTGCTTGATTTGGGGAAAACATGTAATAAAATCCCAAAGAGTAACAGCATTATACAGCCTTTCAGCTGTTTCTATGCAGCGAGGAAATGTATTCACAAGTGGGAACGGGTTCATTGAAAAGACACAGAGGGGGAACTAGGTTAGAGAGCCGAAGCCCCAGAAGGACTCCACTACACTCCACTCAATAAGAAAAGCCCTAAACGGATTTCTGTGAGGGAACTGCTCAGGGAGAACTGAACAGATTGATGGATACATGTTCTGCATGCTATTGCTGGTGGAACAGCAACACCAAAAGCTTCTCATCGACAATTACAGCAGAGCAGAGAGCGAGATAAGGCCAGGGGAGACGATGCATTTCAGGAAGATATTAGGTTTGGGCTGGAGAAAAATATATCCGCACAGCCTTATTCAGTCTGTTTCCAGGACAGTGTGTCGAGAATCCTTGGCAGTATTAGACGAGTTTGTGCAATTCAAATCCTCTCATTGTATTTCTGCAGATTCAATACATTTCAAGGTCACTCATAGTCACCTGTAATTGATTATTACAAGCAAGCAGCACTGGACTGATAAGCTCCTTTCACCATCTTAACGTTGAGCCTATTTGACAAAGACTGTATTCATCCTCACTGTTGACTGTCAACAAAGGAGGTGTAGCACATTAATAGCACAGGCCCAAGCAATATGATGACCGGCATCTACAGATAATCTCAAGTCGCAGATAATGGAACTCACTGATATGACTGCAGAGACGTTTTTGCCCCTAAGACAACAATGCATTACACATCAACAGTTCCGTTCAGCATGGTCAATCGAGCATTATATAACTCAGGGACAGAAGAGAAATGAAATCAGGTGCCACGAGGGTTGTTTGGAGAAAGCGACATGTTAAATGAGAAACACTTCTCTTCTTCAGGTGTTTAAAAGGCAATAGCAGGAAAAAAAAGATCTCCGACTTCACTGCTAAACTGTGTAATCTAACAGTGTGGGACACAATCACTGTGGGAGAATAGGCTGTGAGACGAACCACCTCACAATTAAAGGGACGCAGGGCTTAGACAACACATCACAGGTACTATCCAATGCATATGGTGAAAAATAACACCAGCGTCTGCGGGGCTTTGATAAGAAATCTCTCTCTCCTTTCTCCTTTCCACCACTACTGTCTCACACACAGCGGGAAGCATGTGGCTTGGCACAACTTTTGAAGTCTCACTTGGACAAGCGGCAAAGGAAAGGGTTGCAGGTGTTGATTAGACGTCAGCTTCACTTTGGGAGATAAGTTGCTGTGTGAACAGGCCATTCTTGATTTTCAAGGGCACAGGATGCATTTGAGAGACTGCCAAAGGTCCGCCTTCATGCTGCTGCTCACACTAAAAACAACCAATAGCAGAGTGATACTGTAGTTTTCATGTAGACTTATTGAACACAGAAAACACACTGTAAAATGACTCTTTCAATCATTTTGTCTAATACTAATGCATCTTACGCAAAGAGGCTGAAATCAGGCATTAAATTAGGTGTGCTTATCAAATTAAATACCTATCACCAGATTAATGCGTCGTAATCTTGCAGCTCTTTTATTCATCAATAATACTTGAGTACAGAATGGCAATGAGGTGCAGTATCAAAGCAAAAATATAGCTTTTAGTTGTTACAGTTACTCAAACATACCTATAAATTTCAACTCATGGAATTTTCTAATCTTATATATTATGAGAGATATTCATGTATTCACGTATGTGTGTTGGGTTATGTGAATTATTACTGTTATTATATGTAGACTACTACTAGAAAGAGTATAAATTATCATGTTTTGCTATTTCTCTAGAATATTCACTTGGCTGCAGGCTATTGTACCTGGTGAAGACCACAGAAAATCACTTGAACATGAACCTTCACATTCTACAATGTGCTGTGGGACTTGAGCCCAGTAGCCTATCATTCAGTGTGTTAAAACAATGCAGGTACTGATGATGTGGTTGCTAGGCAACATTAACTGCTTGATTATTTATTGAATAAAAGGAGGTATGCTTATGTGCGTATGGGGCATAGTCTATTATTCATGGGAATCAGTTATTTTTCATATTTTGGCGAATCTTTCTCTCTAGAGGAGAGAGGCCATGTGATAGCAGCATTCCTCTGCTTATCAACATGATGCACTACAGGGCCAGGTTGAGTAGTAGTGAATGCGTTTATGTGTGTGTATGTATCTGTGTGGATGTGTGTGCGTGATGCTGTGTGGGTGTGTGTCCATGTATGCATAGTTTGACTTTTGGGCAAATCGTGGGCATAGTTCAACAAAAAAACAACAACAAAAAAACAGTCCTGCAACTGATAGAAATCACCTAAATGGTGGAGAGAGTCAATCACTGTGGCATTAAAGTTGTTGTTGCAGTTGACCCAGACAAATTGAAAACAGACATTAACTGTTTCTCCTCCTGTAGCCCTGGTAAATTAGTGCTGACTGAATCCTCCTTACATGCCAGTTCCATTTCTGGAGGCAGCAACATTATTAGACATTGCCCATGTCCTAAGTCCCTGCATTCCGGTTTAGGAGAAATGTAGGTCATCATAGAAAACCCACCTCCAAGCCCCCCTCCAGCTCAAATCCAACTGACATCTTTGAGGTAAGAGAAGTCTTGGGCTGCACACTAATCCTTCCGGTCATACTGAGTTTCAAATTCAATCTCAGTTTTCTCATTATAGGTTTTGGAGATACTGAGACCCCATATTGGTCAAGAGATAGTTCAGCTAATCTGATAGGGTTCTGTAGTAGGGCCTGTAGAAACCAATGATCTTGGATCCATGGGTTAGGGATATTAACAGCACAGAGCAGGTGGGGAAAACTCAAGAGGGAAGGCAGAGGGCTAAGGCCAAGCATGGTGAACTGTTATTTGTTTGGATAGCCAAGAAACGCGCTTCAAATATCTGAAAGGGGGATTCTGTGGTTTGTTTTTGGAATGTAAGGGAGAGGAAAAACGAATATCATGTAGCATTGCTGTACCCTAAAGCAAACGTTTACTTATTGTGAAATGAAAAATAATTTGCTGAAACTGGAACAGAAATTCACATGGCAAATGTAACCTGTGGCTTGTGCCCTGGGGACAGGAAAACAGTTTATAAATAACTTAAAATATACTGTCAGGCAAATGGTATAAGCAGAAGAAAATATACACACCTACCCACTCAAACACACACACACACACACACACATCACACACACATGCACATTCCTTTTATTATTGCACTGCTGTCTACTGTTGTCTGCATTTCATGTCATTCTAATGAAGTCCAGTTCTTTCTTTGTGCCTCTTCCTGATAATACAAAAGTTATGGATTTTTTTTCTTATTCCAGTGAGATAGCTTTAAACGTTTACGGAAAGTCACAGTAATTGTATGTCTGTGTGTCAAAAATCTTATTCCATCTCATAACAGACTAAAATCCTCCTCATTGGGGTGAGCAGCAAGATCAATACTGTTGACATGGTCGAAAATAGGTCAGGATGTGTCTGAGTCAAAGCAGCTCAGGGAATCAACATATCCAGTACACTGCTGTCTTGTGAGACTCCACAGCCTTGCAACACAATGGGCCTGAAAGTGGTGTGCTTGGACAAAACCCAAGCATGAAACAGTGACTAATAAAATGTTGACAGACACAAACCTCTAGCTACACAACCCTGGATAATGCAATATGTCTGGCTAGCGTTAGTAATGTTCGGTAACCCACATCGCCTGCATCCGGTTAATATTTTTTCAAGCATCACCAGAGGCAATTTACCACACACACACACACACACACACACACACACACACTTATAAGAGCCTAGCCACATCTGCGCACACGCACTCCCATGTGGATGGACACACATACACACACAGTGGTGGGAAAATGACCTTGGAAAGCTGGTCTGAAGCTTTTGTTGCGCAAAAACATCATGTAGCAGTTGCTCAATTTCATTTTCATTCGTTTTTGGAGACATTTAAAAGCCTCCACAGTGCTTTCATTGTGTTCTCATTTGTTTTTTATATTCTCTGGGACTATCAGGTTGTTGATCCTATGAATGATTTCTTTTTTCCTTTCACTGTTCAAGCTGTTCAAGGCTCATCTCCAGCAGGGTTCTGACCCATTTAGACTGTGTTTACGCGAGGCGAAGTTAAGGATAGGCATGATGCACATCAGTAGGATGTTGAGCCTAGGGTGACGGGCCAAATGTCTCCCAAAATAGGATGACAAGTAAAACAACTACGTTTTCAGCTGGAGTTGACTTAAGTTATGTCCCAGGCTTTAAGAAGCTGAAAGTTGTGTATCACAGTTGGCAATTTGGCGCGGTGCTGCTGGGTACTAGACCTTGCCGCGGACCTGTGTGGGCAGATGTGCTGCTCTGATTTGGCTGTAGGCTCACAGTGGTAATGCAGTCTGCAGGGTGGAGATTGAACATGGAAACAGATCAGAGATCTCTCCGTGTAGATCATGCAGATACTTGGGAGGAACATATAAAATGTGAGAGCACAGTGAAATGATAACAGATTCTGAAAAACTGTGTACAGCTTAAACTTGCTTTGGGAAATGGTAGCCTTTGATTTCTCAGAGAGATGATGAGAGGTGTATAGCATTTTTATTGAGGCATTTAAGATTCACAAACATTTTACCCATCCTAAAAAATGGTTTACAATGACAGACAACAATTTACCATTTCTAAAATGTATAATTGATAGAGTAGAATAATGTGAAATTATTTTTTGACTGGCAAAATATCAAGTTTGAGTATTCTGTATGGTTACTTCACTTAGTTTTACTAAAGTTATTAAAATAAAATAATTCCTTGCAATAAGATATCTGACATTTGACAAGCCTTTTTGACAAATTATTCTACACCTTCCACCGATGTGCTCTTCTAATATTTCTTGGGCAGTGAGTGGATCCTGCATATCACTGCTTTAAGAAAAGTACTGTCTTCGCTATAATTAAATTCATAAACATTCAAGTCCTCATACAAAAGGCTTGACCTGTTTGTGATGTGCTGAGTGAAGTTAATATCATCAAAGCCGACTTATCTCCAAGAGGATGGCTTGCCGATTAAAGGGGGATTTCTAGACAATCCTATGCTGACATTCACCTGTATTCGAGGCTAATACTGTGTTTATAAGCTACCTGACTGACAGCCGGTCTTATTCGATGGGGGATCATGCTTAGACACATGCACACACACACACACAGACACGCACCCACCCACACATACACAGTGTTAAGACCCAGAGATCCATGGTTTAGACCCAGACCATGGTCACACATTGAACTGCACTCTATGGCTACAAGCCTGGCACGCTTAAGTGCACAGCTATGGATTAGCGGTTAGCCCAGCAGTACCCCTTGATTATGCACTTTGTGGTGACAACCTGAGCACGACTCCATTATAATTGACCTCCTGTTAAACCAAGCAAGCTCAAACTTTCTCATAATGGTACCTGTGAATAAATCTTTAGGTTCTTTACCTGATGCGTGGCCAAGTCACATGGCATTTCACTCTTCAATTACCTGACAAAGGCAGACCTCCTACTCCCCAGACTTCATTATCACTACGTGCTCTTTGGGTGTCCCAAATGGCAATTATCTCACCATGTTCACAGGTGATTCAGCATGAGTTCCATTAGTCTCTTGGTAGAATGCTGTTACATTAGTTCATGGCCTCTGATCTCTTGTTAGTTTCCAGGCCACAGTAATGACAAATTGGAGCAGACTCTGAATCAAATTTCAAATAAAAAAAAGAAACATCATGTCATTTCAAAGAAACATTTTATTCAGGGTGTAGTACTATAATAGAGTACAATATTTCTTTATGAGCAACACTGGTAGCCAGGTTTCCAAATACCATAAATAGCTCTTTCTGTATGGAATCAAATAAGGGTCATGAAATGATGTTCACAGGGAATGTCCTGAGTTGAGATACAAGTTGAGCAGCTGCACAGCCAGGGAGCAGGATGACCACAGCATCACTGCAGGAGACGTGAGGGAAAAGAAGGATTTTAATTCTACAGCTCAGATCACACATCACTAAGCAGCTGGAGCATCTACACACAAACATTCAGACATGTACAGCACCAATGCATCCTGAAACACAGTATGCATTTACCTGGGCCGAGGGTAACAGTGATATTCCAACTTCTACAGTCTGACTTTGTTTTTCATTTCAATCTGTGCATCAGAATCAGAAATACTTTATTGATCAGGAATAGAAATAACACTCAAAATCAAATGAGAAACAAAGACATCTTTCTATTAACATGTCATGCTTTGCATTTGTAGTATTTATTCAGACAAATCTGATCTGTATTGTTTTTGTATGTGGTGGGTGTTTATGCCATTGACACTGCTATTATTTGGATACTGATGCATGATAGTCATGATTCTACATCACCTATTACAATAATGAAGCCTGAAACAACAGTTGGCTGCTTAACAGCACAATTGTTATTGCAAAGAGCTGTCTATCAAATTTCCCATGATCCTTTTCATGATGTCCATGTCTCGTCTTCTGCGTTGACTTTCTGACAACATAGCTCATGAATGCAATGCTGGACGGCAGCCAACTTTAACATGAGTCAGAGGTGTTTTGGATTGGTGTGAGGCTGGATCCAAGTGGTGTCTTTGTCTCGGCAGGCTTTTAAAATAAGTCTGCACTTTCAACTAAGGTCATTTTGACAAATGTTAAACAAGACTCTGTATATTGACTCTCATGGATAACTTAACTCAAATGCTTGCCTGGAAGGTAAAATATATATAATATTATAAATATGGACTTTAAGGGTGGACAAAAAAGGCTGGACAAATAAAGTTTAATTGGACTGAAGCTATGTTTTCCTCATAGGCTTCTCAGCAAAATTAATGCTGAACAAAAATTGTATTTGGAAACATCCCTAGTCTCCATAAATCACCACATAATTCCAATAAGTGGGTGTGATTGCCATTCATGGGAACTGGATCAGGATACAAGATTGGCAACTGCAACTGCTATTATGGCTCTGATTTAGTCTAGCTATTTGTACAATACATCTCCAGCCATTACACATGATGAAATTTAAAATATGATGTCGTAGCTTATTACAGATGCATTTTGGTTATTATTCTCACTCTAGGTTCTAAATGTACAGTGTGTTATATCTGAAATTTTACCAAAGGCCTTCTCTCAATATGGCAGTCACCAATGACCAATCAAGTTGCATATTTGTGAAGTGATAACAATCACCCAGCACCATGCATAAACATCCATGTCAAAAGAATTTAGATCACTGGCCATCATTGGAGAGAGGTTCCTGTGGTGTGTGTTGCTCATCTGTGTGATTGATGATAGGGCCTTGCTCTCTGTGGTCTATGACAGGGCCTCAGTGGACTAGTCCCATAGCAACTACTCAAATGTGACAAGCAGACCAAGCTGGCAGACACTGGCCAAGGTGAGAGCAGGACAGATGGGAAGCCTCTCTCCAGAGTATCTTCCACAAAGCAGAACCAAACAAACTGCTTAAGGATTCACTTTAGATTCCCCTCCCTTCCCATCTTGCAGGCATGGCCCTCTTCTGGCTCCTCCAACAGGTCTTTTTCATTTACGTTTTGACACTGGTGTTCTTCACGCTCCCTTGCTGCACCGAGCCCCAGGTCTTCAAGGTTAATCAGTCTGGTTGGTTGTGTATGCCAGGATGCATCTGTAATCTCGTGGAATTGTCCATATATCACACCGAGAATGTTAGGGAAAGCAGGAGCACAGCCTCTCTCAATAACCCACACAGTGGACTTATAATGCGTTTGGACAGACAATGCTCTCCTGTGATTTGCTGTCAAATTTTACAACAACGGAGAGAGGTGCGGGTGGAGCGCGTGCGAGTCACCTGAGGGGAGGGCAATGCTCACACCACCAGTCAACCGGGCCCAGCTCCTCCTCTTCACGCCTGAACGGCATCCTAAACATGGCTGTGCTGACCTTGCGAGCAGCCATTAAACACCTGGAGGAATTCTCCCCATCTAATTACATTTGCCACTGCCAGCCCTTGAGTGAAAACAGGGACTGTTCCCCATAGTGGTGTTTCAGAAAAAGTGAATGGTGTCAAGTTAAGTTCATTTTTAATTATTCTGTCAAAGCATGACTATTTTATTGGAAGTTAACAGACACTTAGAATCTTTGGATGTTGAGAGACATGACCTGTACAAAGGAACAATGACATGACAGTCTGTCTGATGTGAATAGCTCCTTTACCAAATCCAATAATGAATACATTTTAATTCAGTTTAATCAATATCATAATCAAATTCTAAATACTCTGCATTAGGGCTCAACTAACGATTCTTTTCTCAATTAATCTATAAAATGTCAGAAAACAGTAAAAGAAAATGGCCACAACAAAGCCATATTCAACTTAATGTCACATAAGACAAAGACAAGCAACAAATCCTCACAATTGAGAAGCTGGAACTAAGGATTATGTTTAATTCAAAAATAAATTAAACGATTAATTGATTATCAAAATAGGGTTAGTAAGGGTTAGGGTTAGATAAGTATTCTATCACTCGACTAGTCAAATAATAATATAATACTTGGACTGTATAAATGAATTGCCAGGCCTGTTTTCCCAAATACATACAGTAGGTGAAGAAAAGTAATATATGGGATAAGGTGTTTACATTTCTTGTTTTTCATTTCCCAGCTATCAATTTTAGATGTGTAAAAGCTGAAATTATCCTAGCTTCTACAGATGGGGCCTGGTATTCATATGCACCAAATCAAACATGAAATAATATTATTTGAAAATTGATGTGCTTCTAACCACACTCAATATGTGTCTCTTTGATTACACAAAACAGAAGACCTTGTTCATCTGGAGCCATGCTGAAAAAACGGCGGTGGGTCTGACAGTGGTGGAGCAATTCCAAATAGGCCTCATGGTTGAGTGAACGAAAGACGTCGGTAATAGCACTTCATTGTAGACAGACAGGATGCTGAGTAGAGGGAGGTGGGTGGGGAGGGTGGTGGTATTTTGATATCATTCAAAAGCTCAGCCATAACTTCTCAAAGCAATTACTATACTGTCATTGTTGAAAATGGGGTGTCAAATTCAGATCACTAAAAAGAATGCAATTACACCCAGACCTGACAGGAATGACAATACCTTCTATTGTTAACATGTAGTTTGACCGATACCTTATGCATTTCTCAACACAGTCACATACAATTTGTCCAGATGAGCAAAAACTCCACAGAAAGTGAAGGTTATGTTCCTCCTCCATAACAGAATTTTGAGAGAATAACACAAACTGGACTATGTGCCTTTCTCAATACAAAGTACGCCATGTTCAGACTTGCATACTTGGTAGTTCGGACTTGGCAAGTTCGACTCGGGAGCACAAACTCCCGAGATCGAGAGGATGCAGTACGGCCATTCTGCAATTGAAACATTAACATCAGAGCCAGCGGCAGATTTCTTGGCTGTCCCAAGTCCACACAAGCCACCTAGTTATGGTCTGGGTTAGGTTTAGGCAACTACAAATTTGCTTAAAGAGTAACATAACACGAAATCTACCTTTTTAGTTAAGAAATTATGTGTACAGTCACTTTATTACACTATCAACTGATCCTGGCCCCCTTCTATAATGGTCATTACAACAGAAGTTATTTTCCTGTTTGGGATTGAATGCATTAATTTGTGTTAAAACTATAATGAGGGGTTACGTGGCTCTTTAATTTATTTTAGATTAAAGCAAGATTGTGGCCATGGTTAAACAAGAAACAATGTAGCTAAAAAGCTAAAAAAGTTAGTTAAAGTGAAATAACTTTTTGCATGAAGTAGGAATGGAACCCCTCTTACGCAAAATACTGGGGACGGATGAATAAAAGCACCCTCAGTATATTATAATGTTATCTAGTGCAACAGACCTGACATAAGACCTACTTTTTGCAAAGCTTGCAATGTTCAGTGTGTGTTGAAACTGAGTCATAGAGGTGTTGATTCAACCCAGGATTTTTTGAAGCTACAGTATAGTTTGTGTTGGTATTGTATTAGATTGCAGTACATTGTAATATGTCATCCCTCGCCTACATTCACCACCCATCCACTGCTCTTATCACCTTTACTTTTTGCTGCGCTATGTCAAACTGCTAACTGTTTGTAGTTGTCTGCTCATTTTTCATGCATATATTTGCATTCAAGATGGCATGCTGATCTTATATAATTTTGGAAGACCAGCCTAACATCACTCAGGGAGGTACTGGCAGGCTAGGTATACTAGGTATAGTATACAACTGCAACATGATCACTCAATATATAACTTATATACCACCCAATGTTCTCCTAGACCTTTTAATATAGGTTCCTTTGATACAATTGGCCACATAATTACTTACTTATCACATTGTACACTATGTCCAGTATGCCCTGTGCTACTGTATGTATTTTTTTTGTCTTGCAGTTTACCAGTGATCACCCCTAATTCAGGGTGTGTAGGTCGAGAGCCTGCCCCAAATTCTGTCCAGCTGCTGCATCAACCCAATCGGGAGCCCTTAAACAAGTGTGCCCTATTTTTCAGTACTTTCTGGCAGGGGAGCCTGACAGCCTGATAATGCTATGTATGTTAAAAATCAGAGGGCCTGAGACAGCCTGTTGTGATGAAGGAGAGTTAGAATCACTCATTTCACACTTGGCAAAACTGACTAAGAGTGTTAGTGATTAGTGTCAGAATTACGTTAAACTTTCCCCAATTTGTGTTGTATTGTATGAAGGCTGAACTTGAGTATTAAGCTTAAGACCTAGGGGAGTATGAGAAGTGAGCACATGAAAGAGACTGACCTCATGAGGAATAGAGTTTCAGTTTAGTTGAGTATGTTAGTCCAGTCTGCCTGACTCATTGATCCTTTATCTGACTGAGGTTTGTGCTAGTGAGAATCTATGGCCCCGACCATGACTCTGTCTTTTTCTCTCAGTCCTGCCCTTCTGTCAGTTTCGCCTTGGATCTATAATATTCTGTAAACTATATATTGTAAATACTCAATTCTATACCATATTGCAGCCTATATAGGATCATAGAGACATGCTGCTGCCTGTAGTATTCCAATAATATTTTTATGATCATTCAGTAGCATCTGTGGTGCTGAAAATACACCTCAGACCAAGCCACCTCTGTAACAAAATATGTTAAGGGAGACATGACTAAAGATATAGTTTTTACTATAGATGGATGGTATAGATGTTTGGTGTAACCTGGGACTGGAGCAGGTAATGTGACTCAGGTAATTAACCTGCACTGACCGCACCGCGCTCAGCTGCTACAGTTACATAATTCAAGGTAAAGTTTAACGTCAAAACTACGGTGTGTTTTAAAAAGTAAGCATTAGTGGGGACGTGGGGAAGTGCTCCCATTGGGCCATCTCCCCTGTTAAAAATTGAAAAATCTGGTAGAGGGCTTCGCCCTGATATTTTGATTCAGTCAATATAATTTTTCTGTGGAACATTTCCAAAATTAGACTTGAAATGAAATGATGATACATGCTTTTATTACAAGCCGCCTAGATTATTGCAGCTCTCTTTTTACTGGTCTCCCTAAAAAAGTCTTTAAGAAAATTACAGTTAATTCAGAACTGGATTTTGACCAATACAAAAAAGAGAGATCACATTACCCCATCACTGCACTGGCTACCTGTATCTTTTGTATTCATTCATTCATTTTAAAGTCCTTTTCCTTTTCTACAAAGCCTTACATAATCAAACAAATTCAATTATCAGTGACTGCCTTTCATTTTATGTCCCAACAAGAACTCTCAGTCCCACAAGAAATCTGGTGAGACTGCTTTCTGTTTTCATGACCCTAAACTGTGGAGCAAAATCCCCTTGGATCTCAGAACAGCAAACTCCATTGGAATTTTCTGTCTTTTTAATTTGGCTTTTATTTGGGTTAAATTTGATGGTATAATTGCAAATTTTTTATTGAATTGTGATCAAATTCTTTTTTGGTTGGTTTTGTTTGTTTTTTCTCTCACTTATTGCTATCGCTATTATTGCTCTTTTTACTAATTGTTTATTTTCATCTGATCTTCTTTTGTTAAGCACTTTGGCTTACATCTTTGCATGAAAAGTGCTGTACAACTAAAGTTATTATTATTAAAGTGTACAAGTAAGTAAATATATATATTATATACTGATAACATTCAATAGACAAAAATCCCCAGCAAGAAATACTAATATCCATATGGTGAAAGAAGTGTACATACCACAATGGAAAATGAAAAACATTGCATACCAATAGAGAGTAAACAAACCTAATCAGTAACAGCAGCAATATCTAGCTACAATTAACTGACATTTGTTATGATTAGCTACTGTTTGCACCCAATTAGGTAAGTGTATACTGTCCAAATGTTTGGACAAATTGTATTTTGATGCTTTGGCAACATTGTTTTTGAAACTTTCATGCCAATAAAGCCATTTGAATTTAATTGAATTGAACTGAACATTCAGTGCTGAATATTTTATTACAAATGTCTTCCAAAGGTCAAAAATGAACCTCCATGCTCAAATTTAAAACTATTAAGCTTTTCTCCATTCAAAATGTACATATATAGGCGCATTCTCAGTATCAATATCAATAGTGCTGTCAAAAATGAATTCCCTTTATTGAGTTATTTTTGCATTGTGCACAAACAGTGTCTCCCATCAGCTATGCTAACGCTTGGCCCTTTTGAATTTGACAAATTCAGGGAAATCAAGGATAGAATTATTTCATTTGTCATCATAGTTTCAACCTATAAGCGGTATTTTAATGTTGTAGGTAGTTCCCGCTAAATTAAAATGGATAAACTGTCTGTCTCACAAACTCACCAAATAAACATGATTAGGCTATAGTGCAAATCTTAATACCATACGCCACATAATCGTGAGGCTCAATGACATTATACTGTAAATACTTTTCCAACACCAACAGACCCACTCCAGTTCAGGGATCATAGAACTATAAACCCAGCGAGCATTGGTTCTGCCAAATGTTTGATAGTGTCATGGCTGCACACTGACTAATTTAAGGACTTGGACATTCTGCAAGCTGCTCAAGCAACCTAATGCCTCGAGCAAGCTGCTCGTCAAGCAATCTACTATAAACCGGGAACATAAAGCAATGGTCACAAACACGATCATATATCAAGGAGTGGGGGATACATTTTACCTGTAAGATACAACTGTAGACACAGTGAAAAGGAGAGAAACCACAGCAGTACAACCACAACAAAAAAAAATATATATAATATTTAGTAAAATAATATGGTCAACAAAATATGACAATGTTAAAAGCACAAAGGGCAAAATTGGAGAAAAATGTGATATGTGGCTTATGACAGTGAATTTGTCCTACAGTCAGTATGACTCATGTGATTTGGAGTTATTCACCCTCTAAGGAGACTACCAAAGGGGATATGACCAATTCACTTGCAATTTGGAGTTACTGATGCATTGATGTAAAACAGCATTTTCCCTAAAGATAGGCCTTCATCATACCTCAGCCTCTACAAAAAAAGAGTATGAGTAATGAGGATGGATGAGGAGCTGTGCCCTTACTTGGTCTTTTCTTGTGACTATTGCTTCTATTAGTGCATGTATGATAACTTATCACTGAATAAATATCACGTTTTGTTATACATTACTTGATTTGAATATAATTATTTAAAAAGCAGAGCACATCCCTTTACTTTGAGTTGACTCGATGCTGGTGTACATTTCTTCCATTGGTTGCTCAGACTGGTCATGCTTCTGTCAAATTGTGGTTTGTTGTTCTTTGTGCTTGATAGGGTTAGGAAGACGATACAAGCTTCTCGAGTTTTAAGGATGTAAACAGTTCACTGGTTGATATGAGCCAAGCCCTGTGGGATGTAAGTTCAGCTGTGTTTTCTGCCAGTTTCACCACTTTAGCATTTCAGTTGGACAAGCAGTCAGATCCTTGAGTTAGTCCTACAGTCATGTAACTTCTACTGTGTTTTCAAGAAAACAGGATTGTTCTGTAATTGTTGTCTTGATCTTAATCAGTGTACAGACATTGACAGCTTGTTGCTGCAAACAAAATGTGCTTGGAATTAATTACTTGTACAATGAAGGTTAATCCACCTGAATGAAGGCCAATCCATAAGGAATAAATGCTGCACATGTATTCCAAACTCTAATATCGGCATCTTGCAAAATGTGTTCAGATTGAAAAATAAAAACCTTTAGCATGCAGAGTTAACTTCCACACAGCTTGCAGGAGGGAGATAATGGAGGCGCTAATTCATTCATTCATTCAAAATCTTGACCTTTATTTGAATTGGCACATTACCATGTGCTGATAGCAACCATCCCAAACATGACCTTATGTTGATAAATATTTGCCATGAAAGCTGAAATTGTTTTGAAAGTCGCTGGTTTCAGATATGAGACTATTGCAGTGATTATTAAAAAAAAATCACACAGTTGCTTGAATCTCTTGCAGAATGTCCAAAGAAGTGATCAGCCCTTTCACGATGGCTTGTTTCTTGAGTCCAGCTTGTGTTTGTGAGTGAAGGCTGATTGCCCTTCCAGGTGTCATAAAGGCTGAATGGACCAGTGGCTTTGTGCAATGACATGGTAGCCATTTCATGGCTCTCCCCAATGGTCAATGACTCTGCTTCATCATTGTTCCATGCCATTGTGCAGCTTTTAATGGGCCCAGCTGCCACCTGTCCTCCATACAGTGTTATCCAGCAGGGGAATGACATTTTTACACTGTTAAAACTACAAATGACAAGCGTTTGACAAGCTATTTGAAACAAAACACTCACAACAACTTCTATAAAAGACTTGTGTGTGACATTAGTAGTAGGCAAGTGCTGTTATATTTGGCATATCTGATGCATTGAAACATTTACATTTTCTGAAATTGCAGCAGATTGATTCAGAAAATAGGCAGTTTCATACTTCTTGAGTGGTATCCCTCCAGCTCAGCCATTAACTTGCTGTTAATTTCATGCAGAACGAGACACGGTCCTTAACACCCTCCCTGTGTGCAAGCACATAGTGCCTGCATATTAACTGCTGAGTCAAATCAGACATTTACAGAAAAGGGCAAGACATTTGTATTAATGGCTAATTGACATCACATTAGTTTTATGCAGAATATCACACCCACCCAGTCAATAATCACTTATCTGTGCTGAAACTCAGCACTGAAATATGAAGGGCTTGAATTTTTGTTCTCCTCTGAAAGATGGTATCAGTAATGTGGTTACTGGAATACTGTTGTACTGTCAGGAATGGATATTGTCTTTGTGAATATGTGTTACTGAATAATGATTGGATAAATACAGAAACTGTTGTGCTCAAAGCAAAGCAGAGGCATATCAATTCGTCAAAGTAGTCGTCCAAGTTCCTCAAACTAATTTAGTGTGAGACTTTTGAATGCATCTGTACTTTTTCTACAATTAGAAACACTGTTGAGTGGTTTTATCATTTGAGAGTCATGGTGAGATTCCACAGTGTTGAGAAATTGCTTATTATGTAAGCATATAGCAAGGTAAAACTCATCTGGCACTGGAAACCATGCTGCTTCAGTAGTCCTCCAGCAGTGCAAAATGCCTACCTCTTCATATGCTTCGTATCCTGTGAGATTGGAGTTCTTAATACAACCCAACTGCATTTGCACCCTCTCACTCTTTGCTTATGTCAGCAGGTGATTATATTGCACTCATTACAGCGTTTTTTCAATTCAGCAGTCAATTAGAACAGCCTCACCTGCTGCCTTGATTCTCTAAAGTGGAAGCTTCACACCAGCCTTTACCCTCCCTCATCATGCCTTTTGCATCGTTAGCATGTCTTCTTACATGCACATTTGAAATTTCCCTGCCTTTGTCAGGGGTTTTGCAAGTTTTGATCAATGCCAGTCACTCATCTGTTATTGTCTATCTATTGTTATTGTATATCTGTTGTTAATAGTTAGTAATAATGCTAGTATAGCAAGGTAAAACCAACTGCTGTGTGTAAACCAAATTACCCCTCTGGGACAATAAAGATTTACTTGACAGAAAGTTCTAGGCTCATTTATCTACCAACTGCTTTGTTTTGCTTCTCAATAACCTGAATGAGCATTCTGTATGTGCAGCATTTGAAAGGTGGAGGGAGATTTACACTGCGCAAAACTGATGCTGTAGTTGCAGTTGTAGGCTTTATATTTGTTGGACAGGTTATCAGCTTGTGAAGGAGTTTAGATTAGCCACATAATCTAGCTTGCAAATGTTTGCTGTTGATTGGCCTTGCCGCAGTAGTCAGTATTACCGGTGTTACATGGTGTTCGGGCATACACCAATTTCATTACTTGCCTACCGTCCTCAGTGTGGTAAAAAGAAATAAAACCCCTTTAGGTCATTTCCACGTTCATCAAATTCAAAAACTTTGATTTATACAATAATAAGCATGTTATCAATAATACGCTACAGTTATAACGTGCAGGAGTCAGATTTCACATATCACGCGATGACAGTTGACTGACAAGATGATGGCGGAGGAATTAACTTTAAAGATCAAAGTAAGCACAGATGTTGAGTGTCATTGTTTCTTGTAAAATAATCGGTGTAATCAGTAACACTGGTGTAGTCACAAGTTTATTATTCGGTGGGAAAACGTGCCCTCTTTGTGGCATCCCTACTGTTGATGTAGCTAGGACTTTGCAATAATTCAATATTATCTTTTATTGACTATCAGTGGATGAAAGCCGTCCCTTTTCGTATTGTTTCTAGTTACACATTGTCATCAAGAAAAGATCAGTGTGCTATCAAAAACAAATACAAGCTGTAACAACAGTGAGTTTAGTGGATGAAGAATAGATGGGCCTCTGATATTTGGTCCGAAGAAGGTTTTCATGCCGTGTGCAACAGGGAAGCTGTTCTGTCCAGACCTCAGTGGGCCTGTTAGCTTGTTTAGATGACTGGTCCAGTGAAATGACCCAAATTAGGTTGTTAGAAGAATAGCTTTTATGTGCCAAAGTGCCCCCAATGGGGATGCATGAATGAATGCATGCACAGCTTTCAATCTGGATAGTAGAAAGTTTTCCAATATTTCATCTGGTGTGTTAGATGTGCCAAGGGCTCAATGAGGGCCTCATTTCACTGCTCTGTAACAGCGAAATGTGTGCAGACAAATATTGCATAAATATCGCATAAAACCATAAATAGCTTTGATTTAGGCGAACCACCATGTCCTGTATCTGATATTTATTTGGAAATATCAAAGGATTAACAGAGACTTTGACTATTCTTGCATCATAGCAACTAAGTCTGTTTATTGAAAAATCAACAAAATGTAAAGTAATTATTTATTCAAAAACTAAATGTGCTCCAGCTACTAGGCCTAAGTTGTCCCATGCAAACATGACAGAAGAGTCAAAGCACAAAACATTTTAATCTCTATTGTTTTTTTTCTTCTTGTCGTAATTACAGTTTTGAAAGTTAAATCCCTGTCGATGTTTTATCTATTCTGACTCAAAATTATTTTTCACTAAATTAATTGCTCGACTCAAAGCCCAGTTATGGGAATACTCTTAAGCCCTGCCTTTGGAGAGACACTGTCAAGACATGAACAATAAATGATGAAATCCAAATATGGTATGGACAGAAATCATCAAGTAGATACAGCAACTGGTCCCATTAAAAAAACTAGCTCGCCATAATGTGTCTACGGCTGCTGTAATTGCATATGTTCTATGAATTGTTTTTATATAGAGTATAATGAATGAGCCAATTACATATTCACTATGAAATTATGACTCTGTAATCAGAAGTAACTGGGAGAGTGTACTGTATGGTTTACATGGGTTGACACAGTAATAAGTCTCAAATGCTGACAGTGCATCAGCAGCAAAGCACCATGCCCCTCAGAGAGCCATCAAGCAGAAAATGATAATTAATTAATCATGGAGTATGAGGCAAACTCCGCTCTATTAGCCCTTTGGTAATTCCTTCCCCTCGGCCCCCACGCTAACCATAGAGATCATGCCTTTCCAATAAGGCCTGTTTACTCAACAGCACTTCGGTCACTGCACTGACAGCCGGTTGGAAAATGTTCTTGACCTCTAACATTTACATTATTTAGCCACAAAGCTAAACAAAAAGATTTGCCTGTTGCTTGTAGACATACAGCAGCTGCTTTTGTCTTGCAACACAACACAGATGGATTGCTTCCTCCCTCCTTCTCTTTCAAACACACACAGTAGAGGATTTGCTTTAGCGGTGATCCAGACACTTCAACGTCTTTGGTGGTTTGTATTCCATCCTGTTTTCTTTCTATTCTTCCTTCTTCATTGATGAATGTAAACATGTGGTTTACATATGGTGCTTAGTGATACATTGTTCTGTGTATTGTTCTGCTTCATGACTTGGTTCAAATGCGGTTCACATATTGCGGGCGGCTGTCATGCATTTGGTCCACGTCCAACCCCTCTCCCAATCGTCAAAGCCAGATTCTGCTGAATCATGTCTCCTTCGTCTCTCAAGACTCTGCTAATTTCATAAGAGTGAAATTGAGATTCAGCACATCTTGATTCATTGGCCAACTGGTTGCTCTTTCCCTCTAGATTTTGAGCTAAGTGTAAGAGAAATCTTCAGTTGTTAGCACAGGCTGCATCACCGACTGCACACTGTTATATTAACTGAAAGAAAAGTTTCTGCTGTTGTATAAGAAACAGCTATTTGCCATTGTATCATTGCTGTTTGTTATTTTAGGATTATGTGATCACTGAATGATAATAAATTAATGCTAAATACCATATAAGATAAAAGATCAGAGGTCAGATTATGTTTGAGTGGTTCAAGTTAGATATTGTTTGATTATATCAAACAGCCCCGAGCCTGTAATCATCACTTCAATGCACAACACATTAGTGTCTGTTTGACAAGAGATAAGCATTGACTCTCATTTCATGATGATTAATGCTTACAATTAATGATTAATGATTCCAATTAATCACTGTAATTAACAACTTAATATAAAGTGTAACTGTAGAGCCCAGCCAGTTAAAATCAAAACTTGCTGTTTAAAAATACATAAATGCCAGAATTTGTATTTTGTTCTCATTAGAAAAGGTTGATATACTGAGATTAAAATGATCCTGCAGGCACGCGAGTCATCACCATACACGCAGTCAAGGTAAAGATCCATAAATTGATTTCTAACTATGTAAAATTGACTGTCTGGCACTAGCAGCGTGGCTGTGCACACTGGCTATTACTCATTGGTGGATTTCGTATGCGCAAGCGTGCCTGTGCAATTACAAAGCAAGCCCATAAATTAGTTACTGAATCTGTCTTAAATCATGAGGGAATGCATCAAATACTATCTCTCCCCATCCGGACGGGTGTCTCCACTATAACAGGAACTGGAATACTGCAGTTGTGAGTGTGACAACAGATAATCAGCAGCCCCCCGAGGAGAAGGGAAGATGATTCTTTGGTAGTGGGAGGGAACTGAACTTCAGTGTTTCAGTAAGTGATTTTTCTCTCTGTAGCAGCCTGGAGATATCAGAATTTAAAGCTGTGTTTTAACACATTAGACCCATAATATTTTAACTGGTAGATTTTAGTCCTTATTTGCCACACCTGCTTAGATTGTTGTAACAATTTGAAGACAGTGAGAGAAAGACTACGTGAGGGTCCAGAGGCCAGGTTATGGGATTCATTTTAAGTCATGCGGAGCCCAAAGCCCAATCAAGACAGGATCTCAGACAACCCTATAAAAGCGTTAACAGTCAGATTAAAATTTTACCATGGACACAACAGCCTGTGGACACCACTTTTTAAGCTTGTTCTGATCACTCACATGCATATGCTTCATCACATAACTTCTTACATAAATGCATGCCCCCATTAAACTGTGAGTGTTTAGGGCAGACATGCTATAATATTTTTGTTCTTGCTTGCCTGAAGTTATTACTACTGGCATAAAGTATAAAAGGTATCTAGAGGTTATGCAACTTCTCTTGCATATAAATGTGAACTCATACATTTGTACATGATGTTGGTGGAGCTGATGCCTTTCAGCATCTGAAAGACATTATCTCAATTACTGCAAAAGAAGACAGCCGCGTGTGCTTTTATTCCAGCTCAATGTCCCATGAGGACTATGAACATTTTAATTTTGCTACAAACCATCTCATCCATGCAGGTCTGTATATATCGGTATTTTATAGGCCTGCGGTCTGGCAAGGACAGAGGAATTAGCCTGATCCACATTCATTAACCTCATTCTCATTCTCCAGAGCAACAGTGCTGTAGAACTATCTGTCACCACAGCACAAAAATGATGAATTGGTAATCAGTTGAGAGCTGTCAAGAAAGCCCCAGGAATGCAAAATTTATGCACTTGTTTGCCCTTGCATTAACCGTTTGTAATCAAATCACTATTTATCGTTGGTTCAGTCAGACGTGTTTTATGACCCAATGTTGTCATGTATAGGCAGGGAGACAACAGTGGCAGTCCTCTTCGGAGGCAACATTGAATTCTGGGCAGAGTTGAGAGGTGGCGGTGTCTATTTCAAATAACTAGACCTCCCCCTAAAGCTTATGATGTGTGTTTGTTGTGATTCATTTTTAATCATCCTCCTAAATTATTAATAATTTCCTTAATGAAAACGGAGTGCGTACACAGCAAATCAATATGTTTAGCTGCTGTGAAAATATTGAAATAAACCTGCAGGTAAGAAAAAAAATGTTTGAAAATCGCTGTAATTTACAACGCACAAATCAAGCAGCTAAGATAAACTGTGCTTATGTGCATCCTGAACACCAATTAAAAGAATGTCAGAGACATCACCGCCGGGGTTTAGTGCCCAACCTGACCACTCCACGAGCAAGAGAATCCCGAGGAGGAATCAATACAGTGACAGCTGAGCTCCAGAAAATCCAGACTGTATCCTAATTAGGGGGGTCAGTGTGTACCAAGAATTTCTCTCACTCACCTAATTGTGCTTTAAAGTTCAGACACAGTGAGTGGTTGGATAGCAGAGTGCTTGGGAGGCCAGCCGATGGGTAGTCTACCAACCTGTTAATGGCTCGTGTTTTAAAAGTTAATGAGAGCTGGAGTTAAAAGCAGCATTAGCTAAAGGCTAGGTGGAGTTGAGCTATGTGGATTAACTTTTCATTACCTCCTCATTAAGTGGGCCTGGGGATTAGAGAGACCCCTGTATGAAATGTAGCATGAAAATATCCAAATGGGCCTGCATACAGGCAGTTTGGAAGTGAGAAAAGTGGAGGAGTTAAAGTAAGTGATTGAGCTTTTAGCCTCTCCCTTTCCTCACCGTTGAGAATCCCTCTACAGCTAAGTTGACATCAGTTGCTCCCTATTAGCCAATGAGAAGGCTTGTAGGAGCAGGCAAGCCTACCTATTCCTGAGGAGGTGACTTTGAAAACTAGATTGGGTCATTAAAAGTAGAATAAGAAGGCCATTATAATTCTAACACTGAAGTTGCCATTTATTTGCATTGTGAAGTCCCTGGTGTAGTAGCTAAATGTCACTTGCCAACTTTAATGAGAGTAAAGTTAGGGAGTGTGGCCAGAACTGATTAGAGTGTTTTCTACAGCAACTCCTCATCCAATGCTGTGTCCAAAGGAATCATCAACATTTCACACTGAGAGACTACTGGACAATCAGGTCCAGACCTCCCCACCCCCTCCACAGCTATCACTACAACTTAATTACCCTCAATGAGGAAATAGAAGGCCACTGATCTTCAAACTTGCTGTAAGTGATTTGTAATGCGGTGTGCCTATGGGATGTGCTATTAGAAGTGGTGTGTGAGCATCTGTCTGTGTATGTGTGTGTGGTGTCATGCTGTATTTCAAAGGTTCATTTAAATGATGTTACAGAGAAAAATGCATGTTCATATCAACATTTTACTAACCTGCATTCAAGGAAAATGTTAGCACCAACCTGTAACATTTTCAGTTGTTGTTAGGGCAGAACCTTCTGGTAGAGGTCTTCTCCGGTCCACTTGGTTCTGAGGAACCCAACTCGGACTGGGTCCAAAGTATACTCAAAAGTTAGATTCACATATATTAACTTCTGTTGCCCAGTTGGCTACAGAATGTTTTTTTCTTGGTTCATATGAATTTTCTTTGAAACATGAACAAATTAATTTTGGAATTAGTTTCTATGACTTTTTGACACATTTGTTCTTAAGACATGATTTTTGCCCCCCACTGTGGCTGTTTGTTAGTTGATAGCACATCGTGCTGCTGTTGGTGTTCTCTCTCTATCAGGGTCTGTTCAGGTCAACTGGTCAGCTTTTGGATCGGGTCTATTTATCCTCAGGTGTATTTGACTTGGGTTTGACTCAGCTCGGGTCCCCTTCGAATTGGGTCTCTCTTTTGTAAAAATGAATACAAGCACATCAGATTCAGGTTTTTCAATTCCAGTTTGGATTGGGTCAGCATTTCGGACACGCGAAGACCTCTACCATATGGTCAAATGTATAATTTTCTGTTTTTGGAAAATCCACGCTCAACATGAAAATGAGGCAGCTTAAGAGTAGGCAGTGCTTCTGGAGGTAGGCTAGTCATTTCTTCTGGTCCCAGTCTGTGTGCTAAGTTTGGCCTAACATTTGAACTACATTTATATGAAACGCATAGAAATGTGTTTATTGATCTTCTTGTCCAACTGTGTGGCTGCAAATAAATGAATATTGGATGAAGTAATGTTGGAGTATTCCTTAAAGCAAAAATCACCAGGTAATTGTTTGGCTCTACCGCTTTTTCAATCTCCAGTATGCAGCAAAGAGCCATTAAAGATAAAATGATTGTGTTGCATGGACCTTACATGGTAATATAGACTCACCACTGAATAACTTTATATAAAATAACATTTCTTGAATTATAAAAGCAAATTGTAACTGGCTGTTGCTCCACCATTTCTGTAAGAAACGGATGTGACCAGCTAAGAACAATCAACACCTCTAACAATATATTAAAAGTAACCATGTTCAACGCCTGCACGATTCCACATTCAATCGCTTGGAGTTTTCTTGTCCATTTGTGTGACCTGTAAGGGAAAAAAAAAGAATAGGAAAACGTGTGAAAACAACCCTGAGAGGTGTGAATATAATCTGAATTAATGAGGCCATATCATATGAGAGGAACAGTCTGGAGTGACTGCGGGTGAATTCACATCATTTGGATAATTAAAGCAACTTACTTTGACATTTACCACACGTTTGTGAGAGTCACATTAACGATAGCTGACACTAAGGCTGGCCTCTGTGATTGTGTTTATGATCAAATGATTGTCCTAGTTTATTTCTGCTCTGATATTGTAATTCTGGTATTGACTGAAAAGGGAGAGAAACCAATGACAGGAAAAACATTTCCACCACCCATCATACCATTATGTTCATTATATCATTATCCTTGATGTTTATCCTGTGGTAATTAGATGTTAGGTATAGTCAGGCATGATATTCTTTCACCTCCTCTCTCATTGCCATCCATTTAACTGCATAGCAAAAAGGAGTAGTTTTTTAAAGATGCTGCTAATGCTGGCCCCTGATAAGTTCCCCTTACCACTCGCTCATTGGGAAAGCACACATTTACTGTGACACCATTTCAATGGCTGATTTCCCTTGCTGGCCAATTAAGGAGCAGCACAAAGGAAGTTAGTTGTAGTCACACTCCTGTTTTGTTTCCCGTAGTGGAATGAAATGAATCACTCACAAGCCCAGGAAACAAAATGACAAAACAGTCCATTTCTGTGACATTGTGAATCCAACAACTATAAAATAGTATTGCATACCATGACATTTCAGAGTAACATTAGAGGTAAATGCTCTGATAGGTGAAAAAGACAGATTGATGATGGAAGACAGGTTTTCAAATACCCAGAAGAGAAACCAAATGCATAATTTCTGCGTGCTAGTGAGGGTGACTCATGCAAAAGCTGACAAGGGGGTCTGATAGTTAATATTCCAAACTGTGAATGCCAATTATCGATCTTTATGCATGTGGGTATTTATCATGCATTGTAAACCCCAGGGTAATTAAATGCAAGTGCTATGCTTATGATAGCTTTCATCAGTTTCTTTGCCAGAGCGGTCAATCATTCTATTAGAGGCCTTGCAGGAACTCTGTATGCTACAAGGCCAGTGGCAATGCACTGCCTCAGGCTAGCAGAACTAATTAGTAGGTTGCCCAGTGGAATTCTATCACCACCATGTCCAATCCACACAGCCCATTTCTGCTTTTCGGCCCAATTTTCATCTTAATTTCAACATGCTGTATGTCTCTGTTTCTCTTAATTCCCCCACCTCCCTCTCCAGGGCCATCCATCACATTTACTTGATATGTAGACTGAAAAATGTGATACCACTTTACAATTCAACAGGGAGCATTAGAAGTGAAGTTTGTGAATTCATATTATTCTCACATGGCTTGCTGGATATGACAGAAATGTTCATTTCTACCATTGTAAGGATCACTTTAAAAGTTCCCTTCTACCATCAGAAATACCTTTTAGGCTATTTTTCCTGCTTGCATAAATCCCAATTCAGGAAAGCAAATATCTGTCTCTCTATCATGTCATGTCATGTCTTCTTTTTGCATATTTTTTAACTAGGACAATTGTTATTACGATTATTTTCACAATCAGTTAATGTGTTGATTTTTTTGCTTGATCAGTCGGTTTTTCAGTCTATTAAATGTCAAATAGTGAAAAATTCCCAACACCATTCCTCAGATCCCAGAGTGAAATCTTCAAATAGCTTGTTTTGTTCAACCAAGAGTCCAAAAAAACCCAAAATTCAATTTACAATTCTACAAAACCAAAGAAAAACTGCAAATTCTCACACGAGAAGAATGCTTGACCTTTGCTCTTGATAAAATAAATATATAAACAAACAATCATTCTATTATCAAAATAGTGAAATTGAATGATAATCATTTCAGCTCTAGTTTTTCATACCCCATCTCTATTACGTTATCAGACAATCTAAACCAACAGAGGCAGTAAGAAATATAATCAAATGCAAACTTGAGACCAAAGGTTTTGAAAAACCACTCTCTACAGTAAGGCATTAAAATTCAATAAATGGTAAAATTAAGGACTTGGAGATAGGTTAATATGTTTCCTCAGTCTACACTGTAGTAGAACCCCTAGACACAGTTTCTATGAGGATGATATTATTAATTAGAATATTTATTAAGAATTTTGTCCAGGGGTGAACATATTCTGATTCAGCGGAGCATGTCCGTCATTTAAACAATTAAACACAAGAAGAAATGCTATCAATAATATCAATAATATTAGCACTATTATGTCAGTTATATACACCAGGGCCACTAGAGCTAAAGCTATATTTATCCACTTAAGTGCAAATTAAATTACATTGACAGCGTTTTTTGAGAGAAACTATAATCTTACAACATATCAAGTGTCTGTTAGTGGAATAGATGTCATGTTTTATATTAGACCATACCAACTCCATGAAATTCTGAATGTATTTTGGTTACTGTCACTACTTCTTCTCTCATTTAAATGGCTTTATACTAGCCATTAGAGATGGCCAACACGTGTAAACAGATGCCCTCCCATTTTTCCATCACACACTCTCTCAGAAACGGGCACATAAACAGCCATACACCTGCACGCGCGTATCTTGATCAATGTTTGATCCACCCCCATACCAGGGCCCAGCCATCCTTCAACTGTACATGATGAATTACTATCTCAGCTAGTCACACGTAAACTTAAAAACATTCAACGGAGTGCTGGTAGTACAATAATTACACCCAAGGGTTCATTCAAGTACCACTTTTTATTTCATATATGAATCACTGCATTCCGCACCTCAAGTTGTATCATGTTATTGTTGTATTGTGCTATGTTACTATTGCTTTATTGCGTGGATGCTTATGCTCCAAGTCCCCCATCTATTAGAGGCAACACAATACTTGTTTGCCTTTGATTTGAAAGACATGCGGACATAAAAACAGACTGACAGATGTAGCAGCAGACAGACATAAGGACACATAGACCAAATCAGACAGAACACTGAAAGTGAAAAGAAAAAGGGAAGGATGAAAAAAAGCTAGATTTAGACTGTATGACATGAGTTGTTTCTGTCAGTGTCAGGACTACAGGCGTCCTCAGGGGTTTGGGGATGGTTCTATACACTGCCAAAGATGGATAATTGGTTATTTTGAGTAATTTTTTGAACAAAGCTCAGCTGCTGCAGCTCAACCTCAAGTAAACAACACACCTTGGGAATAGCCTCTGTTCAGCCGTCTCGTGTCTCTAGATTCCTGTCTGGATGCATGTTTTTGTCTGCCAGATGTAAAGAATAGGCCTAACCCTTTTAGCTCAGATGGAGCTATTTTGATTTCCTCTGATCTACACATCTTCACCAGTAGAAAAGTAGATTAGTTGTACAACAATTAAGTGCGTTTCATTACGTAGGCGAGCAGTTTTTGTATTGTGGTGATGGTGAAACCACATCAATTCACTTATATCAACAACAATATAAAGAAATCGTACTGTAGATGATTACAATTCTCAAAATAAACATTGAATTTAGCATTTGCCACAATGGTAGTTCACATTTTGTATATTAAAGTAATGCACCAGTACAGTGCCTCTTTTGCACGTTATTGCAGTCTGTTTCCAAAAAGTCAGCATTCCAGAAATTTTGTATATAAAAAGCGAGGCTTTCGTTTGACATTTTTAGATAATGTTTAGCTTTTTTTCCCCCTGCCCAGGTTATTCTCTCTGAATGGCTTTCATAGACACAATGCTTAGAATCGACCGTCACAGAGGACCACAAACATCTTCAAGATAAAAGATGAAAGTCTAAAATATTTCTGTACTTTTATTTTTCACTTAAATATTGTAAATGTGTATATTTTTTATTTTATATTTCGTATTTTTATATTTTGTACATACTTTTAGTTCTAAATTTTTGCTACTTTCTACTCTTGAATGGGAGCACCAGTACTGTACAATTTCCCCCCGAGGATCAATAAAGTAATTCTGATTCTGATTCTGATTAATTAATAAATAAAGTGGAATTGATGAAAGTGTTAAAGACAACTCAGACTTACAGGAGCAGGCCAGGAGGATATAGCAATTATCCTCACATACAAACAGACTCCCTCTGGTATCTCCATACTGCATAAGAAACAGGATTCCACATGAACATCTGTTAGCACAGCTGGTTTCATCATCTAGATCTTTGTATGATATTATCCACAGTGGATGCGGGTCTGAAGGGTTGCATTGTTCTCTGGTATTGGCCTTGGCAAAGTTTCCTTCCTGTGAAGCCATTATCTCAAGTAATTACTAACTAGCTGTGACTGTGTTCTTAACAGTGATCTCTTTATTACCTTGATGATTAACTGTGCGTAGTGGCAAATACACCAATCATGTGATAATAAAACAGCTTCAAAGACAGGCGTCTGGACATGAGGCACATTTGGTTTACCTTACTGAAGATTTCGGAGTTAGGCTCATTTATGACTCTTGATGCTTTACTAGATCGCCGTAATGCATTACATTAAACACATTTTTAGGCACATTTAGATCCTTTAATTGTTAGTATTTTGTCCTACTCTACACTATTTAAGAAAATTGCAGCTTGGTATAAACATTACAAAAATTTCAGTGGTTTAATGCTGCAAGTATCAACGTTTTAGTCTGTAATGTATTATATGGAAGAAATGTAACATCATCAATTCCTCATGCTTACTGATATTAGGGCCAATTATGCTCTTCTAAAATTAAAATCTTGTTACACACTAGCTCTATTGGGTTTATTGCAGTGTGAAATTCATCCTATTGTTGGAATTCAACATAATTGATTGGATAGATGTGACAGGCAAAAGACCAAAATGTCATCAAAGGCAAGATAACTTTACACGTACTGTTCATTTAAAAGAAAGCGTCAGTAAAACCTTTTAAAGTCTAGTTGAGATGCAGTGTAGCTGCATCAAAACACATTCACAAGTATGCAGAGCCAGGAAAACAAATGCTTAGCATTTAAAAAAAAAGAGAAAAGAAATCAATTCTTCTGTAATATTCCGACATTCATCCATTCAATTTGTAGCTGCTTATCCGTGTTAGGGTCACTGTGGCAACACTGCGAGCAGAGCAGCCAGGCATATTTTTTCACTGCAAACTCTCACTGTGTGAACCCCAAGTGTGCTGTGCCTGGAGCACCTCCAAAGGGAGGCATCCAGGGGAAACCTACCATGTGCCTGAACCACTTCTCATTCTGGCTCCTGTTTCAGCTCAATACTAAAGCCCTTCTGACTCGTTAAAGTCCTCACCTTATTATGCAGACTGAGGCCAGCCACCCTGTGGAGGAACATCATGTTCTCCATTTGTAGCCACAATCTATTTATTTAGGTCTCAAACCAAAACCCCTGACTGGAGGTGAGGTTCAGAGTTCAGTGAAAGATTGACCAGTTAATCAAGAGCATCGCTCTGTGGCTCACAGGCCTGAGCCAGTTACATCATAGCGTTGAATCCATATCTGGAAGCCAAACTTTGGTTGTGATCGTAGGTGGTGTAAAAAGTGTTGAACTGCAGATTATTCTCTGTGACTTAGTCTGATTGTGTTTTTTTATCTTGTAAAATGGCACGAGCAGAAAACATGTAAGAGTTAAGAAAGAGAACAAATTAAGTGTGTAAGCTCTTAGCAGCACAGGAGGAAGGAGGTCAAGCACAAAGCAAACAGATGATGCACTGCTTAAAAATAAGTGTCATATTTGGCACTAAGACAATGAAGTAACTGAAAAATGAAATGGATTTATATCACACAAATTGGACGATACAGTAGTTGTCAGTTAGCAGCTGCAGGTGAGAAAAAAACACTATCAATGCCAGATACACAGAAAACATTCAGACCCTGATTTCCTGCTGCTGATGACCCCAACTGGTTGTCATTCAGTCATTTCTTGTACAATTATATGACAACAAATTAGACAGTTGTTCTAAGAGTGTCTTATGTGTTACTGTCGTCATATTAATTAGATCACTCTAGATATGCACTTAGAGTGGTCTTCAGTATTGGTAGAGAGAAGCCAATTAAAGACGCAGAATATCTCCGCGGAAGTCTGACCAATCATGATCACATATTCATCTGAGCAACTTGATACAATTATATAGATTGTTGATTTACTCAGTCTAAAACCCATCATTGCAGACAGACATTTGTGCCTTCTTCTTACATAACTGCTCAGTAATTATTCCTGTGAGTCTAGTGTAACATCATTTACTGTAAGTTGTGTTATTACCCTACAAATCCATTTGAATACCATGACAGGTTGTTAAAACTGGTATGAATAAATATGCTGTAATAATGCTTCTATATAAATATGGCAATTTAGTGTTGATCCAACGCCTCTCTGATAATCACAACAGAAAATGATCATCACAAGCTTCACAAAGGTATTATTTAGGGCAGTATTTATTATAGAGCTTTACTATTGTACCCAATTGTACAATTGTGTCAACCCCCAGTATGTTGTGGGTTTGATTACTAAACCTCCCACCAATTTGATACTTAATTTCTGTGTCAAATGTATCATGACTTCCTTTTTGAGCTTTAAATCAGACAAAACTAAATGAAAAAATGTTGAAATGTGCACATTTTTTCATATTACACATTGACTATTTGCTGAGGAAAAAATACCCCTCATACTGATGCCAATTCATGTGTGGCAACAGTTCAGCGTCTGCATAAAGCCTCTTAAAATAAATTAATGTTTGAATATTGAAAATATAATAATGCCAGTTTCAAAACGAATTTGGGTTTATGTTGGTAAAATTCCTGTATTTATTAAGCTCTGAGTCTAACATTTTTTTAATCCAATCTCTCTTTACTCTTTTGGCAAAGCACAGAACAATTTTAAAAACAATTTGTGTCAATTAAATGAAATAAGTGATGTATCAGAAAAACTACAGTTTTAGTTGGGAAGTCAATCATTAAAGGTTTTGTTCTTGAGTATGGTTTTATTTATGGCTTTCTGTGAAAGCAAAAACTAAATAGATTGGTAAAGAATTCAAAAGGATTTGGATTCAATGAGCATATTTGATACTGAATTCAGTGTTGCTAGCTTCATCTTGTGACGTAGTTGAGTAATAATTAGCAAAATATTGCTGTTGCTAAGTTACCATATAAACTGTAGTTCATTGGAGGATGGGTCTCACAGACACAACAACGGAATTGCTTTTAAACTTTCTGAAGCAGGTGTGCAAGGAGTTGTATACTTTGTTTCACTCGCTAATATTCAGCTACACCTGCTGATATGTATTAGTCATATTTTAATTCAGGATAGCAGAAAGACTAAACACCTTTTGTATATTTAGAATACATATTTAATTTCTAAGCCCCTCATTAAAAGTAAACGCTACAACCTTGAAGTTCGGCTATGTATTTTACTTACCATCTACTGTATTATGATTATAGTAGCTCAAACCTGTGATGGCATTGACCTTCAGATTCACATTTCTAACTTCAAATAGAGTAGCTGTATAGTGCTGCACAGAACAGCATCAACAAACGCTGCACTGTACTGTTCAGTTCTTATTAAAATGTACATACTATGATGGTAATATATATATATATATAATAGAGTGTAATTTCAGATCAAATTGCAGGGAGATAACAAAGATCATGTTCTCTCTCTCTCTCCACAATCAAAAGCCTCTCCAGAGATCACAAACATGACTTACAGTATTTGTTTTACAGCTGAATGCTAATTGGGAACACAGCGAAAATTGCTTCCATGTCAATCAACAGCCTAGTTAGCTATTTGCCTTTTGCTCAATTAACGACTGCTTTAACAAGAAAACTTTTCCCTTAGCTCAGGCACTAATGAGTAATAAACTCAACAATGGTACTTTGACTTCAGTTTGAGGTGTGGCAGCTCGATGCTAAAAGCCAATGCTTTTACCGTCTCTGTATGACAAGGAACTTCACAGTGCAGCTGTAGCTGTTCTATTAAGTGTCTCTCCTCGCAAAATCCATCAGCTACAGGTGGGAAATATAAAAAAATATCTGGTATTCTATAATATTTAACAGGGAAGATTTCTTGCATAGCAAAAGTGTATACCTACCTTGGTGTAAATGGGTAAAGGGAGCCAAATGAACTGAAAAGAGAACTTCTCAATTCACTGGCACATAGAGTACTAGACATCTCATTAGCAACAATTAGCCTGACTGATGACAATTATGCACAAGCACTCAGCACAAAAACACTTTCAACTTGCACACACACAAAACACACAAACTATACAAATATCACAAAAAGTAGAGGGACACATATTCCTGCTTTGTGCAATAAGAAGGTTAGCCCTGTTACTAATTATGACACTAATTCATTATGAGAGAGAATTAGAGTCTGGCCTCTGCTGCGCCCAAACTCCAATCAGACTGTAAATGAGGCAGAAAAAAATGGGCTGAACCTGTTAATGGAGAGACTCTTCAGACATTCCAACACCTGCACATCAGGAACTCACGACTACATTGTTGGATGCAAAAGACAGCTCAGATACAGGGAACATGCCCCTTGTACATATTGAAGTTATGCATTTACTGTACATGTGTGTATGAAGTTGTGCACCCTCAGCACACATATACTATTAACAAGTATTAAAGTTTGTGACACTCAACTGTGATTTAATGCTGTATATTGGCCTAGCCTTGTAACCACTGTCATTTGTCTTTATCCTCAAATTATGACATGAGCAGTTATGTCAAAGTTTGGATGAAATTGGACTTATGTGTGCACAAGTTATAGTTCTGCAGACTTCCACGTACAGTATACACCACACACCAAAACTGATTATCTTACAGCAACATCTCAGTGAAGAGTAACCTTCACAAGATAACCTTTAGATATGGGTTGTTGAGAAAAGCTGCTTGCCGAAGTTGGGGAATTAAGAGAATTTGACACTTAACTAACATACTGCATATGCTGTATTATGTACTTTTACATAATATTATGTATTATCTTATTTGTTTAACACCCAGAGAGATATCAAGAAAAAGATCAAATTATTAGAGAAATTAGAAAACAGAGACATTGTGAGAAAGAGAGGCAGACACCCAGTGAGAGAGAGAGGGAGATATAAAGAAAGACAGACACGCCAGGAAAGAGACATACAATCGACTAAAATGCAAGGCATTCCCCATCCCCATTATGTATAGCACAGTGAACAGCATGTTTTAATAGACATCCTTAGAGTATTCATTCATCCTTTGTAATACCATGAGAGCATAAACTGATGCTATGTGTGTTCATCAAAACTGAACATGTCATTATGGCTAAGGACTAAAATTAGTACCCTTTTGTAGCACTTCTCATTATATATGAATCCTTCCTGATTGTAGTCCTGAAACCACAGGAATGGCACTATTGGCTGTCATATCCACTGAAACCTGTAGTTTTGAAAACTACAGGATCCCAGTTGCCCAGAAAAGAGTGTAATTTGGAAACTTTCAAAGGCAGCATCTTGAGTTTGGGGTACATATACATTAGCATGGGAGCTGATGATACCTTATGTATTGACAACTGCACTCTCACATCTGAAACTAGAAATCAGATCAATCAGAAGTAGAGATATATAATATATTAATATGTATTCATATGCAAACCAGGGCACTTACTCTGTCTTAGCACACACGCAGGCTAATTGTGACATGTGATGGAATATTTTTAATCACACATTTGTCAGTGACATGTCCATAGAGCACCTTGAGATTTAGTTACATCACATCTGCCAATGTGTTAAGTTACTCTTACAATAATACAACTGAAGAAGAGACTTTTGGCACTGGGGCATGACCACACGTCTGTCACATATGATATATTGAGTGTCTGGTGAAGCCTCACCTTTTCGCCTCTTCCATTTCCAGGAGAGATACAGCTAGCACCCAAGAGAGCTATGGCCTTAAAAGACACTATAAAGAAAAACACTGGTGAAATATCCTAGAAACCACTTCTCATTTTCTCAATTGTCCTGCGTCAAGGGAAGCATCTTTTCTGGAACTCCTCTCGGCCATATTATGACAGCTAATTAAGAGGATGATGAGTGCTACATTGCTGTGATGTGACGGTGAAAAATTAAAGATGAAAGAGGAAATTATGTTTCTATAAATATGATTTCAGTTTGCTCTTTCCACACCTCAGTCTTATGGACAATCAAAGTTCACTGAAAGGAGGAAAGAGGACATCACAAACATTTGTTCTACTGAAATTCACAATTGCATGCAATACATAAAGAGAGAATTCTGCAAAAACAGTCTTTATCGCCAGCACCATGACAGACAATGCGTTAAATGTTATCATATACTTAAAGGCAAGGGCGACATTTTAATATTAAGGCAATATTTACCAGCACCTCCATTCTGTGTGAGTGCAACGTGGAAACAAAAAAGACTCATCTGAAAAGCAGATCAAGTTATAAATGAAACACTGCCTTTGTTTATTTTAATGCCAGTTGCAAGCTCTGCTATGAGATGAAAATATATTCTGCTGTGATTTTATGCAGGCATTATTTATGTTTACACGGCGTGGTGATATATTGATATTCAAAACATATCTGTGAAACACTATGTAATTGTGGACATTTTTATTTCCCAATTACATAGCATTTAGAGCTGTTGTTTTGTTCTGTATTGTACAAATGCTGCTTCTGTTATACAGTTATTGTTTTTCTCCTGTGTTCTTTCATAACATTAAGAACAAGACAAGTTTACACAGGTTCATGCAATTTATATCCTGAGACGATTGTAAACAGAGTGGAGGAAATAACAGATTTCAGTTAATCCTCCTCTTTTATATCCTTCTTGTACCACTCATTTGACTAACACTGTCGCACAAATATCAGGCTTATCGACCTCCAGAACCTCTCAGACTGAAGGAAATGGTGAAATTCAATCAAACCTCCAACAAATTTAGGTTGATTGATGACTTGGTGGTGGTTTTCTGGCCATTGCAATTCCAAGTGAAATCAGATAGACTCTCCATACATTCTCTGAGTGAGGCCACAGGGAAAGAAAAAAACAGTAATTTGCACACTTGATGAACTGTAGAGGTTGTGCGGGACATCCATGGAGACATACTGTAGATGGAGAAAGCAATATTAAGCACAAATTGAATTGAATACACCATCATCATTCATTATAGTTCATTCATTCTTCTGTTTATTTTTTACTTTCTATCCATGATGGCCGTGTCTCTGTATGACAATTTCGGTCGGCCCGCTACTGTAGTCCCCAGAGGATGAATCATGACTTTGGTGATAACGTGTCCTGTAGCGCCACCATGTGGTTGACATGTGGTGTTTTTAATGAAATATTGGATGGATTGCCATGAAATTTGGTTTCAGACATTCATGTTCCCCTCAAGATGAATTGTCATCACTTTGATGAGACCTTAACGTCACATCTAGTAAACATTTTCATTTGTCCAATGCTAATAACATTCCCATCAGCCTTAGCTGTACTTTGTGTTAAGTGCCAAATGTTAGCATGCTAACATGCCAAAGTAAGATAATAGACATGGCCAACATTATACCTGCTAAACGTCAGCATGTTAGCATAGTCATTCTGAGCATGTTAGCATGCTGGTATTAGCATTTAGCTTAAAGCACCAGTGTGTCTAAGCACAGTCTCACAGAGCTGTACTACATACAATACATTGTTTGTAATGCATGAGCTTACACTCTAATACTATCATGTTAAGAACATTTATCTACATACATATATTTCACAACAGTTTTACATGATGTTAACTGACTTTTACTTAAACTGTGCTTTTCTTGCACAGTTCATCTGGATATGGGACTTTGCAACACTAAAATAAACTTTGAAAGTCACTTTCAGTCAAGGCTACCTCCAAATGTTATTTGAGGCTTGGCAGCAGAGTTCCCTGACATGTTGTGCCCCCGCTGCCCTAGTTGCCGCTTGGCCCTCCTTTGCTCTGTATGGTGAAGGCACTGCTCAATACTGGCATGCCTGTGGAGAGGCAGTGTGTAGCGGGTGTGGGGTGTTGATGGTGGTTATGTGTGGGTTTGGGGGTTTTGGCTCAAAACCAATCAAACAGCACTTGTGACTTGCATTGGCTCAAACAATTTCCTTTTAAATAAATCATTAAATCTCTCTAGTTAGAAGTCTTGATTGACAAGGAGGGACGGAAATGTTCACACTGCTTTGACTCCATCTGTATTTCAAAGTCAAATGTTTTCATTTGCTCATTGCTATAAAATATGTCATGACACTCCAGTGACATTTCAAAGGGGTAATAAGTAAAATATGCCCTTCACAAGATGGCAAACCATATTGATGAGGTTGTTGATCCATATCAGTGACTATTGTTGCTATTGATGTTTTCGAAAGATTTCTGGATCCACATTTCTTTTTTGTTGTCAACTGAATTTTAAAATGCTCCCAATTTGCCACACCCACTCACATTTTTACTCAACAATGGAGGATGTCATAATGAGCACCAATGAGTATTGCTAGACATTTCAGCTACCAGGGCTACTAAGCCTTGCTCTCAAACTAAAATAGGACGTGACACAGCAACATTCTTACAGTATGTTGTTTCTGAATCCAACTCTATATTAAAATTGGAACTTTATTGTTTGCTTGAATCATAGGGACACCGTCACTCAAGGGGATGGATCGAGGGTGGGGGTGTAGCTTGATATTCTTCTTCTGACACTCTCAACGCGACCGCACAAGATGGTGTGCTTGTCATGAGTGGGCGCTTGTTGACATGTCATCATGCGTGTGCGCATTGGCAGCAAGAAGGCAGAGGATATATAAATGTTAGCCGATGCCAAATCTTGTCTTTTTAGCCACCAGACCACAGATTGTCTTACATTCGCAATGCGTCTGAGCTTCATTCATAAGACAACCTTAGTAATTGTTTGTCTTGGCAACTGCTTCAATTAAGGCCAGTAGCCTCCACGTGATAATGATATAATATGATTTTATTATGATATAATAAAAATTTGTAACAATGCATTGTAATCATTATTCAAATATTGAGGATATTTTCATCAGGAAAAGACCGAAAATGTAACTCTACATCAATGTGACCATATGAAAACAATAGCTCTCTCAGTGCAAAGCTTTCTGCTGGTGAAAAGCCTCCAGATTACATTAGGAAAATCTGTGAGTTTACTTGTTAATATATTGACTATATCTTGTAATTAACATAACGTTACATTTACTGCGGCACCCCATTAATGCTATTCAAACCGGCCAATTTGTAGTCATGAATGTGACTTCCACCAGGAAAATGAAAGGATGAGGTAAAAGCAGAGTTAACTGAAATACATATTTAAAGACACACAAACTGTACAGGCTCACACATACACTGCATACACAGTTGCATACAGGCACAGAGTGAGTGCCTGCTGGGAATGTCTGTGGGTCTGGGCATGACCCTGTCAAGAGTCTTCAGGAGATTAATTTCCCAGGCCTGTTTTCTTAGATAAAAATTGAGACGGAATTACAAATGTGAGACATGGGGAACAAATCTGAAAATGATATACATTTCAAAGGGATTAAATAAATCAGCACCTTTCTCAGTTCCTTCATTTGTCCTTTGTTTCAAGCCAATATTTCTTTAAAGAAAATGAAACTGTTAGCCCGTTGCTCTAAGAATTTCCAGTGGTAGACATCGTCAATGCAAAATGAAGCTAGGGACTCCATGCCATGGTAATCAGGCCAAAAAAACCCATCCTAAGTAATTTATCCTCCAAAGTAATTTCAGTATTTATGGGATTCACCTTCAAAATGTAATGTGGCATGCAGGTAGAAAAAACATAGGAAATGAGAAATCCAGTGAGAACGAGAGTGAGGGAGAGGCAGAGAGACAGGGAGGCAGAGATATCCAAAGTGGGAGTCATAAAGTAAGTAATCTCTACAGTCTGCTTTCCAGACAGGTCTCCTGTGACCTCCACCAGCAGTGACCTACGTCCTTCACATGTGACAAAGTTGGGAGGACACGCTGGAAATATGAGGCCGTCTCAGCCACCTCCGTATTTGAATGTACTCATTATGTCTCTGTCTGGATAAGAGCATCTGTTAAATGACTGAATAGTAAATTGTGTGCTGAGGACAGCAGACTAGCAGGGCAGATAAAGGAGCTTTGTCTTAGTTACATTTCAGCAGGTAGCAGCATGGCTTAGACTGCCAACAGGTTTTGCTACTGTGCAGGCCTAATGGTGGATGACTGAGGGGAGGAGAGGGAGTCGCTGAGAGAAGAAATGCGATTTTCCACTTGTCCAAGCAGTTTTCTGTAAAATCACATATGTCCCCTTGCACTTTGTTCAAGGAATGTATTGCACAATCTAGATTTTGAAAGATGCATTATCTGTCAAATTGTGCCAAGTATTAATCAGACAACGGAGATTGCATGTCTTTGACAGCAAAGGCTGTGTTCATGCCAGCTTTTTACAACAATGCCTCTTTAAGTTGTTGTGGTTTTTCTATTATCAACTGACAGGGATTGGGAAGGTTGATTTGTTGGATTGGTAGAAAGGCCGAAAAATCTTTGGTTTGAAAGAATTATGCTGCCTGTGATTTTAATAAATGTGTCACTATTCAGTGGGACTTTGAAAGGTAATATTTCCAACAGAAAACGTGAAAAAAAGATTTATGATAGTAAGGGTGTTAGTGAATGGAAACCATCTAATATTTAAAGGGCCCCTTTGGCGTTTTTTTGTAAACAAACAAAAGTTATGTTTACATTCAGTGTCTTACTCACCAAAACACATTGTGTGTATGCTTGAGGTCTAACAAATGTGTTGAATGCATTTCCTCATAAAGCATTTAAAATATAATTAAATATTTTTAATTGTGCATTGTTTACATCTGTTTGTACTTGCTAGCAGTCTTCTTTAGTTCTTCAAACCAGAGTAAATGCACAACAAACATCACATTTAGATGTTGGTTTTCCATTTATTTCCCAACACATTCTCAATACTGAAAACTGTAAACAGTTGTTATCAGATATGATTATCCCATCGTTATTAACTTTAATACAGTTTAAACACTTGTGATTTATTGTTTGACTTCTTAATCCTGTGGATTCCCCAGAAAAAGAAAACATGCCTATTTCTTAAACAAAATCTCTTGATGCATTTTTAATAAGCAATGTGGGAGCGCTGCCAAATCCAAATACTGTTTGTACATGTCTTTGCTATTTAGGAAACTGGGCTTTTGTTGTATTTTTTTATTTTTATTTAGCCCTTTTGACATAAATTACCTTTTTTAATTCATAAAATTATGGAGGTATTGATGAATATCAATAAAAAGTATGGTATTGATTGATAAGTATCACTAAACTCCCATCTCTACCCAAACAGAAATGCTGGCCATATAGACAGGGTCAGGTGAGATACAATATGTATATGTACAGGAAAAAAAAAAAGTTAAATTTTTGTGTACTTTCGAGGCTTGTGTGTTAGTACTTGAACGCCATCCAGAACAGTTTTCTTGCAGCTGATCAGAATTCTTGGCTTGCCTTGCTCTTCCTTCAAACCTTCTATTTAAGGATTGCACCCCCTCCGAGCTATTGTACCAGTGCCACTGTGCTAATCAATCACAGACCACACTGTGTGCAGTAGTGTATGCGTGTTTGTTTGTGTGTGTGTGTGTGTGTGCATGCTTGCACATTCGTGAAGAGGTGTTTAGCTGATGCTATCCGAATGATTATGAGTCCTTAAACATCAAGCCTATTGCCAAATTGCCCTTGACAAGGAAATATGTTGTTAGCTAAGATAATGTGCTGCCCATTATTTTAGGCTATAGTGCTCTGCCAGAATGCAGGATTATTTGGAGCTTGCAGGGCGGCGGCAGCTGCACGCTTAGAGATACACAGAGCTGAAACAGGGAGCATCTCCACCATTATGTTGCCAGTTATGGAGACAAGAAAGAAAATTGTAGGTTATACCTGCAGGCAAAAAGAAATGCCTTTTTGGCACCTTAGCACACATAGTATTTAGACATGCAACAGTTTTACGCTGTAAAAAAGCAACAGCATTCGTAGGAATTTCTCATTAAAATATAAAATAAATGAAATAAGCCATAATGACACAGGCTAAGGCTTTAAAAAATAACTTTTAAACAAGGTACAGTAACCACAAAGATTTGCTTTGTGCTTTCATGTGGTCCAATTTGGGAGTTCTCCATCTCAATTTCCCACTAAATCTAAGAAAACCCTCATCTTTCTTCAGGCTGGTGAGTAACATATCAAAAGCAGTGGGAGGAAAATGTATTAAATATATGCCAATAAAAATCAGATATCATTATTACAATTCATTTGACAATGATAAAGAGTAATGTCTTCATGATTTAACTTAACTTTTGTCCTACTCCGCTAATTACATGTTGCCCCTCAAAATGCGGTCTTGTACATAATCTCAAGAGATCTAACTGCTAATTCATCAAGGCATGGAATAATGTCAAACAATGTCTCATTAATAGCACACATATTTTTGGATTTGCTTGAATAGTACTGGCATAAACTGGAAACAAACATACTGCATATGCATCCATGCAGTATTGTCCTGTATTTCAGTGTATTTCAGATATCCAAATATTGAATCAGTTGCCATTCTGTGGAGACCTAGACAAGCAATATGTCATGTCAAACGAGGCTTTTAGATAAAGCAGGTGATGTGGGCTAATATCTATTGTCCTCTATATTTTCCTCAATCAACATGCATCAACGTTACAGTATATGGAAATGTTTGTGTGAGGAATTGACTGCAGCATAAATCATTCACACATCCCATCCTATAACATCTTCATAAACATGGGTGCATGTGATATCAAGGAAATCTCTCCATGTCTCAATCTCATATGGCAAGGCTTGACAGTAAAAAAAACCCCATGATGAATAAAAACACCTGCTGACATACATGCACCTAAACCATAAAAGCAGCTTGAGAGGATGCATGTTTCACAGTAAATCAAAGGTCTTCCAACAAAACTGTCAGGGCAGTGTCAGTCTGTGGGAGTTCAAGTGAATCACTGGGAAGACTGGGAAGAAGGTACAGGCAAAAATACTGAACTCAGTGGAGAATATATTTTAAGTTTAAGTGCTGAAATTAAATCGCAACAAGGTGCTGGATGTTAAAATAGTATCATAATTGCAAATGAAGTTGTTCATCTGATCACATCGTTTGCTGTTTTTGTTATCCAGTGGAAATGGTGTTTTGAAATTGTGTAAAGTAAAAATGTCTGTTTGATGGGACGTCCTGTGGATTTTTGCTGTACATCGTCAAATTGAAATGTGTTTAATTAGTGGTGTTTAGTAAAGTACAGTGCACTGACTTTGGTGACATAAACAAATGTTTGAAGTTTTCGTGGAAGACGATCAAACGCAAAACCCAAAGAGATTCAATCTTCAATGAGATAAAACAGAGAAAAACAACAAATCCTCACATTTGAGAAGCTGGAAGCAGAGAATTTTGGTTGACTAATTGATTAATTGACTAATCTTTTTAATTATTATTATTGATGCATTAGCATTAGCAGCATGTTAACGTTGTTGCTTGTGAGGCTCATTTTAACTCCTTTAAACTATATAACCTATAACAATGCATCCTATTTTATAAACTGATATTACGTTTTGTATGAAAAATCTTAATCTGCAAATAACTAGTAACTATAGCTGTCAAATAAATGTAGTGGAGCACAATATAGTCCTCTTCAATGAAAAAAAAAACCCCAAGTACAAGTACCTAAAAACTGTAGTTAAGTGCAGTACTCAAATATAACTGTACTACTTACTTTCCTCCACTGCATTTGGGTAACAGCTTGCACCGCAAATAATGCACAATGCAAACATGTTTTTTTTTATGACTTGCATGTCTTCATTATAAATGTAGAAAGCGGCATCACTGCAAATATATAATATTAGGCTGCCACTACAAGATATTAATTAATTCATGCCATGGTATGTATGTTGTAGTGTAAGTATTTCTTTATTATTTGCACTAAATGTGCCCAAAGCCGTACAGCAGCAGGATATTATCATGGATGCTTGTCAAAGAATGGAGTTTGGAAAGCTGGTGGAGGCTGTAGCAATTAAGCCAGTTTGTGTTTTGTGGAAATCTGTACAAATAGATGTCCAATAGATGACAATAAATAAATGGGAACACAGCAGCTGAGACCATTCCTGCATCGGAGGCTTGCCATGGGTGTCTGCAAGACTAACACAACAGATGCGTTGTACACCACCTGGCTGATGCATCCCACAGAATACATCATTTAATCACTGACCCTTTGGCTCTGAGAGAGAAAGAGAGAGGGTTAGAGCAAGGCAGAGACTGAAATAAATGCCTCAAAATGAATTCTGAAACCATGAGATGTCATATGAAGCTTTAATTTTAGAATCCTCATGAAGCAAAATGACCAAATGTATTACCAACCAAGACTAATCCTTTTTATATAAATCCCTACATTTCCCACTTTGTCTTGTTATGAGAGGCCCTGTGTGTCTTCTGGATGCTACTTACTCTCTTTCTTCTTCCCTAAAAAGCATCAAATACTACGGGTGGAGTGGGACACAATCTCATCCATCATGATCAATGTCTCTATGTGCCTATCATATCATTGGAAAGCAAAAACCTACTCACCCTACTTGCAGCTCCCAATGAAGCAGAAAATGAGGGCAACACACAGTCTGAACATTACTGAATATGAAAGTGAATTGGGAAGCCAGGTAAAACAAAAAACACCAACAAAACAGACAGCAAATGTAATGGATTGTGCACAACAACCTTAGATTATGTCATTCACCCCTTTAGGCGGACAACATACTCCATGCTGCATTTCTGGTCAAATCCTATTGCCGTGCCTATTTGTAAATCACATTATATTTCTTCAAACTACCCAAGTTCGATTACATTTGAGTAAAACATGACTTGTGAGGGGTGTTTGACAGACAAGACAAAAGTAAGATAAAAGAAGAAATGCCAACAAAATTACGTCAAACAGTCACACAGCTAAATCCTCTAATAGCACTGGGAGTAAAATGCTTTGGCAGGGGTTTTTGGTTGGCTGAGGTCTGGAGAAGATTATTTTTGCTCAGTGGAGTGACAGCTAGCCTGTGTGCAAGTTTAGCTGGTTAAGCTACTTTCAGGGAGGATATGTGGCACAGTGTCTATAAAGTGGCAAGTGACCCCACCAAGTGTATCATTCCTTTCAGACCCCACAAACAATATTTTGGTAGACATGAACCCTATTTTAAATAGATTTTCTTGTCTTATTTTTATCTCCTCTCCAAAACGTACAAGAATCTGGAGCAAATTGCCAGAAAACTCTGAGATCATTTGATAATGATCAATGTTGCATTTCCATTTTGTTCTTGGCAGCCAGTGCACTCTCCAGTCAAAACGGAGATATAACTAGAAGTTGAAATCATTATGTTTATTATCTGGACCACAAGCTGTTACTGGAGGGAAATCACAGAGATCCTGCATGAGTATATTGTAGAAGGCTTTAGAAAAATTCTCCTTTTGGAAATACATTGTGATAGCCAGACTGAGTGATACTGACAATTGGATAATGATACTCACTAAGAATGTAAATAGGAACACGGATACACAATTAGGTAGAGCTGAACAGCTGTATTTTTAATTTTAATTTACATTATTAATATTGTCTTAAGCTACAGATGTTTAATGGAAGTGAAGTCGGTGATGTGTATCACGCCCACTCAGAAGACATGATATGTGTGTGGATGTAGTCTGCGATACAGATGTACAGATGTCAATCAATTCCCTTGGCTGGAGGAAAACCAGATGTCTATTTAAAAAAAATCTAATGTTGACATTGGAAAAAGGTTTTAACTTCTCCTCCCGTCTGCTGTCACCTGAAATGAACTCATTTTTCCTCACACATCTTCAATTGGGCAATGCTAGTTAGTGCGCATGCGCCGACGTGCATGCAGCCTGTTACAGTCGCTCCTGTTTGTTTTCGTCTTTTTCTTACTTTTTCTCCTTTATTTCTTTATTTAACTCAGAACTTTTTTTAAGTACTGACTTTTGAAGTTGTGCCCTCTCCAAACATGCTGGTGGAGAGAGTTCTGGTACTTTTTTTCACTCTGGAATTACTTT
The DNA here is from genome assembly GCF_043641665.1 of Enoplosus armatus. Classification (NCBI taxonomy): domain Eukaryota; kingdom Metazoa; phylum Chordata; class Actinopteri; order Centrarchiformes; family Enoplosidae; genus Enoplosus; species Enoplosus armatus. Next base: position 16,435,621 of record NC_092189.1, read on the forward strand.
CATTCAAACATCGGACGGTCGCGCAGCAACTTCTGGGCCGCTTTGTTTACTCCGGAGATCAGCTGATCGCTCTGAAGCCGGCCGGCTTGGAGACCAGATCATCGGAGATCCCCGCTGAAATCTGGAGAAAAACATGCAGAGGATGCAGAGGGGGAACGAAGCGACGAGGGAAGAGAGGTGGGTCGAGACAGCAGAGGTTTATGGAGAAAAGGAGATATAAACCGTGTCTCCCCTCTCTCGTCATGGGCAACGTGAGATCGCTGGCAAACAAGATGGACGAGCTGACGGCGCTGGCCAGGAGTCAGAGGGAGTACCGGGAGTGTAGTTTAATGTGCTTTACGGAGACATGGCTGCACCAGGACATTCCCGACGACAACGTTTCCATCGACGGCTTTCAGACCGTCCGGGCCGACAGGGATTGCACCGGGAGCGGTAAGCGTAAAGGAGGGGGACTTGCCGTTCTCGTTAACAACCGGTGGTGCAATCCTTCCCACATCACCATCAAGGATAGTGTATGTTGCCCGGACATTGAACTGTTGGCTGTTGGACTCAGGCCGTATTATTTGCCCAGGGAATTCTCACATGCCATTGTTGTGACTGTTTACATCCCCCCCTCTGCCAACCCGAAGTCGGCGTGTGACGTCATTCACTCCGCCATAGCCCGTTTACAGACTCAACACCCGAATGCACTCATTGCTATTTCGGGTGACTTCAACCACGTCACCATGGCTAGGACACTTCCCACCTTCACACAGTATGTGAGCTGTCCCACTAGAGAGGAGAGGACCCTGGACTTGCTGTATGCTAACGTTAAGGATGCATACAGCTCCTCTCCCCTCCCCCCTCTGGGTAGGTCAGACCACAACTTAGTGCACCTCAACCCCTGTTATGTGCCTCTAGTCAAGAGCCAGCCTGCAACCACGAGGACAGTGAGGAGATGGTCAGAGGAGGCTTATGAGACACTTCAGGGATGTTTTGAGGTGACAGACTGGCAGGCACTCTGTGAGCCGCATGGAGAGGACATTGATGGGCTCACAGAGTGCATCACAGACTACATCAACTTCTGTGTGGACTCCACTGTACCAGCAAGGACTGTCCATTGTTATTCTAACAACAAGCCATGGGTGACAAAGGACATCAAGGCCATACTGAACAAAAAGAAGAGGGCCTTCAGAGCTGGCAACAGAGACGAGGTGAGAACGATCCAGGGGGAACTGAAGGTAAAGATCAGGGAGGCCAAGGAGAAGTACAGGAGGAAGCTGGAGTGGAAACTCCAGCAGAACAACACCAGAGAGGTCTGGAGTGGAATGAGGACCATCACGGGCTACAGGCCGAGCAACAACAGAGGAGCTGAAGGCAGTGTGGACCGGGCCAACGAACTTAATCTGTTTTTCAACAGATTTGACTCTGTGGGCCCTGCTCAACCCCCCCATGACTCTTCCGCTGTCTGCCTCCAACCTTCACCTATTCCACTCCCCCCTCCCCCTCCTGCTCCTCACAGCCCCCCACCCCCCTGTGAGAGCTTTCCTCACACCTCGTCCCCCAGTCCCCAGGCTGACGGCACTCTTCAACCTGATGACTCCACCCCTCCCCCACCGGTCACCTCTACAATGTGCTTCACTGCCGACCATGTTAGAAGACAGCTGAGGAGACTCCACTCCAGCAAGGCTGCAGGCCCCGATGGTGTCAGCCCCAGGGTGCTTAAAGCCTGTGCCCCCCAGCTATGTGGAGTACTTCACCACGTCTTCAACATGAGCCTTAGTCTTCAGAGGGTCCCCGTGCTGTGGAAGACATCCTGCCTCGTTCCTGTTCCAAAGACGCCGCGACCCAGTGGCTCCAAGGACTACAGACCCGTGGCACTGACCTCCCACATCATGAAGACCCTGGAGAGACTCGTCCTAGAGCAGCTCCGGCCCTTGGTCAAGACACACTTGGACCCCCTTCAGTTCGCCTATCAGCCCCGACTTGGAGTGGAGGATGCCATCATCTACCTGCTCAACCGCGTCTACGCCCACCTGGACAAGCCGGCGAGCACTGTGAGAGTCATGTTCTTTGACTTCTCCAGTGCGTTCAACACCATCCGTCCGGCTCTACTGGGTGAGAAGCTGACGGAGATGCAGGTGGATGCCCCCCTCGTGTCCTGGATTGTCAACTACCTGACTGGCAGACCACAGTATGTGCGCTTACAACACTGTGTGTCAGACAGAGTGGTCAGCAACACCGGGGCCCCGCAGGGGACCGTCCTCTCTCCCTTCCTCTTCACCGTCTACACCACGGACTTCAGCTACTGCACTGAGACCTGCCATCTTCAGAAGTTTTCTGACGACTCAGCAATAGTTGGATGTATCAGTAAGGGTGATGAAGAGGAGTACAGGGCTGCTGTGGACAACTTTGTCACATGGTGCGAGCAGAACCATCTACAGCTCAACGTGACAAAGACAAAGGAACTGACTGTGGATCTGAGGAGGACCAAGGCGCCGATGACCCCTGTTTCCATCCAGGGGGCCAGTGTGGACATTGTAGAGGATTACAAGTATCTGGGAGTTCACATAGACAATAAACTGGACTGGGTAAAGAACACTAATGCCCTCTACAGGAAGGGCCAGAGCCGTCTCTACTTTCTGAGGCGGCTGAGGTCCTTCAACATCTGCCGGACTATGCTGAGGATGTTTTATGAGTCTGTGGTGGCCAGTGCTATCCTCTATGCTGTTGCATGCTGGGGCAGCAGGCTGAGGGTGGCGGACTCCAACAGACTAAACAAACTGATCCGCAAGGCCAGTGACGTTGTGGGGGTGGAGCTGGACTCTCTGACGGTGGTGTCAGAGAGGAGGATGCTGTCTAAGCTGCGGGGCATCTTGGACAATGTTTCACATCCTCTCCATGACGTACTGGTCGGACACAAGAGCACCTTCAGTGGGAGACTCATTGCTCCCAAATGCACAACTGAGCGACACAGGAAATCATTCCTGCCTGTGGCCATCAGACTGTTTAACTCCTCTCTCTGAATGTCAGACACTCAGGAAGAGACTGGAATCCGTATCTGTATCTACCTCACCTGTTCATACACCACCTCACTATTTATTCAAAATGTTTAAGTGCAATACATATATAGTCACACACTTTAGTGCAACACATACATACATATACATTGTTATTGTATATATTTTTACCTCATTTCACTTAAATACTGTAAATGTGTATATTTTGTATTTTCATTTCATTTTTCATTTCACCGCATTTCACTTAAATACTGTAAATGTGTATATTTTGTATTTTGTATTTCTTATTTTTATATTTTGTACAAACTTTTAGTTCTAAATTATGCTACTTTCTACTCTTGAATGGGAGCACCGGTACTGTACAATTTCCCCCCGGGGATCAATAAAGTATTTCTGATTCTGATTCTGATTCTGCTGTAGCTAACTGTGAGTGACTGAGCCGTTTGCCTCTACTCGTTGTAACTTGTAAAAACTTGTCACACGGGGTGTAACAAGTGTCACTCTGGAGAGAAAATATTAGCGTAAGACTGTTCAATAAACTCCAAAAGCACATCTTTAAGCATAGGCTATAGGGAGGAAAAGTAAGGAAAGACTGGCTGAGTAGGTGAGGACTGGCTGTGATAGATAATAATATCCAACATACGTACATATAAAATGTATAAAGGAAAGTAAATAAAAATCTATAGTACCTTTATAGGGGTAGCCGATAAGATGACCTAACCCACACCATCGTGCGTTGCAATGTTTCACTGTGGACAATTCGCTAGACATCGCCCAACCCTCTCTGTACTGCCTATAAACTGTATACAGTCCACTGCAGGATTAGGCCCCTATGGAAAGGTTACTGTACAATCCGGTAAAAGCCCATATGGCTGTGGGAGGCCAAGTAGATTTAATCACACATTTTGGCTCATAATCTCATCATCAACTGGGCATGGTGTCTGAATGTTTTTTTTTCCGTCAATGTAGTCGTTAGTCAAATGAGGCCAGTGCAATCAGCTCTGACAGATTTAGAGCATGTTACAAGCCCTGTTTGTCACAGGCTCTACCTGCCACTCAACAAGCAACACAGAGAAAGAGAATAGGAGAAAGAAAAAAAGACCATTTTGTCATTTGCCTTTTGAATATCTTTAGGTAACCTGAAAAGAAGTAATTTTAGGCCCCCCTGGGGCTTAAATGGTGTGCCTTGATTATGTTGAAAAGTACTGCAACCCACACAAAACACTGTACTTATTCCATAGTTCCTGCTAATTGCTTATAATTGCCAGCCCAAACTTTATATAGAGAGAGACTGAAATCTTAATGATGGGTTTGCGCTGTTTGAAGGAGCTGAAGTCACATTGTCGCACAATCAAGATGTATCTGTTCAGTACGATGAGTTTTGTACATATGTTTGAAAAAGATGTCATTATTATGTATTAATGACATCTTTTCCTTCATGCAGGTGTAAACTGCAAAAGAATTAGTACTAGCACCTGCATTTCGCTATTGAGGTTGATGGGTTGCTATACCATATTTTCTCTAAGGTCTGCATCACTGTTTGGTTTGTATAATTGACAATACAAGGCAGAAGCCAGGCTAGACAAGGAGGAGCTTATATTTTTCCATGCATCTGCACACCTGCATCCTACCATCTAAATAAATCTTAAATGAAACTCCTCACATTACAATTTTATGTCCTTTTGACCCAAAGTAGGTCAATCATTCCCGAGAAAACCACAAAATAATGTGAGTCTTTCAGTCCTCTCTTGATTGCCTAATTTGAACAGACATGGATTGACACAGCAGGTGATGATTTCAGTGTGTGGGTGCTTAAAAAATAGCAGGTTTGAAAACACGTGCATCTAATGCTTCCAACCCTTTTCAGCTTCAAGGTGAGACACTGGATGGTAAATAGTTGTTGTTTTTAAAAAAGCTCTTTCTTTTATGCAAGATAATGTCCTGGCCATCAAACCAAACCAACAATTTGATATAATGGTAAAAACAATATTATTCATTTTTTTTCAATGAGACAAACTGACTAATTACCACTTAAGACATTGTGTGTTTAAACATACAGGCTCCTTCAAAGAGCCTTCACAGCAGTATACAGGAAGTATAGGGGAAGGGGGCAAGGGGTGTAGTCGTCTGCCTATTTCTCAAATTCTCTCCACATAATCACCTGCAACAGGATTAGTTCGGGGGCTCAGGGTCTGCCACTAGGTCCTAAATATGTTTGCCAAAAGCCCCAGCTGGCCTACCCCATTATTTGGACCAGGTACTGCAAACTCCCCACACCCCCCAAGAGCATGCCATGCCTCCATCTTTTTCTGTATCCTCTCATCTATCCATCCTCCCATGCCCATCTACTACATGGGCTTCTCGCTGTGTCTCCTTCTTAATGTTGGCCCCACACTTATGTTTATCAGTGCTTGGTATCACTGCAGTAAATTGTAATTTGTATTTAGATACGACAGACAGACGGAACAACAGACGGACGCTCTGTTCCACTTGTAAATGTGGCTTCACTTACTGTCCTCATCTCATGTAACTGAGGTCATGAGTGCATTTTGCTTCTTGCAATGTCATCATTTGTTGATTGAAGGCTTTTAAAAAACTGCTTGTTTGTGTTTTGTGAATGACTGCGCTTAGCTAGCAGCAGTAAGCAAGTTAGCTAAGAGTTGCAAACACAGCTAGAGGGTCCATGCAAGTTGCAAATGAAGCACATTTGAGAAAAGCATGAACATGAACAGGACATTTCTGAAAATATCTTACTGTGTATTTTATACTGAAATGCAGGAATTTTAAGGATGGAATTTATTAACTAGTTTTGTGAATTATTTTAAATACTTTTTTTTCACATTGGGAATGATCATTATGGACATCATTCATAGACATTTCATGGTAGGCACTATACAACGCATTAGAGTCAGTCACAAAGAGCATTGAACATAACACTTTGTCAAATTGCACAAAGTTCAAATAACGTCAACAACCCTGTTTGCTGCCAGCCTTTCCACGCATGCTCAATGAAATTACGGTTTACCTAAAACCTTAAAAACCAGCTTCCAATGGTGTGCTTTTAGCCTGATTTTAAAAATAACTGTGTATTGGCTTTTCTCCTTTATGACTTCAGTTCCTCTCTATAAATTATATAAATTACATGATGACATATAGGCACTGAACTGAGCTCCCGGCACCCAACCCAAGTGGCGAGTGCCGTTCAAACCGCTTATCATGTGTGGACAGCCTGAGACTGGGGAGGGAGAGGCTGAGGCTGTCTGAGTGTGTCTGTGTCTGAGCCTTAGGAGGGTGGGGAAGGAGACGACACAAGTCACTATGACAGGGTAGCCTGTCTTAATGACAGGTAAGCACTGTATGGAAGTTATTTTCATATCAATAATTTCCAAACGTAATGCATATTAACCTCACAAGATGTGTTTTCATTTTGTTGTGTCTGACTGAAGGCTTTGTGTGAGCAGAGCGACTCCTCCTTTCCAAATGTGTGTATGCCCAAATGTAAATCATTAGCTGCTGCAAAATCTGCTTAAGCAAGTATCTGTGTGAGGATAAAGGGGGTGTACACACAATGCATCAATACCATTCATTTTTACTGTGGGAAAATAAACAGTAAAATATGACTGAAACACCCAGTTGCCTGTAACACTCGTAATTCCCAAACCTTGACCGACATTTGACCACGGAGTAAAAGGTGGAATTTCGTACCTGTATAATGTATGAAAAGTAATGAAGACTGACAAAATGTATCTTACATATATGGCAATGTTTTCTGCTATTCATTAAAATGGAGAATAATGAGCTGAAGCACTTGACTTCTACTGATGGACAATGCCAATAATGCATCATGCATTAGGTATTTTCTGTAAATATTTCAATTATTTTTTTATCTTGTTTTATATCTTATGTTTGTATTCAGTTTGTATCTTTGTTTTGATAGGTTAAGTTATTATTAGACAGAGATCTGTTAGAGGACCTAGAGAATTTTCTTGAAGCATTCCCTATAAATCATTACAAAGTAAATGATTTGTAAAGTAAAGTGTTTTTTTTTTTTTTCCAGAAATAAAGGTTTGGCTATGCACGGCCAGAATTGAAATACTAGAGTCAAGCAGACATATGTACATCGATCTTAGGTCAAGCATAAAAGATTGAGATTCTAACACCTTACAATCCTGATAATCTCTCTATGCTTATCAGCGCGGAAAGACTAGGGAAAGATGAGAGCGTCCTGCTGTTGCTTATCCCTTCTCAGCATGACCACCACACTGATCAGAGGAGGAGGACACAGGTGGAGACCTGGAACAGTGTCATCATCAATGCTCAAACAGAAACGAAACAGTCTGGCCCAGACACCGGGAGCCGGATTTAGCCAAGGTGGGAAATGCCAGCCAAATGCCTTTTTGCTCTTCTTGATTCAATGCTTCCCTCTCATAACAATATCAGGGGCCGTTCCGCGGATGGAGAGAAGGCTAATATTGAACAGGCAGGCCAGACAAATAAGAGCAAAGTGTACTTAGCCACCTGTGGACCAGCTGGAGAGGAGATGGCCATAAGATGGCATGGAGTCCGCAGAGATTCAGCCTGATGAACAAAATGAATGAAAACAACAGAAGCACTGGACCTGCTGCTACACAGAAAATTATACAGACCCTTTATCAGAATTACTAATGAATGGTACTGCCGCAGAACTGCAAGGCATCTGTGACCTGATGAATAGTTTGCGCTGACTTGCTTATATTGTATTGATCAAAATAAATCCAACTATTATCCTTTGTCACTTGCAGATTGAACCATGGCATTGTATCCTATGTATCTAACAAATAGTGCTAAGTTGGTTGCATGAATTGGTATTAAGTTTTTTCTTTCTTTTTTCTCATTTATTTATATTTCCCCTCATCCTATGCATGTTTCCATGCAATTTGCAGAGAAAGCATCTACCTAGACCTGTCTAATCAATAATCAATCTGGGGCTGAAACGAATACTTGAAGAACTTGAGAAACAAAAATACTCAAATTCAAAATCTCTTCCTTCAGGCTTTGTTTCATTATGAAACTATTGTACAACAGACACGTGCAGTAATAGCAGCAATAATCACTTCTGCACCAAGTAGTGATGCTGTGCGAAGGGAAAGGGTGGAGTATGAAAAGAAAGTATTTAAACTATTGGGGATATTTGTAGGTTTGAAAGTGGCTGTGCCCCTGCATTCGCTGCTCTGCGGCTTTTCTGCTAAAGCTAGCCCACTAGCTTAGCCCCCACAATATTTGACTTAGACTTTGAAGGACTAGTGATTAATTTACAAAGGCTCTGTGCTGTTCCATGGCATGTGCTTGAGGTCTTCCTTGCAGACTTTTTGGCCCCCTTGTGAGCCCTTTATACACTTTCCTGACATAAGTACTGTGTTTAGAACCAGTGGGAAGGAATGATAAGATACAACTGTGTGTGACAGCCAGAAGGTAGCCCTTACTGATCGTCCAAGCAAGCTGATAGTCAGGAAACTACCATCAGCTGCGCTACTTCCCACACACATGGCCTCGTTGCCAGTGGAGAGTGAGCCCATTGAACAACAAGGGGTGGTTTGCTACCATGCCCAAGGCTTGAGATTGCCAGCAAAGAAGAACCAGTGGGAGAGCTACAAGCAGCAGCCATCTCAGTCCTTCCACTCCAAGTAGAAGAGCTGAGGACCGCGGTGCTGCAAGAGATAAAGTTGGCTATGGACGGAGAATTAGCTCACGTCAATAGGCTCAGCTCTTCATGGTGTATGTGCGAATATGAGTTTGTCGGACAATGAGTTTGTAGGACTACTCCCTCCCCTGAGTATCAAATTGAGCTGTGGCCATACGCAGCAAAACGTGTTCGGAGAGATTGGTGAAATAAGGCTAACACCCACCAACAAGCATGCTTCACTGGAGGCCAGTGTTCCTGGAGCACATAAAAACACTGCATGTCGACTGTGGTAACTAAGCCAAACAGGAAGAAGAGGGTTTTGTCTTCGGTTAAAACAATCCTTGGCTGCTTTTGCTGAGGGTAAGTGAATGGGTTCAATCGGGGTAAGATTGAAATGGTTCAACCTAACACAGTGTAGAGCAGAAGACAGAAGATTTGCATACATGTACTCAACCATAGTGGCTAAGTGCTCCAGTACACAGACACTGTAGCATGCTATATATCTGACAGGGATTCTTTTAATGAGAAATACATCATAATGTATGTTTGATTATCCTCACAATTCCTAAAAATCAAATCAGTGGTTATTTCCTTTAAAACATTAGCATAAGGGACTGCTCTTTAAGCACTTACTTTAATAACGTTGTTCAAACCATTTAATCACTGATAATGCATTCACACTAGCTCACTATATCCAATTATCTGCTCTGCACTGACATCAGTCCACCCTGTGCTCCATGTTAGCACTGATCAGTATTAATCTAATCAATTATAGAATCATTTGACAAGCCAAAGGCTACGCAAATCTTATACTAACTGAGCTCTGTAAAACATGTCATGCATTGTAATGAGAGTACTTGATAATATCCCCAAGCCACAGCCATTTGTGTGGCAACAAGGGCAGATGATTTGAAATACTGAGCATTAAATAGGAGAAAACCACCATGGCATTGTTGCCTATTATACATTTCTGAAACTACAGTGGCATGCTCTCCTGAGAGCCGACTTTCACCAGCCCTGATGCACATGCTCAGAAATATCATATCCTTGGTAATATTGGCTAAGCGGTGATTGCATTCTTCCTGATATTCTGCAGTTCATTAACCTATAGCTAAAAAACTCCCCAGACGGTTGATCTAATAGAGAGGACACAGTGCTCTATCCCCTCTGCTCCAATAACTAAAGAGTAAAGATAATTAGGGCCCAGTTAACAAGATGAGATGCAAATTTTCTTTTCCATGGTATAGTTCAATTATAATTTGCTCCCAGTGGGCTTAACATTCTTGGGAATAGTGACTATGTATACCCATGGGTCATCCAAATACAGTCCTTCCACTTATATTGGATGACATTTCCACAGTAAGACAGGTGTAATCCTTTGGTTATTGCATGTCAATAACTACAACTCAAATGGAATCCTTCATTTAGCTCACACTTAGAGCAGCACCAGGGAAAGTTGGCCCTTCTAATAAGGGGGGAAAGTAAAAAGGAGTATAACAATGGCAATGCATAATGGATTAGCCCAGGTCTGCAGGCTGAATATCAAGCAGGCTCTCTAGTACACACAGGCCACCTGAGCTCTGTTACAACAGAGTTGTTAAGGTAGGAATAAGCCACCAGGTGAACGCCCACCCTGACACTCACTTTGACACACATGATATAGATAAATGAAGCATGCTAATGAGCTTTCTAGAGGCTTCCCACCAATAGGAAGGGATAATCTGTAAGGACATGTCCCTGCTTGAATTAATTGTATTATAAAAGGAGAGTAGGCAGAAAATACCACAGCAGTAAATATGGCTGACTGCTGAATAAGAATATGATAATATCATGAAGTTAATGAACTGAAATAATCTTCAAAACATAGTACATAGTACAGTACTTAACCTCTACGCCTTTCTAATTTCTATTTCTACTTTGTAAAACAATTTGCATCTAAGAAAACCAGAGCTTCACTGTCGCGGTTAAACTGGAAAAACTGATTAGGTGGTGTCACAACGTTGGTATTCTCAATGACCGCAGCCAAGATGTTCACATAAATACGCAGATGTTGAATGGGTGGAGGATGTCAGAGTGAAAAGTTGCTGCAGCTGGTGCCAAGATACACAGCGTTTGGAAATAGACACAGGTACACATACCCGGCACTGCCACGAGGTACTGGCACATGTTGAAGTGGACTTGGCACTCACGCTTGCGAACAGATGTTAATCCAGGACAGATAATTACATCAGTGAGTGAGCAGACATTTTTCCACTTAATTTCCGTCTTTTAAAAGTGCGACTACTCCCCAGAGGCACTTTGCTAGAGAGATGCCCCTGGACCTGGTACCTGGGAAGAAGCCCAAAGCACCCCAGTGAGAGTCCTGATCGCTGGGCTTCGGTGTGACCTCGTCCTCAGTGGGAGGCCTGTCAGTGTGTCAGTGTCACTTCCACAGATGTGTTGCAGTGTGTGTGTGTGAGAGTGAGAGGAGTTAAGTTGTCAGCCAATTGCATTTCTTTTCAATTATTTTTAAACATCTTCAGAATGCTCCAGCTAATTATGCATTACAAAGACTTTTATATTGTTGTGCAAAACCAAATCTGCTTTTTATTGTCAGTTATATTCTTTGTAAGGTACCAATTTGATATACTTTTTAGCGGTAGAAGTCAAAAGCAATCAATTTTGATCTTGATTGCTTTTGCCTCCCTCTTTAGTTTACTGTATAACAGTTTCTACTGCAACTTAGCCTGCCTTGCCTGGTTAATGAGAGTCATCCATGTCTCTACATGTTACCAATTTACTTCCAATTATAACTTAGCCACTGTGTTTTGGGGTTTTTTGGCCAACAGTCAGGCTTGCTAGCGTGATAGCAAATAACTTTAGTCTGCTCCACTTCAGTGTCAAATGATTCTTCATTATTGTCTATCTGGAAACTGGTAAGTAGGTTAGATGAGAACAGGACAATTTATCAGCGGCTCCTAGTTGTAATTTAGCAACCCAGATCCACAATGGCACAGAGTTGAGCTCCGGGACAAGGGTTCTGTCCTGCCCAGGCCACAATAAATCCTACTTTAAATTAAGTTAGCATGTTCTGCTACATTGCTTAATGAGCAGCGCTAGTAAACAATATTGTGGTACTCTCTTTGATTGATTGGTGACAGCAGCTTTACTGCTTTCACAAGGGCCTCAAAAGGACACAAGGGGTTCTTATGGCAGATGCTTTCATCACTTACCAACAAATGTTGGCACTTTGTTTCCTCAATACTCAATAAAGCTTAGGGAGTAGTCCTACAAAGGGTGACTTCAGGGATATTATGATTGTGTATATGTGTGGCTGATTGTGGTGTGTGCTTGTGTGCACACATGCGTATGTTTGTAGGTAAGTGAAGAGGAAGGGCGAAGAACTGCATTAGGGAAATTTACAGTCCATAAGACATTAGATAATTCATGGTGTGGAACCGTGCGATAAATAAAAGCACAAGCGTGGGTAAATAGTCTGCAGCAATGAGTGTCACACTTGAAAAAGACCTTCCAAAGACCTTTTTGCCTTTGACAAAGCAAGTGGGCACCGATAACTCCTCCCTACCTGCCACCTGTCTGAAATATAAGTGCCCATTTCTCACATTCTCTACTTAAGCCAGTCTTTTTCTAATGAAATACATAGCCTATAAAGAAATGTAGCTCCAGAAATGAGCCGCTTGCCTAATATAGGTTTTAAATGTCAGCTTGGATTGTGTTACTGAGTTTTCTAATCCGTCTTTCAAGTATTTTCAGGGCCTGATTTGGTTTCTCCGTGTTTGGGAAATAGACATTTCTTCTTTACAGTGATATGTTTCTGTCTTCTTCTCGTTGGCAGCTACTTTACGTAACTGTACAAAGTTGCAATTAAAACCATTCCATGAGGTATAATTAAATGTAGGGGCCTCTATGGTGTGGGAAATGAAGTGTGCAGTATTGAGTAGTGTTGATATACAAAAGCCCTTTCCCATCGATCCTGAGGAGAACTTAGTTTAATGTCCTTGGAAAGTGCGGCAGGTAATCTATTGAGTTATTAAACTGTGAAGGGCCAGGGAATGCTGAGGCAAATTGTGATTCCTGCAGGAATTCTTGTTGCACCAAAGCTTTCGCCACCACCAAACTCTCCTCCATCTAAACACCTGCACAGAGTTTCAGTATTAATAGACAAGCCATTTCTCTTCTGACCTTAGATAGTACAGTGCTTGAACTTAAGTGAAGGGGGAGAAGTGAATGCAAGGGAGAACTGGCTTAGGGTCCCGATGGAATTAATTTACTACAACGTTCTGTTGACAGGAGGACATGACAAAAGGACATGTCATACACAGGAAACATGGTTAACACTTCCAATCATCTCTGGTGTGAAAGAGAAATCACTAGGATAACACTTGCGAAGTAAAAAAAAAAAAATGTCATTGCTTGAGGGCTTGTCCTCCTGCCACAAAAAAAAAAAAGCAATAACACATGGTGAGGCAGTTCACGTGCGATGCCATTTTTGACACGTCCCTTCTGATAATGTTCAAACCATTGAGCTCAAATGAAGGTGGCATTCAGCCGGGCAGTTTTCTGGCCTCAGATATGTGACAAATTAATTAAAAAAAAGGTGCAGGTGACAGGTGAGGCCCAGCTTTCGAGAATGAGGACATATCCCAGGGCTGGCTGGTGGGGTCTCATTGGGAATGCAGATATGCACCATATGTGTTTAATCACTCATCGGAGAGCATGATAGTAGCCCAGACCTGACACATTTTTCAATGGGTTAACAACGTCTATGTGTACCACAATCAGGCAAGGAGCTCATTGATATGGGAGAATGGAGGGTATGAGCTTGAGGTATACACAGCAGATTGTTCCTCTCTGTCTCCAGGGTCAGGCTTGTGTTTTCCTCCATCTTCTGCCCATCTCCCACAAGAATCCTAAGCTCAGCAACAATATGGCTCAATTATGGGACGCCACTGCTTCTTCTATTCTCCAGTGGCATGTAAGGAGGAATTAAAAATGTGTAATATCTGAGGAATCACACACCCGGACGCACTGACCTGATATGTGACATTCTAGCTTCTCCTGTCTGGATCTTTTGTTCTGGAAGACTAGTCACAGGAAAAGCCATGTTCAATAAAATTGCTTACACTGTCAGGCGGGGCTGTGCTGGAGGACAAGAAGCGGGTTTGAACAATATTGTGTTCACAGGACAAGATTTTATTTTATTTTTATTTTTTTTACAAATATCGGAAGGCGGTCAAGAGTGTGTGAAGATGCAGGTGTGAAAACAGAAGATGTCATTACATGAATGACACCTAACATGCATGTTCTTGAGGGAAAAAAAGAATGAGGAAATAGGTCTGACATTTGGAACACAATTTCATCTTTTCAGGGGTAGAGGAAGTGTCTCTTCACTTTTATAGTTCAATCTGCTCAGATGTAAACATACACACATAAAAGAGGCATTGGCTTCATTTGAACAAGGTGCACACAGGTGCACCTTTACTACAATATCCCCAACACATCAGCAGCCTGTTTTTATTGTCACAAGACACGTGTACACTGGCTAACCATATCACCACCATATCATGCAGATAAATGTCATGCGCTCCCTTAAGAAAGCATTATGGCACCTGATAAGGACACAATGTAAATTAGGCTTGGGGCTCTACTGTTCTGTAAGGGAGCCTGTCATATCCAAGAATAAAATGCAAATCATGCATTATCGCCAAGCACACTCCCCATCCAGGAGAGTGATGCCTTTGTGTTCTCATGCAGCAGCAGAAGGTGCATGGTCTTCTAGTGGGAAAAAAAACAGACACAAAAACAGGCCTTTGACATGAAACTGCACTCATGACTGAAAGGGACTTGTCAATCGCATGGACAATACCCGTCTCTCACCCTGTAATTATGGGTTTCATTACACAACCATGCACCTCTCTCATGCTGTCACTACACCTATCTCTGTGTATATATGCACCCACAGGCAGACACAGACAGCTGCACACACACAAACGGAGTGAGAGACTAGCTGCAAACAGGATATATGACAACACTTGCTTTTTTTGTAATCTTCTTAAGGAAATGTATGCATCAAAACAAAGTGTAGTAAATCCTCAGGCTTGGCTTTTCTTTGCTGTGGGAGAGAAACAAAACCGTGGTGAGTTGGAGCAATGCAAAGACACAGCAACGAAAATAAATGTCAAAGGAGATTTTAATCACAGATTGTTGGGTGCCTATAGAGAGTTACATCTACAGACAGCTACAACAGGACTCAGTGCACTCAGTCTTTTTATTGCGTATGCAGTCAGAACATGTGCAGTGTTTGAAATCTCAGAAGGAGCATCCTAGTGATTTAGGAATATCTACTTTTGTGGTTGGGGTAAAAAAAAAAGAAATACAACTTGTTTTCACAGGTTATAATTAAAAAAGGATATTTCAAGTCTTTGTGTACACCTGTGCGGGCAATTACACAAATTACACATTTGTTTTTTCATGATCACTGAACTATAAAAGCCTGCTTTGAATGTGTGTTTAGAGAAGCCACTCGTTGGAAGATCCAATGCCTCATGGAAACTATAGAAAGGCATTGAAAATTTGATGCTCGTGCACCTTCAAAAGCTGATATGGATTAATGTCTGTAAGGGCACAATGGCTGTGTGCGGATGTGACTGCAGAGGTTTTAAATGGAAACTTATTATGACTCGACATCCCACACAAAATGTGTATTGTGTTGGATGTTGGCCATCTAACATTCATCCATCTGACATTTGACAAAGGACCCCAACATTTTTCATAAACTCCCCCCATCTAATAATGGGACCCAGTGGCATTCGAGAAGTGTACTCAATCTTTCATTCACTCTTTTATATTCATATGCATGTGCTATAATGCTTTGGTGGAGGCCATTCAGAGCTAATGAATGGATGTAATTGAGAGGCTGAAGTAATACACAATTGAAGTCTTTCACGGGTTTTATGGATCTGAGGCTAATTAATGAAAAATAGAAGCCGCATTGTCTCCCATCAAATCCAATCCTTAATTCACCAGGGTCCCAATCACCCCTTCACTGGAGCCTAACATTTTAATCATCCTACCTCTAGAGCACAAGGCTAGTCCCCTAGTCGATTATTGCAATTCAATTTAGCATATTAATTATAGCCGCTGCCGAAGGGTATGTTCTTTCTCTCTTTGCGAGGTGAACAGCTCCATGTTTTCCTCTCCCAACATGTTTGCTTATCTTTGGCCTCGTTTAGGGCATGTGTATATTGCATTGTTACTATGGGATACAGTATGGTAATTTACTTCCCTGCGCCCCAGACCATCGGTATAAATGAGTGGACAACTCTACAGAGGAGCTCCCTCTGTTAATCCTTCTATAAAGACTAATAAGATCAATGATGCCCCCCATGGGAGGTCAGGAGCTTCAAGGGATTCTGGGTGGTGTTGCATATGGCCTTGAACTTTCTAAAAGACCCTTGTGCAAGGGATTTAGGAAACTGTACATAGGCAGTCTGCGGTCTTTTTGTCCTGTTTATTAACTGAACCACTCTGGTTGGTCAAGAGCCGTTGGCTGAATGAAAGGACCTTCTATGCTAGTACTCAGGACAGCAAGGTGAAACAGAGGAAGTACTGTACACTCAATGCTTACTATAATGTAACAATGGAAGAGGGGGAAAAAAAAGATTTTAAGTCCGTCCTTGAAGAATGGAAATATTATACATCTGTGTTCAAATATTAATGAGTAGCTTAAAAGAGATGTATTCCTGTGCATCGATAGCCTCAAACAATTCCCATTACTTTCAAGTTTTATGAGTTAATACAAAACAGTTAGTGCTGTTCTTGCCATTTAATGGTTGATAGCCTGATTTGTATACACTGCACTAAGACTAACATGCCTAAAGGCAAGTTCAAGCTTTGCACATTACAATGCTGCAGAGTCTGCGTGATGTGAGGTGATGATAAAGTGAGTCCCCCTGCTGTGGGTCTCTCCTTGCTCAGTACAGAGGACTACCACACACACACCCCGACGCCCCCCGGCCTCGTCTCCACTCCGCTGTCCCTGGGCTCCTGGCATTCCTGCCCAGACCCCTGTCAAACCCCAGAGAAGAGGCAGATGGGCCTGGCTTTTTATGTACTAATCAAGGAGGAATTTGCTCCCTCACAGACACGTCACCTCTGACCCATGTGTCTAGTCACATTCATTATTCATCCTCACCGAGGTGAGCTGCTGTAAAGGGTCGAGAGCAGAGTGGAGCAGGCGAAGGGGAAGAGGATGCGGGGTGGAGTGATGAGCGCTTGTCGTGCTTTGCTCCAGCTGCCAGCTCATCCTGGTTTTCAAGTGTCCCTCAGTCCTTTATACCAAAACGGAGGCCCTCATGTAACATTTGGGTCAAACCACTGTGGCCCATGTTGTGCTTTTCTTGCCTTCATTCACACACTCCCTATCTCCTTCATTCCCTTTCCTTTCTGGTGACAACTGGGGACAAACCATCTGGACAGTATCATCAGCAGAATGGCTGATTAGGAGCAAAGGAAACAGGAGTCCAGGTAGGGGGTCCTGGGATTGTTTAAAGGTCGGATGGAAGATATTTGTGAGTGGTTGCCTTGCTTTAATCAATATTAAAATGTCTTGTTGCCTTAGTAATTCTTAATATACATGTACATAGCACATTGTATTTGCAAATTAAAAATAGTTCCTGTCTAACAAAAATACCCCTTTCTTAGTCAATTGTAATGCTTTATCTTCTCCTTCTTCATGCATTTGCTTAATTTACCATGAGAGGGAACATCATTGAGGTTCGAAATTTTGCAAACCGTCTCGAAGAACTGACAAAATAAGGACCTTGTGGAATATAGTTTTTGCTGGCCAGGTGGAGGCACAATAATTGTAGTACAGAGACTGATCACTTTTATAAAACATATACGTATTAGCCCATTAAGTACAAGTATTCACATTACTGCAAACATTATGAAACGCTCACTATGGTGGATGGCCAAGCTTAAGTGAGTATCAAGTCTCTACAAGTTGATTTTAATACCATACTGAGTTGAACTGAAGCCCACTGGCTGAAACTGTTATGGTCCACAACCCGCAAGCCCTAAATATGTTTAACATGAATTTAATACACATTCTCTTGATTTCTTCAGAAATGTGCTATGTCTTTTTTATTTTTTATTTGCACATTTCCCCCATTTTTCTCTTTTGACCAGTGTGCTTAAACATAGTGCATATTATTAGTGTTTGTAACCATACTTTAAGTACAATAACTACATAATCTTTGAGCCAATACAATACACAATGGCAGGTCACCACCTTTAGCAAAAATGGCAATAACGTAATTTTAGTCTTGTAACTTGTCACTGATACATGCAGGTTTTTTTTTTGACGGAGCATATCCTGATTCACCCACGAGAGAGCAATAAAACAAACCCAAAAAAGTGTATTCATAGCTCCACATAATTTCTTGACAGGAATAAATAAATAAAAAAAACAACCAAAATAATGGAAGCAGGCTTTCAACGGTAATCACCATTTTTTGATATTTATTCGGAGGTTTTACACGTAACACCAAATATGGAAGGTTTTAATATTGTGCATTCTTCAAGGTTAGATTTTACTACATATCGTACATGCACGAACATGCATGCATGTGTCTGCATGCGGTATACAGCATCAGCTTCTCATTTTATGTCCTTATTATGAATGTTGATTTTTTGGAATATACATCTTGTAAAACATTTTATAAAATGTCATGTTAAATATGTGCTACATTAAAACTGTTTATATTGTAACTTTTAAATCCTGAAGACTGTAGTATGCAGCAAGAAAATGACTCATTGAGATACAACACTCATGTGCCTTCTAATGCCCTATCCGCACCACTTTTAGTTCATTACAGCCATGACAACACGTATTTATGAGACCATCAATATATTTTCTAATCAACAGAATGAGAGGAAGAGAAAAAAAGTCTGGAGTGCATACAGTACAAAGAAATAGCTATTAGTACCACGCTAAAATGCTAGAATGTAATAAGGTCAGCAAGTACCAGAAAAATATGATCACACTTCTCAAAGGCTAATTCCATATCACATTCATGTTAGCACACTAATCAATTTAGATTCACCCATCAAGCTTAGTCAGATCATTAGGAAGCAATTTTCATTTTGCCTGAGAGTCCATTAGTTGCTTGAGTAACATTGAACTCTAAATTGATGCGCTCAAATTGCATCTGGACTGATTTCAGAACAATAACAAGCACAGAGAATTACATGCAAATGCATCATTAGATCTAAAAATCTATTGTCAGTTGCAGCCACTGATGGTGCAAACACATCAAGCTGTAACATCTTCACATTACCACCAACTTTGCCAATCGTTGCAATTGCTTCTTTTATTGATGTGTTTATGGTGGCTTTGGGCACCCTTGCTCCTTCACATCTTAATAGATGGAAATAGCAGCGTGTACGCTCCACTGAGCATCACAGGAAGTGACTTTCAGCTACCTTACACAAGGTGGGTAAATCAGTGGGGAGCAAGCCATTATGGCAGTGTTGTGGTTCATTTGAGTGCCGTGCACTGTGCAAGAAAACATGATCTTTCCAAGTGGCCAGGGGATTCTGCACAGCGGGGTCGCTGGGGAGGAGTTGCCCCGTAAATTACAACTAATTACAGCTTCTATTGAGCTGAAATCCACTCTGCTCAGTCCCACAATTCCACTAAGACACAGGAGGGATTTCACTCTTCCCCACTTAAAGCTCACTATCTATAGGCAACACTGAGAGCCTTGCCAGCATTTAAATAAGCATCCTAACATGTACTGAGATGCAATGAGTAGATAAATGTGGAAACAGTAGAGCGGGTTCATAGACACAGAAAATATGCTTCATGAAATAATATAATATATATTTTTTTCATTGTCAATTTAATCTTATTTCATTATAGATTAATAAATACCATAGAATTTACATAATCTATCTAAAATTGCTAATAAGATAATTAATGTTGTATAGACCGTGACATGAAAATTATTGCCTCACTTCTGTTTTGTTTTCCCACAATACTGCAATTAATAAAAATAAATGTTACAACACTGGACGCTCTGTTCATAGCTTGGGATGATGTAAGTGTGATGCAATTCCCTCGGCCCATGGTTTCAGAAAAAGGAAAGCTGTTTTCGAGTGTGTAACAGTGTGAGGTCTGACAGAAAAGAGGATCATTTTTAAATAAAAAGAAAAACCTGTATCTTCGGTTGCCGTGTCATCCCAAAAAAGCCTTTTATCATGTGCTGCTTCTACACTCGACCGGGGCCTTTCACTTTCCTTCAAAATCACACATTATGCACACAAGGCAAGCTACGGCCCAGAGAATGCCAGCATTGTGGATTGTGTTTACAAGCATCTTCTCACAATAAAGAAAAGGCCCACAAGCATCATACAATCTGATAGAGAGAGGGGAAATAGAAAGGGCACGGCATGATGGTGGTACCTGAAAAAGACACAAAAAAGATGCAGCCAAAGCTGTGCAGTTGTTCGATTTATTAATTTCAGAGACCAATAAAAGAGTCGCAGGCTGCTCAGGGTTTTTGCCCCACTTTGTGTGGAGGAGATGTGATATAAATAAGATTATAGTCAATGTTTGGATTCCATTCAAACCCCCAATCAGAAACTCCACAAAAAGTGCGGAGAGAGTGACCATAAATGCTCTCGGGCCCTCTCTGCTTTTTTAAAGATGATCTTCAAGGAACTGGTCATTGTACTGTTAACATGGGCACAGAGACAAAACTCTCTTCTGCTCTCCACTTCTCTCGTCACCTCTCTTTTCACAGTCAGAGCTACTATTAGGAAAAAAACAAAACGAAAATCAAAAAAACGATAAATTACTCTGCTCGCTCATTGCATAGCATCAGACTAACTCGTTGGACTCACTCAGCGTGGCACAGGGATGATGGCCACCGGCCACTCCTGCCATGTTTGTCATTGAGATGGGTACATGTCTCACATCACCCAAAAAAAAGGGGGCGAAAAAAGTAGAATGGGATGGAGGTAGTAACTTTAGTGCCAGATACTGGGCTGTTGAAAGTGAGTGTGGTGCCCAATCTTCTCAGTGAGGGTGGCAGACAGAGAGCGCACATTAACACCTGTGAGACTGGTAAGCCACGGCTTTGGCAAAGCCTCTTAGTCCAGGCCTGTGTCATCCATTTTATGTGGCACTGGCACAGAGGCATTTATACACTTCGGTATTACAGTGGGGTATATGCTTGACGTCTGTGGAAATACGTCCCCCTTGTCTTGGCACAGTGTGGCCTTTACATAAGTGTGACAGGGAGGGAAACTTTTTGCAACTGTGAGAAAGGCCTGGCAGAACTCAGAACTCAACCACATTGACAAGTCATGATAGTTTACAGTCGATCCAAGCTGAGACCCTTACAAACACCAAACAAACGTCCTTTTCATCCCATTTATTTTTAATCTTATTTATCAATAAGAGGAAGACTTATGTAGTAGGTTTGTTGATGATAGTGCTGTTAGTTGATGATGGTGCTGTGCTGTGTTTTTATTCAGGCAGTGGCAGACTCTCCTGTTGTTGCTGTATGTTACTGCTCAGTTGGGCGTGGCACTCCTGATGTGGGTGTGTAATATTCCACTGTGCCAACTGGCAAACACATCTCATCCCTGTTCCACACACACACACACACACTGAACTATCAAAAGCCAGGATCATGCCCAATACAACTAAAACAGTTAATATGATATTATACTGAGATAATGTATTATTTGATTATTATTAGATACACCTTGCTAAAACTAATGCAGTCACATACTACAGCCCTGGATCCTTCATGAAGCTTTGAATGTTTTTCATGATTTACTTTATGGTCATTGTGAAGGGTGTGTATTCTGTGTATTAAATTGTATTTCTGAGAGGTGTTTATAACGTTGAGTTGCGCCCTTGTTAATATAAGTGAGGTGGACAAATATGTTAGAAAAATCTCTGTATCAGCACCTCTCTGAAACAGTTTCAACAATATTCAACAACATTATACCTTTCACAAAGGTAGGATTTACTTCATGGTTGTATCAGACTGAATTAGTTTAAGCTGCAGCAGTTGTAACTAGTAAACTGGCAACTGAGTGTACAAACAGAAAAATACATAATTTACTCACTGTGATGTAGCTACAAAAGAATGTGTGTTTGATGTCATATAACAAGTACAGCACTGAGTCAAGCAATATCATTAATTGCTTATAGGAATATTTAAAAATATAGAGACATTATACATTTAATATTATTATTATTATTTTAAATACATCAGGCTTCCTGTAAAGTCACTAAACCCTAACATGTATGTTCTAAGTCCTTTTAGGGATATTATACAGTGCTTGAAATGATAAATAATAAATTGAGCGTAGTGCTTTGAAAATGTGAAATTTGAAAATGATATGTAATGTTGTCATATAGTAAAGTCACACATACAAACTTCATGACTTCTAGAGGTTGATGCTGACGCCCATACATACACTCCTTCATACTGTACGTTGTTTTTCATACTTTTCATTTCTACATGTTTCACAGACAGAAATTGTTGTTGTTTTGTATTTTTATCATACCTCTACCTACTCCAATCTTATCCGATTTACATTTTTCTTTGCTGTGTCGCATTACTATCTGGTAACATTACTATCTGGTAATGCAAGAGAACAATATACCCAGTGAGATCATTAAAGTTTCATCTTATTAGCCCAGTAGGGAAAAGTACAGAATGCAGGGAAATGGACATCATTACTGAGTATTACTTCCAGGGAAACATAATACTCCCTTTTTCTTCTGGCTGACATTAATGATTGGCTTCTTTGTCGTGCCATGGCAGGCTTGTCAGATGCAGCTGCTATGGAGATGAGATCCACCTCAGGCTAAATAATGTTAATGGGATTCCCACACAAACACCTATCACATATATCTTTTAAGATGCTACACACCCGTCTCGTTTTTTTCCTTCTCCAGAAGCACACTAAAAATCTAAAACTATTTCTTCATCCTAGAGTTCTTCAGCATTTTTTTTTCTTGAGAATTTACTTCAACAAAATAATAGAAGGAAAAAATACATTTAAAAGTTCAACATCTGGAAACCTGTTTGTGGAATCAGCGCGACCTGTTTGCTTGAGATATGGCTAAGGTTAATACATAGATTTCTATTCCCTGAAATATATGTCATATTTACACACTATTGCTATCAGTCGTGCAGCTTGACACAGGGCTAAGTGATGTCACCGCTGTGCTGACAGCTCTCCAAATGTATAGGGGTGGAGAAACAACAGTTGTGAGGAAGTGTGGGGAGATACTGAGGGAACAAATAAGAGATGATGGGGGGAAATGTGGTTGGACACATCTGTGTGGAGGATGCAGCAGCATGGAGACACAAATAGTCTGCACTGAGAGACTCCTAGGGGAGGTGAAGTGGGCTGCAGCTTATGCCACATCCCTGTTGCGTGGCTGCAGGGAGGAGTGGAGGCTAAAAATGATCATTACAATCATTAAATCGAATTTACAGGTGGCTGCAGTCAGGTAAATGCTGAATTCCGTCCAGTATCTGTGGGATTAAGGAGTGACGTGAATTCCTTGTCGGTAATTCTTCAAGACAAATAGCGGGGCTCCCTAGACACCACCCCCTTCAAGGCAGCAGGCAGTCTGCACTAATTAGCAAGGGAGGTGTGAAGGAGAAATCATTACTTTATCCAAACACTGTGCCCTACATACCCACCCCCCCACCATCAGTCCACCTCCCATCTATCCTCTCCTCAGAATCTGCAACAAGGTGTGGTGCATGTGCATGTTCATTTGTCTATGCGTGCACATGAATTTGTGTGTAAAGTCCCAACACCCGGCAACAGAGAATACTGCCAGAGAACTGAAAATGGAGGGCAAATGGAGGACCACAGATAAAGCCAAGAACCAGAGACAAGGAAAAGAAGACAGAAGAGGAGGGAAGATGTTGATGGAGGTGCTGGAGGGAATAGAAAAGACCGTCAGACTAACCACTTGACAAAAGAGGTGGAGGGGATGGAGGGAAGGGGCATGTGCTGCAAGGTGTGGACAGCACAGCGCCATGACTCCCTGGGTGTAATTATGATAGAATGGTCTCTGATTGATTGTTTGAGCCTGCAGGACCTCCAAAGCACCTCTGTACTGTGGATGAGGCCTTTGTGGCAGTGCTTAGCCCCCCTCCTGTGGACCTCAGCTGGGCTCCTATTCCCAGCAGCATGATTCATGAGCACTGCAGCTCTCTTCTGACCTAGGCAGGCCTGCAGCCCAAACCATCAGGTAGGACTCAAAACAGTTGCCCTCTCCACAATTAATGAGCTAAAGAAGCAGAGGGCAACCACCGCTGCCGCCGCCACCCCCTTCCTCTCTCATTCTCTCATTCTCTCATTTTAAAGCCTGCACCCACAACTGTTACGAGATAAGATCTTGTTACCACAGAGCACAGATCAACAAGAGGGGGAAAAACCCATGGTAGGCTGATCTTGCTAAAAGCGCCGCTGTTTATATACAGACACAAACCGCCACAGGCTTACTAGTAGGAGTACATAGTCATACCAATCAGATTTAGGGCTAGATGCCACAAGTAAAGTGGTGCACTTAGTACATCCTGGCCACTATCTCTTCAAGAGCATCTTGAATTTTTAACCATGGCTCAATTTTACGTACAAGCTTTTAAAATATGTGATATTTATTTCATGGGGACAGAATGCATAAAAGCTGCAAAAATCGAGCCCTGTTGCATCTTCCCCCCTTTCAAAAATGCATTTATATTGAGCAGCACTTACCAACACAATGCACTCTCTCTGTTTGTGCCCCAAGTTACACTTACTACCATTTCCAAATAAAAAAGTGGGTAGTAAAAGCAGGAAAAAGTAGATAAGAAAGGAAGGTATTGGGTAAGTACGAAAAGGAAAACCATTGCTTGTGAAGGCTAGCAATTTTAACAATATTAAGAAGCAATACAGCTTCACTCTTACAGAAAGAAAAACATCCACACAGGCACTACGCTTGGAAACAAAGTCACTCGGCACCAGCAGCAACTCAGAAAAGGAACAAGATTGGCACTAAATAAAACACTGCTCTAAAAAGACAAGAAAAGAAAATGAAAAACACTCATAGGTGGTTCACAAGAGCATCTAAGGCAAATGATAGCATTGCACATAAATCCCCCTCAACTACCCACCCACTCAGTCCCCACCCCCGAAAAAAAGCGCCCTTTCAGCACATATTCATAAAGGTTCTCTAATGGCTTCCAGAGGGACGAGGGGGCCTTCTCCTCAGACAGAGACATTTCACAGGCCCACAGGCAGAGCAGAGAATAGCCAAGAGAAAAATATCAGGAGAGAGAGAGAAAGAGAGACGGAAAGAGAGAGACAGAGGGGAAAAGAAAGAAACAGACAGAGAGAGAGAGAATGTCTTCATCATGAGTGGAATAGGAATGATGCCCCACTGGGGTCTATTAGTGAGCCTTTATATACAATGGCAGCCTCACCAACTTCCAAGTGTGGCAACAATGCAAAGCCCCCAGCTTACTATGTCAGGGAGATTAAAGTTGTTGAGGAAAACATACCTCTTGTAAAATCAAGCATAGACACTCACAGATTGGGATGGGCCGTATTGCCTGAAAATGATATAATATCGGGTATTTTTGGTACTCGAGAAGATCCGACACCTCTCACTATAAGGCAATACAACACTCTGGATATGGTAAATGGATCTATAGCGCTCTTCTACCTTAGCAGACATTGCTTTACAATTTCTTATTCACCCATTCACTTACGCACACTCACACAACAATGACGGCCAAGCTGCCATGCAAGGCACTGGCCTGGCTATTGAGAGCAATTATAGTGTCTTGTCCATGAACACTTGACATGTGGACGATTTGGAATTGAACTTCCAACCCATCGATGAATGGACGACCTGCTGTACTTTCTAAGCCACAACATAGTATAGTATAGTATATAATATTGTGTACAGTTGTTGTTGGTGTTGGATTAAACGCGTGTCTGGCTGGTGATTACAGAACTGACTTCAGCATGGTTTTTGTATGTTATTCTTAATTTGTATCTCTATTAGCTTACACAAAGTGGTGGCTAGTCTACCTATTGTTTGTTTTTTTTTTTTTGCTCCTTTGCTTGTGCGATTTTCTTTGTGACTGATTGGGCTGTTTACTTTTCCCAACTTGTCAAAAGGTTTTCTTATTTTCCTGACATTATGATGTGCTGCTCTGGTTAATTACCACAAAGTGAACGTACGATGTGATCAATCGTCACCTGCTATGGGGAATGAGACAGATTCTGACATCTCATCTTGCAATCAATATTGTTACTAGATGAAGATGTATGTGGCCTGTGTGATGTAGCGCCTCTGCTCTTTTTCTCTGAGTTAAGTTCTGGCGGCAACTTTGTTTTTGTTTTCAAACATGCTCCTTACTGCTACTACGTAGTCGTCACATCAACACAATTGCAATATTGTTAATATCATGATATGACGAGATTGAATTACATAAAAAATTATACTGATAAGCCAACCGTTGCACATCTGCACTTCTTGGACACTTGCATTGTGTGTTTGGTGACAGAGATCAGAACAAGCGGCCAAAGCATTTGTACTTCAGTGAAGGTTGTACTGCCGACGGACCTGTAGTGTGTAAACCTTACAAATTCACGGCAAAACTTTGACTGACATTGAAAGACCACAATTAGGCTTGGTTCAACTATGGACCATGCACCAATTACGGTGAGCCTTAAGTTCAAGTGCATTTACTATTTCTGCCTCAGTGCTGGGAATCAGAAGCAGCCCATTAACGATTCCTCATGAACAGAATTCTCTACTCAACATGGTGCTCATTAAAATTGCATTGGGAAGGTGCCATTTTCACTTATTAGCTTAATTGTCAGGTCATGTAGATTGGACAGATGACAATGAAGGTGTCTATGCCAAAGGACATGTTAGTCTCAGTCAGCCGCTGCTGCTTGACAGTGTAAGCCATCAATTGCTGAACACGTTCATACGTCATATATATATACGGGCCAAATTAAGCCACAGACAAATTAAAGGAGCTTGCTCATAAATTATAGGACAGGGATGGGGGCACTCTATATATCATTGCCATGTAAGTCATCTATCACTGTGAGGTTGGAACTCTTAACTTCCCACCTCGTGGATAACTGTGAGGGTTATTTTCTCATCTACTCTTTCATTGTCTCTTCACCCTGAGATGAAAGTGAGGCGTCATAGTCGAGCTGACTGCTTAGGTAGCTGCTAACCTCTCTGTCTTACTAACGTCAGTCTTGCTTCATTACACTGTTTAATTTCTGATTGAGCATTTGAACACATTGCTCCATCCTAATAAGCTCATCAGAGTCAGTAATAGGAAATCTTGCAGAGAAAAGCAGGAAATTCCTTGATTTAGTAGGCCTGTAAAAAGACAAATACAGTAATGTATGTATGCTTTGGGGTCTATCGCATGGTAGTTTGTTTTATCTTGCAACAAACCCATATTCTCCTCCTTCAAGGTCAATATAAAAACTGAAACTATAGTATAGGCTTTAAGATTTAAATGTGGCCTTTATAGCCCAGGCACTTTGCTGTAGATCCAGGAGGTATTGTACATCCTAAGCAGTTAGTCAATCTTGCCCATTTTGCCCATTGGGCCTATAATTGCCCTGTATGTATGGGGCATGTACTTGTGCTTATTCCTCACTTCTTATGTGCTTTACTTCACAGACAGAGCCAGCAGCACCTTGTTATAACAAAACTTATACCGTGTCCCACAGTCCTGACTCTGTTTCATGACTGACATATTAGTGCTTATTGCCCTATAGGCATTTTTGAAGGAGACACTTGACACAGGATCTTCAAATTTCTTTAAAATTCTACGGCTGAATGTAAAGTGCTTCTTTCCTGTACAGAATATCCTTTTTGGAAAAACTCTGCTTAGTCAGAGCATATTTGAACACAAATAATTCTGTCCTCAAAACCAGGAACTATTCTTAGTGTCATATTGTTGTTTTATGCTACCTCCTTCACTTACAACACACAACAGGAAACCGGGTGCTTTATTCATTTCAAGTCATAAGGCCCTTAATATTATTTTGAATAAAACAACAAAAACCTTTGAACCCTGCCAAAAAAACCTCACGTCAGTAAATAGGTGTCAATCAATGCCGCTTTTAAAATATTTTTCAACTGCAAATATGTCTTATTCATCACATTGGTCCGGATCATCAAAATGATTGGCATCATTAAAAGCCTTGAGGGATTATTCTCAAGACTTCGGCACATGAAAAACAAAAGTCAATCATGAAAATTTGCTCCATCCACTGAAGTCAGACACCAACACAAATGTGACGTAAGGACACAAATAAGAAGATTCAGTCAAGACAATTTCTGCAATAACAAGAGGACCTTCAATAAATTACACTTGTGGCATTCTTGAGAGCTAGTTTCATTTTGTTATCTGTGGCTAAATGTTATTGCTCCAAGTACATCCTTTAATGTGGCTCTGAAGTACATCAAAGTGTTACCTGGCATGCCCTAAAACCATCACACATTATTCAGTGTACTCTCTTACCCTCTCCAACACATGCACAAACACATCCATCTGATTAAGAATATGGAAAGCCTTTTCAAAGATAATCTGTATTTGAATCTCAAAGAGAGTGACATTTTAAATAAACAGATAAAGAGCTGTAAAAAGTGAAAAACTCAACTGTCCTGAAGACAGTGAGCGTGATTAAATATTAAACTGAGGTCGTGCACTGCTAAAAGAGCAAGAACCCTTGAGAAATAAGAAAATATTCTACATCTTGCACCTTATTAAAAGAAGTGAGTGAGAATGCAGTTAATGTAATACTTCATATGTCTGAAAAACCTAAATAGTACAGCTTTGAATTCAAAGTGAGGCCAACTTTGTTACTTTGGCAGTAACAACAAAGGTATCACAGGTGCTGTACGCCATGCTCTCTTAAACCTGCACAATGGTTCTCCAAAAATATAAAAGGGAGGAAGTGAGAGGGCTGTGCTCCATGCTTCTCAGGTGAACAGCTGGACTGTGGAATATTTGGCGGGCAGAAAGTATGAGGCACAGCTGGCTTTTAAGAGGAAGAGCTCCCCTGGAGCCTCTGGGAGGTCACAGCCTGCTAGGCCGTGAAGCGTTGCTCGGCAGGAGCCGTGTGTAAAGGCAGAAGGCCTGTGCCACTGTGTGCAGATGTTCCCCCCGCTCTGCTGGCTGCCTCAAAACACACACAACACACACACAATGCACGAACCTTGGTGCAGAGATGATTTAACACATACAGCAAACACTTAACACAAACACCTTCACGAAGCATGTACATAAACACACAGACACCACACACTTGCTGCACACACATATTCCCTCTCCATATCCTGTCGGCACAACTTTCTCGTGTCCTCCACAGCAACAAGCACCACCTCAGCGGTCCTGAGTGTTTACTGCTGGAAACAATAAAGTAGGGTCTAAATGAGCTCTCCAAGGTCTGAAACACACAACCTAGTGTCGGAAGGTGCTCCTCAAATGCAGCAGCAAACTGGTCCTTCATAACAGAGCAGCTTCTTTTCATTACCCACAGGTAAAGCAGAATTATATGACCAAGTAAAGAGGAAAAAAGCTCAAGGCTCCTACCTTCAACCCCCCGACGCCCCCGGTACTATATCTTATTATGCATGTCTCTCACAATGCTCCACATTTGAATATCCATCCGCAACAAACACAATCAATAGCACAAAAGACGTCCTTCCTTTAATTCCTGAGCTGTATGCATTTATCGACCTGAGTGCTCCTCTGGGATATATACATGAGGGCCAACCCATGCTCTGCGTGGCAAACTGAGCCAATGTTTACGGTATCATTACAAAATAACTCGTCGAAGAATGTCAGTCAGAGGCACGTGTTATGGGAGATTTATTTCAGGTGGAACATGTGGCACGAGGAATGCCGCCATAGGATAGGTTTAGTCATCAGACACCAGCATCAGCAGTCCACTGACAGTGATGAATAGAGAAAAAGACAGTATGAGTGGCAGGCCCTAGTGAGGGACAGCACTCTGCTCGGCAACCTCCTCCGCACCGTCTGTCCACCCCGACAAACCCTCGCAAACCCAAGAGACAAATCCTGCTGCTGACACCAATGGACAAGCACATCTGGCAACCGGGGTCCACCGGGGTCTACTGTGACAGCCCCAATCAGCCACTTGATATTCACTGTGCCGACTTCCCATTCTCTCTCTCTCTCTCTCTCTCTCTCTGATGCCAGAGATGGAAGGAAAGAGAGCAAAAGAGAG
Source organism: Enoplosus armatus (assembly GCF_043641665.1). Classification (NCBI taxonomy): domain Eukaryota; kingdom Metazoa; phylum Chordata; class Actinopteri; order Centrarchiformes; family Enoplosidae; genus Enoplosus; species Enoplosus armatus. The sequence goes on from NC_092189.1 coordinate 16,465,615, forward strand.
AGGGGGGCAACCTTTCAACAGGAAATCAAATATTAATCAGCCCAATCACAGGCATATCTCCATAACTGCAGTCTGACATTGATACCCAATCAATCAAAAAGCCCAAATATGGAGAGATTACCTTGAGATCAACAATAGAACAATAGAAAGTTTAGAGTGAATGATGACAACGGGGCTATGAATATTAATGTCTCAGTGGAGCGCTAATAATAATTTTTCCATGTTTTTTGTGAATTTCAACTCATCAGCATGTGTCAAACGTAAATGCTCGAGTGCATTAACAAAGTGGCAGCGGTTGTTTGCAGTGTTAAAACCTGTACTGATATGACAGCAGCGGTTGTTTTATATGTATTGTTAGTTGTATTGCCCTTTCATTAATTATGTACCAGAAACTGGCCAAAGGCTATATTGTTGTCTACAGTGAAAATTAAATATTGATAAAGCTCCAGCTTTCACCCCAGATTTCATTGTGTTAACAAATATGTTTTGTTTGCAAAACAATTTGAATTTAATAATTCATCAAAAGGGGGAGAGGCCATTATCATTCAGTATGAGCCCTGTGCGGGCTCCAGATGTCAGGGATCATGTCCTCGTACTGACAATACATGCAAAGTCTGTGCCCTCTTTTATACATTATTGAGAGCAAATTCTGCAAGGTGGGTTTAGACATGGGCACGGAGACTGATACATAACATGTATAGGGGTGACCTGAGACTGTCTGTCAGGAAGAGATCGTGACAGAACTACAAAGACGTATTTACACCCATATTCTGTGTGATCAGTGTATCATGTTGCCTCTATGCAAGCAATGACTTTTACTGAAGAGTGATTTTGTCTGTTTCCAACTAAAGAAATAGCTTTTAAAGTAGCCCCGACCAATTTCATTTACATTCTTTAATGACGTATAATCTTTTCATTTTGCAGTACAGGATATTTTCTTCAGCCTTAAGATTCCAAAAGAACTCCCCATGAATACTGGCTGTTTAAAGGTTAAAAACCCACAGGACCACAAATCCAAGGTACAGAGAGATCATAGCATCCCAGCGGGCTATAACATTAGTCACCAGCTTCATGTTGGTCATAAATCTAGCACAGCAGCATCTTGACTCCGCCTGGGAACATGACTGTAATCCTTAACACTGAAATTATTCTTTATTTGTCATTACGGGCTGAAAGGAGGGGAAAACCGTGGCAATTACATTCTTAACCTGGAACATCCAAACCCTATTGACCACTCCGTCAGCCCTTGGTAACAAAGCTTGACTTGACATTCTGTTAGTGGCAGTGCGGGGGCCGCAGAAACGAGGGGAAGTGGTGGCTGATAGGCGTGACGGAGAAGAGAACGAGAGAGAGAGACAGGGGACGCCTGTTTGGGATTTACAGCGTCGACGTGCTCACCTAGCAGCTGACCGTGCTGCTTCACAGGTCAGCCGCTCTAACCGGACTCCATTAATACGCCAGTCCACCTTGTGGCACACTTAATGCTCCAGCGCATCCGCCTTAGGGACAACTTCACTGGCACTTCACTGTAGAACGGAGTAAGAAAGGGAGGAGGAGGCCCGGGGTCCAGGAACAAAGAACCCCTCTGAAAGTAGAAGAGGGGTAAGAAAAAAGTCTCACAGAAAGTTTGAAGATTTATTTTTCTCGCTGAAGACTTATATACTTTTCTGTATGGAACTGTATATGGAGTGAACTTTCACAGCTTCAGCTTGTACAGGCAAAGAACTCTTTCTTTTACAAAGGTCAAAGTTTGTTGTTTTTATGCTTTGGAGTTGACTCGAGTTCATCTGATATACCAGGTTCTACTTTTTTGGCCCCATAGCCTGAAGCACACTTTAGGGACGGGCACGGACATCATGGTATAAATGTGTTTTATGGCCAGGCAGCTGCTGGGGGCAGGCTGTTTTTTATGCTTTCTGGCCGAGTACAACATGGCCACCTGCTTGGCGTAAAACCCACACTGCTATTCGGGGCTTTATGGACACGTTCGGCAACTAAACAAAGATATACAAGGACGTGCACGCGGAGAGCTGCCTGCTGCATATGGTGTGCACTTAAGCAATTCATCGATGCCATAAGCATCGGTGGGAGCAAATCCTCGGCTCCTTGTGGCTTTCACAGCACAACGGGACCTGAGGGATACTGCTTGGTTCATGAACCCACTGATGAATTACTTTTCCTCCGCAAGTCCACGTTTCCCTTAGGCGTGACTGTATGTGTCACTCCTCTGACAACTCTGTTTGCCTAAGCTCCAGAAAGCCTGCTGATTATCCCGAGACCCTGGGTGGAGGTACTGCAACTGGGAGGGGATTCACAGATGATCACCCCTAGGATTCACAGAGGTGAACGTGTGTTTGGGCTGCGGAGGGAGGTGAGTGGCACTCCACCACCTGCTCTTCTGATAAACAAGTTCATGTATGAGGAAGAGAGAAAATGATTATTAGAAGGATTTCAGTGTCATCCCTCCCCCTCTCCCGCTATCTCACTTTCACAACTGCGAGCGGCAGAACAAAATTACTCCCCGCCAGTGAATAATAAGGAAGTTTATGAAACGTGACGAATGCGACGGCGCTCTACATGAAATACCAATGAGGGAGGCGCCCCAGCGTAGCAAATGCTACATCCTAATATCAACAGTCACCTTGTGTTACTCCCTCCACTCCCCAGAAGGACACATCACGGAGAGAGTATGAACACACGGCATAATGCGGTGACATTGACAATCCCAGCGTTGGGTTGCGGGCACGGGCAGGTGAGTGGACACGTGCAGGTGGCATGCCACCACAGAGGGCTGGCACCAGGATGGGCACAGAGGAAGGGGGCGAGAGAGGGGGAAGAAGTGTTGTCATACATTGTCTCAGTCTCGGAGGGGGAGTGTTGGCATTGTCACCTGTGTGCCGACACGCTGTGCGCATATTTCGTCGCAGTGGGGGTCAGAGGAAGTGTGTTCATGACTCAGATACAGTTGTCACTCAGTGTGTGAGTGAGTGAGTCAACTTAGACAACAGTGCTCATTAGAGAAACTAGCTTGGTGTCATACACTCGGAGGAACGTGTGAACATGAGACTGCTGCTGAAACAATTTGAGTCGATCAACAGAAAATTAATCTGTGATAATTGATCGTTTGAGTCATTTATCAAGTAAAATGTTGCTAAAAAGTCACTGATTCCAGTTTTACATTTGGTAAAAATGATGAGTAGACTCATACAAAAAGAATCCCTCTCAATCATCACTTATGACTGTGGCAGTATCTGTGTCTGCGGAGACGTTGCCTTCTGCCTGTATTGTCTTATTTTGCCGTGTTCAGGATGTTTCTGGGCGTCAACCTTTGCCCCTCGTTCTGCCTCTGCTTCTGCCTCCAGCTCTCTCTCCCCCGGGACTTTGCTCTGCCCTGGCTGACACTGTAATCGGTGTCGTCTGAGTCGTAAGTTCGGGAAGCTCCACTAAATTCTCCTGTCTGGACACAAAAACAATTAGCAAATGTTGCTGTTGGCTTGTTGATTGCTGTTTGTAACTCGACAGATTACTAGACATTGCAATTAAGTTATTTTCATGAAGCTCCTCCCTGCCTTTGTTGGAAAACTGCTACGCTTCCTGGCACGTGTCTGACTTCAGTCCATCAGTGGAATAGTGTGACTCACGTGCTTCACAGGGCACCTTTAAAAGATGACAGAAATCATTGATAGATTAATTTAGATTAAAGATAATTATTACCTGCAACCCTACAAGGAACAGTTTGTTCAGCTGGCTCAACACTGACATTGCAGTTTTGTGCTTCACATCCTGCTGTAGGTTTGTCTCCAGGTTACAGCAGCGCCTGTTCATCCACTCTCCCCCTTCTCACTCCTCCACAGCTGAGTGACAAAAGTCTCTCCTGAGTGAAATCATGCGTTTCCCTCTCGCCTTTATCTCTGATGGCCATTCCACTAGCTCACGGGTCATTATTTGCCTGTGGGTGCTACAAAGATGAAAAGTCTACTTTGTTTGCTTGCTCGCACACTTTAAACCTTTCAGTGCAAAATGATTTGTTATGTTTCAACTAGAGCATTATTAATAATCTTGGGTTAAGATGCAGAGCTGAAAAAAACTGTCAGGAGGCCTGAATGGAATGCCCTCTATTTTTTATGAGTGTTTGTGTTGGTGTGTGTGGATTTGTGTGCATGCATGTAAGTTTGTATTTGTAGGGTCAACCCTTTTATCCTCGTCTTTCAGGAGAGAGTGCGTGAGTGTTTGTGCGTTTCTGCATTCTCCGCAGGGACTATTTCAGTTGAGGGCAAAGAACATAGAGAAACTTTGAAAGAGCTTTTATGTACTTTCGAGTGAAATGATCCTAAGAAAGCCTTTTTATAAAAAAAAGAAAAAAAAAAGAAAAATACTTTTTATTCGGGCTTCCACATCCAGAAGGGCACTTACCCAATTACCAAGCACCCTTCCTCCCTTTCTGCATCCATCAATCCCTCCTCTATTCTTAGGCCTGCATCTTCGTTGTGTGTGGAGGCATTGCCATGGGCTAAGAGCATGAGCTTAGTAGTAGAGCAATGTAGGGCATGTCAGTGAGTATACAGTGAGTCAGCCATTTGAAACCACTTTTTGGCCATATTGTAAGGCTTCAAAAGATCATGCAACTAGAAAAAAAGGACAACATATTTGATTACTAATCTTTGCTAATGTTGACTATTTTTGAAGCAAAAGTTTATTGGCCTCATACTTTTTCTGGATGATTAATTTTTGACTTTTGAAATTGTTCAAAAAGAGCAGAAAAAAACCTTCCTTTGATATCACACATTGGCTAAGGTAAAATAGGGCATATACAGATAAGGCTAATACTGTATGACAAGCTAACTGAATGAGAGGTAAACTCATTCTGTCGCCCTCACTTTTGCATCTCAGCTCTTTTTAACTGCAGCCTTGTCACTCAGTAGCCTGAAAGGCAAGACCTCACACAGGTTTGACAGATAAAAGTCTCCTCACTTCATTGCTGTTTGACATTTTGCCTCCCAGAAAAGTTTCACCCTCTCTCTCCCTTTCTTTCTCTCCTTCCATCTCACAAACACACACACACACACACACACACACACACACACACACACACACACACACACTCCCCTCAATGTGAGTCCATCTCCTCTCCTCCTGTCCATCTGCCAGACAAAATGGAGCCTCAGACAAAGGAGACGGAGGCTAACTCAGTGATCTGAATCAAATGGCAAGAGGAGGAGGGTAGCCGAGGAAAAGAGGAGTGATGGGTGCCAGGGAGGGAGCATGGGAGATGTGGGAGACAGAGGGGCTGGGTGGTGAAGGGAGGCATGAGGGGCTAGATGAGAATTTTTTCTGACAGGTTGAAGTCTCCTCTGAGCTGACTCTCTCCCTGCTGGGAGCCATTTCTCCTGGTTGTGGGTGGGGTGAGGCAGGATGGAGAAAAGGAGATATAAGAAGGAGCAATGAACTGTGGTCATGGAAATGCCATGCTGAATGCAGTAGTACCAGCAGTGATCAATAGTAAGCATGCTGTATATCCATTTGACCAACACCAGAGCACAAACTCTTGCAGGTATCTGTAGTATTACATTTCCCACGTTAGGTTAATACCACCATCCCTCAGTGTCAAGTAGCATTATTGGACACAGTGTGACTAGCCAGCACTTGAAGTATACTGACACAGAAGACACATCTGCTGTCTGGGTCATTTTAAAATTTCATGTACTGAAAAAAGGCGTATTGATTTGTAAGTAGTAACACTCCGGCAGGGCAGACTGGACAAACATGGTGACAAGTGACTTCCAGTGACTCCAGGGTTGAGAGAAAAAAAAAACAAGATAAAGAGGGCAGATCATTGATTTGAATGTCTGGGGAGGATGCCTGAGTGTCTGCAAGCGTACCAGAGAGGAGTACAAAAAATGTGTCATAGTCAGATGGTTGGAGACGTTCAAACAGGTTATTCTGGGCGTGAGTGAGGCATAGTGGAGGCCGTGTAGACATCAATGCATGGATGCCAATTCATTGTAGTGCTAAAAAAACAATCAATTTGTCAATCAACCCACAATTAATTAGCATTTCTTTTCCAAAATGCCAAACATCTGCTGGTTTCCTTCTTCTCAAATATGAAAATGTTCTGCTAATTTTAGCATGCTAACACACAATGACAATGCTAATATTCTGATGTTTAGCAGGTAAAGTTTACCACCTGTTCTAGCTTAGCATGTTTGTATGCTAGCATTTGCTAATTAGCCTTAACACAAAGCACCATCAGCTGAAGAAGAAGCTTAATTTGATCTGTAATTCAGTGCGGTTACTGACTAAATTTTAAAAAAATGCAAATGAAACTAGTAGTGTCCTCACACTAAAGCGGGTGATGACAGACTGACAGGCAGACAGACGACCTACTTTACTTAGTAGTAGTAGTAGTACCTAGTCTATTGTTATTGGGAATGTAATAGTAAGGGTTGGAGAAAGATGTAGCACAGACATACTGCGCCAAGTTAACGTAAACTACCACAAAACTAGCCTATAATAGCCTCTACAGTTGTGTAATTATTATTTGGCGGAATCCTATTTTCTCCTACTGGCCCTGCGTCCCTCTGTGGCCCATGTGTTGAGAACTGGTTCTTTCGGGAGCACAATAATTTTTTTTTGCTGTGACCAGCAGCTCTATAGCTTTCTCTGTAGGCCCACAAACATGTCCCCACCCTTTGGCGGCCACAGGCTGAAATTTGGCATGGAATCAAGTGTGTGTGTGTGTGTGTGTGTGTGTGTGTGTGAGAGAGAAGGTGTGAATGAATGAACGTGTGGATGCATGCACGTGGCCGCACCTATTGCAAATTTGCACTTGTTTTTTGCTGCAGTACCACATTTGGCCACTATAGAAAGAAAACAGCTCATGCTGTGACACTGTGTGACATGGATGCATGGATATATTAACAGTGTTAGACTAAAGGCCGGCATCTTAAAAACGCAGTGACTGGTGCAGCGTTGCAGCAGATTATTTAACATACTTTAATATAGACAACAATGTGTGTTTATGACACACACACCTGCAGAACATTAGACAAGTAAATTCCTTCACAGACATATTTATCGAGACACGCATTCGCCCTGAACTTACACATACGTACATTTATAAAACTCTCTTGTTTAAGTGCAAAGAGCTGCTTGAATGAGATTTCTCCTCAGACAGAATTAGCTCAGGTAAGAAGGCAATCTTTACTGTCTGCTTTGTCTCATCTCCATAATGTTTGCGTATTCTCAAGTAGGTGGAAATGCAAAATGAAACATAATTATGCTGTACTCCCGCTGACAACTGATCTGTCACCGCGCGCATTAGAAACACCGCTGTGTGTAGCGTGAAGAAAGAGCGTGGAGAGAGAAAAGAGAACTTGTGTGGGCCTGGCTCATCTCTCAGACTCTGACAGGGCTACTTACCTGGAGGTTGTAAGAATAAAAAACAGGATAAAATAAATAAATAAGTAATACCTGCCACGTACACACCACTGTACCCCTAAGCTCATTAGACAAACACACTCCCCGTATCTCATTCCTAGTTCTACCATCCCAACCAAGACAGATCTCTCACCCTCGGTACAAAGCACAATTACACCAGACCAGACAAATATAGCATGGGGGTATAATCTTTCTGAATCACCTGGAAAGTCAAGAAGATAAAAAAGCCTCCCTTCTTTATAGCTGCAGTGCCGGTGCCTTGTAAGGAACTAGTCTGGCCTCTTTCAGCATGTTTACTTGCAGCCAAGTACAAATTAACCTCCCAAGATCAACAATAAACCTAATTAGAGTTGTGTTCTGCAGCACACATCTCTAAACACAGATCACAGCTTGTTGAGAGATGAATCTCCATCTGTCTGGCTGCACACTGGGAGGAGGAGAGACTCAGAGAAGATCAGTCCCAAGATTCGCAGAACAGAGCTTTGTGTGTTTCTGTGTGTGTGTGTGTGCGCACAGGGAGAGAGTGAGAGAGGCCCTTGTGGCCACGGGGGTTACTTCCCCATGTCAGCCTTTATTTTATGATGTCATGCTGCAGCAGGGAAGCGGGACATGGCACACGCAGGGAGAACATGCCATTGGATTTGAGCATGTTTTGGGGGGGGGTAACACTAAGGGGTTAGGACAGGAACAGCTCTGCCCTGCCATTTGACACACACTCCTGGGACTCACAGCCAGACAGGGAGGAACACATGGGTGTGGAAACAGGAGAGTCAATACGTCTCACAAAGTCAAGTGCACACACACACACACATATGCAGGATTTATTTTTCCCACGTTTGCTACACAAAAATAAAATACGGTCTTGCATTTATTATTAATTTTAACCTCAGATTGCCTATAACAGAATCAGTCACATTTCTTTTTTTTTTGACTGTCTACGAGAGATGAAATCCACGGAAAATGTTTCCCTGGTTATCGCATTAAATCCTTCAGTATCAAATAATAAACAAATTATTGGATTTCTACACCGTCTTTCCTTGTCCTCTAACTTGGGGCCGGAAAATTTGTAGTCACAGGGGAGATTTTAAGGTCTGAAAAATGATTAAAAAGGGCAATTTTTCTGGATATGTATTTTCTGACTCTGTAGTAATTTCCCTAAGCTGCCATTGGACATGGCAGCATTATCACTTTGCCTTTGACACTGTGCAAGATAAAGCAGTGGGGGACACCAAGGTCCAAAAATGTTGCTTTTATAGGTAGGAGCTGTCCCATTCATCATGTGCTAACACCTAGAGCTCTCTGTAATCCCTGTCCATAAGTCAGCGTGGGGGCAGGTATCTTCTGCCCTGCCACAAAGTAAACTGAGGACGTAATTTCAGACCAGAGCATTTGGAGAAACAAAAGGTGAAGACTTGAGTTGATTAAGAAATATTTCAATACATCTGACCTGCAAATGAGTAAAAGAAAAAAGACAAAGTATCTTTCAGAAATCAGTTTATATGACAAAGTGGTTATTATTTAGTATCATAATCCATTACATATTCTATGGAAGGACAGTGTGCATAACCATTTTGTTTTTTCATGTTCTTAAGGATACAAATAAACTTAAAATGTTACAAATATAAATGTTTCTTAAGACAATAAAACATACTCAGTGACACCAAGGAGGGTAGGCAGGGATATGGCAGCTTACACATTGTGGTCGGACAGGGTTTGTCAACAGTTAGGAGCGTCGTTTGTTGATTCAGCGGCAATTGGTCTTCCAAGAATCAATAGTAAGCTCTAACAAAGTAGGAAAGAAGTGGATATGTGGCAGCTGGAACTATTTACCAAAAGAAATTCTTTGCACATAGTTCACTCTGTTAGTGGCAATGTTGTATTCAAACATCTCGAACAACTCTTCCTCTGCCTGAGCAGAATATCTTGTGAGGTAAAGTGCACAGTCAGTGAGTGGAAGTTACATTGCAATTTTTTTTTCTTTTAATTAAAGCGCTTGCCACCAACCACCACCAAAAATGGCACCTTTTACAGTTTTTGATAAATCTTTCATACCCCTGCCTCCTCATTCTTACAATTAGCATGAGCACATATCATCGGTTCAGGTTTGTTAGTTACAAGCTAGAAGACAATGGGATGATCGGCCCAAACACACAGAGGCCTGTTTTTTCACACTAAAATGATGGAGCAGTTCAGGTTCTTTGACCTGAGACTCTCCTGCTATTTTCTATAAAAACACGTAATTCTGATTATCCTAAAAGATGGGATGGGGGAGAAACACAACAATCACTTACAGGGACGATGGGCGACGTTGTCATTGTAGAAGTTCATAGTTGAAAGTTGTCTACGCTGCTTTTATTAAGACAGATTATTTCCAACTTTCATGTTTTGAGCCACTGCTTTCCAGCCATTTGATCTATTGAATGGCAACACACAAACCTAAAGTTTTATGATGCTTTTTTCCCCCCCTATTCAGTTTTGTGTTACATCATTCAAAAAACAAAAGTGTTCATAGATCACTGTTGCCGGAAAGAAGCATCTGGAACTTCTGCAATGACTAACACCATATCTCTTAGCTCAATACGCTCTACAATGGCATCATGACAAAAGTTTTTTTTAAACTCCAAATAAATTACATCTTACAAAAGATGTTTGAGTGTTTAAGATAATAAAATACCACATGACTATCAGTTTGTAATCACATCAAAATCTCCTACTTTGCATGACTTACTTAATGTCTTAATTGGATCAACTTTTATCAAACAAAAAATAAAATAAAAACATATTTTTTTTATGTCTGTACAATCTTTCCTCATACCTACTCCCTTTGATACACGAAACAAAACAAAAAACAGGAATGTTCCATCATTGTATGGGGAGAACTGTGCGTTTTCCACCAAAAAAATAAAATGAAATAAAAAGTTGGCACATGGGAAAAAAAAAAAATCTGAATTGATTGAATAATGAAGAAAGCGTTTTCAGCCGAATTATTCATAAAGAGATAGACACTAATTGTCAGTCACAAACCACTGGTTGTTGAGGCATGTACAGTATCCAATCAGAAGGTCAAAAAACACCAAATGTTACAGCAGACATTGGTGGGGGGAAAAAAAAGAAGATCTTATTCAATACTTAGGCGAGGTGGTGTTGAGGACAAAGGGCGAGTTGCGATTAGAAAAAGGAAATCACTGCCTGTGATAGCTTTGATCTCTGCTGTACACAACACATCTTTAAAAACGCCTATCTGTGTAGAATCCCTTATGCAGAAACCTCATTCGCTATGCCTTCTCGGAGCGGCTGCTCGAAACCTTATATTCAGAGGAGAATTATTGTCTCCTTAAATATGCAGACTTCTCTCGGCGCATTGTGGATGCACCTTGAGCCGAGATGATGTGTAAAATTGCATTTTTAGAAGCATGCAGGCTGGGAGAGGAAGCATCATGAAACAGACACATCACCAGCAGCACTGACAGACTGTTTAAATGAAAAATCTCCATCTATTCAGCCCAGGAGTCAAGCACACTGAATCCTATTTTGCCTGGGTTCCTGTTCCGATTACTGAGCTGGCATGGTGCACACACACACACACACACACACACACACACACACACACAAACACAAACACACACAAAGCCTAAAGCAGAGTTATGGTATTACTAAAGTAACCCGTGTTTTGGTAAAAGGGTCACTTATACCATTAGTGCTGGGGAACTGGAGGCCGTTTGGAGACTCACTTGCTAAGACAAGCATCATCTTGTCTTCTGTGCCCCGTTAGTCGATTATTCTGGTCATGCCCGCTCTCCATGTGGATTCAATGGTTGTTTTTAGTAGCATCTGCTTACAGTTTAGGGCAGTGAGGGGACAGGGCCGCCCTAGGCATGAATATATGAATAAGCAGTTCACATGAAGAAGCCGTGTGACAGAGGGCCCTTAGAGGGGAACAGCTTACAGCAAAGTTTCAACTATTTTGTACACGAACACCAAGCATCAGGTGTTTGTTTCGGTGGTGGTGGGAGATGTTACCGAAAACAGATGTAAAGTAGTTAGTCATGACTGCACACATCCCACCAGGAAACCGGGTCTTTAATAGAGTGTTAGAGTTTGTAGTCCTAAACCCCTTTAGTGTTTGAGCCGTGGATTCCCTCAGTAGATTTTGAGTGCTTTTTTCCCCCAAAGATTTTTTATTTTTTTTTAAATTTATGAATAAAATACTTCCTGTGGTTCGTGTAAGACTAAAAACATTTCACATTTTGTTCTACAATAAAAATGTATCCATTGAAATCACAGCTGTGAATCTTTAAGCTGCTTAGCCCTGTTTATATTAATTACACGTCTGTTCGACTTGGTAAAATATATCTAAACTGTGTTCGTTTGACCCTGTATGTCTTGGTTTTCCTACAGAGCTTATTTATCTATTTTTTTTTTATTTCTTTTTTACTTTTCACCACTGGTCTCCAAACAGATGTAATTTCTGGACTTATTTTTAGAGTCTTCAGATAAAAATAAGAGATTGAAATAGATTGCTATTAAAAATGTTGTAATACCTTTGTATAATCAACCACCCCCCACTGAAAACCTGTGTGACAGCAGGAAAGGTCAAAGGGTCATGTTAGCTTCTCTAGGCAGTTATTTGCATTTAGAAATGTGTCAGTCTCTCGTGTTAACAGCAAAAGCGACCTTGGGACAGAGATCAGCACCCGGAGGCATCGGTTAGATATTACACAACTAAAAATAAAATGCATCTTGTCAAAAAGGAGATTACAGTTTCAAGATCCATGAGTCACATGCTCTGAAACAATCGTAGCAGACAGGGGGCCATCTCTTGTGGCTTTGTGGGATATGTAATGAAGTTATATGAGTCATGTGGACATTTCTTAGTAAAAATAGTTTTGATGTCGGTTGAAGGAAGGATTGACAGTTTTATACAACCACTCCCTCTTCCGTTAAGAGTTCAGTGAGTGTGTTGAAGAAAACGTCAGCAGGCTGTAGGATTTGCCAACATGGGTGTTGAATCCGTTTAAAGTCTTCCGTTTAAAGGACAGCTGGCCTGCTGCTCCTTTCATGAACGTACTGTATGCGGTTCGTTTTTCAGGATGACGAGCATACACTACGGTGCAGTCCTACTTGGCAGAATGTCTGATTTCAACACACTGCATGTTTTATGTCAAGACTGAACTGTAGTATTTTGATTAAAAAAAGGATTAGTAGAAGGCTTGGACTTGCAAGAAAGAATTACCAAGCAATGAAAACCTTTCATTTCTGCAGCAACCTTAAAGATGTGATTTTTTTTAATCTTTTTCTTTTATAAATCAAACTATCTAGAGAGGACATGAACATTTGGAGTGATGAGAAAGTACTGAATAAATATGTAAGGCGTCAGACGAACAGCATGAAAATTAAATGTCTGTGTATGATGTACTGTAGATTCTTCAACTCTGTGGCTTCTTCAGGCATTTTCGTTCCACACTTGGGGCTGTGTGTGTGTGTGTGTGTGTGTGTGTGTGTGTGTGTGTGAGGGCTGGTCTCTCCCGCCTTCAGATGTCTTCCAGGTCTCCACCTCGCAGGCCTCTTTGGCACTTATCTAGCGTCTTGTGGTAGGCGCGGGCGATCATCGAGCTTGGTGATTTGCGTTGTGGCGTGAACGAGACCTTTCCAGGACTGCGCGGCGGTTGTCTGTTCAGAAAAAAAGAAAGAGGAACAAAGAGTGAGACTGAGAAAGAACAAGAAAGTGTTGTCGCATTGATCCACACAGGCACACAGGAGCACAACTAAATGAAAGACTGTATAGAGAAACTAAGGGAGTCAGAGAAAAGGGACGGTAAGGAGAGAAGAAACAACATGAAGCAAATCCAGGCTGATTGAGAGGCAAGCAGCAGGGGAGGATGGAGAAACAGAAGAAGCTGCTGGAGTTGAGGTGCTTGTGTCTGGTGTCATAGCTCCTGATCCAGGCTTCCACTCAAGAGCCCCTCAACTACTCTCACATTAGATGCAGCATATGCACAGAAGACAAAGTAAATGCACACATGTCGGTACACACAGAAAACAAGAGGAGGCAGGAGAAATGATAAGACTATATATACAGTACATATAGAACACAGAAAGATAAGGACCACAAGACCTGTTTCTTTGTGAGATCAAATGGTACAACATGTCAGGATACAAACCTTTGATCCAAAAATTGAAAATGAAATAAAATCAGAAGTAAAAAATAAGTAGCTCCTTTATACCCGGTGATTGGTGGCACTGAATGTTTCACTGCTGTGTTTGTGGTCAGAAAGCAGGGCCAATATCACTTTGGGGTTTTCTCAGTTGCCAGTGCTATGACAGAGTCATACAAACACTGCCTCCCATGCTATCCAGCCATGCCTGCCCAGAAATGCCCATGGCATCCGCTGGGCAGCCAGGTGGCAGGTGGGGCTGGACAGAACCAGGAAGCATAGCCATGGAGATGACTGCAGGCACACCCACATAGGACTCCCTGGTGTTTCCAAGCGCGCCGCCACCGCTATGCCCATTAGTCAGTGCCAGCTGTAGGGTGCCAGGCGTCCTGGGCTGGGCGTTGTTTAATGGCACTCGCTTCATCCATCATGTCAGGTAATGAGCTGAGAGTGACTGTGATGGCTAGGAACATACACGAACACACACACACACACACACACACACACACACACACACACACACACACACACACACACACACACAGACTCCCACCCAGAACAGAAAGCTCTCCTTTAGATTGGATACAAAGCATCATGCAGATGGTGCACAGGAGGAGAGAGGGAAGGAGCAGAAAGAGCGAAAAGAAGACAGATCGAGATGTTTAAAAAAAAAAGAAGGGATGAAAGGTTCTGTATTCTCTGCTTCTTTCCGTGTAACATAGATTCATATACAGTAGCTGATCGCTAAAGCTAACATGTTCAGGCACCGTGTCCACAAAACATCATCACTAATTATCCATGCACTCTTTGTACGTCCACAGGTTGTGCTTCAGTCTGTGAACAGGATTTATACAACCTGCCTCCTTTCAAAACAAACATAGTACATAGTACACAAATAAAAAGAAAGAATGGGGACAGAATTGAAGAAGAAAAAAAAGTAGATCATACACAATCCATCCTTGCCAATCACTTGCTAGCCCAATTGCTGTAACCTCATTTCTGGGCAAGAGGAGCATAAAAAACGGAGCTGGGAGAATACAGACCCTCTCTCTAATGTGGGGTCACCCTGGGCTACATCTATTACAGTAAATAGGATGGGGGGTGGAGAGACAGCAGAAAGGATCAAAGAGAAGACTATACAAAAAAGGCCTTAAATGAACCGGGAGACAAGTGAAATCATAAAAGACAAACTGGAACAATCCACAAACAGATCTATAAAAAAAAATACAACTACTGGGGGTTTGAACAGGGGCTGCACTAACACTATTTTTTCCAGTCAAGTACAACAAGATATACATTTTTTGAGTCACATTATACAACACATTATATACAGAATATCCACCATCAAACCAACCTTTTAAAAAGTCTCATTTTTATTGAAATATAACGTAAAGTCTAGTTTGTATCAAGTAGTTTGTTTACAGTAACCTATAATTTTTGATATCTTGTTACGGTCAAATAAGCAAAAGCACTCTGGACTCCAACTCATGATCAGCTCTTGTCACCAATACAGCATACTTATAGTGAGCCTTAGTATTGATTCAAAGAACAGGTGTATGAAGAGGCAGCCATTTTGTACGCTGTGTAAACTGAAAACAATGTAGACCATTAGTGTGACCACTTGTTGAGACTGCACACGAACAATGCCATAGAGTAGGGCCGCTTTTCATGGAATGACAAATAAAAAAGTGCCCTTTTGGTGGGGGGGGGGGGGGGGGGGGACTGCATCTCGCTCAATTTCCTGAATTGCTTTCATCAAAGACTTTGCAAAAAAGGGAAAAAACTTCCAGGGAAATGCATCTCCCACCAGAGGATCCTTGAACGGAGAGCGATTGGCTTCTCATAAAGACTTTTCTGTTCCTATCTTCAGGTGCATAAAAGCCCATCCCTTCCCACCCCACATCAATCTATCACAACAATTGAACAAACAGCTGCCATTTCTACTGGGAGAGAAACATCACTACTAGCCTCTACTGAATTGAATGCTTCAAGCGCAAACACACACACACACACACACACACACACACATGCAGACGGGGAGGGAAACAAAGTGAGGCAGGGGGATAGGAGGAGAGATCCACACAAAAGACAAACTATACGGTTTTTGGAGCACTGATTGCAACTCTTTCTACACGCATTGGTTTTGATGGCTTCTTTACCTGCTTCTCCCAGAGGCAACATCTTTCCGAGTTACAGTAGGCACGACACAGAGGAGCACAAGAACAGAAGAAGAAATTGACAAAAAGAAGAGCAGGTATTCCATGTTTCAGCAGGGAGATGTTGGCATACCAGAACTTAATTAAATGCTGGCTGGCACCGTTTCTCAAAATGTTACTAAATGCACTGAGGATTTCAATGAGGGTGGGCAGATGGAGGAGGAAGTCACTGACACACACACACACACACACACACGCATACACTATCTCTTCCTCTCTCTCTCTCTCTCTCTCTCTCACACACAGACACACACACACACACACACACACAGAAATAAGTACATTGTTGCTTAAGTGTTCAAGCTCTACACAGAGAAACGGCTCAGTGCATTGCTTTGAGGAACACACTCCCCCTCTGTTTCTAACACACACAAGCACATCCTTGCGTGTATATCATGATGATCCCTGCCACAAGGGAGAGGCTCTGAATAAGACAAGGGTAATAGGACGAGGAGAGGACGCCAAGATTACTAAACAGCTAAAGCAGAGGCCTTAAGCCGGCGCAGTCAACTCCAACCTTCTCCTGCCTGTTTGGAGGGCCTCCAGTGAGATGTCATTTCATGTTATGATAGACGATAGAGCTGCAGTTTCCCTAGTGGATTCCCCAAAAGAGATTAAATATCATAATGACTTTTGTGTTGCTGTCATCTTTGGCTAATTACGTAGAATTACATCATGATAAGCCTCTATGAACCGCAAAAGAAGGAGAAGCTGCCAGTCATCTATCAGACGCTTTCAGCATGGGATACTTTGAGGAATTACCTCTCAGTGGCCAGTACAAACAGGAAGCCTTTTAGAGGGATTGTGCTATGTTAGTTAAATATCATCTGGGTAAAATCAGACTCTGGGCCAACATCTAAACATGGTACTCGCATTCATCAAGGCCACAATAACAAGGTCAGGTTCACATAATCACCAATCATGTGTGCAAATAGCTGCAGAAGGCAAACAGGACGCATCATGAGGCAGGACTGGAGCTGCATCTATTGTACAATATCTCTGCATTCATGCAATTCATGCATTCGCTGTCTTTTGTGCTAAACAAGTGAGCAGTGACAACATTTCTCTGACATGTCACTGCCTTTGTCTAATTCCCTCAGAGTGCACTTAATATTTTGATGAGATAAAATATAATAAAGGTGATTAAATCTGTGCTCGCTGCGCATCAACATGTTGTGTTTGCCTCTCTGTCGAGTGGGAGAGTGTCTGCAGCACTAGCAGCAGCAACCGCCGCAACCTTCTATCACCTCTTTTCATCTCCTCCACCTCCCCTTCCCCCCCTCTTTCCCCTCTGCCAGCCTCCAAGCTACAGAGTAATGGAACTCCCTACACAGAAACAAGATACGGTGTATAAATGGGATGCAGAGGGAGAGAAGCTATTTCTTCCCTCTGAAAGTTATGGGCCGGGTATCGCAAAACTACAGTCGTGGCAAACACAGCCCCTCGTTCACTGGTAAGAGTAATCACTCCAAACAAGGAGCAGGGGAGGGAAAAATAGTGCAACTGAAGAAAAGGTAAGTTCAGTTGTGGAGAGCTAGAAAAATGGAGGACTGGGGGAAGGGGGGTAGGACGGTGGGTGGGTCAAAGAAGAAAGAGTGTAGTGACTCTTTTCTATCTGATGTACAAGTCACTCATTGATACAACAAGCAGCTGAAATGTATACAAGCAATGCAGGACGGAAGATATCAGGATTAAAAGCCCAACACGCCTTCTGTCAGCTACTGCACTATTACACTTTCTTCTCTTTGGCATCCAAAAGTTTTTCCTGCTGCAAAAAGATAATGTTTATTGTAGTTTACGGTCAACTAAGGTAATCTTGCTTCTGGTAACAAAAGCTGAAGAGAGAAATTATGATTTTGTGGAAGAGTTTCTGTAAGTAAGTAAAAAACTAAAACAAGAAATTGTTGCATTTTAAAATCCATTTTTTTGGTATGAATTTTGTAATTGATATTTGAATGTAATTTTCATCTTGTTTTAAATGTTGAACTTATACACCCTAATTGCATGTGTGTGTCCCACATTAATGGGGAAATATTTTGCTTGAAAACATGTAGTTTTGCCATCACTGAATACTGTTTTCTTTTCTTTTAATCACATTTCTTTATCTAATTTACTTTATTGACACATCCAGTTCCTCTCATTCTGCCTCACCAACATTTTCAGTTATTGATTTCCTATGTGTCCTTGAAAGACAGAGATAAATTCTCTGGGGAACAAACATTATTATGTTATTTTCAAATCAAAGTCAACTGAACGTGAGATCCTCGTAGTCGAAACACAACATGCCTTTTAGCTGCATTATATCTGCGGAGGTTTATGGAGAAACTGCATTGACTTCTCTCTCAAGTTGTGTTCCTCAACTATGAATCACCTTTAGCCAGTGTTTTTTTTATTTTTTTATTAGTGTACAAATGTGAGGGGATCTCACGCGAGGGGGCTGCAATCCGATGCTTGATGTGTTTTGGTATGTTTTCTCAGCATGCCATGGCAGGCAGAGGCGATCAGAATGGCATGACAGAGGGAAATGCCTAAGACAGGCCTGGATAAACATGCTGAGGCAAGATACTGAAATTCTCCCACTCTCTGTGTTTCTCACTCTTTTATACACACAGTATTTCTTTGTCTCGCTTTTTTCTCTTTTTCAATTTCCTTCTTTTGCCCTCTCATACTTTTCTCTTTTTAATCCCCCTTATTACTGATTACCGCAAATGTTTACTCTATTCGTTATATTAACGTACATCACCCCTGTCCCCACTGCGTAACATTAACGCACCCACCCCCTATCTGGACACTTTACTTTATTCTGGTCACTGCACTGTTGTTATTTATCTTATCTTATTTTTTATTTTTATTTTTATTCTTATTCTTATTTTAGCTTTTATATTCTACTTATTTGTTATCAAAACAATAGCACCTTCAGACCTCAGCAAATTCCTTGTAATGTATGTTACTTGGCAATAAACAGTTTCTGATTCTGATTCTGATTCGGGTTTACTACAAAAAGCCGGCCACTTGTGATTTCTAAACACCCGGGACGCACAGACAGCAATCTAAACCCACATTTTAAATCGGAATGGATGCTAAATCTCATATTTTTCATATTAGGAATACATGTATACAAGTTCACATTCCTGCTTGACAGTTTGTATACAGAGTTTGGAGGCAAAGTGAGTTTAACTGACAGTCTGTTGAGATAAACGGTAACGAGGAGAGGTTCGCAAAGAGCAGGGTGGTCACAACACGTGCAATCGGTTTTGACAGCACAGGGATGTGGTTAATCTTTCCATGCTTCTATCACCACTCTATCTCAGTGGGTACTGTGATGTGCATGCTTGGCAAATGCTGGTGACTGACCCAGATTGTGAATATAGCCATTCTTTCCCCAAACAGCCTCTCACGACTCGCTATCCCTAGATTCCATTTACGTTCCAGACTCCCTTTGACAATAACTGGGCTGTGCACGTCACTCAAAGAATGGCATCAGGGATGCTTTTTTCCCTTCTTACAAGTAGCCCCATCTCTACTCGCAGTGCTGTTATTGTCAGACATATTGTGCTTAAATACAGCCTATTCCTCCGTCATGCTTCCACATACATACAGTATAACGTGCATACATTAACTTACTACCCCTTAACAGCCCCACAGTATTGCCTACTGACTGCTTGGCACAAAATATATTTCAGTAGGAAATCACTGCACATGTTCATATACATTCATTTAGTAGGAAGAAAAGTACTAGTTTATCTCCTCAGCAGGTAAGCTTTGATAGGTCCCACCAGCGACACAGCAGGAGAGAAGAAAAGAGGGTGTGTGTTTGTGCATGTAAAACTTATGTGTACTATATGCACTTTAAGCTCTGCGTGAATCTGTGTGTGTGGTAATCTTAAAAAAATAAATAAATCCATCTGTCTCTTTGCAGCTTGTGATTGAAAACAACGAGCCTGACAGGGAACTGGTAGCACAGATTCCTCATTGGGCCCCTCAGGTTCAGAAATCTCCTTAAAATATCTCTGCTGGACTTGATTCCTCTGTCACGGAACAATGCCTCTTGGCATTCTGGGATGCAGCAGAGGCACACACAGCCCAAATGAACAGTTATATGAAAACACTTTCGCAATCGATCAGTGCCTGAAGCAAAACTCCCATTCATGATTGTCCTCTCAGCAGTCAAGTTTCAGGAGGCAGGCTTCAACCTAAGTATAACCATGAAAGAAAACAAATATCCTTGACAGTAAATGCCTGAAACTGCTAAGCGTTGCCCACCTGTTTGCCTGCTGTTCGAGTTTACTTTACTTTGACATTATCTCCTGACTTTAAGACAACACTGAAGTATACAGTGTAGCTTAGACGTCGAGTGGTATTAGGATGTGCAGTACAGGGGGCAGGAGCATTTCCACTACGTTTAAACATTACCTCTAGGGATGCAACTGAGAATTATTTTCAAAATCAATGACCCTGTTGATTATTTGCTTGATTAATAGATTAATTGTTTTATGGTCTATAAAACATCAGAAAACAGTGAATGTGCCAATCACAATATCCTAGAGTCCATGGTAGCATCATCAAATGTCTTGTTTTGTCTGACCGACAGTCAAAACCCCCCAAAATATTTTATTTACCGCAACCTGGAGCCATGCTTGAAAAATGTCTTAGTTCAAAATATCTGCAGATATATAGTTTTTTCAATGTACTCATCGGTTAATCGACTAATCATTGCAGCTCTAATTAACATCTTAATTTGCTCAAGTAGACTTTTTGCATGGAGGGCTACCAGCAGTGCCAGAACATGTACACTAGACTGAAGCTTCTGATTTGGGGCTTCACCAGCAGCCTGAGACTATGACCACAAGGCATGCTGGACCCATGGAGAGCACAGATGGGGCCTGTAGCAGAGGCCCGTGTTTCTCAGGCCTGAGCCAGGGGAGAGAGTAATCCATCAGGCCAAGGCACTCTGGTGCCTAGGGGGGGCGGTCACTGACCCTATAAGACTGATTGGGCCTCTGTGGGAGGCCAGACCCCCTGACTGCATGGACATCAGTGCCTGGCTTGCTCCACTGAGGCTGGATCTGAACTGGACCGAGCCAAAGCAGTGACCTGCTTCCGTTTGGATTCTTTGGAGGGAGCTATCTAGATCACAAATAACATTCTGCAAAAACATGATGTGTCAAAATACAGTCTCAACTTTAATATTTTACATCCCAAGTAAAAGAAATTTAGCATACAACACTTCGTATATCAAAACAGGTCATCCTTCTACCATAAAGAATTCACAACCCCTGTCTATATATTTAGTCTCATGGCAACCCTGAAACTGACATAACTGTATTACTATAATTACATGGTGCTGTAGTTAATACATTGTAAAACTTTAGATGAAGTGATAGGAACCTAATTATTTTATCCGACGGCCTTCTGAGCCGACGAGGTCAGAGACAGCATCAGTCAGACGAGTGCTGGTACCTGCGGCAGCCAAGGCAAGCCGCATGATTGACAGGTGAACGAGTAAACAGAGAGATAGTTAGACAAATGGAAGCTAAGATATAGTTTGACAGACAGATGGGAGCGTAAATGGATGGTTTGGCAGCATGATAAGGTAAATAGGCTGATGGATCACCAAACAAATGTGGGAGGAGGAAGGAAGAAAATAAAAGAGAAGAAAAGAAAAGAATGCCTGCCTGCAGACAACAAAAGATAGGAAGCCAGATAGCCTGATAAACACAGATGGATTGTGTTGATACACAGGGAGGTGGGGCAAGATCGATAGATTGTTTTATTCTATTTGCTTGGCAAACTGGAGATTTGATGTGGCTGGTATCAAGGCGATCTGTTTCTGACGACGCCAGGCATGACTGTTACAGATGGCGAGATAGCGACACATCTCAATCTTTGGCTAGCCTCAGTGCAGACTCTCTTAGCTGCAGTGCTAGCACCACCTTCAGCTCTGGCACTTCTGAGTGCAAATGTATCGCTTCCTATAAATCCCAACCCCCACATAGGATTTCAGATTGGGTGGGTCTAAATTAGTGAGTGTGAATCACAAGGTGACGTATGGATGCCATGAGGTGCTAACCCCTGGCACTGGCAGGGAGCTGTAGCTTGGAGAGAATAGGGACTGGGTGTCTCAAAATGGAGATAGGGTGGGATTCTTTACCTCTTCTTTACCTCTCCTCAGATTTGAGAAAAACAAAATGGATGCCCTGACAACCCGACGCCTCATTACTGCTGCTTGCGTTTATCATGTCAAAATGGAAGACAAGGGTATGTGAAGTTTAGAGGCAAGGGCTCTCCTAGTTAGAAAGGTGGCTTTTCTCTGTGGCTGCTTGAGGGACATGGGGGTGCACTGCAACAGCCTTGATGAGTGTTGCAGGGCTTATAATAGACAGGAAAGGCCCAGAAAGCATGCCCTTTAGAGGTGCAGCATCTCTCACTGTCTGACAGCTTACAGGGCCTAGGCTTCACAATGACACCTTCACAGTGCACTCAAGATGACACACAAACACACGCTCACAGGTGCATGATGCTCAGACACGTATTTTCAGAAACGCAAATAAGTTTGGCAGCACACGCGCACAATTACACACAAACATACATAAACACACGCGTGCACACACACACTCACGGTCACGCACACACATACAGTAATCCATTTGCGATGTGGAGATAATACCTGACAAGTTGAATCTCAGCATCTTGCTGGCAGTATTAATACTTATACAACAAGCCAGGCTATAAAAACATCCTGCATTCACCCAAGAAGGGTGTTATGGAAACAAACATCTGTTTGTGCCATGTTAAGGAAGCAGTGCAACTCCCTCACTGTAAACAAAAATATAGTTAAAGCCCCATCTCTAGGAATAGGGCTGGATTTCTGTCAAAACCAGGTGTAGGTGAAGAAGATAAGAAACCAGAGGTGCTTCTTTGAGGAAGAGTTTACAGTATGTGTGTCAATCCAAGTACACACGGAAGGGGGAAGCACTGCCCATCACTCTTTTTTTTTTTTTAAAAACCTTCCTATTAATATGACACTGTTTTCTAATGTTGAAACAATTAGTTGATAAACTGATGAGTCAGTCGACAGAAAATGAATCGTCAATAATTCTGACAATTAAATCATTTGAGTCATTTGTTGAGCAAAAATGCAAAACATGTGATGGTTCCAGCTTCTCAAATGTGCAGATTTGCTGCTTCTCTCCAATTGATATAATTGCACATTGAATATCTGGACGGTTGGAAAAAATTAGCAATTATAATATGTCAGTTTGTGCTGTAGGATTTTTCTGTATTTTCTGACATTTTATAGACCAAACAATTCATTGGTTTGTTGAAAAGAAGAAATGACAGATTCATCATCATCATGAAACAACTGTTAGTTGCAGTCTGTCTGTGCTGCATGATAAAAATAATCATCTGAGTTTTCAAATAATGTACATTCACATGCATATAAAGTTTTTAAAACATCAGCTGGGGAGTTACTGTTGCTACATATTACATTAATAAATAACGGCTCCTGCAGCTGTACTGTAATGCGCAGTGATCGTTATATAATCTATTTACAGTAACTCCATCAGATTATGATGTAGAAATCAGTCAGAAATCAGAAGAAGTGGAAGTCAGAAGAAGTTTAGAGTACAGACTAGAGTTACTTTTTTGTCATTTACGGCCCACTTCAATAAAGACTTTCTCTGAAAAATAATCTGCAATGGTTGGACAGTTTTTCAGCAAACAAAACCCGAGCCGCCATCCAATCTCAGGAATCTCTAGGACCCCCTCACCACTGATGCCTTACCCAAGTTAATAAAACATGATGTTGTGTGTTATTTATTTATTAATTCCCTTTTTGATGTGTCCCAGCGCGCAGTGAGAGTGGTGGTGGAGATCATAGACGGCTTTGCAAGCGAGCAGCCTTGCTCTCTCCTCCACGCCATCACCATCAGACCCATTTGGCCATGTGAGGATGCTCCCCTCTGTTCAGCATGGTGGGTGTGCTTCCAGAAAGACTTTTCACTTTTTCTTTTAATATAAATCATTCATACTGAGAGATGCTCCCTCATGTACACAAAACACCACAACCCTTGCTGCGATGGGCTACACTTTGCTACCTTCACGTCGTTGCTTGTGCATCGTCTGCGTGACTGTCAACGTAAGTTTTTGTGTACAAGACTTAAAGTAGAGATGGGAGACGCAGAGCATATACACATACTGTCTAAAGAAGCAGTAGCGATGCAGCTTTCAAATGAAATTATGTGAAACTTCTTTTGAAATTCACAGTATTTTACTTAAAACCATCACAATCTTGCCAGTTTCTTTTGATATTTTTTGTTATTGGCCTTCTCACAAGAAATTAATTTCATTTTTTGGACTGCAAAAGGTTAAAAAAAGCTTTGAGAGAAAGATAGCAATTTATTCACCTCTCTACAACAAGGTTGTAGATGTGTCTGTCGACTGATAACCTCACTTGCACAGTAAACACCAATTAATTTATCTTCCTTAACAACATCTGACAGTCAGTCTATCAGAGCTCCACGGTGTCCACAACCTGAATGGAGCATGTGGGTGTGTTTCTGCATGCATTTGTGATTGCGTGAATATACATTATGCGCTTTTATGTATGTGTGTTTGTGCATGTGTGCTAGTGTCTAAGGAAGGTTATGCTTTTTTTTTTGTTTTTGTTTTTTAACTGCCTGAAGGTTGACTACACATACCCACAGACCAGACATCTCAAGTGACAATGGATTCTGTGTGAATGAAAAATGTATCTGTCCCCTTCACTTATTCATCAAGGAGGAAGATTTTTCTGCAGGGATGCCCTCCAGAGATGTGGCGCTCACATGCCAGGCGGCCTGCCGCCACTTTACCCACAAGGTTTTCAATAAAACAAGCAAACAACACAATTCCAACACCTATAAATAAGTGATCGTTCCTGAATAAAGTGCTGTACACAGAGCCCCTCACTAAGGCCACTCATCACACTTTAATGGAGCCCTGTACCGGCCAAAGTTATTTCTCTCCTCTCTCCCTCTCTCCTTTCTATCTTTGAGCAGAGTGAGGGAACAAAGTCAGCGGAGGTAGCAGAAACCGGAGAAGCAGAGGCGCATTCAGATCATCATCATGCCATCACCTGGCTCAACACTGGTTAAGATACAGCACTATCTGTTTCATGATTTATGAGGCTATCAACATGCACTTTCCTCCCCTCCTCTCCCTCTTTCTCTCTCTCTCTCTCTCATCTCTTTCACGCACACACAACAAAACACAAACACTTACATGCGAGCACAACTCCTTGAGCTTCCTTCCCAGTTATTTTCTCTCTTTCTGGAGACAGGTTGTTCACAGCAGTTTGAACATTCAGAGCGGTGGCTCGCCAGATGCTTGGGCGTCTGTCAATGTGCCGCTATTGTTAGCTAGTTTTTGATAAGATTTACATGGCAGAAAAGCCATCAAATAAGAAATACTACTGAGAATATGAGAAGGGATCACACCTAATCCGCACACCTGCGTCTTGGCAGAGCTAAGTCTCTTTTCCATCCAGACCAACACATGCGCACGCAGACACATGCAACCACCCACCCACACCCACACAATCAAGACGGAAAACTTAGAGCGAAAATCTGGGAGTTACACAGCAGCTTGAGTCTGATTTAGATGTGGGTTTTCCCGGGGCTCAAAGGCTCACAATTACCATACTTGTTCAAAAACTAACACACATATAGTACATGACTCAAACTTATGCACGCACGCACACACACAGGAGCATTTCACTGTAAGTTCTCTAGTCTTATGGTCCTTTTCCACCACAGGGGCTAACATTTTCTGCATTTTACCTGCATTTCCGCCGGAGGAACCATCCAATGATGTGTCAAACGAAGTGGTTGCTTTTGATTCTACTAGTCTAATATGCTTAATCTTTCTCGTTTTAAAGGTGAAATTTAAATGCGGACATACATGCACTGAATTAACTTTTAGATTTAGTTCCTGGGGCCCTTTACTTTCTGAAACTATTTGGCTGAAAAGGCCCATTATACTTTTTCTCTCTCTGACTGATGTACACACACACACACACACACACACACACAAATTGTGCACATGAAACCTGTGCTGATTAGAAAAGAACTGGGTCACTTGTGCCGCGGCTAGTGGCACTTTCTGCTCTGGCCCTGTAAGCCCCTCGGTTACCCAGAATCCCTTGGCATCCATGTCAGAGCCAGGGCCTGCGGCAACACACCTGTGTCCACACTTCTTCACTGGGATCAATTAGCATTAAAGTTTCAGAGCTGCTCTCCCGCAGTGTGGACATAGTGTACACTGGAGGGGTACAGCCTGAGAACAGCCACAGAAAGAGACTGACTGAGACGTGAACAGAGAGGTAGATTTGTAGACACACACCACAGCAGTCAGACAGACAGACAGACAGACAGACAGACAGACACAATCCATCCTCTACCCTTAACCCTTTACAAGCTGCACTTCTGGGTCCAGGTCCAGAGTTATGGGTGGTTTTCATGTGAGGACTAACAAACAAATCACTGAAAACTTCTAAAAGTTCAAAACTCAGAAGTTGAAGACTCATTCACTCACACACACACACACACACACACACACACACACACACACACACACACACACACACACACACACACACACACCGTATCTCACACTCTATCTCGACCAACACCAGCACGTCCACGAGGACAAGAGCATGGGTTATACATTCTGCTGTGGCTCTACTTGTTTTGTTCTTTTACTGATCACTCCTCCATTACACTGAATTGATCTCCCCATGACTTTGCTAATGCTTTCCTCTCACACACTTAAACAAGTGGTTTGAGCTTTGGCTATATAATTTACTTTACTCCTGGAGAAACGTATGATGCAGACGTTCTGAGTAAATAGTTTTCCCTGAGATCCGGAGATAAGGCCAAATCAGGTTCTTTAAATGAACTCGGAGCACTAGTGTGAGAAAACTGTCACCTGCTTTGTTCTTAACATTCAAAGCCCTTTTATCCATGTGAGAGAAACTCTCACTTATAGACCTTTACGTTTTGTTATTCCACTCAGAGACAGACAGAGGCAACATTTCTATTTTCTGTAACATTATCAACATCCTTTTTGGCAGATTTTCAAGTCTTACAAACACAACTGGACTCTGGACTCTGAAAGAGGTCATCTGTTGTATATATCTTTTAAAATCCTGTCTTATCCACCCACAGGTTATTGTTGTTTTTTTAACCTTTAATCTCCCAAAGTTCAGTATGTGGCTCTAAATATGTTCAGTATGAGCTTTTATCCTCCCTCAAAAATGTATGTGAAGATGTCCTGTCTTCCCAGTTATATGCAGCGTCACGGATCTTGTCACCAGCAAACATAGTCAACAAGTAGGCGGTAGTGTTTGTTTTGAAGAGACTGTACAATCCTGGGGCTTTCGCCCTTGGGGGGCTTTCCCACCATCGTGTGTCAGTTTAAAGAAAGCATGGGTGTGTGTGTGTGTGTGCCACAGAGGAAAAAGAGCACTGAGGGCAGCTGTACCTGTGCTGCCTTGTGGTTGTCTCTTGACAGTGCCCTTCACATCACAGCATGGGCCTGGATGTTGGATCTGACAGAAGTGACCTCCATGCCACATCACCCTCACAAGACACACAAACACATGCCTACACACAAACAGACTTGCACCAAACACAGACAGGCAGATCTACGCACACACACACCTGGTAACTCGTTGGCATATTTGAAGACATAACACTGATTCTGACGAACCATGGTGGCACACACAGGACGAAATAAACTCATTCAGATATACATAAAGTGCCATACATTCTAACACATTTCATACAGACCACAAACTGCACACCACACTACCCCCTCTGGGCTACTTAGCCCCCCAGCCCCCCCTGTCAGACAGCTATCAATAGGGATTCCAGAAGAGCGACTGCCAGACAGCATGGGTTAACAAAGAGGATGGGAAAAAAAGAGTCTGAATCAAAGGCAGAGTGGGGGCCCTGTTATTCTCCCAGAGCAGGAAATCATTTGCTGGCAATTTGTGACTCATTTTGAAGCGTAGTGATGGGGAGGTGGGCTGAAGGGAGTTGGGTTTGGTGGTAAACTTTGACATAAATATTTAAAATGTCAAGCCGTTTGTTCTTTACAATGCTGCTATTTCCAGAGAATTGTTGGCTAATCAGAATTGGTGTTGCATGTGTCACACTGAAAGCAGTAATTGATGGGATTCAGTGCAGGAACAATTCAGTGTGATTGATAGGGAGTGGAGGAAGCACTGGGACTTGCATTTTTCTCCCTCTGTAAATAATAAACAATATGCTTGTGCCACTTTGTGGAATTCAGTAGTTCATTTGGCATCTCCTTCCTAAACTCGTCAATCAATACAGTACTAGCACAGCCACCTTCTTCAACTGATTAGGCTTATCTTAATACCCATAAACACCATGTCATTACAAGTAAATCTATTTCCTCAGCACTCTTTCCACCAGTGACATATTTTCCTGGCCTCCCCTAGGCCTAATTGAAATTAAGTTAGGTGACCTTTGGGGTGACTATAGGGGCCTACTTGTTCCACTAACCCCCCCACTGTATTTCATTTGCTAGAACCTCATAAATCAGCCTGTTGAACTGGGCCGTGATGATGGTCTCGACCTTTCTCATGACATTTCCAAATGGCCACATCCCCTACCTAGGATCATGGCACCATGAAAGGCACCAAGCCATGGTATATGAAGATGAGAATGAGTCCACTACACCAAGCGCAGGGGAGCAAATAAACCAGTGGCACTGGGAATTGGCAGTGATTGTCAAAAGTGCTGTTCTGTGTGCAGAGCATCATAAGAAATTATTTCTTACTAAACACAGGGTGCATTCCTCACATACGCACATTATGTGAGGAATGCTTTTGACTTTGAGAATACAAATTTACAATACACACTTGAGTGCTGTGAAGAAACGCTTCAGACTTGCTAAGGACACCATCTAAAATACTGTTGGTGAAAAGAAAAATTGAAGCCAGGTGTGTTTACATGTTCGTCACTGCAGCACCCTTTGAACAAGACCCTCATTGTATGCAAATCTACAATGGCAACAGCATAAAGTAGTTTTCCATTCTGTGTTGCTGTGCATGTACTATGTATAGACTACTGAAGAAATCCTGTGTGTGTGTGTGTGTGTGGGTGGGTGTGGGTGTGTTTGTGTGTACTGCAGGGAGAGAAGTAAAGGTCCACTTGTGACAAGCCTAGTGGGAATAGGAACATCTGGTGGACCGGCTGCTCCTCTGGTTAACATGCTCCTCCTCAGTGGCCCCCGACGACACACACCCAGGTACCACATGCACACACATGCACAGGTACATGCAGGTGCACACACATCCATGTGAACACAAACACAGTCAGGAGCATGTAGATGTGCATAAGTGTGTACACACACTTAGTCTGCTTTCCTGGCAATTCTTGTCATACACTTTTAATGTAAATCCACATTCTGTTAATCTCATGTAAATAACGGTCCATCACGTCAGCAGACCCCACACCGTTATCACACTGGAGAGAGGTATAAATATAGGCCTATCATTCATGGGATGATGCTAAAGAGCAACTATGTCCAATTTGCACCAGATGCTCTTCAGAGCCGAATTAAGCCTGCATTATTGCTGGTGGAAAATGTCATGTTATTGGCAAGGTGAACCCTCTCCACTCCAACCCCTATCCTTGATGTAGCTTTCCATGAATTTGTGCTGGCTCACTCCCATATCCACCCTGTAATCGACTAAACACAGAGCCATGCCTTATTTTATTTTTCTCGCTCTTTCACTTACGCACACAAACACGTGTACTTAAAGTCATCACTCTGCTGAGCGTCGGTGAAATGACATCCCTGCTGCGTTGGATGGAACACGGCGGCAATTAACAATTTCTTTACCTTCGCTAACTAAGTAACACTATAGGGAGAGGTCACATTACCGCTGAGTTTATGGTCGTGTAACAGAAGACGACAGGGAGAGTGGGTCACTATTGGTCCATGAAAGGTTGAGTTACTTGATAGAAGTGGCAGCAGTCTTACTTGAATGATTGCTCACTGCCTCCAGGCCTGGCATTTGGCGCCCTAGGCGAGATTTTGGACTAATAACTCCAACCTCCCTTCCTCCTCTCTCTCTCTCTCTCGCTCTCTCTCTCTCTCACACACACACACAACATTTATTCTATGTCTGTGAGGACCAACATGGTATTTTGGAGTCAAATCTTCCGTTTACAATGCCACAACCAAAAATTCTAAACCGAAACAACTCAAATTAACTTGGTTATAGTTATGGCCAAAAGCATGTCCTCATTTTTTCCTACTCTTGCTGTCATGATAAGGGTATTTGGTCCCCACAATGATAGTAACAGTCCAAGTCCAAGTACATGGACACAAACACAAACACACACCTAATCTCCAGTTTCTCAGGAGGTTGCAGCCAGGTCTCACTGGAGAAATAGTGGGAGGAGTGTGTGTGTGCGCGTGCGTGTGCGTGCGTGTGTGTGTGTGTGTGTGTGTGTGGCGGAAGCAGACAACACTTCCTGAATGACCCTGCCAGCCTGAGGAACACTCAGCTGGTCTCCTGCCAGGGCCTCAACACCCTTCCTTCACCAATCTATGTAATGGCCGTGCTAATGATGGTAAAGCAGCCAGTACCTCAGAGAGCAGTAATTTAGACACTGCTAACACTATCACCAGTGAAGTCACTCCATGGCGATGATATGCTCCTGATATCAGCCACTCCAGCATCCAGGGTTTGTTTGTGGTGACATGACAAAAGTAGATAATTAGACAAAGAGCATGTGCTCACAGACACTTTCACCAACTCAGATGGAGAAAAAAAAGAAAAAAAGAAAAAAAAAAAAACTTGGAATCTGAACAGAAAATACCACTCTAGACTTATTGTAAGTGTTTACTTTCTCAGCTGTTTCTCGTGGTTGAGAAAGGGAGTGTATTGATTTGCCGTTTCAGAAAAATAATACTGAAGAAGAAAGGAACATAAATAAAAGCAAGTAAACTAGAGAATGTTATGGAGAAGAGGAGGGAGGGTGGAAGGCATGAGGGAAGAGGAGAAATTGCCAAACATGAAAAGGCTTTTTAATATTATTGGGAAACACTAGTGAATAGAAGTCTGAACGTTTGGAGAGAGGGGCTATTTTTACACCCATGTGTGGATTTGGATATGCATTGATTTCCCCAATATTGAACAACATAAGTAGCAAGTAGTTTGAGCGCTGGCCTCCTGTAGCTGACCATCACACACACCCTACACTACATTGATGAATCTCACCAGGCTTCCCTGTGCTTATCCATCTGCCATCAATCATTTCCGCCTGGGGATTGAAGTTTGTTTTGAGCGCATATGTGCAATGTTGTGTGTAAAGCTGCACTTGAGCAAATAAAAGATACAATACAGCATGGTGCAATAGTACTAGATGAAGACACATGGACGTACGGGGATTAACAATGAAGAGTCACGAGGGTCTAAAATACTTGTCACATGTGTAATCGTGAAAACTTCAGAAGTCTGGTGTTGCCTTGTCTTTGTGGGCAGGACTTAAGCTGATGGAGTTGTCAACTTGTATTTGAATCAGAGAGGCATGTTCTTTTGTAAATATCTCCTTTTGAACCTTTCATTTGTCTTCAGATAATCAAACACAACCGACTCCTCTATGTTCTTTGAGTGGCAGTGGTATTATGACCTCCGAGGTGTCCGGATTCAGGAAAACAATGGAGCTGGTGGAGGAAACTCCAATAAGTGTTTTGAAAATCATCACCTCCATCAGTCTATTACTTTCTCAAATCAAGACATCCCTTCATGCTTTATCGCTCACTTAACCGGATAATGTTTACGTAAATCAAACTAGCTCTTTTCAAGCAAATACTTGAACATCTTTACTGATTAAAAATATAACCATGGATGCATCAGAGTGAGCAAGTTAGACACATGCCGAGGTAAACCAAAGTTGTCTAAGTAGCTGCAGCTAATTTGATCGGGATACATTTTGACAGAAAATCAACTTTTAATGAAGAGCCGTGTGGTGGGAGAAATTAGCCATTACCCTACAGAGCTGGCATAAAATGTTTATAAATGACAATGATGTTGGCACTGCCTGTGAAGGAAGTGCAGAGCTTGGGGAACACACTGACGTTTAGGCTGTCAGAGAACAGGGCACAGACTTTACCTCATCCAGGGAGGTGGAGAGAAAGAAAAGAAAGGGAAGGAGAAAGAGAGAGAGTGTGACATAGGAAGAAAAAGGAGGAGGAGGAGCACGAGGGGGCATGCGAGAGATTGCAGTTATGATGTGCATGAGAGAGGAAGACAGTGAACGACAGGGCGAGAGAGTTTAAAAGGCATGGCGTCTGTTGGCTGGCAGGATGGACGGAGGGAGAGAGGGAAGTATGCGACAGCAGAGCGTGACAAGTGCGGCAGAACAAACCGGTGGTGACTCATGGGCTCCTTCATTCACTACTGTGATCAGATCCAGCAGGACAGCCCACCATATGGGATGGCACAACTTATTCATCCAATCACTTGGACTACATACAAGACCAGAGGAGGAGAAGGGATGGTGTGCGTCTGTGTTTGTGCTGAGGAGAAGGTGCCTGAAGGTTTCTCGAATATGACAGTAAATGAAAGAGGAAGTGAGGAGAACAAGAACAAGGCTCCAACAAGGACTGTAATTAATCTACTAAAAGCTCAAGATTTTTGAACAAATAAAAAAAGAGGCTTAACTGTCACAGTGAACAAGAAGAAATTGCATTATAATAATAATTTGTTTGTTTGGAATTATAAAAATTGATCAGTGAATTGAACCCCTCTGTGGCTCCCCTATGATGATCCTGTTAACAGCTTTTTTTCCACTTAATTATATCCCACTTACATCAAACTCTTGTCCTTGAAACCCAACCAATTCTGCCTGCAACTTGACTATAAAACAACATAATTCAACACAATTAAATGGGGAATTCTCAGATACTAAAATTAGCTGTTGCCTCCCTATACTCTCCGATTACGTGTTTATCCTCTTAAGAAAGCAAATAACCTAACCTCTGACTCTGTCATCCAGATGACATATTGAAAAGAGTCAAAGACATTAAAACAAATTATTAAATAAAAGCTTCTGAGCATATAACGTTGTGATAATCACTCCTGTCTTTTCCGGGCCTCCTTTAAATGCAGATTAAGGCTAAGCTCTGAGAGGTGAAGGGCCTGGCGAATTGAGCCCCAACACACCAAGCACAGGAATAGAAACAGACATAATCTAACCAAAGCCAGATATTTTTGTGAAGAAAAGAATGTTTCTACCCGGTTGGCAAGAGGCGTCATAAACCCTTTTATAAGGTACCTAAACTACACTGTGCTTCACTGAAAGCAGAACCAATTTGCTTAACTTCACAACATGCAGGGCCCCTCCGATAAAAGTGTCTGTCCTATGCCGTGGCTGGCAAAGATATTGTTATCCACTTTGTTCCTCTGCCACCTCCTCAGCTTACTCAATTTTTGCGAGACAGATAGCAATCGTCGTGGGGTAATTTAGGGATTAGACTGGAGGTGTATTGTAATCACACGCGCCTGGGGTAGCAAGACAGTCATTTGGGCTATATGAAGGCAGGACTGTCCAAGATCTACCCTTTGTCTGTTATCTAAAACAAGGGTTCTTAGAAATCCTCAGACCAGCACCCAAATTAAGAATTTGGTTTTTCATAGTACCAGCATACATTTGTGCCGGTACTGATCCGGCACAAAATATGTGAAAAGGCAGATTGGGAGCATCTTCAAAACCGAGTATGCGGCAGACTGTGAATTTTGAATGCCTCCTTTTTAGGCTCTGCTGATTTTATGTCCACATGCATGTGAGTAATATTCCTAAAGACCAGAAAGAAACTACTTCACTGACATCATCTGGAATATAATGGTAATATATTCTCTCATAGCAAGGAATAGGCACGATGAACGTATCAATCTTGTCTCAGTACTTATTAATAACCCCTGTGATGTGACACAAAGCTTGAAATGTAACTGAGACACTGCAATACACAACATTCAGTAAACAGCCACACCTAATTTGTGGTTATTCACTATGAAATGCTCCAAAATGAGGACATGATGAAAATACATGAGAATTCTGTGGGAAAGTCAGAGGGTAGCATTAGCTAAGGTAAAGAAACACATTCTACATCCCAAGAGGTTAGTTACAGTGTTATCACATTGTCAGTAAGTCTTATTCACAGCCAATCCTTCTGCCGTCTTGTTCCCTCTGCCCTCTGCCACAGGCTCTCTTCTATTCTTAGATCCTCCACTCCAAATGATCTACTTTTCACTTTTTTTTTTTTAGTCCCAATATTACAGGCAATTCAGGAGCAATTCAGTTTGGCAGGTACAACACCGCACTTCAAAGAGTATATACGTAATGAACAATAAATGTAATGTCATGTTGTATCTTGTCATTGTTGTTCAGCTGTCTAAAAGAATGGCATGTCTTCTACCAACTAGATAGCTTAAAACTGTTATTTTCTCTATAGGTATTGTCTGCTTGAAAGAAGTGACCCAACAATGTTTGTGTACCAGTTTTACTACGTTATCACATTCTTACCACGCAAACTGCACAACAGCAATATATTCATTAAAATAATTAGAGGTTTGCTTTCAGTGGTCAAAGAGACAAACCAAAATGTCCTTCATAGAACTGCTCATCCCACCAATTGTATGTATTTATAGCTTCTGGCCTTGTTAAAGAACAACACAAAATTGTTAAAACCAGGATGCGGTACTGAATTTTAAAATAAGATAAAGGAAAGTTGGAAGCATGCGTTACTGTCAACAGGGCAGAGCTCCATCTTAAGGCTAAAGAGGCATTAACAGTTCCTATATCTGACCGCTGCCTGAAGGCTCCCACTCTCCACATTATGCCTGTTGCCCTATCTGGGGCAGCAATATTTGATGAGGTTTGACAGTAGTAAAAGACTGTCCGCATCAAAAAAAAAAAGAGAAAAAAAAAGGTCACATTCAGATAATAGATGTTGCCATTCTAAGCCAATAATAGTGTCTATAATGAAATCAGTGGGGCAGAAAAGAGGCGCTCTTTCATTTCCTTATGCAGGGCCGTGCGTTTTTGTACATCCCATTATTCATCAGGTCCTGGCTGCTGATAACTGTCCCATTTGCATCTGAATCAAGAATGCCTTATAACCCACCCCTCCCAAAAGTACCACCCCCATGCAAATGAAGTGACCTAAAAAGAGCAGGTACTGTATTTAGTTATTTGCGAGCAACTGTGACCTACTCTGGAGGTTGTGTTAATTTGGTAGCAAGATGGAACCTACAGTACTGCCAACATTGTGGAGACAGTAGCATGTATCTCACATCTGGATGCAATGCAGTTTAAGAATATTTAAATATTCTTAAAGTGCTTTCTGTATTTCTTTAGTTTTCCGCAGGGTGTCTGTATCCGTGCTGTATCTTGTGCTGCCCTTTTTCCCCTGACATGCCCTACTTCCACGAACAAAAGACAGGCCAAGAGTGCATCGTAGAAAACAGTGAATAATCTTGGCCTTGCTTTTCAGAGAACGCTTGACTCATTCCAGTACACTCTGCAGTTCAAAGGCGCAAGACTTCCCTATTTAAAATCTCTGCTGCAAGTCAGGAACATGCTGTGTGATATTTGTGATCAATCATAACTGCGGAAAAAGATTGCACTGGTTCAAAAATAATAAAAAAGATGCTATCCATAAAGTGGCGATCTGTTGAGGGATGAACTCCTCAGAGGAGAGTCTAGCTGTGACGGACAGACAGGCCTGACCTCGTATACAGTAGTACTCGTATATAGTAGTACAGTAGTCTTAAAGCCAAGAAGTAGGGTGCAATTCAAAGCTGTCTCAACAGCACAGTAAGGCAGCATACGGTGAGATATGTCTTTTTATCACAGGTGGGGTCCTTCAGTGTGTAAACTGACATATACTTGACTCTGTACAATTCAACAATACTGTAAAACCTTTTCTTTAAACCTTGCATTTACTCAACTGAAAATGAACAAAAACACACACACACACACACACAAATTGTCTGTTTCACACTTGAAACCAACACAAACACACTTCCAAATGCCAGAGGGCAAATGGGTAGAAAAGGGGAGTGGGGGGTCTTTTTGTGCACTCTGAGTTTAGGTCTTGGCCATTAAATAAGCTGGCACTGCAGAGGTGAGCTGCACTGACAATGATGTATGGGAGAAACACAATCCATTGCTGTTATGAATTGGTTGGCTCTGGTGCGGACAATGCTTTCACACACGCGCACGCACAGATACACAAATACAGACACACAGACACAGAGACACACACAATCAAGAGGCAGTGGTAGAGCCAATAGTATCTTCCGCTCTTCCAGACAAATTCAATTTTCATCCAGGACATATGTAAGCTGATTAAAACAGCCAACAAAGACTGGAGAAATATGTCACATCCTTCAGGACTGGACACGATATTGAGTGCTGCTTTGGCAATGGGATGCTTACTTTCCTTCTCTGTCCCTCTCTTTGTAAGCCCCCGCTCTTCTCTCTCATGGCATGTCTGCGTCACCTGATGCTATCAGGCATCCCTTCCTTCCTTTTCTCTATCATTTCCTTTTCCTGTCTTCACTCCGCTGCCCCTTTTCTACATTCCTGCCCTTGAGAAGGCAAACTATATGACTCATAATATGCTATGTTATGAGTTCTCTCTACATAAAATACATGTTCATTTTCTTTTGGCATACATGCGTAACCGTTTAAACTATGTATTAGTGATGTACCTTTGACTGTTGCAACTGCAAAGGTGAATATTAGCATTGAGCACTATTCAATTAATTAGCAATTATTTAAGCTCTAGCTGGAAGCAAAGGTGTATTTAATGATACATACAATTTAAAAACAGTGGAACAAGTAATATAAACCTTCTTATTAAAAACATAAGCCCATATACCCATCCTGCAGTTGTAAAACAACAAAGGAAGGAAGTGGTGGCTGCTTTGTCTTCCACCTTGCACTTGTGGCTGGGGTGGAGCCTTGACAGTCGAAAGTGTGTCACGCAGACACACACATGCCCATGCACCCGGGGCGTCACAATGTCTGTTTAGCCACTGCAAAATAATGTCATATCACCAGAAGATGTGTGAAGAACACATCTGAATTATGAATGGAGGGAGGTTAATTATGGATGGAGGGAGGGCAGAAGTAATGCCTTAGACATTTCCCCCGAAACACATGGTTGGATACATGGCTACGGACCCACTGCACACTCTCTGGCAAGTAACAAGTCAGAGAGACTCCTTAATTAGCTAGTCAGCACTGATAATGGTTGGTCTTTGTAGCGTGCGGATGTATTCAACCTCATTTTTTGTTGAAGAACACTCTTCAAATGAGTGCATAAGATGAATTTGCTTAACTCAAGTTGACAAGGAAAACTGTGCTCTTGTCGACAATAAAGAAGCAAAATGATTATATGAAAAGCAATTATAACCACCACTCATCCTTATAGGGTGATGTGGAAAGTGATAGTCAAGACAGACATAAAAGAAAATCCATGAAAGGAGAGAATGAGGCATTGAAGTTGACTTCTGTCAAAACTTCCTTTTTGGGGAAAATATACCACTTTCATTATCTTTGTTTTTAAATGTACTTTTTGGCAGATGACACACAAATATTTGACAGGTTTAATATTTGTCCTTTCCATAAATCCGAAGTTATAAGTGTTATCTGTTTGATGTAATCAACCGTCTGCGTTTATGTGCACAAATGAATCCTTTGCAGGAGAGCCGCACCTGGAGCTCTGATGGATCGAATGGGCTGTCAACCACAAATAAAAGCCATAACCTCCAAAAAGGGGGTCAAAGATTTTGTTCGATAGCAAGGAATTGGGGGATGCAGGCTGCGTTAGTGGGGTGACTTAAAGAGAGGCAAATGGATCATGGTGGAACTAACAAGGGGCGTGCCTTCGCCTGCATGGGAAAAAGACAGGGCCATTGGGAAAGAATGATGTTCCAGACACCAATTGAGCTTTGTTTTGGAGGCTTGTGACCCCTGAAGGTTTTGTGGAGTTGTAGGAGGATTAGTCAAATGGACCCACTGCTTTTGTGTCAGTCATGACAATTGAACTTGTGCAGCTTGTAGTCATAATTTAACTTTTACTGAAAACAACAGATTCGCCTCAGTCACCCACCAGCTAAAGGCACCATCTATCCACCCCTGCTTCAAAATAGAATAATGAAAATTTGTGAATAATGTGCACGTCAGCTAGTCACCTGAAACCGAAGGTTTTTTCTTACATCGACCAGACTTCTGTTTGGCACAGAAATGTAATTTCAAAAGAATGTTAGACAGCTTTTTGAGATATGAACAGTGTTGGTACACTAAGCTTACTCAATATCTGTCTTTCCATCCATATCAGCCATATCTCTAACTCTCTGTCACCTCTGCTGTTCCACAGATCACACAATGAGTCTCGATATAAAAGACTCCAGTTTCTTTCTACGGAGATATTACTACAGTTGAGTAGATGTGGCATAATATCCTAAGTTCATGCAACTTTATTCAATGGGTATCTGCAGATGAATCTAATTGCCAGCCTCAGTATGAGTGCAATTCCAATAGTACAAGTGACTAATAAGAGCAAAGAAGTAAAACATTTGCGTTTGGTTCAAGGTTGAAAAAGATAAAGAAGGAGAGGAAGAACAAAGGGAGCTGGCTTAGACATGGTCAGGTCCAAAGGAAGCTGAGTGGTGCTGCACAAGGACCTGTCTGACGTCTGCCTGTTGCAATCCTCAGCATTGAGGGCCTTGGGACATTCACATGGTCCATTCACTCGGCTCTACTGAAACATTCAAAGCTTTGCCTCCAAAGGGCCAAACTTTTGTTCCTTCACAAAAGGCCTGACCAGAGGTTCTCCCATAGATGGGAGCCCCGTTCAAAATCAGATTATTTCCAGTGAAATCCTCCTTTCTCCACCTGCCAGTTAACTATGTCAGTGCCATTGTGTCTTCCCTGAAAAAGCTCTCCATTTTGGCATAATGGAGGCTGGATGTGTATTATTGCTTTTACTGCCATTTATTCTTAGAGGAAAGAGGCACACCCCACCCCCACACTCCTTCCTCTCCTTATTCTTTTTATTTTTTTATTTTTTGAAGAAAAATCTGGGCCACATGCCCCAGAGGAACGCAAAGTGCTTTAATTCATTCGCACCTTTTCTCTCTGGCTGCCATCTCCAAGGCTTCTCTTTATGCCCAGAAGTGATTTGTTCAGGCTGGACCATCAAAGCAATTATGGTAGCGGCCTGCTTCCCTATTATGAGGAGAGATGACTGACAACAGAGGGATGGTGCGGGGGTGGAAGGGCACTTGGCTTCAATTTATTTGATCTGAAAACATTTTTTTTCATTCATTGACATCCACTCATGTAACAAAACACAAACTGGTTAGATTATCTCCTTGAGATTTTTTGACTACAAACATCTTATCCAGTTCTGTATATAACATTTTTCAATTACCTTTCTCACCTTCCTAGGCAAAGCGATTGTGGGCCACAGATAGGTGATGCAGGACAGAGAATGCCAGCAATGTAACAAAATACTGAGGGGCATGGCAGGCAGTGATGTGTAGCAATTAATGTAATGGACATGAGAGAGAGCACAATCCTTGGACTAATGAGAATGTCTTATATTACAGTGCAAATGCACCGGGTCGCCAAGACTCCTATCATTACTGGGCTATAGGAAGATGGCTCACCACAAAAGGGGATACTCCATAAATGGATAATGCGGAGAGAGCCGAGTAAGGCGCCACTGAGCCGATGTTCCATCCAAGAGTAATAATTCTGCCTGGAGTGACACAGGGTCATTGGGATGGATGGAGACAGGATGTGAGTAAAAAAAAAAAGCATTTAAAGAAAACAGGCCATTAGGTTGAAGAGGGGTATAGTGAGGAATGGGGCAAAGTGAGGTTGATGAGGAAGAAATTGGACTAATACAAGAGTAAAGAGGTAGCGCAAGTAAGGGGAGTAATAGACTAAGAAAGGGGATGAGTGAGAGGAAGAGGGCGATGAGAGAGAGAGCATGGTGTACAGACAGCGATGAAGCCTTATGACACATTGGCTAATCAGTCTGCTGTCTTTTTCTTTCACAAGCTGTCATCTTGGCCATCAAGCCATCAAGACCTTGTGCATCTCCCCCACTCATTGACTGATTCCCCTGTTCAATTATTCAAGGTTTATAAGCAGGAACCATCCATTCAGCTAGCAGCAGATCCAGTAAAATAATGGAAGGGTTGCTTCTTCAGCCATATTGACTGTCATAAAACTTTTACAGTTGGCAAAAGAAAAATCAATTTCTCAGACAGACTGTTGCCACCACCGTAAACATATTAATGGTGGTATCAGGAGTGAAGAAAAAGCCCTACCATGTAGGAGACTTTAATAATGCAGACCATAAATGATTTTACATGCTCTCTCACTAATCATAATGTATTGTGGCTGAATATTTACAATGATGGAATGCTATATTTAGCCAACACAGAATATTTAGACTTATCTATGTTGTACACGTGGGTATGCACGCTGTGCTACAGCTGCAGTCTGCATGGAATAAGATTTCGGCGACATAGCTGTGGCTTTACTTTTCACGCTGACCTCACTGTCTCCTTAAAAAGCTAACCTGTGTGAGTCACGCTGTGACACTGAAATCAGGTCAACCGCTGGCCTGCCAAGGAACGCTAAGCTTCAGTAAACATTCCCACAAATAAACAGCACACACAATCACACAAAAACAACATACATACACACACATAAAAAAAAAGATCAAACGTATGGACACACACCCAGACACACACTCCCTCCCTCACTTGTCGGAAATCTTAGGGAACATCACAGCTCCCATCTGCCATAATCCGCCCCGGGGCAAAAGTGACCTGAGCTACTGGAAGAAACTCATCTAGAGTGGGAGAAAAAAATAATAGTTGAGGTAATGCAGTGTGCAGCCTCATCCTTTACTTAGCTGGCAATGCCTTCAGGGCGGAGATGTTACAAACTCAGCAACCTCTACTGGCTTTCCACTAATGCATGACCCCCATAATACTACTCAGGCCCTGATCCTGCGCCATAACTTCAGGTTATGGACTTTACATGGAAACCCGGGTTGGTTTACATACCGCACACACAAACACGGAAACACACATGTACAATATATACAGTGTACACACAAATCTCACACAAATATATCTGTGCATGTATACAAGCAGACGTTCGAGTCAGACATTACTATGTTTGCACGGACCTCACTCACAACATACACACACACACACACACACACACACACACACACACACACACACACACCAAATCACAAATCTCTACCCTTTACCATCTATCTGCTTAATCCTCATCCACTGGAGGCAGAGGGTCAGAACTGTGGCAAACTGTCTATTTTTAAACTTGACATATTAGTCATCTCTTAGGGGAGTAACATTGTAATTTATGGAATTCATGAATACCAAGCTGTTGTGTTCCCTTCTTGTTTATTTCCCGCCTTCTTCTTCTCAGCACAGTTTAAGTGTTTTGGATGAATTCAAATAAACTCCCAGATGCAGTTGGGTTGGATCCCTGTCTCCATAAGAGCCCAGATGCCAATCAGCTCCTGCTGAAGGAGGAACTGGTAGCTCGTCACACCATTTTGGGCATGTGGTAAAATGAAAAACTGGAACTGATTTCTTTCCTCTTCAACCTCGATAGAGGGATGCAATTGCTCTCTGATACACAGGTGCACAGGCAGAAACTCTCCTCTCCTCGCCTTTTAATCCTACCCA
This sequence comes from Enoplosus armatus, assembly GCF_043641665.1. NCBI lineage: Eukaryota > Metazoa > Chordata > Actinopteri > Centrarchiformes > Enoplosidae > Enoplosus > Enoplosus armatus. The sequence continues at coordinate 16,507,263 of NC_092189.1, forward strand.
AAGTGAGAAATGCTCTCTGAGTCTCAAATCAGACAACTGATACCCTCTTTTAACAAGATCCCCAGCTCTGTTGAGTTCTACGTAACCCACCTTTATTAGTCATTATCTCTTTTAGATCAGCTGAATTATCTTTTAGATAAATCTCCATTTATATTTTGAGCAGCTGACCTAAAGTTTAACCTTAAAGAAGTTAATCAAAGGCAATGATTTATAGAAATTTAATGAGGATCATGTTGACAGGAAACTAAAGTTAAGGATGTTTAAACAATAATCCTTCAGCAGTTTTCAGCTTTCATCCTTTGTACGACTACAAGAGTGGACCAAAGGTCCTCTGGCAGACCTCTGGCCAGAGATATTGGCTTCCAAAGCTAATGATCTCAAATTGTACACTTGTGGGTAATTAAACACCACTGTTCCCTCAGTAGCTTACAACAGCAAATATGTCATTGTGAGAATAAACAACAATTACACTTACACTCATTACGCTCTAATTGCATCATCCTAATATGTACAATGGCAAGCTAGGGGACATCTTATTAAAAGCTACAACAAAAAAATCTGTGAAGCCATGACAAAAAAGAGGACCGTATCCCAAAAACTTCAGAAATTGATTGACACAAAAAGAGGAGGTTATGTGAACACTGGGCATTGAATAGACATTTAAAACCCTCATGGGGATTTTTGGTGGTAAACTACAACAGCAATGTGCTGTGTGCACTTAATGTGGGTGAGAGTGCTGCCAAAGCTTGGGAAAACTCATACAGACAAGGGAGTAATTTGACCCCACTCAAATCCTTCTATCAGACACTAACCAAATAGAAGTCAAAAGAACGATTGAAGAAAGACTAAGAGATAAAAGGGAAGAAAAAATAGAGAAGCGTCTAAACCATTGGGATTAGTGCTAAGTAACTAAATGGGCCATATGACTTTTCCATTACCAAAAAGGAATAGCTATTTCAACTGCTGGAATCTAAATAAAAAAAGGTGAACTCTGTCCTCCCTCCGTCTTTTGTTCATTCACGTGTAAATGTTGCACACGCTTATAGCCTTCCGTATCTTGCTTCCTTATACGAGCAAATGGAGACTTGCCATCATATCCTTGAGGCCCATCAATAAATAAACTTGACACAAATAAACAGATAAATAAATAAATGTGAAGAGCCTAGCAAATGGGCATCAGTCAGCATTAGCGATGGAACCATGTCAAGCACAATCATGCTTGACTGGAGGGGGAGTGCCTGAGTGTAGGGAGCATTCTTGCTGATTGCCCGCCCTGTGTGTGTGTGTGTGTGTGTGTGTGTGTGTGTGTGAGTACGTGTCACATGGGTATTCTGCTTTTTACCTTCATTTAACCCTCTCAGTCTCTTCGGCCCTTTTTAACTCTATCGCTATCACTATCAATTTATCTGTCCATCACTGCACAACACACCTACTCCCTGCATTTCATTGAATTGCATGCGTCTGTCTTCTCTTCTTCATTCTCCCCCTCACGTTCGCAACTCTTTCCACCATAATATATATGACATTGCAACTTCCATTTCTTTCAATCCAGATGTCAACTGGGTTCAAAGTCTCAATCAGCCTCTTTTACTTTCTAAACTGCTTTGTCATCTGTCTCTCAAATAATTTGTGGGTGAATAATTCAAACTAACCATATTTTCATTAATTTAATTCCATTTTCTCTGTTATAAGTCAAGTGACTGATCAGCTGACGGCATTTATCCTTGATCATGTCCCGCTGATGATCCCCCTGATATTTTCACAGAGACCATCACTCAGGCAGAAAAGTGCAGATTTCCTTTTGGCTCGAAAGTTACAGTCTTATGTCAATGCCTGAACCAATACATGGGTTATATATTCTTTTCCTTAGTGTTAATTGAAGGATGTGCACACTAATACAATTAAAGTTTGTTTTTTAACATAGTTTCAGAAATAATCAACCTTTTACCTTGATTTTGTTGCTTACAATCTCTGAATGAGTCAGTCATATATTTTAAATATCAACTGTATATGATTACCCAAATTACAACTCATTACATCTTGTGAAACTTCCAAAGTAATCAATCAGTCTTTTTTTGGCAATTTCTGCTTTCATAAATATAATAATTTATTTGTTGTCTTCATTTAAGAACTACTGGCAGTTTTCCTTTTCTCTGTGTTCAAAGATATGTAGATCTTGCTCAGCGTTTCATATCACAGGGAACAATGTTAAGTGTTGATGTAAGTGTTACTTTCACTTGCTGCCAGATTCAGGCTCAGAAGCATTGTTAACTTATCATGCATTATTCATTTTGATCAAAACAGTTTCTTGCACTTCAGAAGAGGAAGGTATGACTTAATGAACACCACTGAAAATTATGTTGAATTCATCTTGCAACACAACTTACTTACTGTAAGTTTAAAAAACACTTGCAATGTCGCAATCTTTAATATCCCTGTTTCAAGCATCACCTTTACTAATATGTCCTATTGAATGGAACATTTAACATTCTTTGACACTTTTCTCTTTATCTGTATTAATGGGAATTACCATTATCACTCATCGGCCAGTCTGGCGTTCCTTTCATATACCTCCCTATTACCGACATCTAGCCCGCCTAATGGGAAAGTTAAATATTAATTTCACCTCATTGCAGTTGACAGATTGTAGATAGTGGCTGACACCTCAAATGCAAACATCAGCCTGGACATTATATCTTATACTTTAATAATAGCCACATCGTATTAAGGAGCTTCAAAAAAACGTGAGTATGACAGCAGAGGAAGAAGCATTTGATTCTGGCACCGCATCTTATTGTCAGTGGAACACATAACCATACAGAATGGCATCCTATTTCACCGCACATTATTTGTTCTCTAGCTGATCATCAGTTGGCCCTGCTGTATGCCTAATGAGCGATAAATAAGGTTTAATTCAACCGACACAAGTTGCCCATCCTTCAACACTAAGCATGATGACTTGGGCGAGATTCCATTGGAAATATATGAGGGCAATTTTTCAGCTAGTGGGATGGTCTGACGGCCTCCCCTTTATTTGGCTTTCACAGGCATTCCTTTGGCTTTAAGCTCTGCAAGTTTATAGGTCTATTAGGAATTCATCAAACAATGAACGATATCAATCTTATTGTGTGAATGTGGCCTGGGTAAAAATAAGATGAAATCTTCCATTATGGGGCCTCCAAAGCATATTTGCCCTCCAAAATTGATCCACTATTGACAATTTACACTTAGGGTGACCTTTCATAACTGCCCACATACTTGAAAGCCAATATTGTTTGGAGAGTGAGCACGAAAAAAAAAACGCAGCCCACTGCAAGCACTCTAGGACATTATTGAATATGATAAGTTAGTAGACATTTTTGCTCTGCAGTTGTTCATAGATGGTCCACTAGGCGGGAGGGCTGAGTACTTTTTACATCAATGAGACCCCGTGCCAATAAAGTAAGACAATATTGGACATAGGTGTTGAGAGTCCATTATGACACTAGGTCATTGACTTTATTTTAAAAAAAGAGGAAAAAACCATAGAGCCCATAGAGCTGGGCTCCACATGAAAAGCCTTCTCAGACAAGGAGTTGTAAAAGGGCATAATGGCGTCAAAAGGGCATGCAGACAGCCCTGTTGATATCCTGTATTTAAGTAGATAACTTCAGCGTAATTTAAACAGCAATGGGTTTAGGGGGTACTTAACAGCAGGGGCAGGAGCGAGAGACCCCTGGTGTCCACTCAGAGAGACTACCTTTTATTAAGATTTGATTTATCCTCTCAAAATGGTTCCATGTCACACTTCACTTACTTTACGTCCTCTCTTGGCAGAGTCAAGCAACGAATCAGTTATGTGCCAAGAGTACTCAAATGGTACATAAAATCTTCATCTATATTTCCATGATGTGTTTTCTGCTGTGGATGAAAAATTATCAGGTCCATAGAAAGTCCCTATGGGTCAATGGGAGGGACAATGGCTTTGTCTATGCCCTATGACGCCAAATCTTAAATAGAGTGGCCGTCCATGCCTCAGTTCCTTTCCTTCTGCCTTTCCCTTTGGCTGTTGATAAATATCCTTATCTATGAGAAGCAGGTGATAGATTTCAAGCAGCACGTCTCTACAGAGCTCTGCTCTCATCTACTCTATTGATATCTCACATCTACTAAGCCATTCGAGCTATAGCAAGAGGCACCGACACCCTCTGGGTCTCTTCGCCCCAAATCATGTTAGCTCCACTTCCTGTAGGATCGCCTCTAGGGCCACCCCAATGAATAACATCTATCAACACCCTGAAGTGGAAGCCAGGAGCTTGTGGAGGCAGAGGGCTTTAGCCCTCAACTCAGAGACACCCTACAGCAACAGTGCCTATCTGATATGTGACACAAGCTTGCACATGTGTGTGTGTGTGTGTGTGTGTGTGTGTGTGCGTGTGTGTGTGTGTGTGCGTGTGTTTGTGTGTTGGAAACAGTATAGGGGAACAACTGCTAGAGAGGTTGAGAGACAACAAGAGAGAGATAAAGTGATGGGTGCAACATATGTGTGAGCAAATTAATTGCTAAGGGAATTGCGATCACTATCACTTCCTGTGATGTAATTTAAGAAACAAACAGGTAGTTTTTCACCAGGATCAGGGGAAAGTTGACAAAACAGCTGCACGGCTGAACATATTGTGGTCGTCAAAATCAGGGTTATGTGGATAACAAACACAGAAGTATTATGTATAAGATCATTTATGAGGTCAGGGAATATAAGGGAACAAGAGGAAATTCTTTATCTTTGGCAGCACCTCCTTCCTAAAGACCTTTGGTCTTTTCATTTGCCTCTTAGCAGATTCATCCCCTTTCTTCCTTTAAAAATTCATGAGAGAAAATAGGTAATTTAATCTTCATTAAACATACAGGGGGCCCACTCTCAGGCCTGACCAGCTGAATTAACTGCAAGGCTTCGGGGAATTAGACAGTTGGGCTGGAATTCTGTAACCCTGACAAGCATTATATCACTGCATCTCTATTTTTTAATGGGCATGAGATGATCCCTCCCTGTTCAATGTCAAATAAGTACTTAAGAGACTCACTATATAGAACACAGGAGGGAACTTTTGATGGGCTGACCTGTGAAGGTGAAGCAGGAGAGTGGGGCAGAGAGAGGGCCTGGTTTGGGATTGTAATGACGTTGAAAAGGCAGTAAATAAATAAGATTGGCTTGGTTCCCTTTGAAATCTGATTGATGTGTCTTTTGGGATGCCCCCCAGTATGAAAGACCTACTGAGTCTGTGGCTTTCATCCCTGACCGAAAATCGATGAGCCAGGATGTATGAGAGGCTCCTGCTCTCTACCCACCAATCTCCTGCCAGATACCCAGGTAACTGTCTCACCAGAAAGGGAATAGGAGATATAATAGGAGTAGGCTAACTCACATCTTTTATTATCCTTATTCAAGTAAAACTTAATTCCAAACTACACTGTACCAACTAGATTTATATATTATCTTCATGACTGAACCCACAACAGACACATGGCTTTTCTGGTCGCCATCAATCCATCCAGTTTCTGTGTGTTGAATTAGGACTGGCTGGTGTAATTGCATAACACATGAGTATGGCCTCCCGGGTTAGGTTTTCCATCTTACACAAAGTGGAGACAAGGAAATAGGAAATGCTTCTGAAATTGGGTGTAATTGTGACTGGCGGCGCCTAGAATTGTGTTCAGGCTGACACTTGAGGCAGTCTGCTGGACTATAGTTTAGCCTTCAGGACGACAAAAAAACTACATGCTGGGTTTAAATGAACTCCTCTGATGTAAGCAAAGACTCTTCTGCGACTCTGAGAGACTCTCCCTAGCACACGCTGCTCGTTTGAGGATGACGGGAGGTTAATCAAGCTTTAAAGCATGAGATTACAACAGACATGACAAGCAGGAGTGAATAGATTTGGCACACTGTCTGATACAACTGCTCAGAGAACCTTCTCTACCAGTAAATTCAGAGACTGAAATGCTGTCAGTCCCAGAGTCAGAGAGAATGCAAATATGTACACAACAAAAGTACATAAACATTAATGCTGTTGTACTGACCCAAAAATGACACCATCATTCTTTAAATACTGACTAAAACGTTGACAATTCCCATCATGCACGGAGAAGTAACAACCCAAATACAGCTTTCAGTGACTGAGATGCCGCCTTTTGTCACCAAATCGTCCGTCACTGGGGAACTTAATTGTTTCTCTTTACAGAGAGTACTTTTAAAAATGTTCCCTCAAACTGTGCATGAAGATTTCTGTTTGCGCCCTTTCATGAGTTGAGACAAAATTCTCCCTATGCACTATAGCAGCTGAGCTCATTTCCAGATTCCATTTAGGAAAAAAAATCCATGGAGCTGGTATGTCAAAAGGATTTTCCCCTCTCATCACCTCAGAGTAGAGAATCCATGCAGCAGTTTATCAAACCACAGTCTGGGTTCCATATCAATAAACAGGGAGCCGTCACAGGGACCACAGTAATCATGGCTGTCTCACAAGAATAGGAAAATAGGTCACAGACATACAGAATATTCAATTAAACATCAAGCATATTCATAAACAAAGACAGGCAGTATTTTGTTTAAAATGATCCCATGACACATCATATAGTGCACGGTGTCCTTCTACCCAGCCACATCCTTCAGCCAGAGTCTATCCCACCAGCATGTTCCTGGTCTCTGTCTGGTCTTTGTCTGTCAATCTTATGCTCCCTCCTTACCCTCTGTCATGAACAAGACCCTGAGAGACTTAAGCTGTTTCTCTTGGGACAACCACTTGCTCCCAACCCAAAGGGGTCCCTACAGTCCCTTTCATGGCCTCAGGCGTGGAGGTGCTGACTCTCATCCTATCCACTTCACATTTGGCTGCAAACGAGAGGTCACGGCCCAATGAAGCCAACAGCACTACTACATTGTCTGCAAACAGAAAGGATGGAAAGAGTTCACCAAAGTAGACACTTCTTCCACCCCTTATTATTCCATTCAGAAAAAAACAAAAAAAACAAATTGTATGTATGCATTGCCACAGTGTAGCTTTTTGACTACCTCAGTGACCCCCAACAGAAAATGGCTTCCCTCGAGTGTTAGAACCCTGCCTCCTCAGGCATGCCGTTCCTACCCATCAATTCACCATCATTCCTCCCCCATGGTGTTCTAGGTAGTTCCCTCGCCAGGACTGCTAGAGGGCCTGATAATCCAAACTGCTGCTTGCCACACAGGCACAGTTAGTCATGTTCATTGAAATATTGAACATAGCAGTGCTAATCTGGGGGTCCATGAGTATCACCACACCTACCCAGTGGTTGCCGTTGTAAGTCCACCAAGGACAGCTGTAGAAAAGCTGTCCAGCTCCTGTCCAGGATTAGTCCTGTTTAGATTAGTTTGGTTCTAGAGTGGTGTAGTGCATAGAGGTGAGACTAAGTGTATTTAATTGGAAATTCCAAACCTCACGTACAAGCAACAGCTGCTTCCCACCAAGAAGGTAATATTCCACGTCTTTAAAGACAGTTTTCATAGCCAAGTGTCAGCTTGCCAAGGCCCTCTCCTTGATCTACTTACCTGACCTATTACTTTAAAAGCTTTCTGTTAATTAAATATTAACATTTTTTTCCACAAGTGAAGTTTCTTATGTCTAACTGTACAAAGTACTTGTTTAGAGTTACAGCAAAATTAACAATATTTCTGAAGTAAAGTAAATCACAAAAAAAAGCAAAACAATTCATTATTTGAGCATCACACACTACATAACCGCAACATACACTCTCATCCAAGAACACACTGGCACAATGTCAGGTAGTCGGACATGCAACCAAAACAGATTAAACATATTATAGCAAGGCCTGCACATAGCATAAAAGGCACGAATCCTTCAGAGCGAGTCATGTCTGGGGTGCTGTTGCACATCAGTTGGACATTTACCAAACATATAGGGTAAAATAAAGGGAATACACAAAACCACGGTAAGTGGCCAAAGCATGGAGGTCTACAGACCACTCCAGCAGAACACTTCCTAAACATTGCCACAAGACAGGAAGCGATATCATGCTGTGATGTCATAAACTAACAGGAAGAGCAAGGCAAATAGATGATAACTGGAGCTGCTCTACATGACAGAAATCATGCTGAGTGAATCAAAAACTATTTTCTCCAAGTAGCATAATTGCTGTTAGGATTGCATTTATGTTACAAGATTAAACATTTAGGATCAAAGGGCCAACACAAGGGAATATTCAATACTAGAGTACTTAACTGTATTGGATTTTAAAGGTATTCAATGTAAGATTTACATCATATCACTCAGCAGCACAAGCATTAATGTCCATTAAGTCCAGAGTTTTCTTTTGTACTGCAGCATGTTTTAATGTGATCCTTTACCCAAAAAGAAACGTATCACTGGTAATGAAATACGATGCATTATTTAAGTTCTTTTCCATTCATATATTTTTCCTATAGGTAGACTTTTGTAAATTCTGACTTGACACCTACAGTTGACATACATTTGATGTGACCCTTCACTGGTGTGACATATACTTTGCTAGTTTCACTTGCTGTTATTTGAATCAACACAGGACATAGTTTTGTCTGTGAATTTCTGTCCATTAACCAAAAGCATAACTGCCTTATAATGTGTTTCCAGAGAAACTGGGGTAATGTTACCTTATGCTACGCCAATGTAGTGGCAAGGACTGAGAATGGCAAGTTGATTTTCTTTTATATTGTATGCTGTAAATACATGTGCAAAGAGAAGGCTTACCTAATGAACACCTTAACCTTGCTAATGTACATCAGTTGTCAGTCAGTTCTTTTGATGTGCCTTTGCAAAATGTACAGTTGTGTTCAAAATAATAGCAGTGTGATTAAAAAGGTGAGTAAACGTCAAAATCCCTCAAATAAATTGTATTTTAATGAACACAAATGCATTGGGGACACAGCACTTTCTATTTCAAAGCAAGAAAATTGGAAAAAGTAATTGAATTTGATAATATTTTACAGAAAGTCAAGAAATATAATGTTCAAAAAAATAGCAGTGTTGACATCTGTCTTTACAAACTCAAATGTACTGTATAAACTAAGAAATGCTTGAAGATTCAACTTTCCTGAGAATCATAAACTAATATTTAGTTGCATAACCACGGTTTCTGATAACTGCTTCACATCTGTGGTGCATGGAGTTGACCAACTTCTGGCACCGGTCAACAGGTATTGCAGCCCAGGACACTTGTACTACGTTCCACAATTCCTCTGAATTTCTTGGTTTTGCCTCATGAACAGCATTTTTCATGTCAGCCCACAAGTCTTCTATGGGATTAAGGTCCGGGGATTGTGCTGGCCACTCCATTACTTGAATGCGGTTTGTCTGGAACCATGATTTTGCTCGCTTGCTGGTGTGTTTGGGGTCATTGTCTTGTTGAAACACCCATTTCAAGGGCATTTCCTCTTCAGCATACGGCAACATGACTTCTTCCAGTATTCTGATGTACTCAGACTGATCCATGACCCCTGGTATGCGATAGATAGGACCAACACCACAGTACGAGAAACATCCCCATATCATGATGCTTGCACCACCATGCTTCACCGTCTTCACTGTGTACTGTGGCTTGAATTCAGTGTTTGCAGGACGTCTGACAAACTGTCTGTGGCCCTTAGACCCAAAAAGAACAATCTTACTCTCATCAGTCCACAAAATATTACGCCATTTCTTTTTAGGCCAGTCAATGTGTTCTTTGGCAAATTGTAACCGCTTCAGCACATGTCTTTTTTTTAACAATGGGACTTTGCGGGGGCTTCTTGCTGGTAGCTTGACTTCACGTAGACGTCGTCTGATTGTTACAGTCCTCACAGGCAACCTTAGATCTTCTTTGATCCTCCTGGGGCTGATCATTGGCTGAGCCTTTGCCATTCTGGTTATTCTCCGATCTATTTGAATCGTCGTTTTTCTTTTTCTTCCTCGCCTTTCTGGTTTTGGCTGCCATTTTAAAGCGTTTGATATCATTTTAGCTGAACAGCCTATCATTTTCTGCACTTCTTTATAGGTTTTCCCTTCTTTGATTAATTCCTTAATCAAAGAACGCTCTTCTTCTGAACAGCGTCTTGAACGACACATTTTACTCTGTTTTTCAAGGACAAATGCACAGCCAGCATATGCAGCGTCAGTTGCCTTGATCCTTAAATGAGGGCCACCTGTTTAACACCTGTTTTTTTCACATTATCAATAACCTCACTTATTGAACTCAGCACTGCTATTTTTTTGAACACGCCCCTTTCAGTTAATGATTCAGTTTCACAGAATCAGCAGCATGCACGCCATGCCTGTTGGGTCTGTTGGTTTTCTATACCTTTACTAAACCTTCTAGAAACTTACTTGCAGTGTAGAAGTTGAAATTTTAACAAAAACAGTGATTTATCTTGCTAGTGATGTGGGACTGCTATTATTTTGAACACAACTGTAAGTTCAAGTGAAACCAACAGCAATCTTCAGTTATAGGTGTGTTTTCATTTCATCCACGTTGCATTTTGAAACATGTTTCTAATGACATTACTGTGGGAATCATTATTTGTTATGAATCATTACTGCAAGTCCAATTAGAAATTTCTCATAATGGGTATTCATTCATTTTTTAAACCGCAGTTGCTTTTCTCAGTGAGGAGCTTTGTAAGTTAATAGGAAGCAAGTTTTGTCTTTGTTTCAATTTAAATTCATCATCCATCTAAAGCTTTCAAGGTTGTGTTTTTTTATATTCAGTAAATCTTACATATTATACCTTTGAACATTTCATTCTTTGCTAAGTTAACTGCAATAACTCAGCACATGACTCTGCATGTTGTAGACCAGCTCAGCTTGAGTGTTCTGACAGGAAGGACGTGTGAGTTACGCAGCCAGGACATGTGCAGTAGGAGGCAGGGTGGTGCTGGGTCTGGGTTATAAAAAGAAGTTAAATACACACACCTAGGGTTCTGTTACCATAGTTAGCACCCGGCCACCGAGAGCCTGGACTGGAAGGGCTTTGATCACCTGTAACAATGTTGGTGATAAGAAAATAAAAAAAAGAAAAAGGAAAGAAGGGGATGATGGAGAAAAGGGAAAAGAGAGAAAGGCATCAGAGGTGACACATTGCAGATAATTTACAGGAATGAACCACTCCCAGAGTTTGGCAAAGCCCCTCAGGTTTGCTAAGACACCTAACTGTGCACAGACAATTGGACACCGACACAGGCTCTCATTAAACCCAAACACAGAAATATGGAATGAACAAGATGCAGGAGAAGAATGGAGCTGGTTATGTCTCTTGATGACTGATGATGATTGAGCATTATAGGGGTTAAAGCAAGAGTAAAGTATGTGTGTATATTGTTATACACTGGTTTTTCACTCAAAACACAGAATTTTAAGGGGAAATATAATTTAAATGATCTTTCATGCACTACATATTTAACTAAGAACATTAAAATATAATCTTGTATAATGTGCACCATATTGCTCAGTTTCATAGCAGTAAGTGTTTTTTAGATGTAACAATTTTTATTTTGGAATTAGTTTCTTCTACTGCTTCGTATAGACACATGCACCAATTTTGTCACTGAAGACAATTGGTGGTAGTTGAGAGATTAGAGTTACAGGGTCGCACATACGATGCCACAGTGCATACTGGCATATGTAAATAGTGGTAATATATGAGCACTCAAAAAATATATATTTTTTAAACCAACGTATTGTGAAAAAAATATAGTAGAGCGTGAGAGGAAGTGACCCAGGCGGAGTTGGCATCAATATGTCCCGGCCATTTCACCAAGCATGTACATTTTCACTGCCAAATGCAAATTAAGCAGCCACACAAGACATGACTTGCTTATGTGTCACTACTAATCTTCTCTGTATCATTTTTAATGTACCACCTCTTGTACACCAAATAGCAAATATCTTCTACTAATTATAATTCTGCTACTAATAACAACAGCTATACATCTATAATGACATTTCACACTTTTTAACTTCAATTGAATTTCTGCAAATCTGCATTAACCATTTACAACTGTAACTTTTAAGATCCCTAAATGTAAATATTGCTTACCAACAATCTAATAATGTGGTTCAGACAGAAATGTACTTGCTCTGTCTAAAAAATGTCTGTTCATTTTTACTTCTTGCTTTGCAATCCAGACATTGGTCTTATTTAGGTTTCTCCCCCTTTTTTTTCTGCCATGATTGCCAGCGTGGACATGGCAGCACCTGTGGCTCTTCTGCAGAACTCTGACTGGCATATCAATTGACCCTGGCACTCCTCCTAGGTGGCACTCCCCTGGGCAAGGGCCATTCATCATGGCAGAACGGAATGTGTTAACACCAGGATTACACTAAATCAGCCTCATTCCAACTGCAGCCAACACGGCCACATTATAATAAGTGTTTTATGGTGGCTGAGGAACAATACATCGCTAATGACCTGCATTAGGCCACACATGTGCTTGTTTCCATGGCACCTGTCTGTTTGCACATACACTATATTGCCAAAAGTATTGGCTCACCTGCCTTGACTCGCATATGAACTTAAGTGACATCCCATTCTTAATCCATAGGGTTTAATATGACGTCGGCCCACCCTTTGCAGCTATAACAGCGTCAACTCTTCTGGGAAGGCTTTCCACAAGGTTTAGGAGTGTGTTTATGGGAATTTTTGACCATTCTTCCAGAAGCACATTTGTGAGGTCACACAATGATGTTGGACGAGAAGGCCTGGCTCTCAGTCTCCGCTCTAATTCATCCCAAAGGTGTTCTATCGGGTTGAGGTCAGGACTCTGTGCAGGCCAGTTAAGTTCATCCACACCAAACTCTCTCGTCCATGTCTTTATGGACCTTGCTTTGTGCACTGGTGCACAGTCATGTTGGAACAGGAAGGGGCCATCCCCAAACTGTTCCCACAAAGTTGGGAGCATGGAATTGTCCAAAATCTCTTGGTATGCAGAAGCATTCAGAGTTCCTTTCACTGGAACTAAGGGGCCAAGCCCAGCTCCTGAAAAACAACCCCACACCATAATCCCCCCTCCACCAAACTTTACACTTGGCACAATGCAGTCAGACAAGTACCGTTCTCCTGGCAACTGCCAAACCCAGACTCGTCCATCAGATCGCCAGATGGTGAAGCGCGATTCGTCACTCCAGAGAACGCGTCTCCACTGCTCTAGAGTCCAGTGGCGGCGTGCTTTACACCACTGCAGCCGACGCTTTGCATTGCACTTGGTGATGTATGGCTTGGATGCAGCTGCTCGGCCATGGAAACCCATTCCATGAAGCTCTCTACGCACTGTTCTTGAGCTAATCTGAAGGCCACATGAAGTTTGGAGGTCTGTAGCGATTGACTCTGCAGAAAGTTGGCGACCTCTGCACACTATGCGCCTCAGCATCCGCTGACCCCGCTCCGTCATTTTACATGGCCTACCACTTCGTGGCTGAGTTGCTGTCGTTCCCAATCGCTTCCACTTTGTTATAATACCACTGACAGTTGACTGTGGAATATTTAGGAGCGAGGACATTTCACGACTGGACTTGTTGCACAGGTGGCATCCTATCACAGTACCACGCTGGAATTCACTGAGCTCCTGAGAGCGACCCATTCTTTCACAAATGTTTGTAGAAACAGTCTGCATGCCTTGGTGCATGATTTTATACACCTGTGGCCATGGAAGTGATTGGAACACCTGATTTCAATTATTTGGATGGGTGAGTGAATACTTTTGGCAATATAGTGTATGTTCGTATATGTGTTCATGTTTTATGTGTGTGTCGGTCGTGAATCCTCAAATAGTGAAAAGGGACAAGAGCACAGGAATACACACTAATTTAAATACAAACTGGATAACTCCTTTTATATGACAGACGTGAGCCAATTGTGTTGCATGTAAACTATTAAAAACTAAAGGGAACAGGCAGTATTTTTTTTTTCTGCAGACAGGTGAGACTGAGAGATAACAAAAATTATGAATTGCAACGTAAAGACAGTGCTTACCATTGCGTGGTGTCCGTTTTCGCCGGTCACGGAAGGCTGCTCCAGACTGTAGGGCTTCCATTAGGCTGTCCATCACACCAGTTTCATCTCCCTCTGTAAGAGAACAGATAATACAGGCAAAGATGTTTACAGGACAATATGTACATTAATGCAGCAGCGTGAAGTAATATAACACATGCATATGAGTCTGTACATGTACACACACGTGTACATGACTGCTTCAAGGTCTAATTCTAGGTATTCCAGTATGGAAGCAATGGGTGCCCTCTAACTACAGGTGCACGAACAATCATCTTACATTACATCAAGAGAGAGCCGTGATTTAAAGTATAATATAAAGAAGCCTTTTATAGAGTGTATTAGTGTTGAGACAGAGGCCTGTCACTCAGGCCTCTCCTTTTCTTTCAGTAAACAGCTGGGGAGGAGGAAAAATAAACTTAGAGCTTAGCAACTAATACAGGCAGAGGAGCCTCAGGATGAAAGCATCCACTGATGGTCATTGACAGATATTCTTTCTGTGGCTAACGCAGGGGAGCTAAGTGCTCTTTACAAAGATTTAGTGTGGAGCCGCTCAATACCCGGGCGCTCTATCATTGTTCAGTCAATGACACCAGGACCGGCCTTCGAAAAACATTCCCCCTGCCCACCGTTCCAGCTGTCGGGTGGATCCATGAAACTAGAGAACTGGAGGGTAGGACAGGTAGGAGACACTTAAAGTGCTATGAGGCCAACAGCATGACAAGTTGCGCCCACACTGTGCACACGCAACATACCGCTCAATGGAAACAGGGTTAAAAAATAAGCTAAGGTTCTATATCTGGGTCATCTATCTTTACGCCCCAATACTAATGAGTCAGAGGGGCACCCTTTTTATCATTCTGGTCTAGAACAGACATTATTTTAAACTAGGATCATTAAGGTGACTTATTGTACAGCTGGAGACTTGGTCATCAATTCTTTTGCATACATGAGTGAACTAGCTCTTCCCCAATGTTTACCATCAGGGTCCAGGCATCTTGTTTCTCTACTGTGCTTACAGCTATAGCTGAAGGGGAACATTCGAAAATAAGTGGAGACAACTGCTACTTTCAGCACACAGCACTTTTCCGAGACGCTAGGGTGATCAATCTTTTGTTACTCGCGTGTGCTCAAAGAGACACGACAGTCAGGCAAATTGAATTTATGAACAAAACACGTTGACACTGAATGCTACACAATTAATTTCAGGAAATGGCACATATTTTGCCATTACCAGAGAAAGTAATGGCACGTTTTTTTCCCTTCTCCTCCAGCAACAAACCACCCAACCTGCAATCATTCATGCAAGTAAAAGAAGACAGTGCAACCAAGAATAGAAACGTCTTATGCAAAAAAAAGCAACTCTTCACTCGTACTCACACTAATTTTGCTCTCTATCTTACTCCTTCTCTTTCTTCCTCAAGTCCTTCCCAAGGGCTACTTTGAAATCAAAGTATCTGTTCTGGCTGTGTGCTGTGCTTAAAAGCAATCCTGATTAAATCAAGCTTAATTAGACCAGCTTTATCAGAACAAAACCAAAGCCGAGCCAAGTAGTGCTTATCTCAAATTGCAGCACTACACCTCAGATAGCAAGCTCATTGGTTTAAAAGGGGGAGCATGGGTTTTGTCTGCCGTGGACCTAAAGAACAATATGGTGAACAACTTGCAGCTACTATAACTGTATCAACTCCCAAGATCTTTAGCTACTCCTTCTTATGTAGGCTACCAAGGACACATTGCGAGTCTGACAAAAGGCAGAAAGTGTTAAGTGGCAGGTAAACATTTATCTACAACCACCTTGGCACAAGAAACTTTTTGACAGCTCCTTCTTCACTGCCTTCTTCATGGAGACCTAGACATCACAGGGGGCACCTGACACTTTGATCAATTTGTCCTACTTCTAGCTTAACACAAGCACAATTCATCATTTGTAATGACCAGGACTTGGGAGCCGTAGTAGTACTGGGGTTCAGGGGGAGGACTGCAGACACAAAGAACCAAAACGGCTAAAATGGGAAAGATACTCCCAAGTCACCCCACAGTGCTCAATTAACTATGTCCTATTGGGCCAAAGCTTAAAGTCGAGCAGGCCGTACTCTCAGCAAGAAATGTTCACAAATGAGCCTTCAGCCTATGAACTTATTAACATATATATGCATTTGTGTGTATATATTTAACAAATCTGAAGACAAGGTAAGTCTTTAGTAGAAAAAAATAAACCTGAATATTATTTGACTACACTTATTCCAGTAATCCTCAGAGCAAACTTTCTTCATTACTTATTATAACATTGGCCACTTTAGCAGACATTTCTGCCTCGTTCCTGCAATTCACTCTTGTCTTATTTTGAGCTGTTAAACCTAGGGCAAATATTCATCCGCTTCTCATTAGCAGCAGTGGTAGATTGCATGCTGGGGAATTACAGAAAAGCTAACCTTTTATGCCCAAAGATCTTTCTCAAGAGGAAAGATCCCCTCTGCTCACAGGAAATTGCTTTCTAAATGGGTTAAGATGGGCTAAGACCCAAGACATTGACAAACCCTTCCAGTGATGAAACACCTTGGTGGGCACCTCAACAGACAGCCCCGGGGTCCTTTAATGATCTTATTAAACCTTGCGGAAGTGTGGAACATGGTTGCGGCTTTTGCACTTTTAGGTACTTTCTTAAACAGTTAAACCTTTAAGAGCAGAAATAAAGCTCTGTGAAACTCTACCTCCCAGAGAGAGATGGTGTACCTGTTCCATATCTTTCCCTTTGATCTCTGCCTACCTCTAGTCCCCCCCCCGTTCTCCCCATCCTTTACCTGAATATCAGGTGGTACCTGGACCCAGAGGCTGTGCCAAATGTAACAGTGAGCCCTGGGGATTGGCTCAGTCTGCAGTATATTTACAAGCCGCACTATCACATTTTCTAATTAGGAGGGATAACAAGAGCAATGTGCTCTCAGCAGGATTGGCATAAAAACTTCACACACCAGATTAGTTTTTCCCTACAACAAAAAAAAAGTACCCAAAGTAAAAGCGGAAGAAAACGGCTGCAATGTACTATTCACCAATCCCAGGAGCAGAACGCAAAGTTGAATGTCAACAGTTGCAAGGGGGAAAGGGAAAATAGGAAAAGTATGAGCACATATACTGTAAGTGTCACTATTTTGGAAGGAAGATGTAATGAGGGAGGAGGCAGAATACAGGGAGAAAGAGGAGAGAAAGAGTGAAGATGGTTTCTGAGGGTGCGGTGGCGCTTGTGGTGGAGAGGGACGAGTGGAGCGAGGCAAGACACAATGTCATAAAACACCTCCCTGGCTACTTGACGGCCAGAGCCCTGTGACATTTAATTATTTCTAAAACATACACTGCAGTATGCATGCACCGGCACACAGACACACCTACACTTAAAAACCTGCCTACACATTTTTAGTGATGCATGTTGTATATTTGCACGAGTATTGGCTCCACTTAACTTAATCTAAATTTATGGGGCAGATTTCTCTGCAGATAAGTGAGTGTAAGTTTGACAAACTATGGCAGTGAGGGATGGATAGATAGTTAGAGGGAGGCAGAGAGAGAACCTTCTCCAACTAATGTCAGCAGGATGACCTATACTTGTGGCTGCTCCTGGCAAGATCACTTAGAGGAGACACAGAAATCTAGCCAAGTCTTTCAGAAAACCAAATTCATCCTCAAAGCCTCCACCCAAACTCTTAATCCTCAGTCGAGGACCAATTAGGAATCAGACACATTTGCTTACGTTATACAAAGAATGACATCTCGTTTGTCAGCTACAACATTCAAAATATGTATATAACTGCAAAGTAAAAGAACAGCTGTTGCCTGGAAAACGTGACAAAGCTTTTAAACACCAAAGACATGGCATTCCTATAATTATGCAGCAGTGTCAACAAAGACTGTTCATAAATTCAATTTGCTATCTGTCATCTCCTGCATGTTGTGCTGGGGAGGAAAAACACAGTGGATCGATTGAGAACTCAATTTCTGATGGCTCACATGCAGCCTTCATGATTCATGGGGGAAAAGAGAGACAAATAAGTCTTTGAATTCCAAAAAGCTTTTGTCTGTACGTGTGGGTTTCTAATATAATGGCAAATTATGACATCCTATACGCCTCGAGTGAAACTTGTAGCAGCAGTGGCATGTTAATTGAAAAGATACATAACAGCGTAAGCATACAAAATAATGACATTTATCATTGTCAGATATTTTAATCAATCACAGCTACATATGCTTTAAATTTATATAAGCATAGCACTCTCCTCCCTAACCAAATTAAAGTGTTTGACATGATGAACATCGGACATAGGAGAGACGTCTATTATCCACTACTATCCACTATCCTTCCAGTAGCCAAACCCTGAGTCTAATTTGCACTGTAATGAGATCTAATGAGAGCTTACAGGCCCCGTGCTTGATGAATTGAAATCACTGCGAGAGAGGAACACAGTGAGAGTTTAACCTCACCCCAGTCGCCCTCCATGACTCCAGTAGAGAAGAGAAGAGGAAGAAAAGGGAGAACGAAGAGGAGAAGAACAAGTCGTTTTGAGTTTTTTTCGCTTGCTGCAGATTGTTTTTGAACACATTTGAGCCCATCTGTTCCCCCGCAGAGAGTCACCTGTGCAATTAACCTGGACCATTAGCCGTGAAACAAAGGCCTCAGTGGAAGGAGGGGGGGTGCTGCTTTATGGCCAGGTGGAGAGGCAACAACCACACTTTCTTTTAATCTCATCTCCCTCTCTCTGCTCTCACTTGTATGCACCTGGTTTTGTGTTACTTTCACATCTGAATTCAGGCTCAGCCACCTAGACATACACAACCACCTGCATTACTCAACCCCACCCCCTCCCTTAGTCCTCTGCTGTCTACTCTCTTACTGTCTGTCTTTGAGCGGAGTCACCCCCTTCCCATCGCCCCTCCTTCCCTGCAGTCCTAGCAGCTCCTAAGACCGTGGCAGACAGAGACCATTACTGCCACAGAGAGCACAGAGAACACAAGTGCCCGAAGGACAGCAGTCATGCACCTGTTAGATGTCTTTCCTTTGTTTTTCACTCTCTCCCCTCTTTCTCCATCTCCCTGCAGTCCAACCATCCGACCCTGACAAAAGCTTTGACACAATGACCCGAGAAACTTTTCAGACACGCCTCGCTCTTTAATTTGTAGGTGTGTGTGTGTCTGTGTGTGTAAGTTTACTAGTCTACTTCAGTGAAAAAGAGAGGAGGAAAAAAGGGGAATGGAAGGGTAAGATGGCTAATAAAAAAGACAGATTTTCCTGCTGATCAATCTGGATTGTTTTACTGTAACAACTTGATGAGCAAAGCCACTCATGTCCTTTCTAACTCAATTAGGGATGCTCCTACAACCCTCCATTCCAGGGGGAATTGCAGTGTAGCTACCACTTTCCTCTTGCTATGAGCCCCTCTGTGGCGCCAGGGTCAGGGAACGGAAAGCAAGGGAAAATCTGAAGAGAGGGCAGAATATCTCTATAAGGTGGTTGGGAGGTCAGAGGTGTATTGTGTTTGACATGCATGAAGTAGAAACAAGTGTTGGAGCTTGGCTGGCCCGGTCACTGCAGGCCTGATCCCATACCCTGAAAGAGAGATGTCCTGACTGCGAGAGACTGGGGGGGAAACGTGGAGAGAAGTTGGATGTCGACAAGGGAGAGATGAAAGTGGATTAGCCGCCGTGGCGATTTGCATTCTGTGGTGGAACGAAAGCCCCTGCGATGCCCCGAATAGCTGGATGCATGAATAAGTAAACAAACAAAAACAAAAATAAACCCTCCATCTGGATGGATGCTGCCAGGCCCCATGTGAGAAACAGTAGGGAGGGGAGGTTGGGAGATGGGAAGGAGGGAGGGAGAGATGCTTGCAACGTAGGAGTCACCACACTCTGCTTCCTCTGCTATAATTTACTTCTATTGCCTGCGGGCCCCCCCTGTTACCATATTGCTATCACCATCTATCCACTGCTTTTGGCTAGTTTGCCCAGTAACACCACCAACACACAAGGGAGAGCTCCAACCCAACACTGACAGATGTTAAGTTGACACACTTTCTCTGAGCCACATGGGGTCAACATGTCAGGGTGCCAGCAGGGCCACAGGAGCCTGTCCTCACAGCAGAGCAGACCACTACTGCTGCTGCTTTTCCATAGGCTAGGTACTGCTAAATTTAGCTGCAATGTGGTAGACCCTGAGCCATATGTATTTTCACTGTGACCTCACAGCAGGTGAAACGCTGGTGGTGTCTGCTCTTAGCCGAGCTGTCACTGTGAACGAACTGATCAAAATGTGTTTTCTTGCAGGTGACTAGACAGAAAGCACCGTTTTTTTTAAGGCTCACTATGTTCAACTTCCAGTAGTATTGTAGCACCTTTGTAATGTAAGAGTTGCTCTGGTTTGGAGTTTAGTATCAGTCATGTGTTGCTCTTTTCTTTTTCTTTTTACCTCATCAAATAGATCCCAGTGTCAACGTTTTCTGATCTGAAAAGCTACGATATCAGAGCGGTTGTGAAATCTGCTACTGTTGAAAAGCCCCCAATGTGCAATTGTTTTGGTGTTTATAACATTTTTCAAATCCTTCTGTTGGCATACAATACGTTTTTGTTTGTAGAAAAATAAGAAAAGAAAAATAACCCCAGTGAAAATTGGTGTAGTCTCTGTTGATGGTTTTACTTTCATTCTAGTTTCCTCAGGCTGGATCCTTAGAAGGGAGAGGTGCTTCTGCGTGCATTGCTATCTACCACAGTTTGTTTTTTAATATACTACCACTGGGAGTCGCTAAAGTCAGAAATGCTCTATTCCTACGTAGGAGCTTTAATACAATCAGAACATTTTCTGCTGCAAATTCACATTAAAATGTTTTTACATGCTTAGCACTAGAAAGCTTCTATTGTGAAGCAGCAACAGGGAGTGCAGCCTTAATCCTCAGGGTTAGTGATGGACTGCTTTTGACTTGTCTACTTCAAGGACAATTTCAGTGTCAGCGGATTGGTTTTAAATATTGCAGGGGGAAAATTATCAAAGAGGATGCAGTCAGAGCGAGCTGGTTAGATGAGGAGGTGCAGGTGACAGCCGTTTTTATTGTACTTTGGGTGAACCTCAAACCTCCAACACATTAGCAAGCTAACGACACCTTTTACTGTGCCGTTCTGGCGTATGGACAAGAACAACCCTCTATTAGTGCCATGCCAACATCACAGGCTCTGATCACGGTATGCTTTTGTATATGACAATGCATCTTAACTGTATAGACATTTAGCACACATGACTATTCACACCAGGGCCACTTAAAGTAATCAGGTTATTCAAATGAAAGGGATGTCAAAGAGCCTTTGGCATGTAGAAATATATTGAGATCCATTAAACATTTCATGGATGGATTTCATCCATCCAGGGCAGCGTAGATTACCCATTTTACAAGAGTGGCACATTTGGATAACAGTTGAAGAGTTTTGGAATCCAGATCAAGATAACATCTGAACCAAAACCGCACATGGGCTGTTTGCATCAGTGAAAGGCGGTGCTGTCTGGGGATGCTAAATGAATTTGACAATGGGATTTGATGGTCTTTGTAGTGAGGGTAATTAGGTTTGATTGACTGTAAAGTGACTGGTGAGGTCCAGATCTGGGAGGAGAAATGATCAGACACTTGAACCACCCACAAATTAATGAGATTCAACTGTGCCTGAGCTGATTTCACTAAGGAGAAGAAGAACATTTACGAAAGCAATGGGAGAGAAGAAAGAACATGGCGGGATGAGTACAGTGAGTGTGTGAGACACAGAAAGAGAGACACACAGACTGAGAGGGAATGGGAGAGAGAAAACAGGAAAGACAGAGATATCTGATGCATGTCTCACTTCCTTGATTGTGACCTTAACTAGATAAAAGATAAAAGTGATTAAAAGCTTTAAGGTGCAATCTAATTAGTGTTCTTTGTCTTTCTCTCGATACAAAAGAGGTTGCCACAAAATTAAAAAAATACAAATTCAGCTTGACAATTGAATGCATGAGGCAGACAGACAAAAATGTGGGAGAGTCTATTCCCTGGTTTTGCCTTTAATTGCTAATGAACTATGGTATTTATCATAGAATATTAAGAGGCTTCCTATGAAGCCAAGCTCGTTTTCCTCATGCTGACATTTATTTATGGAAATGCATTGGAAATGTTATAATCTGGGGGATGAGTATTGTATGAGTGCTTTATTGTATCACCTTCACTTACAAAATGTCATTTTGCAGTCAATCAGATACATCTAATCGGTTGTTAATGAGTAATTTTCTTTTTCTACACGTTTTCTATTCATGGTGCTTGCTCTTATGGGCTTTAGCTGAGATGCAGTCAGCCATATTCTGTGCGCCATCATCGCCTTGAGGCAGATTCCGATTTTCAACTGGAGATATTGCACAATCTAATATGCTGTTATTTATTAGAAATGGGTGTATGACAGCAGATAATCCGGGTGCCCTTGTTCCCGTCTTTCAAGGTAATGATGGAATTCACCAATCCATACTCAGGAGTTTCAGAGCATTGCCTTGCACTTCCTGCACTCTGGATCGACACAAAAAAGCAATTTGCTCAGAGTTTGGTATTACACTGCTGTGACATCCATATGCAGATGTAGAGGAGGATCCTTCATTTTTATAACTCATCAGAAACTACGAATATATAAGCAGACATGGAAGCCATCAGTAGCATGACAAAGGAATGACACTTTAGGGAATAAACAGGCAGCAAATTCAGAAGCATTGTGCCATTTATCATCATTACATTCTGGAAAGGTCTGTCCTTGTTCTTTATATTCTTTAGCTCCCTAACACTGGCTTCATTTCCCAAGCTAAGCTGAGAAATATTGAGGATTTCTCTCAGAAACATTTATATTATCTACTTGGGTTTCTGACCTTCACGTCTCTACAAGCTATCTCCCCTGGTAATATTGTTTGCCATGTCGGCTGTGCTGCGGAGACACTATGCAAACTTCGAGAGCTAACCTGTCCACCCCACCGCCGCCTGTCAGCGCTTGTCTATGATCACCTAGCTGGCATGGCTGCGGCGCAGGTATGCACTGGCCTACCGGCAGCTGTCAGTGTCACACAAAGCCATCAATCCACATCTCTGCCACTGTCATTCCTGACACGGCTCCGCCAGCCACATCCAGTCAGCCAGCTGCACAGAAATATGTCAATTTAGTTTAGCATGCCACATTAATAGACACTTGAATTTTCGCTTTCACAACAACAGGAGTATGCACAAACAGGAGACATAACACAGGAAAAAGAGAAAACACAGTGATCTTAAAAAACTCATCAAACAAATCTTATTTTGTGTGGATCTTAAATGTGTATTATCCATCAAATATTACATGTGGATCGTCTCAAATCCACATTTAAAAGCTCTTCAGTATTAGCATGTAGAGTGAAGCTAAGGCATGTGAATAATACTGACAAAAAAAGTGAACATACAAACACTGTGGTCTGAAACTTGTTTTGCTTGTATTTCATAAACTGAATGCTTAATTTTTGAGAGGAGCCTGCTTTTATTTATGTAAACATACACTAGTTCATCCCAAAGTGTGAAAGGTTGACAAGGAGGATGCATAAATAGAAGCTGCAGGCCCATCATTGTCAACATGCCAACTTCTCTCTGCAGAGAATCATAGAGACATGGAGACCTCGTTCTAGCAGGCTTTGCTGAATGGGAAAAATGCCTAGACGACTATCACCAGCAAACAAAAAAAAAAGACTTTGGAGAGGAAAGGAGGACACACAATAATTGGGAAATATATTGAAATGAAAAAAGATATCATGGAAACACCCTTTAAGGATTAACTTACGCTACAAGTCGGTTCTTGAATTATTCGACATATTTTTTAATATCTGTGTGCTTTTGAGAACTTTAACATAATAAGACCTATGTTTTCCACTAAACATAGTGATCTGAGGTACACACAACTTCCAGCTGTTGTGTGAACAAATATAACTACATTTAAGATGATAATAATATGTGTTCGATAGTTACACCTTGACAAAACCTATTTTTCCACTATAATATTCCCACCGAGCAACTCAATGTGTATGGGTCTGCATTCTGCTGGTGTCTGCAAGCTGTTGCAAGAATGGATTGAAGCGGCTGAGTGGGCTCTAATTCATACAGTAAAAAAAAATATCACTTTGCAGATAAAGCATTTTTGCCTTTACATGTGCTTTTAAGGTTTTAATAATACTGTGTAGGGCTATTTTAATATTTTATTTTAAGTTTGTTTTCCAATCAAATAATTTCACTTTGAGAACTCAGATTAGTTAAGAAAATGATTTCATCTCATACTACATAAGTCTAGCCGGATTACATTTAATGTGTGTAGTCAAGTAAGGCATCAGACAGTTGGTACACCCATAAAAGGTGTAAAACTCGCAGGCTACAACCAATATGCTTCTAAACTTGATATTCCTCAAGTTGGCAATAAAACTGTTTTTCAGAGGTTCATATGGTGAAGGGGGCTGTAACACGAGCTACTACAGCTATTCACATACTGAAAGCCATACTGTATAAAGTAGGTCTGAGAAAGGTTGACAGAAAACATGTTCAAAACAAAGTTCTCAACTACTTCTCTGTGGTACCTGGGAGAAATGCCTGGACTAAATAAAATGTTCAAATGACTTGTTGTTTGTTTATTCCTATGTGCCTTATGCCAAGCTGCATTGTGCTCAAAGCGGCATGTGCGCTTTCCGGCTGTATTCAAAGCTTAGTGGATTTGACTGGGGTACACAGTTGACATGTGGGTGCAGACACTTGCCCCAGACGGGGGCACTGACCCTGGTGATGCCAGCAGAGTAGGAGGCCAGAGGGGCCTGCTACTCCTCACAAATGCCTTGGAGAAACAAAGTCCAGATGCTCTACCAGGCTCCGGCTCTTGACATACTCGGCATGCTGCTTGTGACATTGTTTCATATGCCGCAATAAAGAATATCCTGCTGTGATGAACCATCTTCCTCTATTTTGGACAGAAGCATTAGTTTGGGTTTATTCTACAGTGTTCAACAGTTATTTCCAGGGAAGTAAAGCGATTTAGTGAATGTTGAACATCTGGTCAGTTGTAGAGAATATAGAAATCCACTTAGAGCAAATTAAAACAAATGGGGTGACCGGGTAATGATTTCATAAGCAATTTCCTACATTAGGATTTCCAATACTTCACAAGGAAAACACGTTTAGCTCTGCACTTGTCTCATCTATCAATCATGCTTGTTGAAGAAGTGTACATGTCAGTGCACTTGCAGAGGGTATAATCTCAAGTTTTATCAACTGGGAAATGGGAGAAAAATTGTTATAATTTTTTTTTTTTATCAGTTTCCTAAAAGCATTTGTCTGATTCCCCTCCCCCACCCTGGTGCCATCCTGGCAAAAGCTAAATGAATTAAACTCTCATTAAATATGCAATTCATTGTTAATCATTTGCAAGCGAAGAGAGGATTAGGTCGCAATTTGTGAAATGACATAAAATCTATCCCTTCTCAAAAATAGCCTCTTGGAATGGCATTAAACACAATAGTATGAGCCATCAGTCTTTTAAGCAATACAATTAGTAAATCCATAAAACAGATACTGACCTGTACATAATTCCCATAATACAATGGCCATATGTTTACTCCATCTGTTCACTCTAATGGATTTGTAAACATTAAAATGCACTATATTCAGGCCAACAATTTTGTCTATCTATCATCTATTGTATCTATCCATCTACCCCAGACTGAGGTTAGGATTAAAATAATGAAAACAAGAAACTGGAGATCTATCACAGCACTTCAATTAGCCTTTCAACCTTTAAAATACAAAATTTATGTGGAAAATGTTTGGACATGATTAATTAATGGCAAGAAGAATTAAAAAAGCCACTATCTTATTTTCATCAACCTTCACAGAAAACACGGGTGATGCTCAGCATGAAATATTGATGTGAAAAGCCTCAAATAACTTAAGTCCTCAAAATATCTGAAGCACACATAGAATTTTAGAACAGAACGGGAGAGAAGAGCCAAGTCTCTCAAGCCAAGGCTGTCAACTGGAGAGGAGTAGAGGCAGAGAAAAGAAAGATGTGCAACAAGAAAACACTGAATATCCAGCTATGTGTGTTCCAAACCAAACAACTGAAAGAGAAACTGAGAGAGAGCACAAAAGCAGAACACTAAGCTGCTATAACCTCCAACCTGCTTCTGGCTCAAATTAATTTCCATCCATTTAAAGACATTTGATTGTCCTTTCTCTGATTACACTTCACAAAGAGACACATTAGTACACAGAAAGGAAGTATCCAAGGTTTAATGAAAATGTGTAGTCAATGCAGGTAAGAACCTTGACAGGGGGTGGGGGGGGGGGCAGCCTGGGTTTAGCACATCCTGAATTTAAAAATGTGTGTTTCATAGCTGCCAAGGTCATTGTGATCGCGACAGTCCAACGAGCGAGGTGTTGGTGTGGAGGACAATCCCCACTATCTCCAAGGCTGCAGGCAACGTTGCCCATGTCATCCCTAATGTTTTATTCATACAAGTCATATTATGGCATTCAGAAACCGAGATCAAAATCTGCTCTGGCAGAAATATTTAATACCATACCTACTTCTCTACCATTCTCCATCTGGTTAGCCAGAATGAGAGAGAGGGGTAGACAGCCTCCTTCAGCTCAGCCATGTTGGATTATTAAAAGTGAAGCTTTCAAAGAGGTCACTGCTCGGGGAAAAAAAAAAGGAGAGAAAAAAAAAAAACTGTAGCATGCATCAATTATCTTGGAGAGTTTGTGGCATACTGAAGACTGTCTTGTCACATTTCCCAATGTGGCTGAGCTACAGAGGGGTCCTTGGCTGGCGCTGACATTTAGAAGCTGGTGAATTGTGGAAATCCCAGTCTGTTTGTCAAAAAAATGGACAAAAGACCACACTGACTGCTTGCAAAGCCCCTTCAGGCTTGAAATTCCTTCACAATGTCATTGGCATAACTAGACACATGCATCCAGCTCTGTCACTCTAATTTTTCATGTCTGAACGACTGCAACTTACACTAATCAATACACGGTTTACTGGCATCGCTGAAGGACAACAGCGTTATTCCAATGATTCACAAAAATAAATATAGCGCGTTGCCCGCAAACAGTTACAGGCTGGAGGAATAATCATTTTCTGTCATAGTGCTTGCACATGACGGTGATAATAACAACAGCATGATCGTGCTGGAAGTGTAATCTAAATCTCAAAGCCAAAATTATAACACTGATATCTATTACTTTAAATGTCTTCAGGGTTTAGAAATATATGTGCATATTACTACAGGAGGGAATGTTTCTGTCTATGCGAGCAAATATATTGAGGAAAAAAAAACAAGCTAAAAGTAGCATAATCTGTCTGCTGTTTGGGAGCATTGTATCGGCTATGGGAGTCAGTATAAGATTCCTTCACAGCCGAAAAAGATCACTCACCCCACTCCTACACATTGTCCTCTTCCCTCAGAGTTCAAATCTGTGTGAAGCACAATTCCATGACCCCCCCCCCCCCTTCCTCTTTCCATCCTCCTGTTCTCCTCCTCCTCCTAACTCCCCACCTGCCTCCTCGTCTCGCTCTCTGTGGTGGCGCGGGGAGAAGTGGCATACCTTTGTTCATGTCAATCAGCTGCTTCTTCTTCTGCTGGCGCTCCTGCTTCTCGCGCTCTGCTTTCTCCTTCGCCAGCTTGGCTCTCTTGATCTTCTCCTCCATCTCCCTCTTCTTGTGGTTCTCCTTCACTGCTTCCTGATGAGGCACACACACACACACACGCAGAAATAAAATCAGAATCTGGCTGCTGCCACCACCACTCTTTTAGTGTCTTCACTACTGTATAGTGTTCAGAAGCAGCAGCATGCCATCAGCAAATTCTTATTCAGAGAAGGGTTTGATAGTTAGAGATAAGCTGCTGGAATAAACAATATATCATGCCTTGTGTATGAGCTTTTTAATACAAGCATATATGTCTGTAAGGCTTCTGCACTGCTTTACATATTTTCAATAACACACAGAGCTGATTCGTTGTCAATAATACATCAATATGGCACTTTCTACATATATCAAAAGGGCTAGATCATCATCGCACACATGTACCATGCTAGTGTATTTCTTTGAAAATATGGGGGAGCCATTGCATGCGAAAAGAAGTGTAGCAGCAGTGTGTCAGTGTGTGAAGAGGGAGAAAGGGATATCATCCTCCTCCTCCTTCGTGACCGGCTGAAATGTCAGGAAGGAGTCAGAGAAAGACGAGATAATCAACGGTACGGATTCAGCCTTTACAAATGTGTCAGTTTGTTCTTGTGCCAACAAAGAGTAAGATGCAACCGTGTGACCTTTGGAGACAACAAAATGTTCTCTCATCTCAGGCCTGTGGCGCAGCCCCAGACAGGACCCATCATAGGTGTTAGTGTATGTGTGTGAGAGGTCACACTGTATTGTATACATGCATGTGAGCCTGTGTGCCTGTGATGGAGTCCATGGGCATCTTTGTGCGTCTGCTCATCTGTGGTGTCCCCCCTTATGTATACATATGTGTGTGTGTGTGTGTCAGTAAGTGAAGGCATGGCCCTGTCTGTGCACTGATATAATAAGTGGCGACAGTAGCCCCCCCCCCTCCGCCATCTAATGCCCCTGTGGTCCTGATGTGTGTGTCGTGTTGGCAGCTAAGACAGAGGGATTACAGGGATTGTGGGAAAGGAACAAGGAAAGAGCAGCTCATCATGCCAGTCAATAGCAGAGCTTTGCTCCATGTCCAAGGACACAAGGCCTCATTGTCACTGTCTCCTTGTTGGATGACAAGGGCAACGAGAGAGAGAGAGAGAGAGAGAGAGAGAGAGAGAGAGAGAGAGAGAGAGAGAGAGAGAGAGAGAGAGAGAGATGGGGGTAATGGAGAAGTGAAGTTAGTGATAGAAATAAGCATCATAGAGAGAGAAAGAAAATAATAAGAGAGAATGAAATGTGTTTTTGTATTATGTGTGTTATGACAATGTAAGAAGATGTTTTGCTTTGTCAGCTGCATCAAGTCGGTGAACACTTAAAAATCAACCTATATTTTATCACCACATCACGGCTGTGTAAACGATGCAGCTACACTCTTTAAGGGCTATTGACTGTGCACTTCGCTGCTGTTTTGAATTACAGCGGATGAGCGCTGTGCTGTACACTCAGTAATGACACAGTTAACTTGTGCATTTTGTTTAAGTGATGGGCAGCACTGGCAGCACGAATCAAATTGATTTCTGTCCTCATTGACTGACAGGACTCAATTCATTTTGGAAGTAATATCACTGCATTGCTCGACATCTACGGCATAAATTATGAGATAAATTATGCAGATTACAAATAAAATCCTGCCGGCAAAACTTATTTTAAACAAACAAGTAATTCTGACTGTAAACATGATTATGCCACATAATTATGTTGCTCTAATCACACAGCCCCACTAATTACCATAGCAACAAATATGTTTCCACTGATGTCTTATTTTCCCTTTACCATTCTCTTTGACGGCCCCTATTTTGCCGTTGGCAACAACTGATTGTATCAGGTCTCATTTTCTTGCCAACTCTGTATATTGTAGGAGGACATACAGGAGATAAACAATCCTCATGAGATGTGTTTTCAAAAATAATCTTCAGGGCAGAGAACCAGATTTAAACCTCCTCGGAACATAAGACAAAAGACCTGGTTGCTCTCGAATCTGCTCAAATGTCCTGTATGAATTTAAACAATGTTGATGTCGTCTCACCTACTCAAGATCAAAGTACAATATTTACAATAGGATTTTGAGTTATTCACACAAAGTCAGCTGTCCCTTGGTGAAGATCATCACTATACATATGGCGCCACCCAATGAGAGCTCAATTATTTATTCAAATGAAAACAATCTACAATATCTTTGATCTTCTAATTGAGGTAAACAATGTATAAATGTAGGATTTAGGATCACTTACAGGCTTTTATATAGATTTTGACCGTATCTCATGGCCTTCTTCAGCCAGTGGAACTTGTTCAAGCGTCCTAAGTACGTAACCTCACTGTGGTGATAACAGGTAGTCATATTATTAATGTAACTGAAGCTGACATTTTTGCTTAAAGTATATAAAATGTTGGGAAGAAGAAGAGAATGATGTTGAGATTGACTTTATTTTAACTAATGGCTAAAATAGAGAAGATTTTCTTTGCAAACTAAATAATCTAATTAAAAAGGTTTAGAAAAACGAGAACAATAAAATACAGCATGAGGAAGAAAAGATGCAATAAAAAGACTGAAGTCAGAAGTGTAATGCAGCACTTCAAAGTAACCCAAAAGGTCAGAAGATTTTTCCCCTATGATTATCTCCCATGATAGACGGTGTCCTTTGTGGCCTTGATTCTACCTAATAACCCTTAAATAAAACACTGAAACTCTGCAGTCTAGAGTCCATGTTTATGACTGGCTCTGTGCCCTGATCCCCTCTGCTGTAAAGTAGGAAAACCCGGTGCAGGTACTGTGTACATATTGCTCAGGGGGGTATGTAAATTCAGAGTTAGAGTCATCTGAAAAAAACAAAAAAATAAAATGTGTGGTTTTGCATAATAGCACCTTAATGCCAGGTGTGGTTGTCAGGAACACTATTGACGCGCCACATTCTCGCTTTCAGGCTCACCGAGGCCATGAGGCGAAGTGAGTGTGTGTCACACTCATGGCCTCTGGTGTGTCTAAGATGGAGATTATAAGTACTCCTCTATCTATACCTGGCTGGAAAACTGAATGCTGTGCAACCCACAGGTCCAATCCAACAACAAGGGCCAGGCAGCATTTTCCTTTTCCAGGTCTGTTCTTTCAATAATTCATGAGGTGTGTTCTTCCTTGACCCTGCACAACACAATACATCTCCCACAGCATGGCTCCCCTCCCATGCATACAAGTTTGCCAGTCCAATGAGGGAGCAATGAGTATTTCCAACTGCTCAGTTGCACCAGTGATCTCACACAGAGAGTGTCACTGCTATATCTCATTTGAATTTTACAAACACTACAGCGCCTTGGCTTTAAGCAGCAAATGTGTTTATTAGCCATCTGTTACACTGTGTGCCAGGGTGTGTGTGTGGGGGGGGGGGGGGGTGGCTTCAATAAGTTATAGGTTACAGATTGTGAGACTTCTGCTCTGTGCTATAGATGTATTCCCATATTGATAGGTGACCTCCAAAATCTGGTGCAATGATTTTTATGACTATGTCAGGCTAGCGTAAGTAAAAGATACTGAGGAAAGATGACAGTGATTCAGCAAGAAGGTGGAGAGAGAGTGGCACTGTCAGAGCATCATCTTCACCATTATCAGCATGATTATGATAATTTGTCATATTGTGAAGGAATTAGCAAGATTTAGAAATATCAAACGGGCTCAAAAGTGGACGGATGCACCCACACACACAGACACACTCGCAAATCATCATTCTAATCTCATAGATGCTCTATCTCGCTACTTTGTGAACCCGGCCTGGGTCTTTTGGTCTTATTAGAAAGTCACTCAATTAACAAGGAAGACTGTTAGCTCATCCCAGCCCATCTGCTGCGCTTTGATAACTCATTAATGGAAAAATCCTCATCCCCCATGCTCCTGGTCAGGATTACACATACAGACCCTGCGATTGCATTTCACTCATACTCTATTTCAGAATATGGCAGCAGCATTAAATTAACAAATTGTTGGACTCTCCGAATACTGACTCCGTGTGCTGAAATCAAATAATATTTCATTGGCCACAGAAAAAAAAAAGAAGAGAATAGGACCGGAGTGAGGGAGAGAAAGAGAATGAAACAGAAGGAAAATAGAGTTAATGGATTCTCTTATCAGTTACATTCAGTTCTGTGAGGACTGTCTGTCAATGCGTTTACTCAAATGCCTCATGTCGGTCGGGTGCATTAAGCCCTTGCTTTTTAGTAAAAGCAATTTAGGGTGACTGTATTGCAATGGAATTCTTTAATACTGCAGATGCTTTGTGCTGTGAATGCATTACACAGGGCAATGCGACATCGAAGTTAGCGAAGATGTTTTGTCTGAGTCAAACAACTCAATGTCTCAATATTGAAATAAATGGAGGCACGCGAGGCATATCAAGAAGTTAAATTCAGGGCTCTTTTTAAAATCATTAGCTGCCAAGGAGTCACAGTTGTTCATTAGATTTGCAATTTGGGACGAATCAGTGGTGATTGATGTGGGTCGTCTTTATCAAAGATAAATAACTAGCAGACATCTCCCCAAAATTCCTTCACTGACAAGAAAAGCTGAGGAGGATGCTGCAAAGGAGCTAGCTCAGTTGTTTTCACAGGGTAAGAAAATAAAAACAACATTCAAGTAGAAACAACCATTGATTCCTTGTGCTCTGCAAGCAGATGGGATTAGCCTTTCTGTCAGCAGAGCTGAAGAGCCAAAAACTATAAATAATATCTGAAGAATATGGTGATTAAAGGATTGTTTTTATATGAATACATTAACTTATAACCAGCCACCCCCCACCCCCAAATTCAACCACACCACAACACTTCATCCCACTCACTTCCCTCCCCTTATCCATAGCAGGAAAGTTTAAATCAGTAATAAAATATTCATATGCAGCTATTTGCTTGAGAGAATAATTTATTTTCTTGGGTGGATGCCTCTTTTAGAGATATGCAACGCTGGAATCCTTGAGGGAGCACTGTGTTGTGTGCTGGTGCACTTTGATCAGCGGGAATGAAAAGTTGGTTTCAGATGGGGATCAGAGTAAAGAGAGGAGAAGGATTCAGACAAGGGGACCTTGCCATTTACGTTAATGGATTGTGAAGACTG
Organism: Enoplosus armatus; assembly: GCF_043641665.1. NCBI lineage: Eukaryota > Metazoa > Chordata > Actinopteri > Centrarchiformes > Enoplosidae > Enoplosus > Enoplosus armatus. The sequence goes on from NC_092189.1 coordinate 16,540,144, forward strand.
AGAGCGTGCCTTCTGGACACCATGTCATCATCCTGACACCGGGAAGTTTTGGGGCGGTGCCAGGAGGGATGGATAAACTGTAGAAGCTGGAAAAGCAAAGACATTTGAATAAATGTTTAATAGGCTTGTCTAGTCAGGAAAAAAGGAAGTCTTTTACCTTGCCACAATATTACTTCTTTAACAACTATCTGCTTTTCCCCATGTGCTTTATTCACTGCAACCTATAACACTGGCAAGAAGCAGACAGATTTTCTTGTTTTACTTTTATGCAGTAAATTCAGATTGTACTTCTCTCACTTGTCACTTTCTACTTGTATTGTAGGCATTTAGACAAACATTTAAACGTGTTTAGAACCAACACAGTAAATTATGTATAGTCATTATATGGAATAAATTCTACGAGTACTTTTTATTACTTTATATTTTTAAAGAGTGAATATGTCCCATAATCATACATTTTACAGAAACCTTTTCCCAGCAATACACAAAATAATGTTAAACTCTCAGGTGGAGAGTGAAATGCAATTTCATCTACTTTAGGACTAAATCTTAACCTCCTTTCTAGATTCATTAGCTCTTCCAGCAAGATCTGCAATGCCCCATAGTGACAGCGCACACACACACACACACACACACACACACACACACACACACAAGCAGAAGCTATGTTTTAACAGGTTAAGAAGCTTGCCCAAGCCTCTTTTATCAGTACGACACTGACATTATACATTCTCCTCTTCTCAGCATTTCTACTTTCAAATAATATATTCTAATCTGTTTTATAACTTTGTCTTTTTCTCACAGCTCCCAAGTCAGTACTAGATGTTTCTTAATCAGTACTGGCAGGAAGAAAGAGTTCACAACTAGCTACTCTTCTCTTAAAAATAAAAAGCTGATTTAAGCACCTGACATGCAGTATACTCAGGTAAAAGGATGTACAGTACAGTACATAGAAAAGATGTGAGCTTCTGTCCACTTTATAATTTACGCGTTTCTGTACTTCTGTTTTCATGCGTTGTGCTGTGCTTTAAAACGAAGGGTCTCATAACATATTTGCATATGATACATATACAGATTTAAAACACATGCCACATCCAGCATGTTGATTGGAAATTATCCAATGATGACATATAACTGTATTTTACTATATCATCATTCATCATCAGTTTATAAAGCAGCCTCCACTTGTAGGAGTCCACAGGAGGAGACACAGTTGCACTTATATCTGCTTACAACTACATCATATTTTTTTATAAACCATTTATTACATGTTTATATGCTGATAATACATACTACAAATAGGGGGGACCTAAAGTAAAGTGTTCAAGAAGAGACCTATATTCACAACCTTTCCAGAAGAAAGTGAAAAAGAAAAACTTCAGTGACAAAAAAGAGGTTATGTCAGAAAAATCTTTGGCAGACGCAGTGGCATTATGACCTACTAAAAGATGGCATATGGAAAGAAATCGCACAGCAGGTGAGTGTGGTTACATTCTTGCAGAGCACTGTTTGAGAACTTAAACAAAAAAAATAAAAGCATGGCAGGGCCAACCAAGGGAATAGAAAGACTAAAATAGGTGGTCAGAAAATCTGGTGCACTCTCTCAAACCAAAAACTTTCTGGCATTTTTAGCTGAAGAAAGTGAAATCACCCCCAGAACGGAAAATAGCAGCTGATTGGCTCAAAAACACCCATCTTAACGGACTACCAGATGACAGGCATGGAAATGGTTCTACCCTTGCTGCTCTCTTCTAGATTACAGTTGGGAGTTATCTCTGAGTGAAAGCATGGAGGAAAATTATAACAGAAAGCCAGAGTTCTGAACTGAGTTTGAAAGATGCAGGCATTTCTACCAGGCAGGGAGGGTTCAGTAAAAAGCATTGAATAAGTTTTATAACGGGAAGAGAGGGGTCGAGTGTTTTCAGATCTTGACCGCTCAGAGCAGCTCAGCGTACTTGTGTTTCACTATATTCTGGTCACTTTATTTGGTGAAAACACACCCATACAAACTTCTCTGAAAACACATAAACCCTCAAAAAATGTCTTTTGTTCGACATTGAATTACTGATCATAAAATCACGCACTATTACGGATCTTACACATTTCCACAGAAGTTAATCCAACTAAAAGGAGTCACCCTGTGCTCTTGCAAGTATATTTGAGCTGCTGTATTCATTGAAACTCTGCACGTCTCAGACAACAGTACGTTTCCTCTGAGCAAAAGGAGCTCTCTACAGGATTCCCAAACTGTCTGTGTGCCATGACGGGGAGAGCCCTGTGTGATTGGCCATGAACGTCCCAGCCTCTAACATACCTACCTATAATGCATGATAGTGTATTCTTTCTTGATCCCGGCTCATGCACACGTGTGTCACAGGTGCGCCAAGCAAGCCTGGCCCCCGAAATGTTTAGCACGCTCCTGACGCACTGGGCAGGGCACACTTGGCTGTGATCCAGGGCAGCCCAACCCCCGCTGAAAATATGTTCCCACACGCATGAGTTTCATCGAGAGAGGTGTAACAGTGTAATGTTTGCACGTTTTCACCACCAGCCAGGACCTACTGAAAGGTTCAGGAAAATGTTTGCATGTTCAATACAAATTCTGTTCTCATTTCAATGACACTCAAAGTGTGTAAGCAAGTGAGAGTGTGTGCAAAAGAATGTGCATGTGTGGGTGGTGGCTTCTGTTAGTCTGTGTGTTCATTTTGAAGGAACAGTAAACATGAGACCTTTCATATACATGTTCACAAACCATAAAATATGTACTCACCATGAAGAGGATGCGGAAGTTGGCCAGTTCTCCGAAGAAATCCTCCACACTGACCGAGTGGGGGTCAAAGGCAAAATAACTGCCTATGTTCTCGTAGAGTTTCTGCATGTTTTTGTGCATCGTGGACAGTTTTTCATACTGCTCCCGGGCATGCTTGCAGAAGCCGTGAGAAGGACAGAGTCAAGGGAAAACGAGCAAAAACATGTCTAAAACACAGTTAAAACGTATTTAGAATCTACTGTAATCAGCAATATTATGACACCTCACAAATGTGTTCATTTGTGAAAAGACAAGCCATTGTGAGAAATGATCACTTCAGAGGCTTTACAGTATTCAAAAAAGGCCACCTATGTGAAGGTCAGCAAAACAAAACTCTGGATAAAGAAGGGTCAGAGGCAATCTAATGTGCCATTACAATAACCTCTCCAATTCACTTTGGAGTCAATGGCATGGTGAGCTAATAGCTGCAACCCTGGAGTAATGGAAAGGTGTTTTGTAGTCAGCAGCATGACACAGATGGTTGCTGGAAAAGCTGATTGCAGTCATTGTTCTATTGTTTCTCCCAACAACAGTGGGGTCAGGTTGTTTTGAACTTCACAGCTCACGTCGCACTGTGTAATTTACTGAACAGGCGGAGCACTTTTCTCCTGGTGAATGGCTATTGACAGCCGGCATCAGTTAAACATTATCACAGCAGCCACTGACCTCATGGAGACTGTGCTTGGACACTTGGACTCACACACCCTGGGTGGGATGGGGACAACACGACTTCACACAACACACACACAAACAAATGCACCGTGTAAACACATGCATGTACATGCCTGCAAACATAGACAAGAATGGAAAAAAAAAAAAACAACTACCAACAGTATGAACTCCACCAGCACTTGTTTCGATGCCTCAGCAATGGTGTCCGACACCTGCTGTGTTTTCAATCATTTCATCTTCCTCATTATATTATGTTATCCAAGTTATTATACCTATAATATCTGCAATAGCTCAAAGATTATCACTATGATGTGCGATTTAATTATTACAAATTTAGTTTTATTTTTATAGCTCTGGCCATCAGTTATTGATTATGATAGCATTGTGCTTACAAGTAATTGCTGAGATCTCAGGACGTGGCAACATTTCTAAAAATAGGTCCAACGGAGCAACAAACATGATCAGTAAAATGATCAGAAAGGTGAAAAAGCTACCACTTTATCTTGAGCTGAGCTATATCACTGGACTGAACATGATGTCATACTATATCTGCGTTTCACCCTATATTACACTTTATATCCCATACTATACTGTACTGTAATGTATGTATATATGTATATACATATACTATTTTATGCTGTTTACTGCATCATCATACATCACATCTCGACAACTCAAGGTATAATTGCATAATCATATATAATATTCTGGTGTACACTGTTATAGCTGACAGTATCATATTACTCTTATGTATACTATAACCTGCTGACTTTGCTACTAATCACACCACTATGTACTCATGTACAACAGTAGTTGTGGGTACCGTGTGTGCACTGCTATTTCCTGTTTGAGTTTGACTGCTCTTGTATAGTTTCTATTTGATTCTATTCTTATTTTCATTTTACATACTTATAATTTATCTATCTTAAGTTTCCCTATTTATCTGTACTTATATCTGTCTTTATGCTGCTGTAACACCCCAATTTCCCCCCCTGGGGCATCAATAAAGGATTATCTTAATCTGTTATACTGGAGTTCTGTGTAAATTCAATTCAAAATGTCAGTAAATAAAGTGCATTGACTGGTCAGTGGCTCCATGTCTCTAATTCTAATTGGCCAGACATGACATGCTTGAACTGTTGGTTAAAGGTATAATAATAATTAAGTGCTCCTTTGTCAAATTGAATATGTGTGATCTGTGCAACTGATTCTGATGTATTCTCCTATTGAACTGATAATAAATACACAGTTGTCATCAAGCAACAAAGAGCAGCATGTTTCGGATTGTTCTTTGCCTCTACATGTTATGCTTACTTACTAAGGCAGCAGCTTCTTCTCTGTGTCACGGGTACAGTTACAGGCAATTAGTGCTCATATGCAGTCGCCTTGGCAACATACACAGGCTGGTGGTACAGCATGTGGCCTGTGATTGTCAGGGCTTAACAGTTATCAAGATATTGTTCTTTGTGAGCAATCTGTCACTATTATGTGAAAGCCACTGTTTTTTCCACAATGCCATTTATATATTGTTTGTTTGTTTGTTCTGTCGTCTTGGTAGACGTCCATGTTGAGGTCCAGGGATTGTTCTGTGTCCCTAGGCAAGTTATTAACTCACACTTCCATTCCATGCGGATATAAATAAAACACTCACATGTGCCTGTATGTGTGTGATGTATTTGTGCTCTTACTGTACATATGCTCACATGTAAGCGTGCGTGTGTGGAAGGGCCTTTGTGTAGCTGAGAGGGGATAAAAGCACTGACAGGATAGGCTGGTTGGATTACCTCCCTGCAAGCTAGTGTTTACCAAAACAGCGATGGCACAGTCCAGGATAGCAGCAAGCCCACACATGGGCCCAATGGACGGACTCATCTTTCTGTCTTTCCTCGTCCCTGTCTCTATCTCCTCGTCTGCCTGGACCTGATTTATCCTCCTTGCTTCTGTCAGACTGCCTTTATCTCTTCTTTTGTCCACCTCCCCCTCACTCCAGTTGTGTGCGAAAACTCAGGGGCCCGACGGATAGATGTGAAAGTAAAAGTTTGCCAAAGAAAGATATCTTTTCAACATCCAAACTCCTGACAGAGTTGTACTGTATTGGAGTTGTATTTGTTTAGTAAAGTCTTGAAATGATCCTTGTAAAGAAAAATCCCTTTCTAGGGACCAATCCAACATGAACAACCATATGGTGCAGTGTCATTTATTAGTGAAACTGAACCTCAGTGCTTCACACTAAAATACTAGTGCAGTCAGTTTCGAGTGCTAGACTGAGCTTCATTTAAAATGTCCCCTCTCAACAACGCCTAATTGGTCAGAGTGGAAAATTGACTCCAAAGGATAAAATGATAATTGTACAATCATGAAAAGCATAAATATTTATAATGCTTAACTGAGAACAAGGATCAGCAACAGGCTCATGCCAAAAAGTAAGCCAGACATTAATGTGTCAATTTAGCAGCAAAAGACATGTTGATATCATTCTGGCATGGAAATGCATATTAACAACATTTAGATAAAATATTGATTCCACTCTACAGCAGAGTCCACATGGCCTTTAGCTCAGGAAATGTTCAGACCACAACTGTTGCCTCCCTTGAAGAATGGTAGTTAAAAAACATTGAGGCAGTGGTTACTTTTGGTGCTTGTTGTGGCTTGTGGCTCTATGTGTTTCTTTTTCTGTCTCAGTCTCTCTCCCTCTCTCTCTCTCACCACACACTCAAATACACGTGTATGCACATGCACAGTGGTAGATGTGTCCCGCTGGGGACTGGACTGAGGCTGGCTGGGCTTTTGCTCCTTGTATTTCCACATCAAAGACATGTCATATTGATGGAGCCTGACGCACACTATCCTGCAGCAACACAACTGGTACGGTAGAGGCTTCAGCAAACACACATACAGCCACAGAATGAACAGGCAAATACACACACACACATATATATATGTATATATAGTGCACACACTCACACACTCATTTTTGGTCTCTCTGTCAGGTTGTCCATTACTCTTTTCTTTCCCTCTGTTTCTCACAGTCATTGTAGCCTTTATTGTCTCTCCTTCTCCAAAGATAAATCTCTTTCTATTTCTTTCTCCTTTCTTCCTGTCCACCACCGTCTCTTTCAAACACACTTCCTTTATAATTCTCTTTCTACATTTCCCCTTGATATTCTCTCCATTAAATTCTCTCACTCAAACAAGAACTCCCTTCGTTCTCTCCTACTCAGAGTGAACTTTCAGAAGTATGCTGTCTGAGCTGTGTCTGCTGTTCATGTCACTTGGGCTCGACGCAGAGCAGGGAGCAGAGGCGATGGGTCTCAAGGTAAAGCATCGTGCAGCCTTTGGTTGCCCCGACTCTGTTTGTCAGTCTCTGCTCTCCTCTTCTAGCTGTCCTCAGAGAAAAATGCTACCGCCTGCACTTCCTGTGCACTGAACCTCACCAACGCAGAGCAAGACAATTGCTCCAGGCCTGGAGGGCTCAATGTTGCAAATGTGGATGCTACCAAAGATATCTGTGGAGTGCTTACTGGATTTTATTCTAATGGTAAGATTAGAACATTTAATTTTGCAAATACGGGCATTTTATAGCTCTGTGCCTTGTCTTTGTTGAATTTCTGCACAGCCTTGGCATTACTGTAAATACTATTTCAATAATTGAAGCTGGCACAACTGGAGGATAAAAAATTATAGTTCAAACGGGGCTTGAGGAATAGCAGCAAGTCACTAAATATACCACACTAAGGCTAGACACAACTCCAGTTTCTGACAGTGTCATATCTGACAGTGTTGGTTTACAAAGACAATGTCAGATGTGAAATGTGATGTCAAAGGCAGTGCTCTGCTAGTTCATGTTTTTATAATTCTCTCTCTCAAATCTCCTGTTGTTACAAAAATCCACCCTGTCCTTGTAAAAATCTAGAATTAGTTCTTTGTCCTGCCACAGTGTCCTCATTACTGTGTTTAATCAGTCACTTTTTTATCTGTGTGTTTGATGTGCCAGAAAGGGTACATTTAACATCAGTAAGCTGCGATTAAGGCCGCTCATTTTTAACACCACCAAAGTGACATCAAAATCATATCCAAGTCAGACTTACCCTAGATGAAAAAAAAAGAAAAGAAAAAAAGAAGCTTTTTTTGGAGCAAGACTCCATTCAATTCATGATAAATCACGATAAAACCCAGAGAAAGAGGAGAAAATTCATTATGAGCCAAAATGTCCACAATGGCCACCTATGAGGATGGCAATAAATTACCTGGTTTGTTTACCTGTGTGCATGAGAGAGTTATTAAAGTGCTGCATAAAACCCTACAGTGGGGGCCCAAAAAGCCTCCTTAATAAATCTCCTGTAACCTAGTTGCATTAATGTTTATTTAATGCTTTTTCTATGTGCTTGCTGGCCCCTCCATCCAAGGCCCCACACTAAGCCTGCTTTTCTCCAAACCCCACCATCCCTGCTCCCTTTATCCCCACACCTACTGCCAACAGCCCCTGTGGGCCAAATTACACCAAAGCTGCCCACTGACTGGACACAACCCATCATGTTGAGAGCGAGAGCGGTATGAGAGAGGGATGAAGGAATGGAGTGCAGCGTCAGGGCACAAAGGGAGAGTGAGAGAGTGAACACAGAATTCTTGATGTTAAAAGTAATTCTCGCTATTCAAATCTATGTATGAATATCTTATTTTTTTATTATAAATCTAAAATTCTTTGTGTTTGCTGCCTTCTTCTTTTACTTGAAAAGTTCATATTTTTTCCTAGCATCACTTTTCTCAACTTTATACAGACAGAGTGAAAAAAACAGAATAAGTGAGTGAAAGGCAAAGCTTCATTAATACTGTGTTGTTAGACTAGAACTGACATGATAGCATTCGTCTCCACACTGAATGTCAGGTTCCTAAGTGAGCAGGACAGGGTTATTCTGTTGTGTGTGGTGATACTGGCAGAGGAAGGTCTGTAGGGCGAGCAGGAAAGAGGCTGACAGCATCCTGAGTCCTGAGACTCTGGGGCTCTCAAAGGGAATTAGCAGAGCAGCCAGTTCCGGGAAATTGGGATGTGACCTGGTGCTGAGGGAAGCGCATGAAAGGAGGGATGTGGTATGTGTAAAGCTATAGATCACAGTCACATATCTGAATGTACCGAACATAATCTCTGTGCTCTGATTTCATTCACACATTATGCCCAGATGTGCAGATCTTTTATTTAAAGCACTACATCAAATCAGTCCAAGGAAATTATAAACTCTGAGTGAAACAAATGCTAATGTTTGCAAGCTAACATGCTCACAATGAAAATGTTAACATGCTGATGTTTAGCATACTCTGTTTACCATGTTCACTATCTTATTTAGCATGCTAAAATCAGCTCAACTTTATTACAATTCATCATCTGGGGATCATGAATGTCTGTGCCAAACATCAAGTTAATCCATTCAGTAGTTATTTCAACTACTAACTATTAGTTATTTCAGTACTGGGAACCATGAATGTTTGAACCACATTTTGAGGGAATGAATATCTGCACCAAATTCCATCGCCATCCTTCCAATATTTGTTGAGGTATTTCATCCTGGATCAAAGGTGGTGGACAAGAGTGACTGACCGACAGACCGGCCAACACTGTCATTCCACGAGTCCTGCCGCAGAAGGGGCTAATAAACAAACTGCAGAATTAACACTTACAGCAGCAAAAGTTGTCTAGTGTCTTTGAAAAAAACAGCCAACCTGCATTTGCTAACTGATTGTCACCACTCATATGATTGATATTTAAATATAAAAAAAAGATAATGTGTTTTAGGCCCCTACAAACAGCTCATGTGAAATGGGAGCCTGTTTTTTTTGTGCACAAGAATAAAGAATTCAAGTCAGGCTCATTTCACATGGTGAAAATAATTAAATCTGCACCAAACTGAATGCCTTAGTGAAACAATACTCTCTGAAAATTGCTGGACTTTGTCCAAAGTAATCAAAACAACACCTTGGATGAAAATCAACGCTGTGCCATCGAGAAACTATATCCTGTTGATCAGTCTTTGTCACTGCACACATGCAGATACACACACACACACACACACACACCAAACTGCATCTCTTTTTTCCTCTTTTCTCTCTGTGTGTCTCTCTGTTGGATTACAGAAGGTGCCAACAGGGTGGTGATTATTCGATGCCATCTCCCTCCCCTTTACAAAATGTAATTAATGTAATACTTCAGTGTGCCGCTGCAGTGATCAGACTCTACCTTCACCTCTTAACCTTCAATGTTCTCACTGTCTCCCGAAAACCTCAAACGCTTCCTCAAGTCACTCTGCAGTAAAAATCTTTATGAATGTTTTCCACTCTGTAACTTCATATATTTATTTTCTTTATCTATCTTGTAATGTGTGTGTGTGTGTGTGTGTGTGTGTGTGTGTATATATACTGTATATACACACATACTTACTATATAGAGAGTGTAGAGTAGTATAAATGGAATACATAGATAGCACATACATGTATATTCAATAACCAACGATGCATTTTTCACACATCAGAGGCTCAGTGAATTATATTCCCACTTTGACACAGGAGTCATGACCTTTCCTCTCTCTATACTCCACTCCATCATCTCCCCAACAACCTCCTTTTCCTCTTGAAATTAAAAGCCAGATTTGATGTCAATTTTACCGTCGATTTATTCTGCCCATCTGTGCCTAAAATATTTATACCTGTAGAGAGGAAGGTTGCTTCTGCTTAAGCATTCAAAGCTCTTCACTACAGCACCCAGCTGGTGTTGGAACAACTCAATGAGGGGGGAGACTGGTGGGTGTAATGACTACATCTAATAAAGGAAAAGAGACTATATAAATTAGATATGAGGGGATTAGGTCCATGGGAATGACCTGTTGAATCATAGATAGGCTATTAAAAAAAGGGGAGAGAGCGCAGGAAAAAAATAATTTGGTGTCCACTATAATGGTAGTGGTGAGCGAGTGTATGTGAACACAACACAGTCCCATTAAGATTATTGACAAACACACTTGCGCGCACACACACACACACACACACACAATATTTTATCTTTGATAACCTTTTATAGCTGCTGTCGTCCTTTCATCCTCATCCAAAGCAATCTCATGTCACATCGATGCCCGGGGCCTGTGCCTCTCTGTGTAATTTTCGCAGAGTGGAAACATGACAATACAAATCCACTGTGTTTACAACATTCATACTTGTCAAATTGTAAAAGGTCAAGTCTCTCGCTTCCCCCGACTCTGATCTAATCGGTAAACATCAATCCCTACGTCTACATTACAATGGCTAGCGAGATGCCCCTTGAAGAGACAAGTATGTGCGAGAACACAGGCGCCACACATGTCATTTACACAAGTAAGCTCGCAAACAATATTACACAGCTTTCATGCACTGTAGAATGTAGATAAGTGCATGCTTCAATATTTATTATTCAGAAAAAAAGACCCAGGGGTAATCTTTGAGATGCCAGTGATAACCTGTGTTGCACATTCATTGATTTGGTCTTCAATGAATCCAACCTCCACCGTCTTTCCCTCTCAAGTAGAGCTGGTTGACTCTCGAACATAGGCTTTTAGTTGAATTATTTAGTCTAGTTTAGATGCATTAACTGTACATGTTTGAATGCTTAACTGACACACAATAATGCTTTATCAAAACAGCTAGCTACAGTGCCAAACACGACTGCTGCCACTGAGGTTGCACTGTGTCTCATTTACATTGCCCCACTTTCTGACCCGGCTGACCTTATTCCTAGATAATATATTATAATATTATAACTAACACCATACATATAACTAACACACTATGCTCCTAGCCTCCTATTGGGGAGGAAAGTCAGCTATTTCCTTGCAGTACAATCAATTTAAAAGACTCTGCTACTGAGGGAGTACAAAGAATGTACGAGATGCACAGTATAGACTTGTTTCCTTGCATATGCCATGTCTATGTAGTTCTACGCCGCGATGGCAGTGATGAATCACAATTGCTGGTCTGCACTTTTTGTTTCGAGCTCTGTCTCTGTCACTGGGCCTCTTTGTTTTAACTGTCTTTATCTGCCTCTAACAAGCCTTTTGCAAACTCACTTTCACACAGACACGCTCATTGTCCAGCCTGTTTTCACCGGATCATAACAACTGTAGGTGTATTATAGTCATACTGATCTGTGTTATACTAATGGCACATTCAAATGCAAATATTTCACTGATTGCATTTTTAATATGTCTACTTTTTGTTGAGACGTTAATGTGGATACTGTTGAACATTATATACAGATTTTATTGTTCATCATAAATCAGGGCATTAGTTATGTAGTGTTACTATATCTATTTGGGTTTTTATGAACTGTCAGAGCAGACTACATAGACTCAGTTATACTTGCTGTGTTTTTATAAGCAGGAATTCTCTGGAGCTGCTGTGTGACTCACTAATATGCAGCTACTCTCGCTTATATTCACTCGTCATTAAAATGAAGTAAAGAAGAAACATTACAAATCAAATCTTAAAATAACGTTTGCAACTACAGTTTTTCCTTGTCTTCCTCTGCACTTGAAAAGCTAAACAATGCAAATGAATGCTAAATTATCACAGTCAATCCTCTGTGACTGACAAATGGCAATTGCCTCAATTATCGTGATGTGGTAAATTCTTTCAGTACGATCTGCTACTCTCAGCAGCTTTAAACAAATGCAGGGAAGTATTTGAAAAGTGCTATCTGAGCCAGGTTTGCCCACAGCATGTCCAGATTACATCTTCTTCATGTGATCACCGTGCATAAAGCTGGAAATGGGACCTCTTAGGTGGCCACTTAATGCATGCCTTCTGAATAGACCAGTCATCAAACCAGGCAGTGCAGTTTGCAAATGGGCATCATGTTGGGTTGCCTTTGATGTGTGCCTCCAGACTGCTGGGGGATGTTTTAAATGTCAATGGAATCTCCTGCCTTCATGCTGGACTGTTTCAGTCTACTCCGCTGCACAATAAACAGTATAGACAGTTGAATTTCTTGATAAATTATTATGTAAATTACATAGCTGTACTGTAAATAACTCAACGATAAAATCAAGCATTGTTCTGTTCTAATAGGGGTATGAGAGCAAGGGTTAGCTACTGGATATGGAGAATATTATTTCCACAATCCACAACAAAGACTGATTTATTCAAATCAATTGGAATATGTGAGAGTATGTGTGTGAGAAACTTAGAAATCTCACACCAAGCAATGTCCACCAGTGTGGTTTGTGCACAAATCATTAAAATGCTCAGATGAAACGGAAATCAATGTCTCAATTACCTCACTATTTATCCAAAATATGATAATCAACCTTTTCATCAAAGGTAAGGACGTTTAGGGCAACAGCTCATATTTATTGATATCGATAGCTTTAAGTAGCAATGCAGAGGGTTGGATTTTTGGTGCTTTAAGTAATCATGCTTTAGTGCCAAAAGGTCGAGAATGAAATATATTTCAGAGTGAAATTGGTCAACAATTTGTCATGTTTTTAAATTGTTTGTAGATAAAGAAAGGGTGGCGGCAGCAGTGATAAAGACCGGCTGGGATGAGAGAGAGAGAGAGAGAGAGAGAGAGAGACTGTATTGATCAGATTCCTTCAGTAAGACCACTGGCCCAGCAGCTAGCGTGACAGAGTACAGCTCCATTCAATAGCCTTATCATTACCACAGCACAAACCCATTCAGCAGGTCAGCCTATTTGGCCCCTGGTTCAGTGTCTGTGTGTGTCTGTGTGTGTGTGTGTGTGTGTGTGTGTGTGTGTGTGCTGAGGGGGAAAAAAACAACAAAAAAACGAGGGGGTAAATTTCGATTCTTTAAGCCAATGAATCCCATTATAAGACCACTTACAGCACATTTCTTTATTCAGAACACTTTCAGCCTAATGAAGTGTCCTAAGAGTAGAGTTAGAAGTAAAAAGAAGATGCTATCCACTAAAGAGTGTAGGAAAGCACAGGTAAAGTTATTGGTGGACAAATCAGAAGATAGTGTATGTTATTAAACAAAGTTTGTATTAAATCTAAACTCGAGGCCTGGTAAGAACTTTGCATATTGTACTGTAATCATACGTGTCGTTTCCTGTAGCTGTACCAGAGTGATCTGTGACTGGCATGCTGTAAATTGCACCCGACTTTTACAACTGGCAGAGAGAGGCATGACAAACCCAAGGTGGAAAAATTCAAGCATTACACTCAAATTGCTTTAAATACAAAAGGACAACCTTCTTTATTAGATTACAGTCAGACGTGAGTGGCAGAAGTAGCTGTCAAAAATGGGGAGCTAGAGAAGGAGAGATGCAGACTGGGGAGAAAGGAAGAATGGAGCCGTCTCCATTGGCAACGCAGAGGCACAGAGACTATTTTTAGCAAATTAATTTAAGGCTCTAAATAATTAACTGATAATTATCTGGCAATCAAGAGTAAGATAAAATGATCTCCCCAAGAGTTTTTTTGTGATGTGGCTCAGCAAGCGGACGGAGGAGCTTTGTGTGACTCGCCACTCAAAACAACTTCTGGGTGTCATGGTGCAGAAAGAGGAAAAAAAATGACTATGGGAATACAGTAAGATGTACTCGCTAGAATAATTAGTGCCTTACAATCCATTTGTTTGTGGAATAATAGATGTGTGTAGGAGCTGTCTTCCATGTGTTTGTCACACATGTTTATGCGCACACACATGCATAAACAAGTAAATATAAACGGCCATGGAAGGCACAAATGACACACACAATCTTGAGACATTACCTCGCAAAAAGCACCTTAAACTGTGATGAAAATTCTCGATGAAATTTTTTTTACAAATGTCTATCAAGTTATGCAGATTTTCCCAGACAGTTCAGTGGAGTGGTCGGGGATGTTTAGTGTCCAAGTTAGGTTATTTCCACACCTGACCCTGACAGGATTCCCTCTAAAGAGAGACGAAGAAGACGGGGAGGGGGGAGAGCACTGACAAGCAGTTGATGAACTGCCTCTGGCTATGTGTGTGTGTGTGTCCTCCAAGCTGTAAAAATAAAAGTACCTTCATTGCCAGTTCATCTCCTTCTTACCAAGTCTTTCCTCTCCCTTCTTGTCTTCATCTCTCTGACCCTCTCATATTTCACTTCTGCTCTCCCTATCCCATTACTTCCTCAGTCCTCCCTGAATTGGCCAGCATACAACTGGCTGTCAAACATAGAATGCAAATCTGTCAATCCAGCTTTTTTTCCTCCATCACCTGTATTTTTTTTGCGGCTTCCTTAACTCTTACCTCAATGATGTGTATCTAATTGCAAAACACTGTGCCTGTTGAGTTGGACTGCGAGGGAAAATAATTGGAAAAATACTTTGCATTGCCCACCTGAAAGCAGATTTGAATATAAAAAACAACATTGCACAGAATGTTTATAGACCACTAACGACCATTTGTTGGAAGAAAAATTGGCTTTTTCATGTTAACAGATAGTAGTTATGTGTTAGGGGAGAATATGTGGACATATGTTTGCATACTGTGTCGTTTTTAGGGTTTTGGCATTATGGAGAGGGCACAATTAGCTTGATGGTGTGACGTGCTTTGAGAGTTAAGGCTGACAGGCCTACCTAGCCTCCCCACTGCGCAACCTTTTATAAAATCAATGCCACCACTAAACACAAGTCTCCCCTGTGGAGCTGGGCCCTGTTACAGCCTCCTTCCCCTTCTAGTGTGGAGGGAGGAAAACACAGACAAACTGATAAATTAGAGCCTCCAGCCTGTCTACTATTGTGAAGTGACAACAGTACTGTCAGTAATAAAACAAGAAAGCAATTCTTTTATTGAAACAAGAACCCCTGCATTTAAACTTCACTTTTTTCAGCCAATTACGTTTTCTTCTCTCTACAAAAACATAGCGCTATCTGTGAAAATCACTGTTATTGGCTTGATTGGTTGTCGATGGGTGACATAGCAAAAAGGTTTTGGTGGCTTTGTACACATCCAAGCACAGGATCTTACAAGTGAGTGGACCACTGAAGAAAAACTCGGCTCACATTAGTTCTGCTCGGATACATAAATTGTTATCCCTGGAAAGTACTGCAAGAAATAAATATAATAACAACATGAACAAAAAAGTGCGTGAGGAAGCAGTGTAGAAAGAAAAACATGTAGTTTGTAGAGTAAATAGACTTTAAACTTATTGTCTTGTCTTTTTGTCTTGCACCTCCAGGAAGGAGCTTTCATACACGGATCTCTGAGCACATATTTAGAGAGGCACTGGCTTTGGGTACCTGCAAACAGTTGATAGTGGTGTTGGTGAAAAAGCCAAACATCAAGGCCTCAACACCTCCTTTGCAAACGTACAGCAGTGTACAGTATTTCTTGGCAAGTGACATGCAAAGACACTTAGATCAATGTGGGAACTCATCAGTTTCACAGAATCACAAGACAGGTATCTGAGTAACACACCACAGCACTCAAGGTATGTAGCTTGGCTGTGTTACCTGCTACAACTGCTCCAAAGCATCATCACTGCACTCATTTGGCAGTCTGTTGCACTAATTTGCATCAGATTACATGCCCACAGAGGGAAACTCTCCTTAATGGGTAGCATCATCCTCTGCAGGTGGCAGGGGGAAGAAAACGTGAGTTGGGGACACGAAAATGATCTGCCTCCTCCAATAGTCACTCGTCATTGGCTGATTGCTGCTCTGATGACATCCATTTGTGCTCTGAGATATCAATTTCAACCGCACAGTCTCTCTTCATTAACATTAACTGCAGCATTCCACAATGTGGACACATTAACCCAGTTATTTTCTTAATTACCATATCCGGACTTTTTATTCTTAGCCTGCTGTCACCTGAAACCTCAGAGAGTTGATAGGCCACTGTGCTAACAATTCAAAATAAAGCAACCTACTATGATTGTGCGTACAACATCTGCATTTTAATAGTCACTTACAGTTCTGCGTGTGAGTGAGTTACGATGTGTGTTTTTAACTAGACTAAATGCAGCCCACCTTTCTATCTATGCAGGTAGTGGTGGGCTGTGGGTTGATGGCGGTATTGAGCAGGCGAACAATCTATATCAGTCATTAAAATGCAAATGAGTTTACCAAGTCTAGCTTTGATGCTGCACTAATAACAAGCAGTGTGGAACAATCATGAATCAAACTTGTGTAGCGACCTATTGAACGCACGCCGACGCCATGTAATGAAACAAGAGCTGAAATAAGAGCAGTTTCGACAGTCAATACAAAATCCTGTCATTATCTGAGAACGTGCAACAGAGAATCAAGCAGCAAGAAATGACGCTGGCACTATTCCAAAGCTGCGTTTCAAAGGAAACCTAGATTCCATGCCCTAAATTAAAGACTATTGCAAGAGAGACAGATAGGAAATGCTAGTGTGCTCTGTAAATAAACATGGCTGAAAGCACGGCACCTGTTTATGCATTGTAATCCAATGCAGCTGGATAGACTTTGCACCATGCAGGGTCCCCTGCTGACAGTGTCAAGTAAGTTATAGAGATAACCAGGTTTCTTATATGAAGACTTTCCCACTAACCCAGTGGTTCCCACCCGTTTTTGACTTGTGACCCCCAAAAAATGAAATGGAGTCTACTTGTGGCCCCTCATTGCAGGTTGCATATGTATACGAGCTGCTCACAGCTCATCTAAAGAGAACATTTTGCTTCTCGGATTGTTTGATTTGGTAACTTTTAGAGGCCTGAAAAGGTAAAAGCATTTAACGGGAAAAAAACTAGGATCAGAGGAATAAAAATGTGTGGCATAAATATGTTTATTTCCACTGTCAGAATGAAACATCTCACGATCGCTCAGATTTATCTTGCAACCCATTGTGGGGTCCTGACCCTTTGGGGAACTGTACTTTTTAATCTTGCTAGCCAGTTTGGAATGCTATAATATACATACAGTTACATAAAGTTTTTAAATTAAAATGTATTAGGTACTTAATCTTATTATGTCTTAAAAAAGACATTAAAATGTACTTTGCACCCCATCTCTCAGTGCTACAGAAGGATATCAAGTGTTTCTACTATAAAATGCCATTATGATGGACTGAAAAAAACCCTGTCAATCTTAGGGAAAATACCTTAATTCATCTGTGATCTCTCATTAAGCACCAAATTGACCGTGACGTCTCCCTTCCCCTATTGGCTAGTGATCTGTGAACATGTGGATAACTATCGAGCAACACACGCAATGTAAATAAATAAACTCCAGATGAGCACAGAACAGCAAAGGAAGGTTTGGTCCCTCCCTCTACACGGGGCTAATTAGAGAAACCGCTGTTTAGATGAGACGGCAGCCACATCAAGAGAACAAAAGGAATTAAAGCCATAACAAATACTCATACAGCAGAGTGAGAAACCTTTGGATGGAGCTCTTAGATTTGATAATTATTTGTAAGAGAGGTTGTAACATGCATTATGAGTACTGTAGTAGTGTAGCCAGTAAGTTAATGTGTAACTCTGCATTTCTGCAAGTACGTCCTCAGGCTTTTAGTTTAGCGAATGAATTGCTTTTCAGTGCAGAGGCATAACATATTATGGTCGCTTTTTAATAACAACCTAATTATAAGGTGGTACAAAGGAAGCACCATAAACTTATAAAATTGTGGGGAAAAAAGTAGCACTGCAAATCACTAAAAATTGACATGAGGAAGCTCTCACGTGTGTGGAAAACAAATGAGGGGTTTCAAAAATCTAGTGGATGCCCTGTGAGTCTGTGTGGCAGCACAAAGCCATTTGGGGCTCTGTTCAGAATATCCACTCACTCATGCAATCTCTTCCTCTTGGAATCCTGAAAAGAGTTAGCAACCCACTTTCGAGCTTAGCCAGTCTGAGAGAAAGGGATAAAGAGAAGAAAGGAGATGAGTAACATGAGAGAGTGAGTACAAGGATGTAATAGATGGGTGAGGGAGACAGAGAGAGTCAGTAAGAGAGAGAAAAGGGGGGTCTCATCTTTTGCAAATCGTATCATCTCTGTGAAAGCGGACAGAAAGATAGAGATGAGCATTATTACTAATCTCCAATCCGCACCTTGAAAAGAAGTCTAACTTTCATTTGCCTCCGACAAGCTCCCTCTTGTGATCTCCGAGGATGACAAAAGCACTCAATGAACAGATTACATAGTGTATTTACTGTCCTACAGTATGTAGCAAATCTCCAGTACAGAATCTACTTCCTCAATTTGAGTTATTTCATGGATGGTTTTAAATACCACAGCTTTGCAAAAAACATACATTACTGTATATAAACTCATGGCAATCGGTAGACGGTGAAATTAAAACTAATCTCAGAAAGGATTATTATCTCTGATCAGCCTTGCATCAGGGAGAATACTTGATACTGCGCTGTTTCAGATCAAATCTAATAAGCTTAAAGGTAAGCATAGGGCTTAGTATTCATTTGTGGATAGAGAAGCCAATTCTGTACATAGTTCACTTGTAATATGATAAGAAGATATTGTTGGGGGATTAGGTTATCTCCCAGGAGATCTATTAGTGGATAAGTCCTACTGGCTGTCTTATGAATCATTACCTTACTGGTTACAATCTGATCTGCACATGCTCTCCCTCAACTACCAACTCAATGACCATAAACACATGCACACGGACATTATGTACACACTATGATTTAAACCCTTAAAACCTGACAGCAAGCAGATGCATTTTCAAGACATAACTTGACAAGTTAGTGCACTGGTGGTGCACTGAAAGACCACTTCAGCCGCATTTGCACCAGTCCAGTCCAGTTCAGTTCAGTTCAGCTCGTTACACATTAGAAATGTTAGTTATTTTCACGTTTCCATTGGCAAAAGTTGTGGATGATACCAATAGAGCCATTCTGTCCCATTCTTGTGTTCCTTTGTTTACTGTGTCTTGTATATGTGGATATGATGTCACACTAGGTACATGGTTGACGCGGCTATTACCATCCAGTAACAACTCTGCCTACATTTAAGTACTGTCTGCAGTGGAGAAGCAAACAGGTCTAGGGTTTAAGAACATGTAGGTACGGGTTTCAAGGGTACTATACTGAAAGTGTTTGGTAGAAACCTGGCTTCAGGAAAAGAATATAGAGGTGGGAATCAGTGGATTGCCAACCTGTGTCCACAGCACAGCAGGGAATATCCATAGCCCTGTGTGAAATGATAACCAGAAAGTTAGGGAACAGACGCTGCATCGGCTGTAAATCCTGCAATAATGACTAAAGTGACACTAAATAACACAGGGACTAATCTTCTTCACGGGGAATACAGTTTCAGTAAAACTGGCTCCAGCAGAGTGCTTTTTGGCTATTAGCAAAATAACCAAAATGGAGGGCTTTCACAGGGTGGAAATGGAGAAGCAATTGGTAGAATAATTCTGAGAAGAATGTCACAAAGTCTAATGCCATTATTAACACATTGGCACAGAGTATCACCAGCCTGGTCTTATCATTACACATTCAGCTCAGACAACATCCTGTACCACAGTCACGATTGTGGTATTTAGCAAGGGAAAAAAAAGACAACAAACTGAACAGCACTCCTCAACAGAGCCTAAGGGTTGGACGGGTGAAATTCAATCCCCCTTTTTCTACCTCTTAGAAATCTATTAGAGGCCAATAAGGATGCTGAAGGGAGAAGGTTTGAGATATTTCAGGTCAGCCTTGGAGGTTAATTGTTGAGTCGTCTGTCTGGTCAGTGAGGGGATCACTGTGTGAAACCAATCCTGAAGGCAGGGGATGAACGGTGAGTGTGGATGGCATTCAGGAGATTAGAGTGGTTGATGGGAGGTAGAGAGGGTGAAAGAGAGAGAGAGAGAGGGGAAACATGAACCCATAGACCTCAAATCAACACTTTCACAAGGCTGCCAATGCTAAGTGGGTTTAGACATACACTTAATGTGCTTGAGAGTGGTTATGTGTAGCCAACAAGGCCATTGAGGCTAGCTCTGCTTACATTTAAAGCACAGGGTGTGGTTTAACCTTTGTGCCAAGTAGAGATAGAATACAAATGTTAATAGTGTCAAAAATAACTACTCTATACTACCTATCACCAACTGCAAGATGGAAAACACACACATGCACACATAGCCAGGCACACACACACACACACAGGACAACCTGCACCACCCACTCTCTCCCCTCACTGAGGTAATTAAAGAGAATCTGCTGAACAGAGGAGACAAACTGATTACAGTCCAGCTTAATCACATCCAGGGAAACCTCAAGGAACTTCCATTCGACTATTGCTACCCCTGTTTTTTTGTTGTTTTTTTTTAGGTTACAGTTTTAGAAAAAGGAAAACAAAAACAGACATAAAAATAAAAAGAACAACAACAGGCGCTGAGGTTGGCAATGAGGAATTGTTTACTTTGTTCTGATGAAGGTCAAATTAAAATGTAGAATGTAGGCTGATGATAAATATTTGGCTGTCTGTTCAGATGTACAGTGAAAAGGCACGGCTCTCCTGTGGGCATCGCTCCACATCTCTGTGGCCGCCTCCATGCCAGTCCCATTTCACAACTTGTTCTACATCTATGACACATAAACGCACACACACACACACACACACTCACATATATACATGAATGCACCGAGGCACTTTTCTCTCAGACACTCACACATACAGACTGTCCCTCATCACCTTGCTCAGAGATGAATGAGTTCGCCTCTGTCCTCAATCATTTTAATCACTTCAATGGAAAATGCCCCATTCACGGCTATCATTCTGTACTGCCTTGCAGCTATCTTATGTATACACATTCCTACACACCCTAAAACACTCCCCGCACATACACACACACAAACAAACACACGCAAACACAAACACAATGTCATCACTCTCTGATAGTACAAACTCCTGTGATATTGGAGCACTGCATTACCCTTCTATCATCTTACCTGGCAAATATCTAGATGTCTGATGACAATTATGACTTTACAATTACTATAAACATATAAATACATATACAAATACACAGACCTATAAAATCATGAAGTAAGCTACTTCACTGGCTTATTGCAAGATCTGCAGTTCGACCCTGAATCAAAAGAAGCATTTTATAGTATTCAAACCATCATGTTCACTATGTGACTATATATTTTTTTTTCTCATCAAGACCAATTACAGGAAAAGATAAAATAAAATCTGTATCAAAACATGGCCGAGTACAACCTGATCTTGAGGTTTGAGTACAGCACATTTACAGAGCAACATCCTGAAGAGCAGTTAATGGCTAAAAACTTGACTTTGGAATTATTATAACATTTCAGCTACCTTAGCTGAGTACAGGATGCAAAACAAGACTCTTCACTTCATCATCATATTGTTCAATCACCTGCAAATTCCAGCCAATTTGCAGGTGTGTTTCCACGCACACTCAAATATTTATTATTCAACATAACAACAACTGAATTGGACAGTTTTAGACTTATTTGAGCAACAGAATAATGGAATAATAGTATGTATTTTGAATTGAAGATTCAAAGGCTAAAGAGACTCAACCATACAGATTTTGTACGGGCAGCAAAAAAAAAAAAAAGAACCACAAAAGCGGCTAAAAGCTGCACAGAGTGGAATTTGATTTGAGTTATTTGATTTCTCATTATCAAAAATATAATTTGTGATGTGTTTACCAACCAATATTATGATGAGAAATCTGAACATGCATATAATACTGGGAAAAAACACAATGATAGTAGAGGCTACAGAGTGAAGGTGAGGGTTGATCAGGAAGCAAAAAAAGATTATTGAGATACTGCTGGCAGTCTTCCTGAATACATGCAATGATCATTCTTTGAAAAAATTAAATGTATAGTTTGAAATAACAGCAAAACACGATCACTACAGACTTGTTCACAATGAGGAGTTCCTTCTTTATCTCTATTTGCAATTGCATAAAAGTTCTGAGAGCTACAGAAAAATACCTAGATTGTCACACTTTAAAAACTGTGTAGAAATGAGTCACGTCTTACTGGAAATTTAATCTTAACCAGTCTTTAGAAATCATGTTTTTTTTTACATGAAAACTGTAGGAGTAGGGCAATGGAGCACATGCAAATAGAATTAAATTTCAGATGGAGCATCATGACCTTGCTCATGGAGGTTTAAGAATATGACCACTGGATCAAACAAGCCTGAGGCATCATAACCCCTGCTGTACTATCCATCAGAAACATGCCTCAAGAGCGCATTCAGCCCACAGAGCGCATAAAAACTGCAGTCAGTCATTTAAATTGCTCAAGTTATTCTTTATTTTGCTACATCACATCTAGAAACAATGCAGAAACCTTTCCAACCAGTTTCCAATCACAATGATCGGTGCCATGATCTGCTCCACTGTGCTAGAGATCTTGTTTGACTGCAATTTTATAAAAAACAACAACAAGCACATCTCCAGTTGGTGCTTTGATGATGGCAACCATATAGCGTTGCCGTGCAACAACACCTCGTTGCCATTGAGCTGTGGCAGCACCAAACCGACGTGTCCCTCCAGTTAATGCCTGTTCCTACCTACACCTCTGGCGTTTTCACACCTATGCCTGATTTGTGATGTCATGACACGGTTGGCCAGAAATGTGCTTGAATCTGCATTATAGTTGGCACCATTGTCAGTGTGTTAAAACATCTCTGCACTGTGGGCTTGTAAGGAAGGAGGTGTGTACATGTTTTTAGAAAAAAACAAAATAAATAGAAAGCAGCACATTTTGACAAAATCTCATCTATCTCATTATCATGCAGCAGTGGAGACTTGTGAAGTGGGAGGAGCCGCTGGGTCCAAAGGATTTTTTTCCCCACTGTAAATTAGCATTTCAAAGATTATTAAAGAATATTATTCAATATAGTGAGTGCAGTAGCAGAATGGGAGTCTCCAAGGAAACACTATAGGTTTATGTTATGGGCATCCATTATACATATTCCAACTCCAACTGGGAAGTCATGTTTGTTCCATCAGTTTGGGAGGCTGGCTCTAAATGCTACAGTACCTGTCAACCTCAGCAGCTGTTGCCATGGCGAAGATCCTAGCCAGAGGCACAAATCAGGGCTGTAGCTTATTCAGGTAATTTCCTCATTTGTTGCTATTCGGAACAAAACAGTACACCATACTTTCTGAATTCATCTCATATTGACGTAGGTGAATTGATTTGGTTTCTGTAAAGCACAAACATTAGCTTCAGCTCAGTGACTGGATGTCCTATCAGAATGCTTCTTGGGAGTTGTAGTAGACCTCTCTACTTATGCATGCTTGTATCTTTGACCTAAAAACTGGATATTATCTAATGGTATTGTTGATATTTTTACTGATGAATCAACCTGCTTTACTTTATGTTATGCAATTTAAGTTATGTGATGGTCTAAGAAAATAGAAAAAAGACACACTAAAACGCACTTTGGGGTGTGTTTCTCAAAGGAAAATAAAATGAAACCATTATATTACAATTATGACCATTATTTTTATAATAATAATACTTCCACTTTAAATAGTAAAGACAGACCAAGTGAGTAGTTGGGAGTCAATATTTTTTTGCAAAATAAATATAATAATCTGTTTTTCATATTTGATGCTTTCATACAGAAACCCTGCATGAAAGCATACAAGTCACTTTGATATTCAAGAGTACTGGAGTCCACTTATGTGTATTATCAAGTAATTCTGTGAGCACAAGAAAATGTGCAAAAATGGGACTTCATACTTTTTTTTTTTTTTTTACAGAACTGTATGTTCTTACTATCTGCACAGGTACCCTTGAAAGTCATGTCACAGGAAAAAAAAAAAAGAAAGGAGAGCAGAAAGACATATATGGTGTCTATGGTTCCTACCTATGTTCTTAAGTTAGGGTGGAAAGCTGCAAGGCATCAATGCGAAAAGCCCAGGGATCAACCATAAGTCATCGTCCCAGAAAGTCAATTCAAGGTCAGCTGCTGATTCAGGCAGCAGATGTGTCTAACACATCCCTGTTGCTGTTAAATGACAGGGCTTAGACCCACCAACAGTATACGGTCTCTGTGTGTGTGTGTGTGTGTGTGTGTGTGTGTGTGTGTGTGTGTGTGTGTGTGTGTGTGACAGTGAGAAAAAGGGAAAAAATAGAAAGGGAGGAAAAATGCATTACAAACATTTATGTTACCGTTCCATTTTTATTTTTATGTCAGTGCTATTACAGCTAACAGCAACGTGTTAAATGCCCCTCTGTCTGTCACCGTGTCAGAGTCAGAGCACCAGCCAGAGGTCCCTCTTCACAGCAAACTGGCTCATCTCATGTAATCATGTTCATGGAGGAGCCATCATCAACACAAACACTACCACTTCTGGAGGTCACTCTATCTATCCATGCTGCTAATTGGAGGTTAATTGTCAATAAAAATCCACACAGGCATGACTGTTGTTTTGCTTTGCAGTACATTAGCCCTGTCTGTGAAAGCTATAAAGACAGTGGTGAATACTCTATTTGCCGTGACATGCCTGACATATTACTGGTTTGATGCATCGGAAAGAGGTAATGAGGATATCACCATACAGCGCATGTGCTAATGTGGCATGTGTGTGCACATATCAGGTAACATTATAGCCTCTGTGTCAAATCATGGTAGTCTGTACCATATAGATACATGAAGGAATACAATTAGATGCACAGATGACGCAGAGAGACAATATAGACCAATAGATATTTTAAGTCTTGCTTTGCATGTGATTGCTCTAAACCTAGTGATTTAAATAGAGACTACGAGCAGTCCATTGATTGGTTCAATTGATAAAACAGTCAATTATTGTCTGGGTATATTTATTGACCTGTAGGCAGAGGTGGTGTGTTAAGTAATTGTTTGGCTTGCTCAATCATCCCAGCACATTGCTCACCATGAAAAACAAGGACATTACTAGGTGTTAGGTTTATACAAAGTTTGTATATTACTCACATATCATGCCAATGTTTGACTGTTTTATAACATAGAGAAACAGATAAAAGTCCCAGCCAATTAAGACGTCAAAGATGGTTGTCAGTATTGGAAAAAAAAGGTTATTTGTAATCCAATAAAATGATCAAGGTCTCCTGAATAGAAAATCAGCAGTACCAGTATTTCCGTGAGTGCTTGAATGAAGAGTTTGGAGCTACGAGCCTCTCAGCACATGTCATCAGCAAAGAATATCCTCTAAAAGCTGGAATTCAACAGTCTGTTTTGACAATTCTGTCTCGGCCTTGACTGGCAGAGAATGCCAGCCAATCCCTATTTGAAATGCGACAAGGAAAAACAAAGCTTGTCAGAATGAGTTGGAGAGATGTCTACTGAGAGCCACATGTGGTGAATCGGAGGGGGAGAGAGAGAGAGAGAGAGAGAGAGAGAGAGAGAGAGAGAGAGAAACTGTTCCTTCTCTACATGACTCTGTCCCTGAGACACAAGTCATGCTGCTTCCCCCACAGTGGGTGACTCTGACAGGATACTGTCTGTGCAGCATTCCCCCTGTGTGTGATTGATGAGCCTCATTTTGCCAATTAATGGAGAATCCCCTGTTGACTACCATCAGATTGCCGTTTGTAACTGTTAGTGTTTCTGACTGTCACAGATTCATTTTAATTAGAGATCTCTTTCTCCTCCGACTTTTCTATTGTGCCTCAAATTTGCAGAGCTGAGTGCACAGTGACATGCCAGGGAAAGGGCCCACTGAGTTATTTGCGGTCATTAATTTATTCACAAAGTGCAAGGCTTAAACTGTTGAAGGCCAAATGTTTTTGAAGGAGTCAACCCTAATGTTGACCATATACCGTATCTTATAATCAATTAGCAAACGTGAGGCAATTAGTGCACTTTATTTGCATAATGAAGCGCTTAATTGCTCCAAAGTGTGCAATTGCAGTCAATAAGTTTGGCTAATCGCTTGTGGGGCCACGTATATGAGCGGGCTGCAAGAGAGATGGCTCGCAGTCATGCAGACATGACGATCCCTGGGTCCCGTCAGGGGCGAGGAAGGATAGCACCCACGGAGCAAAGTTAGAAATCAACAGACAGCCCGGTTGCAAACAGCAGAACAACACCGTATTCCCTCGACAGCATCAGCAAGAAAGGAATAGCATCACTGTGGGGAAAGGAGAGGAAGTGTTTGGGCATTAGTTTGATTTACATTTTAGAGAGGCTTTCAACTGGCACACGCAGCAACTTCAGCTAATGATACTCAGGCCTTTTCATCAAGGAGCTTTCCCCAGCCTTTTGGGCGCTGCCCCACAGCACTTATTTGCAATAAGGCACAACAAATGGTGCTACTAGGTAATATACTGGTCGGCGCGGGAATACATGTCAGCCATTGTATAAATGTCTGCTCTGTACACTCCACTAGCATCAAGTACATTTCACCCAACCCATTTTAAAATTAACTTCTGCTTTAGCAGCTGTAGTATTATTATTAGTAACTAGAGAACAATCATATGAATGTATAACTCGGGGGCCTATCAAGAACATGATAACAGCATTGTTTCTATGTGCCATTTTGTCTACATGCATTTTCCTGTGAGGCAACCTGTGTCATGTAACTCCAACCATGTTCTATTGCAAATTCACGTGCCGAAAAAACACCGTAAACCCTCAGTGGCTCATATTTACTAGACAAATAACTCAAGTCACGTTTGCCTTCCACTTGCATTTGATAGAATAATTTGCCAACAATGGGCCTGCCATTCAACAGAGTCTCAGGGATTTCATTAAAACATCAAATGAAAGTGAAATCATGAGCCATGACGGTAGAGAGTGGGGATGGCTAAGCAGAGAAGCGTGGCTGGTGTCTACTGCAGGATTAGAGCTCAGCAACAAGTGCTCAAGGGGGGCTTTGCATCAAACCCAGGAGCCCATGACAAATGAGGGCGGCTGGGCCTCTGTCTATTACCCTGCACTAAGCTCAGGCCTTTTGGGGAAGTAATGAGGTGCAGATTGGAGCTGCTGCCACTGGGTCCTTAGCCCGACTTTATGTAGAGCAGAAATAATCAGTGGAGACCTGGGCCAAAAGGGGCAAATCCATACAGCAGCTGAGCAACATGGAGACATGAAGATAAAACAGATTACAAATAACAAATAACTTTCTGATCAGAACACTATAGCTAGACAGTTAGATAGTTAGGCACATTGGCTCCTTATTCATATACAGTTTAAGTACTGCAAGGAAGCATTTTGGATTCCAAAGGAGGAACCCTGAATCCCAACAGGACACAGTAGATCCCAAAGGACACCCTCCAAGAATGGCAGTGCATGCGGGCTTTATCAGTGGACTATGACAGTTGTTCATTCAGGAGCAAAGGGGTAGGATCCAGCGTACATCAAGGGTGTATCCCCTGTACTCCAACGCCACACCCGATCCTGCCCCTGGGAGCTACAGTCCAGGCAGCCTGTCAGCAAGCCTACTCTACTGGCTAATGGAGCTGCCACATCAGGCCGAGTGTCACAACCTAACAAGATACTGATTGCCGAACTTCTAGGGAATTCACTCATATGACCGGAGGGCACCGAGATGGTCTCTGGTCTGTCAGTGAACACGGCGGCCATTAGACAAGGCGATGGCGATATATTTTTTTGTTGGCAGAAAGCAGTACATGTGTATTCTGTGAAATCTATAACTTGATTTTTTTTTTTTTTGGCTTCATCAGAGTTTAATATATGGCTGATGTGTGTCTCATGTGGTTCTATTTTACTCTGAGAGGCAGAGCTGTCTGAGCCAAATTCAAAGATTTGTGCGCAGAATTGTAGTTGGAATATGTCAAATGTAGAGGCATTATGTGCTGAAACTGCAATTCTGCAAAATTATTTTAGATTTCTTATCCTTGCCTTCAAGCGTCATGAGGTTAAAAAGCCATAAATTGTCATCTTAATAAAATACATGTTCCGCGTTCCAGACAAGACAAATGGATATACAAATGAATATACAGAATGAACAATGAAACAATGGGATAGTGATAGTCTTATATCATAGTGAACTGAATATGTTTGTTTTTTGACAGTCAGACCCAGAAAGAAATTTGAAGACGTCATCTTAAGTTCTCAGAAATTGTGGTGGGGATTTTTAACTATCTTCAGACATTGTATAGACCAAACAATTAATAAATCACTTCAAATAATAGTTGATTGACTCACTCTGCAACAATGCCAGTTCACGCCTTATTTAAGGTAATTAAAAACTATACAAATGTGGTGCATTTTATAATTGTCATCAAAGGTAGTGAGACGGCACTGCGTAAATAAAGAAAAAGAAAATCATTGGTAAGACAGCAACATAATCACCACAACCTTTTTCTCATTTACATTTTTGTGTTTTTTCTTTGCAATAATCACAATTAGAATTACAATTTTAATTTTAGCAAATGTTTTTTCATACAGGCATCTACTAAAATGTGTTAATTAAAATCTCCTCTGGCATTCAGAATGCAACAAGAAAGATGACTATTTGTTCTAGTGATTGCAATTTTCTGTCGCTTTATCTGAGTCTGGACATTCACATCAAGGTGAGAGACACAGAAACAGAACTCAGGCAGAGAAAGGGTCTGTTTTAAGTACCTCTACTTATTCACACTGGTTTCAACTGAATTTTGGATAATTAAAAGGCTCCATGGTTTATCTGTGCTTCAGTTAATTGGCCACACAGTTTACAGTGAATTTCATTAGTGGAGGAAAACACTCGGGTTGGGGTTGGGGGGGGGGGGGGGGGGGGGGGGCTTGAAGGAAGGTGGTGATTAAGAGAGAGAGCTTGTGCGTGTGTGTGTGTGTGGCGAGGAAGGTTGGTGTTTGTGTATTTCTGCTGTAAAAATTACAAGGAGCTGCTGAAAGTAAAAGTGCCACCAGCATCTTTTAACCCAGTTTTCTTACATGTAAACATGCAGAAATAAACATAATGATTCTGTAAATAATCTGACTTCTCATTCAAACACATAAAGGTGTACTAAAGTGGGATAACTTCTCAAAAAAAAAACTGTGTTTCTACAGACAAAACAAGCATTTAACAGGGGATGTTTCTGCGGTTTAAACTCAGCAGCCTGCTTAATAGAACAATTGTTTCACTAACAACCATTTATTTAACCTTGAGTGCCTAGTGCCGATACAAGAGAGTGTTGTATACACATGTACACAAACCTAGCCTGAAGCCAAGAGAGTCTCAAACTGTTGCAGTTTGACAAAGGCCATCCATAAACACATTGTAGTGAACCTCTTCCTTTGAAGTGTGAACTAAATCAGGCTGAAGTCTCTGAGAACAACAAAAAGGTGGTACCTGTATAAATGCATCTGTCGATTTTTACCACAAAGGTGGTATTACAGGCTAGCCCCGGGGCCGGGAAAAAGTGTGTCTGGGCTGACCCTGAGTGGGCGGACAAGGTTGGTGTGAGAAACTGGCACTGTTAGGTGTGTGGGCGTTGTAGGATCCCAGGACTTGAGGCTTCCTATTCACCAACAGGTATCAATAACTACTGTAGTTCTGTGTTGCTGCTCGGACAGCTGCTTTCTCCTGTTGGCAGGAAATTGTAAGGGGAGCATCAGTATGATAGAAATACTAGAGATCTGAGTTATTTCAAGTAATTAAGCACAATGCTGCAAGAAATATCCAAAAAGCCCCTGTTGCTTGGATCTAACAAATATATTTCAGATAGATATCTTAGCTCTTCAGCTGGACAATCCTAGACATCTTAAGAAGGACATATTTGGTAGGAATTGCAGGTAAATTTATGAATTTTTTTCTAACTAAATCCAGTCAGCTCCATTCACTCACCCCAGTGGAAGAATTCAACAGTCACGGGGACATTTTACTGTGGAAACTCAATGGCTGTCTAACAATACCACTCACAAAACACACATTTACTTCAGTAACTTTTGGGGACATTACATAGACTTACATTCATTTCCTGGAGACTTACCCTAAACATAACCACTACTTGCCTAACCCTAACCTTAACCTACCCCTAACCGTAACCACTGACCCCAACATCAGCTTTTTCCCAATTTGGGACACAGCTTTTGTCCCCAGTTGGTCAAGCTGTCCAATTAACTGGTCTTTAGTCTGAAATGTGTCCCTGGAGGTAGAAAGTCAGAAACACACACACACAGGCACACTCAACAAGAAAACCACTATCCACTGTCCCAATGGTTTCCTCTGTTTTGTCAGTTGGTGCAAATGTTCAGCAGGTGCCACAGACTGTTACTATGGAAACACAACTCTTGGCAATATTGTTTGCTCGAGGGTATAGGGTGGCTAATGTATACTCACATTAGACTATTCTGAGAGCAAAATGAAGCCTTTGTAATTAATAATAATTTAAAATAATAATAATAATAATAATAATAATAACAATAATAATAATAATTTGTAAGCCCAGTCTAACATATCTTAATGAAACTGGTCCCAGAAGACAGCTTCTTGTTGAAAAAATATGTGCTCTGACTCTGGCCCTCTGGGAAATAAAAGGTTAAGCTAAATACCAGTGGGTTGGGTTAAGGCATTAAGGACAGAGGGTGGGAGATGTATTGGACATGTCCAGGCACCCATCAAGGCTCAGTCCGGTCTCTCATCATCCCCATCTAGCCACCTCACTAACATTAATATTCCAATATGCAGAGTCTCGCTCTAAGCCCCCAGCTCTACTCTATCATATCCAGCAAGAACTGGAAATGGGTGTGTGTGTGTGTGTGTGTGTGTGTGTGTGTGTGTGTGTGTGAGAGAGAGAGTGTGTGTGTATGTGATAGCCATAGCCTCTCTGGTGAAATAGGGCTCTCTGGGGGCTTGTGCCTCAACTCTACAGCCTTTGTGGGCTCCCATTACTTCTGACAGATAGAGATCACTAAACTGCTGAACAAACACCCCATTCAGTCATTTGCATACATTACAGTAATGGAAGGAGAAAAATGTATCAATAAAGCCAAATGAAGTGCTTCCACTGAGCTCTACTTTCTCTTTCTTTCTTTCTTTCTTTCTTTCTTTCTTTCTTTCTTCCTGCACTTCTTTCTTTGCATATTTTTCTTTCTCTCTGTATTTCACGACTGTGATGCATTTCTTCTCATATTATTTAATGGAATGGTTTCCTCTGAAAGGTAAGCACATCAGATGACTGATAAAGATGACAGATTCTCACAAATTGTTTGCGCCATAAATTTATCAGACTTCTTAATGGGTAAAACCTGAAATTTCTGAAGCCTATACAAATTAGGAACACTAATCATGCACGGTGAAAAAAGGCCAAACATAATTTATTGTTGAATGTTTAATTAAAATGATGCTGCTTTGGGGCACATATTACATTTAAAACACCTTGCAGTGACCATGGCCTCCTGAAATTAATCTCAGGAAAAAAGCTGACAACAGTCATAGTGAAACAGAGGCACATCACCTACACTTGCACTGTGAATTACTCTCTCCCTCTCTCTCTTTTTAACACACACACACACACACACACACAAATGCAGACTGACTCATTCATCACAGTGCCCAACAGTCAAGACAACAGAGCTTCACTTAACTTTTTCAGGGTTGCTCAAGCATCAAATGCATGACTTTTAGCTGTTGTTGTTCTTCCATCTGTCATGCTTCAAGGAACCAACATCCTTTTTTTAATCCCAGGGAAAAGTTTAAAAATGTATGTTTGCCTTGACTCTGCTGTCTTATGTGTACCAAAGGAAATGTCAACCCAAAATATACAGCACTGTATTTCATACTGTCATTGTTCCAACACTTAGCTGTGCAACACAGATTAGAGTGCTACCTAAGCTCATTGCAAACACTGGTACTAAAAACCTCCGCAAATCAAGCACAGCCTCCGCTTTCTATCTCTTTATCTCTCTGTTTGCTCCATGTGTGTGTGGTTTCATTTCCATCGCCATGCTCGCTGGCAGGAAAACAGCCCAGCAGCTAATATCTTAGGAAGTTTAAAGTGGTAGAAAATATCGTCCTGGGTGACACACTTCAGAGAAGTGGGTTAAACTGAAACACACACATGTATACAGGCACATACACAAATGTCCGACTGCAACAAACAGACACACAGCTACCCCAAAGGCACTGAGCAAAATGTGATTGCATACTTGTGATGTACCATGAACATCCAGACAAAAACAACTTAGAGGAGAAAATAACTGTGTTTTTGACTACATTGGACAAAATATTCTACACCAAATACAAAACTCACTACAATCTAGTAGAAGTAAAAATGTCCTGTTATTATGATTATATTATTTTCAATTCTATCACTTTATTATACACCAGAGATGAAATGCAGATCAAACACTCCAGGGAGCTAACGGAGAGAACAAACGAACATGCACTTTTCATAGAGTGACTCCTCCCTGCCTCAATGTGTCTGCATCCCAAAAAACAGAATGGTGAAAATTGTGATTAAAGAATATGTATAACTACAGCAATTATGCCACTTGTAAAATCAAGGGAAGGGGGACTACTATACCATTAACCATAAGCTTGTCAGTGCTTTCCTACTGGTGGCTACTTTAAATAAGCCAAGAACAAAAATAGATCTTATTAAAATCCTACAAAGCCTCCAAGCACCAAAACCCGATCAGGTGGGATGGGGAGAAGGGGGAGAGAGGAGGAAATGGGGTGTTTCAGGTCATAGCCAGCCAGCTTCTCCCTGCCACACTCTGGGGAGGAACTCCAGACAGTGAGGGAGAGCCATGCTGCAGTATATCTACACTTCTCCATTTCCTCTCACTCAAGCCTCCAGTTCTCGAAGGAGCCTGGGAATCAATACTGACATCAAGGGGCAGAGTAGCTTTCTTGCCTGCCTGCTCTGCCTCTGAGCCGCTGCCGCCAGGGAGGTCTCTGCTTCAGTTTTTTTAATTACACAAATTTAAGTGCCCTTCTTTGACTGGGAGCAGATTGTTAATGTGTTAGGCGGCTATTACTCTTATACCACCCAACGTGCAAAGTCAGCCTTCATAAATCTCAGACAAAAGGAAGCAAAAACCAGGTTAAATGCTGTCTTACGTGTGAATGCCTAGCATATGGAGACACCTACTCACTTGATGAATTACTCTTGAGTAATTCTTTGTTTTCTTAATAACACTAGAGACAAACAAATAAGACACTGCTGACTGCTTTACTGGTTTTTTTTTTTCTTTCTTCATGAAAGGCACCCTAGCCTCAGGGTATTGACAACAGACTTGATTCCCACCATTGATCAAACCTATACATTGTGGACCTTTCCTCTCAGAAAGGGCATTCAAGAAAGTGCAGAGACATGGCTAATTCAATTTGGGAGCAGAGATGCTTGGGTTTAAGTGAAACACTCTGTTATCGAAACAGGAGAGGTGCCATGAGAGAAGATAGTGCACGGATGGTTGTGTGTAAAGGCTTGTGGCCGGTCAGGAGATGAAATCAGGGATAGGCGATAAGTTGGTGTGAGGGGCTCGAGCCCCTATTAGAGTGCCCCAGGGGACAGGCAGCGGTGGCAGAGTGCAGTAAAAATAGCCACAGGCATGATTTCACTCTTGGGACCCAGGGAGGAGTGAAGAGGGAGATCTGATCAACATCTCACAGCAAGGCAGCCAGATCCATTCCCCAAATTCCCTTGGGTGCCACCTATCACACCAAGTGACTTAAACTGCTTACCACTGCCTGGCAGAACACAAACAGCAAACTCCTTTGCCACTGCTGTTGACAAAATGGTGCATACAGTGTCCTGATATGCTAGAATACATATGTTTTTGAGGAGCAAATTTAAGTATAAATAAATAGCCACAATAAAAAGGATATCGACATCTGTTCCACAAACTTATCTTGTTGGTCATCCGTTTTGGGGAAGTTCTCGATGTCGTTCTCAAGCCTCTGAATGTGACGTTCCATGGTGGTCAAACTACTCTTTAAGATCTCAGCAGACACTGTAGAAAAAGAGAAAGATAGAAGAGAAGAGAAGAGAAAGATAAAAAATAAATTGATTAGCAACCACAGTTGTTTCCGGTGATGGGATATGATGAAAACAACACAGATTCCTGTAAACTTTGTTGAAGTTTACGTAAAAAACAGATATGACTTGATTTAGATTGTGTGTTGTGACATACTGACTCCTGTATAATCCATTTGTGTGTGGCCTAGAAAGCAAGCATGTGTGTGTACAGTGTGCGCGTGGCTCATTAATCAGTCTGTAATCACTGTTTGCAGAGTTGCTGTGGAATCCGCAGTATTCAGATCAGGCCTTTCAAGTGGAGACTTCAAACAGCAAACAGTGTCTTAGGGGATCAGATGGGACAGGAACATGGATGCAGTACCATGTTTAGGTTGCTGTTAAGGGTTTAGTCTTATTGACACATTCACACACACAATCTCTTGCACACACACGCATATATACAGGTTTTTCAAAACAACTTTTCTCAGAAAAGAAAAAGTAAAACATTAATTTAAAAGTTATACACAGAGAGTAAATCACTAAAACGTTTTCTTGATCTTATAAACCTTCACATTATGAATATTTGAATTGCAGCCATAGATTTATTTTAATCTCACAGGCTACGTCAATTCACTGCAATATTGACTGCATTCAGTATACAGAGTACTTGATTGAAAGCCTTTCTGTTTTTACAATAAAGTGCAATTTATTTTCAATTTGAATTGCTTTTGATATTCTTTTACATCTAAAGCCCTTGGCCTTTGAGGCACAAAACTGAATATTTGGACAAAAGATAAAAGCATGATAAAAACAAGAACATGCTAAACAGAGGGCAGAGCCACTGCAAAAGCATAACAAATTCCTTTATTAACCTTTATGTTCAAAGTCAACAATGAGTAGTTATGTAAGAGTAACCAGAGTTTAGCCAGATGATGATGCCAGATGAAAAAGAGAAATGCCTGCACACTGTCCATCAATATATTTAAACAGACAACTTTTCGAACCCAGTAATTAGGTTTATTTTCCTCTTTGAGACCATGTGAGACAGGAGCTACGTTCGTTTGAAACTTGAAGGTTGGGCCGTCGCAGGGTCACAAAACCAATAAGATTCTTCCTCTTGAGAGTGTTAATGTGCATCCATCTCTGCCCATCCTTGAGTTTCAACATGTTGGTCAAAGGCAAACAGACAAGCAAGCGGATGGTTGGAGGCAATCGTACTTACAACCTCCTTGGCAGAAGAAAAAACAAAAAAACAAAAACAAAACAATAAACATGCCCTGCTGCATGGACGATATAGTCCATTGATCAGTGATAGTTATGAGTGATCTTGGTTGGACTTGTACTTGAAATCAATCACTGGTGTGTACCTAACTGCAAGTGACATATGAGTGAAAAATGCTGATTGTCTGACCTTTGGCCAATCAACACCAGACAGAGGTTTGTATCAGAGGTTTTGCACAGAAACTGGACCATCCTATTTTGCAGCTAATAATTGCCCAACAAACACGAATTGACAGCCACAATATGCACCAATTAGAACAGCTCTCTTCAACAACTTATATCATTTAACCTACACTACCCCCACATCTGCAAGGTTAGTCCATCCCCTTGACTGTAATTGAAGTGCTGAGGGTGTGAAGAGCTGGGTAATGGACAAGCTGTCAAGAGATGTGGCTTCTGTGACATACGGGTCAACCTTGTCTTGCTTTACATCAATTCCAAAGCTTGGATTCTCTCTTTTTCTCATTTTCTGACAATAAGATTGGATGGCAAGATTGTGGATCCCATGCGCTCCCAGCACACTGAAACAACCTTCAACACAAACACAAAGGTATCTAGAGTGCACTCCCACTGGAAAGAACACACAAAAAGACACAGATGCACACAAACTACCTGCTGTGATCAGTCTAGAAGCAATAGAATAAGAGTAAGGGGTGAGGTCACTGTCATTATTAGACTTTGCAGCTAGCTGACTGTCTGGACGGATCCAGTGACTGGGAGTTTCACGAGCCCTCCTCTTCAATTCTCACAGAACTGACTCCTGGGGATGACAGTGGGAAAACCACACTATCACATAGCCTGTTTCTCCACTGATAGGGCCTCTGAGATCCACATGCTCTTGTCACTATGATCTCAGCCTCTCAGCAACGGTGAAAAAGGCAAATGAACAGCATGGTGGGTGGGCAGATGGATGCACGAGAGGCAACAATAACATTCACATGAATGTATCGAGCCATGGGAAGGTCATTCGTTTTGTCATTCATTGTGGCTTTTGATAGTTGCTTGTGGCATGAGTGGTAGTATCGGGTAATAATTTGGCTGATCATAGTAACCATGGTAGCCAAGAAACCGAGGCTCAAGTTTACTGCAATGGTGTTTCAGGGGAGCCATTTACAGGATCAGAGCGATATTGTTTACATGGGAATTACTTATCATTGACACGAACCGGCACACATAAATGTGGCAGATGAAGTATATATAATGATCGGTCTTCCTACAAAACACACCTATTTCTATATAGTTTGATGGTGTGAGTGACTTTATGCTTTTTTGGGGGGGAAAAACATATACATTAATATCACTTCCCATCCACGCTCTAATAATCAAGTGTCGACAGAATCTAGCACTGATTCTTTTGGGATATCATTAGTAAAATTACCACAAAAATAACCCTGCTATTTTCAGGGTACAAAACATGGCAACACTGGTATCTTCTGAATACACATTTCAAGTGGATCAGAGGAGAAACAGGGGGTATACAGGGGGTTGTATATTCTGTCTTTCCAGACAGAGAGGATTTCTGAAACATGTAAAATTATTCTAATGACTGCTGTCAGCAAGGCCTGCCAGTGTCTTTCAATGACACAGAAAATATCTGTCTCCAGGTTTTCGAAGCCAGCACATGCACACCATTTCTTCTCAGGTAATTTCTTACGAAAGAAAAAAAACACGTCTTTAAGTTGTCTGCTGTAAGCTTTAGATGGCTACGTACTTGTCAGGCAAAAGAAATAACTGCGGAGGCTGAGTGATGCATGGGGGACGCGGAAGAGTAAAAGACAGACAAAAGCCATCTGAAAGACAAAAAGTTAACTCGTGTAAATAACAGACAGCGTGAAAAAAAAAAATCTCCTCTGTGGTCAACATCCTTCAGTTACTGATATAAGCTCTGTAATACTGGCCCTTGACACATTACTCATTCCCATGAACAAAAGACAGACAAAAAGTATTTCATTAAGCTTTCCCGTTTCCTTCAAATAAACTGCCGGGGAAAAATACTGTGTAGCTCACAACACCAAATCAACCGCTATAATGTGAAGATGTCAACTTTATATTCAGTCATTTGTAGAAGGGGGCAATTTTCATTTTGATTTATAGACAAATAATACCAATCTTTCATCCAGTGCTCTTGCAACGCCGCCAAAGGTTACAAAGGAAATTGAGATTTATTTTGAGCGTTGCTGCCAACGTAGAATAAAAGATCAAGTTTTAAATAATCTACACACTTGTGAAAACAAAGACAAATGCAACATAAAACCAAAGAAGAAGGTCATTCATAAATGCATTCATCACCTTATCCACTGAAGTGTATGTTTGAGGGTGTGTGGGAAAGGAGATGGGGAGGAGAGAAAGACAAACAGAAAAGATCCATAAACACAGACAGTAGAAATAGGTTTACTATACGTGTCTGTACGTATTTAATATTTAGGCATCATGTTTGCGGATGGTCTGTTGAATAACATGTCTGTGAAAAATGTGATGATAATAATAATGAAGTTAACATACTGTAACTAAACGTGGTGAAGGACCACCTAAAAACTTTGTGTTCCACATGAGAGTTAAATTGGGCCGTTAAAAAGGTCAATTGGTGGAATGATTAGAACCTAAATTTATCATTGAAAGTTGGCGTGATATTGACTGAAATGATTTCCACTCGCATAATCAACACGTATACATGATTCAAAGCCAAGGCTCTTTGAGAAGTTAAAGGAGGAGCCAAAAGTAAGGAAAAACCAGACTGTAGAGGCTATACAAGAGTCTCTACTACACAAAATCAATTAATAGCTGAGGAGATATTTCAGTCTGGACCAAAGTGGTGGACCAACCAACCGACCAACCAACACTGCCGTCCCCAGAGCCACACCACTAGTGATCAATGGACATACCGTTATTAGTTGAATTAGTCTGCTGTGTACTATTTGTCTCCATATGTGTTCAGTCTGTTTGGGGTGTGGCTGTGATGGCATCAGCACTTCAAAGGCCTTTCAAGCTCTAGAGATTATAGATGTTAAAACCTTTAAGAGCCTAGAGGAAGTCATTTCACCCTAACTTGTTATCTTCATCTCAAACCTCCCCTCACTCAGCCTCTTTGAATATACAACACAGGATGTAAAGAGAAGACGACCTTGAGGGGACTCTACACATGACCAGATACACATAATTCTACTGAAGAGTGTATTCATCACATCAGGGCTATATTACTGGCTATTGATCAACAGGATGATGCCGAGACAATGATGAATCTTATGTCTGTTTAAGAAAATTTTGTACAAATTTAGAGTAATTTTAAAAATCATTTAATATGCCACAGAATTATAATTCCCCCCCAATAAAAATCATGCTTTGTCTTTTTTCATTTAGCTGTTTGTGGCACCTGAAAGTGAATAGGAGATGAAGTGGGAGGTAGACTACAGCAGAGTACAGCAGAGGAAAGAGACAAAAGGATAAACACAACTCTATGTGTTCCCCTTTCAGCAGGAATCAAAGCAGCTCCAGTTCGGGAGTGAAAGTGATATTGTTGCTGTGACAAAGCAGTCACATTGTTCTTTCTGATTACCTCGGATCATGTGATGTTGAAAACAGCAGGCAGGAGGAAGTGGCAAATGAGCAAATTTAATGGACAGCATAAACAAAGACGGGGGAAACCTTGTGGCACAGTATTAACTGTAAACATTACAGTACAGTTTTCAGTTATCTGGCAACAAGCACATTCTTTCAGCTTGTTTTGATTTTCAGTGTTGTGCTTGTTGAGGAAACAAAGTTATGTATCTATTATGTATCTATCGAATAATTCAATTGTTACTTATGTTTCCTTATAAATAATTACACACACATAGAAGAATTATATTGTTACATCATACCAGAAAATAGACAACGTCATTGGTAGACAATGCAATTAATTTCACTCAAGAGGACACAAATCCACACTACGCACGATCACTTGAATCAATTGCAATGTCCCACCAATGTTGCACTAATTGCATGCACATAAAAGGGTAAATCCGTTTTACTTTTGCTCTATTTCCTCTTTTAATTTTCATTTTCCTTAAATCCCCCCATGTGACAAAACTGTTATCATAATGATAACAGTTTTGGACCCCCCCCCCCCCCCCCCCCCCCAAGTGCAAAACCATAAGGTTAAAATATGTAATGGTTAATGAGCAAATGCATCCTGCAGCACTGATCACAGTTTTCTCCGTATATCAATATGCAATTTATATTAGGGAAGAAATTATTTTCTTATATGATACACACATTAAGTTATAAATATATATATATGATTTTATATACTGATAAAAAAAAACATTATACCACAATACATACACTTCTTACAGTACATTTGCAGTGCTATTAAATTAATTACTGTAACATTAATTATTACAGCCACATCACACTGTATTATAGCATATCTATAATGGAGAGCACAGTATAACAGAGTATTTACTGTAACTCCCTCCCAGCCAACACTGATATTAAAAAAAAAACGTATTGGGGGGGGGGGGGGGGGGGGGGGGGACGTACCCCTTGTAAAAGTGGAGCACATGAGAATTGACCAAAGAAGAATAAAATATGACATGGGAACGACATAATTCTGAAATAACAATATCTAAATGGAAGTATGGGCTGAAGCCAGAATGCAAAAGTACAGCCAGACACCGAAAAAAACCACACTTTGCTGCACCTCACACTCTGGAAGGAGGCCTTGTTTACAATGGGGGTCATGTCTGTGAGACTTTATTGCTTTCGGCAGCCATCAGAGCTACAGCCCAGTGCCAGATCTCTGGAGGAATTACAAATGGAGTCAATTACAATATATTTTGATGCATGGGAAAACTTAGACATTGACCTGGGGTGATGACAATTCCCCAGGAAGTGCTGAGGAAATCAGTCAGGGCAATGTGCTGGTGCTATATGCGAGTCTCTGCCCTCTGCAGTAAAACGAATGAGGAACTCACAGGGGCGCAATGGTTTACCTCCTCTCTCTCGACAATCAACCACCTAAATGCTTGTCATGCACTTACTTGTGGATGGTCATTTTATATTTTTTTTGCCAAAACATTTTTTTCTGTGATATCGTCATAATACGTTTCTGGTGTCACACAAGCAACAGAAAGGCATGAGTCAGGAGTGTGCAGCTGGGTGGTTGCAGAGCGTATTTAAAAAAAAAAAAGAAAAAAGAAAAAAAAAGAAGACAATGCATTTGGTGCTTGAAAGATACCGATGGGAGATGAGTGACCATAGCCTGAGGTGTGTGTTGTCTGTTTTCATGCACGTACCATTGTCAGTGCTGTTGGGTTGTTGAAATGAGTGAGCTATCAGTGAAGTGGATGGTTAAGTTGGAGGATATTTTTAGTAAAAAATCAGGTCTGTCCTCATCAAGGAAAATTAACAGATGCATAGCCACACATTCTAGCACAACTAATTAATTACAGTTTGCTAATGACTGCTCAGTGCCTAAATGACTGATAAAACTGCACTTTCTCAATAATTAATTATCATACTCCATGTTAATGCCCAGTTTTGCTCAGACATCACCTATGACTGAACAAGCAGATGCAAATAGATATAATTTCAACATAATAATACAAGTAAATAACCGACTTGTAATGTCAAATATTCCAAACCAGACTACATTCACAGGAATGCAGGAGGCAGGAAAAGACATGACTAGTGTGGGTAGTCGACAGGAGAGATGCTCAGCGATGGGGGTGTGGTGGTCATAATAGCCTGCAGAGGTTGACTCGTGCCTCTAACCTCATTCACAACTTCAAAGATGCACCTTATCGCATAGCCGAGGCTATTTCACCTGACACCTCTAAGGGACACACTTCACTAAACATGTCTAGATCCAAGAAACCCAAAAACATACTTGACTTATTGACTGGCCTGAGATCTGTAAAAATGCAGAGCCAAGAAATGCAACAATCATAGAGTACAACTTATGATGATGTAAAAAATATGATTAAGTCTAACAATATTTGTGCTAAAGAAGATTTGAAACAAGTGTCTTATAATTCACCATTATGAAAGCACCAACTAAATGAAGCAAAAAACAACATCCCAGCTTTTAAATATTTTAAATCAAGTATAACAACATCAATTAATATGCAGAAGCCGCAAGCAGCCATTACCAAGGTGTCAGCTCAAGGGTGTGCGCACACACACACACACACACACACACACAC
This sequence comes from Enoplosus armatus, assembly GCF_043641665.1. NCBI lineage: Eukaryota > Metazoa > Chordata > Actinopteri > Centrarchiformes > Enoplosidae > Enoplosus > Enoplosus armatus. The sequence continues at coordinate 16,581,908 of NC_092189.1, forward strand.
ACACACACACACACACACACACACACACACACACACACACAGATACCTGAGCACTCTCACAGAGCAGTTCTGCCTCACAGAAGCGTTGTACAACATGACCAATTTAATCTGACACACTTTGGAATCCCATTTTAAAATATGTATATAAGTATGATTGCTCTGAAATTAGAGAGAAACATTATTGTTATGCCATTATCTTCACATACTGTATGTGTCAAACGCTTTCTATATCATGGTTCATAGCCAAATACAAGAGGGTTAAATATGCCACGTACAATATCTCTTACGGGCAAGATCAACTTCATCATGAAAACGAAAAAAAAGAAAATATATAGAACAAGAATTAAAAACAAACACAATGAAAACCATATGATGGAGTCTCGTGAATACTAATGATGCAAGCAGCTAAAAATATGGTTTGTGTAAAGGACAGTGTTGACTGAGTCTGCTTTGCAATAAAAAAAGATGTCATTTATATATTTTCGAAGATTATAATTCATGAATGACAACAATGCCGCACTCCTTGTTTGTAAGACACAGAGCTATACATTTTGTATCATAGCCTAAATTCCATATTATCTAAATGTGATGTATTTAAAATTTAATTTGAGACTACATTAACCTTGGTAAAATGAGGTTTTAATTAAAACCACATTAACGGATTTGTTTTGCCACTTGAGGGCAATAGAGGAAGCTGTAATCACAGCATCTGATATATTATTTATTACCTTATAAAGTTGCTGAGGCTAACATAGTCGCAAACAACTATCAGAGTGGACACCCAACTCACTATATGATACTTGTTAGATATACTTGGATATATAACAGCAAGCAGATCTACTACTTTCTATAATGCAGCCCCAATTATTACTATTTTAACCTTTAATAACTTCATTTTTGAAGTTAACATTGTTTGTCAAGCTTATGCAATTTTATTCTCAGAAAAAAAAAGAAAAAGCTGAGTAATCTCAATGGGACACTGGGTGTCTTAGCGGGTTTTCATTAACAACAGCATCAAGGTCAAGGCTGGGACTAAGTGAGGTACAGTAGATGTCAGATTGCACATCTCCATCCTTTTTTGCTCTGATACACATTCACTTCCAAAATATCTTGCTTACTTTTCCCCATCTCTCCCTCATCCTCTCTGTTCTCTTCTTTTTTCCTCTTCCTCTCCCCTACTGTCATTTGGGTTTCTGTTATGTTCCCATTTGTAGCTCAAGAGCTCCCTCTGTGAGAAATACTGCTGCCAGACAGAGGAAACTCTTTATATGTGCATATTTATACACATCCTGCAAATTAATTCATTTAAACATTTATTTTCTAGCTGAGACAGATGAGTTTGAATATTTTTATACAGTTCCTAAATAAGATTGCTTACCCAGATCTTGACAGGTAGAAATTACAAATACCTGTTTCAGTTAAATCAACAATAGGGTGGTTTGTTTGACAACACTTCTTGTGATGATGGATATGAGCGATGGCAAAGCTTAAATAAAACGTGAACGTAATATAGTGATCTTAACAAATTAACAAAAAATGTATTTATTTATCACAATGTTGTCAGTATGTAATGTAGCAAATATAACTTCTGGCCTTGCTCTTAATTAAGCACTGAAATCTTAAAGAAAACCATATATTAGAATTAGTTCTTCCTTAAAATCAGAGAGGTAAATGTCATTCATATCCCATAGACATATTTCTGAATGTATTATTTTTCTTCAGCCATTTGCTAAAATATGTGTCTGTTCATATTGTCACTTAGAGGCTGAGCATATTTCAGAGATTTGATTTTTAATGCTTAACCGTCTGCACATGTGTGATGGTGCATGACTCATGAGAAGAGTGTGAGGGTGGGTGATGACTCAAGGGCTGTGTTTGCCTCCCTCTCTTCCGTTTGTTGATGAAGCAGTGTAGAGATATTTGTTCCCCCAATCACCACATATGATTCAAGTGAAACCTACTAATACATGCATATTCACACATCACATAAATTATTACTCAGCGTTTGTCATGGATACATCTTGGCAAAGACTTTATTACTGTTGGTCTACATATGTTTTTTGTTCTGATGTTGATTTTGTTTTGAATCAGGAAGAAATTGTTTCGACATTTCGTGAAATGTGTTTACACACTTTGAGATTCATGATGAGAACACAAATACCTCATATCTGTCCGTTCAGTATAAAGCTGGGAGGCCAGGAGACCAAGCACACCAGAAGACCTCACAGAATACAATGACAGAGCAAAAGACTGTGCTCAGCTCTGGATGAACAAGATATAGTTTGTGTGTGGACACACACATAGCCGAGCTCTATCCAAAGGTAAAAAGAGAATCAGTCCACCAGCAGCTCTAAAACGTTGTAATTGACTTGGTATAGCTTGTTTATTCAATCCATAAAAAGTTGGGGTTTTATGTGCCGCACTATTTCTCTACATAACTTTACCAGGTGCTGGTAGACATTTTTTAACCTTTAAACAGAGCCAGGCTAGCTGTTTCCCCCCATTTCCAGTCTTTAAGCTAACCTTCTTCTGGCTCCAGATTTATATTGAACGGACAGATATGAGAGTGGTATTGATATTCTCATGGAACTCTGTAAAAACTGAATAAGCATGTTTCCCAAAATGTCAAAACTATTCCTTTAAGTGTTTGTCTTCAGTCACAGGCAATGGGGCTCCAACACTAAAAGCAAAAACACTGCAATGCCAATATTTTAAACACCAACATAAGGCGACTTCAAAGAGCTTTGTTTTTTTTGTAAATATATGTTTAGCCCTTGCTTACATCTAAAGGAAAATTAGAATTCCTGTCCATTCTGCTGACAGCATATCTCACATCATGAGCCCCAAGCGACCACACTACCCAGCAGTCCAGTGGTTCAACAATGAGGAATGCCGGCCCTTAATCACTCTGTTTGATTTACACCATCCATCCACAGAGACAGCAATCCTTTACATTTTCCAAGTATTGCTCTGTGAACTCTGGCAATCATGCCAATTGCTGCCATCGCCATCCCTGATTATTGATGAGATTTAGATGGAAATTATGTATTCACTGGAGGAGAAAAGACAGCCAGCCTCTTCTTGATTGGCTTTAAGCTGAGCAGTCATACAGAAGAGGCATCTGTCAGATGGTAGGTCACATCACCTCAGCATATTGGTTTTATCTTCCAGAGCAGATGACTGGTTATGGTGGTTCCCTAACAACAGAAGCGGAGCAGGGGATGGGAAGGTAACTGAATGGATTAAATAGGTTCACTGACTGGAAGATGTGGAACTGGGTACAAGACATTTGGCAGTGGCAGGAGGAACACATTTTTGAATTATTCAGTTAAAGGCACAGTTCTCAATATAAATGCAGCAAAGGTATGTTAGAACCAGCATCCTAACCTTAGCAACTCATCCATGTGCATTCAAGGATCATAAACACAATGACCCCACAATAATCATAACTCTCTTGTGCAACTGGAAGAAATAATGAATGTATACGGAATAATTTCTCTTTCAAAAAGCACCAACTTATACCCAAATCATTCTGCTCATTCATTACTTATTGTCCATTGGGAGACTATGTCAGTTTTTACACAGTCATACCACAATGTTGTGTTATTTCTAGGTGTTCAGCTGCATTTCTGTGCATTAACCTTTTGCCAGCGGGTGTGTGAGCCTGCAACATCTGTGTTTCAAAATGTGATATTTTCAGTGTCAAACGTCAAATTTGGACTAATCCCTCATAACTCGCTGCATAAGAATCCAGTAAAATATTTATAGTTACTATACAGACATGATCCAGCAGCTTCCACACCAATCAACACAAGTAAACCTGTGACCCTGGGCTGCAAAATCAATTTCACATGCTTTGCTGCCTGAGTGGTGCCTAAACCTTGGACAAAAATTTGACAAGATCTCAATATTTCCAGGACACAATTTTGGTGTTAATTCATTTAACATACTCCTAAAATAATATGTACGAGCTGCACAAATTCCTTTGTCCCTTTTTCTTTAGATTTATTTTTACATCTTTTGGGAAAAAACATGTACAGTATATGTTTCAACTATATGTTAACATTGATGCCAAGATGAAAATGTCATAGGACATGCATATAGGTTACATATACTTGCTCCACTTCTTGCTTGCAGCTATGCTGTGACCTACATGTAACTGCCAAAATTAGGACTCTGTGTGTCCCTATATCACACTAATAAAGTAGATGCAGCGAGATTCATATCTCTTACAGGACAAGAAAGGTCAGATCAATTCTCCCACCAACCCTATCTGTCTTCATTTAGCAGCCACCATATAAAGACTTCATAGGAAATAACATCTCTTTAGAAACATATGTTTAAATAAATGTACGATCCAGCGGTATTTATTCAGGGATGTGTTCAGTATTAATTTGGCTGGATTGTCGGCATGTCTTTTGTTTTCCATCCACATGAGACAAGGAGACTCGGTACGCACGATTGCCGAGCCATAAACACAGCCCTTTTCCACCTCAGGCAATCCTTAAACTCATCAGTAGTGTAATGAGACTTTCGAGCTGGGAGATGAATTAACTGACTGATTTTCTTGTTTTTATCCCTCCCCATACAGAGTAGCTGAATATGGCATCGGGAGCAATCCAGGGGTTTGATGTATGTGGCATGACCGAGGCACACAGAAACATAAATGGGTGAAAAGCAGAGAAATTGATTGGCTTTTACTGGAACAGTATGAGACAATCAGGCTCTCACATTAATCAATGTGTGAAAAAAAGCACGGTGAAAGGCACTTCGGCAGTGAAAGTTGTGATGTATAAGCACATGTGTGCGCGCGCACACACACACACACACAAACAAACACAAATACATTTAAAAAAAAAGCATATCTTATTTTTATTTCACATCTTTGTCCTTAATGCACAGTTCTCGTGGGTGCCTGGGTGGCCACTGCAGGGAAACGAATCAACATCAAAACAATAGCAAAACTCAATACCAAAACCATTTGTGTCTTGGTGCTCCACTAAATGCAATGGCGGGGTTATGGGTGGGAAGCCAGTGAGGGATCATGTTACTGATGCTGCACTAGCCACTTCTACTAGTTGGTCTGGGTGTCTTTGCAGAGAAGGATGGGATCAACACTTCAAAAGCTTACAGCCACCTGACAATGCCAGATCTCAACCGATCTCAGAAGCTAAGCAGGGTTGGGCCTGGTTGGTATTTGGACTGGAGACCGCCTGGGCATATTTGGTGCTGTAAGCTTCGGGGTGGCTGTGGCTCAGCAGGTAGCGCGGGTCAACCCCATTAATTGTAGGTTTGGGGGTTTGATGCCTGGCTCCCCCTGTCCACATGTCAAAGTGTCCTTGAGCAAAACGCCAAACCCCAAACAAACTGATCCGCCATCATTGGTGTGAGGATGACAAGTAAAGGGTAAAGTGCTTGTCTATTAAGGTAGAAAAGTGCAGTCCATTTACCATTAACACATCACAATGACAAGTGAAAAGAAGCAGCTGGTGACTATGAAATTAGAAATTTTAAATTGAAATGCCAGAATCTCATTAAGCCTTAAGAGTTATCTAACTCACCAAAGTGTTTTAGATCGATCCAATTTAAGTTCAAAGACATGCATTAAAATGATAAAGAACATTAGGTGACACTAAAAAATGTTTAACAATGAATGTTCATGCATTCCTTCATTGTTCATCATTAGTGTAAATGTTTCCCAATTTGGTGTACTGTGTATCATTAGAGAACAAAGGTTATGCATACCAGTTGTAAGAGGCCAAACTTACAGTATAATACACCCTTGTAAATGATAATAATATACACATATGGGACTACTGACAAAAATAACAAAGCCAAAATAACTACATTTAATCAACACAGTGACCATAATGGAACAAATAGGCCTCCAATATGAACTACAGCAAACACGACCACTACAGTGAAGTCGTCTGTCATTATACAAATCCACAGTATACATATTCCAAATCTTTCTGATATAAAAGGTAAGGGCCAGAAGTTAAAAAATAAAAAATAAAAACCTGAATATGTTTCAACCTTTATGCTATTTGCTTTGAGTCAAAAACAGAATATATGAATGGAGACCTGCATAGTTATGAAATATTCTATCTCAATCACCAAAGCCACTGAACTAACATGAAACAAAGCCAAAATCCAAACCTTGCCTGGACCTGGTATAGAAACTGTGTACATGCTCTGCTCATGTGGATTTCTTTTTTATATAATCTGTGGTTAACATCGCGTAGTTCAGGTGAATCTACAGTTGTCAATATCTATGAAATCTATGTGTTCACACAATTTACACCAATGGTACATCTCTAATTTTACTTCAACTGCCTCACACTACAAAACAATGACTGATTTCAAAAACTTTTTTTATAAACCTTTTTTTTTTTTTTACAATCCCAGAAACTGGAATTACCAGAACCATTGTTTTCCATTAAAAGAAAGACTTTAAAAATAAAAATGAAAAAAATGTCAGCAAACTCAGCGCACTGTGGACAGAGAGAAGGCCTCTGATGGCTGTGGCCAGTTAAGAGTTGACTGTTCCAGGTGCCAAGTGCCATAGGGCTGGCAAAAACATTAGGCAACTAGAACTGCAAAAGACATACAGTACTGGGGTGTTTGTGCAGTTATCTTGCAGCCCAAGGCAGCTTCATTGTGTGTTCCCATTTAGCCATTACTTAGGGGGGTTTGTAGCTTGCAGCCAATCAGCCTATTGTAATAACCAACAGCTTTAGGCTTTGCTGAAAGCTGTCATTGCCCTGAATGTACAGTGCTACTCCATGAATATAGGTCACCAAGAAAATGAAATTTGAACCTTAAAAGTACCAGGAATATGTTTGCAAAACCTACTCATTATTACAAAATGATTTCAGTCACTGGAGAGACAGCTTTTCAGGAGGCTAATTTAAGAACAATCCTGGTTTTACACTTTATTTAGACAATGTTTCTCAATAGTATTTGAACTGTGGATAGTAGGTATGGTCAAAGTTGAAGACAAGATACGGATTAAGCTGCCATCACCAGGGCATTGAACGTAGGCCTATGCCTTTGTACAACTCTCCCTCACTTTACACAAGGAGAGTGGTAAAGTAGGCTCTCTAATCGCCATGCTGAACAGGCTTATTTTGACAACTACCTGTGTGGCCCTTGTAGGCTGATGATTATAAGAGTCTCTGTTAAGGACAGCAACGACAAAAGAAGCACAGCCCATCGACTTCAAAAAGGGCGTGGTGAAGTAGGCAAACCTGAAGCCGAAGCCTCTGACTGTGGAACATTATCACTGAAGGATTTAGGCTTTTCATTTAGGAAAATATGGACAGAAGGGAAAATTACACTGTTATTACGCCTTGAGGGCTCTTCCATTTGTGGTCACGAATACATGTGCAGTGTGTGGCTTTTTTCTGTCATTGTAAACTGCAGGTGGTCAGCACTTGAATATAAAGTGGGACAAGAGGAAGCCATAAAACCTGACAGACAACCAAGGGCGTGACTGGGGACATGTAATGGGGTAATGTCCATCCAGCTTCTTATCCACACAGTTAAAAATTCACTCTCTCTGGATACGGCTGGTAGCTGCAAGTAGTTACTCTCAGAAGTGAATATTCTCCTCTAAGCATGTCTGAAAGAAGAGAGGGAAGTTTAGCTTTGGGTACTCTTTTTTCCCTTAAACCAAAGGGTGGGAGTGTATGTCAGTACAGTGGGCCAAGGGATAGCCAGAATCTAAACACATCCCGGAGATATATGCTGCATGCTTGAGCAGCACTGGTATGTGTCTTTTCTGCACTTGATTAAGTCAGCTCTGAAAAATAGCCCAAGGGCGGAAAGAGGGGATTATCATTGTCTTCCTCAAAGAAGAAAGCTTTAAATGTGCCCATAAAATTACTGGAGTCATTGTCATTTCCTGCTAATGGCCAGCCTGATGATGCTATGAGGCTATTGCCCACCTTCTCTGAGAACAGGTGGGCAGTATTCAGCTGGTCATCCAAAATAACGACTAGTGTAACAGAGATAGCACACTCCACTGAGTATACATGAGGCCTTAGTAAGACAGGGTATCCTGGAACAGAGATTCTCAAGACTAAACCACAAGCAAGGGTCATATATAAATCCAAGGCAGACCAAACACACTGTGTGAGCATCCTCTGCCAAGGTTTTACACTCACAGTGGCAAATTATCTCTGTTGGTGGAGGGAGAAGGCTTGGCAGAGGACGTAGTATGGCGTTTAAGAAGTCTCAAAACCTGTGCACATACACCAGGTGTGTGCATGTGATTTAACCGTACAGAACAGTATCTGCGAGCAAAATAGCATCCTCGCTAGGGAGCATTTCTGCCCTGCGTGCACAAATGTGGTCCCGGGGCTGTGACGAGCGCTTACTCTATGCGCTCGCAAGTGCTCAACACTCGCTCGCTCGCCAAGTTGACTTATAAGACTATGGAGGCGGGGAAGGAATAGACAGTGGCTGATGTCTACCCTCCTTGCATGTGGCCAGTTTTATGTGCGCAGGTTTTGATACTAATTAAAACGCCATAACAGTCAGTAGCAATAAAACAATTTTGCTGCTGTGTCCTCAATAATACCAGATGCCTAAGGCATATCCACAACATGTGATAAAATTGGTGAAACTGACAGTCAATATATGTCTGGAACATGTCTTTCGGTTAGAGTGTACTGGTCAAAAAAAGATGAACAATTGCTGGCTTGGGTTGCACTCTAGTCTTAAAATATGATTATTATTTGGGTACAAATTAATTCCATCTAGCAACTGGCTAGTGGAATGACATGGTGGCAGGTCTGAGCTGATTAGCTGTATGGTGGCAGTTACCTCTAACTATTTGTGTTTCACTAAAACGCACAAGTCAATTTGTTAAAAAGAACAGGAGTTTCCTTGTACTGCTGGGTGTGCAGGGTCCAATGAGCAGACAAATGTTTGTGTCTACAAATGATTAAACCAAGCTTTCCCATATTAAGGGGAAATAATATCTATTTGCCTGACTCAGGCCTCTCAACTGCAAGCAAGTCATGGTCGGCACAATGACAGGGAGACTTCAGTGGATGAGTGGAGGTTCACAATGAAACAAAATGCAAACATTGAAATCTTTGTCTCTTGAATGGGAACAAAAACTGGACCAAAGCAAAGCACGATAGAAAGCAGAAAAAATCGAGACCTCTCCAGGTGAAAAAAAAAGTGTACAGGGGAAGCTGGAAACAATAATGGGCTGACATGAAACATAATCCCCTCTGTCTGCGATTTTATTGGCAGCCCCTCCAAAGAATGGTGGCTCCCCTATTATGACTTAACACATCAAAATCGCAGCATAGCACACACAGAAAAGGCCACCTGATGATAAACACAGCGGACAGCGTCAGAGGCTTTATCTCGTGGCTGCCTGCAGCTCGACACAGGTTCAATTTGGCCCGCAACAATCGATTCTGTCCCTCCTTACCTCTGCTTCAGTTGGTGGAATAAAAACAGACCTTTCTGTAAGGAGCAGGCCTCAGCTGGTATGTCATGTCAAGGCAAACGAAAGAAAAAGTAGTGACACCAAGAGACCTGAATCAAACAGGCATGTATATTTTTCCTGGCACACCATCTTAATTAAAGTCACAGAAGAAGAACATAACTATTATCAATTTTGAAATCTATAAATAAATTTAAATAAAAAAAAAAAAAACACAAATGATCAGTAGCGTGTCAAGATGGCTTAAAATTTTCAAATCAAATTCAAATTCAGCCTCTGACTTTGCTGCATGTTGAGGTTAGGTTATGAAATTAAGACAAATACACACAAAACTTAACAGAACAGTGTTAGCAAAACTGCAACTGCAAGTCCCCAGTTGTGCCCCTATATAGTAATCATATAGCAACACATTAATAAGGAAATTATTGTTAACAAGAAGGTAAACCTGACCATATATTGAAATCCAGCGCAAAGTACTTACTTCACAACACTGGGGCCAACACGTTACTCCATGGTTCTGATAATGTTGCAAGCTAACGTTAGCAAGCTATCACTAAATTGTTTCTGTTGAAGATTAACTGTAGAAGCAGAGTAAGAATTTCTGGCATTTATTTATTTATGTTTTTTTGTCCCGTCTGCAAATATAAAAGGTTTCTTGGAGTGTAAAGGAGCCGCCATCTTGTGGGTAATTTTGTTCTAAAAAGTGACACCACGGCTGGGTCTCTCTATTTAAAGAGAGTATAATCATTTCCTGAGCTGAAAGCAAAAGGGTTGAGAGTGATATCAGATTCATTACATGGAAGGAAAAACACTCTTTTATGGAAGTGCGCAATATAGAACACTCCTTTCATGACCATTATTAATACCCTGTCCCATTTATTTGCAATATCAACCCTCACTCCAATGAAGGTTGTCCCTCTGATCAGTATGCAGGCGACCTGGCTTCAAATCCTCAATTTCACATGCAAATGTAGTGCAACTGATTTAAATAATATTTGAATATGGATCACACAGTGTGACTCCATATCACAGGGCTGGAGAAAAAAGAAGGTGGAAAATGCAAATCATCAACATGTAAGAGAAAGGTCATAGTCAGGACCTGTTAGATTTATTTTGGAAATAAAGGGCTGGCTGCTAAATTAAAGTCATTCCATAAACCCTGAGGACAAAATTAGAGATCAGCATGATTTACATCATGAAGGCAAACAAAAACAATATGGTCTGTACTACACAAAGGAAGCAGTTTCTAATGTGAAGGTGGGTTTGGCTTGTGTATACTAAACAAAGGTACCTGTTTTCGTCATATATTTGAGATGAGTAAAACAGGTGAGGTACCAGAAGCTTTTGTTACACTGAATCTTTGCCTCAGTCTCACCTAACCTCCCCCAGAACACTGAGCCACGTCACTGTAAACACCTGAGAGAGACAGCATGACACTCCTGTAGGTGCAAAGATTTATACACTGGTTCACAACAATGTAGATGTGATTACTTTGAAATTCATAAGATCATTATTTCATGAAATGGTAAGAAAAGGAAAGTGTGGCATGTTGAGAACTAATACCTGTAAGATGGTTTTCATGAGAGATACAGATGAGCATGGTCTTGGCAGACCCAGCAAAAACCTAAGAGTGCCATATAAATGTTGCAATACTGGCAGTGAATGCCTATGTACTGCTATGTCTTTGCTCCTCTGGGGGGTATAAATCACGAGTGACGGTGGAATCTTCACACATAGTGGCATGCATTAACTGAAAGGGGCACAGGGGAGCCTACTCCCCCGAGCCTAGTAAAACTCTGAGCAGCCCTGCAATGCTCGCTTCAAGCCGTGCTTTTAAATTATATATTGATGACAGCCTATGATAAAAAATGACCCAATTTGGTATCCAAAATCAATTCCCATCCCCACTGACGCGCAGGGGTTGGCGAAAGCTGCACAGATTCTTATGACAGCATTTGAGCCAGAGACACGTTTTCTCAAGCAGTGGTCAATAGAGGCAGAGAGTGTGGGAAGGAATGGGGAGAAAAACAGATGCACTTTACCGCAATGACCACCTAGTCGGTAAATGATCTGTTGCCTTTCTGGGTAAATAGCATGTTTGGTGTGATGTGTGTGTTTCGCCATGGCATGGTGGGATTTGTGTGTGTAGAACAACAATGATAAACAGAGCTATGATTGGCACAATAGATAAGACCTCTAAACTCTCCTTTCTGCTGGTTAAAGTTGTATAACACATACAACCATGAGAAATGTATGCGAAGGTTTAAGAGAACATTTCTCCGTTCATATCTGACAGATAACCAAAAATGTTGCCATTTGTTCAAACATAGCAAACATGTCTGCTTCTGTTGCTAGCAATTAGTTGTGCAGGTGGCCTTGCTCTTGAGAGAATAATACCATAAGAGGATAACACCCAAATGTACTGCAACACCAACACATAGACACACCATGCCTAATCTTTGAGAGACACTTAAAGCACATTTCTGCCTACAGGATGCTGAGACAAGAGCATTAAGCCTTCACTTTCAAGGCAGTAAAAGGGTCACGCAAACTCAGTAGTGATTTAAATATTTTACTTCTCTCCTACATAGTCAATACTGGGGCTCCAGCCTTGACTTTGGAGTTTTCACCACACTATACCCAAATGTCGTAAAAGAAAAACAACAACCATTTATAAATTCAGTCAAGTTTTGGGTGAACTTCTTAGTGCTCCCCCCACGCTTTTGCTTCATTAACTTTACAGTTCTTATTACTTTTATGTAATTTTATTAACACTGTGCTGTCTTATTTGACATTAGCCTGTTTTGCAAGGTAATTTGTGGAACTTTCTGCTATAAAAATAAAGTTATTATCATTAGGTTATTATAAGATAACATTTGGATCTTGACTGATGTGAAATAAAAAAAATAAATGTATTTTATCAGATTAAATTTGGATCATGATGGAGGCATGAAATTTTAAGAAAATTATAATGTTTGTCAGTTTTTTTCTAGTTTTTCAGTCTTTGGTCCTCTCTGTGAATTTTAAGTCAGACAAAGCCAAACGATTACATTTCATATCCCATGATTGATGGATTTGAAAATAAATAATAATATAATGAAAATGGTCTGTGGAGGAACTTAACTAATGCTAAAATGATCATTTAACAATAGTATGATACCTATTTAGTAAGCTTTGCCTTTTTAATATAGATCTCAGCACTTAACCATCACACAAGCACACAACACAACACAGCATATTGTACTGTAGATTATGCTCTTTCAGTCAGTCAATATTACAAATCCCTGCACTGTTATTGTAACGCCTCAGCAGGGCCTTATCTGTAGGGTGCAGGGATCACTTCAGAGAAAACTCAATTTCCTGCTCATTTGTACAACAATCCTCATCATTATCTTACTTATCGCCTGACAGACATGCTATCACACGTTTCTCCATGACAACAACTTTAAAATTCCCTAATGTTTAGTAAAAACGTCCCGTCAGTGAGTGCTACAGTTCAAGAATACAGCAGGTTTGTTACTCAACAATTGGTATGACAGGTAAAAAGCATTGTATCTGCCACACCTCATGTTACAAACTTATCAATGCATGTCAAGCATTGTGATTATGTGCTCAGCTGATCACAAGAGATCTGAAACACTGAGGATTACAGTACCATGGTACCTATTTGTCATAAATATACAGTTGCAAAAGCAGTCTGATTAAAATGTAAAAACATCTTGTCTATCAACACATCATTAACATTTCTGGGGAAAACAAGCAGACATGACTAACAATGCATTTGATATGGTGGTTAGCAGCAAAGCACAATGTTTCTGTGTCATGCTATTGCCTCCTTTGCAGGCAGTGGTGCATTTTGCAAATTCTACGACTGATACTGATCAAAGGCAGAGAAGGAGATTTTGCTGTATGAGTGGTTTGAGAAGTTTATATGAATGTTGTGATACGTTTTTTGATAGATATATATTTGATATTTTCAGTGGAGTATTCAGTTAAATAAAAAAAAAAAAATGTATTCAAACAAATGTGTAATTAAACATACGATTTAAATGATCAAAATGGGAAATCCAGGTTGTAACTTATATTGTAGATGAGGGAATACTGTACAATATTGTGTAACTAGTCTTGAAAAACCAGTGTGGGTATATTTGACAAAAACAAGATCTGCCTGTTGCTAGAGAATTGCTGTCCAATGGTATAGTTTTCTCATAACAGGGAAACATGAAAGCATGTGGGTCTCTGTGGCATGAGCAGCACTTTGAAAGTTATCAAACCCTGGATATCTCAATGATCAGATGGCCATGTGCATTTTAAAAGGAGACTGGATCAGTCATTGTTACTTGTCTGATATGAATTTAACATGCAGTAGACACCCACTAGACCCCTCTGGTCCTCTGGTAGTTGTCTCTCGGTTGTTCCTAAAGCCTGGTCCAAAACCCCCGGTGAGGCCACTTTTAGCCAATATGGCCTCAGCCTGTGAAAGGCCAGCCGGAGGACCTAAGGGGAGCAGTGTGGATATCTTTAAAAGAAAACTTAAAACACACCTTTTAGCCTGGCTTTTATCTGGTGTGTGTTTATTTCGATTTGCACTTTAACTGTTTGTTGATTTTAATCATTTTTCTTTTTAACTCTTTTCATGTTCAGCACTTGGACTTGAATTTGATGTGCTATATAAATTAAGTTTGATTGATTGATTGATTGATTGATTGATTATGACTTTAAAAGTAAACAACGCTGCTCCCCCCTGAGCCCCTGGTGCACCAGGTGACATTCCCTCTACTGCAGATGCACACTGGCTAGCTGCTTTTGGTCCCTTGGGATTTGCTTCTTCTAGGTTCTGAGTTCAATCACTGTATGTCATTAAACAGGACTTTATACTTGGCAGTGTTTGAAAGATCTGAGTACATATGACATCGTTTAAATTCAGGCTACCCATGTGAACTGTTATAGAGGCCAGTTTGTGGATCAGCTACTGATAAAATCTACTACAATTATTCTAATCTACAGCTGTGGACTGGTTCTAGTTATGAGTTAGTGCAGAAAAACAGAGTTGCATTTGAAATGGAGCTTCCTTGTTCACCTCAGCTCATGGAACACTCCCAGCATGGGAAATGGTCCACTGTGACAGACTGAATTTCTAGGCTGGCAAACAGCATTATTCTCATTCCTGGTCCCATTGTCAGCTCTCATTGAAATCTGCTGTCACGGACTGGAGCCTGATGCTAAGCAGGGCTGCTGGCCTGGACTGCATGTGTCTATCTCTGTCTACATTCATACTGGCTGGCCAAAGTGGTGATATACGAAATCAGAGGTGCAGGGAAAGAGAGATGGACAGAGAGGGAAAAAAAAAGAAAGAGTGAGAATAGTTGTTTTGGTCTCACAATGAACTACTCATCCACCATGAAGTGAGTAAAGAGAAAAAAAAAGAAAAAAGAAAACTCTCTAGAGCTCATCACTCATCCTGAGCTGGTGCAGCCAGACAGGTCTGTTTCCTGTTCCTAATATTCTTCATGACAGACTGTCCATTTAAACTGCTGGCCTCGCTGATCCTGCTCTATCACTTTCAGGGTCCAGGGATGAGTATACCTTAAACAACCGGTGAGGAAATTGTCTCCATTTCTAGTCACGGTGACAGCATTAAGTTGACTAATGGTTGTGTGTACTTGATGTTATAGTGGCAGGCAGATGTTTTTAATATAAAGATGTGATTTCAGTACTTGTGATGCAGCAAGCTATGGAAACGTTAAATTCTGCCAGTGTGTCAGCCTTTACACTTTTATCTTCTTTTTTTTGCCTTCCATGAAATGATGTGTTGGTGAGAGGTTGATAGTCAAAACCTGCAAAGAAAGAAATTAATCCTGGCTTTGGTTTGTTATGTTTTAAAAACCCTCTAATCATGTAAATATGCATTTGCAGCAGTGCACAAAATGTCCAGTCAAGTCAACTGGAAGTCTGGGTCTCAGGGCTCCAAAGACTGTCATTGTTTGTGTATTACTGAAGACTGTGCCTTCAATAATACAGGTACCCTTTGCCAAATTCCTTTGATGTATAAATGATAAGTCCTGAAACAAAAAAAGCTTCTGAGGAGTTTGCTTGGTGCTTAAGCACTAAAACACACCAAATGATAGATGGAAAGGTGCGGACCTAGCATAAGCAGGGCACTCAAATGTAAACAAACCCACAATTAAACCAACACTTAAAACGTTTGTGACTGGACCAAACCAAAAACATGGCATAATTGAACACAACAGAAAAATGCATTTACCTGTAAAATTTATCTGATTCTACAACAAACATGCCGAATCAGTAAAGCAGTATTCAGAAGTTGTTATCCTAAATAAACCACATTTCACTGTCTGTATGAATCTTATCTACTCCCACTGATTCAGCATTGATAACAATGCTCACATTCCTTTTTTGGGTTTTTTTGAAAATTAAGAGTTTAAAACTTGGGGAAGAGACAGAGTCAGGAGATTAAAAACTTTATCATGTTTGCCAAAAAAGTGATATTAGATATAAGTTAGTTCAACCATCTGACTGATTTGGCTAGTCTGTGTTGCTTCTAACTTAGAGATGCTTTTTGTTTCTTCAGTGTTGTGGGAGATTTGAAAGAGTGACTGTAGTTCCAAGTCTTCTTGTATTTAGGCTTTTTCTCTCCTTCTCCCTTGCGGACCCTCTTAATCTCAGTCAGACTGGATGGAAAGCACTAGTGAGCTGCAATCTTCAGGTCTCTCCACAGATTTTCAAAGGGGTTCAAATCCAGGCTTTGGCTGTGACTCTCAAGTACATACAGAGACAAAGCCACTCCACTGTTGTCTTGGGTGTGCGATCTGGTTCAATCTCCACTAACTTCTGAACTCATGTGCACTCAGGAGCAGGTTTTTGTCTTGTTCATAATTCACATAGCCATGATCTTGTGGCTACTTTACATGTACAACAAAAGATGAAAACAGCAGACCTTTAGGAAGCATCTCCATTTGGAAAATCTTTACGTTTACATATATGCAATTGCCCACATTCTAAATTTCAATAAAGTTGAAATGCAGCACATTTGTGAGCCTCATACCACACCCTATTAACTCCCACGATTAAATGAAATTCACATTGTGAATATTAATATGCACCTAAATCAGATTGTCATTCAATTACCTGTAAGGGAGAATGGAAAAGTTTGACTACAAATCTACGATGGGAAACTTCACTGAGTGTGAAATAGATTTCTTTTTTCTTCGAAAGGTTGAGATGGTCTGTTGTTGGTGTTATTGGTAGTCATCGTTGTGACACTCCCAATTTTTCAAGTGGCTGCATATCACAGCAGTAATGAAAGCTGCTAATTCAGGGAGCTGAACCATTACTGAAATTAAAAATAAGTGGCCAGATATCAAAATTGATGACAAAAAGTGTGTTACTGCACACTGGCAAATCAAAGGTAACACTGGTGGAGGTCAGGGGACACGGGTGATATACACAGCTCACTTCCTCAGAGGAGTGTCTGCCTCCTGTAATTGGCAAAAGCCTCATCAAAGCCTCAAACACGGAAATGGATTAAGCCACAGAACCAGGCGTTCCATTTCATAAATGGCAACTGATGTAGACAAAACATAATGTTCATGTCTAGATGTTCACTATGAAGGGGAACAACTATTAGGCTATGCAATTTGATTGAGTAAAAAATAAAGGAAGTGTCATACTAATCTTTCAACATACATTGTACAGTAAAGCTCTAATAAGCATTACATGACATACACAAATTGAATCAAATTAACTGTCCAATGTGAAAGGTTCTGGTTAAGAAAAAAATAGTACGGTTACTATGAGAAACTTTACATAATCAAATGACAGGCATCATTTCATTGCAATTAACACATTCCACAAATAGATTACCACAAGCACAAACACATGCCCACTTCACAGGATGAAACATTAAGGGCTCCATGTCCAGCCACTGTGCCATGCGTAATAGCACACAGAACCCCATATGTGCCCCAGTGGCATCACACAGCAGAATACCTGACATTCTCATGAGGGGATGAAGGATGGGAACAACATAAAGCCTACTGCTACTCACTACTCACTCTGACAAAAGTTTCAGCACAGAAGCTCTGATGTTCACGAGTTCTTACATCACCTCATTTAGGCCTACGATCTCTACAGCTACGAAGAAAACATGTTTTATTGATCGAATTATTAAGACCGAGAAAACCTGAGACCTGAGCCCCGGACAGTCCCGGCACAATTTAACCATCGCATGTTACACTTACAGGGACACGCAGCAGCTCTCCTCCTCCTTGTTAGTTAAATATTGGCAGGTGCAACTGGCTTTAAAGGAAATGGGAGATGACACTCTGATTGGTTTAATTCATGTTACCCCCAAAATAGTCACACCTATGAATAACTGAGGAACTAAATACAACCCCTTTGCACCTTGCGCCTTGCACTGCACCCAGATTATGTGCCGTTTAACTAGCAAAAGGGGAGTAGGACACGCCCTAAATGCACTTGTGCCATGCGCTTTAGATCGTTGCAATAGGGCCCTACATATTTTATGTGCACATTTTGCTGATTAGAAGACTTTTTGTGTGTGTGTGTTTGTCTATTTGACCAAACTAGTAAACGAATATGCTGTATTTTAGATTTTGATCAACATTTGGGGGAAAATTGTGAAATATGGCACCATGAGTGTCACTAGGAAAGAGTTCAGAAAAGTCCTCTGGGAAAATCAGGAAGGTTGCCAAGCAAGCAGATGACACTCTGACACTGAATGGTAATTTAGGTCAAAGAGGCAGCACTGCATTTAACTTAAAGCCTTTGCACAGTTTCTCAAACATCAATGTGCATATCTTTACTAATCCTTTTAGTAGGATTTTGGGGATTGGTATTTGAATTCAAGAGTAGTTTAAACATTGTTGCCTTTACATAATCATAACTATTATAAATATAATTAATAATTTATGTTTAACATTATATTAAGACACATAAAACATGAACATTACAGAGTGGTACACACCCGTGTGCACCATGTAATGTGCCTAAACATTTTTAAACCTGATAATGTTTCTCTTCCGTCAACAATTATTTTTTAAATTCTGAGTCAACAAATATCAGCTGTGAAGTGAATGAGTACTTCCTCCAATGCAAAGTATCAACTTCACATGTACGTGTTGAGTTTCTTTCAAAGACAAAACCATGTCTTCTGTGAAAAACAAATATTTGTGCACCGTTGCATTAGTATTTAGGTTTTTGGCTTGAATTATGTCCATTCCCCCTTAAGCTTTTGCAGCTGACTTTAGTAAGATACCCTCTCTGGACTGGCTTGAGGGAATAACTTCTCAACCCCATGATACCCTGCAACTCCATTGAAACCAAAAGACAAATGATCCATTCTGTGTTACACCCCATCCAGAAAGGCATTTTGTCTACGTAATACAGAGCCAAGTACCGCTAGGAGTTTAAATGGGAAATGGGCACTGCTTTATTATGCTGCAGTGCCTTGAAATGAATGTGGATAATAGATATATTCACAGCGGTATTAATATCCTCAGAGTTCATCTTTTCTTTTTTTTCTCCCCATTCTCCATTTTCTCTCTCACAGGCTCCAAAGTACTTTGCCCTTGGCTATGCCTTATACTAAATAGATTTATGAGAACATTTGTGTCATATTTCCTCTTTTCCCGGATTGTCAAGACAGATTGTCAGTGCACCACTGATTGAGTGGAATCACCACACAGACTTAGTTCCCATTGTCAGGCCCCACATATTCATCTCTGGAGGGGATTTAACAAGGCAAATTGGCCAATGACACTTCTCTCAAGGCTTTGCCGCCGTTATTAAGATGAGGTCAGGGGTATGAAAATAGTCGATTCGATGGCTACATTTTAAGTGATTATAGTTTCAATATCCAATAGTATATATATATATATATATATATATATATATATATATATATATATATGTAAGAAGAGAAGTACAAAAATACGAAGAGAAGTACAAAAATACGAAGAGAATACTTCAACTCTATATTGAAGAATACCTGCTTGCCATCACCATCCATCACCATAGCACTCATACTAAACTAGCTCACATGAGCCATTGATAGAGCACCTATGGCTAAGACTCATGTCAAGTGAATTTTCAGTGAAATAAACTAAAAACATACTGCACATCAAAACGAATGTTGACTGAAGCAGCAAAATAAGGGAAAAGATAAGCAATCAGTATATGATACATGCAGTACGCTGTATCAGCCAAACACAGTAATGAGCAGTAATGAGCTATCAGAGTGTAGAGAGAAATAAGCAGTGAATCTCCTTTCGAATGTCAATGGGGTATTTCACACCAGTTTGGTACACCAGGAATACCAGCAGCAATGTTAAACCTGAGCCCAGTGAAGGATAAATCAAAGGAGTAAATTAATAAATAATACAGTGGATCAGGGTTGTATGGAACACTGATAATAACACAAAAATGCATCAAAAATAATGGCAGTGGTAACATTAACCAGGATTGTGAAGATAGCTTCCCTGTGCCACTAAAATAATCTATAACTACAGAAATGCACAAATGAAGGACGTGCTGTATGTCTTTACAAAACTGTAGTTGGCAGTGGTGACGGTGTGCTGCTAGGTGTGACTAGCACGCATTTTGGGGGGAAGGGGATGAGAAAAAAAAAGCATTTTCAATGAGGAGGCCTGAGCCCCCTTTGAGCTACCCAGACCTCTTTCAAATCTGTCATCCCTCAGAGTGATTTATCAGTAGAGATCCAAGAGGACACGGTGGCAGGAGAGGCTACCAATCCTCTGCTCAGACAGAGAGACAGAGAGCTCACAGTGAAATATGGTAGTAGTTTGGATACAAACCCAATGATAAAAGCAGAATTAGTCTCATAAGGGAGGGCAGGTTAAATTTGGCAAAGGATCGTTCAGTCAACAACACTGATGTCTTTAAAGGCCAATATGTATCATACTTGATAACTTATTTGTTTCTCCTATGCAAGGGACTAGGTGTTCATTATAAACCTAGAAATTACCAAAGAAATGTGGAAATATGCTGTTTCAAACTTTCAGCTGCCATTTAGAACTATTAACCAGTAACACCATTAATCCAGCATTACACCATATATTATTACTACTATTTTTATATTTTTATTAAACCATAGCGTTTTCAAAGAGATACAAGTTGATTTGGAACACGGTCGGATGTTTTCATTTCTTATCTTAACAATGGTAAAAACTGGTTGCATTGGTGTCAAGACTAAACTTAATAAAGTACTCAGTATCAAGGTTAAAGATTGTACTGTGACAACACTTGTCATTCAATAAGCTGCATGTGATATACCTCTCACCAAGCTCTATTTCCTTTAAAATGATTCTGAGTTCCTGAATGACAATAGTGTCTCTTTGGTAGCTCTTCACTTTCTGGAGAAAAGTGCTATTGTAGATGCTAGTGAAAAATACTGTCAAGATCTTGTCCTTGTGTGTTCTTCAGGTTGTAATGACTTTAAAAAAAAAGAGCAGCATTGTGTTCACTTTCACTGACTGAAGGGCAAGACAGACCAACCATTTTTGCACTAGCTTTTCTGTCTGGAGAATAACACCTGTTGAACAGATGATCTAACTTTCCCATACGAGAGTATGTTTAAACTTAACTTAAAGGGATTGCATCTTACTGCTGGTACTGGGTTTGTTAGTTTTTTTTTTCTTTTGTTTTTTCCCCCAATATTAAATGAGAAAGTGCTCAGAGACCATATACCTTCACAGAGGCTGCACAGTTGCCTACATGTAAAGACACTGTAGGTTATTTTAATAATGGACATATATTAGAATTTTTGAAATTGCTTGTGGGTCTGAACTGCATCCAAATATAGATGAAGATCTTTACATTGGGATACATTTGTATTATACCAACGATCAAAGAATCTGCAATACAGGAGTCATACATCTGCAGTCAAAGAGGTCTTTTGTCAATGGCAACAATGGTGTTGCTATATGTGCAGCAAAAAATAATCACAGTGGTAATTAAGATGGGAAGGAATTGTCAGTGCCGAGAAGACCAGATCAAAGAAAGCAAAGGCAAAGCACTGCTCTATATTTACTGAGCAGGACCTCATTACATTACATTCATTTGGAAGATGATTTGTCCATAGCGACTTACAATACAGGAGTGTTACAGGACAATAGATCCAGGATAATTACTAAAATGTTTACCTACATATTTTCTTTTTTTTTTTTCTATCATTTTTAGCTGAAAACCTAAAACTCAGTCAGCACTGCAACAAAGGACGGGTCGATCGCAGGCAAGTGATCTTGGTAGAGCAAAGTTCACATCTACTAAACAAGTCATTCTCATTTTGTGATTTCATGACTGTACTGATGCTGGAGGATGGCTTTCAAGCATCTTCTAGTTCAGTATGGTATAAAAATGGGGGAATGGGGGAATATAATTTTGAAACATTTGAGCCTGTAATTATATAGAGCAAAATAACACTGATCAGACATGGTGCAGTCGTAATAATATGTAAAAGTTTGATAAAAACATGAGCACAGGTTAAAATCAGCTAACTTAATAACGAGTTGAATTTCTAAATGTCAAGTAAAAGAAAATAAATATCTTTAGACAATAGGCCAACATTTCAATTGGATGTAAGGACATTTAGAGCTGCTAAAAATGTAATGAATACCAAAATCTACTTCTTTTTACTAATATTACATACACATACATTTTTTGATATACAAGATATACAATCAGGATAACTTTTGGTTACTCCACGCTGCACAGTTAAGTTAAACAGTAAGAAAATATTAGCACCATTTTAGTCAAGCATAAATTATTGTTATATCACTGCAGACAAACTTCCCAGTGACAAATGTAAAACGAACAGATACAAACTGTACTAAGGTGCATTCATATAGCTGCATTCATTGAGACTAAATGAACTATAACAGGCTTTACTGATACCTGTAGCCACTATCACTAAATACTGTAGAAGGCCACTAGACAACAAATGGAATAATCAATGATGCAATTAATAATAACTAGTAATCACCCTTCATTTAAATATTTATAGGCCTGCTGGAAAACTCTTTTTAAATTGTGGTGAAAGTGATTAAATGAAAACTATGTCCAGATGATAGCTAGGTGGCAATCCCATTTCTTAGAGAAGTTGTGCACTGGAGGAGAGAAAGTCTGAAGCAGCCAATCAAGACAGGGGAAATTATGATTTCCTACCGAAATTATCCAGGCCTGATTGCACTTATCAATGAGGTACATTAATTGTACAACTTCCAGCCATTGTAGATGGGCATTTGATTACATTTGAATGCCCCACATCACTGCCAGCGTCCCTTTAAGTCAACACCTCCCCCTCAACCCCCTGACAATCAACAATCAGAAACCACATGCTTGGGCGACAGGCTTTACACAGGTTTGTTCACATGACAGTTATTACCAAAGAAAGCACAAATGGGGATTTATTTTCATTCCTTCACCAATGAGAAGATGAAGGTTTCATTGTCACCTGTTCTGCTTTATGTCTTGAATGTGATGTTTTTGGTTTAGATGTAATTTCATTGTGTTGTGTAAACATTGATTTTAGTGTATATTTTTTAATATGAAGCCCAGGAAGAGTGGCTGTTTCCATGGCAGCAGATAATCGGTTTCTAAATAAATAATAAAAAGGTAGTATTTATTACACTCTTTGAAAGAGAAAACTGGTTTGATTGAAAAATAAAAAAAAATCAAGTCAAGTCATTCAAGTCACATCAGAAATGTAACTGAAAACAAGGGAAGAGGGGGTTGAGGTTACAGACTAATGTTGAATAGAAAATGCTGAATGAAAAAACACAGACATTAGAGGAGGCCATCGTGCATAGATAGTTTTTGACTTCATGTACACTGAGTGTACAGTGTATTAAGGTGAAAAAGCAGCTTTATTTCATTTTCTTTAGCCAGTTTACCTGAAAGGAGACCAAAAGCTTGTCGAGAATCCAGAGATAGTGTAAATAATTCAGGGATGCTCTACTGTTCTACAGGCAGTGAAAGCCTTTCAAAGACAGTGCATGGCCTCTGATCAGTATGTTTCTTTGTGCCTCAAAGTAAATCTAATAAAATTGGTTTGTAGGGGCTTGTCAGCAGAGATTTCAGCTTTTCTCATTTGCCTAGCTTAAACATGAAGGTGAGAAGATTTGAAATGGTGCAGATTTTTTTTAATAAGATCACTGACCTACTTAAGTATGGTAACCCTTCCTGTAATTGAACTCAGCAGACATGTAGGTGTGTTGTAAACAGGACGTTTCCTTCACTGTTACAGTATCCCATTGAAACCCCATTGTACGTGATGATCAACAAAACAAGAGAAGCATGGTGTGCCCAGAGTAAACTGTTGGCATCCCTACTCCTTAAATAGTTCCTGAGGGTTTTGTGCAGGAGACATTTAGTTACAGCCCCAGTCAATTAACTGGCATCTCCTTGAATAACTCATTTTCATGAAATGACAAAGTTGATATAATTCAAATTTGCGCATATAGTATATCTAAATATATACAGCGCATGAAGACTACACAATGGCTGGCAGCCTCAGTCAAGTGCATAATTAGTTGAATTAGATTAAATAACCAATTACGAGACTAACAAAGTAAATAAGCCTGCAGGGATTCCACCAAATGCTTGAGAATAGAATTAGAGTGGAATTAGTTTATTGACAGGCTGAATGACAGTGTGGTCAGACAAACAACTCTATTCTCATCACAAAGAGAGAGTGCTAGCTATCGTCAAGGGATGAAATAGATAAGTAAAGGGTGTAAATGTGTTGAAAGTAAAGTAAAATAAATCAATGAATATAGTACAGGCTCAAAATTGCGATGCATTTATGGATGTATCTTTTGGCAGTTGCATCGCCCATCGTAGGACAGACCTTAGCCTTCTCCAGACTGTAGTCATTACCAGATGATGTTGGCACTTAAACATTTATAATGGACATCTGGGTACTATGATATGCGATGGTCTCAAAACATAAAGACAGAAAGACATACCTTTGCTGGCACTATCCACATGGTCCAGTTCCTCTGGAAAACTCAAAATTGCATCGTGGTTCTCTTCACACTTCTCAGCCAGGAAATGAAGAAGTGTTGTATTCTGACTGATGGATTTAGTGTCTCTGAGCTAAAAAGAAGAAGAAAAAAAGAAAAGGAATTAATTGATTAACCCAGACAACAACAAGAGATCCTCATGTTTCCTGTCTGTCGCTACACTTTCAAAATAAAGGCAAAAATGCCCAAAAAAGATTTGTACATACATAAAACCGGGAGCGATGCTACTTAGTTTTTACTTTAAATGTGAAAATACATTTAAAAACATTTAACATGGTTTATTTGCCTAACTTGTTTTTAGTGCACAACGGAATCTAGCTGTGTCTACATGATGACAACAACCATGGTGGCAAACAAATCTAAGATGTACAAAGTCTATTTATGTGCCCTTAGGGGTACAGTACATGGCCACCAAGCTAATAAGGAACTACATGTACAGCACATGTAATAGGTGTCAGTTAACTGTTCAGTCCATCTCCAGTGACCCCTCTGTGAGGGAAAGAGGCACAGTACATGAGGAGGAGATTAAATAAAAATGCATTATGACGAGACCTAACATACGTTCGCATCCAATTAAAGACACACACATAAAATGCCACAACACCCATGAGAATAAAACGGTGAGGCAGGAAAGTTTGAATGAAAGTACTGCATTGTGTTTGCCAAGTATGTGTGTGCATGTGTTCAAACACAGAAGCCGGAGTCTCCACATCAGTGCATAGAGAACTTGTTCCATATTCATTCCCCACCGTGATTGCCATGCTGTTCGAATGGCATGCTGGGAAAACTAATTAGCACAACCCACCTCTGTGTACTCATACTGATAATATCCGTGCTATAAACAGCCTGCAGTTGGACATGCACACACATGTGCACATGCAAACACGTGTGAGTACACACACACACACACACACACACACACACACACACACACACACACACACACGCACGCACGCAGATTTAGGCAATAGTGAACTGAAACAATTACAGGCAGTCAGAGGCATACCCTCACACACCAACACACACACACATTTTCATTAGATGAAGATCAATCATTTGCTCACGTTGGGTAATCACAATTTAATTTCATGGATTTTAAATTTTAATTTGTTTATTGTTATACCCCAAACTGTCATTACCACACAAAAAGTGTATCTCTGGTATGCTGATTTCATCTGCTAACTAATATTAGTAATATGTAATAAAGAGAAGGTAAATTGGGACAGGTTTAAAAAATAATTTCAGGATTTGTGAATGTTAACAAACATTTAATCTACTGAAACAGTAATTCTAAACAATGTGGTACAGTATGTATCTCTAGATTGTAGTATATTGTCAAAAGCCTAACTGATACATTGTGTTAATGATTTAGAGTGCTTATCTTTAACCTGAACTTATCGAGTGCCCATACAGGGGAGGAGAATGGCCCACTGTGCGGTTTTATTGAGTGCAGTGGGTGTAAGTGGAGAAATCATGTGGTTTCAGGTAATAAGGCAGTCATTAAAATTATCTGATGAAACTGGAAGCATATTAGCATTGTGAGGTGAATATCATTGACGTAATAAGACTGGACCAAGTCCACAGAGCATGCATATTCCCCAATTCATACACAGACCACTCTAACTATTCTACCCAAACCTGTACTTTTAATAAAATATGTACAACTCTAATGAAATAATTTGCACAGTATAATTAGTGCTTATCATTTTCAATTTTAATTTTAAAGAAAGTCTGGGACCTTTTAGGTTTCTTTTTAATTAAAAAAAACAAAGAAAATTGAGCTTTAAAAAACACTTAAGCATTTATTTGTCTTTGTTTTATTTATATTATTTTGTGGGACTCAGGTGCCTGATCAGCAGCTTATTGCATTTTCTCTCCTTTTTACCCTGCCCCTTGTATCAGTATTCCCTGATCTGTCCTCATAACACTACAGTGGTTTACGGTAAACTGCAGTGTATAGTGTCATCTCGCAGCACAAAACATTACTTTTCCATGTGTGGGGACGAAAACCATTTTAAACTGATCTGCTCTTTTTTTAAAAAAGGGTTATTATAATTTACGTATAAATATTTTAAGCATAAAGAAGTTTAATCAGTTGGCAGAAAAGTTCCACGGATGCGTGTTATTGGCTGAACTTGAGGAATTTCAAGGTTTTAATATGGTTTTAAACACATTCAGCACAATTGAGCCAAAGTGTGAAAGTGTGAAATCACCCTGTCCAAGACTGTAACACTGATACAAAACACAAGTTAAATCTTCTAGAGCAAATATCGTGGCAATGACTATAGTCTGAATGCCAGAGTTATGGTATATTTAAGTAGTTGAGACACTGGGCCAATTTACATTTAGGTAGCACATGGTTTACAAAGTAAATACAGATCATCTGCCAATAGTAGTTTATATGGCAGTAGAAAAAAAACCTGTATTTTTAAACAGAGTATGTTAAGATAAAAATAACTGTTTTTGGTAGTGGTATCAGATTCTGCTGAGGGCCTCTGTAAGGGCAGGGGGAATCCTACTTAAAACCCAAAGTGTTGATGTTATCTTCACACTATTTTACATCAGGAATTTCAGTCAATACAGTTTTGTGAGAACTGCGCCAGGGGCTGTGGAGCATCTGTGCATAGGTTGTAGTGAGCTGGTATATGTCAAAGTCCAGGGTCATTTTTAATCCTAGTCCATCACATGTCCTGAATATTTCCAGGTTTGTGCTAAAAGCAAAAAGTGAAAAGGGGCTTTTACCCTCAGAGCTCCTAAGCTGGGGAATGCTCTCCTTGAAGAGCTTAGGCTACCTGGAATTTTACCTTAAATCTTTTCTTCAACATTACCTATATAAAATGCCTTTTTAAAGCTGCCATTTTTTACACTAGCTGCTTACAATGTGTCTTCCATTATGTTTTAATGGTGCAACTGGATGGAGTGTGTATAAACGCTACTCCTTCAAACAATTATGTTCATTTGAAGTGGATGGAAACATGCTGCTTCATAACTGTGCGGCTGAAAGCAATTTATGCACAGTGACTTAATTCTATCTTTCATAACATAAATTACCTTGAGGTAGTAGTATTACAAGTCTCTCACTGGTTATTACGATACATTCCAATACATTGAGCATTTAGAGCGGCAAGGTATATTACAAGCAAACAAGCTTCCACGTCAATATCAAGATCGGAAATAGATAAATAACACAATGATGAATGAATGAACAACAGTGGTGGTGGGAATATAGAACCCTCACACTAACAGAGGGATTATTGGCCCTTGATTCATCAATTTAAGGTTCAAGGTACATTTTTTAGTCTAATTGTTGCAGAATTATACACATAGCATACACATGGAAAAAATACATATAGCATACACAGCAGCAAACAGAAAAGCATACAAGGCCACTGTTGAGAATGAGTTCTGTGAATACAAGGAACATAGTGATTTACAGTCACACGTGTGCTGTGGACATGTATGGCAGTAATTTTAGCTGTGTAAAATGCTATGTTTTGAAAGCAGGACACAAGGTCACACTGATGGTGGGTAGATGACTCCCTGCTCCCGAGTCAAGTGCCTAATAAATAGCCTGTTCTGTTCGACTTAAATTGAACACAAATCATTGCCATGTGGTCTTTAATTATTAAGCAGAGCCTGTGAAAGTGTTTTTCCCTCAGTGAGACGGGGATAAAACCCAAGAGAAACAACATATCTTTGTTTTTGAGTCATACAGCAGATGGTTTTACCCATTTACCCAATATGTTTCACTATGGAAACAGTCTCTTCTCTATTGTTAATTATCATGTGTATTTTTGGAATCTTAAGTGTTATACAATACAGGTTTTCTTTGAAAACTATAACTAAATGTATTTTGTTTACATGTTTGTCACACTAAACCAATGACATGAAATCCACATTTCACCGCTGTCCTTGTAAAGCCAGAGCGGATGTTCAGCTTGCTGAATATATGTGACCAGGCTGGCTGCCAGGAGATTTGTGTGTCCTTGGCAGGACGAGGGGCTGCAGTGGAGGGCTGAAGGTGGGTCAGTCTATGCCCTTCCCCTTGCTGCTCATTCCCATCATCAACCTCCTCCTCCCTGATGAGCCCATTAGGTACCCTAGACCTGCCACCCAGGGGGCCATTTACTTGATTGACTAAAGTGAGAAAGCAGACTTTTTTTCTTGTCCATCTATAATGGCCCAATCAGCCCCCTGAGGCATTACCAGGCTCTACACTGACACTCCACACTGATTCAGTCAGCTTGCAGAAATACGAAAGGCACACTGGATTCAACATACCCTTTAACACCTGTAAGACTGCTGGCTCCAAATATGGGTGTAAGGCGGTGGCTTTTGGTATTCACACTTAGGTCTCCCATATGGAAAAATCACATGTTGAGTTTTTTAACATGACATGACTGATCCATTTGACATGATCTTCAGGTTCAGTGTTCTTCTACTCATAACAGTTACAGCTACAGACAGTGTAATACAATATTATACAGGCTGACTAAAAGGCGGGTTTTGCAGCTTATTATCATTGTTTATCCACACAGCTTGATTGCCAACCTTAGGCAGCGCTCGGAGGAGGATTGCCCCTGCTTCATCACCCCCACGAGTTCTCAAAGCACTCTGTCGGTTGCCCAATAAATATCCTCATCAGTTTTATCATCAGTTAAATAAGACATTGAATACCGGTGCCTGTGCTACACAGCAACACCGTGCCAAAGCTACTTTAAAGGGACAAGACAACAAACAAATTTTTGGCTCTCGTTAAAATCCTAATTTGTTCACATGCTGTTGATTTAGTAGATATACCTGTTTTGCTGGATCTTTATCTTGTAAGCAGTTGGCATGAACAAAAGTTGAACATTTAGGGCAACTCGGCTGATTGCATGTGGCCAGGTTTCAAAGAGGGTTTTCCAGGACATTTTTCCCCAGTTTTTCCCCGTAAGATGTGGTTGAAAGAAATCCTTAAGGCATCTTCAAATATCAAGAAATTCTCAAAAATCTTCGAGAGGACTTTAAAAAGTGTATTTATGTCATTTCTACAGCTTGAACCGAACTCATTCATGGAATTTTGTTTGAAAACAAAACATTTATTTCCTTGTGCATACAAAATAACAACCAATACACTGTTGTCTTAGAAACGAGGTTGCTGAGAAAATGTGTGATAAAATGTGTAATAATTAAAGATCACATGACAATGATTTTTGTTCAACCGAAGTTGAACAGACCAGGCAATCTATTAGGCACTAGCCTTTTACACATCTGAAATAACTGTGTGTGACTCTATGTTCCTTGTATTCACAGAACTCATTCTCAGCAGTGGTTCATATGCAGTATCAATAGCTTGGTTGTGCTTGGTATAGCTGTATGTATGGCGGCCAGTCCCCTCTTTCATGCCTTTACATGATGGGATTTTACCTGGCAGTGGACACAGATGCTGCCTTTTTTCTGGCTCAAGTTCCACTGTCTTCTGCGCCTCATTATGGTTCTGTTATTTCTTGTATTGAAACATTTTTTCATTTGATTGTTAATGAGGTACAGTGTATCTTAGAAGACCTAGTCTCTGTAAAGTCTTTTGAGGCATGCTTGCGAGGAGTCTTGTCTATATTATCTGAGAGCAACATTTGATGAAGGCAGGACAGGTCTGACTGAGAGTGATATGCCTGCATCTCAATGTATACTTTCAAAGCATGACACAATTACATGTAAATATAAAATAAATGTGTGATGCATAAATAGTAGAGAACATTTTAACTAAACATATTCAAAATATGCAGATAATTACTTTTGTATAGGCAGTTAGAGTTATAAAGATCATCAATGTGTGATGATGTATGTTGATGGCATACTGCATGTATTCTTCTGTCACTGTGAGGCAGGAAATCTCAATCCAAACTCTTCTTTGTGGTTCCACAATGGTGGAACAAGTTACCAAACTCAATTTGGTCAGCAGAATCCCTCTCTGTCTTCAAAATCACTAGATGAACTACCTCCTCCAAAAGTATCTACTCACCTAATGTGTTCTGTCTCTCTCTCTCCATCCTTCTGTTATGTTAATTTATACTAAGACTCTGTTACCTACTATCTAAAATCAAATCAGCACTTTCAGAATCACCTTTACCTGTTAATGTCAGCTCATTTCAGACACTTCCATAACATGGTGTTCATCTGCGTGGTGTGCTGTGGAGGTGTGTTACCTTGCAGAGGAAGCTGATGTTGAAACCAAACGTCTGGGCGTTCCTTGAGCCAGCATTCATGTAATTACCGACCAGCAACACCAACTCCAGGAGTTTGCAAAAGCCTTCACTCTTCTTCACCTCCTCACAGGCAAATGTGACATTCATGATGTCTGGCCGGATGTTATTCACCTGTTCCTCAAATGTCAGCTTGAACAGAATGCCGTTGAGACGTGGTCGAAGGAGTTTTACTGAACTCATCTGGGGGTTTAAATAAAAAATAAAAAATAAATGTAAGTATTCCATATTGTATATAAACATGATCTTATTTTGTTTTGAATTATCTAGTGTAACTCCCCTGAACTTTCTTGGTACACTTAGCGCTCCTGTATATTTCTATAGTGAGAGCAACCCAACATGCAAAGTAGCCATTTTCAAAATAAACTGCATGTGCTGTGCAGGGCAGGAAAAACCATGCTGGCTTATTTACAACAACCAGTCATAAAACCAATGCATTTCTTTTTCTTGTGTTGTGTTACTATTTACACAAACCTCCTCACAAACTCTGGGATATTTGAAAATGATTTTAGAATGTGAGTTCCTTCAATAACTTTTAATAATGTGATAAAACAAAGACAGAAACGAAAGTAAGCTACACTGCCTCGCCATCACCGTCATGTTGAATCTCTAGTGTAACTACTGCTGCGAATAGTCTTAATGAACTGAAAATCAACTACCCTCCTTAGCAAATTGGAATAACCTCTTTCCTGCCTCCCTCCTGACTTTCATATGGATAAAGGAAACTCCCATTAAATAGATGTGTCATAAATAATATAACAGCCTCAATGAATGCTTGTGGGCTTGGGAGTGGAATCACTGAAGCCAGAAAAAAAAACAAGAGAAAAAACAGCGATGAAAATGGGAGGGAATTAAAACAAATAGGGGTTTGGCTGTAAGATATGTGGCAAAGTAGCAACCACAGACAAATTCTACAGATTGCTGCATAATCCGGTGCTTGAAGGCAACCTTCAGATCCAGCCAATAATGTTTCATTACAGCTCAAATTTATTCATTTGTATGGGCAAGTTGTCTGTCAACCCCCCTCCACCCTGCACACACCAACAATCCCACCCACCTCAATTCCTTACACACACACACACACACACACACACACAAACAATCCACTTGAATTGATTTGTATACAATAAGGAGGAATCACAATGAAAGCAAGCGCGTTAGTGACAGCTCTGGCAGAGAAAGAGCTTGAACATGGCTTATTTCCCAGGGGAGCTAAATAGCTCTGCATTGAGGAGCTGCTTCATCAGTGGGGAGGTATATGATCACAAAATTGGTGAGATCACGCGGGAAACTGCCACCCCCTGCTTCATTACATCTCCTAAAAGACATAGGCAAAAAAGCCTTCAACAAATAAAAAGAATAGCTAGGGAGATGGAGCACATCTGCGACCCATGTGTCTAATTGAACATTTCTTTTGGAAAACTGTGTAATATACCTCTATGATCTTGTTGTAAAGTTAAGTTTAAAGATAACACTTCTTTTAACAGTTTCCCAAAGTGCTGGGTATTCAATTGGTAAATGGATGGCAAGAGCAGTTAATTAAAAAGTAATTACAGCTGTAAGTAAGTGGAAAGGTCAGAACAGCTTGATGATGTACTTCCCTTCTTCCACAACTGATTTACAGTACAACTCTGTCTTTTCAGCCACCCTCCATACTATTCCTGGAAGAACAGAGGCTGGTATGAAAAGGTAGCGTGTCAAGTTGCGGTTGACACATCTCAAGACACGAGTTTGATTAAGTGTGAAACATATGTTGCTAGATAAAAGGATGTTGACAAGGGACAAGTACACACTTTTTGTTTTAATCATTCACTTAAAAACTTCAATTACGTCAATAGATAAGGTCAAATAGCAGATGGGTTTTAAATGTTTACCTACTTAATTACAGCTGTAATAACTTGCTAATCATTACATCATAATCATACTTCTAACTCTACTTAGTTCTTTTGATGATGAAAAAAAAAAAAGAGATATTACTTTCTGAAAGTTGTACTCCAAGTTTACAATATGTTACTCACAGCATTATTTATCATCTTGATGCAAAAGACAGAACTTTGGCTGGTCATTGTAAATCCATTAGAGGATTGGGACACATCACCAAGCTGGCCGACTACAGTGGCATGCTTTTCAAAGAACTTTATTGCAGACAGGATTCATAGCCTTCGGGTGTGATTTTATCATGAGAAAATATTGACAGTTGATGTAATAAATATGGCATTCAATGAATTATTAATGCTGAATCCCAATCACGATTTAAATGTCCTTTGCTAGAGTCAAAAGTGCTCTTTTAAAATCATACCCTGTCATTTGGAAGTTGGGTTATCAAATTTTGACTTTTTTCTATTAAATATGCCCTTTACATTGTTTGATGTTTTAATTACTGCAACTCTCGGGGATCATTCTAAATTATATATTTCTTAATTTCCTGGTCCCCTTGCTAAACCACTGTCCAAATCCAGCTGCAGAATTGTGTATGAAACAATGCTGGAGGAAGACAGACACAAGTGTAAAAGTGCAGTGCATGTGTGTGAGTCTGTATGAGGTATAGAGAGACAGAAAGAGTGAGCGACAAAGAAAAAATTTGAAATTTTCAACTGTGCATGCTTGCAAGTGTTTGACTATAGCAGACTGAGAGAATGATTGTGCATACTGTGTGTTCTCTTGAGGCAATCCAGTAGTCACCAGGAAATTATACTCACCACAATGCCAAACTGCTCCGACTCCACTAGCTCTTCATATTCACCCTTTAGTTCCGCTAGCGCATTCAGCTCTTTCTGCTCTGGCAGGTTCTTTATCAGGTTCTACAAATGGGAGAGCACACACAAACACATACACATACACACACACACACACACACACACACACACAAACACACAGGGAGAGAGAGAGCCACTGTTAATGCAAATCTAATTTTCTGTCCATGTCAGGATAAAAATCACCTCCCAGACAACAATGACAGGGTAGCTTGCACAGTGGGAGGAGAAATGAGTCCATGCAAGCAAAGCTGCTGAGTGTGTTCCTATTCAACTTATCTGGTTAGCTTACAGTTTGAAAAATAACTTTCTATAGACACACAGTTCATTCATATCAGACAGTAGAAACATATAACTAGTATGAACTTGGAAGAACCATGGAAGAACAAGTACTCACATGTAAGGCTTGTCATACATTTGAAAATGAATACAGATCAACTCCCTTTTTTTTCATCTCATATATTTATCTTTATTAGACCAGATCTCAGTCAGGTTTCCCCCTGATCTGGTAGGAGGATAAGTAGATAAGGTTACATTATCACTGCACACTGTGGCTTTTTACTGTGACAGTGGTGGCCCTTAGTCAATTACCAAACATGTCAGGGACCTTCAGAAACTGACCTTCTACTGCAAAATCCACATCACCTTGCAATTGTCTTAAAAATACATGCAACGGGTTTGCCATTAATTTACTACTTTCTCGTTAAATTACCCTTGCAGGAGCAGATGACGCTGCTGGTTGTGAGGTTGAAGATTAAGATGGAGATGAGGAGGATAATGGGAGGGGCTGTGTTTTCTGTAAATGTTAATTGTTTGGGTGAAGGTCAGCCAAGTTAAT
Source organism: Enoplosus armatus (assembly GCF_043641665.1). Lineage (NCBI taxonomy): Eukaryota > Metazoa > Chordata > Actinopteri > Centrarchiformes > Enoplosidae > Enoplosus > Enoplosus armatus. The sequence continues at coordinate 16,616,293 of NC_092189.1, forward strand.
AAAATTGACCACAGCGACTTTTCCCCCGTTTTCTCAGAGGAGAAGAAGAGGAGAAGGTGCCCTTTTCCAGGTCTTCACAAAGCTTCCTTCCTCATTAGCTCCCCAAATTTATTCAGCGGGAGCAGACTGGCACAGGGTCACGTGGCCAGATGGGAACCCAGACAGGGAAAACAGAGAGTAGACACTGCTACTGGGCCACGGGCCTGGCTGACCTCTCTATAGACCTCTGCAGCCATCGCAGGCATCACGGCCAGAGTCTCCTACCCACTAATGATGACATCTCTGTCCTTCCCTCAGGGAATTCAGCAATATAAAAAGTAAGCCATAATGCAGGCCTGGCATTCCTGTTTGGGAGGGAGCCATTATATCAAATGCTGCTTGCTATTTTGCTGAAGCTCCAATTAGGGTCTGCAGCAAGCAATGGTGCCATGATAATGAAGGCTTTTGATCATATCAGCAGAAGCAGAGAGGATTGTTGATACTATAAAAAATAAGAAACATATTTGTGTAATTGGATTTGTAAGGACGGGTTTATATGGGAGTTAAATGATGACACATGCTTTTGCTGTTTTTGCCCCTTTTTGGATCAGATCAATGGATATACTGTATTTAACACAAAGCTAGTGATGATGACTTTTTCATTAAAAAAACATAATTCCAAAACTTTTTGAAGCTTTTTATCATTTTGTTTCAGAAATACAGGTTTTAGCTAAAAGTTTAACTGTTGACTAAAATGCATGTGTAGCTGTTTCTGAAAACCTTACCAGATTTAATAATTTGCTTTTTATGTAGTCAACAAGTCTTAAAATGTGTATTAATAAAACAACCTGCTACCTGAGTAAAGATGAACAATTAGGGGTATGTTTTCTCCCTTGTACAGTACGTCTTTTACAGCGCCTTTCCATTTGAGTTGAGTCTGGTTTGGCATAGTGTAGACATAAAGGAAAAGTGTCGTTGGCAGAGTCTTTGTTGCTGAATATTGTATTTGGTCTTCTTCAGTGAAGCTGTCCTTTTAATACTTAAGCATGCAGAAATCTATGGCGATATATAAAAACATACATTCATTCATTCATTTATTCGATTTTCCATTTCCAAACTGGAGGCCTTTGTAATTAAATTCAAAGTGGATGTTTTGAAAGAGGTGAAATTATTCTAAGACATTTCAAAATGCTACAGTTGAATTCATCTGAAAAACACAGACAGAAGACAACAGAAAGTCTAATCCACCTTGTGCTTGTCATTTCATTTGTCTGTCATCTTGTTAATTATTAGAGACCCCATAGAGCACAATTGACACAAAGGCAGCACCATATGTGAGGCAATGTGGGAGACTGGGTGATGATGCTGGGCCAGACTCCTCACCACAGGCCACCAGACTCACACAGCAGTCTAGGAGAGATTGCTGGAAGTATGCTAGCAACACTACACATTCATTTACCGCCTTGGGCGAAGATGAAGGCACTACATATCAGCACACACAGCCAAGATTGAGCAATCCACTAACAAAACATCAACAGCAAAATGTGGTTGTTCAGGTTAAAATCTCATAAATCCTTATCAAAAGCACCTCCTTGTCAAAAATAAAAACAGATTGTAGGCTGAATGTGTAAAAGAAATTAACAGATCCAATAATTAGTAACTGTATACTGTACATTTGCTGGGGAAATACAAATACATGTTATGGTAAATTTAGTGAAGGTATGCATTAGACTGTTGATAGCTCACTGCCATGCCACCATGTTTTGTTGTAGATTCATTCACTGAGTTGACTTCACTGATTGTGCAAGTAATAAATAACACAGGTTAAGTTTAGCCAAAAAAGGTACGTACATGATGTTAACCAACATGAAACGTCCCCCAAAATTCTATGACTGAAGCGTGTCAATGTGCAACCAATCTACATGGATTCATTTTCAGTATTGTGCTCCATTCAATAGATTATGGTTTTAGTTATGGCCTTCATTCCTAGATGTATTATCCATCTCCTGACAGTTCAAAGGCTTTTCAAAGTAGTGTATATGTTTTACACATATCTTTATGTGATTCCCCAAAAACTGTAAATGTGTAAATTATGTGTGTGATCATTACAATATATGTTTCAACTGTCAATCAACCATGTCCTGAGTCTGACAAATCAGAATCAATCCTATTCTACCCTCACATTAACCTGTAAGTGTAAATTTTTGGTACATACACAGAATACCCCCCCCCCCCCGCCCCACAAAAAAAAAAAATTCCACTACTGCTACCCAGACTGCGAAAGGTCTGTATTTGAGGAATGGAAGCGGTTGCGAGGGTAAAGGAGGGTGTAAAAGTAATGAGATACAGGTTACGGTTCACTAAACATTTGTAGAGGATGACGGTATCTGTAGGGCTTTCACTTCCATACTTTGATCTCCGCTGCTGTCAACTAGCTTCCAGTGAATCAGGTTCACAGTTTTACAGCATCTGTGAACCCATGCCAAGTTAATACAGTTTAAAAGGGGGGTATTAGGCATGTATTAGGCATAAACTTAATCATGCAGTTTACAGCACTGCACGCTGTTAAAAACAGCAGGTGCTGATGTAGTGCAAAGAAAAAATGGCTAGCAAAATAGCTTTGATATTCAGAATACAATGAATGGCGGTAAAAGTGTACACTATTACACATATGGAATCAGGGACAATTTCTGGACAACAATAATAAAATTATGTATGTGTAAATATTATATTGTGCCAATAATGTATGCTAAGCCAAGTTGAATTGACCTTACCCTTTTTGTCCATCATTTTTCCATTGCTGTGTGCGGGAGGACTTGTAACATCTACCACACCTACTTTACGATCCCTACCTTGTGAAATATACTTGGAGCATAGAAAAGCATATCCCCAACAGTAATGTGAAAGTAGTCTGAGACACGTCAATCGATAAAGGTTTTCTCAGAGCAATAAAGTCTTTATTAAGCTGGGTTAAATAAAGGAGAAAAGAGGGAGAATCACCTGATGTCTAAAAGATGATCTGAGTAAACTGTGTTTCTCTCTACTAGGCCTATGAGAGGTCTACAACAAAGACAGAAGAGGAGCCATGTCTGCCATGTGCTTGACAGATGTGATTTTCTTCTATTAATTGATTTTCTTCTCAATTTTGGGAGACAGAAACATGTGGTATTTTGCCCATGCTTTGTGATGAAGAGCAACACGGGACTGCCATCTCCCTGCCGTGACACCTCAGCAGGCTCCCTACCTGGCTCATGGCAAATCAGTGAAGACTTCAGTTTGAATCAATAACAAAATAATAGACAGAAAAGAAGACTTCTCAACACTCTGCAAGCCTTACTTCTCAAACCAACGCTTGACAGTTCCAAAAGAGACATTATGTGGAATTTCAAAAGTTTTTTGGTTTTTTTTTAAACTAAACTTAAGAGTCAAAAGAGAAAAAAAGTTACTTTGCACAATAGTTTGTGGGTGTACACAGCATCCATCTCAAACAAAAGGTTACTACCTCAGAACTGCAAACTGAATATGTGGAACAAAGGCTATCAAGTTGTGTTTTTGTTTACAAGAATGGGGACCGCTTTGACAGATAATGCTCAGTAAAATGGAGTGCAGTACCTTCCAATTTTAATACTTCTTGTCTGAATATTTTTCATTTTGCAAAAACAAATTGGAAATAATATGTAAAGCATTTACAATGACAATACAGGGTTTACCTTATAAAACGTTCATTAATGTAAGCAGACGTTTTCAACATCTAACCTCAACTTTGGAGGTGAACTTGCGAGAGAAAACAAAGAACAAACAACAAACGGTAAATCTTGTCTCACAGGTAAATGTGTAAAACAATGAACATCAGTCATACAGGCCGTTGTAGTAGAACGTAGAATCTACACCCTGCCAAACCACACAAACACCTTAAATCTCACTATGAGCAAAGCTACAGTGACAGGCTGACAGGCAACAAACCGAGTGTGACAGATTCTAAAATCGCATTAAACTAAATGAGAAGTGCAGTCTGACAGAAAGACACAAACACAGTGAGAGAGAGCAAAAAAAAAAAGGTTGAGAGAGAGATAGAGGGGGGAGGGATTAATTTGAGGGTTGGGGCAGGAAAAACTGACAGACTTACTGTGACATTAAATTTGTCTTTTAGAAGGAAATATGGAGGATTTTTTTTTAAATGTGCACACCTGAGCACTTGCATTTACCTTGAAAGGTGTGAAGCAAGATTAAGAGGGAAATTAACGAGGCAAATAGAGGGTTCACATAGCAAAAGAAAAGAGAGAGAGAGAGAGAGAGAGAGAGAGAGAAGTTGGTAATGAAACGGACAAGAACAGAGAAAAGTAACAGAGACAGAAAAGAAACATACTAAATAAAACACAGACAGCAAGTGATAAAAAACAAATGTTTCTGAAAGCTTATTCCACCCTCACCTGAATCTGCTGTGAGCCCTCAGAATTTACAGGCGACTCTAACTTTTATATATTAACTGAAAAATATGCTTTAAAATGTGAATGCACATATGATCATTTAATGATATCAACTTTGATAAAAACTGTTTTCACCTAATGCATGTAGGCAATATATATGCAGAACATGGGCTAAAAAACAAACTTGTCAAGGTGGAAAAAAGGGGGATGAACTTTAGTGCACTGCGTTGAAATTGAATACTTGTGAATTGTATTCTTTTACAATGCCTCATACAGTCATCCTAATACAGTGCTGGTATATGATGAGACTGTCAATCAAATAAGAGGAGCGCTAGCATGCAAAACAGTAATAGAAATTAATTTGTTTGTGGAGTCTGCTGTCTGAGAGCGTCTCTGTGAGTGATGTGCCATCTGTCACAGAAACAAAGACACTGAATTGGAGAGTGAAAACAGAAAACTAATTTTTACTCGGTTAAGAAAATACAGCACCCAGTGTGCCTGAGGAGAAGCTGCATGGACTCCACCTAATCAAAATTTTACTGTTGTGCTGTGTTGTGCATTTGAATGTGTGTTTGTGTGAGTGTGCCTTAAATCGATATTCAACCTGAGGATAGAGTACCTGGCCCGGACCCTGTGGCTGGAGATCAGCAACGTGGTGATGATCAGGGAAAAGTACATGTAGTACCTTGAGTCCTGGCCATCAATTTCTGAAGCACATTCGATATTGCACCAAGCCAAGCCGAGACTCTCTTCCCCCTGCCTTTACTTTGTTTATTCAATACTTCTCCTCCTTCTCTGTCTTATTTTTCCAGCCCTCCCAAATCAGCATAATGCATTTCACGTTTCATTGTTAAATTAGCATTTGATGCAGAAGAGAGTTATGTGCCGTGTGCCAAAATACACCACAATTAAGCCCAAGGGGGACCCCGTTTCTCCTGCTTAAGCTCTAATCCAACAGGCCCAATGCACACCCATACTTATCGCCTTGCCCCACATGTGCACTTTTACACCATGCAAATGATGCTGAACAATGTGCCAGGCTGCTACAATCACCTGTTGTTACAGCAGAGAACAAAGGCTGGCAATGGGCACTGCCAGACCCTGCAGCCAATGGGCCACCGCGTGTAATGATGGGTCCATGCATATGGATGAGCATCGCGGTGATCTGGGTGATTGACAAGAGAGATAAACAATAATAACAAGCAAGGCTAGTACGAAAGACTCTTGTGAGACCTGGCGGAAAGGTTGTTGCCATGGCGAGGTGAAGAGAAGTAGTGCAAAGCGGAAAGCCGGCGACGCTGGTGTTTACTGAGAGACAACCTAGTCGGTGTGTATTAGGATTGTGTGTGACACACTATGTAATTTTCTACAATTTAAAAGGAGGGAACATTATTATTTTTCAAATATATATGCATAGTATGTTTATATACAGTATATACAGTATCTGACAATAATTGGAGAGAATATCCAGCTTCTTTAACAAACAGGGTACAGCCAGTAGCACAGATACTGTCGACAAGTGTCATTACATAAGGTCGATGTGTTATAGACATAACCAATTCCAATATGAGAACTCTTTAACTCCCTAATGTTGGAAAGTGCCAGATAACTGATGACAGTCATGCTCATATTAAATCAACACAACTGCACAGAGAGAAAAAGAGGGACCTAAGAGATGTTGTAAAATGACATGCAGATATGTAGGTGATGGTCCTTTTGTTTCCATTTACTGTATCACCACTTCACTTACACTGAAGTAACAAACTCAGGAAAATGAAATATACGTTAAAGCTGGTGTTGGTCTGACCCATCAATATATCCTTACATATGGTATAATAGGACTACAAATACTACTACTACAAATGTACCACATGCAGTGACACCAGTTCCTGTTCAACCATATTACTTGCAGCGTTGTGTTATTTCTTTCACTTTAACATAGATTTCCATGTCGAATCAGGATGAGCAAATATTGGTTTAATATGTGTAACATTCTGCTGCTCATCCAGAATCATAAAATGAATACAAATGTTTCCCACTTAAAAGCCCTGGTATGTCAACCAATGAGTGTCCAAAATGATGCGCACACATTTACTCATTAAGACATGCTGAGTTTAAACACAAAAGCTGGACACTTCTCTGCACTTCTTTGATATTCTTACTGGTGCATTTGCACACAACATAGGGCAATACTAATTACAAATGAATAGCGGCGGTGCAGTGTTAGTCATTAGCATTTCCTTTTGAAAGGGAGATGGGGTAATATAAAATACATTGGCAGACATTAAACATTAAGAAGCCACTCTGATATTCCGCAATACAAGCCCCCAGGGCCATATCATCCGCTGACGAGAGTTAGCTTACCACACACACCAAAAACTGGGCGTGCTTAAACATTTAGTGATGACTCCCTCATTTCAAGCAGCGAGATCACATGGCATGTTCTGGGTAGGGGTGGTTAAAAAGAGCTGCTCAGCAGCGGCCTACAAAACTGTTCTTACTGTTTGTTTGAAATTAATCCTCAGTGTATCTGTGGGTGTACAGTATATGTCTATCTATGTCAATTCCGTACTCTATTCTCTCTCTCTCTCTCTCTCTCTCTCTCTCTCTCTCTCTCTCTCTCTCTCTCTAGCTACATGAAAATGGTTCAGACAACCTGTGGCCTGAGGGCATAATCCCAGTCTCAGTGTTACACTGTACAGCTTTTCATGATAGCTGGTCAACAAACAAAGAAATGATGGACATTATTCACATTTGTGCCAATACCATTCATCCTGTCTATGTAACACTTATTTGTGCTTTTAAAACACACATATTGCTTGCAGAGTGCAAGCTTTAGTTGCAATAACTGACTCAAGAGCTACGAAACAAGACATGTGAATAGTTTAAATAGTCCTGCAGCCACACCCACTTACATGATAGTCTTTGTGTCACACAATGTCTTTGGGATTAAAGACAAGTGCTTGGTTTAAATAGATACAGTAGGTTAGGTGCACTGGCACCAAAAGCTTCCCAAAAAGTTCAAATCCTGACCACCCCAAAGGCATGAACTGGATGTGGGGAATGTTAAATCAAGTTACATACCTGTGCAGCAGAAGCCTAAATTTGAATAACTTTACTGCTTATATTTTGATGTAACTTTTGAACTTCTGTGGCTGATTTAAGTTGCCAACACTAAATATGGCCCTTTGTGAAAATGCATTAGCTCTGATCCACTAAGGTCAATGAAGAGATGAGCTTTGATGTGACATGGTTAAATTAGAAATGGGCCATAATTGGACATCACAGGGACTCTGCAACCGCTAAACTATATATAGTGCATGAGGAACCATGGCCTGCTTTTGCATGATGGAGGTAGAAAAGCTGATTAGACCTTAAAAAGCTTATATTTGCCTGGGGGCATTATAAGAGGGTACACATGTATTGTAGGAAATGTACAAATTTGTCAACTGTAATCACAAAGAACAATTCCCTAAGCCTAAAATGTGCCAATTAAGCAAATAGAGAATAGTCCAGCAGAAATACTGAACAAGAAAAATAAGAAAAAAGTGGCAAGACAAGAGAAGAAGCTTGAAGAGTACACTTGCTAAGCATTAAGCTAAATTCCTGGAAACCAATACCACTTAATCCCTCCTACTGTAAGCAAGTAAGAAATCTTCCTTCTTCGATGCCTTTGGACACACAGTCCCTCCCAGAGATTGCAAAACATGTATAATACAACAATAACAACATTGTCAGTAAGTAATTTAACAGTTATCCAAGGAACATTGCCACAACAGAAAAGGGTTTCCCGCAGTGTTTCATCGTTATGATCAGCCCTTGAAAAGGAAATCCCAGTAAACAAGTAATTTTGTCCAAACTGTCACTACAGTTTCAGGACATACAGTAATTTACTGACAAATTTCCCGACCGAATAGTTAAACTTAAATAAGCAGAAATACCTCAAAAGTTTCTCTCACTCTCTAGTTTGGAAAATAATGAGAGCTATCAATATATCATAATACAAGAAAAAATAACTTTCCACTTCCACGGTACGTTACTGTTGGCGATAATTTAGCTCTGTTGCTGCTTTCGCTCATCTTCATCATTTTACGATCTTGTGTTAACATGTGCTTTTATAGTAACGTGAAGCTGGACTAATGCTGCTGCTGAACTGAATGTAAAGCACTGACAAATACAAAACATGAGCATCACTCTACATTACAACAAAAACAAAATGATGTGGACTGCGTTTAGAAAATGTTAAGAAAGTAGACACTGCAATAATAAAATAATACAAGTATAAATGAATAAATGTAATAAGACACTAGACAATTATGCTCTCAGGTTATTACATCATAGTAACCTTGCCAGTGAACTATTATGAGCATCCCCTACCATACCAGTTGATTACACTATAAACTATTCAAGTTTACAAGTGCTTATTAATATTCTGGCCATTGTTTGGCCTCCTTGTGTTCCATTGGCAGGAACAGTGAGGGCATGGGACCAACTACCATCATTATGCCAGTTAAGCCTTCTCCCTGGGGCAAAGAGGCTGTTCGGGACAAATTAAAACACCAAAGGAGAGTCAACTTAAGTAAACGACAGCAAGGTCATTGGCATAGCCACATCATGATTTAAAAAATGCATGAGTGCGGTAGAATATGCACTTAGCCAGGCTGCCACTAACTAGAACCAGGGGCGCTGGACGTCCTGCAGTGCCAAACTAAACGCAAAGACAATGCAACCAGGACCCTGTAGCCCAGAGCGCACGTGTCTGACTCTTTCCCACACAAACAAGGTCTGCAGAACCTTCCCTTGTTGCTTCTGTTGCCTGCCAACAATAGCAATGAATAGCTTTGTCAGGCTGTCAGCCCCTTAAAAGCAGACCTTTGCCAAGATTTCTGAGGCTCAATCTGTTTTCACTGAGCCGACGTTCATTACTGTCTTTCATTGTCCTCTTCATCTCATTGTTATACAGGGTGTGGTAGTGGGGTGGTTCTGATGTCTTTTTAAATTTGATGAAGGTGACCTGATATAGAAAAGTGACCTCTGTCCACCAGCACTATGAATATCGAGGAGCAAATGAGGAGGAGAGTGAAAGAGCGAGAGAGTGAGAGAGAGAGAGATTGCATGCAAACATGCGTCTGTTTGCACATGTGCACCTCACACACATTTATTGGTTGGATGATGAAAGTGACAAAATTGTGCAGGGACTAGAAGACAGAGGGGACAACTGACACTGCCCATCCATTTGCATGTACTGTACGTATGTTTGTACGCTGGATGCATGGAAATGAAAATAAGTGCGGAATTGCAAGGATTCATATGAAGTCTGGATGAATGGTGAGAGCCAGGACTGTCTGCCAGCATTCAGGGATGTGTACATCATCTCTGAGGCGTTGATGGGCCCTAATGCAGAATAAGGAGAGCCAATCAACTCCTATCTATCCACTCTGCCAGGGTGACACATTGTAGGGGTACTTCAAGGCCAGCGCACTGCCACATTCTGCTGACAAATCATTACATTAGACATGTCGACGGAGAAGGAAGATAATAAGATTGAGTTACAGAGTTTTAGATGCATTATGAACACCTCTTGCTTCCCTGATTCCTTCCATTTTCACTATTCCTTCCATTTATCATTTCCCTGCTCGCTTGTCACTTGTCTTTGCAAAATAATGCCAAGGCGCAATTTTAAACTGAGCCGAGTTTTGAAGTGTTTTATTTTCCTCTTGTATCAAGTGCTACAAGACCAGTGAGCCATTGTTTATCAGAGCTCTTCATCAGTTTACATGAATACAGGAGAGCTTTGTGGAACTGCCGGGTATGGTACAGGATGTCACTTTTTCAAGACTGGAGTGTTCATTAATGCCTAACAATTTGTATAAACTGACCAAATGCTCAGTCAATAAGAGAAAAGCATGGATATCAAATCAAAAGTATGTTTACCACCTCTTGTTATAAAATACTAATAATAATATTTAACCTATCAATAATTCAGCACATTTGTCATGTTCCAATAATTACCCATTTTTGCTTAGCAAATCCTATTTTATATGTTTTAATTGTGTGCTGAAGTGCAAAAGCAACAGGTGGCATCAAGCTATCAAAACTGTGAAAAGTAACTAACTACTAGAGGAGCACACTTAAGCAATGGCTGATCAAATGCAATATAGGTTTCATCTCTTCATCTTTCATCTTATTCAAATAAGTTTCTTTCGTTCTTTCTTTCACCATTTCAACATGATTTATTTACTTTTATTTTAGGTGCACACACAACAGTCACCCACTCCATCTAACATTAGCAAGGTGGTGAATGCATCTCCTTTTAGTATTGCCCAAGCCATGCAGACGCATCTTCCTACTCTGTATGTGTATGCAGTTGTCCATGTGGATAAATGGTGATTGGCGTGTGGCTGTAAGTGGGTGGTGTAGAGTGATTAATCAGTATAATGAGTGTAGATGAGCACTGTGCAGATGGAGCCCACACTCAGGACTGTGTCACCCAGCAGGAAGTCTCTTTGCTTCCCTTCAGTGCCTCCATATAGCTCTAACTGTATTTCTTAAGAATGTGTCACTTGCTTCCATGTTTAATTTGTGAGCTTGCAGGTCATTTCTGCATGATTTCTATAATCATCTGGCTCTTATTTCACCAGGAAGGTTGTCCAAGTATACAATCTGTGACACTTTAATACAAATAAAAATCAGTCCTGTGTTAACATGGACAGACAAAATATGTTTATGCTGTAAAAGCCTAGGTGCAAATTGTGCTGTCCATCAAACACATAAACATAAAACCTGAGTTTTTAGGTTTTCTTCATGACAAGCAAAAGACACCTGTGTGGTATAAAAAGTCTGATTAAATATCAGTTCCCTTGAAAGATAACATTTCATGGGCGGAAAGAATAAGAGAATAAGACTAGCTTTGACTGATATTGCTGAGAATTTCAAAACACTACACAAAATATGACTTAATGGTAGAATAAAGTCCACAATGTGACTATGGGTTCAAACTATCAAATCAATTATGTATTTATAAATTGAAATAAAAAATGCAGTGCATATCAAGAAAATATGCAAATACATCCCACTCATAATCTATTCACTGTAACACCTTATATGAATACTAACATGTCAACCAACAATATGACATAATGTATCTTTTAAGAGGCACAATCATGTTGTGTATAATGTATATCAATAAATTAGCAAATTCAAAATATACAGCCTACACTGCCACTCTAAGGTTTCTGAAAAATCCCTCATATTTACATTTAATCTCAAGTGATCCACTAATTGTAAATATTAAATATAAAAAACACTGTGAAATATTTGTAAGAGCATGTATTAAAAAAAAATTCTGATTTTCATTAGGCAATACTAATGAGTATTATTGTTGCACAAAATACTAAATCTAAATACTACTAATCTAAACACTGCAGGACAATGGACGATGATGGAGCAATTCTAGCTTGTACATTCAAAACACTACACACAAAAGAGGGAGAAACACTGACACGGTATATTGGAAGTAAATAAACATTTTTCTTAGAGCGTTGTTCTAATTGTTCAGTCCAGACTTTACTCTGTCTTTAGCATCGTTATCTAACCAGCAGTGACACACTTGCCAGATGTGGGCTCCTTCTGCACCGATAACTTAACTCAGTTGGTCCTCCCGCTTCCCCCTGGATTTCGTGACATTAGCCCGGTTTTCAGATGCTTATGCTGACTCACACACTTGCTCTCATGAGTCTTGTTGAGCGTTCCTCTTTTTTCAGCAGCCTCATTGTCCTGCTTCACATTTATTGAAGAGGGAAACAGAAGAGGTAACGGTGTGGGCAACGGGAACCCTCACAAAGAGGTGCTTGAAAACATCAATTTTTGTCACTTATCCCTGACCACCTGTCATATCCCTAACACCATTGGTTCACATGCATTTTATTTCAATAGTTATCGACAGGAACTTGAAAGTTACAGCTGATGCCTGTATCATAGTAACTGCATTACTGAGAAAATCTGTAATCTGTCTGTTTGTTTGTTTGTTAGGTTCTATTGACCAGCTTCAGACCAAGCTACTAACAGCAGCTGTGTTTAATGGGAGCCGTTTGTTTAATTTTCCCTGTTACCCCACCGGACTACGGTAAACCAGTCCAACTTTTTGTCTGGTGCTGTGTGCAACAAGGCCCTGGTGAGGATGTGTTGAGGACACAGCTGTCCTGCTGGCAGATATACACTATTTCTACTTTGCTACGGAAAAGGCTGAAGGTTGGAAAGGGTCAACACCTTAACTTCCTTCTCCTTTGCAAAGCATAGGGGGGTCTGCCATCTCATAGCACACACTCTACTTTCTGCCAGACTGCCAGCAAATTAAAGGTTATCAGAGCTCAAAATAATAGTCCTGCAGGGCAGGTCTCGAGATAGGCCCCATCTAAATATATATTGCCTCACCACCTTTTACTAGTGTCTGGGATCCAAGCAGTGGAGAGGAAGCAGACTTGTGCAAGTGTTTGTTGATAAGCCGTGTGGAAAAGGACATACTGTATATATCAGGTAAAGGTAATGTTTTTATTTATTTATTTATTTTTCCAAGGTAGGAAAGACCTCTTGACTTAAACTTGAAAGCTGCACTTGAATGATGCCCACTGATGGTTGGAAAAAATAAATAAATAGCATCTTTGCACACATTCATGCACACAACACAGTGTATCACTGCCAAGATTATATTGAAATCAGATCTTCTATTTGCTGCCCACTCCTGAGGTGTACAGACCCCACTTCTGAAATAAAACAGAAACAAAAGACAACAGCTGGTTGTCAGCTGGTTGCTAGTGCTCAACATAAGGACAGTGCAGGAAATATTACTGCAATCAAGGCTCCCGTTGATGCATCTTCACCTCAGACGCACCTGCCTCGCTTTCAATTAATGCTTTCTGAGACAAGAAAAACAAAAATAAAATGGGAGCAAAAACAAGTAGCCTTTAGGAAGCTCATCAATTATGGTTTAAGACAAAGGCAAGAGGAAAGGAGGGTGGAGTTGGGGAGACTTTGCCAAGCCTTGTCCTTCATCATCCATTATAGTAAGATGAATAGGGGGTCTCTATGGTCCACACGAGGATGAGGAGACTGACTTGTGCCAAAAACAGACCATGCCAGGTTTGAAATAGGGTCGCCAAGCTATCCACCAGACACTGAAATTTAAAAATCATCTTTTCACGTGAGGGTGTAGAGACAGTCTCTCTCTCTCTCTCTCTCACACACACACACACACACACGCACATGCACACGCACACACACACACACACGCACACGCACATATTTCTCAGAGGGTAAAAGTAAGTGTATGTGTGTGTGTGAGGGGAAAAAACTAACACACCACACTGAACATCAGTCTTACCTGGATGAGTGATTCGCTCAGTCTTTCCTCGTCTACCTCCAGCACAATGTCCCGGATCTCTTCATAAGGCAGGCGGAACGAGCCCAAGAAAATTGCTGTTGTGATGGAGAGAGAAGAGAGTCATTTCCTCTCCTTTTTTTATTAGACCGCGGGGTTCAAAGAGACATTTCAGCACTCATCGCTCCTCAGACAAAATGACCACAGACCTAACTTGTCACTTGGAAAAACTAATACACTTTCTGCCCCTCAACAGGATAGTTTGTGTCACCCTGACAAAAATTGGGAAGGAAAACATCAAAATTTACCAGTAACAGTGAAAGGTGCCAAAGTCATACCATTTCTGCTCAGTTGTTAATAAAAATGAACCACAACAATAACAATAACACAACAACAACAACAGCAATAATAATAACAATAATAAACTATTAGTTGCACTTGTGGTAGCAGTAATGGCGTCATCTGGGAAGGCTACATGATTTAGTTTGGGTAGATACAAAGAAGTACCCTGTATTTGCCTCAGGGGACAGCCTAGTGGGTGTTTCACTCTCCAGGTGGGGTGCCTACAGTGGAAATTGGAGCTGATGGTGTATCCAGGTGGAAGTCACAGGTGGAGGTTTGGTAATGAGTTGGAGGAGAGTCACTCAACAGCTGCTATACTGCTGCAGCAGTGGGACCTGATGTCTGTATTTGACGTGCAACAAACGGTGATGTAGTGCATCTTTTTTTTCTTTTTTTTTTACACTCCATTACTATTTATTACACAAAGTATTTACTGCATTCACTTACTACATAGTCCTGACATTGCATGACTATATGTAACCTTTCTGGCTTCACTGAGTCAGGTTTCTGGTGACTCAGAACTGAAGAGAAAGTGGTATCTAGACTAATTTTTTCCCATGTTCGGTTTGAAACGTATATTTTTGTAAGTGTACCTCATAAGCATGACATTCTCCTGATTGGGGTGCATTTTTAACGAAGGGAACATGTCATCCTTGTTTGTTGTCTGAATGATATACATTTATTAGTGTCTCTTCAACATGTCCTATATATCCTCCTCATATTAAACCAACAGCTGGATACAAGGTTCTCTTGGGGGTGTCTTGTCATAAGTAATCCTGGAACATATTGTAAATGACAAACTGAAGTAGATACAAATGGAGTAGAAAATGCAGGTAAAGAGTGACAGGCTGAAAATCCAACTTTTGCTGCCATCTAGCAGTTGAATTTTTACCTTGCTGTATGCTGTATGATGGGTGTGGTCAACCTGCACCTGTTTGGTTCTTTCCTGGCTGCATACTAACCTAACTGTGCCAAAATGAGCAAAGTGGTGCAGGTGGAGGTGTGTTAGCACAACACAATTTTGGTGCACACTTCAGCAAGAAACTGCACCTGCACATCCACCCCGTGAGATCACTTCTTCTTCTCTAACTTCTTATTAAGTATCCTTTTCTGAACTCACTTTTCGGAACATTTTAAGTCTACAGTATGTCAAAGTGATTGTTTTTATTAAACGATTTCTGAAAAATAAATTATTGTACCCTATAAAACTGTCCAAACTGTCCTCCGCTCCTGTTGTATCACCAAAACTTGTCAAGGCTACAGATGATGGCTTCCTGATTGCTGATGATTAAATTACATTTTACTCAATTATGATTGTTCTCTTCTTTGAGATATGCATTCAATACAATAGGCCAATCTAATTTAATTGAACAGTTGAAAAATGGGTTGTCATTAACTGGGCTTATGTTGCTGTACCCAGCTCTATGCACCTCTGTAGAGTGGATCAAGTAAATTAATCTGAATCACATCCTGTTTCTCAGGTTTAAAGTGTTGGCTTGATGTTTTGTCCAATAATCTAAGAAAAACTGCCCACAACTTTGGTCTAATATTTGTCTCCAACCTTTCATAACCAAATGACTAGGGTAAGGAAATCATCTCTAAAGTAGAATCTTAGTCAAAATGGATGTCTTTAATTCACTGCAAAAAGTAGTCTATGCTCATGTCTTATCTCATTTCGACAACTGTAATTCTCTTTATTCAGGGCTTAGCCACAAGTCAAACGCTCACCTGCAGCTTATTGTAAAAGCTGAAAGTCGGTTTTCAGACAGAAAGACAGGCAGACAGACAGACAGTTAGACACAATTTATCAGACAGAACAATGCATAATCATTATACCAGAATACATAAAGTGGCACTGACATCACAATCATTCATTTTTTCTCGCTACCCATCCCAGTCACTGAACCTTCAATACTAACACACATGAAAATTGAAAAGCGGGCTTAGAGGGTTCCGCAGCAGGCAGTGAATATGATCTATGATGCTGTAGCATGTGTCAAGGCAACTTGGAGAAGCGGTGTAGCTGTGTAGGACCACATGTCTCCAACCCATTGCCATTCTGGAGGTGAGATTTTCTACACTTATTTTTGCTTCCTGCCAAATTCAACGCCCATCTGCTGGGGCTGTAATCAAAGATGGCAGTGACACCTATCAACATTGTCACAGCCCATACACAAGTGCAATTACATGCGCACACTGGCATATAATCATCCACACACATCAACGCGCGGACACAGACGTGTCATCCTTATGTTCATGCCATATACCACTTCCTGACATCAGACCCCAACATTTTTCCTGATGAACTCATTCATCTGGCCTCTGTTCATGAAAGATGCAGAAATATGAGGCCTCACTGCACCATTGCAGGATGTCACCAGCACACAGGAAAGGAATTGGTTAGGAGGCACATATAATTGCTAATGTTTCTGTGATATACATGCACTCCTCATCTTATTTTGATATTCTAGTTTGCTTCCTGTCCTCACCCACAGGGTACAGGAATGTATCTACCTAAAAAAAAACTTATCCCAGTCTACAGTATGCCATTACATATCCATGTACGCATCCTTTAAAGATGAAAGGTAAGAAAAAAGAAAGAAAAACACATGGATAAACAAAGACGGTGGTGGAGTAAGGGTCGCAAGGAGGGTGACCTGTAATCGTAGTATTTGACACGCATTTCATGAGGTGTTATCATCTACACTGTATCTCTCAGGTAAAGGATATCAAGGCTGCAGATGAAATCTCAAAGAGTTGAGGAAACAATAAGAAATGATCTACCCACCAATCAACACAAGACTGCCAGCAGTCACTCATTTTTTGTGTCATGAATTCATACACAAATGTTATGGATTTGGGATCAAGGAGATCCATATGGAAATGTGCAGGGATGAGCTGTTCTAAGGCAAAAGGTTTCTGTAGATCATGTGCATCTAACCTGAAATCATTCCCAACCTAAAACTCTTTTCATCCTCCAATTGGAGGGTGAGGTGAATATTGTAAACAAGTATCAACTTAACATTTAGTCCACTTGGGCTCCTGGGGATTCCAAACACCTACATGTAGCGTTAGTGCTCAGTTCTGATAGGCATTTGCTTTACACATGATTACAGACAAGGAGCTTGAACACAATCTATATGCACTTGGGGTGACCGCTGAACAACTGCCAAGAAAACATTTCCCCAAAGGGCTCAGTAAAACACTATCACTGTTGAGGGCTTTCTACTCTTTGTTTCCCACAAACAGCTTTGTTGAGCTGCTCATGGGGGTATGAAAATGTCTGGAGTGTCATGGAAAATATTACTGATATTTCCGACATAAAAGGTCATTGTTAAAAAGAATAAAGTATTTCATGAACTACTTGAGTTAAACATGTGGTTATTGGCTGTAAAATATTGTGTATACTTACAAAGATTCTGAGCTGTTTTGGCATCCAAGATGCGAAGCTCTTTCGCCTTTTTCTTGAATTGTGTCATTCTGTCGTCAGTCTCGTCTTTTACGTCCTTTTTCACTGCAGGAGAAAAGAACATATTTTCAGAATTACTATGTTGACATTTTGGAAATTGTATGCAATGTAACAAGACTGTACAGCATGCTATTTAATCAAAATGTCATATTGACTGCTTTCAGCAATGTATAAAAATAAGAATTACATGATTTTTTTTTTCATCATTTCCCACAACAAAGTGAAATAAATAATTTATACATATTAGAATGCATGGAATACATTTATGCATATTAAAAAGTTAAAGCTGACAGGCCAAGATGTGGAAGACGGCAACAGATGGCACAAACCAATTAAATACCATAGTTTCCATACCAGAGAACTTGAGCATTTTGGTTCCAAATAACTCTACTCTCATTAAAAGGGGATAACAAAGCAGCTACAATTTGAGCTACTACTGTTGAAATACTTGGGAAGTTATCTAACTGATCAATTTGACAGCCATCCTATACCTTAAACAATGTTATATCAAATAGATAAACAATTGTTCTCACATACCACATTGCTAAAGTAAGATACATTTCAACATTGCTGCTCAGCTGGTTAAAAAGCATTGTTTTCTTTGTGCCCAGGCTGACATTCGCTGGTTGGCTGAAAGGTGGATGTGATTTATGACAGCCCCATTAAACATTATGCTGGAACTACATAATGTGCAATATCATCAGCTGTGGTCCTGTGGATGACTTCCCCCTCTTAATTTATTTGTGTGTGCCAACATTTCTGTCATTGTGACAGTGGGTAGATGGTTGATAAGCACAGCTCCTTCCCTTAGGCCCTGTCTGTCAACTTGCTAGAGCCCATGAGATAATTGTGTTACCCCCCACAATCCCAGAAAATGGTATTAAGTCTCGGTTACACGACTGAACGCAAAAGATAAATTGGTCTAAGAATGAAGAGACCTTTGTTTTCATGATGGAGATGTTACTGTGTCCACGCTCACACCACATGTCAGCATGTATTACTCTTCACTTCAATAGCATTAAGCTCTAATAACATAGGTGTCCATGTACAGAACAAAAGGTGAACATTTAAGCTGGAATTACAGTACTGGGGGGGTGATTTCACAATAAGGCAGCAATATGAGAAAGACGATTCCTTAGACCCATCCCTCTCCTCCCGATGGCTTATGGGAGAGGCAGAGCACATTTTGTTGCTAATCATCACAACTGCTCTGTTTAAGCCCAAGGTGGGAGTCTCTCAGGAAATCTAGAACAAACAATCTGCTCCCCTTGCGCTGGCTTGCATATTTGAAGAAACAATCAAAGAGGCAACATCTCCTGGGCAGCCAGAAGACGCAACGCTGAAGGCACCTGCCTAACTCCAGTGCTTGCTGTCGACACATGACATCAGGGATGCAGTTGTTTACTGTATTAAGTACTGCTAAAAAGGGTTAAAGTGTGTACCAATGCTACATACAGTATTATAGTTGGATTTTCTGTCAACATCTGAGGATGTTCCTAAGAGGCTGACAAGACCGTACTCTGACTTTAAGTCTACATGGATCGCGATACACAACGTTCTGCATCACCCTCATACTCAGTGGAGCTCAGAGATGCACATCAACAAATGGCTTGAACTTTTCTTTCTGTTAACAGAAACAACATAGTGAGAGGCGGAACTTTAGAATTTATAACTGGTAGGAGTTGCTAGCTAATTAATATGAAGTGAAGGTGTTCTAACAAGCACATAACACACACCTTCCTTGATTAGTGCCTGTGATAATGTTCACGTGATGAGAGGAAAATCCAACACACTTTCATGAAACAGTGTTTTGCTTCGATCTTTGTCAGGGTTAGGGATTCATTCAAGTATGAATGACTCTTCAAATAAATTAATGTAAGGAAATGCAAAACATCTGTCTTGACCTGACCTGACCTGAGTTGATTTTCAATTACACTTGCTGACAATTCAGTGGGGGTAAATGGGGGTAAAACTAGTGAAAAATTGACATCAACATAGGTCTTCAGTTGCGGACTGCTATGGTGACAATGTGTTTGTCTGCTTTCGAATGATCAAAAAAAAAGTTTTTGGCTGTTTTGATACCTTTAATTTTATTAAGACTTTTGACACCAAATTACAACGGCACACGGATGTATTATATATAACGATTTTAAAAATAAATCTAATGACATTATAGCCACAATATCCTGGCTCACGTACACTAAGTCAGTAACAAGTGAGACCCATGGAATCATGCCGCTTATGGTGCAGGATCCTTGAACAAAGAAAGTGGAGAGCCAGCAAAATAAAACATGAGGAAACAATGACCTCGCTTAGAGAATGGCCCACAGACAGAGGGCAAATTAAAGTGAGAAGGAAATTTTGGCTGCTTTTGCTACTAAATTGTTCTCTTAAAACCTCCATTCTTCTTTCTCTACTGCCACTTGAATCTCTCACCGAGGTACCTTACACTCTCAGCAGGGTGCTCTCGGCCCATTTGTCAGTGCCTCAGCTGTCTTTGCCCTTACCCCCAGGGCCCCAGTGCTATCTCAAATTAAACAGAAAAACAGTGCCTTTAATAATCTGAAACAGGCACATTCCTTTTTGATGCCATCCTATACAGCTCAGAGCTCTCCCACTGGGCACTGAGTAGTGGCATCAGTTGGCTGATTTCTGCTACAGTATTTGCTGGCTGATGTAATTATGCCACATGTCACATGTTTCCTCTGAGCACTGCATGTGGACTGATGGGCCCTGGAGGGCTTGCACACATTCGATCTGCCACACTAGTTGGAGTCCCAGGTGTGTGGGGAGGATGACTATAGGAGGCATACTTCAACCAGATGGTGGGCCACAACAATAAAGCAAGTTCTCAAAATGTCTTCAAAACACAAAGGTTTGAGTTAGGTTGAGTTTAATTTTCACAGAAGTTTTTGTTTGTCTTTTCATTAAAATGCGACTTTGGGAATCTATGACCATCAAATTGTTTTTCTGCCAAGAAAGCTTAACCTGCCCAACAATGTAGGTCCACAACAGCTGATCAAAGTCCTTGCCAACATTTAAACGTGTTTTACTAGTTGCCCAGTGGCTAAAATATAATACTCTGACAACAATGCCATCCCTCTTGCACAAATTTATATTTGTTAATGGAATCTCCCAAGCCATCACTCAGTAAAGAGCCATTTGTGATGGGCACAATGTGGGGCAGTTTTTTGGCAGCTCGTTGGTTTCCTTGAAGCCACTGTGTACAATGGTGACATAAAGTCGTAATACAGAGATATATAATAAATATAATAAACAGTTAGTATTTCACATTGATTTGTTGTAATATATCAACTTCCAAGGGTGAAGAGCTTTGAGAAGCATGTCAAGGAGGAAGTGTTTCAAAATCATGTTTTAACAAAACACATGAAAGTTTCACTGAAGCCAACACAACCACATCAAGAAAATTCTCTGGTGAGCATAACTGTTACACATTCCATTAACTGAGGGGGAGTTAAAGCTTGTTCCGTGCCAAAAGAAGTCACCAAATTGATGGAGGTTCTATTGAAAAAATACATGAATGTTTGAGCAAAAAGAGATTTGGCTTATTAAAGATGACTTGGCATCCATGTTAAGCCTTCTCTGTGGGTCTTGGACTGAGGTATACCCTTGGGAAGCTCTGTGATAACAAGAGTTCTCCAACACTTGGACATCCAGTCTGTTTGCTGGCCCAGAATCACTATTCTGGTTGGCTTCCATGCGATATCTCCCTCAAGACGTCCATAAAACCCAGGGCATTACAAAGCTAAACACTACCACATGTTCACTTCCGGACACAGACCATCCCGCTGAGCCCCGCCACCATACACCATAAAATGAGCAGGACTTGAAAAGAAATAAAAGAAACTGCTGATGACAGGTCTTCAATGAACATATTTACAGTAAAGGCAAAGGAACACACAGTAGAACAGACAATGTGGAGTCTGGTCCTTTATGAGGCAATTTATTCCCTCAAATGTGCAATCTGCCTGCAAACATGTGCCCTGTCCTCCATCTCAGGGACTCACACTGAGGATTGAGCTGCTGGAGAGCTGCCAGCCTGTCTAAAGGAGATGGATTTTGAGGAAGAGTCACTGGCCTCAGCCATGCCTGATCCACCGAAATACCAATTCCACATAGTGTTATAAATATACACACACACCAGTGAATATACTAAGTGAAGTTTTGTATTTCTACCCTTTTAGAGATACTGAAGTCCCTCAAAACATCAATAAAACCTGATGGACGTCAGAGGGAAAAAAAACAGAAACAAAACAGATGTGATGGTGGAACCACGACTGAATAAATGAAAAGTATTAACAGGTATTAGGGGGCAAAACAAAGTGAGCAAAGGTGTTGCTAAATGTCTACTGGCATGATAAAGAGGGTAAAAAGGTTCCTGGCCCAGTCATAACTGGAATAATGACACGCTCAAGATCTGAATGTACCAATTGACCAGTGAAATCCAGCTGTGACCAACTTCTCCCATTGACGAAGGCTAAACAGAGGTCTCTCTCTCAACCCCAAAGCCAATTTGCTGTGTGGGTACACACCTCTCTATCCACTCCTCACACTATTTTGGATCTCAAAAGCATGCTTGCACTCACAAAAAGGTAACCCCTCTCAGAGACTTGAAATGATTTCTTCTACTTTCAGCTTGGGAAACCTACACTGATTGTATACTAAAACAGAATACAAAAAATCTACAAATTCAGTATGAATGAGACACAACATAGGTGGTGACAGCAAGATAAGTGCCTGCCTAACTTAGTTTTGTTATAATAAATAAAGTATCTGTCTTAGCAGCAAGACTTCACACAAAGTTATTTGTTTAAGTTTTTTTAAGGGTTTAACCTTGACATAACAAGAATGTCGAAGCTGTTTTTTTTTTCATTACAAATGCTCCTCAGCTCAAGGTGAACCACTACAGTGGAGCTGCAGTTGGGGAGGGGGTGTGGGGGGTGGAGCTCTCAACCATGCAATCATCATCATGCCTAATGATAACAGGGAATGGGGGAAGTGGCTGATAATGATAATGATGATGGAAACTGTGGATAGTGTGTTAAGTGTGAGTGCATGCACACCCATGTGTGTCAAAACACACTTCCAAAAAATATGTATGCACCCGTTCAACTGGGATTATGTGGGTTTTTAAGCGAACTAGTTTTCTGGAGTTATCGGTCCTCCCTTCAAAAACCATCTGTTTCTGGTTATCCAAGACCTCTAAATAAAAGGTGTGTGTATAGGGAGTAGGATACGTCCAGCAGAGAGACACTCTGACCTGTGGCCAGTAATGTTTTCAGTATGCAGGGAGAGGCTCAGCCCACGGTGGAAGGTACACAGCTGGGCCTGGAGCAGGGCCCAGTGAGAAAAACGCCTCCTCTTCTAATTGAGACAACACAGATCTCCCTTAGTGGCCCCCATCCCTGTTTCTATTCCAAGAGGAGACGAGAGGGACTCCTGAAAACAGTTAATGTTTCCTGTGGAAAAGGTCAGTTTCTATTAAAAGTGTAGAATCAAAGCAGTTAAGTCAGGGATATCATGATTATACATGGCTTGCTTAAATGTTTAAAAGTTTATGGCTGTGCTAATGAATCTCTTTATGAGTTTTTTTTAAGATTAAAAATAAATATAAATTCTGAGAAATGCAGTGTTGGTAGGATTTACTTAATGTGTAATGTCACAGACTTTAGCAAAGTCGATAGATTATTATTATAATACATGAAGGATTTGTATATATGAAGTGAGGAGTAATGATGCCACGGTATCGCTCAGGTCACAAATATGCTTCTACAGCCAACGTACAACAAATTTGTTCAAAACAGACAGTGAAAATTAACTTAAAAGAGAAAACACAACACTGCTGAGCAAATAAAAAATCCCTCGAATCAATAACTCTGAGCATTGTCAATGACCTGGGGCTTGGTACAGCCTTTTAACAAGTATATATTTAATCTGCCCACATCTACACATGACTGTTGTTCTCTCTCTCAGAGGCAGGGAGTGTGGGAAGGCTCTGACTCTGCCTCTTAAATTGGTCATGGAGACATGCTCCTGGGGGCAGCGAATGGATTGAGCCTGACAGCCAATCAGTTCGAGGAAACCATTCTCTGGTGGTGCCAAGGCAGCTCGTTGTGACCCAATGCGCTTGAGCGCTGGTGGGAAGGCACAAGCTGATGGTCCAAACGGCTGCCCCTGGCGTCTGTTAAGACCCCACCATGCCGTCCAAACTTTAAGCATTGAGAAGACAAAGCTGGAGCCGGGCTCGTGACACTACGAGGGGATGAAGAACAGAGATTTGAGGCTAAGGCTGTTCCTTGGACAGCTGGCAGGATTACTGATGCCCCTGCAGTCTCTATTACCTCTCCCAGCACTATGCTACATAGTACCAAGCCCAGAGAGGGACTCCAGAGTATATTGAAAGAGGCTGAACAGGGTGGAGATTTCAAGGTGTGCACCTGTACTGCCGGTCATCTTTAAAGGAGATATGAGGAAATATGTTTGTGAGTCTGTCTTACCAGAAGTTACATGAGAATATCGACATCACTTACACCCCTGTGCTTTTAGACAGAGATCGGTCCAGGACATGTTAAGCGTAGGAAGCAATAGCCAGGCTCTGCCAAAAAGGCCTTTGAACAACTTATAAACTGTAATATTCACGTAAAGTGTACATGTGTAAACATTAACATTTAACAGGCTGTGTGACAAGCCTTTAAACTATAACGTGTCTTTCAACTGAGTCTAGCTGTACTACAGACTTGTGCTAAGATAAGTAAAAAAAAAAAAACATGGACCAATCTCTCCATTGAAAAGATGAAATTGATACTGTTCTTCTCATCCAACCCCTGGTCAGAAAGCAACACCTAATGACAATGACTGATTGTGCTTTTTTTTTTTCAACAGTTCTTTTTTCAACACGTGGTTAAAATAGGACAAAACATGTACTGGATGTCATTTACCCCGTCTGCTACAGAAAAACTGCTTGGGTTTTGCTGGAGCAGAGACTGTCCTACTTTGGAGTAT
Source organism: Enoplosus armatus (assembly GCF_043641665.1). Classification (NCBI taxonomy): domain Eukaryota; kingdom Metazoa; phylum Chordata; class Actinopteri; order Centrarchiformes; family Enoplosidae; genus Enoplosus; species Enoplosus armatus. The sequence continues at coordinate 16,640,909 of NC_092189.1, forward strand.
ACCCGACAGGGTTGCATTTTGTACATTTGTCAGCTAACAGAACATAATCTGCCCTCTCTCTATCTTTTATAAAGCACAGTTATTTCTTTACCCTTTATCCCCATTCCATGAGTAGCCCAGTTCCTCTCTTTTTTCGATTGCTTTTTCATTATTTCAGATGAAAATAGGATGCTAAAAAGGAAAATATGTTTTTATTTGATTTTGTATTCTGTAGTATTAAGGACACTGCACACTACGCATATATATATATATATATATATATATAATTTTTTTTTTTTTCTAATTCTTTCTTTAACTCATTTTAAGTCTGACTGTACAACTAAAAAATAATGACTGATGGGCTTGTGCAACTTTCGGCTGTTGTAGGCCATAATCGCTAGTGCAGAGAGGAAGTAATAAGTTAAGATGTTAACAACAACAATAATATTAAATTTATGTAGTTTCTTTTTTTTTCTCAGTGTAGCCACCATTGCTTTTTGGAAAAGTCAAACATGCAGGTGTGTCTAAGCAAACAGCTAAGAAGAGTGACGCATGAAAGGTTGTCAAACAAGGAAAAGACGACCATGCTTATGTTTTATTTTTAAGAAATGTGCTCAAGTATTATCTCTTCTTGTGAAGGTTAACCGATAGGTTGATCCAATTTGTCTACTGAGGCATGAAGGGACTTAAGAAATACTTCACATTTCTGTGCTGGAAAATGTCAAGGTTTGCTGAGAGATGAGGACAAGAGGAGGAGAAAATGACTTTTTCTCATTCTGCAGCTTGACGCCACGCTTGTTAGCAGCAATAGGTTTATCCTTGGCAATCAACATGGGGACAGATATATACAGTAAAGTTGGAAGTCCCCAATCCCATAAAAGACATCTGGTGCTATGTCTGCCACTAAAATGCATGCATTGCCAAATACAAACAAACACGCATAAAATAAAAAGCTGGGGTTGGTCCCGCAATGTGATTGAGGCTGTAACAGCTTCCATCATGTCACCTCCTGATGACTATTCTTCACACAGCTGCAGAGAAGCATGTCCTGGTGACATGAGGGTGTCAAGGCAGACATGCCCTGATTAAAGATGCACCATGCGGCACCTGAGAATGGAGTTAAAAGCGAGGCAAGGAGAATATGAGCGTAAAGAGACGCACTCACTCGTGAACTGCATTTAAATCCCAAAAGCACAGTCGCTGTTGAGCTGCTCACCTGCCTCAATGTTTACAAGGAATAATTCTCTTTCTCTTTTAGTCTATGTTGCGCTTTTTGTATGTATGCATAATGGCTGTTTTCAACCGTTCTGATGACACCCAGTAGCCTCTTCATTGCCAATGCTGCATTGTGACCATCATGGCATGACACCCTCCAGCTACACTAAGCCACTATTAGCATGTTAACATTTTGTCCAAACTATATACTGTGTCTACTGTATAGAGTAAAATCAGCTCAACAACTATTATATCGAATCAATGTTCAAAATTGTGTCAAACAATATTCTTACGTGAAGTGTTGGGTACATATTCACAGAATCCTATTCATACACAAATGCATGTTGATTTTTTAAAAGATAGAGTAACGGCAGATGTTGAATGCTGATGTGCTCTGTGTGGGTGTAGTGTCTATGTGGTCAGGGACAGCGAAGAAAAGATACTCCAGAGAACTGAAGAGAAGGAGAAAAAAAAGAGAGCGGGCGGGCGGGGGATTGGGGGGCTAAATACAATAACAAGAGATTGAAAAAGGAAAAAAAATAAGCAACTTGTTACCCAGAAAGCCTGCATCAGAACCTACTCACTCACAAACAGTGGTCTTCTAGTACATAACAACCACTTCCTATGAAATAACTTCTACTTCCAATAAAATCCCTAAACTCCATTTGCCACTAATAACAGACGTAAAACACATAAGTGTGGGGAGAAACGGTACAAAAACAGGAAGGGAGCTTGATGAGTGAGTGTTAAGAAAATAAATACATGACCTGTAAATATACACATACATAGAAAATTATAAAAATGGACACCTCTCATGAAACGTCCCTTAGTATAATTTTGTGACATGAAAAGCAGCTAACCTCTAATTATTTTTAAATTTGGCTTAATAGAGTGCAGCCTGTGCCATACAGTACAGAGTCCAAATCTTGATTATAATTATCCTTTGTTTAGTCAGTGTGAATAAAAACAGGTTAGTCAGGCTTAATGAGTGATAATGATAGACTCTATCTTCTGTAGGAGAAGATACGAGGTCGGAACCCTGTATGTAAAGCAGGCTTTCGTCTCTGACACCGCATGCCGGATTACTCCAGCAGCAGTACTGGAATTGGATTCTTGACTTGTGCTACTGTGGAATTAGGGCGTACCCATGGTGTTTGGGGCACAAACCATTTAAGTGCAACCCACCTCTTAGTGGGCTGATTATAATGTGTTTATGAGTCCTGCTGCTACCCTGCTGTCTGTGTGACTTGGATGGGATTCTGTATTAACCGGTTGTCAGTAAAAGAGATGCTGACGTACTGAGTCACTTAGTGGCGTTTCCCTTATGCAGTAAAGCCTGTGAGCGAGTGCAGGGGTCAAATAAAAGAACATTCTGCTGACCTAGACTTGTAGTTGTTACTACCCTAAACCTACACCTCACTATTGACTGAAACAATGGCTTTAGAGCTGGCCAACTCGACTGCTCAAAAAACAAATTGGCTTTTTTTTTTCTTTTGCGAGTTGACTAGAATCCCTTTTTCCATTTCTTATTTAACTACAAACAATTAAGACATAAGGCAATGCATATTAGCAAGCTGTAAGGGTTAAGAATAAAAAGCAACAGTTTTATTGCAAGGTAGTCGCCATGTTGCACAGCCTCCATTATGGCGCAGTAGGGAAAAAGAAGGTGCTGTAACATGATGACACCCACTCTCTTTTATAGCAAGGAAGTGATCAATGCAGACATCAAAACTTATCATGAGGAAGCAGTGCCAATGCACAGGAAGTCATGCATCCCCCCTCTATGATCTCTTGTGAAAGGACATGTCTATCAAGTCTAGAGTGACTTTTCAGTGAATTTACTCAAGTCAAGGCAAACGCACAAAGGAAGAAAGATTTGAAAGTAAACGTTTCCACAATAATCTCCCTTATTGAACAGTTCATTTCATATTACCAATATGTCAGAAATGGTAATCATTTTGATAGTGAAATGAAAGACGAGACTTGAGCCCAGTGATGTCCATATTAGAAAGTCAGTATAGCATCCACTGAGGCTTCATAATAATTATGTAAAGGCATGTGGTGAAACATATACTTCTCAGAAGTAGCTGTGCTGTGCTGATCAAGCACACTGCATCAACCAAGTGAAGCAAGTACACAGGCTTCTGCTGTTCTAAGCCTTTCAGCAGGTACTGCCAGATGAAGGGAAACTGCATGAGGGCAAATACATGTCCAATGGCACAAGATGATCTCTGGAATGTGTGTTCTACTGCAATGTCTCTCTCTCTCTCTCTCTCTCTCTCTCTCTCTCTCTCTCTCTCTCTCTCTCTCTCTCTCACACTGGCCTTGATCTTGACACGAGCCTTGGTACAATTCCCTCTCCGATGAATTGAAACAACCTCTACAAACAAAAAATGTCCACATACTGTATATGTGCACAAATCCAGGTTACGCACACATAAATAGCCACGTCCGGAGTACACAAAAGACAAACAAAAGATCAATGAGAATTCTTAAAGTGTTCCACTCCCAAATGCCATATCAGCCATAAAGAGCACATAAACACCGGTTGTGCTAGCACCAGATGTTTATCTCTGGCCATGTGTCAGTTGTCAGGTGGATTTTATGGATGCTCCGATTTGCCACTGACATATAAAGCGTAAGAGCACACATGTCAAAGAAAAATAGCTGAATCCTGCCAAGACATATCGTAAAAGAGAAAAAAACAAATTCATAATGGCGTTTCTCCAGCTGCCAAGAAGACAGAATTGGGTTGAAATGCAAGAAAATGTGGGGAAAATACATGCATATAGACGATACACTCTAATACGCACAATCTGTTTATTCCATGGTGCATCTTTTAAATGCTTGATATACTGTACACAGCATAGCAGACGCAGCATTCAGTACGCTGCAAAAAAAAGATTTGTTGGTAGCATGTGAAAGCATATTATCAAACTTTCCCACACAAGCACATTGTCACTCTGTCTAACAGGGGTACGGCGATTCTACATACTGCACTGTACATTATTCCACCGTACTCTGCAGACTGCTATCTCTGAACAAATAATATTTCTACATTTTATCAGATTTTAAGATACCACTCATAAAACCACAACAGCTGAAATACTGTCATTACAGCTCTAAAAAGCAGAGTTTGTGATGCTTTGACATGTAAGTACATCACTTAAGCAATTTGGTGCTCTGAATGGTTATTGCTGCCATTCTCTTAACTGAACTGATGTGCTCCACCTGAGAAATGTGTCCATGTGAATCAACATGTACTGTAGCAAAATATACACTAACAAGTACTTCACAGTGCCGAGTTGTGCAAATGGTTTACATTCAGTTTGCACTCTGCCATGATACATTTGTTTAAAAGGCAGAGTGGAAAAACAACTATATTTAGAGACATTTCTGAAGTCAAACAGACGAAAGGATAAACGCTTTTAGAACTTGAAAATGCCACTGATCCACGTTCATGTGAAAAGAAAGTGTACCGCGATTACATTTTTGTTCCTTTCTCCCTTTTCTCCTTCCAACCATATCTTCACCTGATTAACACTGATCCATGCAGCAGTGCTGGGACTGGAGAGGAGGGGAGGTTCACAGATCCTACAGCGCAGGATAAGCCTTCCATTGGAAGAGGTGGAGGGATCATCTTGAAAGGGATATACAGTAGTCTCCTGACGGCCATTCGTAACAAGTGTAATGCAGAATTGTGTGTTTATGTGTATGTAAATGATTCAGTGTGTTCACATGCATATAAATCTATGCTTGCAGCAAAAATAGATATGTGTACTGGATACAGGAGGCATTTTCCTTGTTCTGATAGACAGCTTCACTGTTGCCTCATCTTTTTTCAACCCAGGAGCGGTTATCTGTGACAGCAGTTGAGTCTGGTGCGGTCGGTTGGCCTGCGTGATGCACAAAGAAATACTGGGGACCACCCCTCCGCTGTGTTTGTCAAAGGCAAAAGCAACCAAAAAAGGTGTACAAAAATAATCTCGACACTCACGAGGAAAATCTGCCCAAATTGAATTTTAAAAAGAATGAATTAAAAATTTGACAAGGAAGGCCTCAATCCTCTGCCGTTTTTACTCTCAGACAACCAATTACAGTACATCAAATCTTAAACATTAAAAAGACTTCAGAATCTATGAGGGCACTTAATGATATATCTTTCCCAACATCTTCCTTGTCTCTGACTAGAAATAAAATAGTAAGAAAATAAAAACTTAGCAGTATAGCTCATATTTAGATCAACCAATGGTAAAATATATGGATTTGAATACAAATGTGGAAATTGTGCCTTTCAGCATCAACTCTGACATAAAAGTCCATACTCTTTCACGAGATCTTCAAACAAGTACAGTTAACAAGAACCACACTCAGAAAATGAATCTGCAATACTTCCAAGTTGCACATGCACTTCAGGACTCAGATAATTGCATGGCAGCCTATTTCAGACAACCAGGTGGCAGCATGTGTTTTTGAGGCTTATAACTTCCCATACCCCCCACAATCAGCAGCGTCCTCTAGGACTTCAAACACTCCCTCTGTTCTCCAAACCCTCCGGTCTCCACTCTCTCGGGGAACCAAGCACCTGGCCCGGAGTTTCATATTCCTCTCAGGTGTGCCTCCACAGCATTGCACTAGCCTGATATGCACGCATATTAAGTGCTATATTGGCATTCTATTTTTTTCCAATAGTTGCTATTTTACTTTCAAAGTAGGCCACCAGTGAAGGACAGAGTACCTTTTCTGCCTACCAATTTCATCAGATGGAGGATAACTGGTCTCCATATCCCCTCAGGTTTAAAATGTTTCCCTGTGTATGCGTGTGTGAACTCCTTAACACATTAAAAACAATGCCTCTTTTATGTTCATGTTCATGCTATTATCATGATACCCGCTATCCTTATTTTAATAAGCAATTCAGCTATTCAAAACAAAGCATTCACTTATTCCTAGTGGCTTTCCATCCTCAAATAATCCCCTAAATTGCAGCACCTAACTATTTCTCCCCTCCACACTGTCTCCGCATCTTCTCTGTCCATCCTCTGCCTCTGTTGTAGGTAGCTGTCTTCTTATCAGAGCTGGAAGCTCACAGAGTATTCCCAGTGGCCATTCATGGGCTTCTGCCTTATGGGACTCCACAGATTTAAAAGCAGCGGAGGAAGCCCACACTGACTTCATTTCCCAGGAGAACAAAGTGCATTGTGGAAGGTAGTGGATGAATTACATGTACCCCCATCCCTGTCACTTACAAAGTCAGCCTAGAGTCGTGACAGACCCTGTTGCATGTAGCATGGCCCCAGCTCTCCACAGCAACAGCCACTCCTTTGTTCAATTTTGCTCTTTAACGACTCCAATATTATTTTTGTGTATCATTACACTTTAAATAATGTACAGTAAGTGTGGTTATTGAGCAATTAAAAACGCTGATCCATCGGACGGAAGGCCAGAGTGAAAGCAATACAAAAAGACATAATTCAACCAATCACAGTATATCATATTAAACTTTAGACGTCTGGACTTGAACCTTCGTTTAATCGTCTAAAAATGTATTTTGCTCAACAGCAAAATAAATCTGCCATTTTCAACTAAAAAATTCTGTTTCCTGAGAAGAACAAATTGGACAGGAATGTTGTTCTGCACATCAGCCCAATGGAACTACTGATCTCCAGAAAAACAAATGCCGCTGGATTTTCATCATCATTCAACCAAATGTTAGAGAAAAAAAGTAATATTGCTTACACACACACACACACACACACACACACACACACACACGCCTCATTGTGTTTAATGTTGATTAATCTCTCTCTCGAGAATCTTCATTCAAAACAAACAGTCTGATCCTGCTGTGTGCTTTCGGTTGCTTAAGGGGAGGGACAATCATAACATGACAATCAAAACGCTATGCACTTAAAAGCCTGGGCAGGAATTCAACAGGAATATGTGCTGGCTGTGCTTCTCAGATGCTGGATGAAATAATTGTCAGTAGTCAGCTCCATATTTACCATCCGTCTGTTGCTGCTGTTGCTGGACTGAAACAGACATAAAAGGAGGGTGTGGTTTGTTTCAGTAACCATCAAAGCAAAAGTTAAGGAAGGGGGCTCTCTGGTTCCATGTACGGGATGAAGATAAAGAACCACATGATGCTACACAGAGGCAAGTACCCCATGTAAGAACTGCATTCCTGGTATACTTTATTTTATCAAAGGAAAGTGCTTACATATTCAGCTGATCATGAAAAAACAGCTATTTAATGAAAGTTGTAATTTCTCTACGAAGACAAAGGCACAGGCCGCAGAAGAACTTATAACATCCATTAAGAGCAGTTTTGTGCCAGAAAGACTCCACAGGAGGGAGAGGTTAAGTGAGCTCATAGGCAAGAACAATCACTCGCATGGCTCCTGGCACTAAGACAAGCGCACTAAAATGGCTCATGCCTCTGTTGTAAACAATAGGGGGTCCTTACCTGAGACAATGTTCGGAAATAACTTAACATCTTGCACTTGGCGGTGGAAACTGCTTTGCTATACTTAAACCTCGAATGGTCCATATTCCAGAGATGGTTGTTTGGCCTCATTGACTGGCAGGGCTATGAACATGAAGATTCAACTCATGTATGTAACACCAACCCCACTGAACGGATGCAGTGGAGTCTGCATTATTGTTCTGCTCTGTAGCAGTGCAAATCCTGCAGGGGGGATGATTGTACATCTCCGTCTAATGCAATACTATCACCCCATCTCCAAAGCAGGACTGCTCCTTCAGTCTTCACTTTTCCTGTCCATCACATAAAACATCTGGATTCATTTTAGAAGGTCAGGGCTAGTGAAGCAGAAACTGTCAGTGGAAGTTGTCTTGATGTGTGTCATGAAATGGAGCAAAGAAATGCCACCCTAAGATGGACCAGGAAATAACATTTCTGTTGATAATACAGTCTGAGAAACCTTCTGCTGAGATGAGGTGAGTGTGAGCTATAGACACAACCTCACAGTGGCGCATAAAGGGAAGTTTAAGAAAAGTACCAATTATTAACCCCAACATCCAGGCGAGTGAATAGCTGACGATATCAAATCACTTCCTGTCCGAAAGCAATTACTTAATGAAAATGAATCTGCATCAACCCACGCAAACAGGTGCAAAAATGTGACCCAACGATTTTGAACAAAGACGTCCTGTAGGTGAAGGAGGCTGGGCTTTCAAAGCCCCTTACAAAAATAACCATGTTTTTATTATGAGTATCTTTATTAGGTGTGTGCTTTTGGGTCCTTGCTCATTTCTTCAGGGGCAAACAAAAGTAAGCTAAGCACTAGTTCCCCAGTCCCTCCCACCCATCTCACCATGCCAACACTTTCCTCTTAACTCTCGCTCCCTCCCTACTTCCCTTCCTACCATCCCTCCTCCTGGATTAAAAGCTCTTAATTTTCACTAATTACACAAACTCATTTCTTTTTCTTCATGTCTCGGCATTTCTCCCTGTTTTCTCTCCATGGGGCTCATAAACACGTTTTGAAACTGGGTTTAATAAACCTGCCTTGTGAGGGTTTAGGGCCTTTAATGGACACAGGGCTTGTTTGATAAGTCTCCACTTCATCACACACTTTATTAATTAAAGTTTATATTACATTAGAAACAAAGTTAAAGCTATTTGCTCCCCATTAATGGTTTCGTGTAGCTGCATATCTATGGCCAATTAATTGGAGTCTTGCCTCCCTGTTTGCATTTTTCCCTTGTTTGACAAAAGTGTGTTGGGGTTACCTTCAGGCAATATGTTGCAAGCGGCAGCAATACTGCAATTGTAATCAAGAATTATCAAAAGGTTGACTGCGCTAGCGATTTAAAGGTGCCATTTAGGTGCCTGAATGTGGTAAAATATCTGGAAACTACTGTTTCCATTGTAACTGCAAGAAAACCAAAAGTCATCCTTTGTGTATGTGTATAAAATCAAATATTAAACAAACAAGAATTCAATTAAAATCAATCAGAATCATATTAAACTGAATGAGTGAATTTATATATAATATCAAACATATGTTCAAAGGGCAGGCATATTTTCCGAGCTACAGTTAATGAATACTTTGTATTGGCATAAACACTGAAAACACAAACGACATGTTCTGCACGAAACACACTAAGATTCTAAAAAGGCTTTAGTCAAATAGGTATGAGGAGCAAAATGCAAACTGACACCATGTGAAGGTTTTCTGAAGCACTGCATGAGCGGACAGTGCCCCTCCGTCTGCATTGTGTGTGTGTGTGTGTGTGTGTGTGTGTGTGTGTGTGTGTGTGAGTGTGTGTGTGTGTGTGTGTGCATGCGGGGGATGATGTAGGAGGCAATGCACAGGAGACAGCAGGAGAGCAGAAGTGGTGTGGCCTGTCAGACGTAATGAGTAAGCAACGATACACACATTAATTGTGGCCAACTCCAGGGAGCCCCCTCTGTGTGTAGTTGTGAGGATATGGGTGTTTGTGTGTGCAGGCGTGTGCACACAAACACACACATACACATACAACTCAGACACATGCAGAAAGCAATGAGTTAAAAGAAGAGAGGGCACACTGGGGGCAGCAACACAGAGTGAGACTGAAGGGAACAAAGAGGGCTATAAACACTTTGTGTTGCATGTTGATTGCACAAAATATTCTAAGGCACACTTGCCAACACAAAGTTACAACAACAGTAGCATCTACATTTGAGACCACATTTAAAAATGCTGAGAAGCCAAACATGTACTTGCCAAATAGCATTAAAGATTGAGGTATAACTTAATTTTAAGCTCCACTAGCAAAAACATAGGGTTTTAAGTATAGCAACATCGCCCAGTTGGTTCAAACTGGCCTGGGCCATTTGACTGTTAATGTAATTGGTCCTCCCTGTTCCCCCAAAATGGCATTTAAGTATGAAATGAATGGGGGGAGTCTGATGGAAAACGAGCATTTCAAAGAACGAGAGTTATCAGGGATGACAACATTGCCATCAACTTTAAACTACATACCCTATTGCTTCCCAACCTTTCAATAATTAACAGTTGTTATACCTACACCTGTGACTACCATGTGTGCTGTGAACAACAACTTTTACAGTCAAAATTGCTTAGAGAGACTCTAATATCTAATATCTTAATCAATCTTAAAATCTTTAAAATATATGTATTTCATTTTTGAAGTTTAGTTGTATGGAAAGCGCGATATAAATAAATTTGACTTGACTAGTTTATGTTCATGTTTTTGTCATTGGTTTAATACCTGTAGACATGCATGACATAATTATGTTTAAACAATAACTCTGAACATTTATTAGCAAGGTTTATGATAAAGACTGACCTAAATCCATTCGCAATGGATTCTTTGCCAGTTGGAAGAAAGAAAGAAAATGAACCATTATGCACAAAAATACATCTACTGAAGACAAAATGAAGAAAATTACTAAGTTTAGACAAAAGGCGTATGTCTCATTTTTTGCAGTTGGCTGCATAAATTGGAAGTATTTTTAAATCTAGAATCATAATTTATTTCCATATTAATTTGATTGCAAGTTCATATCAAAACTAAATGAGGCTATTATGGAAAGAAAATGTTGGAAAGTAGTGGGAGTAGTCCAGCAGCGGAGAACATGGGGCCAGCAACAGGGGAAAATACATATTGATGAGAAAAGAGGGAATTAACAGGATTTAAAGTTGATTGAGGGGGAACACAAAACTCTTTAGATAAGGGGACAATGAGATTAGTCATTCCCTCAACATAAATACATACTGCCATCTACCGCCCCCAGACTCTGACACTGGTGTGTCTTTCACGCGCTATAAAAACATATGTAGATGAGGTTGGCCAGCGGTGGTCAGCTCCTTGTGAATGTTGTGGCCTGTGACTGACCAGTCCTCCGGTATGATGCCCGCTCCTCCAGATTATAGGAGAGCAGCACCAGCCCTGGGGGATGGGAGGTCGTATCACTGTTTACCCCATGTCAGGACACCATTGCAGGGCCAAGGCAATGGTAAAATGTTCCTCTATTGTGTGTCTGTCTTCCTTTGTGTGTTTGACAAATGAAGTGTATAGCGATACAGGGTGGGAAACCAGGAGGGAGGGGGAGAATCCCACAATGGCAGCAGGTGCACCGGGACAGCTAATATTTGCACAGCAGCTTCTGTGGCAAACAAGCTACTCCCCCTGAAGAAAAGGGGCAACTGTCTCCTCATAAATGGCTCTGTTACAGACACATAAATCCAGGGCTGACTCCACGAACCTATCTGTATCCCCCATTCCCATCTCTCTTCTTCTCCCCGCAAATCCCTTCAGTGCAGGACAATTGCCAAGATGCATCTTGGCAACATGTGACATTGCAGAGGTCAACCTCTTGTGTGAATGTAGTGTGTGCATGTGTGTGCTTGTGTGTATGCTATCCCCCACCCGCAGTGTGCAAGACACATGGTGGGCCATACTTCAGTCTCAGTCACACTTTACTGTGATGAACGTAGAACAATACTTTTTGTTGTGTCTGTGGCCCAATCAATTGTCTCGACATACGATGGACAACTTAATGCACAGGTTACCTCAGGTCAAAAAAAGCTGAGGTACAAATCCTAAAAGCAATCACATTGAACATATAAAGATTTAAATATTCAAAACTGCTTCTGGTTTCAGAAAGTGACACCTGCCTATCAGAATTGCCTTTGTCTAAACTACATCTCTAAGCTCAAGTCTCAGTCCAACGTTTTTATTTAAAACCAACAGAAAGCATTTCCAGTCGTTTTCATGGCTTGTGTCAGAAACCCTTAAAATGAAATATATATTAAGTATGAGAGATACACAAAAGACACTAAGCCCTCATATATATGCATAGGATTTGCTCAAAACAAGCTGATCTGTTTATGTTGGCCCCCCAAAAAACGTGGGGGTCAATCTGAAGGGGGCTGAGGAGTAACTGAGTGATTGTGTGTAGGCAAAGCCCTTTATCTCATGTTTTCTTCATTCCTAACCTCTCTTTTTGGTGGTTAGGCATAAGAAATGAAAGCTTAATCCATTTAGATGGAAAATCCATGGCAGCCGCCCTGGCCGTGTGGGGGTATTAATAAGATGACAATGCAGATTCATCAACAGGACCAGACTGTTGTTCCATCACTGCCTGTCCAGAGGTAATAAATAAGCCCCACACCAGCAGAAATGCTGGAACGTCTCTAGACTTTCATGAAAATCCACTGTGGACATGTTTATAATATCACATATCATTAGATGTGGCGAAACAGCTATTGATAACCTGCCAGCAGGGCAAAAAGTGTCAGTGGATTCAGCTGAAATGTCATATATGTCTATTTCAAACAAAACCAGTTCAGTAGCTGGTGAAAAAAAGACACTGGCAAAACTCAAAACTAGAAGAGACAAAAGTGTGTCGTCTTTAAAAAAGGTTAAACAAAAACAAATGCATAATATTTAGTTGTGTCAATATTTTCCACATAATCAAAATTAATAAGAAACAAATAGTAAATATACAGTACTAGAGTTTAATGTTGGCACACCAAACTCTAAATGAAAAATGCCATTCCAAGAATTTGCACAGTATGTAGAAAGCAATGTTTGTACTTTCTCTGTTATTGGGTCTACTGAGAAAGGATGTTGGCAGATGGACAGCTCTAGACTATGACCATATTGGCTAATGGTTATCAGTGTAGCGACTTCATGCATACGTGCTGCAGAATCAGCAGCTTGCCAACCATCTTTTAATCCCTCAAACATACTGAGGGTTTGGAAATAGCCAACTATGTCCATTTTTATGTATCTAAAACCAACAACAACAACAAGAAATAATTTGGTTTGACAATTGGAGGGGGTTAAACTGGCATAATTTCAACTGGAATTGAGTATAATGCAAAAAGGTCATGAGTCATCTGCAAGTTAGGTGGACAGCAAATGAAAAATGTCAATAGGTGTGAATTTAATTGTACAGTATGTGCCTGTTTACCTGTACTGACGCTTTGGTAGACTGGAAATCTGTATGGGGAAATCAACACTCCTCCCATGGATGAATGATTGCATGGCTGGATGGTTGCATGGTTGGATGGGTAGGCATTTAAGCATCTTTGATATGTTGTTCTTCCTCTTGTGATCCAAGTGATAACATGCCTTGACAACTGGAAGCCTTTGGAAAAGCTGTGGCCAAGAATGCACTGATTCACTTGGGTCTAGCTGTGGGTTGACGAACCTTAGGTGGGTGCCATGGGTAACAGGTAAATCCAGCCATTAATGTAGATTATATCCAGGAGTCAATGTGTTGGAAATTTAAAAAGATGATGATTTCACACTATGTAAGAGACAAACAATCAGTCTATTTTAACATCTCCAGATGGCCTGCGAGAGGGTTGACATATCTGCAGTCAGAAGCTCAATTGGGGGTGGCTTTTCCTCCTGGCTGGACCTGAGATTAATGCGGATCCTAGTAGGACCTGAATTAGGAACACTAGGACTGGAGGTCCCTCTGGCTTGGGATGAGAAAAGAGATACTAGAAATTGGCAGCTTCAACTACAAGAAATCTTAAAGCCACAGCTGAACACTACATGGTAAATTTGAAAAGTAGAATACAGTTGCACGCTGGCTACAAAGGTGAACATATAAATCAATAACACATGGACATCTCTTAAGACTTGGCTGGGCCCAAGGAAAATCCATGTGAAGCAGGCAGGGATTGGGCAGGTGAGGGGTACCAGCTTGGTCAATAAACTGGGCCCCTGCCCCAAGGCAACAAGCTGACTCCAGCTGTGAGACAAGACCGTAGGCCAGTGTTTAACTTTCATCCTGTCAGCCAATGGCTCTCCCACTGCTCCCCCACCACTTGCCACTCAGCGCGACATTCACCTCTTCCTCACCGCACACCCCTGCCCTCTTGATGAAAAGGCAATCAATGAGCTGGACTGGCCTGCATGGTTGCCTGAGGCGAGACAAAAAAATTCTGCAGTCAAGAGTTTTCTATGTGAGATGGCACAGAGGGTAGGAAATTGCAGACATGGAATTTCTGCTACTACTACTTCTACTTTAACATCTGAGAACTTGCCTGCTGAAATTAACACAGAAAATATCCAAACACCTATGTTCACAGAAAAAAAATGTACAAACATGCAAATTCACATGTGATTTATTGCAACTGAAACTGTTACAACCTCACACACAAGCTGTCTTGCACATCACAAACCTTTCATGTATGCAACCACAAAATGTGCCGTTCTGAAAAGCTGAATATTTCACACACACACACACACACACACACACACACACACACACACAAAAGCCTAATGACAAAAATGTCCATCTGTTAATCAAACGCACTTTTGTCCCTCATCTCAATACCACTGTTACATAATTCAATTGACAAGTGGAAGCCCTCAAAGACAATGGAAGAAAAATGCAGCCTGTTTAAGGTTTATTTTGTCAAGTTATCTTGGTTAATCTTTTTTAGTTGTCTTACTTAAGTTCAACAGGGTAAATACCAACCAGTAAACAGCTGCTTTAACTACTCATGCAATACAAATCCATCCTTAAAATATTTGTAGTATTCAGACTACACACACAAAAACAGAGCAAACTAAGCATAGTTGTAATAACTAAATGGCCAGATTAGCACATACTACACTAAAGCAATGCAATTAACAGCACCATCACAGTGCAATATGACATGTAAAATAAAGACATTGGGGGAAATAAATTACTAACTAAATTCCTTTCCAACTTCTATTTTTTACAATTTAATTTCAGTGCTGCAAGGAGCTGAGCTGAACTAACTATCTCAGTAGACATTGTCTTTTAAAGGCTGTGAAACACTGTTGACAAGTCACTATGCTCATGCTAAACTTAGGCTAAAACCAGTCTCAGATGGTGAGCAACAACCTCTAGCTGACAAAGATCTAGGCCTTTGCATACAGTGGGCTTTTCTTGAGGAAATATTTATTTCCTTTCCATTTCCAATGTATTGCTAGTGTTTCAGTCAAGCATACAACAACAGACGCAAGGCAATGTCAAGCTGAAGGATATCATTTAGAACTACATTTAGCTGAAAATGTTAAGTGTCTTATTTGTATTATTACTTTTTAATGTATTATTAGCTTATTAGCCAGGTACTATGTTTTGTATGCCTTCTGCTGCTTTTTGACATTTGTCACATCCAGCGTACTTTTGAATTCCACACAGCATATGATTGTCATGACATCTTGGCCCCACCGTGTCAGTAACAGACGACGAATCTTAATTGTGAAGCTTGAAAATTTAAGCAACATCATCAGACTGTTATGTCTTTGAAGTGTGTGTGAAAGATGGAGTCATGTGAACATGAAGTAGCATATTATCTCCACACAAAGCAAGCAGCAGGTGAGGTGAGGAGATGGTGCTAACCAGTAGGTAAAAATGTCATTCTAACATGACTTAGAACTTATGCTTCCTGGTAGCAATTTCACAAGAGCTTGATAAAAACACCACAGCGAAAGACCCCTGCCGTCGATTGCAGGAAGACGAGGAGTGAGAGTAATTTCTTAGCCATCCTTTCTTAGCCTCAACGTGACAAAAGACAAATCTACAGTTGCAAATTAACCCCAGAATAATGAATGAGGAATGGAGCCCTGAGGTCTTAATTGAATATTTGCTGGACTCATTTTGTTGACAATGATGGATGTCTGCAAAAAAGAAGGCCTCAGCAAACTCATAATTCATATTTCATCATCCCAACATCTGACTTCAGCTGTGCAAATTTATTGATTGGTAAATGATTAGTTTTCATTGTGCAGCAAAACTGAATGAAGTTTGACATGTTCCGGTGAGGTTTGATAAATTGGGGCTATGTGGACTTTAAAGAGATGAACATGAGTGCTTCACAGAAACGTCTGCAATACAATAAAGGTAGCTCAAGAACAAAGGAGTTTGAAACTGATAGCATGCACATCTGTGCAGCTGCAGGTGTTTTGCTCGTCGCTGTTAATACTGTGTGACCCTGCCCTGATACAGTTACAGATGTTGATCAAGCTTTGTGTTAAGTATTTTCTGTGCTTACTGATAGAAAAGTGGTTATACTGTGCTTACTTATGACCTCCAACAGAACCAATGTGTGGCATCTCCATCTATCTTACCACTGACATACATAAATAGCTTGATATATGGAAAATTTAAGGCCTCTGTAAAATGAGTATCAAAAGTCTTTATGAGCACTACGATCAAGAGCTTAACCAAAGTGTCTTTAAATCTATAAATTGTGTTTATGGTACTGGCATTCTGCTTTTTTGTGACAAATCTGCTACATGACAGTGGATTGACTTTGAAAATGAGAATGTCATTTCAATCCTCTAAAAAGACTTAAGCATCTGGAAGCGACCTTGTTTCGGATGCTATTTCTGTGGGCAAGCAACACTAAGCATGTTACTAGAGTAAGACGATTTTGATGGGGGAGAAGTCACTCAAGGAAATAAGTCAGATCGCAATGCCTGAAGCACTTTAAGGACATGTTGGATCTGCACAATGCAGTGCTGATCACACAGCACACTGGGGAAGATCTCTTTAAAATACTGCTCTATGAATATGACAGTGCTGCTCTAGGCATACTTATTCATGGGATTAAAAACAGAATAAGGCGGTGCTTGAATTCCACAATTTTTGTCCCAGTTGTAAGAACTGATTTTTAAGAGGGGAAAAAAACATTCAATTCTACAAAGATAATTCAGAGAAAAATAAGTTTGAACACTGAGTCTCAATGGTGTTTGCCCTTGGTATCAACCCAGGAACTGATTTACAAGGTGAATACAATTAACTACCTGGTTGGATAGAAAATCACCAGCAGTGCAGAAAAACACAGAGCTATATGAGATATAATGAACTCTAAAATACATTACAGTTTTGACAACACAGTCAGATAAAGTTAGCCATATTTGATGAACACAGGAACACAAATAATGTTACAAATTCAAAGATAGAGCAACAAAGTATGATTGCGTTTAATTTAGCTAAGCCTTTTTGTTATGGATATGAACATGAAGAAACGTTCAGTAAAAATGTCATGACCGGCTCTTTAGTCATTATGGCCAGTCACGCTTTTTTTCACTTTACTGTTATGTTTAAGCAGTCAGGCTAAACAGGCAGGGACACGATCAACATGGTCCATGTTGTAAGAGCTTGTACAGTAAAATATGAATGAATAAAAATTACGCCACATGCTGAAGTAACCAAAAAAAATTAATGGACAGACAACTGACAACGCTTTCCTCTTTGACTCTTTGTAACTGCAGTTACCTAGTTTTTAATAAGACATCTGCAGAGGCTTAGCATGACTTCCTCTTCACAAGAGCAAGTGTTCAACTTTGCAGTCAAGATATCTTTAGATATCTGAACAAACAACAGCATCTGACAATTAGATTCTAATAATATTATGAGTTAGTGAAATGTGTGAAGGCGTAGTCTTTCATAGAATATACTTCATTAGTTTTCGATTAGATTTAATCACAAATGTTTTTGGAGATCCTATATTGCTGTGAAATTATAGTATTGTTAAAGTGTTAGTATTGGGACAGTTATGAGTTAGTGGTATACTCCAGGACATTGGATTTGAAATATAACAATGACTGTGAGGTTAATGTATTGACTTTCACCTTTAATTTGAGGGTGTGTACTGTACATTAACAGCTGATGAACTGTGTAGCAGTTGTAGCACTTTATACATAAGCCCAGAGGCTTAAACAAGCGTGCAAGGCCTACACTATTCACCCACTACAGATGTGAACAACCCCAAACACCCTCAAGCTGAAACTCAGCACTTAAACCTCATAGTCTTGGTTTCATTTGAAATCCAGTACGCTGGACCAGAGCCAAAACAATGAAAAATATTTCAGTATCCCAGTACTTAGGAACGGCACTGTATTCATTATAAACTACAGCCCTAGCTGGAATCTCCCCTTCAGACCATATAGTTCACCTTGAAGGCAGAGGAGCAGTAGTGCAGATAAAAAGACAACTTATTCAACACATCCAAGGGAAGTAATGATGATAGACCATGAATAAATATTTTCCTAGATGATTAAACTGGGAGGACATGGTAAAAAAAAGTGGGAAAAGGTGGCTGTGGGCCCAGGCTGTGTGTGTGAGAGTGTGCATGCAGGAAGTTAGATAGGGAGTGGGGATAAGAGTGCAGCTATCTGGGGCATATAATGTGCTGGGAAGGTCTGAAACGGCCGAGCCCCACCCTCCCACCAGCAGATGAAGGCAAGGAATGTCTCCCTTGAGTTCAGCGGCCGCCAGAAGCTCCCTCTATGTCAAAAGGCTCTGCTAAGACAACATTCCCTGCAAAATAAACAGCTATACACACCAAAAGGGAAGAGATAATGCCACAGAACTATCCAAAGATGGAAAGCAACTAAGAACTATGTTCTGCCTGTTACAGAGGAACATAACTCATCAAAGCACGCTGAATATATGCAAATATGTATTTCAAATATAGGGTTTGATCAACAACTTCCTTTTGATATCTAATGAAAATTGTGGGGACGGGTTGCAGTGGTCTATTTGCATGCGTGTCTGTGTTTGTACTGTATGTACATGAACACTCACGTGCCCGCAGGTTTATACAAACTACAGTACATCTGGTGAAGTTGCCTTTGATTGATCAAGCAACCATGAAGTGGGGGTACGGTAATTGAGTTTCACATTAGCTCTAGAAATCTTGCAAATTGGGCACTTTCTTTCATGTGTGAATTGCAAACAAACAAGTTTCCAGCAATATTTTTTTTAACTAGACTTAAAAATGAAAATACTCTCTAGCTGGACCAAATATAAACGCATATTTACAGTAGCTCTGTAAACATAGCGCATCTGTGCTTACAGAGCTAAATATGTAGCGCCATTTTTAATATGTGATATGACTTAACAGCTTATTAAGATTTTGTGAAAGGATAGCATTCCCTCGCTCCTAATAATGGATTCCATGGATCTCTATTCAGACCTTGCTACCTAGACATATTTTCACATATATTGTTTCAATACATGGAAAGATACTTAATTGTATGTCTTGATAATTATGAATTCACATCAGATATGTAGTAGGAAAAAAAAAATTGAAGATCTTCAGAACTTTCCTCCAGTAAGTGAGTAATAAATATGTGATGTTTTAAGGATTTTTTTACAGATGCTGAAAATTAAGTTCCTCTTTTAATGTTTTACAAATATTTGTAGTTGATCAATTGATCTATGATCTATTTCATTTACCAATTATAGACACATTTCAATATAATATTTTTGTCTAAAGCACTTAAAAACTAGCTTGAAATCACTTGAACATTTCCTTCAATTCTTATAAGGACAATAAAGGCAAAAGTTTGTTCCAAACAAAATCAACTTTGGCGTATTGTCAGACTGGTGTTGACTGCAGCTCTGTGAGCAAACACCAATATACTCACTGCGACACTCTGTTCATTTAATGGCATCCACACCAGATGGAGCTTGCAAGTGACAGTGGGAGCAGACATAACTTTCAAGTTCCTCAAAACAAGAAGTAAACATACTGTAGAAATAAACCAAAATATGCAACCCACAACCAATTAAATGACATTGTTGAACAGTAACAGGCAATAGGGGGTAGTGAACAACATGTGCCAAACTTCAGAAAAGTTCAGATGGCCATCCTGAGCACACTGCAGGTTACTGAAGTCAAATACAAATGGACAAAAATGCAATGCCTGCCTTACACATTGCATACAGTTATACACAACTCTAATTAGTCAACGCAAGTTCTTACATTTGTTTGGAGGTAAGATAACCAAGTCATCAAGGGGGGATAAAGCAAGAGAGTCATCAAACTGTGTTACCATGACGATTGTGAAAGATGGTCTAAGCAAAGGGAAACAACTTCATCCTAGTGCTGCCTACTACAGAGGTGACACATTACTTGAATTGGTTATGCTTTGGGCCTTTGTCATTATATGACTATCTGATTATATATTGCCCCAAACCCCTAGGATTGGTATTGGGGTCATTCCAGGCATTTTTTGATAAATCATATTGGTTATGTAAAGCTCAATCCCCATTTGATATTTCTTTGTTTGTTTTGCATATGGCAGCTGTCAGAAACATCCCATCAAAACGCAGGAATCACAGTGTTGTAACCATGGGAAACTCACAAAATCAGTACAAACAGCAACCAACAATTTCCATTAATGATGTGACAAAAAGTTTCAGTTACCGATCAGGTAGTCTGACTCACTGGATGTAGGCTGTTGGGATAAGTCTGCCATTGGCCAACTATTTCAGTCATAATTATCCTCCCCTTCCGCTATCTGCTTGTTACCCTTGTTTTGCAAGGGCACCGTCGCTGCATCCTGGGCTTAGCGCCACCAAAGACGAAACAAGCCAGAGTGCTTTTTCCCCTATCACAGAATGACGATGGGTTGAGCCAGACCTTTCTCCGAGGTCTGACATCTAGATTTACCTAGCACCCACTAGTGGCTGACTCCACAACTTGAAACATTGCCGTGCAAATCAGTGCCACAACAACCCAACCTCTCACAAAAAAATTCAACTTTTAGTTTTAGTTTCATGTATCATGATCTTTTCATTGATCTGACCCATATGTCCTCACTTTGTTATAGCGCTGTGCCATGCCAGCCCTCAAGAAAGTTCTGGCTGAACTTATTATCATTTTGGTAAAGGGGAAAAAAAACTTTGGCTTGTTTGTATTCCTTTACACCAATCACAAACGTCTTTGGTGGCGCTAAGCCCAGGATGCAGCAACGGTGCCCTTGCAAAATGGAGGGTAGGAGAATTCCGACCGAAATAGTCGGCCAATGGCAGACTTATACCAACAGCCTACATCCGGTGAGTCAGTCTAATTGGAAAGTAATGAAAAACAAAATGATTAATTACACCATTGTGACAGCCATGCGCACATTCTCTTCGCTTTAAAACAACCGGTCAAAACCTCTCTTCATCAACTGTTAAGAAATGATCCCTTAAAGGAATTTTTAATCTGGATTCAATAGACAAATATATAACCGTTGTGTCATGTGTATCATTGCTGCATGTATTTCTTTTCAGGAAAAGCAGTTTCCTCGCCGACAGTCATATAATCCTTCAAACATACTGTATATCTGGGCATGCGGCGACACCCAAACAGATGGCCTCAGCTGGGGCCTGGCAGGGAGTCGAAAGGAGAGGAGCATACTGTAACTGTCAGGCCAGGTCTCTTGAATCCCACAGCTTTCTGCTACACTGATCCCAATCACCGTACACCTGCTCTCCATCTTCCCCACTTTCAAACTTCAGTTGTAACACAGACTGAGAGATTTGAAAAAGATGTGAAAAGAGGAAATTACTTTCCTTAACGCATAAGCCCCAACTTTAGACTTGAAGTGAAAGCAGATACAAGACCACAACGTCCAAAAAACTTTTTCAGGCTTTTCCACTGAACACGGAGACAGTTGATGCATGGCAGATTTGGTGAGGTCACAGTTTAACTGGAGGCCATCTGCCTACTCATGCTGGACTGTGATTATGACTCCCTAAGGTGAGAGGAGGGAACACTATAACAGTTCACCAGTTCACTATGGCGCCTGTTTTTTCTTAGAGTGAATTTCACACTTACTTTTGGCTCGTTTGTACTTTTATTTCTGTCTGCTATTTTGCCCTACTTCATGAGCTTTAAACACACTGCATTGTCATCAACTTCACCCGCATTATAGTCTCGAATTTGCACAGAACCTGCTTTAACACAAATTAATAAAATATGTTAGTCGGCAGACAGAGGAATAAATAGCTGTATTCAGACATGTTGTAATACATATGTAATAGTTTGGTTTGGGTCCATCACTAGGCTGCAAAGATATTATTTTATGTAACAATGTGACTGAAGTTTCTTTACCAAGTACTTTATAGATATTTTTCCTTCCTTCCTTCATTGACATTTTTTAATTCGTTATGATGAATTATTTCCAGATTCATTATTATAATTCTTTGTGATTCAAATCAACTTTGAACAATCATAGTCTAAAGTAACACAAATCAAATAATGTATTCAAACTGGCCTCTGTAAATACTTTATACAGGACATGTAAACATACCAACCTCCACTCCAGCTAATTCACACCTTCTCACCCATTCCCACTACCTTCCAATTACCCCTCGCCATCAAACAAAGTCCCTATAACAGACCCATACCCACCTAAATATCCTGTTTCGTTTGTTCGTCTGTGTCCGAGGGCGCACGTGCATTCACACATGGATGACATGACACACATTTCTGCCAATGGTTTTGCACGATTCCACTGAGAAGAGGACTGCTAGCAAGAAGATCATGGATGTAAACAATGCAGGTCTCAAAACACGGATTGAAGTCAAATGCAAGTATAAAAGTGACCTAACTTGCAAACTCAACACGTCTGTTAGACCTCAAGGAAACACACAAAGCATTTTGGTGAGTAACACTGAATTTAACAGAAAGTTTGTTTCCAACAAAACTCCACAGGGCACCTTGAAAAGATAAAACAGCACAGGTAAGGTCTGTGCCCTGTACCTCCTGATGATGTCTAAAGAAAATAATCAAATAAAAACTAATGATGTGTCTTGTAATCATCATTGCATGAGCCAGTGGCTGGATATCAAATGTTATTACAACAGATAGCATAGATGACGAAAGGTGTAGACATATCTGAACAAAGAAAGTTTGAGTTGGCTGAAAGGTGTATTATTATATTTTAACCCCTTCATATCTTTTATCTTTTCTGAATTAAATCTTCTCTCAAGTTGTTGGAGGAAGAAAAACAGGTAACTGGACTGCAAAAATGCATAACAGGAAGTACATTCATTTGAATTAATGAAAGCATCCCTGAAAATGTCCCATAATGAATAAATGCCATTCACTGCATTCAACATCACCACGTACTACTGGGCATATTTAACCATTTAGCTCTTATGTTATCAACACATAAAATATATTGGTCATTGCAAAATATGTTGTTTATCCCTAAGATATCCCAATCGTTGTTCACTGCCTTACAGTGTCATTTTTTTGCGATAAGTCGTAAGGATCAAAAACCTTTAGTGACTGCTGTGCAGTGTTTCTATTTAAATTTTACTTTCTCTAATGAACTTGTGCTGGCAGTACAGCAACAATGTTTAATTAATGTGTTTTCTTAATTAACTCATCATTTATAACACATTATACATCAGTCTTAAAGAAGGAGCAATCTGCCACTTTAGTTGAAGGCCACTAACTTCATGAAGTCATGAAAAGCTAATTCTTAGTTAATGATGATTACACTATTTGCAATTCAACTGCATGCATGTGCTCTGTGCCGTGAAGAAACAGTTATTAGTTAGCCCGTGTAATTGCAGACAACTATAAAGAAAACATGAACATGTTTAATAACTCAGGAACCATGATGATGGTAATACTTCAGTTCATGAACTAATTAATGTATTGTACTTGCATTTAGGTACGCATGATATGTTGATTCTTGTACAATCCTGATCATTCAAGAGGCATTACATGCATGAAATAATGCTGTTTCATGCGTGAATTCACAGCAATTAACGTACCCTAACAATGGAATGCCAAAGTTGATATGGGGACCAAATGTCTTGCAGCAAAGGCATCCACATCCTACATCCTCACAACATTTCCTACAGAAATCCATAGGGAACATGGTTAAGCAAAGAAAGTGATACAGAAAAAAGGTTCTTTTAAATGTACACCTGCAATATCACAGTCATTCTTATAGGATATCTATGCAATGCTATATATGTATTTTTTTCCCTCTCACTTGAAGTCTGTAAGTATATATTTTTCTCCTCCCACGCAAGCCCTTATGAAATGATTGGCAGGGCCTCACAGAATTCCCTTGGTTACAAAGACCAAGGCTATGGCAAAAACAAGGCTCCCGCTGGGTGCAGCATCCCCTGTTGCTGCCATACCTGGAGGCAGCCATAGAAGCTGCCCTGTCCACACTAATAGGGAGGGCAGAAGAGGGCTGAGATGCTTTTAGCTTGCTCGCTGATGCACCCTCCTGTTGCTAGCATGAGAAAATGTATGCTATCACAGATATAGCTTTGAAAAAAGTATGGTTCTATGGTTCAACCTGGCCTAAAAGTGAGTGTCTGACCATCAATCTGGATAGCTAATAACCCTAAATCATTCAAGCCTTTTGCTTCCTTGCTTGTCTACCTGACTGTTGGATTGGCATCTACCTTTGCGCCCTCTCTCTCCTTCTTTATTTCTCCCACTCACAAGTCCAATGCTTTGGGATCAATTTAGAGCTAGTGTAATTGCCTTGAAACTATTGTAGCATCATTAGACCAGAGTTCTAAGATGGCATTTGCAGGGAAAGAAAGGGCATGGCTAACAGCTTCTCCATAGCTCTAAAGGTTACTTTTAATCACCCAATGAGGAATCCTCTTCTACCTCCCCATTCCTAGTTTAATTTTACTCCCAGTTCCAGTCAAGGGGCCACATCCACCATGCAACTGTGTATCTGGCAGGCAACTCCACTAATTAAGTGGTGGGTTTGTTTGTTACAGAAGGATTCTGACCTTTGACATGTTATGTGATGATACAAAGAAGCGGTTTTCACTTGGATTCAAAATATAAAACCAGAGCACACAACATTTGGCTACCTGTGAGGCAGAGATACCTTTAAAAGAAAATGCAAGGACTGAGTTGCATCCTCTATAAAAGGCATGCCAGATTTAGCCTTGACTGAGAATTGAACATCATCATTGGTCGCTAACATTTGATTTGCTGTAGTGAAAATTAGTACTAAAAGTAGCCATCATTTAATAAATCTACCTAGTTTATATATATATACACACTGATACACTGTATGTGTATGTTTCTTATAGAATGGTCTAAATCTGTCATATTCAGGTAAGAGCTGTTATCAAGAAGCTTCAATTGATGCTCAAATGGCCTCAATCTCTAAATCTTGCTGAGAAAAGGCATGAAGGCAGACGTAGATTTTATGTCATTGGAAGATGATTACACTAGAGTGGGCCATTCATTCTTTCATTCCCGGAAGAGGCTTCACTTTGCTTAAGAGGTGTCTTTGCTCTACTAGCAACAAAACAAAGTGGCTGGGGCAGAACACCAAGCTGCCAAATTGAAACGAAGAAAGCTATAATTCAGTTTTTACCCTGTCACTGCATACACTAAGCTATGACATGATTGTCAGTGATGAGTCTTCCATTTTTTTTGCTTCTGTCTGTCTGACTTTTCAGCCCCTTGCCTCTTCAGACAAAGCAGCTTTTGCAGTAGACCCAAAACCCAAGGGGTGATTCTTTCATAAATGCATAAATGAGGGGGAAATTATTATACACAGCACAGCGCTGAATTTTGAAAGTGCAGCCACACACCCATACACATTCATCAGCAGGGTTTCTTTTTCTGACTTCATTACTTCCTTTAGGAGTGAATACAAGATCACGCAGACAAGAAATCCATGTGACAGAAATTCTTGATAGCTCCCCTTCCCCCATCAATAGTATATGTGTTTCTTCAGCTGGCAGTGGTAAGACTGACATACATCAGACACACATTCACACATATGCGCGCACACACACACCGAATCTAGGTCAAAGATCCATTAAAATTTCAACAAAGTCCTGTGCTCTGCCATGGAGGTGCAATGAAAACAATTCAAATGGATGTGGAATGCCCATAGGGCAGTACTATACCTTCCATGGTGGCCACCACTGCAAAGCCTGGGTAGACTGTAGACCAGCACACACATGAAAGACACAAATCTACACACACACACACACACACACACACACACACACAGATTTCACTCACCTATATCCTTCATTGACAACATTCGTTTCCTATCCCCTAACCTTATCCTGAATTCTGTCTCTAGTCCTAAACCAGATTCATAACCCTACAATACACCTAAAAAGCATTACTTTAAATGTGAGGACAACTTTCCCAAATGCCCTCGCTATCAAATTCTGAAAACACCAACTGGTTTTCACAAAAGACCACAACACATGCAGGTATGTCATACTGTCTGTCCGAATGTGTTTGTGCTGGTGACACTAGCAACCCACAATCCTCCCAAATACACTAATGCCAAAACATGTCTCAATCCCAGCACAATAACACCACAGCACACAAACCTCTGGCTAAGTATAGGTCATGACAGTGTCGCATAGCTGCCAGTGCTGAGCCCGAGTCAAAAGGACAGAAAACTGTATGCCTCACCAGCAGTTACAAGCCTTTACTCTGGCAAACCGTTGACATTTCCCATTTCAAATAACAAAATGAAAAAAAAAATTTGAATCACTGTGGAACCAGTTAAATTTAAAGAGTCAAACACTGTTATTCTTCCGTTTATTCAAATTAGTATTCCATAAAAAAAAGTTTATTATTTCCAACGGCATGGCTGTGGGGAGGGCAAAATAACTGTAATGTTTCACTGAAAAGCAACTTTGAATTGTTATTTTATCAACACTGTAGTCGACTTCCAAAACAAACAAATAAAAATAGTATGAAAATGACAAATCACTTTGTAACTGAAAAGAGACTAAAAGATGAATACAAAGCAATATCAGCAAATAAAACAATAGAAAATTTAATTTGTAGCTTTTAGTTCCACGTAAACCAGGTAAATTAAGAACTGTCTGTGGAAAAGAGAAAAAATGTCAAACAACTGCCAACTACAAAATAATTCAGGAATATGAACTGAATTGGAAAAAAAGAGGTCCTTTTGATTTAGAATAAGGAAGGTCGAGGGGTTGACTTCAGTATATTATAGATGAGATTTCCTACTTGATGATTATGTGAAAAAAACTAAAGACTAAAATATGTCTCAAATAAATCAAACTATTTACTTTCAAGTTAAGTCAAGAAAGTGATTTAGCAAAAAACATTTGACCAAAGGCAAGAAAATGTCTATATCAGAGCTACACATGATATCACTACTGTATTGGAGCTTTATACACAGGATGTTACTTTGGATTCCACAGTGGGAGGGCCCCCCTAGAGCCAACCATTTCCACCATTGCTAGAACATTATATCTGGTAGAGAGCACCATAAAACTTGATAAATTATCCTCGGTGGACTCTACTGATCACAGTGGAGACTTCTGTGTTTGGAGATGAGGGTTGAAGGCAAAGACAGAGCCATGCCCAACTGATACAAGTGTCCAAACTCACGGGGCATCGGGGAATTCAAACAGTCAGTGAATTGGAGACATAGGAAGAGCATGAAAACACACAAGCGCACACAGAGAGTAACAGGCTTTGGTAGAACAGACAAAAACAGACAGTCAAAGAGCAAATCTAAAAAGAATGGGCCCTATTGCTGTCTGTATGTTCACAATCACCAAGAACCAACACATGTGATTTTAAACCTATCAAACTTAGAAGAACTTGACTACCATTCCTTGATTCTTAAAAAAATATACTTGAGCAGAGGAACAAGTCCCCAGTTATGTATGATTTGAGGTTGGTTAAAAGGGTGATTTTTTTTTCTTTTTTTTTTAAGACAGGGCTTTCCATAAGTGTCATGAGTGAAATTAATATTTGCCATGTTTAACAGGGCCAAGGCTAATAGTCAATGGGATCTGTGTTGGTATATTTGTTGAAATGCGTTCTGGAGAAAAGCACACATAGCGCCTGACAAGCTGATAGGACTAAATATATTTGGTTTTAAAAAGTACATTTTTCAATTTATCTTGGTGAAGTCTGACAACAACCTTGCTCTTTTGCACTTAATTTACATGATGCACGTTCAAAAAGAGACAATTTGCTAGGGATATCATTTTGGTTGACCATCAGTGGTTATCAGCCAGTTTCTTTTCATTATAGTCACATTTGCTGACTGTGTATTTGTAGATTCTTCAGCTGACAGGTCATTCTGAAGAATTTCTAAAATAACATCATACTGTATCCATCATGTGGCACATGGTTATTAAATGATCATTAATTGCAATGCTATTCCAAGGAAACCAAAGAAGAAAAAATATAACAGCATGAACGTGACACAAACTGAATAATGACTTGCATTTCATTCTAAGTAAAGCACTTGCCGTTGACATTTGAAAAACAGTGTCAAATTAAGGAGCAATTCTCAGTGGGTGCTGGCAGAACCTAATTAAACTACAGCATCTACTTTAGCCTCTCTCTCTCTCTCTGCCTTGAAACAAAAAAATCTGGATGCAGACTTGCTTGCATGTCCGAGTGCATGCGTGTGCGTATGTGTGCCTGTACACAATCATATGCATGTGTATCCTAATGAGTGGCTGTGCCTTTCTGCATGTGGGGTCTGTCTCAGAAGGAGAGACAGAAGACGTAGTATGGAAGAGACATATTTTCCACCTGGTGCCATTTGCCCTGAGGGGAGGCTTGCCCATGGTGCTTAATCTCTGTGGGGATGTGTGCATGTGGGCCTATCAACCTTCAACGGAGCCAGAAATTCTCATATCTTCCCCTGCCGAGCCAGCAAGTTCCCCTTGTGAAGGAGAAATCCACACACATGCACAAGAACACACACAGGCAACCACAACTGTACTTGCAGAGGGGACGGACTCAATTAAAGCTACACCTGGATAATGTAATTTTTGAGGCTGTAGTCTGCAGTGCTACTTTATTTCATACACTGTAACTGTAAGCCGTACCTTATTAGAACTAAAAAGAAAATATTAAGGGCAACACAGGAGAAAAGCGTGTCCTTGTCCTTTTCCCTTTGCAACTCATTTTCATCATTGTTTCACTCTTTTTTTTTCCTTCTTTTCATGTTGTAATTGGCTTTATCATGAAATGAAGGTCATCAATGCTGTGCTTTCACTGACGGTCTGTGCATGTGATTGGACATAGCGCAGTCCTAATTATCACAGAGGAACACATCTGCGCTGACCCACAATACCCTTTCATAGCATGCAGTTGTGTTTGAGCACACACACACATATATGACGGCACACACAGTCATTGATTTTAGATAAAAAAAGAAGCCCACAAACAACATGAAATGTTCTCAGCCCACACAGTTAGCTGGCGTCTACCCATTATATGTCACAATGACAGTAGCCCTAATACATTCCTTATTAACAGCAGAACAACCTGCCTGGGGTTTTAATTGGGAAAGTGAGCAGGTATTGGCAGTGCATCAGATAGGAGGGCTCGATGGTTATTTCAAGTGGTCTGATATGAATTCCAGGGGGTCCCCTCCATGGCTTTGTTGTGCTTATTAGTCGTCTGAACAGATAACAGATTGCATCTTAATTGGAAATCCCACCAGAAGCCTTGGTAACCATATTGTAAAATGATCCACACCTTTGGAGTTTGCCTTTCCCAATGTACTTTGCCATTGGTGACAGGTTAGGAGAGACGAGGTTTTAGGAAATGAGAAAAAAATCTCCAGCCTTGTAGTTTATTGCTCCAATTTGAGAGATTGTAATTAAATGTACTGACTATATACAACCAGGTATATGCCGTGTCTTAGAGTAACTAAGTGTGGTTCTTACGAGACTGATAGGTTAATAAGTAGATATTATAGATATACTGTCTCATTTTCCTCATAAACACTCTCCACGTCACATTTACATCCATTAATATGTTCACTCTCAAAGGCAGTTTGAAATGCACAGTGCTCACGGCAGCTTATTCATCTTTCCATTTATCCACCTAGTTAGGGCTGGGTATCAAACCTCTATACATTTGTAGTACAACGTGCCCTTAGCACTGGGTATCGAAAACTGTATCAAAAGCTGACAAGTATTTTGGTATTAGTACTAAAACGTCTGTGTCTTATCAGCAATAGTATAAAACTTTTTAAAACCATATCCATCCCTAATCCTAGCACACATTTCTTAAGTCAGCACGCTCAGTAAACAAAAGCAAAAGATGCTGAAGAGATTGTGAAACAATTCATATCCAAAATATTTGAGCATCAATTAGCCTTATGAACTTAATTAGATCGTAATTTTCCCAAAATGTATCCAACAGGAATGATTCAACAAACTTTACAAACTGGATTAACATGACACACCAATCAAAGATGTTAATGTAACAAAAAAAGCAGCAGACGCTCAGACCAGAACAGGTGGCAGATCAAGATTGCACTGATATCTCCAGAGCACAGACACACAGTGCAGTAACAACTTAATGAAGGTCAAAGTCCAAGTTTATGTTCAAGTCTAATGTCCACATTGCCACAAGTCTGTGATGTATTGTTTTTGTTCACAAAATTATTTTTGTTGTTGTTGTTCAAGTTATTGCAACTTCCCTCCACATTTTTTTGTGGTGATCCCAGTACAGCTAGACCCATAAATTTGTCTGTGTATATGTCGGCTGACAGGTAAGAAACTGCAGTACAAATATGTCAGCTGGGTTTGAAGTTATTGACAAGTTGATTTTTCAACTGTAAAATGTCATTAGTATCTTAAAGTGTCACAGTTATTTAAAGAAACATGCATATTATTTGTTTATGTCACGTGTATGTTTTAAAAATGACTATCAGCTAATATTTTATTATCAGATTGAAGTCCCAAATTTTGATATGGGTCAGCTATAGATCCCACTGATAAACTGTTCTCACTGATACTAAATAATAGAGGTTAGTTACATTTTCTGTTCCTCATTACAGTCTTCTTAATGTACCTGCACAAATTTGCAACCGATCTTTAGATGCAGACAATTTTCCACGCAAAATTAACCCGCACATTGAACTTCCAGCAAATCCAGTAAAATGCACCCACACTCATCATATCTCTACCCATCTTCTGTGCGTTCCTCTCAAATGCATATTCAAAAGGAGGAAAGGTGCACTTCACCGTTTACAAGCCAGGTATGCCTCAGACAACAGGCAACCTGTGCTGTGTGGCTGGTGCGACTGTTTGATAAATAATAAGCGTTTGTCTAGACAAAGAATGTGCAAAGAACAGTGTGCAAAGAGCACCGTGACTCTGGCCTTCAGGATTTTGAGAAAGAGACAAAGAGGAGAAAGAAATACAATTTTGTGTAGTGTGTACTTTTCTGGATAGACAATGATGACTGGCAGGGGAACCACTGAAAATAGACCACGAGGAGAAGTAAAACCCTAAGATGTTCCAATCTCCCACTTTAGGCTTCACACATTCAATCAAAAAGCCTTGTCAAGAAGCCACGCGCCTTTATTCTGAAATTAAAGATCCACATTCAACAGTGCTACAAATTACAGTTTGTCCA
The DNA here is from genome assembly GCF_043641665.1 of Enoplosus armatus. Taxonomy (NCBI): domain Eukaryota; kingdom Metazoa; phylum Chordata; class Actinopteri; order Centrarchiformes; family Enoplosidae; genus Enoplosus; species Enoplosus armatus. The sequence goes on from NC_092189.1 coordinate 16,672,264, forward strand.
CTCTTTCCATGGAAGTGCAATTGTCTATGGGAAGACACACTGGTGTTCATCTATAGAACCATCTTAGACATTAATGAATGAGTTGAGAGAGAAGAACAAACATCTTTGCATGTAATATGAAACTGTTGCATCTAAATTGCAGTAAGTGGGAAACTGATCATGATGTATGAAATCCAGCTGTGAAAAAAAAAAAAAAAAAGCCACACTAGCTGCACTATCATGCCACACCAACAATTGTTTATTTGATGTAGATATATAACACCCCATCATTTATGCAGGCATTAGAACTCCTGGTCTATTAAATGGATGGCTTGGCACGGCAAAATATTGATCATGGTTATCAAGTTTCCCCGAGCACCACTGGCCTATATGAAGCATGTCTTTGAGATTTTAAGTAGGCCATTTACAATGCTACCTGAATTGTTAAATGCACATTTCAAAACAGGCATTTCATTTCACCTTTTTAAAAAAACAAAACATAATGTTGTTGTATGCTTCATCACAGATGATGACAACAGCCATTAATTGTGGAACTCCATTCACTTTCCATGTACAACACAAACACTATCATCCTTATTATATTATTACTATTACTGAGTGAAAGCTGAACACCATTTAACTTGTTGACATGTGCGAATACGACCCCTGAGATATTCGTTTTAATTGATCGTGCTGAAACAGCAACTGAAATTAATAAATAACAACCCTCTAAAATGATCATGCAATTATTATAGGATCTTATGCATGCTTGACAAATGATGGCAATTACATGTGTAGGTGTGTATGTGCGTGTGTGTGTGTGTGTGTGTGTGTGTGTGTGAACTTGTTACGTGCCGACCTGACTGCAATGACAGTGAGTACTAGCCATCAGGTGAGGTGACAGGATGGCAGAGCATGAAGAGTGAAGAAAATAGAAAATGGATGTTACATGTTACACATAACAGAATCATCTGTGCCAAAACACAAGCTCTGATTATTATCAGAAGGGCATAGGATCAGTTAGAGGAAATTATTAACTAATGCTCTGTAATTTCAGATTCCAATAGTCTAAAAAAAAATGGGGTTACAGCTCGGTTGCAAATGCCATACGCTCTATGCAGGTAGCCAATATAGCTCAAAAGAGGCAATCAATGCACAGTTCAGTGCCTAAAGTCTGTATGAGAGCTACCTCTGTGCCAACATTAAGAATCGGTAAGACATCCATATTAAAAACAAAAACAAAAAAAATCAAAAAATATTTTTTCCACAATAATAAATCTTGTGAATTCTTAAAATGTTCCACATAACATAGTTTTCTATCGCAAATCCTTTCAACATTTCAGGATACAAAACACTACATTCTTGAGGAACAGTTTGGCCTTTACTTCAGCTAACTGTTTTTGTAAGCTCTCTCCACACATGAGGCAAAGCAGTGGCCATTCCTTTGCCAAACACATTTAATCTTCTCAATGACATCCAACACTAAACTCACGGTCTTGAGGACACGAGCCCCTGAGAGAAAAGGTTCAAACTGGTCTTGACACAAACCATTACTAGATAAAAACCAGATTGACCGTGGCATTGAAATACACTTACTCCTCTGGGAAATGAAACATGTGAAAGTTAATACTTTCATTCATCCTTCAGAAAATGAGTTCACATCGATTCTGGGTCGGCGCAGTTCAAACATCCAGATCGGTCCCTGTCACAACATATAGAAACCCCTCACTGTGCGATCTGATGAAATTTTGATGGTGGATATGTTGTGTTGGCTTGTATTAGGTATGTCTATGATTTCCAAAACCCCAATGAGGCTGTGAGAGGATGTGTACTTCCCTCCAATACCCACAGATTCAAACCTCAGAAAGGCTTCAGTTATTGGCCTGTATCACAGTGCCCCCTACTGGCAGAAAATCTATCTCATAGCAGCACCTCATGTGGAATAATGACAGGTAACATATGTGAATAAATTATTCTTACAAGCAAAACGAGGACTGTGGCATGCAAATGGCTAGCATGCTTCACTTAAAGTGGACAGAGAAAAAAAGGATATAATGAGAAATATCATCCCCTTAGCCAAAGATCATAATACAAACTAAAGCGTTGTTATGGTCTACATTTTCTCATGTACTTAAACTAAATCAATTTTAACAGTTTTATTCAGTTCATCTAATCCATATTTCAAGAACAGATAGAAAAAAACATTTTAGTGGCTGTTTCCCAGAACTAGTCAATTACAATGCAGACTAAAGTAGTGTACTGGATAGAAAAAGAGGCTTTGTTGCTGAAGAGATGAAAAGTGTTTAGTTTAATTTGATTATTACTTGATATTTACTGGCTGTTAAAGTGCTCACCAAAGAGTCCCACTGACAAATTCCACTGGCTATAAATGTATGGCTGTATACTGAAGTCACATCCCAACAGTGACGATGCATATGATGCAGTGAGCAAAACTCTCATTTCAGATAAATAAATCTTCATAATTACATCATAAGTTCAATGTGTCCATATAAGTTAGTGTTTGAAAGATTGGCCATTCAATTAAGTCTGTGCTTGACAGAAAATCTATTTTAAAAAGCATTAGTAATTCATCAAATAAAAACTACCAAACATTTGCTAGCTTCCGAAATACTGGACTTTTTTATGTTTGAAATTGTCATAAATTATTGCCATAAATACTTCTTGGCTGTTTTCCAGAAAAGGGGGAAATGACTCGGTCTCTGATACTTGTAATAGGCATTTACCATTATTATTAGTTTGGTTTTTCTTTTTTTTTCATTTTGATGAAAATTACTTACACCTTAACACTTTTCCTGCTGGGAAGAATAAACATCAACACCTCTGATTGCATGTTTATGGCACTCTTTTCCCAAAGAGTAGGCAAACGACAAGTTCACAGGTTGCAGGTGACAGATGCGCCGACTTGGTCTTGCACTAGAGAGCAGGAATATCTCTCCTCCAGATTTGGCAGCTTGTTCAGCAATGATTGTTGGAAGGTAGCAATATACCCTTGACCTGCCAGCTCGGATCACCGATTAACCGCCTTAAAGACCTTGAATCGTGGTACTGCGAGCAAAGAGCTATTCATATTTTCTGGTGAGAATGCGTCACATTAATTAGGGCTTATTTCTCTCTGTGCTGGAGGACACTGACATCAAGCCACATTCAGCGGAGAAAAATTCCACTGAACCAATGTTGATTGTTGGTTTGACGCCATGTTTTTCTTAATTACAACAGACAGAACAATAATACTAGTGCAGGCAGCCTGTCGAGGCGAGTGTGTGTATCTCCAAGTGTGTATTTCTGGACCTACATGTGTCACACTGAAACAAAATTGTCAAGCGTCCACGTGTGTCCATACATTAACTTCTGAACCAATGCGTATCACCACGGTCTATTAACCTTTGGCTAATTTAAATATCCAAATGTTTTCCCTGACACATCTCAACGAAATCAAACAATCAACAAAATACCAAAGTGATAAGAGAGCAACGTCTTGTTGCCAGTGAAGGAGGATCATTTAGAAATCTCACAGCTTACTCCTGATCCAATAAAGTTGATGGAAGTTTGGTGCTGTATGCACAAATCCTACAGAGAAATGTTATCATTCTTCTTAGCAGCAATAACAGCCTCCACCGGTGTACTTATCACATCCTTCTCCCTCTATCACTCCCTTCATCTCAAATAATGCTACTTCTTAAAACATCTCTTTCGTGTGCACCATCTCTGTCTACCTTCTCACCCCGTACCATTTTTCTTCTTTTCTTGTGCTCGCTCTTTCACACACCCACCCTTACTCTCACATTTTCTCTCTCTCTACTCAATTCAATAAAGCTTCATTGGCATGATATTTCGAGTATATACATAACTAAAGTAAATAATATTTACAATTAATACTTTAAAAAGGGAGTGATATACAAGACATAACAACTAGGTACTAATAACACAAATTTAGTGAGAAATGCTCCGAAAAAAAAAGAAAATTCTGTGTATTACATCATATAAAAAGAGGACAGAAAAAATTATTCCTTACTTGAGGGTTCGTCTTGCTTTATGACAAGTAGTTACATTATCCTTTTACCTAAATCCTCCCTCTCTTTTAGAATCAATGTGTCACTTAGGAACAACAGTAACACACTGTCACACAGCATGGTGTAACCTCAACAAGGTTATCTCTTACCATGCACGTGCACACCAAACAAACACGACTGCATGAACACACAAACACACACTATGGAATAACACATTGTTAAAATATAACCTATTCTTGTGGTAATAAATTGTTGCTTTGGCAACAGACTTACAGGCAGATGCATAAAAGTGTATTTGTGTCTTTTAGGCACTTTGTCTGAGACTTTCTCTCTTTGGTTCATCAGGGTCACTAGGGCAGGTAACATCTGTCAAGAGGCAAAGGGAGAGTGCCTCTGTTGGTGCTTAGTGAGTGAAGGCCATTCACACACCCACGCTTACCCCTGTCACTAAGTGCATTGTGCAGTTGATGTCTAAAATACAAAACTAAAACTAGTTAATGCAACAGCACAGAAATACCTGAGCGGTCCTATGTGCGTTTTCTCAGCACAAGATTAATAAAAAATAGTGTCTACACTGTAACTATACCTTATCTGTATATCTGTAAACAACTGTCAATTTTCCATTCCTACCTCTCAAGCTGCCAGAGCATCTAAACCACCAGCAATGCCATTAGTGAAAACAATGTGCCCGGAGTTTCTTTTGACAATGAAATGTCATTGGATTCTGCTGTAGCTCTCATGCTGGTATCAGCGCCCACCTGTGTCTAAGTATGTATCAGAACACCCTGGAGGTGACTGCATCGGATTCTACAAGGTACCACCACGTTCGGAGCACAATGGTGCACTGGCTGCTCTGCTGCGGGGCCCTTGGTACTTCTCTAATAATCTACCCAGCATGTGTTTATCTTTGTTGGACCAGGTTGTGTGGAGGAGGCGGCCGGGAAAGGAAGGCAGACAGAATCCTGCCAGCCTGCATGTGAGGAGCCCGCAAATCCAGAGGGACTGCTGGCTTTGTGTGAGCGTGTGTTCATGTGTGTGTGTGTCTGTCTGTGTGTGTGTGTGTGTGTGTGTGTGTGCTTCTGAGAGACAGAAGTGGCAGCAATACAGTTATGCCAACATGAGTTATGGTCTGACTTACACAGACACAGACACACACACACAAAACATTTAATTGCCAAAAAAAAAAGTCTCTCCCGGGCTCCATTGTGTCTAATGTGTTCAACGTTAATCTTACCCTTTGGGGACATTTGCTGTTGTGTTAATTACACACCACCAGGAGCCCTCATTAACACACATACAAATACGTGCACACACCAGCACACACGCAAACACAAACACACTATGTACACAACTTAGGTGGAGCGAGTATAAGACTAGATTAAGTGAGGCAGTCCAGTATGTGAAAAGCAAAGCTAATGAAGCATTTACAGAGATTGGGGTCATTTGAGACTTGCCTAAGGTCAAACCGTCTCCCACACATTTAATGAACAAACCCAGCCTCAGATGTAGAGAGGGATTCATGGGCCCAAGTGGCCAGCGTGCCCTGCTTAGTCATCCACTACACCGCTAGCTCATCACATTCTGGCACAGGCCTTTGCTTCTGCTGCTGTGCTAGCTTTGGCTAATGCCAGTAGAGTAACGCAAAGCTGCAACCGTGACACACAAACAATTAACCCCAGAGTATTTTCACTGGCCCTCTTGTGCGCCTGTTATCAGTGCTCATTACAGTCTGCTGCTTACTGCATCCATTAAAACTCAGGAAAGCTAAGGAAACATTCACAAAAATGAAACAACAAATTCTACTATTTTTCTGTCTCACTCATTTCAAAATACTTTGGGGAGCACAAAAGGAGAGCATTGTGAGGCCGCTTGTGTTTTGCACTGGAAGCCCCCTCCTGGAGGCTGAACCACCAATGTCAGGGGCAAAGTAATGGGCTACATGGTGACCCTCATGCCCCTGTCTTTCCCGAGCTTTCACCTCACTGCGGGACCTCTAATTGCATCACAGGGGGGTGTCACGCAACCAATTATAGATACAGCTGTAGCAGACTTGTAAAAGAAGCATTTCCTTGGAAGAAAGTGTCCCAGATCAATTGGGACAGGTAACTGGTAAGAGAAGGGAATACCTCCAAAATGAAATACCTGGCCATAAGCTCCAATCAGTATGCAAATGAGGGTGAATGCCTGTAGAACTGTGCAGTCAGTTTTGTTCTGTTTGCTAAAACTTAACACAATGTACAGTGCTGTGTAATATTATAATTAAACACATCTGTAGAATGGCTAGTGAGAGGCATCGTCACTTTCAGGGAATACAGGAGAGGTGTATCTCAGTAATGCTGTTGAGCAACGTACAGTGCAAAAACAATTACCGATAACAGAGATACAGTAAGACAAATATACATCTCTAATAGTCCGGGAGAAATAATAAGAAATCATGGTTACAAGATGTAATCCATACGGAAGTGTGGATAGACATCATATCCACAAGGTAGGAAATGCTCACATTGCTATTCTTCCAGCTAAAGTCTCCATTTCACTGCGGCTGAACTTTAATAAAAAGTGTAATATGTTCTTCACATTCGCATCAGACACTAAATATCCAATGCGTTTCGCTGCTTAGTGTGATTAAAATTAAAATCAAGGCGTATCAATCCTCTAAGGTTAATTTGTCTTACACAGTACGTCTGTGGTGTCTTTCCATCCTGGGGACGCCTGTGGCCTCAGAAAGGTTAATAAGCTGCTTTACCTCAGCCAGAGATGGATTGGAAGAGAGTTGGAAAGGTGAAAAGAAAGGCCAGGAGAGCAGAAATACCTTAATGCAAATCCACCCAGTCAAAGTAATCTGTCTAGTCTTTAAAACCATCGGCTCCCCTACTTAACAGTCTCCAACCACGGCTGGACCTGCGCTTTCCATGCAGCGAAACATTTATACATGGACTTGACATCCGTCAGCCCTCATCTAGCGATGAGCAACTGGGGTCAAAGGTCGGGACAGAATGTGGAGATGATGAAATACCTGCTGGAATACATTGCTCAGTGGTCGGCCTGCCTACCCGTGTCAGATTTTAATGTCAACGGAGTCAGTGTTTCAGGGAAATGTGATTGATTTGCTGTAGTATTACGGCTGGCTTCAGTGTGCTTATGTATACAATACAAGCAAATGCACAATTCCCATGACCCTGCCTCTATCCTGAAGTGTTACTGATGTAGTTTCCATTTACTTGCTTGTGTGGGTGGAGCAAAAGTGCAATAACAGTGCAACACCACTGTAAGACCTAAAGCTTAACATGGCTAAGTCTGCGTGGAGATTCAGAGCAGGCCCAGGCACCCTCAGAGTTTGTGAATTTTCTGTTTGTTTATACGGTAAGACATCGGACCAAAGGCAAACAACAAGGCAAAAACAACATTAAAATAATGGTTCACACTTACAGCAGACTTGTTCAGTCCTCTGCACATTTATCACAGTACCGCTTTAGATTTCTTTCTGCAGTGTTTCAACAGTATACTGTGTGTTTAATAAAACATGGTCAAAAAGAGAGAACAAAGAAGGAAACAATCTGCAAATGCTGCGTTTCAGAGAAAGTCTTTCCCATCAAGGCTTCCGCATTGCAACATTAAAAAACACATTGTGATTCATCTATAATTTCTTCTGCCCAAAACAGTACCTGTATACCTTGTTCTCTCGATTTAACACGTCAAATTTTAAATGATCATTTCACTATTCATCTTCTTCAGAGGAGGCTTCAAGAAGACAGACAAAAGGAAGTATCACATATGGAAAATAAAAATACAGCTGTTCAAAAATAACCATACATGCTTGTTAGATGAGCGGATTCATTATCATAAGCTTTGAAAAGTTATTTTTTTGTCATCCTTCCTCATTTAAGAAAGACAATTCCAGGCAGTGGAACTAAAAGTTTCTTTTACTTTTCAAAAAAAAAAAAAACAGATAGCGAGATGGAAAACAGAAAAAGAGACAAACATTCATACAGACAATAAAATACAGACCGATGTAAAATATGCATGCTGTGGATACTGTAGCAAGACAATGACAGAAGAAAAAAAGGGGAGAAGATTCTGACTTTAAGTTCAAGGGAGATGACAAGGAGGGAAAAGCGGTGAAGAGTACAGAAAGGGATAGAGTGGGAGGACGGAGAAGCAAGCACAAGAATGGGGAAATAAATAAAAGGTAAAAGGCAAAGGCTAACTGTACCAATATGTGTATCCTGAAGGGAAACTGAGAAAAGTACAATGGACAGTTTATGTGCCTGCCATGGAAAGGTGGTGCTCAGTCTTCTCGAGGGCCAGAGAAAAGCTTCAAATAGCCTCCTATCATACTGGATATCCAGAAGTGACACATCTGAACTCAACATTAAGTTTCTTGTACATTCTTAGACAGCATCCTCCCTTTCTCATTCTGTTTAGCATTGATGTGATTTTAGTTTCTATATGTACATCACTTTTGTTTTTAAAAATCATTCTGTCTATTATTGGTCACACTATCTTTCCAACTCATCCACTATTCACTCCCCACAATCTGTAAACTGTTGTTACTGCTGTAAATAATGTCAAAATGGGATTTACATGAAACGAGGTACCTCAATAAAAACAGAAAAGGGACCGCTTCATTTCACTTGTTTGCAGATAGAAATATTATATCACTGATGAACAAAGACACCTGAATTGTCAAATGGTACTTAGACCTCTGGTGCAAAGCTGTTAGCTGCCTCAGAATCACTAAAGCCTATTAGCATGTTTTATTAGCATTTATTAACATGTTTTATTTCCATGCCTACTATGCAAAAACAGCAACAAATCAAAACTCAACAGCAGACTTAAACAGTTTGAAAAAGTCATTAATTTTAAATTCTAGTGATCTCAGCATTAAAATTTTCCTTTAAGTGCCACAGTGTTTTTATTTAGTTTATTTTTTTTCCTTTTTCAGGTGACTGTGGATCACAATGTGTAATCAGGCTGGTCTGTCTACCTTACTCTCCCTTTCCCTCATCTCAACCTCTTTCTGTCTGTGCAGTAATTTACCTCGCTGTGGCATGAGAAGTCATGATTGTTTATATTCAAGGAGGGACCATCTTGAACACGCAGGACTCTGATTGTTTACCCATCCTGGGTGTGACATCACTGTTGCTCTCTTCCCCCCAGTGCTCCTCCGTCTCCTTTCTGTCCCCTTCCAGCCAGATTGGCTGTGGAGTGTCACCCCCTGGCCCACTTGTAGTCACAAACCAATTCCACCAAAGAGGCTCAAAGACAAATTAAACTTAATGCCATGTAACAAACTCAGCGGGCTACTGTGCACTGTCAGGCATTGTGTTAGCCAGTGGAGAAAGGGGACTTTGTGTGCACTTTTTGATCTGTATGGAAATCATGAGTCAACATGGAGCCGGATCCAAAGCCCATTTGGAGAGGTCGGAGTTAGACAACAAGTGCAAAATTGTAATACTAGTAAAACATTTGCAATTACAACTGATGAATTCTGTTAACTGCGTGGCCGACAGAGTTTGTGGTCGATCTCATTTAAGAGGAGATTATGAAATACAGCGGGTGGTTGAGTTGTAACAGCTTGAAAAACAAACTGTGTCTACAGGCCTATCAAAGACGAAGGAAAAAAAACATTGCTAAAGTAGAACAAAAGCTATTCACCCCTGAAATTAATACCTGGCAAGAGGAGTGAAAACAAAACTGTATAAGTTGCTAATAGAAACACTGAATGGATTTCCTGCAAAGGCTGCTACTATAGAAATGTATGAAATCAGAGATAATTATTGATTAAATCTGTACATTTCAACCATTTTCTATAAATATTTACTCTTTGAAAGGGACTTAAAAAACTAGGTAAAGCAACATTGCACTAAAAACTCACATGCATCGCTCAAAAGTGGCCAATCCAGTGCAGCAGCACATCCACACAGTGAACAGTGAACCATCACACATCAAGTATTCCCAATAAAACCCACTGCTCTTGTAGTCATACTTCTGAGCTGGATTAGATATGCACTCCATATTCTGCTGCCTGGGATCATGGGGGTGAGTTAATGAAGCTCCGCTGGGGCTTTTCCATGTGAAAAGCTCCAGTGACAGTGCTGACATCGTCCTCTTTTTAAACGCAAGCCCCATTGTTAATAAGCATCCTATCGCTCAATTAGGCAGGCACACAGATACTGAAGTCTTACTACTGGAGGACACACACACAGATACACACACCTCGAAAAAACGCATACATACTGAACACATCCTTCCTTTTGTTTTAAAACTAAATATCACTTTGGAATATACGAGACTGATAGTACGACGTTACAGATTTTCTGGATTGTTGTTATGCATGATATGACAAATATGGTCATACTGGTAAATGCCATGTAATGGAAATGCAGAGGGAACATGGTCAAGATACTCCAAGTCTTGATGTGAAAGCACAAACACAATACAGCAAAATAGATGTAGGTTTAACATTTAACTATCAAAAGGAGTTGTGTTTTTAACTGATAAATTCAGGATGGATTTCAGAAACATTCATCTTCTCTCTGGTACTCAGTGTGCTTTTGTTTGAGTAAAGTCACTTAACAGACTTTCTTTGTCTTAGTGTCCTTGTTACAGACTTATTGGTATTCAGCATGTGTGCACACTTGGACCTAAGTTTATGGGTTGTCTAAGTATTCTTGGCAGAAAAGTTCTAGACAGAACAAACTTACTTTACCATGGAAATGCTAGTACAATAGTATCAAACCAAAATAAAAACCATATACTTTGAGGGCCAGTAGAGAACTGGATTAAAAAGATGAGAAAGAAAGACTGAAATAACCCAAACATGCGTTAGCTGAGGTTATCCAAGGGAGTGATCTAAGAAATACAATATGTAGATGCAGAGGGGATATTTATTTTATTTATTTTTATGAAGAGACAGATTTACAGGTACATTACAGTGTACCTGAACGCACATAAAAGTTAGCAGGGTGTAGACTTGGGAGGCTGTAAGCGGCAGGTATCAAAGAAAGCTAATATTCAGAGGGCTAAAGTTAAAGTGCACTGTGATAGCCAGAATGGCTCTCATCTGAGAAGAGAAGATTAAAATCAGTGGGACATCACAGCAAGGCAATATGAAGTAGGAATGAGAGGAAATCTCTCTTGCTCGCACGCTCGCTCGCTCTCTCTCTCTCTCTCACAGACACAGATGCACACACACATAATATAGTCTCCTACAATAAACCAATTACTTGTCATTAATATTTAAGGGCCTAATTTCCATTCATATGTGATATATTAAAAACGTGCAGCGATGAGCAAGGAAAAAGGGCTGACCCTGAGATATTCACAGTGGGCTGGCTGCCCCAAACAGAGAGAACATCAGGGTGTTTTGTGTTTTATTGAGACAAATGTCCCCTGCCTGTGCCAGCAATTAATGGCCTCCCTAAAATGAGGAAAATAGTGCCATTTGAAGCCTTTCTTTTCCAAAATGGAATAATATCCTCTTTGGTTTGCTTCAAGTAATAATGGACATTTAATCCGGAATGCATGATTTTCTGGCGTGAGGAAAGGTCTTGGGTCATCAAAACAACTCACCAAAGGGAAGCATCTCTCCACTCACATTCACTGATGACAGTTTACAAAATGAGGATGTGGTGGAATGCCAATTGTGATCTTGTTTGTGGGAGACTGCCGCTGTTAAACAATGGGCCTCGGAGAGTGAGAGTGGGTGTATTTTTTACTAGGCTGGTCCTGACGCCAGATGGACATCGTCATGTCCAAAGAGATGATTTCGGAAGCAAGCGGAGGAAGACGAGATAAGAGAGGAGAAAGGGAGCGATGTCAGGAGAAGAAAAGGCCAGGATAAAGATGCAGACGATGCTGCCTTGGCGGATGCTCCCTCCTCTCAATTAACAGAATCAGTAATAAACAGTCGTGTTCTCCAGGGAAGCATGGCAAACCATCAAGCCTGACTCCCCAACACTTTGACATAGAACATATCAAAAGCTTATCGTTGTACACATGCTATTAATCCAAAGCAGACTATTCCACAGTGGGCTGCAGTGTCTTGAGTTGAGCTTAAACCCATTAGACAAAAGCCTTTATTACATTGTGACTATCAAAGAAGGCAGAGCTACAATAATAGTCTTGGGATACTTTTTTTCAAGAGCAACAAGCTTTTCAAAGGTTTCTATCAACAACACATATTGTTAGTGAATGAATACAGCTTAACAGGATTAAAATATTTTGAGTGGCATTTATTGTTGCTACTGTGTTCAGTGAGCCAACACTTGTCCATAAACTTGTATTCAACATGTACTGTAGAGCCCCAAGCACACAGTGTGCTGGTCAGCAACAGTCTTCTTGTCTGACTGAGAGGTTGCTGAGTGTCATGTGAGGTGGCCGACCATGCGTGAGGGTGTTTGATCTGGTGGCCCGGTCAGCCCTGATGTTAACAGAGTTATTAGGGGACTTATTAGGGAGAGTCAGAAAGCCAGCTAAACCCCCCACTGATTCCATCATTACTGCCGTTGTGGCAGGGTCATTACCGCCCTGCTGCTGGAGCTTTGTAGCAGGGATTGAGAATCTGCTGGTGTGCACACCACATTGGCGCAGCGGGGAGAATGTGTGTGGGGTAGAGTTGTAGGGACAGAGGTAAAGGAAAACGGGTGTCAGAGTGAGGAGAACTCCTAAGGGATTTGATCAAATCCCCTGTGATGAAGGGGGAGGATGACTGCAGCCATCACTTGTAGTAAGGTTTTAACCAAGTTACCTTTCCGGGCTGACCTTTACAGGCACAACACAAGTTTGAGGATTTTATTTTTAACAGAACAGGATGGTGACATAACAAAATAAAACAAAAAAGTGTTAAAAGAAAAGATAAGAAAAGATGCTGAAAGATCAAATTCATTTTTTAGACACAACCAGAAACAAGGCACACAATATGCCAAAAACTGCTAAAAATTCTTCAGGCAAAGAACTCCCTTGATATTCACTATTACAGCAATACTTGATGCCTCTCGTTCTCTTTCTTTCCCCCCGACCAATTTTTAGATTTATTTCCAAAGGTGCTTCAATGGTTTGGTAACACTTCTCCCTGTCCCCTCTGGCCTTACTCACCACAAGCACTTGGCTAAGCATGTTCATTAGCTGCCTTGGCATCATTAATACAGAGGCATGCTGGGAAAGAAAGTCCCAATGACCCTGCTCAGAGGGGTGGACTACAGCCTCTGATTCCTCCTTCAGGAGGTACATACATCTTCATTAGGCCTCTCTCTTGTCTGCAGAAGTATGAGTGCCATTGACTTTCAAACTATAAAGTGTATTAATTTACTGGGCTACACAACACCAACAACCCCCTTGATGAAACCTTAAAAAATCAGGATATATTCATGTTTATAACATGATTGCAACCCCTAAATGTATTCACGTTACTGTAACAAAATCATCAGTTGTGTTTTAAAATTTACAGATTGCCAAAGTTATTGTACATTGAAAAATACAGAATACACAGGGATTTCAGTTGTTGTGGGGTAACCTCCTTTCGTTGTGTTGTTTCTGCTGAGAAGCCCAGACATCACCATTACAAAGTGGCATATGCCCTTTGTCCATCAGCAATTGGAGTGTGCAATGGAGGAAACATTTTAGGAGAAAGGGGGTGTGAAGTTTGCCAACATCAATCTTGTTTCAAATTGAACTGCAAAGTTCCAGCTGAATGAATTGCCTTTCAAATGCAGCAGGCCATGGCTACACACATTCAATCCCGAAGTGAATCTGATTTGATCCCAAAGAGCCGTACAAAGGCACAGCCCACTGATTGATAAAGCGAACTGAGGGGAGATGAGGGTAAAAGAACAAAAAAAAAGAGAGCCAAGTCAATAGAGAAGAGGGTAAAGAAAGAGGGAAAAGCCGACACAGCCTAGCGACAGCAGAAACGGGAGGAAAAGGACAAGAGAAAGAAAGCAGAAGAGGGGAAAACTGTTTTAATGGGAAATAAAATAACTCTATGACGTGGCCAGGTTGTTCTACAGGGCCCATTTAATGTCTCGTAAACAAATTCAGAACATGTGAAAAACCAGGGAGGTGAGCAAAATAGAGATGTGTGACTGATAACAGACTGCTTAGCTCTGTGAGTTTCCGATCACAAAGCACTCGATGGTGCCAAATGTGAAATACCTGCGTTGACATCCGTGACTGAGGTGTGGCTTTATGCGCAACACGTTTTCAACTCACAGGAGCAGGTGCTACATTTCCCCACACGAGAACAGGATGCAAAAATTACAAAGTGGATTAATGCTCACTGCATAGAAGCGATGGAACCATGTTACCAGCTCAAAAACCACATTTATCACGGAGTTACTCTTTAAATGAACAAAAACGCTTTGTTGTCATTTTTACTGCAATAGGATTTCAGTAAGTTATTATCTTAGAGTGGAAGGATGAATCACTGTGTCTTTATTGCTATACCAGCAAAACATTCCTAATGGGAAAATTGTTTACTCTGAACCAAAAATCAAATTACTAGTTTATAATGGCCATATGTTACCAAAAGTGGCAGCATTTTCCAACAATGGTAATCACTATATAAATCTGTCATAAATCTGAATCTGTGTACATTTGTTAAATCAATTTAGCGTGGCAAGACCAATAAATTAAAGGATAATTGAGTTTTATTTTTTTCTTTTCTTCTTGTATTTTACTCAACATCTTAATTACAGAGTTATGCAGACATTAGTGGAGTGCACTGGAATATAAATTCAATATTTACTTATTTGAAAACAAAGGTAAAATAATTACCTAAACTGCCTCTTGTAAAACGTTCGTATTTTGCAGAGAGCTACTTTGACCTGTGTTCAATGTAGTGGACATTGTTGGTTACATAGAGTAGTTATAATTCCATTTGTCATTTAGATAGCGTGGTTTTATGGGTTACTTTTTTTAAAACATGTGGTTGCCTGGTCCGTCCTGAAGTGAGAAACAAGTTGATGCTGCCAGTTTTGCCTGATTCAGTGAAATGTCAATGGCCTTCAGAGTACCTACTAAATGACACGTGTTGAATTTTCAATCAGGCCAAAGAGCCATCATATAATGACAAAGAAAAAAAATAAAAAGCCACTTTTAGAAGATTGAAGCCGAGCTTGAAATCCCTCTTGATTATCATTTCCTTTTCTTGGAGAAACTCATTAAACAGTGAGACTCATAAAAGCAGCAGGGGAGATGACAGTCCTGCATTCTCAGTTGTTTTAGAGGCCTCTGAGCGCAATAAGCATCTGAAAATTGGGGGCTGTTAAAGTGATTCTTTTTTTCCTTTTACTGCCTAAGTGTTGTTCTTCAACAATGCAAGTAACAAGCAAGAATCCCAAGGAACGAGGAGTTAACAGAAGCCTTTTTGCTGAGGGCAACTCTGCAGGGAAGGCATTTACACCTGCTTGCCTCATCTTTCACGATACACTAGTCCCCCAAAGTGTGCTCTACTTATAAATATCCCCGTCTAAGATGTGGCAAAGATGGAGGTGCCACAAACAAGCAACAGAAAAACCAACAAGTGTGTGTTTTATAAAAAAAAAAGAAAAAAAAAAAGGTGGCAATATCCCAGACAAATGTGGTTGGTTTTCGCCAGTGACTTCATGTAAAATCAGCAGAAAGGATTTATGGTCTGTGGTTACAATGGGAGGTTACAATAAGAGTACAAGACCTCGGGAATTAATCTCGCAAGCCTCCTTCTATCCACCTGAACCTCCAACACCACTTTAAACTACACCAGTACCAGTTAACCAACTTGACTTGAGATGAAGGAGGACTCACTACCTCAAATAGGTCAGATATGAAGCGGAAATAAGGCGGAGATCTTTTTGACAAAATGTTTAATGTTCAAGCACACTTTTTGTTACAATGCTCAGATGGCATGCGTTTGAAAGACTATACCGCATGAATCATGACACAGAGGAAAGAGAAAAACAAATGAACAACTATTTCATTTTAGGAAGATCCCATCTAGAACCTTTTTTGCAATACCATCTACATCAAAGCCCTTCTCATTGACTTTCAACTTCACTGACGAGGGGGGGGGGGGTGAGAAGATATCAAACATTAAACAGCATTTTTCATTCATGAGCAAATCATGTTCTGTTTCAACAATAGAGGGAAAAGAGCTGATTCAGTGAAGTCGCTGCAGGGGTAATTGATAGGGATCCAGCAAAGGTAACTCCCAGGGGAAATGCTGGATCATGAATTCCTACCCTGCCAGCGGGAACATGGACTATCTATAGAGGGTTTTTTGTTTTTTTTTTAAACCCCAGTGGGTGAGAAAGTGAATTTAATAAAGAATTTAAAAGGACATTTAAAGCTGAATTAAAGCCATGTGTCTGTGGAACTCCAAATGTTAAGTTGTATTTCATTTTAAGAATCCATCTGAAAATGTATTTTATAGCCGCAGAGCTCTGCAAACATATTACTGATTTACTCACACTAAATGTTAAATTTATCTCCCTCAATTACAATTTATGAATCAGATAAAAGAACACAATGGACATTTTAATAATTAAAAAGGTATTGCAAAGGTGTCAAAAAGGTCTGACTGTCAATTACTTGGGAAATGTCACAAAGCACGTGTTAAAAAATATAGTGTCTGGCAGATACACTCTGGTGCAAGACGAGAGGTCTATCCCTGCCACTTCATTAAGGCTTGCAACAACTGTTCTTTCCTACCCACATTCTCCCTCCATCTGTATTATGCCGGCAAATCACCTTGCGTCAGCTAAGGCAAAATTGCTATTTATTTCACAGAACAAAAAGGAGATGAGCCTAGTTTGTAGACCTGGAGGCTCTGAGAAAGACGGAGCAAGTAGCTGCTGGCAAGCTGACTGGTGTCCAAACAGACGGTGAGTATATGGGAAAAGTTGGAGGACTCTGTATAGTTATGTCCACACACCCTGACAGAGCTCAGATTTGACTGTTCAGCGCTTGACAGGCCTCTGACTTCTCCCCTCCCACTGCTGCTAGAATAAGAGGGATGTACTGCACACACACACACACTGTCAAAGAAGTGGAAAAACACTCAAATTGTCATGGGAGGAATACATCAAGTGCCTTCACACACCCTCTTCCATACGAAAACAAACTTGCTCTGTACTGTTTGTGTTATTCATCAGCAAGTTAGGCAGCCTGGTTGTGTATCTGAGAAACAAACTGGCCGGGACAAGAAAACTCCCAGAGCTTCCTTCACAAAAGCCTCCCGCCTTCCCTGATGGAGGATTGGTCTACTGGACTGGAAAAGGCAAGAAACAAGCCAAGCATAGCTGCTCTCGGTTCACACATATATGTACAAGTTCAAGTTTGTGCACATCCACGTGCACACACAAAAACACTGATTTAAACTACTCAATGGGTACAAAGAACAAATACAATGAGCAGCCACATTGCATTTCTAGCTTTCTCAAAAGACACAAACACATACAAACAATGCAGCAAGAGCATTGGTATCCCTAATTGGCACAGAGATTTGACTTGAGAGCATACATAGTTGGTGTTCAAATGAAACGGAAAAAAGTTCTTGGTTTTAAGATAATTAACATTTCAGTGAGAAAAATGGTTTCTTAAAGTGTCACAAGATGAAAGTGGCTCGGCATCCTTTGCCGGAGAGGCTAAATGAAGCATGTGTGTCTGGATTAATTAAGGAAGGGATGAAGAGAGATGACGCCTCCTTACCTTTGCTCTGCGAGGAGAAGCAGAGGGAGAGCTGAGCAAATAGGTCAGGATTCTCAAACTTCTCTTCTTTGACTTTGATCCAGAAGCAATTCTCTGCCATTTCCTGAGGCACTATCTGCAATGACACAAGGATTCCATTATCACCACAATCAGAGACCGCCATTCCACCAACCTGCCACTCAAAAAGTTCTTCTCACTGGAGATGGGGTTTGTGTGTGTTTTTCTGTGTGTGGACACACACATGCCCTTGTAGCATCTGAGTAGCAAACACAGCAAATAAAATAGACCAAACATTCACATGATGACAAATCACACGAATATGACCACCTTAAATGACGATGTGTGGATAGACCCGGACTGAGCCACACACATCAAAAGCTCTAGTTGACCTCTCCTGAGATGAATGAAATATGTGAATTTCAGTTTGCAGCACAAAACCTCAGCAACCCTGTTTATACATTCCTCCTACCTACACTTGCCTGAAACAGCAAAGCCTCTAAGAAGCAACCAAGCACCTACACACACTGAGGTGATAGCAGGCCACAGGGATGCTTTCTCAACCCTCCTTTTATTCCCTCCACACCACTCAGCTGGCAGGAGAGAGAGTAGGAGTGCACAGAGAAACCCACCTAATATGTTGCAGTTTTTACTAGCTAATAATGTGTGACACAACACTGCATCTGCTGTACATTGTTTAAAGTGCTCTGCTAAGAGATCGCAGTGTGACACTGTTGTGTTTTTTTATCGAGGGCCTGGACTAGCAGTTGGCCTATTGCACTGCTGCAGTTAACCTCCTCAAAACCACAGTAATTACATTCAGAAAGCGGTCTAAGTGCAACACTTATGCAATGCAGACAGAGAGTTCCAGCTGATGCCGGGCAATCATAAAGAAACAGTAATAAGTGTAACAGTGTTGCAGAGTCCTATAATGGCAACTATAGGTGCTTTATTGGGAGGCTTATGAAACCTGTAACTTGAAAATGAGCTGGTGTTGCTGTCGAGTGTAGATAAAGTACTCTCATTTGCTCTCATGTGACCCAGTCAATGTCCTAGAAAGCAGTCTATGTCATGTCTGTGATAGCCTAATTCAGGGAAAGTGGTGAAACAGTGAATTATGATGTAGAAAAATATTCAGTAATGCAATTATTCATATTTCACTATCAAAACGTCTACTATACCTACAACAACACCACTACTATTACTACTACTACTAGTAGTAATAATAATAATAACAATAATAGTAATAAACGCAACATATCCAGCTACAACTCATGTTATAGCAGTCCCGATCGTTAAAGGTCCCTTTTATATTCAGAATACATTATAGTATTCTTCTTCTATGTATAAACTGTCCCTCATCTAAAGCATGTAAAACACAATCTACTGAGGTGGTTTGAGCATTCAACATAAGTGATAAACATTGTGAAATTGTAAAACATACTGGTGGAAAGCCAGAAGGGGAAGATTGGAGCGTGTAAACAATCCAAAGTTCTGCTTTTGGTGATGTTTCAGAAATTAAAACTTGCTCAGGTAAAAACGCATTTGACCTTACAAACTACTTTAAGGGCCAGCTAATCCCTCATCTAAGACTCAACAGCAAACCAAAGACTATTTTTTATCATGTTACGGTTGTATTAACTCGCAATTAAATTATTTTAGCAAGACAATGTTAATAAAGTTTTAAGGTTTGCTCCTGGTATACAAAGTACTGAATGGTCTAGCACCAGATTATGTATCATGACATGCTCCAGTTTATCAACCCGGCACATTTCTCAGGTCACAGGACAGCCGCTTCCTCCAAACTCTGGCCACAGAGCTTTCAGCTTAAAACATCCTACCTGCTGGCTTGAGGTATATTTTATTTTTATTCAATTTAGCTTTTGATTTGTTTTATGCGTGTGTGTGTGTGTGTATATGCGTATTGATGTCTACATGCTGTCTGCCTTTATCTATTTCATAACGTATTCTACTGTTCTATCACTCTGTAAAACACTTTGAATTGCTTTTGTATGATATTGTGCTATACAAATTAACTTGAGCTGAAAATAAACTTGTTTTTCTAACTGTAAACAAGAATATCAACCTTCTGTCTGTTGTGAATGTGTCAATTGTGCAAGCTGATAATCGTGTATTTTTATGCACAGGCAAAAGAAAAAAAAAAGAATTGTTATTGTTCTTTCATAAATCTGTTGGTGACAGACACATCCTCAATAGCTTCAGAAAAATAACTTTTTTCCCCCCCAAAATAGGTAAGACAAAACAAAACAAATGTTGAACAATCTAAAAGTTTAGTGAGTGGGATAGTTAATATAACAAAACAACCTGAAACAACCCTAGTGAAGGATGCTTTTACCAATTGCAACTCTTCTCAACTCCTACTTTGTGAATTTAATCAAGATAATAGCACAAAACGATCCAACCTGCCTGGTAGTCACAGCCCATCTTCCTCTTAAGTGAAGTCTTGAATCCAAGGTAAATATAGCAATAAAGTCACTTAGAAACTATAAACTGGAGGATTAGTCCCTGATTTTTTAAAGGCCGACTCCAAATGCATTTCTGACGACACAAATTCAAGAAATATTCACACGCATAAATAACTATTTTACATTGTAGGGAAAATTTTTTATTTTGTGTGTTATCTGATAATAATTTTAAAAACACAGCTATGTTACATGATTGTATCTAATGATACTGGCCAACATAAGCCAAGAAAGTAAGGGGGTTGGGACAATTACCCTGTGTTACACCACAAGTTTTGTCGGCTAATAAAGATTTTCCTGTCAGTGATGTATGATGGGGGAAAATTTTAAACAGCTTCAAAGAGACCAACCCAGCTTTCAAGATGATGAATGAGAACAATGTGGCTGGAGGCTTTGCTAAAATCCTAGAAAACTGACTGCAGCCTTGTTGTAATTTAGTCCAAGACTGCTGACTATCAAAGAGTGGTTTTGTTAAGAATACTGATACATCTGATATATCATTAACCAACCCCATTAGTAATTATTTAATAGGTGTGTAATAAGGTCAAAAAGGGTTCAAGGCATAAATATTAATTTCACAGTTTTACCTTATTGCATTGGGTGAATAAACAAATACACTAAGGACCACCAATGGAATGAATACATAGCTGGTGGAAATTTCTTGGGTGATTGTTTGGGGCAATTCTAATTTCCTTAACATTTTGTTACTTAACATTCAGCTTAGTGTATGACTCTCTGGGTTTCCTGCTGGGTCTGACCAGAATTAAGAAGTCATCTCTATGTTTGAGTAAAGGTATTTGTTATAACTTGACTTAACTCAACTAATGTTGAGCTTAAACATGAGCCTGTCTCATGGTGCTCTGTACGAGAGAAGTTATTTCCTTCATCCCATTGCACCCATGCTGCCTTTTGTTCTGACATTCCTATATGTTTACAGATGTCCTTAATTAGCATCAAAGGATTATATGAATTTTATTTTTTCATGGGGAATGCATTTATATATAATATATATAAAGTAGAACAAAATGTGTGTGTTGTTTATTGTGGCATTTGGACAGTCTCAGACTTAATCTTCACTAATCATTTTCTGTGGGAATCACTGACACACGAATACAGAAGCACATGCAGGGAAAAAGATAAGTCAAGATGATTTAAAATGCATTTAGCACTTAAACAAAGCTGACATTTCCCAGTGTGTGCCTGAGCTGGTCTCTTCCCATGTGACTGTCTTGTACTACTGCTTCTGACTAAGAATGCACTGCCACCACACCCCTGGCTCGACTGGAGGACTTGTACTGTAACTGAAGATGTTAAAAATATTTCTACCTTTTCCCATTTAAAAGCTGCCACTTTAGGTACAGTATGTAGGCATGTATGTATGTTAGATCGTACAGTATATTTGTAGGTATGCAAGTAGTCAGTAACTGTGTACAGATGACGCAACAAGTCATGAACTTTCAGCTGACCACATAGTTTCATATAAAACTCCATTGTTGCATAGTCAAGTGCGTACTTTTTTGGTTCACAATACTATAAAAAGTCGTGTTTTCTCCTCTCAAATCTGTGTGATTCATACTCTTGTCGGATATGTATGGGGTAGTGGATAGAGGGGATGTAGGTAAGAAAAATAACAAGTATCTTTTTTTTTCCTTTCCTTCTTTATATAACCAAATCCTAGTTGCTCCTGGCACTCCCATACTTCCATCTGCTGCACATAGAGAAGACAGACGTCTCTTGTCCCACTTAATCGACACAAGAGACACAGATTGTTTTTCCTCAGGTGGTTATGAATTTCATTTGCATCACCAAACTACAATCCCTGTGGAGGCAAGGTTAATGCTTCTGCACATTAACCTGTTTCTGTACACTTACCCAGACAATGGACATTTGCACGTCACTGAATGCACACAAATCATATATACAAAACCACATAGACACTGCACAAGAAAATGACTAATAATATTTAAAATACCCAGGCAGAAACAGCCCCAAATTGTTGTTTTCCTACCATTTACACAACAGGTTTGATATGCCTTGCTGCTGTATGACACTATTAATAACTTAACGTACTGTTTAGGAAACACTCACACACATAGTGAAGCATTTGCATACATGGCATTTTAAAGAGTCCTTAAGGTGACAGAGATGTATTAACACATTTCTTTTCCTCATTTATGCATGTCATGTTCATGTTTATTTTACAAAAATAACAAAAACGTTAAGAAACAACTTCAATGGCCCTCAAAAGATTGAAAAATCCCATTCAAAAAACATTTTTAACAAATGCTGGATTCCTCTAAAACCATGAAAAATTATTTGCAACACTAACATGATGTGAAAAGAACTAGCCTGATCTTTTGGTTGCTGCCAGTAATTGAAGACTAAAACGCAAGGTCACACAAGCATCAGCAAAGAACCATTAAATTAATGTTACTCCTGAGGCGAAATTATCTATGGCAAAATAAAACCCACGCGCAAGAGACATCCTATTGAAGTTGTATTCAATATGTGATGGAACATTACGCAACCAGTCTTCTGGGGTGAGTAGCTTCGCCGCAGTAGTCGGTGTCGCACGGTGTTCAGATTATACACCGATTACAAACCTTAAACCACACATCAAATTACTTACCCACCGTTGTTTTGCTTGTTTTTATAGAAATAAAACCTGTTTAGTTTATTTTCGTCTATCAGCGCCCGCATTTATCAAATAAAAAACTCTCATTTGTAAAATACTAAGCATGTTATCAATACTTAGTCGGACGACAGACGCTACAATTCTAAAACTGAAAGCAGCAGAGTCGCCGCACAGAGCAGCAGGAGTCAGATTTCACTCATCACCTGACGAGAGCAAAGTGAGTTGACCGACAAGATGATGGCGGAGGATTTGGCAATATTTTGGATTTAAACACAATGCTAATAAGGAAGATCTAACATTAAAGATCAAAGTAAGCGCTCTACAGATATTGAGCGTCATCTACAAATATCTTTTCTTATAAAATGTCTGATGTATCGGTGACACCGGTGTTGTTTATTAACCAAGTGAGTGTCATTTTAATAATCTGGCCAGTGGCTGAGCGGCTGTTCGACTAGACTGCATTTGAATACTTACTTCGAGAATCCTCAAAAATTTGTTTGATTGTGAAGATTGCATAATATTTCAGTGGAATAGTATTTCCCTCAGAGTCTCAAATCACCAATATTATCAGAGAACATGAGAGTATACGTTACAGTGAATTAAAGCTCAGGTTACCATACCTTCGTCCAGTTGACCCTCTTCATCACAGTCTCTGGCTTGTAGGTCTTCTTGGGCTCCAGTCCATAAGGCAGCTTGATAACAGGCAATGCAGGAGGTGGCGGAGGCCCACCTGGGCCCCCGAAGAAAGGCGGAGGAGGTGGGGGCCCAAAACCAGGGGGTGGTGGGGGAGGTGGAGGTCCTCCACCTGGGGGAGGGGGAGGTGGTGGTGGTGGTGGTGGAATGCCAGCGTGGCCAGGGAGAGGAGGAGGAGGTGGAGGAGGGGGAGGACAGCCACCAGGTGGAGGTGGGGGAGGAGGTGGCGGAGGGGGAGGTGGAGCTGCAGCACCCCCTGGCACGGGTGGTGGAGGTGGTGCGCCGGGAGTTGGACCCGCTGCAATCTGCAAATACAGGGAAGAAATTTTAATGATGGCCTACACATCAAGTTACGCTGCCTTTGGTTTAAACCAAACTTCAGTCTGATCTCAATAGGCAAAAGCCATGAGGCATACTTTTTGTTTTGTGAAGAGGCATTTTTGTGCTGTGAAAAACTGTTTTACTGCCTGCAAGACTTCAGGATCTTAGTGACTTGCTCTGAGCTTTGACTGTGGGAAGAGAGTAGGGTGTGTGTGTGTGTGTGTCAATAACAGTCAACCTGGTAACTGCAGTGTTTTATGTGGAGGATAACTAGGTTCTGTGCGAGTGTTGCTTTCAAGTTCAGACCACATGAGGAGGTCATGTGTCCTCTGCTGTTTTCATAACTTTACAAACAAAATCATGACACACATATATATACACACACACACTGGTATTCATAGCAATGTTTGACAAGAAAATACATGAGTAGTCAAAACTGTTCAATGAGTTGGGATATGCTTTAAATATGTAAATTGTCTGCATACTTGGGTTAAGTCTATCCAAATATATATTTACATGGGATCTCAGTTTCATTGAGGAGGGCAATCAATGTATTTTATGCCAATTGCACTTAGAGGCCGGTCTAGAGGCAGAAAGTAAAATACACTTGTATAAAACAGGAAACTCTAAGTGCAGCATGAGGACATGTTCCAGTCATGGGACTTCACATAATGATTGTGTACAGTATATAAGAGACCACGACTTGTGTGGCTCATATTCACATCATGTCAGATTTGTCAGAAAATGTTTTAATCAACTTGGATTTAGTTATTTATTTTTATTTCATTATGTTGAAATATCTCTAAAAAGTTGCAATTATGTAAAATGGGTTGCAGAGACTGTACTGAAATCATCAATATCAGCAGATAAATTCATGATTATCAATCACCTGACAAACTCTCACTGACACCCCCCCGAACACTACCACAAGCTATACAAGCTATACGTTATATTAACGTACATCACCCCTGTCCCCACTGCGTTACATTAACGCACCCATCCCCTACTGGACACTTTATCTGGACACTTTACTTTATTCTGGTCACTGCACTGTTGTTATTTATCTTATCTTATTTTTATTTTTATTCTTATTGTTATTTTAGCTTTTATATTCTACTTATTTGTTATCAAAACAATAGCACCTTCAGACCACAGCAAATTCCTTGTAATGTATGTTACTTGGCAATAAACAGTTTCTGATTCTGATTCTGATTCTGATTCATATAGCCACTAAAAGCAAGATCTGCTGCAGTTTGTTTATACTACAAGTCACATTTACACCTGTGATGTTAAACACAACCAGTTCATCTGATTTTAGAACAAGAAAACAGGAATTCTACTTCAACAAAATTCTGCTTTATATGAAGAGTTGTAAATTGGCCAAAAGGTCAGTCTATTGTGTTCAGTAAACTCTGTGAATATGTATGTAAATACAAAGCAAAATGTTGGAGAAAAACCTGTGATTGACTACTGTTTTAATTTACAAAAGATAAGAATGTTGCTTTCCCTTCAAGTCTTCGCCATGAGTCCTCACAATGGCAAGCTATTAAACAGTAGACAGGGATGTAATTAGACCCGAGACTGATAAGACAAAGTCTTTCAGTCCTTTGACATGTCTGCACTATCACACATACCACATACACAGGTAGTCGGTGATAGTCAGCGATAATGCCAATAGAAAATTGTTAAAGAGAAAGTTATGCAAATAGAACAATTACAGACACCCAAGCTTCGACAGGGTTAAATGTCGACTCTTACCAAAAAGCCTTTCCACTTGCACTTTTCATTTCCAAAACCAATTCCCTGCAATGTGCCTTTTCCCCAGTCACTTGATTGTGTGCGTAAAATGTGATTGGCTTCATATTTAAAGACATTACGTTGTGTTTCATTACATAATGGCATTGGCGGATTGTTTATTAGGGCCAGAATTAAAAAGGTGTTCTGCAAGGAGCTTCTTACACAGATCGCCTAGAGCTCTTCAGTGAAAATCCACATCCAATGATTACATGTCTGTCAATCTCGAGCCCTCTGTGGCCCGTTTTCCCTTTTAAGATTAATATGAGAGAATGGAAGAAAATTAGCTGCTAAATTAGAGCGCAGTTGTTTCCATAATGAAGGGCCTTCCGAGTCTTTATCTCTCTCTCTACCTCTCTCTCTCTCTCTCTGATCTACCCAATAATAGGCCCAGTGTTTCACAGAACCCTTGGGATCCAATACCACTGCCACTGTCTTCTTCTTCCTCAGATAGCAAAACAACATCAGGACAACATCAGACTAAGTTTTACATTGCATTAAGTAGCCCATACATGTTTTTTATAGATGTCCATTTATGGCCATGTGTGTATGTCCTCAACATACAAGTATCATCACGCAAGTAGCTGTGATTATGTGAGACAAATATACACAAACACATCTACCTATACAGATAGAAAGAACATAAATTGTACATTTTACAACATCAAGTTTACAATTATGAGTTTTAAGATCCCACAAACATCCCTTTCCCAGTAATTTTATGTCTTAATTTCTGATATGTATATTATCCAGCATTATCTAATAATGTGTTTCTCGCCAGCTTGTGAAGGTCTCTTTGATGCTTTTTGGCTGATGTTACTTTTTCAGAGCCCATCTGGAGCTCTGTCTAAAGTAGAAGACGGGGCTAATATGAAATCTAACCCATCCAATTTGGATTCATAGTCTTCTGGACTCAATGGGGAGGGTCAGCATGGCAGGTAATTAACTCTGAATGCTGTGTGATTAAATCTATGCCCCGATCTCATCTCTGATAGAGGAATTCAATCACAAGTGTTTACTCATGAAAATTGCATTAAACCAGCAGGAAATGTGTGTAGTTAAAAAACCACTATAGAGTTTACAATAGCTTCCAACTGTTTAGCTTAATGGAATAAAGGTCTTACACTTTACTATAGTATATGTTATACTATGCTATGTTTTTTGAAGCATGATTTCTGTTTTGATTAGTAATTTCAAAAGACAAAGCATTCCATCAAATGCAGTATTAAATCAGTGTACTTTTCCACTAAATAGATTTCAGTTTGAGATTTGTTTCTTGCAAGTGAAGATTAGAGGCATTGCACATAAGTTCACATCATATATAACTTGAATTTAAAGGTAATTCAAACCATAAAATGTCATCCATAATGAAGAGTGGGGCGCACATGCAGAGAGAACCACAGAGATGACAAAAGATCAGTTCCATAATCAGTTTGAGAGTTTCTTCCGACAAAAGATTTGAAGGACTGCAATCCATTTCATTCAATATATAACTTGGATTTGCAGATAATTAAATGTGAGATTATGTCAAAGGCCACGCATGCAATGAGGACACCCACCTTGGCTTCAGATTCCCTGATGAGTCTCTGAGCCTCTTTGAGCTCCTGTTTTTCAATAGTTAACTGTGCAGATACAACACACACATACACACACACACACACACAGACACAGACACACACCGCAGACACACACCATGTCACACAAGTCACAACAGACACAGAGGGCAACAAATGGGGGTGGGTTAGATAGACAGAGAAGAAGAAGAACACTAGTACACTAGAAGAGGTACAGTACTCACACCAAACACAAATAAGCCAGAAGAAGAGGCAAGCAGGGGAAAGAGGATGTCCTTTATACAATTAATGACAATGGTAGTACAGTCTTATATTCCCATTTTGTCTGAATGAGCTATTTGATGTGCAAAAGGCAGAGTGTGCTGTACTTTTACACCTAAAACACGATGTAATTTATCTTCAAAAGAACATCAGTGTAGAGCACTGACTGCAGCATGAAAGGAACAAGACACAGCATCACTGACAGTTGGTGCACCTTCAAAACCCTTCTTCCATTTCCCTTTTTTTTTCAACTTAACACTCTTAGATGTGTGATGGGCATTGATTTCACTCTGCAGTCTTTGTTTTAGAATTGTACCCATTTTGCTTTGATATTTCACTCTGTGCGACCTTGCCAAAAGAAAGAGGATGGGAGCGTATTCCACAGCAACTGAAACGTAATATTTTTTATGAAGTCATTCCTACAGAACACCTCTTACTATGGACTGTAGAGAGACTAAATATTTAATGTGTATAATGGAAAAGGAGATGGAAACTTTTAGTGGGGTGACTTAAAAAGAACTTTCATTTTGCAAGACTTTTAGAAAATGGTAGTAAAGTGCAATATTTAAAGCAAAGAAAAGTTTTATTTTATCTTTCATCCTTAGGGATTAAAATTTAGAGGCTTTGAGATATCTTAATTTTAAAGAACAAGCCAGAGAGATTTCCAGCAGGTAAAGTACAGTATGCCTTGATTTCTGAGAAGTGCAGCTCTTTTGACCACCATTTTCTGTAGAACCATTAATGTAAGGACAGATGTAGACAGACATTTGAATGACAGTGCATTTAACAGTACATTTTTTGGCAATTGAACAATTGATTTGGCTCTATCTTATAACAGCAAAGGGCACATTTACAATAGTGACAACATTGTGAGTTTTGCTGTCATTATCAGTTGAGTCAAATTCTGTAATCAGCCAGGGCGGAAGGCAGCCTGGCAGTAAAAGAGAGAGAAAGTGGTCCACTACACCTCCAGCTCCTCTTGGGACCGAGCTGGGTCAGCTACAAGACCGCCAGGTTGTTAAAACCTATTAATGGGATGGCGCAGAGGGCTCCAATGTACCACTGCAGTGCTACATTATTCATCACATCCAGAGCCAATTCAATGAATAGCTTCCTTTTTTTTACCTTGAATAGTTGCAAGCAAAGGTTTGGGGAAGGGTGGATGATTTCCACTTGTTGTGATTTCTGTGTCCTTTGTTGATGTTTACATGCAGAACCTCCACTCAACTCAGTTGGGGGATAATCAAACAGACACATCAAACAGGCTGCTTGTTACAATGCCAAAGTTCCCAGAGAAAGACTCTCATTAAATGTGTTGGTTCACAAACAAGGTGAAGAGAAGAGACTCATGCATGCATGTGTTTCAATATCTGACAGGAATTCTGTCTAGGAGATGAAAGGTTAGGGTTAGCTCCCACTTCATTCATATTCAGCAAAAACGGCAGGGATAACACAGCAGCTTTGATGGACAAACTGAATGCGTGTCCTCACAACGATTTAAAGGTTCCGCGCTCTCACAGTTAATGGCTTTCTACAGCACTGTGTCAAACGTGGATTAGGTTGCAAAACACACTCTTTCAGCCGAGCCTTCCTGAAGTAGCAGAATCACAACTGTCTGAGAGGATGACACTGTTGTTTTGTTCATTGCAGGTTTGGGTAGCAATTGAACCTGCCTAAAATAAAATAAAAAAACAGGAGATAAAGCTGATTTTTTTTCACAGAATGTCTTTAAAAATAAACGTAAGCCCTGACAGGCCAAGAATCGACAATTAACTGCACTTTTCTTAAATTTGAATAGATTAAATTGATTCACACATTCAAAGTAAAGTTTATTTATGCTCCATAGTAAGTGTAGCCATATTGTGCAAGATGCATAGGGGATATTCTAAAGTCCTTAAGGCCACATTTATGCAAGTTTCTGTCAAACAAATTACATGTTTCCCTGCTGAGGTTAATGTCTGGTGATGTACGACTCTCCGGCAGTAACCGCTCTTTGAAGGAGAATTCAGACAGAGGAAGAGAGGGCTTGACTCTCCAGGGATTCTCTGCTCTACACTACCTGTTAATGCACCGCAGTCAGTCAGTCTTCAAAAGACAGAGGCCTGCCAGGGGAGGGGGAGGGCGAGGTGTGTTATAGGGAAGAAAACACAACACAAAAAGCTCCAACAAGGGAAAGAGGGCAAGCAAAGGTAATACAGCCTGATGCATTCATTTCTGACAGAAGATGGAAAAAGGAGAGAGCTAGGGAGGAAAAGGGGGCAAGCAGGTGGAGAGGAGCTTTAGGTTCTGATGGTCTCATTAAAACAGGCGGGCAGTAATAAGGAGTAGAGTGAGTGATGAACCAGTCAGGGTACAAATGCAGGTAACAAGTGGTGACACAGCACTCAGGCATGAAGTGCAGCAGTGAGACCTACATACAAATTAAGTTTTAAGGAGAAAAACACTGTGTGACTTTGGCCAGGACAAAGCTTGTACTACATAACAGCATTTGTTGTGAACCTAAGAATGATAGCTAGTGCACTGAAGTGAAAGTATGTTACAACTAAGAAAACTCCCAGTGATGCCTGGACCACATATACAGGTGCAGTCTGTCAGACGGGGAGTGCCAACATAAGCAACCAGAGATGAATGTTTGAAAGAAAAAGCAATCTCTGATATAAATGTAGCTATACCATCTTTCAATGCTGGTTTATATTAAATTCCCTAAACAGGGAGGCAAAATGCCCTTTTGTCCCAAGGCAGTACTAAAGTGTTTGAAATTGGGTTAAGGGGGAAATAGCAGTCATTTTCTGTGCTCAAAATGGAGGGTTTTGCCTGGGAAGAAATGATGTGCAGGCCAGGAAAATACGTGCAATCCATCTCTGTGATGATAGAATTACATAGGAAAAGCTTCAAGAGAGCAATTCGCCCATAAAAAGAGCTACAACTTAAGAAGGAGATTGACCCTTTATTAAATCAAATGTTCCTGCATGGATGATAACTCACACTTAGAGCAGCAGCACATCTGTAAGTGGGGTGGAAAGGTATCCTTCTGACCAAATCAGCCCTTTTTCTAGTGGCGCCATTACTTTTTGAACTATGATCTTAAGACAAACATTTTTATTCTGTATGAGATGTTTTTTCACTTCAAAAACTGATTAGAAGGGCTTCTGAACATTAGATTTTTCACCATCTTCTTTTTCAGGCTTTTTTGGAAAACATACAATATAAAAGATCTCTGGGGGAATGTAACACTGTTTTGCAGAGTAGTGGGATTTCTCTTCATAGATTTACCTGGGACTCCAGGGCCTGGATCCTCCCCTCCAGCTCTTTGATTTTCTCTTCCTTCTTTTGAGACTCGGCCTGGGCCTCCTGCCGTGCACTGAACTCCTCATCAAACTGCAAGAAAAGAGACACAAGTATGTCTATGTGCACATAGCAAACACGTGTACACAGATGTAAACACACACACACACACACACACAGGTCGGTGAGCGGCACGGTGTCTCCAGAGAATGGCCACAGGGTACATCAACAGACACCAAAACACACTGTCTTACACTCTCTGGCCGATTTCTATTCATAGCTCTCATGGCCCTAGAGCCCTGTTGTCCTTTGTCTTCGTTTCAGGCCTGGCTTTCATGTATGTTGATGGATCTAACCTTTGCAGAAACCAAGCCATGTCGCTACAATGATTTCACTGGCCCAGCAGGGCGCACGGAGGACTGGTGAGACAGGACTCTTAAGAAAAAAACATATCCGGGACCCCCTTGGTGTCACCAGACAGTGATAGTGAGTCTCCTAAAAATACATCTAAATATTACACATAATATGCTGGAGGTAAGGTGCCAGACTTCATTCTCTCAAATAAATAAGAAGTTCAACCAGTCAATCAAGCAAATAATGAATTAATTAAATTACATTAACAGGAAATGTAAGACAAAGAGAGAAAGCCTTAAAGGGCCAGCTTAAAATGCAGAACAGTATCAAAAGAGTCTGCACATAACTTAACTCTGCCCCGGCACTGTGCACAAATAAGTATATATCAGAACATCGGCATTGATTCTTGTAATGCTGATACGGATCATGTAGCGTCACAGCCAGGTATTGATCAGGGCATGGAAAATCAATAGCTTGTCTGGGAGCTCTGAGGAAGAAAAAACTTTCCTGATGGGAGCCGGCCAACCAAGCAGGCTGTTGGAGTGATTAATGTCTCACCTTTTTGGAGTACTCTGCAGCCTTCTGCTCACTCTCTTCAACTTTGGATTTATCCACACACTGGTCTGAAAGACAAGACAGCAACAGTCACGAGATACTTCAAAGGCATCTCTGGGTGGGATGTGCATCATTAGTGAGATTTACAATTAGACCTGGGTCTTGTTTCGCAAGGTATATTAGAGCTCATTTGATCTCTTGAATGATGATTGATTTCTTGAAAAGTCTATTAGGTCCGTTACAAGTTGACAACTGAAGATTGTCATAGATCATGGGTGCATTTCATCACACCTAAAAATGCGTGAAAAAAAGTGTGTTTTAAGAAGGAAAGGCAGCACTTACTGTCTCCCAAATGAGTAATTTAACTTTCAAGGTTTGTTAGTCTATGATTGCATATTACTTAAAGAATACATTTTTCAGATGAGATATTTCATCTCTTTGGTGGACCTATGTATATGTCTCCCGTTGAAAGTTGTAGAAAATAGATGCTTGTGATGAAATGCAAACTTCAGTGAATAATAAGTTAAATGAAAAATAATAAATAAAATGTCTGCTCAAGGAAAAAAAAGAGACGAAATCCAGAATGGGCAGCTTTGGCGACTGATGCAACTGCTGTGTTGACCTTGTGAAGAAGGGACAAGAGGGGGAAAAGTGTTTTCATGATATGTTCAATAACTGCCTCACATTCAGTGAAATCTGTCATACTGTGCAACTCTTGGCTCATGCAGATGTGCTAATCATTTGCCCTCCTCCTCTCTTCATCCTTCTCTAAATGACAAAGGTGTAAATAGTAGGAATCATCACCTAAAAACATGAGTTGTTATCTGTTGCGTTTCTGTTTTTTTGTTTGATTTGAGTGTATTTACAAATCCCATATTTTGAGCTGAAACCTCTGTATGTGTAAGTTTTATGTGTAAATTATTGTTAGATCACAGATCACGCAACACATTTTCCCTTAGAAAAATAATTGTTATTAGGAATTGACACTCAATATGAATGTGAAAAAAGAAAAAAAAAGGGAAAAAAGGGTGGAAAGGCACCTTTCAAAAACCCATATGGATGTGGCATTGAATTCCAAGTGTCTTTTGTGTGAATTTAACAAAACACATCCGTCAAAGTTTTTTTTTTAATAATCTGATTAAATCTCAGTAAAGTGAGTGAGAAAACTTATTTAATACTGTGTCAGTCCTCTGTGGATAGGTCTGGAAACTTTTAATGACCCTTTGTTGGCAAGTTACAGAACTGTTAATGACACCACGAAGAGAGACAAAGTGGTGTTATTTCATTCTTTTCTCTGTTGCTCCAAAAAAATGCAGCGCAAATAGATCTTTTTCTATGATTCCAGGAACACAGCTAACAAATACCCTAGCTGCAGAAAACAACATTTAAAATGATTGGGAATTAACTGAATTCATTTGACCAGATATAATGTTTTATTCATCAATAATTAGATGACCCCATCTTATATGTCAAGCCACTGCATGTGCTTGTCAGAAGAATCTCAGGGGGATCTGGGAGGATAATGAGAATGACTGTGAGGCATCAAAACATTTTTAGCACCATCAGTGATATGCCTCCTGCAGCACATAGTTTAAAAAGAAAAAAACTCATCTTGCGGATGAGTTCATTATATTAGGATTTTAGCTACTTGACGACAAGCTAATGTGTTAAATTATTGAGTGAGTAAATATGAAGCTGTTAAAAAGCGTACCAATTAGATGGGTGAAGTCGACGTCCAATCTTTTGCTGTAGCCAAAGTCAGGGTCCATTCCATTGCGATGCAGGACAACCTGAGACACGCACTCTTCCATCACCTTGTAATATTGTGGCCTGAGGGGTCAGAAAACATAAAGCAGAACAATTAGACAAGCCACAGAAAGATATGAGTGACACAAACTCTACAAGGCTAATTAACCACAAATTGTTCCCTTATCCAAGCTAGAGGTCACAAAATGCCATGTCAAAAAGGGTAATGCTAGAGAAAATAGGCACCCTATTAAATTTGATCACTTGCTTCGTCCCGATCATGAAATTAGCAGATTAATGGTCACACAGAACCCAAGTCTGCGTTAAGTCTGTCCATTTCAAGGTGACAGACGGTAGCCAAGGCTACGCTTGCCCTCTTGCCTAATTTGCAATCATCTTTGCCAATTAGAGCAACCATAAAAACTGAAATGTAAATCTAATCAGTGTAATGTGTGTAATTGAAAGCACAATGACCGGGAAAACATGTCAGCCAGTTAGGAGTGTGACTGAGTGCTTGGTGTTGTTGAGCAGGGTGCGTGAATCAGCATGAGAGTCCTATTCCGCCTCACAGGTTGGTATGTGACCTTTTCTCAGTAACATTATCAACTTTAATTGCAAGTGACATTTAGCAAATACAATGCCAGCTTAAGCCGAGCTCCAAACTGAGAAATAATTATTTTCTAAGCATGACATTGACCAGAAGTTGATGTATATATTCGCAACAGAAACAACTTGTTTTTTATTCCTCCTAAGACTCGAGCTCCATTTATTGTAAATTGGAATTTGAGATTTGAACTGAGGTACTAGATGTGGAACATTGACCCGCTCATGAAAAATTCCCTACTAAAATTATAAAAGAACAATTCCCTAAACCAGGAACGGTCACAGGTGCAAACTCCATGTGCAAGTGCAAGTGCATGTGGGTGTGACCCACTAATTGTTGCACTTTGCGTGAGCGGCTAGGCAATCGCGCTAAGACATCTGGAACAGAGGTGGAGCAGGATGAATACATTACTAGTAGGAGGAATACAGTATCAGCAGCTGGAGCAGGGATGGCCGTCTGATTCAATAATCACATCAACTCCTTTCATCTCCTTTTTAAATAACAAACAGCGGACACAGACTAGAGGCTTTGCTCTTCTATGAGTCCCAAAGCACAAATATACAGTAAACACTCCAAACATGCTTCCAGTGGCAGCTGATAGTCCTTTAATTTACAGACATTCTGTTCTTATTTTAGAAAACAATGATATCTTTGCAAGCCTATTTTGTCATTTAATTTTACATCTGGAAGATGACAAATCTAACACTGGAGGTTCCACAACTCCCTGCATGGCAAATATGCAGTAGTTTAATGCCCTTTTAGCTCCTTGAGATTGTCCAATAGATTTATATGATAATAATTGAAATTCAGAGATTCAGAAAAGATCTTATGACAACTTTGATGCAGATAAGGAACTTCAAAGCCTGCCAGTCTGATGGCTCTGCATGAAAGCATTACGAGGAAGCACTAATGTTACTAAAATGTAATACTTGATTCGAGCAGGCAGAGCTGTGAGCAAAGTGTCTGCTGTCAGGTGGGTTAATTTTGTGTAACACCAAAAAAGCACATGTATCTAAGTATGTGTCCAAATAAAAAGAAATGCAATGAACTTGTTATTATCATCAACATTAAACGGAATGAAGTTTATTTCCGAGGCTTTGACTCTAACTGTTGCCCATAAATTCAAAGGCTATGTTCTGTTGGTAACTTGTGGGTGGACAGGCCATATCATGTTTTGAACAGAAATATGAAAGAACACAAAATTCTGAGCCAAAGCAAATAAGAATAAATCAGCATTTAGGTGCACTGTTTTGAAAGCATGAAATACCATACATTAAGCTTGAGCTGGCGGATTCGCCCACTCATGATTGGAACAAGCTAGTGAAAGCTCACACATCGCCCCGCATGGCTTAAGCACTGTGGCACTCGGCTTACAACTGTCACCAATGTACACCACATTATTATCTCAATAAGCCGCCCTATTTTCCCTTCGTCCTCCTTCCTCCATCGCCACCAAGCAGATAGGGCCTGGGTGGAGATAACTCGAGATGGAGAGAGTGACCCAGAACTGTCAGGCCCCTCCACAGTGGGCAGGGCTGGGCTCCAGAAGCTAGCATATGTCCCCTGCATCATTCCCCACCTCTTCTTTTACTTTGGCACCTTCATTTCTTCCAATGATAGCTTGCAGTACAGCACAGCCCCAGCCACTTGATCCAGCTCTGCTCCACATAACCAGTGTAATCCCCATATCACCAGGCTCCAAAAGAGCAGATCTGCTCTATATTTACTGGGTGGGTTTGATGTGCTCCCATTCATTAGGCTTGCAGTGAGAGATTAATTATCAAAAATAAACCAAGCCCCGGAGGGGAGAGCAACAACTAATGTTGTGTTAGGAGGAATGACAGTAGACAGAGCACTTCAACAGTTTGCCCACTCTAGACTTTCTTATTATTAGAATACTAATTATATTATTTCATTAATTGTCATTTAATGTAGATTCTTATTTGACACACGAATCAAGGTACCAAGGGTGCTATCAGTTCCAATTCATACAATGATAAAAACAACTTAATCCTTTACTTTAGATAGAACATTATGAGCACACATGCATTCCTTTGATCACAGAGCCAAAGTCTGTCACACATTTATACAACATATCTAACCTGAGAGCCATGCATTGCCACCACACATTCTCCGACCTGCCTACCACTGTTTTTGTTTCAAGTTGACAAAATATTAAAGATATACTATACTATTTTGCATTCACCCAATTTGAACCACAACACGAAAAGATGGTATCTTTAAGGGCGAAGACTGAAAAAAAAGATAGATAGTATCTATTGGAAATACTGTGGTACTGTGGTACTGCATCTTCCATCATCTTAACTCACACAGCTGTGATGTATGGGGCATAAAATGCCTCAGTCAGAATGTCTGGTGTTAATATTTGTGAGTGCACATGTGTGGGTTTGTCCTTGCTTTTGTGATGAACACTGGTGGAAAAAATGTATTTCTATAACATATATTTAAAAAAAACATTTTTTTTATGAGCACTGGTACTGATCCCTTCTTATTGCTGGCTTACAGCGGGGTACATGGACATTGGAGCTGAGGTGGACGAGGCTGTACTAGCTGGTTAATGTGAATTCTATTTCTCACTTCCTCCGAATAGATGAGGAATACATTATTCATAACTCCAAGGGAATAGCAAGTTGTCTATGGTAAATTCATCTTCCTCCTCTCATCCTCCCTTCGTCTTCCAACTTTCCTTTTTTTAAAGTCTTATTTCTGCAAAAAGGTCTGACACAGCAGTGAATTCATCAGTGTCACTCCATTCAGAGGAGTGCCGGCCTTCCTGCCCAGTGATTGACATATTTGCTCTTCAAAGGCAAAGTAGAACGCTAAACCAACAGTTTAAAAGTACTTAATAATTCCAAAACACAGAACATTATCCCTACTCTAATAATTTGTGTGTTGTCACTTTCAGTGTTTGTAGAAAAAGAGAGATATTAGTAAAGAGTAAGGGTACCCTGACTCTCAGCCTGTGCAGTGCAACACCTCACACTGCACGACTGTGCAACGCTCACATGGGTGTGGTCTCAAGCACTGCAGACAACACCTGACCTCCCCACCTGCAATGTTGGGTGTGGCCAGAGGTTCAACAGAAACCATAAAGGTTAATGTGTGGAGATAACAGTCTTCAGGTCTATTCAATAAGAGATGACCAAATAATCGTAGTTCAGTGTGCATTCTGGTGACTATGAGGCTACTTATTAGTGAGTGGTTCTACTGAATAAAATTGGTGGGGACGATGTTGTCTTGAGATGGATGTACTCCAGGTTTTGTACTATGCTGCTACCTGATCATCATTGTTTTACATGGGCTTTCATGGTGGGTTTTAGCATTTCCTTTTGCATATTTACACCATATTCAATGTATTCTATTATGTTTTATGTGTTTTATGTTTAAGCCTGTGAGTCATCTATGTTTCACCTGACCGCAAGACTCCTTTTCTCCGCTCAGACAATGAACTTAATGAAGTTGACACTGAAGTTGAATTTAGGAACAAGAGAGGCGAGCTAATACAGTAGATAGAGTTCTTGGTAAATGACACAAAAGTTACAGTAATGTGAAGGTAGGTCAAAAATCGATAGGTGGGAGGATAAACAAATTTTAACCTGGCTTGTATTTTTCGAGATATATTGGTCAGACAAACAGACCCACAGAGGAAATGCCTACTGTAAGGACTGAACAAATAAGTACAGAGTGACGTGTGAGGTGTTTCATATCTACTATTAAAAGCAAAATAAAATCCCACATCTAAGAGTATCCAAGCACACTGACATAAAGTAGAGTATCATGAGGTCATCAGTCAATAAAAAGTGAGTGGTATGTAAAAATAAGACAGAACTTACCTGATGTAATAGTCATTCCTGATGAGCAATAGGTGCTGAAGTATTGACAGGAAGTAGGCCTCTGAGCCAGTGTCTTTCACCATATTCGACAGGAGATGGTACACCTCATTCATATCAGTACAGGAGCAAGGTTAAGGGAAACAACTTTTTAGGTTTCTAAGTTAATTCAGTTAACAGTTAAGGTCAACATTTCTTCAAAACTACTTATTAATTTTCCCAAGTTGCTCTCCTCAAGGTTTTCTGACAGGCATCATTCTGCAAAAGCAAACGGAGATGTGAGTCCTCGTATCCATTCTCTCTCGGGGGAGCTACAGCAGTGTAAATAGCTAGCTTGAGGAAAGGGATTGGCAATAAAGAATGCTCCCTCTGGTTTACCTGTCACTCCGAACATTTCAAAACAGAGGATATCAATTATATGAAAAACTCACTGGTTTGAATGTTTAAGGCAAGAATGATGGGGAGCCGATCATTCGCAGGGCAAAAATATGGCTGAGATTCAGTTCCGAGATTGAATCTGACATGTACTCAGGAGCGAAAATTCATGTTATTAAATTTGCAAAAGGTATTGATTATGTGTCTTATGTTAGCTTTCCCCAGGAGGAAGTAGTGATGGCTGTGAAATCTAAAACAGATGTTAAATCAGACTGTCTTTATTTTCATTCTTCCAAGTTCAAATATCATAGACTACATATATTTCTAGATGGATTATTTCTTCAAAAAAAAAAAAAGATATATATATATATATAAATCATCAAATCAAACATGATGCAAGACCTATTCAAGTACAGCAAAGGAGAAGAGAAGCACGTACATATATTTCAAAATTCAATTTCTATGTTAATTGTTGATTTGAAGTACAAGGTTACTTTAGAAATAATCTAACTTGCGTTTCTCAAACTTCTAATAGTTTCTTAAAAGTGTACCTCTAAGAAGTAAAGAGCCCAGGAAAATGAATGATTTGGAGCCTATTTAATTTGTTTGCTTGAGAAAGGAGGATTTCCCCACGGAGACTCATCTTGTTTGAAAAAGTGGAATAAGCCTCTCAGATATGTGCACACATGCAGAGAAGAGAAGATTTGGGAGACAGAGCCCTGTTAAGCTCACAGAGATGAAAACCTGATTGCCATCATAACATGAAGTGCTGATCTTGACATGTGTGCTAAAATATTTACATAGTGCAACATACTGACTGCTAAGCAATGAAGTGACATTTTCCAACAGTGTAGCAGCATATGTTGTGATTCCCCTCCCTGCTGCTTTTGGTACAGAAAATATCAGTTAAATGCACATGCAAAAAGACTAACAGAGCACCAGAGCAACAGTAATATTCATACGTGTTATAATAGCTGATTTCCACATGAGTGCTTAGAGGGGTCCAACTAACACATTTTCAAAGGTTAATCTGAAGATTTTCTCAATGCTTGATTTCTTTCCTAATACTATTTGTCAGGTTTCCTCAACAGCTAATGAAGGATGACTCTGTAAGAGTATCAATAACTTATTTCCTCAATAAAAAAAAATACAGCACATAATTGCATTCTCCATTTCCCATGCTATCATCCACACAAAACAATCTGTAGCCGCTGCAATTGGAGAAGATCAATTCTTTTAAATACTGTTTGACACTTTTCCTATTAATTTCAACAATGTCGGTAATTAAACTCCTATCCCATATCAAATTTTTGGAGAGAGAGAGAGCGAGAAAGAGCGAGAGAGGGATGGGAATACAGGCTTCTCTATGGTATCACTTCCCTCCCTTGTATTAGCTGAGTATGAAGCCTGGGAGAATTACCAATCCTGTGAGATTCAATTATAGCCTCACCACAGCAGCATTTGAGAGGACATGAGAAGGAGCTCAGACTGGGAAAGTATCCAACTAGCTTCATCTATCACTAAGCTGCAGACATAAACCTAATGCAGAATGCCAATCCATTCGATGACATCCCCCTCTACGCTCTTTTTGTCGCTCTCCGTCCCTCTCTCTCTGTCTTTACACTCCCTCTCCAAATAATGAATAAACATGAGTGGCAGTCAAGTGTGACGTAGGCCAGTCAGTGGTGGGGTCAATCAATCACCATTCCACAGCTCATTAATATTCATTAGTGGCCTAGAGTCACCTCCTCGGCACCTGGACCTGGGCCGGACACAGAGGAGACTCGCCAGGTTAATATTCATGAAACTGCTGGAAGAAACAAGACACATATGCAATGCTCAGGTAGTAGAAGAACTACCTGCATGATATCATGCATATACGTGTGTGTGTGTGTGTGTGTGTGTGTGTGTGTGTGTAATTGTGTGTGTGCTACGCAGGCAAGGGGACAAAGGGTAGCCTAGGCATTCGAATCATGCTCAGAGCTCGCAGATCAATACCACATTGTCCTTGGAAACAAACATTGGGCCTTCTCATTTGTGAACCTGCTCAAGCACATCATTAATCCAGGTGCACTTTTTTTTTTTCTCTCCATCTTCTCCTCATGCACACACATCCACAACCTCCTCCCCTCACCTACATGTGTCAACAGAAACTGTCACTCACAGCAGTGCTAGAACTGCGGGACTTGGTGAAAGAAAAAGGTTACGGGAATGAACATCTGCATAACAATGTCAGCGTCTGGTTTGTCTGCTCGCGATGTCAGCCAAGCATACAT
The DNA here is from genome assembly GCF_043641665.1 of Enoplosus armatus. NCBI lineage: Eukaryota > Metazoa > Chordata > Actinopteri > Centrarchiformes > Enoplosidae > Enoplosus > Enoplosus armatus. The sequence goes on from NC_092189.1 coordinate 16,712,764, forward strand.
AGCCTTAGAGAAGATTTGTGAATTATTAAAGGGTTCTTCTCTGGGATGCTTGAAGAAGTTTCCAACTTTGGACTAAATTACTGCTCACCTTATCAACTTCTACACTGCATGTTTGGAGTTTAAAAGGACATTGGTAGAGAGCTGGAGGAGAAAATTCACATTTCTAAAGCAGAACAGAAAGAGAAGGAGTAATAATGCTTTAGCAGAAAGAAACCATGACCATATAATATAATATGCCTCCATATAAAAATGTTTAATTGTCTGCTGTGCATAGTGAATGGTAAGAAGAGGAAAGCATATGCCTGTTTGATATCGTCTTCTTGAGTCTTACAACTGTAGGTACAACATACTTAACCCAGTACTAACAGACAAAGGGCAAAAAGTGAAGAGGAGAGGAGAGGAGGAGAAGAGTAAATAAAAAGAAGAGTGAACAGGTGGGAGGTTAAGATGACAGGGTTATTTACCTAGTATACCTGGTCAGAGACGGAGCTGGATATTGTGCTCAGGCTCCTCAAATCCTTCTCTAATGAACCAAGCCACGAAGGGCTTTAGCCTATAAAGCTTGACCAAACCCACAATATACACTCATCTCTCGCTGATAGTTCTGCAGACCTATTCATCTGTATATTCACACAAAAGGATATTCCATCTCAGCTCGGATGTCATCAAGGCGATGGGAGAGTTCGATAGAGTCCTCCTCCTTGTTCTCATTGAACACCTTCAGCTGGATGTCTAGCTCCTCCGTCTCTTTTAGCTCCTAGAATGAGTTCGACATATAGAAGATAGCTGAAAATTATGAAGTTATACAAAAGGTCATTTTGCCGTGTTGCAGTGTTTGCAATAGCTCCTGCAAGGCATAATTTAGATACTCTAACAATTGATTTCTGTAGTATTTGTATTGTTGAGTCTTGTCAAACTTTTATATGTCACTGTTAATCAGGCCTATTGTAAAAAAAACTGTAATACAAGAGTATTAGTTTTCCTGTTCCAGCTGTACAGGGAACTGGGAACTGAGACACCCTGAACCCTCTCACTAGGTATTCCAGACAGTACTTATTCCTGCACACCTGTTCAAGCCACGAGGGGCTACGGCAGTGCTCTTTACCACTTCTCTATGAATCACCGGCAGTGGAGTTTACAGACGGAGACAGGGCCAAATGTAACCCAATTTCTGCAGGTATCAATCACCCTGCACTGTTTTTTGGGTGCACCATCTGTCTTAAGCAACACAGGTTCGGAGGGAGGTGCAAAATGCCACCAAAAAAAAGGGAAGAGGAGGAGGGCCAAATACATGTGTCAAGGACTATAAGAACAAAACAAATTGTGCTTTCTTTTTCGGTGGAGTTCACTTTTTCTTTGCCAACAGCTACGCTGACTCTTGAGCATAACTCATAATTAGATGAAAGAGTGTCAGTTTGAATGTCGGCATTAAAAAGCGGTGAACGTGGCATTCATAAATGACTGTACACTGAGGCTCTTTCATATCAGGGGGCAGAATTGAAGATAATTAAAGTAATGACAGTAATAATCAACAGGAGCAGCTGGGATGACTTATTAACAACTGGCTCTGTGACACGTTCACCCCACTCGCTACAAATGAGAGCTTGAGTGATGAGTTGGAGCTCGTTTGCCTTCGCCTCGTGTGAAGATGTGGAGGCTTGCTGATAATGATGCCAGGACGACCTGTGTGATGAGGGGCTAGCACTGCATCAAACTTGACACAAGCTACTACTACTACTACTTCTAATTATACCACTACTACTACTGATTAAGTTAATAATAACAAAACCTATTCTTATTCATATAATTTGTGTCATGTGACAAGTCGAAACTTTGGGATTTGAAGTCACTAACTAACTCATTCAGCTCTCAAATCTTGTGAGTAGGATTTAATTTTACTCACAGATTATTTGATTTGAATGCCTGATTGTTTAATCTGAACACAGTTGCATAAAAGCATTCATATCTCATGCATTTTGAAGTTGTCGCATGACTAAAAATGCTGTTTGGCCATGTGTTATCTATAGTCTAAGATTTCTTTCTGTTATTTTGAATTTAACCAAGGTTGGACACTTAACTTAACTTTCAAGCTGTAATGTGTTATGCTGTAAATCTGCTAAGTGGATATAAAATGTATTCAAAGAGCCGAGGAATCAGTACTAGTAAAAATAAGTCAAAGTACGTAGAATTACAGAAGCAATAGTGTTGTGTTTGTGACAAAAGGACTGGAAGAAGTATAACTTTGGTCCACAACCTCTTTCAGTCAGTAGTCAGGAGCACAACTTGATGCATTTTTCATGCATGTGCATAATCTAACCATGTGCTGTCTGACAGTTTGATAACTCACAGGTAGGGTCTTCTTGAGCCCACATCTTAAGAACTCATTACGTAGATGTATCCGGAAGTCCAGGTCATCAGGGGAGGTGACCAGGGCGTTGATCAGCTGCATGCAAGCAACCTGTGCAGTAGACAGACAAAATGACAGAGAAAGAGGGAAAATTAGATACAAAAGAGATTTCCTTTCCAAAAACCTACAGAAAAGGGATTGCAACAATGAGGGGAGAAAGGTATAGAGAGAGAGATCAGAAGAGAGATGGTAGAAAGTACAGGTCTGGGGTGTCTATTGACTAGGTGTGCATTATTAATGGATTTATTGGTAAGGAAAAAGCCTCAAAGTGTGTGTGAGTGTGTGTGTGTGTGTGTGTGTGTGTGTGTGTTGGGTGGAGGAGGGGGTTAAGAGGATATCGCTGATGAATTATAATGAGCAGTAAGGTGTTTCAGGGGAGCAAGCCATGGATAAGACAGTTTTCCTTGGACAGACGATCGATAGCAGACTGAAGGATTCCCATGGACGATGGGAAACATTGTCTCCTGAAACCTTGACCCTGCGCTGTTGGCTTGTATGTGTTATTAATAAGAGCCACAACAATGCTGACTCTGTCTGGTTTAATGGTTCAGTTTTATTATATCTGGGTTTAAATTGTTTTCTAACAATTGCAGAACCATGTAATGTCTGCATATACGCAATACTTTCTTTTTACTTTTACTTTTACTTTTTAAGTTTTTGTCGGATGAAAGGCAGAACAAAAGCTATCTGGTTTGTTTTTCTGTTACCATAAAGTTGTAGCAGCAGTACAACAAACAAGTTTGTTAGCCAGGTGATGGGGGAAGAGTGCATGTTGTTATACGATGCGGATATAAGATACTGTATATTCCCTTAGGAAAGCACAAGCTTGTTGCAGTAAAGGACGCACCATCATTGAGTACGTGGCATCATTGCCAGACAAGAGAAACATGGCAGAGTTCTCCATGCTCCAAAAAAGCGTGGGGGCCTCTAAGCAAGATCTGTGCATTGAAACCTGACATTTTACTGTATCCACCAGAGGCCAGATACATAAAAGAAACTCCACCAAATCTGCACCGAATTCACGTGAGTGAGGAAAGCCTTGCTGCTCATGAAATATTCTTTCTCTTCTCCTGCATACAGATTGATGCTTACATCAAGCACCTCAAACCCAGTACCTCACTCCTGTATTGTTGAGTGGGAAGTGGTTGTGTTGGGGGTGGGGGGGCATTATCTGTGTTAGGTTTAGAGAGCTGCAGTGGTGCCATAGGGGGGTTCCAAACATCATAATTAAAAGTGGCACTGCTGGGACGGTTTTAAAGTTGAAATGCAGAGTTTCTCTTGTGCTCAGCAGACAAGCATAGCCTGAACTACGGCAAAACACATTTTAATCACATTAGCAAAGTCTAGTTCTACAGCCAATCACAGGTTTTGGATAAAAAGTCTATTAATTTCCTTGAACCCCCTGCATCAGCAAAGCATTTTAATTTACTTCACAATTAGCAGAGCTTCATTTCATTAACGGCAAAATTTAAAGGAAAAACAACCGCCTCCTAATAAAAGAATATCTACTTTCGCTTCCACCGCCCGCCTCATCAGTTTCCTTCATGACTTTTCCTTCATGACTTCACAATCCCTGCAGTTAAAAAAGTAATTCCTTAAGTAATTCCCAGCTTTTGGTTTCACAAAAACATGTTTTAAGCAGCGTTTTTATTGCTCTTGTATAGTTTTTCCTGCTGCTGAAGAATACTAGTGAAAATTAAGAGAGGTATGGTGCTTTAGTTGCCCTTTCACAAAGAGTCCTCTGGGACCCAACTTGACAGCAGCATGGGGGAAGTATTTGTAAGATGTGAGGAAAAATGAGCGAGGTAGTGAGAGGAGGAAAAAATGCGAGAAAGAGAGGAGGAAGAAAAAAAAACTTAGAGGAACTCAACATCTCTCCTTTTATTATTATCATTTTTCAGGTGTTGGCAAAAAGAATGGGGTAGTTCAGTAGAGGTGCTCAATGAAGCAGGTGTTTTTGATTAAAGCAGTGGCGATGGAGCTCTGGCTGCATTTCAATTGCCCAGCGATCACATCCCATCATGTGCAAGAGGCAGTGCAGGGGGGTTGACAAGTGAACCAAAGACAGGAAGAGAAGCAGAGAAAAACACATGTATGACGACAGCTGAGGCTGAGGTACAATGGGCCACAGAGTGACACAACTGTCAGTTTCAGTCTTTCCTGCCATCAAACATGGTCTTTGTGACAAAACAGAATTTGTGAGAATGACACTGGACTGTACCAGGTTTCTGCCGACTGTACATGGCAAAACTTGCTTTCGCAAATAAGTTTTAAGTTTGAATCTGTGTGCATGACTATTCAAAGCATCCTGAAATGTATATTGGACCACAGAATAATACAGTAATCAGAACAGTGCTATAGAGTGACAGTGGTTACTGTATTGGCCAGTGACCCATAAAGGTCATTTTATCCTTCAAAAGAAACAATCCAATAAAAGTGCAGTGATGAATGCATAATGAATATTAGACAGTGATGTTATCTGCTTTTTGGTATGCGATTCCTAACCTGGAGCTGCTGGGCTTCGTGGTTCTCCAGTCCTTCTACAATTGGAGCAAACCTCTCTTTATTGTTCCTCTCTGCAGCAATTGTCATGGCAGCAAGAATCTTATCCAGGCTGGAAGAAAGTAGAGAAACAGGGAGCAGGCACAACAAAAAAGTCAACAAACACTTTTATCACCCCACTGACAGGACATTTACTCACAATTTTCAGCTCAAACACCATGTATCTTATCTTCCCTTGTGTGTTGGTGTGGACATTTGCTCGGCCAGTCTTTGGTCACCCTGACGAATGCTACTGCTCTCCATCTATTTGTATGCAATCCGGTCTATTATTGCTGCAGTATCCAATTTTGACTTCATCCTGCTTGTTACTAAGGTGATGCTAGACAAAAGAGGGGCTTTACTGCAAATGTGTTCAGTTGTCAAAGCAATTGTGGTAGGTGTATTTGGCGAGGTGAAAAAAGGGTGCAAATTATTGTAGGGACTACCAGACCAATGTGCAAATACACCTATTGAGAAGGTAAGCAAATTAAAGTATTTGCAAGAGCTCAAGGCAGCGCAGCTAAATAGGGCATTGGACAATTTCAGCCTCTAAATTGTGAATGAAAGAGGAATTCTGTACACAAACACACACAAAGAGGACTGCAATAAAAGTAAATAGATGTCTTTTGAGCACATATGTAAACAGTGATTTACAATATGAGTATATAGGCCACATTTGCTATTTTGCCTTCATTAATTGAGAAACTGAACTCCCCTGTCTTCAGCCTTCTTACTCGCGTACAAAAGAGCTCTCAATTTCCCCTCGCTGTTCCAATAAATAAGTTAAGAAATGCTAAAATGTCAGCTGTAGGTATCAGACAATGTGTGCATGTGCAAACGTGCACTCACACATGCCACCTTGGCATGCTGTTGCGTTTTTATTACCTTATATCAACCCAAAAACTGAACCCTTTCAGGATGACAAAATACTCGCACAGTTGTTTTGTGAGCAAGTGAGATCATGTGTCTGACCAATAGGACTGTATCTGTGGAGTAAGCCTGACACAGAGATAAATGGAACGGCCATGCTCTGTGATAGGGGTTACAAAGTCACAGACAAGCATGGGGAGCTGCATACTGAGTAGCTTTAAAGCCAGTTCAGACGACGCTTCAAAACAGGCGAGATAGATCTGCTTAACTTGTCGTGTTCCCTTTTAATGCTGTCAGCTGAAGTGGGTGTTGAACATGAGCCAGCGTCACAACATTGGTTGGCAGAGAAGTTTCTGAGCAAGAAAGTGACGCCTCAGCTTCTTTGGCTGTCATTTCTGCAGGATATGTACATTTCAATGCAGGGTTATGATCACGGCAAAGATTTCCATGTTTACTTCAACCTATTCTTGAATACTCTGAGACTGTAGAGAGTGAGAGAGATTTGTACTATCTATAAACCCAGTATCTGCTTAAAAATAGTATTGTATGCAAACAGCAAGTCTGCATTTGAGTGTTAGAGTGGTGACTGTAACAGAGGATATTCATATGGATCTAATTACTCATTCATTGCATCAATGCATCGATTACATACAGATTCAACCGCCTCTATCTGCAAAAGTCATGATTTAATTGAATCGAGCTGACTTCACCAATAATCTATCTAACGCTTTAAATCAAACTAATTGTGATTTGTTATCTGTATTTTGACTTCCCAAAGAAGAATTATGCATATTGTCACAACATCTAAAGATATATTTGCATAGATTTTTGTTCTTAACTGAAAATGCTTGACTCCTTGACAGTTATTAAAATGCCCTATAGAGCACTAAGTATTGCATATCATATTGCAACATTTAGTAAAATAACTGAAAAAAAAAGGGTTTTTTTGTTTTTTTTAATTGAAGAATACTTAATCAGTAGTTCTGCTGTTTCATGCTGTCTGAGAATAAATATATTCTTAAATGTCTGTTTAATCGATACACATTTTTAGGAGCAGTTACTGAGTATTAATTGATCTCTCTGATATAATTGATCTCTTCCATATTCTGCAACTTGAAAATAATTTTTGGAAACCATGCACAGTCCCAGAACTACAAGCATGAAGGCATATTTAGATGGTCAAAGATGTGAGACACAGTGCTGAACTCAGCTTCTCCAACAGAATTTGTGGGTTTGTTTATTTCCACCACTGCATACAGACTGACTTTGAAGTGCCATTGTTATTCTAGTCTGGCCCTGTGGGAAACAATAAAAAACACTCCCCTAAATCCAATTTATAAGCTGTCAGCCAGGTTGTGTGTCCGTGGCAAACTACACTGAGTAGTTCAACACATTAAAACAGACTGAACTGCATCATCTGATCATGTGACCCGAAAGATTTCTATACTGTCTGAGGTCATCTGTAAATGTGATGTATGCTCACAGTATGCACGCGGTCCCCTCTCTGTCTGAGTACATGCAACCCAGTGGGAGAGGATTGAAGCAATAGTGATATTCCAGTGTTTACAAGAAGCAGTCATCTCTCTCCCCTTGCTGTTTCAGAAACATTACAGAGCATGTAAACATAGCAGAGATGGATGTCTTTCATCGTTGCATTTTATGTTTCAATTTTTTTGTCATCAGTCAGGGTTTTGAAATGGTGTTGTGCTGTTTCCATATCAGCTGTGATTTACTGAGAAAGATGGGGAAATGTAACCCTCACTCAACTTTGAATTACAACTTTGAATGTAGGTGAGGGAAGAGTACTTAAAGGGTCAGGTCATCCAAATTACAACATATAGCCATAGCCATACATATAGTTTTAGTTTTATTTGCAAAGGTGTTAAGATTTCTGTCACCGAAAAAATGTCCACAGAGAGGTTTGCAGATTATCTGTGAGTGACTGGGAGATTGTTTCTGGAGAGAGATTGTTTCTTAGAGGTTTTTTTTTAATGACATTTTTTCACACTCTGGCATCACAAATGGATTTCTACTCACACCTATTTCTTGGGGCAGAGGTGGAAGTCTCTGGCAAATATTTCAGCATACTCTGCAAATATGACAGAAGCTCTGACCCACTGTGAAAAACTCTTTATCTTACTGTGGGCATGTGAAAGGCTATCTAGAGATGTCTCTTTAATGATATGCAAGACATGAGAAAGGCTGCAAGAGAATGATCATTGATTGATGTAAACTTACATGTTTTCCTCTCCAATAATACAGAAAGCAGAGAGAATTTTGACAATCTCCGTCATCATGTTGGTCTGTTTGGGGTCAATCGCTCGTGCCAACAGCAACAGGCTCCGCTCATCTCCTAAGATCCTTTGAAGCCCATACTGTGAGATATGTAAAGGAGGGGGTAGGATGAAGAAAAGGTCCATTGGGTGTAAATAATGAGAGCATTTGCATTCATGGAGAACTTTCACTTCAAGTAAAAAAGAAGCTCTAATGTATGTAAGTTATAGTTAGCCTTAATTTTCTTTTAAGGAGGGACAACGAGGCCATGGGAGAAAACGGAGAGGATGATGAATTAATTCAATTCAGGACAGGACTACAGGGACAAATACTTATAGTCTCCTGTACCTTTTAGTCTCCCCACAACTGAAGGAATGGGCAGAGATGACCATGTGCGGGGATTAGCTCTAAGAAAAGCAATATCAATAGTTCATCTATCCTTGAAATGTGTGCCACTTTTGAGAAATGAGCCAGACCTTCCCAAAAAGGATAATTAAAGATCTGAGACTGTGGGCTCGAAATGGTAAAATTAGCTTCACTTTACTGTCCCATTATCCCAGGATTGTCAGAGTCCAGATTCGAATCAGGTTTGGAATCCTGGCCACCCGAGCTACTAATAGAAATTTAGAAGATGTTTAATATAAGTGTAAAAAGAGTGGCCTCTGTTCTTGTCTGTGCTTTTTAGTTATTGGTACAAAACACCAGACAAGTGACAAGTGAATCAAACATAATTTCTATATCCCTACATGCTACTGACATAGACTTCATTATCTAGTGCATCAGTTGCGTGGATCGTCTTCTCTTCGTTGACTCATACAAACCTTATTGTTCATGAAAGCCTTCAAGCATTGGATAAGTTTATGCTGGTTCCGTTTATCAATATTCTCTTGCCTGAAAAAAACATGTGAAAGGGATATTGTGATTGTATGAACAGAACCTGGTGCTATAAAAATTACAGAGATGGGACGTCATGGGAGATCACTCACTGTTTTTTGTCCAGCAGCTTCTCCAAAGCATCCAGAAGAAGGCCAAGACCCTCATGACCGAAGTTATTAACCCAACTGGGAAGAAGACAAAGACACACACACAAAAAAAATCAGTAACCCAATATTCAGTCAGAATTGTTATTGCCCTGCTGGTTTATTGTAAGCTCAGTTGATTCACAGAAGGAAGCAAACACAATATTGTATTAACCTCAGAGGAAATCAGTCATTCAGACTATTATCAAAGGTTTAACACTCACTTGGATAAATTGACTGTTGTAGTTTTTAATTCCTAACAGGGAGAGCTGCAAATCAAAATCCAACCTGCCCTCCCGGATACTGAATACAGTCTGAATGAGTTTGGATTTACACTGTACCCATCTACAAGCAAATGAACACCCATCCATCTTAACTAGTGTTCCCATCGCTAAGCAGTTTGTATCCAGGCCCCCCCTGTGAGCTGCTGTGTTCCTGTGCCAAAAGATTAAGCAATGCAAGAAAGATAACACTGTAATCGATAATGGATCGTGAGAGATAATTGGCTATAAACCACAGCGTATCAGGAGACGGCAAATGATCCAGTGCAGATGAGCCTGTTTGTCTAAGCTAGAGGAAGAGAGAGGCAGGAGCAGGGTGGGAGAGACAGCGTGGTTGCAGCCAGATTATGTCATTAGCATTTCTTGTTTTCAGGCCCCTAACTGTCAATAACACAAAATGCATGGAGCAATTTTCGGACATTAACGGGGCATAAGTCAATGATTTATCCCGCCTTTTTGACAATGATTTGAAATAATAATGGTTTGAGTATTAAAGTAATTTGTATTGACTCAGTGAGTCGGAGGAGACCCTCAATTAGGGATGAGATGCATAAGCCTGAGGCGACTGGCAAAGTTGAGGTGAGGTATCTCTTTGATCTGTGACGAAATTAGCACACACTACAACCCTCCACCTACCATTTCTCAAATTTCATTAGCAGACAAGCAAAACCAATTTATAAGTTATTGATATTTAGTGTAGTGTATAATGATGATCTGTTTTCTTAATAAAAACAAAACGTCATAATGTTGTAAATTTATAAATGTCAGTTTACAATGAGCCTTCCAGTTTGAATGATTCCCTGCAGCATGTGCTTTGCACATATTTGACGCCGTAAAATAACAAGGAACAAACTGGCTGAGTTTACTGCAGAATAGCAATGCAGTTGTATGTATTTGTGAAACAGAGATGGTAGGAGTAAATGAGAGACTGGGACAACAAAGAGGGAAAGGAGGCGACATGGCTGAGGAAGCACAATTCAGTAAATCCACAGTCTTTGTTTATGCTCCTTAGTAATGATGGTAATGTCAGTCTTCAGAGAGCAGGAAATGAAACCAATATTTGTGAAGAGAAATTCTGTTTATTACACAGCACAACTCCAATATGAGGTTCTGGGAATGCTGTGTGACCTCAACAGGGTGTGTGAGAACAGCACTGAAGAAAAAGTAATGCTTTGTCCTCTGCAGTAAGGACAAGTGGAGTCTCCACAAAGTGATCACGTCATGCTTTGCAAGCAATCAGTGTGTAAATGTAGTGTTAATGTCTAGTATGTAGACTAAGTTATACTACTTGCTTAACATATTAGGTAGTTTCTCCTTCTTTCTTCTCTATATTAGGTGCTTATGCTTATAATTGTAACTAACTCTCTCAAATTAAGAAATAAATCATCTTGTTTCACAGGCAGATCCTTATTTCCATAAAATTTTATAAAAAATGCAGAGATAGGAATGTATTCATGATGATTGTCTTGATGACCCAAAACAGGGCAGAAGGGAGGCTTTGGAGGAAAATAAGAGAGACTGAACATCGGGTATGTTTAGAAATGAGCTTTCATATATATATAAACACATAGATGCTGTCGGGGAATCCATCCATTAACTGACTGTGACCAATAGACCGAAAGATCAAAAAACCACTGCAGTCGTCGGAGCAAGTCAAAATTTCACAAAATAAGTCAGAAAGCTTTCCTAATAAACACCTTCAATGGAAAAGTTGCACTAATTAAAACAAAATGTAAATTGGACATTTTGCAACAGATGTTGGAGGAAAATGTCTGCTGTCTGCTCCGTGTTTACCTTCTCTCTATTGTTGTTGGACTGAAACTGAAGAGGCATAAAACAAAGGACTTGGATTGCCTGTGCAGACTTTTTTTTTCATCAAAAATGTATGTCTTGCTGCAGGTTGCAACATAATGCAGTCCTTCTCAAGGTTTTTAAAGGAACTAAATGTTTTGACTCCTCCCTACATCCCAGACTGTCTATCATTTTCTGTCCCCTCACGTACACCCTTAGGTCCTCTGCAGCTTGCCTTCTAAATGTCCCCAAAGTTACCACAAAGAAAATGAGAGATGGTACTTCTACAGTGCTTGTCCTGAGGCTATGAAATCCTTTATCTCTGTTCATCAGAGAAACTGCCTCAGCGGACAACATACTATTACAACTATTAACACAAATAACAATACTAAGACTAACAACACCACTAGCATGACTCCTACTTGTAGTAATAATAATGTTACTACTCACTGTAACAGGCGGCCGGTCTGTTTCAACCTCTCCCTCTAAAAACATCATTTATTCCAACATATGAATAGCATCATTCCCAGTGGGTATTCTAGTCAGATAACCCTTGTTGCTCAGGCAGTTGAGCAGCTAAATTTGCATGGTGGAGGTGACTAAAGCTCATGTTTGGTCAAACATAACGTACTTGTTTCTCTGTCGCAATTCAACATTGAAGGACCAAGAGATCAAATCCATTCCTTATCAGTCTCCTAATGTGGGCATACATCCAAGGATTTCATTAACTTTGGGGAGAACTTGTTCATCTAATATTGATGGCTATAATCCTCTAGTTAAGTGCCACCAAATTGTGTTACTTTCTGCAATCATGTATATTCCGCAGGCAAAATGAAAAATTCATGGTCTTAGGGAAGCAATTTCTTATCTTATATTTTGTGTTATTTCTACTGGCTGGACGCAATTATGTTGTAGTTATGCTAACTGGTGTAAATGTATGCATTGAAAATCTCACAGTTTAGTCAAAAAAACAAGTGTTTAGATATAAACAAGATGTTTACTAGCAAGAATTTTGTTCAATTAAGAACATTGCAGCCTCATCAAAAGTCTATTATGTTGTGGACTTGCTGTTAACTTAATGCAACAAAGTCAAAATGTCTTGCAGCGAGACGACCATCTGTCTTCCTGTCAAATGACATTTGTTCCCCAAAAGACCAAAAGACATTACTTTGACTTTCTGACATGTGCTTCCATAACAAATGTAGTTATGCATGAGCAAATATTCATCCATCCATCCAATTTCTATACTGCTTATCCTGTCATGGGGGTCACTGGGGACTGGAGCCTATCCCATCATGTATTTCGTGAGAGGCAGGGTACGTCCTGGACAGGTCACCTGTCTATCACAGGGCAAACACATACAGATGGATAAGAGGGTGAAAATCTGGAGGAAACCCAGAACATGCAAACTATACACAGAAACGTCCCAGGTGGCCAGCTGATTCAAACAAAAGGCCATCTTGCAGTGAGGTGACAATGCTAAGCACTTGCCACCATACAAAAATATGTTTGTATGTGAACATGAATATGAACAAAAGAAGCCGCAATAGCACTTCAGTCGTCACACATGTAGTCTAATTACAGGTTTCTTTTTACTTCCATTGCCACACACATACAATATGCATACGTGGACTGAGTGGTTCGCCTAGTGCCACTCCAGGCTGTGTTCAGTGTCTCGCTCAAGGGAGTACAAGTATTTACAGTGTATATTGCTAAACGTTAGGATAGAATATCATAGCAAAGAGAGTGGAAAACAAAGTGTAGAGTGTCTGTGTGTGTGTGTGTGTGTGTGTGTGTGTAGAGTTCTGCAAATACTTGGCAGGGGAAATGTAAGTACATGATGAAAAGATTACTGCGCATCACCAGCCACAATAAGTGACTCAACAGTGACAGAAACAGTGAGAGGCAGACGCTCTCTCACCCTCTCTGTTTGACTGATCGCTCGTCTCGTGTTTAGATGGCTTGTACTCGCATTGATTTCAGTCTATGGACCAGTTCCATTATTTTATCATGGCTAGGTGGGGAGCTTTGTTATTGAAAGCTTCTGGGCAAGTGCAATATCTTTCATATTGTATTACAGGCAAAGCCATACAACTGTCCCTCTGTGGGACTGCTGACCTATTCAGTGCCTCAGTATTCCAGTTGAGGACCAAAGCTACGTGCAACAAATAGCTCTGAACATTATAGCTTGAAACCAAGCACCACTAGTGTCTGCTTAGTGATTTACCATGCCAAACATGGAGCTACATTATACTCTGATCAATTTAATAGCCTGCTGAAATAACCATAATGCACAGGGCATATCAGATATTCGATATAAAATACTGTACTTTTCTGTTCACCACATCTCAAAAAATAATACATTTCAAAAATAGTTATTAAGAGCAACAACTTTTGTTTTTTCTCTTTTCTAATGTGTGTTTTATAGCTTTAATTTATTTCATTAAAATCAAAAACTGTCCAATAAAAAAAAAAAGCACAGGAGCACTGAATTGATCACAAAGAATATGATGTGGCCACAGAGGGTACATTTTCTGTTTGAGGAAAGGTGACTGTTATCACTGCAATAATACTGAGCTCATATAAAAATAACTCATTCTCTTTTTGACTGTTAATGTCGCTTTGAGCTCTACATCTTGGTGACATTACACTTTCTAATATTGCTAAAGGTTTTTAAAGTACTGTTTTATCTGTCTCAAGTCATAAACTTAATGTCATATATATGCCTTCTCCCTTAAGAGGTTACTTACCTTTGACTAAACTAATGGTGATAGAGTGTTATGAGGGCTGAATGGTACAAAAACTGTTAATATAACTGAGTATTCAATACTAGCTTCTCTTACTTGTATTAACTATGCAAAACCTAATTTGCTTTTTTGTCTTTAAGTGTAGTGAGAAATAAACAAAAGCAAGACTAAAGGTTTTTAGCCGTGCCAGAGGTCCAACGAGGCTATAATTCTCTTTACACACTAGGAAAAAAAATGTCTGCATGAATAAAAAACGAATAACTAATTTTGCTCTTCATACAGTATGCACTAACATAGAACAGAGTGAACTGAAGTGTTGGACCTGTTGGTGCTGGACGAACAGACATATTCCCAGAACCACACTGCTAGCTTGACCAAATATTGCTATTTCAACGTCTAAAATAATTTGGAAGACTCTTCTAGTATTTGCACAAGCTATCAAGGTGGTTATAATCTAATAACATTATAACCAGTAAGTATCAATGACAGAAACACATTTTTCTTACAAAATACTTAACAGAATTCTTAAAATCGACCACACAATGTTACACCTCTGTTGTTTTGTTGACCCTTTTTCGTAGAAACCTTCACCTCCAACAAGAGTGACTTTAATATTTAAGAGATCATCAAAGGATATGGTAGAACCAAGGTAAAATAAGGCTGCTAAGAAACAGTATATACTGTTGTACCAGTATAACTGTGCATCCAGCATTTACACATTCATACAGCCACAATCGTTGACCTGTGCTGTCCCTGAAAGAGAACAACGAGCAGCTGATGTTCACATGTAACTCCAGGTAGCTCTCTCCATCCATGTGACAGATACTATGTCTCTCCATCCTGACAATATCTCAGATCTGTATCTCCTGCTGGCTGACACAGCTCATAAATATAACGCATGACAGCAGAGAACATATAGCTAGACAATGCACATATACGTAATACATTTAATTTTCTTTTTACTCTATAAACTATTTGAGAAAGTGGTTTCAATTCAACTGATGTTTCGTAGTAATATATATATAAAACTTTGAACCACTGCAAAGGGGACTGTTTACAGAAACAAAAAGAGCAGTCCTGATATTTGATATTAGTACTAAAGCTATTAACACAGCCTGAGGACAATATTCCTGTTGTCAGCACTCCATGAATGTGATTGCTGGCATAGCCAAGCAAGCATAGGAGCAGGGGCAGTGCAGTGCTCAAAAGGAGCACCTTGCACTTCTTATGGTATTTGAGTCTTGATTCCAAAACGTGGCTCTAACACAGGCTGAAGCTCGGGCCTATGAGACACAAATAAATGTTCGACTTTTCCTGGTGGAACTGAAGGTGCTTGGGTGGGTGCGTGGGTGCGTGTGTGTGTGCGTGTGTGTGTGTGTGTGTGTGTGTGTGTGTGTGTGTGTGTGTGAGCACAAGGATGCAAGACAAAGGAGTGTGAGAGATTAGGGAGAGTAGGTCTCTATCAGAATTAAATCAACTAGTGAGTGCAGACAGCTGACAGCACACCACGCTCCCCACTCTCTTTGAAATGACCCCCCACGGAGTGCAAAACACTCAACACAATTTCCTATTACCTCCTGAACAACACCAAGGATTCCTACACAACACACCTCACTGCTAGGTGAAGGTAGACAGAAACCAGTAGTACTACTGGCAGATGGCAGGTTGATTAGACCTATTAAGTTAATTGTTCGATACCCTGTAAATCTGTTATGTGTTGTGGGGGATCAGAGAATGGTTTGATGTGATGTATCTACACATTCCTCAGGCTTCTACAGAGATGAGTTTCCTCTTTCAAGAGGGAGAGGGAAATGCAGTGGCAAGCACTTCTGTGAGAGAACGGATTCTATTTTCAAAGCCGTAAAGTTGTTGCTGTCACCTTATACAGTAGATGTATAAAAAACCATTTGCAAAGAGTCAGTGTAGACCTCCCTGAATGTGTGCGCATGTTTGTGCTATTATTTGATATCTGCTGGGAACTACTAAAACATTAGGACAGCTCTGCAGCTCTCCTAAATAGTGGAGCAGACAAGATGACTTTCATAGGTTACTGCCTTTATTCCTAAGCATAAAACACAGAACAAATATGCGTCACTCTGAGAATTTGGACCAGATTGCACAGATTTCCTGGATGTTTGTTAAATATGGTCTCAGGTCACATGGGATTCTTGGTTATGTCCCACATACCAGAAAACATGAAAATATTTCTAGAAGTGTGTATATATTTTCGAGGATATAACAATATGTATACCAGTGATTTTGTCAAGCTGTACAGTTAAAATACATGCTAACACTCAAAGATTTCCTATAATAAATATTGTATTCTGTCCAGAGGCATCATATCCTCCAAAATATAAACCATGGGCAAATTTAGAAACAGATATTTCTGAATTATGTATGTATCACTTTGGGGCTGTAACAGATATGGGTATCTTGGAGGTTAACAGATGGTGTCATAAAATGAAATAGGCATCACTCTTAAAATATACCCAGACACTGAGGACATTTATGTCTCCAAAATCATTTTCACTGCCTCTGAGGAAGAAGGGCAAACGTCAACTCTGAAGTCAGCCACAAGGGTAAAAACTAGTTAACTTGCTCATTTCTAAGTGCTCGTCACGTCTGTTGAAGACAGTGTCATAACATTCGTGCCAAATTTAACAGTGAAATAAAAGTCTTTGAATGCTATAAAACGAGAATGGCTGCACCATCCTGAAAAGTAAAAGACAAAAATAAGTGTGGATTCACTAATGAGCAAATTATTTGTTGCTTTTGACAGGAGACCATAGAAACCTTTGCCTACAAACCTCTGCTAAGTGATTTTGT
Source organism: Enoplosus armatus (assembly GCF_043641665.1). Lineage (NCBI taxonomy): Eukaryota > Metazoa > Chordata > Actinopteri > Centrarchiformes > Enoplosidae > Enoplosus > Enoplosus armatus. Next base: position 16,729,520 of record NC_092189.1, read on the forward strand.
CATTTCCAAATCTTTCCTGTCTTCTTTCTCCTTGACAAGTGACGGAGCAAACTTGTCTAAGGCCTGGAGGGTGAGAGTGGTTTGTAATAACACTGGGAGTCTAGAGAGTTGAGTCCCACAGCATAGCACTAAGAAAATTACCCCAGTGGAAAGCTTCCACCCCCATTTTACTTCTTTGCAACATACTTTATGGCCCTGTCAGTTTAAGTTTTCAGATATCTTTTGTCTCTCCTCCTTTCTTCCTCATCCCTACCTGGAAGATGTTAAATCTTGATCGTCATGGTAGGAAATCAAATTGCTATTTTTTCCATTACTCTACAAAGAGATGGGATGGGAGGAAATGGCTTGATCCAGAAATTTCAAAGGCATCAGATGTGTCCTGAGGTAGCCTGTCCCTCTGAACTCCACTAAGGACAACTGGATTTTTTTAATGCTATATTTAAAATTTTAAAATTGACATGGAGTCTGATTGAGCTTACAAAAGCACTATCCATATCCAAGTGAATACAGAGGATCAATTATGGATGATTCACTGAGATAGGAGCTATTTCCACATCAAAAATGACAGAGTTGAAACAGTTATTCATCTCTGTGAAGAATCTATGTCAGACAGCGCTGGCCCATTGATGTCTACTGTACCTAAATCCTCACACAAGTATCATCATCATCATCAATGCAGTGTTAACTCATTGCGGTTGTATCGAGAGCCACTATTCACACTTTGCGCCTGTGCCAGACAAGATTTCTGGCCTATGCTGTCAAGGGGGTATATATAGCCTGTGAGACGCTGAGACACTCATATGTGTTTCAACAGTCACAACAGCAGATGGACAGATGGATATGCTCATTTGTGCTGGTGTTGATTGGCCGTTGTGCACACGTGGGCAGAAGAGGCCGAGGGAGAGAGAGTCGGGGATATGTGAGTACCAGTTAGTGCTACTAATAAAAAACAACATTAGTGCCAAGGGAGAGGCTTTTTTGACACCTTTTAATTGTCTTGGTTTTAATTGTCTGACTAAGTCCCATACATTTAAAAAATAATGACAATCAAGCACAGTAATACCTTTTCACCAGGAGGTATTTAACTATTTAAATCAATAAGTATGATTGCACTGTAGATGTTTTTCTAGAAATAGTGCTTCTGGTCATACAAGAGTTTATTTAACTGTAATCAAATAACACACATAGATAATGAGATGAGGGAATGAGGGAATTTGAGTTCTTTGATAATGTCAGTGTTTCTCAGTGTGTTGTTCAATGCTTTATGAAGCTGGGCATTGGGACAGACAGTCAATAGGACGAGCAGCTTTATATTGGCAGGCATAGTAACTTCAAAGCTCGTAAAAAGCCCATTACTAGTGTTCCATGCAACCCTCTGCGCTCAGCTACAAGCATTCAACTGAGAAAAGCTGCTGAGACTGATTCAGACTCTGAGACGCCCTGTGTGGTAGAGCAGCAAGATCATCACAACAGCCCACACCTTGAGCATCCAGACACAGAGAGAAACTCTGGTGTCAGCAAATGTCTGCCGCCTCCACAAAGAGACCCCGCAAGAAAAATGCCCCCAAGAAAATGTGTGACTTGTACCGTGAGGATTTGACATAATGAAAAGTTAGGAGCCCAGTTCAATTTTGCTTAAATATGTCTTAGGGATCTGAGAGCTAGCAGATCTAATACGGAAGTCACTGTCGGGATTTGACAGAGTCATAGTGTAATGCTAAGGGCTAAACATAGGGAACTCAAAACCTGGGGCCATGGATGTGTGCTCTGCTGCCCAAAACCACTAAAACCACTCTCCTATTATTTTATTGCAAAAGATGGAGCAGCAGCTACTGCTTCAGAGCTGCTTCACACTGAAATGATCAAATAAAGTGTGAAAGTAGGATATGTCCACTCATGCACAATTTAAACGTACATGATACAATAGATAAGTTTTGCTTTAGTGACTGTAAAGAAAACAAACATATGTTTTGCTTATTTAGATATTAAATTCATTTTACATGGATCTTATCACAGTTTTCACTCTGCAAGGCAGAGACTAAAGACTCTGTGAAATTAGTGTGAAAAAGGAGGCTGGACTGGCAGTTTCATGAAACGAAGAACTGACAACGCAGGATTTCTCTCCCACAAAATGAAAAAAGTAATAGGGTTGTAATTTTCTGTAAGTTGGCATCTCATTTCATGTCAGTAGATTAAGAAATTAATGAAAAGCGGCTAGTCAATCTGACACTTCTAAATTAAGAAGAGAGTATCCAAATGACAAAATTAAAAGGGGGAGAATGAAGTAGAGGATAAATAATTAGCCGGGGAAATTTTGACAGAAAGAGAAGTGGAAAACATGGCAGCTGAAAAGGAGAGAGTGGAAACAGAGTAAGCAGCGAACGCTCCAGGCAATGCCATCTGTGGGTGGATCTGCAAAGGCTGCATGCCACACACCTGTGTGGAACTGCCTGGGAGATAAGGCCCTCAGCACAATGGCCCTGTGGCCACCTGTGCTGCCAAACAGGTGCACAGCCCAGCCAATTAAACTATTAGACAAACACAGGCCTCTGGGAGCAAATTAGCAGGCTGCCCAAACATCACAGGAAAAACAAAAAGCAATGGTAAGCATTCACTGTGAAGAACAACAACACTTTGATGGTGAGACTTTCATTTCAGTGTATAGAATTAATGTAATGTTTCATGAAACGAAGAACTGGTTTTGATTTAAATCATCACATAAATGTCTCCAGTGTTTAAACACAGACCACAAAATGAGTTCTTTGATATAAAAAATATGAAAGAATATAAAAATGTTTACCATGTATGAAGGATCAAGACTATATTTAGCTATTAGATATCAGATCATACTAATATTTCTTGAGTCAATAATACATGATATATATAGGTATCTATAGACAAAGAGGTTGGACTGCATACAAGAAGACACACTGCATATAATAGTTAGATAGATCAAGCTATTAGGTACTATTTGTATATCATCCACTGGCCCACTTGTAAGTAAGTAGTGTTGTAATATCAAAATATCAAAATGATCAATCTAGTCATTGATTGTATGATACAGTTATGACAAAGCAGTTTTATACGAGCCTGAATAATCAGAGGTTTTCATAGATATTACCTGAATGAGAGGCCAAATTAGTATACATTTTTAGAAATGCTGAACCTTCAAGACTAGCATATATGTTCTGTCATAACATGTTAAGCTCCTCAGCTCTCCTACAATACACCCACATTACATTGTGGTTGATAAATATGGACCCCAACATTAAAATTCTGATCTCTGTTTCACAAAATCGTTTGAACACAGGCAAGTCAATCTTAGAGTTTCAGAGTTTTTCTGGCCTTTTCAACTGCAAGAGAACAAGAAGGTAATCAGCTCTTGGCTATACACCGGTATTTCTGTTGCAATGGGAGTTTGTCTCTGTAATGAGAAATACTGTAAACTGTGAGGTAGAAGTAGCAAAGTGAAATAAATGGCATGTTATGCACAAATTACCTGTATATCTCTGTGTGTATGAAGGATTATTACTAATGAGCTTTTATCATGGAATTTGCTAGTTTCTTCAAGTAAAGTTTATAATAAAGTCCCCAAAAAATCAATATTTTTAAAAGCAGGGCAGCTGATCATTATTCTAAGGTGAAAATTAAAACAGGCATGAATGCACTGCTCAGCCATCTACATAATGGTTATTTTCAGTATATGATAACATACCGTACAAAGGTTACATTAACATAGTGGAGTCAGAGGAGAAGCAAACCAAATGTGGATTTCCAGTGTGTTGTGATCCATGACAATTAAGTGCATTCATATTAATTAGGAGTAACCTTATCCATGCCTCAAGAAAACAATCAGTCCCTTTCCCCAGGAGAGAAGTAATAAGAGGCGTGAAGACGAGCAGGGGATCGGTGTTAGTAAACACTCTCACAGCCCTCCTCAGCACACTCACCCAAAGGTGTCTGTCTCCCTGGACGGACCTGGCCATCAGTGGGAGGCGACCCCTCCGTAAAGCACCGGTCCCTTACATGCTGGTCAAAGGTTCAGCCATTTGAAAACACCCACAGGGCAAGCCTGGCCTCACTTACATCCCTTCGGCAACAGCTGGCCTTTCTGAGTGGAAAGGCTGACTTGACTCATCACAGCTTGCTGGAGACATCACAGCTCTAAAGTCACTTGAGGGATAATTACTTAGCTATTCATTATTCTATATAACATACTTCATATAAAATGTGCTTTTCAGCTTAGCACATTATAAATGTATCTATGGTTACCTTGGGTATGTATCAGTATATAATGCTACCTTGTGCCATTTTCTCACGCACTGAAAAACAAATTTTTAACTGAAAACATTGCAGCACGAATCAACTCCACACAACTGACCCTACACCAGCATACGCCGGGATCGTAATCAAGTGGACCCACTCTCGTGATGACCCTGACCACTGCGGTGGGTAATCTCACAGAAGGCCGATTCTTAAAATTCACAGACTTCACCGATACTGAATATCACTCCAAACTAAACTGAAAGTTATCAGCCCTGTGAATATCTTTGTATGCCTGCCATGAATCACACCAACATGACATGTGGATCCCCTTGGTTGGATCACTTCCTGTACTGAGTTTGATATAGAAGGAGATCATTACTATGAATGAAAATGTCCATTGTATCCATTTCCATATATGAATGGGTGTGTTGAGCATCTGTTGTTTTTGGATTTTAGCGAGAGAACACAACTCTGTCTTTTTTCTAAAATTGGTTAACGCAGGGATGCAGCGATAATACTGGCAGTAGCATACAGATTAAATAAAAGCTCCTATGGGGCCAGGCTGGCAGGTCCTTTTTCTGTATCCAGGGCGAACATAAAAAAGTATTCCACTTATCCGATGACCATTTAATATGCACCATTCATTGATTCACATTAAGAAACATCTCTTCAACAGTGGGCTGGTAAATAATTTAGGATCTGCTGTCACTAAGGGTTCTGTTGCACTAGTGGGACCAAATTAAAATTGAAGATCCCATTTACAAGAGGGAGAAGGCAGAGAATTTGGGTAACAACTAGAGACAAGGCTTACAAAATCAGTAAGGCCTCGTAATGAATGACTCATGAGCCAATCAAGGCTCAATAGGACAGAGCTGAGAACCACAAAAAATCTAAAATGATGTTTGACTACAGTTTTATATAACTTCGTAAAAGATTAAAGAGAAGTGCAGGCACTGGCCATTTTTAGTTTGGTAGATTGGAGACAGGTTGTACACATGTCACAGAGCCACAGGCTTATTAGGGTCTCCGAATGGCTCTGGCTCTGATGTGGAAAACTAGACTTCCTATCTATTAGAGCTTAATGGACAGAGTGGTCTGGAATGACAGACTCACTCCCAGTGACTATAAGCTTGTGCTCGTTTGGTCAGCTACACCATCCGCAATGCTTGTTTAAAAGTTGATGCTGTGTGTCTTTCTTGTCTAACCTAACTGATCAATCCACATGGAACCGGTCCAATGAGGTTTCTTTACATACATCCAATTAGAAATAGGTGGTTTCCAGCAGACATCCCCTTTCTCTGATTAATGTGGATAAAGCTTTAAGGGATATTACCGGAAAAAGCCAAAAAGCCATATTAAAGCCATATTTTCTCTCTTTGAAATGTAAATAAATAGACAAAGGAATATATGTTATGATCCCATTAAGGTGGACAGCAATCAACACCTTGCATTAAAATATATCTATGCAAATGCTGCTCAACATAAAAAAAAATTTATATATTTGAATTCAAACATACAGCTTGGCAGCACAAGAAATAATTCTTCTGTACATCTTGTGCTTGTCCTTTATCACTTAGCCTGAGTCTTTCATCAAATCCACTGTGCTCTACCACAAACACAGCTAAGTGATTCTTCAGTGCAGTCAGGATGACATTTGTGTTCACAATACACTACATGCAGTAGTATATAAAATACGTGCTGTCTATTTGAGGTCATGTCACATAAGACACATTTCAGTATGTGTAATCACAGAAAATAGTTTTCATTTTACATTGAAATAGTAGAATTGTAATAATTTATAACATTGTCTTAATAGAGAAAACATACAGTTTTGTAAAATCAGTCACAAATCCAGTGCCTATGAGTTGTTTATTTGTGCCTATGACCTGTGTGCATTGATGTTTATGCCAGTGTTTCCCTTTTATTTGTGATTTTAGCTACCTGCTCTGGTGTGTACAGCACTTTGGTCAATGTAAGTTGTTTTTAAATATGCTTTATGAAAAAGATTGACTTGATTTGACAGCAATGTCCGGAAGAAAACTTTGTGGATAACCGACCACACATAATGATAGAGTGATGTTTATCCCAATGATTCTGGGACTGTAAAATCTAAAACTATACAAACAGCTGTTCCTTGACAACAAGCTTGAATATCATTCAAAAAACTTCCAGGTACAAAGCCCAGTTTGCAGTGTGTGAGTTACTAACCTGACAGGGTTACTAGTGAGAGACACTCTGAGGGACTCCAGGCAATTGAGCAGCTTTTCTTCTGTGATGCCAGAACGCAGCTCGTGGACATATTCTTGGGATGAAAGCGTACACTCATGCTTGCTGTTCCTTAGTCCACCCTGTAAACAAAACATCAACAGGAAAATTATTAGATTACCATCATACACTACAACCTAAACACGTACAATAATGTGATAAAAAAAAAAAAACAACAATGTTGTTGGCCAATAATACAACAACAATAACCGTTAAAGGACATCCATGTATGATTTACATCAACATCTTCCTAAATACATACTGTAGAAAGGTCAATAAACAATTACAGGCCAAAAAACTCAATTTTCTGTCACATTAAATCAGACCATTAAGAACAGACTCAGTAGACTCACAATACCACAAGGAGGACTTCATATATATTCTAAGTATCTTGTGTTCTCAGTAGGTGTTGTTGTTGAGACTTGTTTTGACTTAAAATTTGTATCCTCACAAAGCCAGTGATAAAAGCTAGCCAAAACTTCTGTGTTTTAGAAAAAGGATGAGCGAGCGTCCAGAGATGTGTTGGCCAGTTTCTCTTTTGCTCAACCAGCCAATACTCTGACGACGGACAATACTCACAGAGAGCCAAACACAGGATCTACATGCTATCTGCCGCTGCTCCTGCTTGAAGTAAATTGATTCTTGTGTATAATCTCCACCAAGGGCTCTAGGGACATGTTGCTACACTGATGCTTACACAATGAGACTACATATTGGCAGCAATACACGCACTTACACCAGAGCAAGGAAACACACGATAACACACTCACTCTCCCAGCACACAGTGAAGTCAACATTATACATATCATTATGCTACAGCTGATGGAGTTACAGACTGACTGAAACTATTGTTGGTCCTTCCCATGTAGTCCAGTAATCAATATACATTTTGAGGAACACAAATAAAAAATCTGCATGCAAATTGATAGACTTTACTACATAATTTCTACTCCCAGAACAATCTCCAAGAACAAATCTGTGTTAGATTGGTAATTTTCAGGTTCTGAGCTACATTTCAGGTGGGGGTTACGTCAAGGTGCCATACGAAACAAAATGAGAAAACACCCTGCAGAAGCAGCATCGCATATGCCTGAACCAGACTGCTAGACAAAATCATCTTCACTGTGTTCATCCCTGGACTGCTGGTTCCCCACAAAGTGAGCTGTGCGCTAATAGGCAGTTTCGGAAGTACTAAGCTAGCTCATTTATCTGGAGAAAAGAGAGGCCTGCTGCTCTCCTGCAATGCACAGTCGACATGAAAGAATCAGTTTTTGTTGTTGGAAAAAGCAGAGGCAGTCTAACAACAGCAAGCTACCAATAATTATGTGCTTTAGTTGTAAACTGAGCTGATCGTTAGATTGGCTCAATATTGACAATAAGTATTTATATAATAAAGGCTGACATAAAATCACGTTCCTCAACCTGCAGGGATGATTCCTGTTAAAACCAAGTAGAAGTTGTGCCTCTTCCACCACCACAGTGCCTTTATGAGTAGGACATTTTGTAAGTAACACCAAAAAGCATTTAAACAAGTATCTACTAATGCTGTTACACAAGTAAGATTTAATCTCACCACTTCTTTTGTTATGCATAGATGAACCATTATTATTTCTTTCTATTATTATTCTCGACCATTGCTTCAAACAGTTTCATCTGTTCGGCTGTTGTGATACTCGCACACACAGAAAGTAAGACCTCAAAGCAAGTTAAATCCGAGAGTGTACTTTCACATAATTGTGTAGTTTTCCAAACTAGTTTGATTTAGTAATAAATCAATTTCTGTGCTTCTGTCTCTTCTCCGTCTTTCTCAGTTTGATCTATACAAACACTTACGCCATTCATCTTTTTCTCAAGCACCGTAGGGTGAATGTGGAGGAGTGACTGGCTTATCTGACTGAAGGTAGTTATTAGGCCATGGGGAGAGGCAAGAATCCTTCTCATTACTACCTAGATTTTTCAACTATTACCTACCACAGGACTCTTTGTTGCACATTTCTGCCTAACACAATTTTTACATGCTTTTTTTTTATTGACTATGAACAGCTCGACTCAAAAATAAAAAATAATGAAAAAGATAAAACAAGATATACAGTGTGTGAAAGCTCAATTAGACAGAGAAGAGGAGAAAGACAGATACTGCAGTACTTAACAAAACCCCAAGGTGAAATGGTGGGAGTTTGCAAGGTTCGACTTAGACAGTGATGTAAAACTGTCTTTATAGAAGGTACAACCATGACAATTACATTTTTCGGCTTGTTTAAGTACTTAAAAAAAAACAAATGTGCTTTTAATACCTGAGTGGCAGTGCATGTATTCTTCAAATAAGTGCTTAAAGAAAAGTTTGTGTCATTCGTGTTTGACTCACCTTTGAAAAAAGTAGTCAAAGTTTTATCCTGAACTGTGACTGTGTGTGTGTTTCCCTGCATCTGTCAGAACACACTATTTCTTTCTTTAGACTCTGAATTGTGAAGCCACAATCTACTTTATTAACTTTTACATGTACAGTATTAGAGTTTAAATAATTTTAAGTCACAGCACAATAATGTTCCGTCTAACTAAAAAGGGTTCTCATATAGGTTATGTGCAGCCAAGGTATGCCCCCAAGGGTTACTCATGAAGATGTCTAAAATAAAAAAAGATGTATGAAAACATTCTGAATTACTGTCATGATAAAGATAATCAGCCAATACAGGCATTATTGTTTAGGCTCAGCAGTTAGCTAGGTCTATTTTTAGGGCTCCTTTTTAACATCTGACCAGGGACAACAAATGAAAAAGTGCCCTTTAGGCTAACTTTAGCTAATGACATATAGCTTACTATGGCCAACCACTATATAAGTCTACTATATATTTATCCTGTAAAATATGTAAAATAATATGACATGCAGTTAACCCATACTGGACATACTGTTTCCAAACCAGTGGTTCCAGAGAGATTCCCGGAGATTAGAGGCCTAACTTGTGTTATTATACCCAAATGTTAGACACACTTAAAGCCTAACCTTTAACAGTATGCGACCCCTTGTCTAGACTCTATCTGAACTTGTACCTGAACTTTATCTAGACAATGAGGCAGCTGCACAGATGTCCCTTACCGGTACACTGCACAAAAGTGTGCATTAATTTAAAACTAAATTAACGCCACAGTGGTGGTTTTCCTGCCATTTGGCCGAGGCTTGACTTCAATGGTGTGAACTTGATAAAATGTACTCAGCGGCTTTGTCAGTCACGGCGTGCAAGCATGAGTAAGAACTCAAGTTCAAAATGAACTAAACTTAGACACCACTGATAAAACTTTGCACTTTTGGCAAAGAAATCCCGTCTAACTAACATCAACGTTGACCCAAACACAGCAAGAGGATTTACTGTATGAGAAAAAGCAAGATTTCAAATGTAAATACACTTCTTACATCACTGCAATTCCATTTTTGGATATAGCTGATTAAGCGACTGCATTTTCGGAGCATTACTCAATAATACATAGGGCAGTGAGAGGGAGACACATCACCCACTTTTTATTTATCTTCTTACCTCTCAGTAGTTCCCAGCAGGCATACCACTATGTCCAGAAAAGCTAGAGCTCTGGTTTCACCGCATGCTCTGACCTCTGGAAACCAAAGACACTGACCATAAACTGCTTTTTCATGACCCTAGCCCAAATCAATGGAATCCTTTGGGATAATATCAACATTACACCACCACACTGGCAGCAGGGAAACAATTTGAGGATTAGAGGGAGGGGGCATTACCTGCTGGCTACTGGGTAATAGAGTTTTTCCCTTCAGGCTCACAAAAAATGGTCAACAGAAGAAAATGGCCAAAAAAGAGACCCTAGAGAAAGGAAGCAAGGGAGGATGGAGGGATGAGGGAGTGAGATGTACTGCTTTGGCAACATCGGTTTCTGATCGGCCGTGCCAGTAAAGCTTATTTGAATTTGAATTTGATGTTGTATGGGTGGTGTAGGATGAGGTTGTAAGATGTAAAAAATGAAAGAAGCAGAGAGAGAAAAAGTTTGGGTTGGATACAAAGAGAGAGAGAGAGAAAGGGTATGGGGGAGAAAGGGCAGGGCAGAGAGATAGAGCATCAGGAGACACTGCAACCTCAACAGTAGAGGACAGAACAGCCTTTTGACCACAGCCTAGAGCCTCATCTCCTGCCGCTTATTGAATCCCCTATTTGTCGATAACAGTATTTCCTGCCAAAGAAAATAGTGCTGGGAGCAATTACTTCAGCGAGCCTGTCAATTTCATTTTGGGGGGTTAGGGGAGCATTGAGGCTCATTCCCTCCTCCTCTATCACCTCTGTCTCCCTTTTTCTATGCCATGGGGAGTGACAGAGTGCTGTGCCTCCTATCGAGGGCAGGGCAGGGAGACAATGCCAAGGCGGCTGCACCTCCACGTGTCATCTTCACCTGTAATGAGCCTATAACAAGCTGGCAGCTTCCTCAGTGCCCAGTGCTCTGCACACTCAGGCAGACTGATAGATACATTATTCAGCTTCTTTGTCAGCTTACTGGAAAACCACATGGCGGCAACGTGTCTGGCCTGGAAGCTAGAGCTGGGAGAAGGCTGATTGCCACTGCTTCTTCCATTCAGTCTGCCTTGCTACCTCTCTCTCTCTCTCTCTCTTTCTCTCTCTCTCTCTCAGATGTATGCACATATACACTATCTTCTAAACAATGCTATCTCTCACAGTGTTGAGTGATGAAGAGGTGCAATTAGCAAGTGATACAAGAACAGAAGAACAGTTCTGCACTCGTGTCACTGTAATTCGTCACTGGATGAGATTAACATGCTACAATGATTTCTTTAGCCGGCCAATATGGAAGTCATCCAGCAAAATCATGACACCACTGTATTCATTTGAAAGACGTGACTGCATGCTATTTAAACAAGGGCACAGGTGTTACTATCAGCTTCTAGTATATAGCCTTGTGAAGCCTTATTTCAAGGAAAATGTAAGTAACAACCAAGACTGTAGTACAACTGTACATAGACAGAAATCCATAGAACTCAGTGTAACAGTGTAACTACTGATTTGATTATTTGAATTTGACATATGGCTTGTTTTACTGTTTTACTGGACTGTTCTGAATAAAATAGCTTTTGTACAGAAGCCACAAGTGTGCTCATACTCCTTCATACCTTCCTGATAATTCAAGGTGACTAAGAACATATGACAGTGTACAGCAACACCGGGTAGGTTGGACCTAACAGGACAAAAATAACTGCATTTGGTGGAAGATTCACCTGATGGTGTGATTGTGATCTTTTTGATAGAAAGCTTGTATGACAGACATTGAGGGGACATAAAAATAAATTCAACATGTTCATATAATGTCTATAACACTGTAATGAATTAAAACATATCAGGAAACACACACCACCCCACACTCCCCAAAAAGTCATAGACAAAAAGTTATGGAATAATGAAAAATCTAATTACTCCTTCTTTGTGTGTAATTAATGAAAATTACTAGAGCACCCTACTGCTCTTTGTAAAAATAATACAGATACAATCTGAGCAATTAGTGCATATCATGCTGTACGATAGCCACGTTACAACTTAATTTCCTGCTCATTAGGGGTTGGTAGACTGGTTGAGAGGAACGATACCACAAGAATGGGTAAAAGACGGTCTACAGACAGGTAGATCCAAATGTCACATGTCTCACCCTTTCCCTTGTGATACAAACATGACCTATGAACAACGCTGCTGTCAACACAGCTGTGCGAGGAAATGAGGTTTGCATGCAACAAACACAAGCACACACACGTGAGAGATGTTATATAAATGAGGAATCCTACATTTAACACAATCTAAAGTTTGGCATGTGTCTGTGGCATCAGTGGTAAAGGTCAAAGGGAACACGGATCAGTTGAGATGCTGGTTGGCTGGACAATGAGTTTTCCCTAGCCCTACTTAAAGGACAGAGTCCTGCCGCCGGCAGATAAGACATTTCATCTAGCCACCAGGGCGCAGGGCTCCCAGCTCGGTGGGGGATTTCCCACCAGACCATGTGGCCAAGCATTTCACCCCTTTCTCTCCTATTCAGTCTCTTTACTCCCCCCCCCCCCCATTCTTTTTCCTGCCTGTCTGTCGCTGTCTCTCACTCTGTCCATAGTGAGAGGTTTTTAAACCCTTGGTGAAAAATAATATGTGTATATCTGTTCACACCGGGGGCTTTTTTTTCCTTTTTGTATTTATTTTCTTCCTCTATCTTCTGCCTGTTGTGGTCACAAAACAAAATCTACAGACAGCTTTATTCTTTATTCTGCGCAACAACAACTTGCTGATAACACAGACACAATTAGGCCTACAACATTCTCCCAATAATCAGGCTAGTGGCATTACATCTTGTGTCCAGACAAGACGAGCTCGCCACACAACAGAGAGGCAGACTGAGAAGAAAACACAAAAAGAAACAATGAGGTATTAGGCTGGAAACAGCTTGAAAATAACACTGCAGGGTTCACTTTATAAGAAACATTGGGCAGTGGCCAAGGCATCATGGTGTTTTTGTGTGTGTGTGTGTGTGTGTGTGTGTGTGTGTGTGTGTGTGTGTGTGTGTGTGTGTGTGTTGATCCCCAAGGTCCAGAGTAAGAACACCCAGTGACAACAGCAACCACAAAACCTGAGGATATTAAGCAATTCCATTCCCTTTATATTTCAACACAAAAATGCCCACAATAGTTTGTAAAGGTAATTCAATTACAAGTAGGGGTATGCCGCTGCTTCTATATTTATATGTGGTGAGTGTGTGTGCGTGTGTGTATACAAAAATACACTGAAAGGTCAGATATAAAAAATATGAGGCAGCTCAACCATGGGGATGAATAGATAGGAGATTTATTTATTCAGAACTAGAATTTATACAGGAATATGTTTTTATTAAAGAAAGGCCATGTTCTTATAAATGGGTTTTAAACTTTCAAACATAACAGAAAGGAGCAAGCCCCCTCTCTTTTTTGTCTAGATTTTACTTGTCATGACGTAATGAATAAGGGATGCTTCTGTTCTTACAGAACATGACTTTAGACATCAACACATTCAATGACAATAATGAACAAAAGGACTAAAAAGCATTCATTCAGCCCCATCAGCATTAACTACGTCTGGACAGCTGAATAAAAGAGAATCTATTTTTGTCAGAGGGTTGCATCACAGATAACAAAAATGTTTATCAGTATGTTCTTATGAATTGTGTGTCTTTCACAGTAAAAGAGACTGCAAATGACAAAAACATTCAATGTTAAAATCGCTCCAAGAAGAAATTCTTAACTGCATTGTGTTATATGGCAACTGCTTGGTGAGTGTTGTGGTAACAATAGTGATGAAAAATATTTCTCTTTATCCAGCAGCACATTTGTTGCAACCTTTCACCACTTACATCCAGCCAAAGTCAAAGTACAAGTCAGTTCAAGGTCAACCTGTTTGTGATACTTCCACCTTGACCCTCACCAAACCAACAACAAGGGTGATTGTGTTTACCTCTCTGAAGTGGCCCACCTCCTCCTTTCTCTTTCACACTTTTAACTTTAGCCTGACCCACACCAGACAGTTCAGGCGAAAACACATACACACACACAAAAAACATGTCCGTCCTACTGGCTGTGCCCCAGATGTGGACAAGGGGAGGGCAGGCCAACAGGCACCGTCAGCAAACTCCCTTGGCTTTAATCCCACTGAAAGTTGACCTGCAATAAACCATCATCTGTGTTTCAAACAGTAGCTGAGAGATGTCCACAATGATAGAAGATTCAGTCAAGGAGAGCTGGATTCCTCACCACAGTACAACCCAAGGGGTACAGCAGTAAACCATCAGAAAAGTGAGGGTAAAATCAAGGTAGGATCCCAGGTAAGATCACTCACTAAAACTCAACGCAAATAAAGCCAAGAAATCGAACCATTATAACCCCTTTAAAGTAAGGAGACTGTTAAATGGATTTTAAATGCTTGTGTGTCAAAAAGAAAATAATATCAATGAAACATGATATTGAAGACTGAATGTTGTTGCCAATGGGAGGGTAAGAAAAGTCAACCTGTTCCAAAACAATGCATTTAAATAATAATAAACAATCATAGGGACAGGAGAGAGAGGGATGACGGGGAGCCACAGTAAGCATGGCAAATGAATATATAAATAAAATATTGGCACATCAAAGAGCTCCATTTAGAAAAAATTATATTTGAACAGCACACAATGAGTAGAGGGGAGAGGACTTCTTGATAGAAATTATTGCTGCAGGCACCAATCACACACATTTAATACAAATAATAAAAAAATAAATAAAAGTTAAAGATGTCATGTTAATAGTTCCATACTTATTCAGGTACAATAAAACACTAACGATTGTAAATTCCCCTACTTCATTTTTATTATTATGTTAGTGAATACTGTACATGTTTCTTGGGTACTTTGCCAAATTAAACACCACCCCTGCCATTATTAAATGACAATACTTTCATTTAAGTAAAAGTCAATTTAGCTGTCATTTCCTTATTCATTTTGATGGCAGGTAACTTAAAACATGTTGCACAACTCTTCTCCAGTAAACCATGCTTTACTCAATGAATGACGCATGAATATCACTGAATGGTTCTAGATGGTTGCCTTGAGTTTTCAAGATCATGTTTTTTTGATAGTATTTTCTTTTTGACACGCAAAAATCTTAAATCCATCTACCAGTCTCAAATTGAAAGGGCTGTTAAAATGGTTAATTTTCTTGGATGTATTTGTGTTAAGTGAGTGGTTTCACATGAAGCAAGGAAGTTAACTTTGGTGTTAACTCATTGAGTAAAGCATGGTGTACTGGAGGAGATATGAGCGACATGTTTTCATATTGATGGACTTGCATTGAAGCCGACAATGGACTGCACTGTGTGTGCATTCTCAAAGTAAGAAATTGAGGTAAACTTTAGTTGCACATATGCTTTGCATTCCAACATAGGCTTATATGTACTGCATAACTTTGCTTTGTGTTGATTGTTGGATTGTTGACAGTGGGGAAAAAGTGGGCAGCTGTTCACAATTACTGTGCGACAAGCCTAAGACAAACCTGCTCATGGTTATAGTAACTAATGGGTACAGTTTTGGAGCTCCTACATGGCCTGCTGCTGCTTTAAGATGGAAGTATTTAGGCCCTGAAATCTTAATGTCTGTAGCAACTTGGGTCAGAACTTTGGCCTTGCCCTATTGATTCTCAGCTGTAGCAACTTGGACAGAGCACAAAACACATTTTCACATCCCACTGCACACACACGCGAAGTGCACACACACACACATATGCTGTATATACAGTACATACACAGCCACACGCACCGTGGGTGTCACACATTGTTAAAGTATGTACCCGAATCTTACTCAATTAACTTCATTACTCTTTTTTTCATAATGGGATGCATTTTTGTGTATATTTAACTAAAGGCCATTAATGCCACAGCTAATTAATACCTGACAAGAGGGAATGCTGTGAAATTGAATCACAGATTTTCAGCACTGTGTGTGTGTGTGTGTGTGTGTGTGTGTATGCACATATATTAATATGGTTATATTCACACGTGTATGTGCATGCTCGTGTGCCTGTGTTCGTACATGGACGTGTTTTTGGGTTATGTTTGTGCAGAATATTCCTCTAAGCAGTTCTCCCTGTGCTTTGCAGGACTCATATCTGCACTGAATTTCAATGACACCTCTATAAAGATAGGAGCAGATGTCAGCCAGCACACTGAAAGTCAGGTAGAAGAGAGTGAGAAAAGTAGAGTGAGTAAAATTGAGTGCACACTAGCTGCAGAAAGAAGTCTTAAGTTATGTGACTGTTTGCAGCAGTGTGATATAAAAAACGACTAGAATTCAGAATAATGTACAGACATAACATGAAAAAAAAATGTCTTTTAACATGAAAAACAACAAAACTCTGCAACAGACTGAAAGTCAGCTGATGGACAGGTTTTTGTGAGTTGAAATTCCGACAAAGATCATTACGGAGACTTATGGATTTTTTTTTTCCTCCACTAAGTCAACCTAAAAATAAGCCCTTGCACTGACTCACCCACACTGCTTTCAAGATAATGCACTACACTCCAACCACTCACCAATCAATTCAAGGTCAGCAGATGGCTCGATAGTGTCCCAAAAGTTCCCCGAAAGCACAAAGACGAGGTGAGAAAGTAGTCAAATTTCCACAGTTACATGAAAGTGACAAATAACGACAGAAGAGAACTTGAAAGGCTTCCCTCTCATGTACTCCCAGTGTCGTGGCAGAGGGGGTTTAACAAGTGAGCTGTTAAGCAGGTAAAGTCACACAGGATCTAATTTAGGTTTTCACTGTGTTCTCTGCTGCATTGATTGCAATGTGAAGGCCTAATGAACTGTACTCTGTGCTCTTGGGTATGAAGCCGAGAGATGCAATCACTGACTAAAAGTTTGGAGTAGGACTACAAAAAAAGGTTTGAAAATAAGGGAATAATGCTGAAACAATGAATAAATGACTACAGATGTTGGTTTCTTATGTGTGTACTGTGTTATGCTCCTTCGTCCTTCCTCGCCAACCCTCTCCATGAGGGACTAACCTTGATAAATCATACATAGGGCGCATACACACAACGGGTGCAAAAGGTCCAGGTTAGGGTGATATTCTTGTTTTCTGCTTTGTTTTCCTCAGTGATTCAGATGAATAATGATCCTAGTGCACAGAAAAAGTTGTTGAGTTGCGAGAGATTATGTGTGTAGACACAACGTGAGGCAACAGATCTTGAGTAGAACCCTCAACTCGTGAGAGAAGTGGGTTTGTCTAGCCATTTTGAGGGTTGCACGATCTGAGCCTGAAAGCTAATGTAAAGGGATTGAGAGTGATAAGAGCTAAAGATATTACATGTGAATTTGTTACCTAACATGCTTTCAATATTTTATACACACCCACATCAAAAAATGCACACACATGGTGCATACAGTCACGCACAGTCAGTTGATTTTACATAGGGTCACTATGTGGTCCAGTTAGTGTTTTGTTTTAGGTGTTGGACAGTGTAGTGTTATTTCTCACAGTCCTCTATTAGGTTAAAAGACTAGACTAAAATGTACATGTATGTTCATCAATTCAGAACAGACTCAGCAAGACTTGCAAATGGCTGTATAAGCAGCTTTCTTTATTTCAGCAACTAAAAGAGAAACAAACGAGACACGTATGGAAGGTAAAAGCTTGGCTTTGTCTTCCCTTCTTTGATGCAATGATGCAATGCTGCCACAACTGCACCAGAGTCACCATAGTGGCAGGTCACTCTCTGTCTTCAACATCTACATGCTGCTGCCAGCATTCGGGATGACAAAGCCAAGGTCTCTGACATTCTCACCAAAGTTTACAGTTCTGTCTGGCCCTCATCTGACAACGTCAATTTGGAGAAATTGACTGCCCTGCTGCACCTGCTCAGTAACTCTGGCTCATACGATTAGCTGAAGTGTGTAACATTGCAGATTGGTTCCAGGTTTGTTTCTCTCCTGTTAGTGAGATCAGTTTTGCTTCGCAAACCCTTTTATCTTTTGTTGTTGGCCTTTTGTTGGGTTGCTTGTGGTGCGGTGTGAGGTTAATCAGGCTCTGTTGGCTTAGCCTTGGCCCTAAGCCCCTGCTACGGAAGGGTGCTAGAGTGGCGACCCAAACCCTTGCATGACCAAAGGTCATAGCCTTGTTGTTGTATTGGTGCCACAGGAGGGAGCATCTAGCTTCACCTGTACAGCCTGTTAAAGGAAGAAACCTGTGTGAAATATAGCAAAGGTCTGTACTGTAACCAAGATCAGGCAGAGCCCTCTAACCTTCTCTGTCGCTTCTTGACTCACTGATTTTGTGGATGCAGAATTACGAGTATACTGGCCATTTATACAGCTTGTACCAAAGAAAAGGCTGCTGGATCCACCTTGATTCACTTAACATATGCATGCAAATTTCAATGCACTGCCCCACAGATTGAGTAGGCAAGCTTATATAGCCAGGCAGAATAAAGCCTGTGCTCATAGAAGAAATGGTACAATTTGTAACCATCCTTACTTAACCTCTGCTCCTGAAAGAATGTGTACTCTTATCAATACAACACACAAAACCCGCAACTCATCACTCCCTGGTCATCCTCTCTAACCTGAGAACAAACTGCCAAGAATGTGCAATAAATAACAAAGAGGGAAAAAACAGACAGGAAAAAACCTGGACTCAGGTAAACATGATTTGGCAGGGACATTAATGATGTCCAATCCCTACACAGGTTCTGTGGGCAGATTCTGATGGAGGGGACAAGCATGATTTACGACAATGGTAGTCCTAGGAGAATAGTGATGGGCCTTGCCAGAAGCAGAATGGCTGGTATGTGAGTGTGTTTGTGTCTGTGTTCATGTTTGTGTTTGCAGTACTGACCCTCAACTTGGACAGGATTGTAAATGGGCGTACACTGAGCTCTGACCAGGTAAACACACATGAATGTGCACATGAATACCCACACATGCACACACACAAAAGTACAACTCTGACAAAAAAAAAGCTCTGCATTTCCTGAACCTCAAAGCAGTGGGTTGGGTACATTGGATTTAGTTATTATTTCCAGAGCGGTCAGCTTTGATCTCCTTCTCATGTCTGTATTGGGGTCGTCTCATCTCTAATAACCACAGATACATTTCCTCTCCTCTTCCCTGTTAGCTATATAAATAGGATTTCAAATTGTCTGGTGCTACCCCATCAGAAGAAAAACATGATCTATGAAATATCTTCCCATGAAAAACCCATACTGAGAGATTATCTCCTCATCACACAGACAGCACAGCTAACAGATAAGGGTGAGAGAGGTGATCTGTAGTGAAAGAAAAACACATTGTGTATGTGTGAAGGAGGTGGAAATGTGTGTATATACTGTATGTGCATAGTTGTGTCTTTTTACGTCTGTCTGCATGTAAATGTGATTTTAGCAATTTATGTTAGTCCAAACCTAAAGGGGCTCCCATTCTAATCAAGTATTATTGGACGCATTCAAACTGAGGTCTCAGGAAACGAAAACTGTTTCTTCTAATATCCACACTATTACTTTGTCTCCATCGAGGGGCTGCGGCCCATTCAATAGCAGTAGAAATACCTATTCATCAAGGCGTCTGTGTCCAGGCCCTGCCTAATAACAGATGGAGAGATCTTTAACTGCCCATAAATGAAGGCTCCAAACTTGAGAGAAAGCACTTGCATCAGCAGAGCAACAGCTAAACGAACTCTCCCCCAGGTTGGGCTTGACTACTCCAACAAAGCAAGATTAATTTGCCTGTTGAATTGAGGCCGATGCCCCAGCCATGGCATGATGCCTAGCTGATGTTGAGGTGCAGTGCTGCCTCCCATGCACCAGGAACATTGGTATAATGTCAACAGTGCAGCATTACAGGGAAATGCAGAAACTGGCTTCAACAGCTTTAATGAGAAGAAGAAAACATACATTTCTTTGTCTGGCTGAGAAAACATTAAGTTCCTACCTCAGACGAGACGTACATTTACGATAGAAAGATAGTATAGTCAATGAGACGGATGGCCATAGGGAAATGCAGCTAGAGACATAGAGAGTAACACATCAGTGGTACGGGAAATAGTATTCAAACAGCACCAAACCAACACTAATATTAAGATTAATAAGACCTAGAACAATTTCAGCTCCGTTCAGGTGCTATGGCACAGAGGACAATTTAGATTGCACTGAGTAAAAGAAGATTATCATTTAGTGGACTATGGTGAAGTCCTTTAATAAAAGATTAATTAAAGAGATATTGCAAATATAATATCCCTGAACTATATCAATATTAACATTAACAATAAAACGGTTGTACCATTCAGCGCACTAAAAATCAGGAATACAGGGAACACAATACGTGACCTTGGGTGAATTAATTAAAAACCTCAACCGGTGCAAAATGTAAGGTGAGGATGTAGCCAGTGAGACTCTACTCTGGAACAGGGGAATTGGTCAGCAAGGATGAAATGGGAGAAGAAATGTAATTATTTCAGTAACAGCTACTTGCCTACTCACACACACGGCGTGTCCTTGTGTGTCCATGCGTGTGTCTGCCCATGTGTCTGTGAGCTAAACTATTTGAGACACTATGAAGCTGTACCTTTTCAAGCAGACTCCACTACAGTGCTGGCTTCCTTTTCTGGCCTCTTTTTTTCCCCACCTCTGACAGGTGTGACCTTTCGGCTGTGCTGGTAGCAGCCACTCTCGCCCCCAGACAATAGGCCTGGATTAGTCACCATCTCTGAGGATTGTGGCGCCTTGCACGAATGCGCATGTGAGGCCCAAGCTCTCTCCAGCATGGCCGAAGGGCCTGCTATGAAAAATAGAACACCTAATGCCTAGAGATAGAGACATTCATCAAAGACCAGGGCCCCTGCCTGCCTGCTTTGTGTGCTGCCTTCCCTCCTTATTCTCTATTCAGTACTGAGATGCAGAAACAACTCACTTATTGGAGAGTCATAAAAGAGAGATGGGGAGTTATATTATTATTGCTGTAAGAATGTAATATTATTTCTAGACCTCCCCCAAAAGAGTCCCTTGCTTTTTTACAACCACTCCCATGATTCAAGTGATCTCTCATGTTTAGAAGGAAATAGGGATATCATAGTCTCATGAGAGTAGACATCAACAGATGGATGCGTCTTCACCACTCTATTCAGCACAGTGGGGTGCCTCTATTGGCCACCTTTTGAATGACAATTGCAGGAAGACTGAGGATACCAGGAGGGGGCCAAAAAATACCCTGGGAAATGGTAGCCATGCCAACTGGCACCGAGCAGCCAGACCAGTTAACCTCTGCAGTGAACTGCTAAACCCTGGGGTATGGCTTGGTAATGACATCTCTTCCTCTACGTCTTCGCCCCATCTCTGCATTCCTTATTGTTGATCCTGGCAGGTCACAAAGGAATTCTATGGTGGAAGCTGGCGCCAAATGTGTGTTCATGCCAAAATATAACGGGACACAGGGAGAGACGGAGAGAGGACTGCTTTCTCTTTTAGTTTATTCAAATTCGGCTCTACCAACAAGGGGTTAGCATGGTACCAGGAGGGGGGCGGCTATTGAAAATATCAAAGCCTAAAGGTTGTGTGCCATGGGATTCCTGCATTGCCTGGAAGACATGATAATGAGAGCGAACTTGTGGAGCAAGAAATGTAGACAGCTCGAAAACACAGTTCACACATTGAGATCAGGAAAGATAATATGCATCCCAAAACTCATGCGGTATGCGTCTTATCCTTCTAAATATCTACCAGTCGAAACTTCCATCGACAACTTCAATTTGCACTCTTCTTATGGAACGGAAGTAATGGGTTCAAGAAGCTATGTTGACAAGCTATGGCCCAAAAGATTGGGCTTCTTTCAGCGGGTGAAGGTGATTTTTCACACATAACGTACATAACAAACAGCAGCAGACTATGCCAAAGGCTAGCCAGCAGGACTTCAGATGCACACACACCATATTTCTCAGTAACACCACAGCTCCAGGTGCCTCATGGGGCCGCTGCCTTCCTTCATCCCTCCATCTATCCACCCATACCCCTGTCTCTCTGATCCTCATCTTTTCTCTCTCGAAACCTTAGGTTTAGAAGGGCCTTCAGTGTGAGAGCTCCTGCTGTCATACATAGTTCTTCGAAGAGCAACAGGAAAAGGGAAAAAAACAAAACAAAATGAGGCAATGCTCAAACAATAGTTCAGCAGTGCAACAATCCAAAAGTAAAACCTTTCCTCCTATGGTTGTATATACTAAACAACCCATGAAGAGGAACTGCATGAATGTAAAAGTACTGTTTCACTAATAAGGGTAGACGCACTGCAATGCCGTTTCATGTACCCAAATGTGTGCCTTTGCTCAAGTGACTGAACATTGCATCAGGCATGTAGATTGTGTTTGTGTATGTGCCTTTGTGTGTGCGTTCTCTGCCAATGCCAAGGGCCTCTCAGACGTGGGGGGTAAAACGCTCTTTGAGAATGGGATTTAGTAACACACAGGCAGCTCTGGCATGGCTGCTTCAAAGCGGAGGCAGGCAGAAATTCCTTCTGTACATGTGTGCAATCGTGTGATTGTGTGC
Organism: Enoplosus armatus; assembly: GCF_043641665.1. Classification (NCBI taxonomy): domain Eukaryota; kingdom Metazoa; phylum Chordata; class Actinopteri; order Centrarchiformes; family Enoplosidae; genus Enoplosus; species Enoplosus armatus. The sequence continues at coordinate 16,752,145 of NC_092189.1, forward strand.
ACATGTGCGTGTGTGATGTGCGTTTTCTCATGGATAAACCCACCACCGCTCCAACGGAAGTTCATTTGAAGAGCTTCCCATGGTAGTACCACGACACAGCATTGTGACGAAAAAATCATGCTAGGCTGATTTCTAATATTACAAAATGTATGTCAGACAATGAAACCAGACAACAGAGAATTAATCAAGGGGGGCGAGAGGTTTGGAGGGGATGACTAGGTGAGGCTATCCCCAGCGTGAGTAATCCCATTGCATCTCCAGTTTCAGTGAACTGGTAATTTCTCCATTGCGGATTCCGTCTCGAGACAACAGCTTCAGGAGGAGCTCTATCAGAATACCTGACAGCTTCTCTCTAATGTAATAAAGACACCACAGATGTGGGAGGATTTCACCAGGTGAGTGCTTTTCAGCGTGGCACAGACTCACCTACTTATACACATGCAAAAGAACATACACATGCATGTTCATGCATATATACACACACCACGATCTGTATTTAACCACACTATCATGATCTGCTGAAATGTGTCTGATTTAGTTTCACGTGACACAGAGGTAGACGTGTATTTTTCCCACACACATACTGCATCTCTTCAACAAAACATTTCACATGAGAGGCACAAGCTACTGGTATCTGACTTAGAATCATGCCAGTGTGTAATAGAACATGAACATATTACTTGCCCCAGAATCACTTGGCGTTTCATCTCATTCCATTTGGTTTAGCTGACCGTAACTCTGTCTGGTTCCACTACCCCTGCCAGCCACTACACACTGATAATGCCTCCTCCAAGAGACTGATGAGCAGGCAAAGATTGCTCAAACTTCTGCTCAGTAGGCTACTCTCTGCCAGACAGCCAGCCAGCCAAGTTAAAAGATTTATAATTTGATCTGAAAATTAGTTATCTAAATTTGCCTGGTGACAGGGACAGGATTTTACGATTTTTCCATACAGACCGTTTTCTGGGCTGCCTGAAGACTGACAAGGAAAAAAATGAAAATGAAGGAGTCTGCCAAGATGCCAACCATAAAATTCCATCAGCCAGAGGACTTTACTGCTCGGGGCCTTTGCCCAATGGGCAACAGGAGACAGAGGGAGAGAGAGAAAGAGACGGAGAGAGAGAGCTATGTAGAGGAAACAGATGGGAAAAGGAAGAGGATTTACGATGGGTGACAGTCTCCTTTTAACCCCAATATTTGCTAAGAGGAAAAAGGATGGTGAAATTACATTACGGGGGCCGCAATCAATAACCACAAATATTAAATAGCCCCTGAGTCCTTCTGCCTATACACATGTCTCTTTGTGGAGCAACACCACTTAGAGCTAGCATTAGCTGGTGTACGGATGACAGACGTGTTCCTGACGCAATCAAGTGCTACTGAGCATCATGGCCCTGCCTTAACTTCATCTTTCACAGGCCACTAGCAAGATACTATAAAACCAAAGCACAGAGTCAATACTAATGAGAGGAGACATATTCCAAGTGGAGCTGGTGACAGCAAGTGTATCAGCAGTCTTTCCCACCACTATCTGCCTATCAGTGGGTGAGCAAGGCCATGTTGGAGATTAGGTTTCAGGAGAAATGCGGTGAGTGAGTATGACTTTCCTGTCACTGCATCTACAAACACCTCAGAGAGTTGTCACAATAATGGAATTTTTGTTTGGAAGGATGGCAGTAGCAGTGGGAACAGAGCACAGCGATAAATAAGAATATAGGCTCAGCTGTCAGTGCAGATGTGAATCGGGACGCTAGATTATCAAATCTAATTCTACATCAGTAGAATAACATCAGTACTACAATTTGCGTCAGATATCATGATCACCAGGTGATTATGCAGCCTTAATATTACAGGTTCTTCTTTTGGCTACATCACGCAGAATACATTTCTGTCTGACCCCACTCTAAACACGTCTGCCATAAAGCCGATACTAGAATCAATTTGTCACCACTCAACATGCACAAGCAGAAACAAGGGCTTGAAGCAGCTGTTCTAACCTCTGAGCTGTGTCTATTTTCACTTCCTTATCCATATTCAATTTTGACTTGTGCATCAGTTCATATTGATTTTGTTTAATAACTTCATAACACAATCCACAGAAATATAGATTGCCTAACGTTTTTTACCCTATCTAAAAACACTGTCGCTTTGTTTTTGATTTTTAAGTTCCTCACCGGAGTATTTTCTCCTTGTAACACGAGTGCAAGACTTGGATGATTAACATGCAAAAAGGTGCATTCAACTTGCTATGCACCAGTGATGGCAATAATGTCCCGCCGTTGACGCAAAATCCCTGGGGTTTAATCACCTCAATACAAAGACTCTAAAGGAAGAGTGCATCCTCATTCTGAGCAGGAGTAACATTAGCTCAGTCAGGCTAAGACAAGCATCACATTCATGGACCAACAATGGAACCAAGCGCTGTGGTAAATTGGCCTGTATAAGCCCCATAAACCATTTCAGATAATGCGCAACTGGTTAGTGGGCAGACATAATGAGGTTTATCGCATTGTAAATGCACACAATTGGCCCTGTTTGGTAAAATACGATGAATGCACATGGGCACTGGGGTGTGAACCTCTTTAAGAGTCTCTAAGAATTGTGGCAGCGGTGATGACGATTGTGCTTTCGCTAAAAAGCTATCATTATCCAACATGCAAGATGATTTAAAAAGCTTGAGTAATTTATCATTGAGTGCATACCTCAATCAAAAGTCAAGGACCTTGCCATCCTCTCTCTGCTCTTTGTGCATGGTATCGGCAACATTTGGTGTTTTTAATGAAGACTTCCTCGAATTCCCAGGATCTGAGGGAGCTTTACTCGATTTCCCCTGGTGAGGGCTCAGTGCCGGCTTGAGTGAAGTGAATGCTGCTTCCCAAGTGGCACCCGGAGAATGCACTCGGACTCCTTAATGGAGACACCCACACTGGAACAATGAAGTAATGGACAACTATCTTAAGAAAGCTTTTCAGCTTGGGCTCCATTTGAATGTGATGACAATAACAACCACAGGGAAAAAAAACAATACAATGGCAGATAAACAAGAGTGTGAATATTAATGTCACACTTAGCAAGATCTCTGCCCTGGCAACACTATCGGAAACATCCAGGCCAATTAATTAGAGAACGGGACTTGACCTTCAAGGTGCATCCACTGCAGTTGTTTGTTGATAGGAAACAAGGACAGATTTGCTCATTTGAGATTAGAGGGGTGGGAGGTAGAATTAATGGGTGTTTAATATTGGATGACATTAGGATGCATTTGTTTAATGCTGAGCCAAAAAACAGCAAAATAAGCCAGTGACTTATTCTGCTATGTCTGGTCGACCATTTTTTGAAACAGGAAAGCCGATAAAGCTACAGTTCAGACTCCCATCTCACTTACAAGTGAGGCTCAAGTGACATATTACTCAAGCCACAGTATTCAGAAAATACCATACCAATACACAAAGCATCTCTATTTATTATGATTTGGCTTGTAAGCAGTATCTTTTAGTACTACCAAACCATACTTAATACAAGAATTAACCAAACATCACCTTACTACTAGAGACAAAAACAACCTGGCAATTGGGAGATACTTAAGTCATCAACATGTATTTAGCTTCAGCAGCAAATGCTTTTTACACCATAAAAAAATCACGACAAAGAAAAGAACACAATACAGCACATGAATAAAAAACAGGTTTTCTAGCTGTCTTCTGTTAAAAACTATTATGTAATAAAAGCAAAAACATTTTGCTGTATCATTCCACCACTGCTGCTACACTGAATTAAAGGTAATGCCAAACATTAGAAGAATCTGGGTTTCATAGTTAAATTGTGACATCAGGGCTGAAACCTGTTTAAAATGAAAGTTCTCATGCATCTTGATTAACCTTGACACAACTTGAAAACTCATTTTTCTAAGCCATTGATTTTTATGCCAGTATAGAGTTAAAATGAAACCTTCAAATATCTGCACATTAATAAGAGGGATCAATCTGTTGCATCACCCATGCTCAGCTATACCGTATGTTTGAAATTCATAACAAATTCACAGACACTGGGAAGTAAATCAATACTTCCCGACATGTGAAAGGATGTAGTAGATCCAAGCTTTTACCCACCACTATTTGCTATATAGGCACACATACTGTTCATACACTACGCCATGAAGGGAAAACAGTTTGCCAACATACAACTGCCACATTATTCTCCTGCACTTCCTCTTGTTTCCATACGCACATATTGTATATTTGTGTACATGTGTGAATGCATTTGTATGTGTTTGTACTTGCACACATTCAGATGTCTGTTCACAAGCGTGGTTATGTGTACTGTATGCATTTGAAAAGATGACAGGTGGTGGGAGGATAGTAGATCTTTTGAGACTTGTCACAGTGTTCCAGTTTATGAGCCAATGACAGGAGACACACACCCATCCACATCAAAGTTTATTACAGTTCATCACCTCCCCACCTGCAGTGTAATGACATTTAGCCAATCCTATAAAAATCCCAGGAAACCTGTGGGTATAAATCAATGCCTTTCCACCTTTCCAGCTGCTGCTCACATCCATTATTAAAGCTTCCACATCATATTCAATAGAGTATGAGAGTGTTCTTATGACAAGCATGTGTACAGGTATGTATTTATGCCCCATGTCTTCCCAAAAATCTGTCTCGGGAGACCAAATAAATAGACATTAATACACAGACATAGCACACACATACTCATAAGAACACACACAAACAGCACACGATACTGTAGCAATTCCCAAAAAAACCCAGCCCCGTGGAAAAAAGGATCAGTGTGTATCTCAGCTGACAAGCAGTTTACATAAAATCCCATTCGTTTCATCTAGGCAACCCTGGTAAGTGTACGGTTTGTTGCAACCTGGCACAGGGCTGCACCAGCTCCACCTGCCTGGGACTGGGGTTTATCTGGGTTTTTTTGGGGGGGTTTTTTGTTGTTGTCCACATCTGGCAATTACATGTTTCCATTCCTCTCACACGTACCTAATGCCTAATCAGATACAGATGTAAAGCTTAGATTGAGTCCAAAATATGGTATAATGACAGAGGCAGGTTTGTTTCTGTGTTACGGTACGTGTGCAAGCTTGCTTGTGCACCTGCATACATGCCCAAATATGTAAGCTGGTGCTTGCCGATTATATGAAATCAGGTTTTTGGTGTGTGATTCTTAATGTAGTCAGTGACTACCCTCTGCAGGCTGGCTGAGGAACATCAGGCAGGGAGAGTAACAAAGGCAGGGAGACAGGAGAGGAAAGATTAAATGAAAGAAGGAAAGTACAGAAAGGATTTAAATGTTGATCATATTCCACACAAAAACACTTGGCATATGATTGTTTTCTGTTTATTTTTGATTATTAACAGTCATTTATAAACAGCATTTACTGCCTTGCCGAATGGCTGCTTGTAGTATTTTCCAGGGCACATTTTTAGAACCATTTACCCAATTGATGATCTTCATGCAGCTTTTTGACTACTTACTGAAAACCATTATTTAAAATGAGCCATCATTGTCACCACAGCACATTATCAAAGGGGAAATATGTTTTCATTGTAGCCGTGTTGTACACATTTATGTTGTTAAAGGGAAAAATGTTTTCCTGTGGCAATCTGTGTCTCAAGTACAGCTCATTTAGGGCATTTTTCACATTCAGCACATTCTGATGTAAATGTTAGCGCCTTCCAAACATAATATAGATCTCTGAAAAATGATGCTGTCCTTCATTATTATCAATTTTGAACTACTGAATGGAAAATGACATTGGTTCAATCGTGGTTATGATGGTTTTGATAATAATATAATCAAAATTTCAAGGACCAAATCAAGTGACATAACAAAATTCAGTCTTCATTCATTTGGCAACTTGAATCAGGGCTGTCTTCTGATACCTGATTGCTCAATATGACAATTTCAGAACACATTGTATGTCTTTCAGCTCGCATTATTGAAGGAATGGCTCAATTTCCTACAGAACTACATGAAAAACATGAACAACACTGAAACTATCAACAAACAAGAAAGCTAGCCTATCAATACCATTGAAAGGTATGTGCACATCCACAATGATTTCATTTCCATCTCTGTGAAGATGGGAGGTACATCAAGCTCTATTCCCTATAGGTTAAACAATAGCAGCTGAAGTACCTCATTGCTGCACATCAAAAAACAATGCACCACATGAGTCTTTGAATGAGCTGTTGAAAGAAAACAGCCAGTTTCCTGTCAAGGTGAACATCCTGAAATCATTAGCATTACTTACTGCACTGACATACCGCAGAGAGGAGTGAGGCAAGAAACAATAAATACTTGAAGATTGAGAAGATTTAAAAGGTGAAATATATTCCCTGGCATGGTGTGGAACTGCATCATGATTTTTTTTCAGTTGGTGCAAACTGTACAAGGAAAATTGTGTTTTAAGGGGAGGGGTCCAAAACATCATCATTTAAGGGGGTGTAGTATATCCTATGAGGACATCTTTTAATTTCTTCTCTCTCACACCCACACTCTCTCTCTCTCTATCTCCCTCCCTCCCTTTTTCACAGCCTGACTTTCTAGTCCACTGCCCTGCCTCTTAACACATGTTAAGTACGGAGGTCAGCTGGATGCTAGGGGTCTCTCTGTTCTGTTAAAAAGAAGAATCAGCTTATTAAAAAGTGAGCTCTAGAGGAAGCATCCATGCTCCACCTCCCACTGCACATAACCACTTTACTAAGCTAATTAGCTACTTGGGCCAGTAGCTGGTGTCAATGGGGGAAACAACATATTTCACCCTGTCAGCTTCTACTGGTGACCTCGGCTGAACTTTTGATACACTATTAAAGTAGAGGCCCAGAGATGTCAATGCTGGCCAACGAAATCAGCTCATCTTTATAAACAACTACAAGCCGGTGTCATCAATTAGTTTATAGGTCTCTGATCCTCCAAAATCCGGCAAACTGTTTTTCTAGTGTAGTTATGACAAAGCTGTGTTTTCTCATGTGCTGCGATAACCCTCTGCCACCACTGTGGAATGTGCTTCACAATATAATAAATGAGTTAAAACTGCCTTGATCTGAGGTATCCCGGATCCCACCGTAACACTGATGAGTACAATAATTTGACATGCAAATAGCAATTACTGCAGATTCACTTCAATTGACATTAAACAGCTCTGGCTTTTCATCCACCTAGTTTGCTGTAATCACAGTTGCGGATCATGCCTTTCCTAGAACCAAAGTAGTGAGAGAAAGAAAGACTCCGAGGGTTGTTGGATATTTTCAGTGTGTCTCCTTAAACGATCACTTACTGATTGCTTCCCTGTGCTGCCTTCTGGCACGGCAGCCTGGATCTTTGATTAGAAGAGACTCCCCCATAATCACAAGTGTATGATTATGGCATTAGGCCGGATTCTTCACATCAGAATTTGCAATCAAGAAATTGGCGTCAGGGATCGATACAGTGCAGCACCTCATCTGATGGCAGAGAGGGGAGTGGAGATTGTGTGTGGGAGGAGGAGGCTTAGGATCAATTAGGAAGCGACTGCCACGTCCAGACATTACTTTTAATCTTCTAATGCATCGGCATAAAGGCGCGGGGCCCAGCGTTTGTCGGCTTCTAAGGAGGAGGAATCGATCCTTTCTGCACATCTTGACGCCAGTCTGTCCTGGGCCGCTTCAACAGCATTCAAAGCATAATGAAAGGAGAGAACCTAAATCCGCTTACCCTCCCTAAGTGACGAAACTGTATTTGATGTCACACTTTAGGTGAGCCTGAAACATTTTAATCCTTTGAAATAGTTTCTAATACATCTGAATACCTGGTTAATCTCTCAGATGTACTGTAGTCTACTGTAGTGCTGGAGGCTTGCCTACTGTGTTGACATCCTCTTTCATCATACTGATATGCCAAGCATATAAAGCGAGGTAAGAGGTCTAGATTGACCTGCAGAGTAACACAACCGACAATCCCTGAAAAGTACAACCAGATGTGGAGGTTTTTCTACTATTTCTACTATGAAGCCAATTACCGAACTCGGAATTGAGGACCCATGATACACTGACAAACTACTACACTGTGGGTAATATTGTTTCATTGGATAATCTAAACTGTCTTGAACAGATTCATGCTGCAATTGTGGTGAAAATTATACAGGGGACTTGGGTGTGTTGTATGGAGTCCTTATCAGTGTAGTCAATGCGGAGTGTGTGGCTCATTCAATTAATCAGGCATCATTTAAACCAGCAGGCTTGGTGACAGGGGACCCAATCACTGGTGAAAAAAGCCATTCCCGACATTCCCACTCCGTGTCCCCTGCACTAATGCACTGTGGCAACCATCTAACTATCCAATTCCAGACCAAGACCCCCCCCCCCCCCCCCCCCCGGTTTACACAGTCCCTCAACTTCTTCCCAGTCCCCATCGCTTCACTTTCATTAGACCCCACACCTCTATTAAAGGGAAAACGGAGGGAAGCCGCAGCTCCATCTCATGTCAGAAACTTGCCTCTAAGGTATGGGAAAGTGGGGGAGAGAGTACAGACTGAGTGGGGGGAGAAAGAAAGAGAGTAAGAGTGACGAGGGAGAAGGAAGAAACCGGAGCCTCCCTGAGCATTACAATTGGGAGGGAGTTTAGCCAGGCCAGAAAAGCAGAAAATTATAATTTTGTGTGAGTGCATATGTGTGTGCATGGAGGTGTGCAAGTGCATACCATGTACATGGGTGTGTGTTTACAGTGGATGGACAACATAAACACTACTTCAAAATGAATAGTAACTAAAGACTAAACAGCACAAAAAAATCATGTTGATTGTCAATTACTATCATGTGTCTACTGCTGCAGAAGAGGTCTGATAATCACACCTTTGTGTGAATTTTTAAAGCAACATGAGGCAAAAAAAGTCATTACCTGAACCACAGGCTCATACACATCAGTCATACACACACAAAAGAAAACCTCAAATGTGACAAGAAAATCTGTCTTGAAAGACAGAAGAGAATATACTGTATTTAGAAAATTAAGTGGGTGTAGAAAAAGGTCAATTGAAACAGCTCACACAACAAAACAAACAACAGCCACAGCATTAAACACACAATAAATGAACACCTTTGGGGAATGGAAGAAAGTAACTACAATCTTTTCAGTCATCTGAGACCATTTTCCTATTTGTGGAAAGGTTTGCATTTAGAGAAAGCTGAAGGTTGCTTTCCTGCCAAATTATCTGTTAACAGCAGTCATACATGATGTGTAAACATCCGTTTAACAACTAAAAATGATTTATGTGCTTAATTCATCTGTTGATAATACACAGTATTGTCCGACCAACTGCCAAAGGTACACAGCTTTGAATAACGTAAAACATGATATATTTGCTTGGTAAAAGACTTAAACGATTCAATTATTGACAAAATGGTTGTCAATTAAATTTTGGACTTACTTGTTTTAACACTACTGTAATGCTGTAGGCAGCCATTGTGGAAATGTCATGGCTACTGAACACAGTTCTGAATGCTTGTATCAGAACTGTGAGAATCATTTTAGATGAAAACTGTTCCCTCGAGTCAAGTCAAGTCAATTTTATTTATATAGCCCAATATCACAAATCACAATTTGCCTCAGGGGGGTTTAGAATATGTACAGCATACAAAACTCTGTCCTTAGACCCTCATGATATTTGCATTTTCCAAGATGATACTGCCCCCCAAATTCAAGGGTGAACTCAGGGCCAGACCTAGCATATTGAATCAAATTCATTCTTTTCTTTTTTTATACTTTCAGACATTACAATCAAAACTTCTTAACAGTTCTACAGTAAAAGTACTGCACAACGCCCCTATAGCATTATAGCATTATTACATAGTCTACCTAATAACCAGAAAAATCTATAAACGGAAGGTTGTGGTTTGCAGATTATTAAGCGATCAATCATCCCTGAAAAAACTAGGAGGAATAATGTTATTTATTCCAAAGTTGTCCTGATTTCCATCTACAAACGGTTCAGGAACTCAATGACAGCACTACAAGAAAAACTTCTCTAAAGGCATTATGTGTCCCTACGCCTTAATAGCTATAGATATTCTCATACGAGTGTTTGTTATATTTTTCCAGTCTGTGTATGTGTGTGCACCCGACAGTGAAAGGAAAACTAGTCCTGCTGACAGATTCTAAACCTGACCTGAACGGTGAACCCAAGCAGCAGCCGCCCATGTAGAGAAAGATGGACAAGCTGGCAGGATGCCTGAGCTTGCCAACATCTTCTCTTTTCTGAGCACTCTCTGGGACCGACAAAGCTTTAAAGGTGCTGCTGAGATGCTGAGACCAGTAGCACAGAACCACCACCCCCACACACATCTAAGAAGAAATTATATTCTGTCCTGCAGAGAGAGAAAGTTATAACTCAGAGATCCTCAACAGTGTGATGATTAAAAAGGTGGAGTGAAACAGAAAATGAGTAAAGGGAGACGAAATTGGCAATTGTTCAATGAGACTGTGTAATTGCCATTCTATGCGTGTGTCAGTGTGTGTGTTTAAGTAACACAGACAGGAAGAGACAGTACAAAAGAGAGAATTATTGCTATGAAAGCAGGACAGAGCAAAATTGAGTGGGCATGAAAGTGAGAAAGGGGTTTGCCTGATGACTCAGGCCTCGTTTTCTATCTCATCAGAGAGCAGACTGCAAAGTTCTGTCCTCCAATCAGATGTCAGACATAAAACTACAATTAAACTAAATTTGTATCTGTAAGAAATAGTGGCAAAGGAAATGAAAATAAAATTTAAAAAGGATACTATTTGTTGTATCTTTTTATGCCAACAGAATATGCAATAAGAAACATCCAGGTTTTAATTTTGAACCTCCCAGCAAACACAATATACCTTTCTGAAAGCATAGCCCACTTTCAGAAAGTGACAGCAGCAGCAGGATATTATTATATATAGGGGTTCAAGTAGCACCACAACACACCATAACGGCACAAGCACCACTTAATATGAGCACCAAAACTCAGACCTGCTTGGAATTTCAATATATAATATATATTTCCACATTTAAAAATGCTGCTGGGTAAGATGTGTGGGTTATTTTAAAGAAAATAGAGGTGAAGGTGTTAAATGAGCGATATGTGGTGTTTGAGTCATGCTGTGTGTCTAAACATAACGATCTGGCATGGTCATTAACTTGCCAGTTGAAAGTGTACAGGGTAAGATAGAAATAGCAGTCCCTGTGGGTCCCAGCAACTCCAATTTCAACCGTAGCGTCCCAATTAAAAGAGTTGCGGGGCAGAAGAGGTTCCTCAGCAAGGCAGGAAGAAAGTGGTTCACAGACCCCCATCTGAGAGGGACGACGAGGCAGCAGATTGCCCAGATTTAAATGATAATTTCCTGAGTAAAGATAAAACCTCATTGCCAATTTATGTCACAACTATGCCACAGTATGTTGACCAATATCCGAAGTAACTGTTATTTTCATCATTATGAAAATGTGTTCTATATTTTAATAGAACAAAACACTACACGTCTGACACAGCAGTACAGAGTGTGAAATCATTTCTTCAAACCTTAACATAATAAAGGTTATTGATGGTGGCGGTGAGAATGTCACAATGAGCATAAAAGTAAAATAAATGTAGTTTACTTTAACTGAGATACAAATTTTGCATTCTTCTGTGTGTTCACTGTCACAAAGTACACTCACTTATTATTCTGTCTTTTCCACAAAGAGAGGAAAGTGACAAAAAAAGAAGAATCTCTAAAACAGCATCTATTTAGTTTTGCTTCAGTTGCCCTCCATTAGTTCTTCTAAACCTGACTGGCCAATTACGGCTTTCTTTCATAGCAATTACATTATTTTAGACTTTTTTTTTTCTTATTTGTAGTCATCTGCAAAAGGAACACTCATTATTTTGTTACTGGCTTTCCGTCCTTAAAACCTAATGAAACAGACAGTAACAAATAGGCTGTATAATCACTGGGCCTAGAAAAGAAGTTACTTTAAAAAGCCGATTGTTTTAATTTCGTTTTCATTGATGAACATAAATGGAGGCATTAAAAAATGTAGCCCAGAGTAGTGCTGTTCTATTTAACTGCAGAGTTCAGGAAACAAATAAATACACAAGATTCTGCTGACAAAAGGTCAATTCAAGGAAGCATATATCCCTCTCTTTACACTGTTACAAATATCTGTTTTATGGAAGAAATGTCTGTCATAAAAACTGTGTCATTTTTCATGTAGACTGGCCAACAGAAGTCAAATAATTTTGGTACAAATGTATAAATGTTGTAACAAAAACAACACGATTGTAAACTTGTCCTCTTCCACAAATGATTCAATACCCTCCAGGACCACTTCTGACTTGTCATTTTGTTTTGATTTGCAACTGCACTCCCACATTTATGCTATTTCACCGTATTACAATAGCCAAAACTCCAGGAAAATAGAAAACTCATATCACATTATTAATATCACATTGATATTATCGCCCACGTCTGCAATCTCTCAAGAAAAGGAAAAAAAGAAAAACCCTCACACTCCACAAAAATCTGACTTTATGTAGTTAGAAAGGTTTAAAGATCTCCAGTATCAGACATTTTAAGGTACTAAGATGTACACTTGATGTACAGTTAATGACTAGAAAGCACAGAGACCATTTGTTTTCTGACACACAAAAAAAGTCAGTATCAACACAGCGGTGGTAAATGCTATTAACCCATTGCCTTCCAACTGATGCAACACAGAGACAATCAGCCTGCTTTATCTGTTACTTCACCATATCCTGAGGAAGTCCTACCTCTGCAATCTACAGGCAAACCATGCCAGCATATGGGTGCAGGCATGCGCACACACACAGATGTGCAGTGAGGATACTTAACTGTCTGTCAAGTTATATTAGGGCAAAGGAAAAAGCAGTCTGTCGAGGGAAAAAAGTGGCCGACTAGGAGATATGTGTGCCTGCCTGACTTGATTTTCACCTACTGACAACAACAGGGGGTGAAGTTAATGAGGTTGTTCCATGGTCCTATCACTACCAACCCCGGTGTCCTCTAACACTCTATATATTCTCTTTCCTAAGCCATCATCATATAGTCTGCTCCTCACCACATTTTTCACTGAAAAGACAATGCCTCCACGTGTCTGGCAGACTGAAAGCTCTGACATCCTTTGTTCATAAACACAGTCATTAAAGACAGAATGGACTGAAGCATGGCAGTGTGAAGGCACAGTGACATGGCACACATACACGGGCAATGTGTCATAAAGTCACATATCACATATGCAGTCATATCCATATGAGTTAATGATAATGTATATGTGTATGTGGACACTGTAAGTGCAGATTCAAATGCCAGCAAGTGAGCTGACACTGTTGAAGTATGTCGAATCATTGAGCCTGACACTGACAATGAGTGACCCCATGCCTATACTCATCACAAGGTCGAAACGGGGACCAAGGGTGCACTCTAAGTACACACTGTGTCACTCCACTTCCTGCTGGAAATCACTCCAAAACAGAGCCGTTGAACAAACCTTAAATTATCTGCTGAACCGCAGCAACCCCAAAATATTGTGGCCACTCTAACAGGCTTTAAAAAATTGTACAGATCTGCAGCTTTAAAGCAGACAGAAAAGATGAAATGGGCATTTTTGAAAAGATTTGTCTTTGTAGGACTTTTCAACATATAACAATACACACTTCATATATGTGGGAGGACTGGAAAAAATGCTTACCTTCCCCGTGCAATTATTACTGTAGTAATACAATCTGTAAATTATTAAGTTGGTGTTACAATGGCCTAACCTCATCCAATCATGCCGGTGTGATCTATAATTCAACAAGGGCTGTCGAGGTTCCCTTATTATTACCAACACACTGGAATTCCAAATGAGCTCACTACTCCCCCTCGCTCTGTGTCACTCTATCAGTCCGTCTCTCTCACTCTTCCTCTCTGTCTGTCTCGTCTGTCTCTTTCTGAACTTGACGACAGCACACGCTCCTAAATTCATCACATGCATTCATAACCACTGTGCATGAAAATCATCATTAGCGGATACTCTTTGCAATAAAAATTTTAACTCTAAATGGAAATCCGGCAATGGTATCAGTGTTACTCCAAACGACATGAGAGAGGGTGAGGGAGTGAACGTCGCAAAAGAAACCTGTTTGATCATCTTCCTAATTACGTCTGTAACAATACCCAAGTTGTTTTGCACAGAATCAGCCTGAGAATATGCAAATAGGCACCGCTGCACTGCACTTGTATGCTGAGCCTGGGCAGAAGAAAAAAGTGCATTGTGGTGCTTTCTTGTTTTGAATTTCAAAAGGAAAGTGAAAAACGTTTCCAAGAATTCTCTTTATAACCCTAGGCATTAATTCTGCATATTACAATCAATTATAGAGATCTGAATAGCAGATTTATCTATGGAGAGAACATCTGGAGAGGAGTACTTCAATGAGACTATTGTATCAAAAAGGACTCCTCTGTGGAAATGAAATGCTACGCTGCAACCAAAGGCTGCAAGAGAAGAGAAACAGGGTTAGGGGTGCAATTAGGACAGAGGAGACAGTAGACAACTCCCTGATTGATGGTGTTGCATATTCAGTAGCACGCTGCTAACACAGGAGGACAGGCAGCCATCGAGGGCCATACATGCATCCGTATAAACACATAAAAATACAAGCACATACACTCGAACACACACCGCACACACTCACATAAGCACACAGAACATCAACAAAGAAAAGTACTACAGAAACTCAATCTCATTCACTTCCCCAACTTTACTGAACCAATTCCATCCAAACACTTAACCGCAAGCACTTAGCACAATAGCAAAGAGAAATACACCAAGAGATTACAGAGAGCATCTCTTGTCTCATAGCCCGCAATCCTCAAGGTTACATGTAATATAAATCTCACAATACAAGTATGTAGCCTAACTCTTCTCTCAGTGCTTGACATCTTCAATAACATATGGATGGGTATATGATATGATTAGATTCCTGTGCTTTGTTCTTCTTGTTATCAGTTATCTTGACTACTTCTGCCCTTTCAATCTCATTTGCATATACTTATCTATCAGCACCCCTCTGGGAAATGTAGCAGTGCATGTGATATTTATCTGTCTGTGTGTGTTTGTATCTAAGTTTTGAGGTAAAGACAAAAAAGTCACTGACAAAGACAGTTTTGTGCCACGCAGGCTCTTGTGCACTCGTGTTCTTCATGCTCTTCTGTTCAATAATTAAACTGACAGAGTTAGGGCAGTGACCAGGTGGGGCCTGTCTCTTATCTATCTGTCTATGAGGGTCCACTGAGACAAAGACATATGCATTAAGCAAAGCTTTTAACAGGCCCAAGCCCAAGTGAGAGCTGAACCTTTGCCCAAAACAGGAAGCGAGAGGCCTGAGCAGGCCCCTCTAGAGTTTGCACAGATCTGGCAGGACTGCAGCTACAGCCAGGGAACCGTGATTCTTTTCCCTTCACATGTCAGCTCTCCAGGGTGTGTAGAGGATAGAGAGTACACCAAGTTCACAGAGATGTGATGGAGTGCTTGTGAAATCCAGGAACACTTGCAAGGGACAGAAATGAACAGTGGCATTTCTGAGAGTGTGCGCAGAACACGCGAACATGTGCCAACGTATCTGCAGCATGTGTCTACTGCAAGAATTCAAATGTGAGCCAAATGGAAATGTACACATTTAATATAGAGACTTATTCTGGATATGTTTAGAATCTCATCACCTTACAGACTTGGTACATTTTTAGACACCGAGACATTTCTGTTTAACCAAAGGTGGAGTCAAGATTCCACTGGGATCCTATGGAACAGGTCTACGAGGAAAGCGGAGACCAAACTCATAAAAAGGTAGAGTCAATTGCAGAAATAGTGTATCACATCTTCTGCAAGTTATTTTAAACGGTACCTGACAGGGCTTGGTGACATTGACTCAATAACCAAGTTGGTCTGCACCTTGGTTGGTTTACTGTCCAGCTAGTCGCTAAACACACACTTAGATTAGATGTTTTATGTGACACATGTCCTCAGATAAAGCTTTGCCACTGCTACATCAAAAACATAACAGAAACAAAACCACACACTTTGCATGTAAAGTGATAAGGGTTTGAACGCCAAGCAAAAGGCATACACAATCACAAGTGCACCCAGAGAAAAAACCAACAAGTATACACACACACACACACACATACTCTCACACAGGCATGGAGGCACGAATGAATACACAAATGCCACAGCCAGCTTGCCATCTCTCTGCGGACAGGAGGAACACTCCCGCCACATCATCTCAGAGTGCTTTTCATCACAGTGTGACAACATGTCAGCTCCAGTCCCCGTCACTACGCCACACTGCATTGATATTCACCAACTGTGCAGCAGCCTGGGACACAACACAACCATGCCAAAAATATGACACTGGAAGAATAACTCTCCTGCATTTACTTGCCTACACACACACCCACGTGCGCACACTGAGATTGTCACATACATGCACATGTGTGAGCATACGCGCCATTTTTCACCAAATGTATGAAAACAGCGATTATCCAGACAAAAGCATTGAGGTAAGTCTGTCATCCATACGCTGCTGGTCACATGTACATGCTTCAACTCATTTACGTCCCATCAGTTCAAAAAATATTTTGTTTTGTTTTTGTGCTCGGCGCTAAATGAGACGCTCTGAATGTCGCTGTACATGATATCAGGGATCCTCCCTCGACCACCTGCCA
This sequence comes from Enoplosus armatus, assembly GCF_043641665.1. Lineage (NCBI taxonomy): Eukaryota > Metazoa > Chordata > Actinopteri > Centrarchiformes > Enoplosidae > Enoplosus > Enoplosus armatus. Next base: position 16,768,870 of record NC_092189.1, read on the forward strand.
GCTCGAGTGACAGACTGATTTATTGACTGACTGACAGTGCCAATTCTGTATATATTCACTCAAAACCCATCTCACAAGCTACACTCAAAATTTACTATTCAGCACCCACTCACATTAACACCCCTAAGGCAAAGAACCAGATACTTGGGGTTAGGGAGTGTGCGATGGGAGAAAGGGGTGACATGTGTGTGTGTGTGTGTGTGTGTGTGTGTGTGTGTGTGTGTGTGTATATATATATATTACATACACACATGTGTGTGTTTGTGTATTTGTGTTTAAGTGTGTTAGTCTATTTATGTGTTTAAGTGTGTGTGTGTTTGGGAGGGTGTAGTGAAACACCATGTCGCGATTTAATTACTGTAATTTCTATCTGTCATTTGCTAAAGAAAAAAGAAAATGCTGCAATAAAACAATCATCTGAGGTTCTAGCCAAAAACACAACAGTGACTGGTAAACAGTTTTATTACTTTGTCATAACATGAGGATATTAGGATTTTTATGAATGCATTTACATTGCAGGGAGCTGCAGTATAACGTATGAATCATTGATGATCTCTTGACGTGGAGAGGATATGAAATTGATGAGGAATCAAATAGGCAGCCAAGTCAATCTGCTCAACAAATATTGCCTGCACTGGAACACCAGGTAAGCATGTAATGAAATTTCTAGTGTAGTCTAAAAATCCTGCACAAGAGCACGATTATGCATCCTCTCTTTTGACTGCTCTGTATCTCTCGCACAAACACAGCCCTGAGTGTGAATACAAACGCATTGGCTGGGGAGATGCATTCAGTGGAGCAATTAAACGTCCCTGTGCGTCTGCATACAAACTATCAGCCAAATCAGACTCTACAGGTATCCTCTGTGGAGAGGAGGTAGTGTGGATTAATCCACCCCTGCGTGTCGGAGCTGCATGGCTGCTCCACCAGCCAGGACTACTGGGCTTGTTAAAGTTGATTTATTAGGCCTCTGTTTACTCTGGCTTTCCCAGGCAAGGCAAGGTCAACAATAATGGTCCTCTGAATGGGAATAAATCTCGACCTGGCTACATGGCCCACACTGCCTTTCCCCAGCAACCTTTCATGGCATACAAGATCAAATCGCCCCCCCTCCATCCTACTCTCAGGCACACACCCACACAGTTTCTATCCCTTAGTAACCGAGGTGTCACTTGGGAACAGTCTAAATTGGTGCCCCTTCTGCGATGACTTTCTTTTCTTACTGTATCCTCCTTCCCTCCCCCCCATCTTCTAGCACTGCTTGATGTTGCATCTGTTCATGCATGTGGGAGTGAACAACCGTTAAATCAATTAAGGCCTTCATTTTTCACGTAGCCTGAGGTAGGAGGGGGAACAGGGAGACAAAAGAGTCAACATGGCTTCAACAAACCCAGCCTGATAACAAGGTGCACTTGTACACTTGCTTGCTGATAAAACAGTGCATCACTTACACATGAAACTTGCCAAAACATCTCTCTCCCTCCCTTTCTCTCTCTCTCGCTCGCTGTCTCTGATACAAGGCTGACAAGACAATGTATTTGTGCAACTCATGACTTCCCAGAACAAGAGTAGAAGGGAAAAACAGCTTTGTTTCTTTATCTATTATTTATTCCTTTCCAACCCTATCCCTCAATCTCTGTGAGGGCAGGACACATAAAGCCATAACTTCCACAAGTGAAGAATCCTGGTGAGGGACTACACAAAAATGGAGCTCTTTAAATCTCACAATTTTGTCCTGCAAAATTCAACACCCATGCTGATGGACATATGGAACAAGCCATGGCTTGGCTTATATGTATGTAAACATGTTTGTGTCAATTATTCCACTTTTATCAACAAACACTTTATGTCTTTCTGTGCATCTGCCTCACTTCACTTTGCAGGGGACAGGTCGAGAAAGGTGGATGTGCTATTTTCAGGCCTTTTAACATTAAAAAAGCAAAGGATATGTGAAGAAAAGATGATGAATATTTCAGTGCTTGGTAGACTACTCTGCATGGTCAGTAAAGAAAGAGCTGCTCTACTTACAGATGTAGCCATTATAGAAACCTTTTTTTGTATTTCATAGTCACTGAAACATTGCAGGAGTGGTGCTCCACTGTGGGCGACCTTGAACCTCTGACATCATAATACAATTAATCAACCAGCATGCAAGCGCTTTGGAACACCAACACAGAATCCACACTGAAATGTAATTTGTATGTATTTTCCTTTTGCAGCAAATGTAATGAGGACCTAAATAACAAGGCAAGAGAATAGTATGGGTGTGACTGTGGTCTGCTCATAAAAAAGTGTCTCACCTTTTAAAAGGTATCTCACCTTGTGCTAAGCCACCTTTCATTCAGTGCTGCCAGGGGAGAAATTATAATGGAGGAATAAAGGTCGTCATTTGAGCTCTGCCATTAATTCTCATCTTCAGCTGCCCCTGCACAAAGACTTGGGCCATGACATTAGGCCACGTGCCATGTGTCGCTATCCAAGGTGCCGCATCAGGCCAGTCTTACTTTTAAAGACTTCATAGTGACACCTGGATTTTAAAATTAGAGAAAGGCTGTTTCACATAGTTCAAACTTAATATGTCGACTTTATGTGCTGTATAAGCACATCAGAAGAATACTGAACCTTTGAAACGCTGGTGGCTATAAAACAGCACACCATCCTAAGTCCCCACTTCAGTGTCCATTGATAATATATTAGAGCAAAAATTGATCTGAGAAAATCTGCTGCATCCAAACGGTTTAGTGAATTAGGGTGTGAATTACACGAGTGCCACTGCGGGTGTGAGTAGTTTGCAACCTTTATCAAATGTCATCCTCTTTTTACCACCTACATTTGTCACTTTTTGAACTGTATCTAATGAAGCAGAAGCACCACAAAGTAAAATATATATATATATATACACATAAAATGTATCCTAGGTGATTTGTCAAGATTCTGACATGTTGGTGCAGAGCTCAGCTCAAACCTCTTTGATACAGTCATTACCCTCTCTGTGAGGTTGATAGCAAAAACTTAAAGCAACTTTAGCAGCCCCAACCCCTCTAAATCCACCCACTGTTCCTCCATCATACAGCATAGCAATCCAGTTAATAACAAACAACCAGCTATTTAATATTCCCCCACAAGCGCTGAAAAATTTCTGTAATGCCTCAGAGACATACTGGTCAGATTACCATAAACCTCTGTACCAATATGCTTAGTTTAATTTTAAGAAATTAACTCTTGCCTGCAGCATTCCTCTAAGCGCAAAAGAATCGCATGTCAATGCGTAGCCACCGGTGTAAGCTCATTTAACAGCAACACGTTGTGCTGCTACCTAAAAGCTTGCTGTGTATTTAAATGCTCCTCAGAGGAGAAAGCAACAAACGTAACAATGCAATTTTTGCAATAATTTCATTTTCCCGGGTGAAACATTTAAATGTAAAACAGATAAAAGTTTTGAGTGCATAATAACTATCTTAAAGGACAGATCAATAACGAAAGGAAGGAAGCAAACATATCAGGCTCAAATGAGGTTTCATAGCCATCACTTAGCAAGACTGGATAATGTAAGACTGATAAAGCACAACAACAGCGTCTGCTGCAAAAATTATATGTTCTCTTCACAGTCAGTGGCAGGCTGAAACCCTATCTCTATTAATACAATCACACGACTTGAGAGAGTTGTATTCCTTGCATCCATAACCACATAAAAGAGTAGTGAGTTGAAAAGGGGGGAATTTTACTGTGATGAGATTAATAACTAAGTCCTCACAGTGAAGAGGCCATTAACAAGAGTTTCAAGGCTGCTTCCTTTCCCTGTCAGAGTTACAGGCACATCAGCAGCAGCTCTCAGAGTTTTATTCACAACTCCTGCACAACTATTAAACCTTTACCCTCACGTTTACCTTGCCAAGTGAAATCAAGCACACACATGCATACATGCTGTCCTCTCCCCCTCCTTCAGAGCAGTCTTCCGCATGAATCAACCATTTTTATTCCAGCAACTAATGTGAAGTGTTTTCTCTAACTTGAGAGGCTACGATGACTTTGAGTGAGCATCATTCCAGTCATTAGATCATGCTAAACCACAGCTCTTGAAGCCCTTTAACACCCCATAAATGCAGCACTCAGTCTACAGCTTTGATGAGGCTTTTGATATGACTAAACTCCATTAGGCAGTCAAAGGGAATATACTAGCACATAAAGAAGAGATGAAGTCAACTTACATATATATATATATATATATATATATAATATAAATGTTATTGTATTTTAAACAAGTAAACAAATGCAAGATAGTTTGGCTTTGGACACATGGGCAGTATGCACGACTTTAAAATGAAACAGACAGTGACGGGCAAAGAGGGATGTTGAATTAACCAGCTTGAAGATTGATGTATGAATCCCATACATCGTACAGCAGTAGAAGATTTAAATCCTGCTCCCAGGCAGTTTTAATTTTGAGTCGACTCAATTTCATCCATACAATATCCACAAATCAAAGAGAGCCTTTAACAAGGCGTCTAGGCATGGTACCTAGCAGTGTGTATGCATAGCCATTTCACTCTCTCAGGTAGTGAGATGTCTGAAAAATATAAAGACAACATTGACTAGACTGAACAGTAGAGAATGTTTTGCCACTTACTCTAGAGGCTCAGTTCAAATGAGGTCAAGGCAACACTAAGACAGTCACGTGAATGAAGGTGTGTATTGGTGTGAAACTGTTGGTGTAAGATGTTGAGAAATTGGTATTCTCCTTTGTTGAAGCCTCTCCTCTAGACAGCAAATAGCACATGACATGTCTTAGTGCTGATTGTTTAGATTTCTCAGGCCCCAGAACCACATCAAGTCATTTGTATTTTTTGTACACAGAAATATTGATTAGCCCCTATTTTCATATAAGGACCATCCCCATATTCTAATGATGAGATTTTATGATAACATACGCATTTTTAAGGTTAGATACTCAGGTACCTAATGAGCACCACACTCTTGACAACAACATGTAGGCCACAAAGCACACAACACAAAGCTCCCTTCCTTTTAAGAGATACTGATTCTGTGCATGATACCCCCCCAAGAAAGACAAAAGCAATAGAGAGGAAATGAGGGGATTAACAAAAGACCAGGAGAGGGATGAGATAGATAAAGGAAGCAAAAAGAAAGTGATATGAGAGGAGAAAACTGAGATGAAACAGATTACGTTTATGTGAAAAGGGCAGGGAAAAATATACAGATAGAGAATTGCCGAACAGAAAAAGAAAATGACAGGAATAAAGAGACCCACAGAGATACATTTCAGCAGCAGCAACCAGCATAATTGTGTAATTGAACCAGACACAACAGCACTGTATCTGTTAATCAGCTTTCCTCAATGGAGTGCTCAGTGCCTCTCATGGAAGAACTCAGTAAAGTTCAGCACTTAACCGAACCTTAATAACTTACGTGTACTGGGTTGATCTCCAACGACTGCTTGTGATTGATTCGTGGCTTTTTGAGTCTGCTTAGGTCTCCGTGAAAGGATTTTATAAATACAGGTCAGGCATTGTTTCATATTCCCCCCACCTTACCCACAACTAATTCACTGACACTTGCCTAATAGGATTGGCTTCCGTATTGCTCTGCACATGAAGCACTTCAATTCCTCTGCTTTTCGTGCACACCGCTCCACCCATTAATGACCCCTCCTTTTCCCCAAACACTGTTTCTCATTTCTTTATTCCTTCTCTGTTTGTCAAACCTTTCAGTCAGATTGAACAAGCCTTTGTAGTGAGGCTTTCTATGATGACATTGGCTGGCAGATGTGCACATGACAACTACCCAGCAAAATCACTGTGGCATCAGTGTAGTGCAGTGAAAAGAAAGATTACTGTAATTGTGTGTTGTCGCATCCAAAATAATTACATTTAAAATGTGATAGAAATATGGCAGCAGTTAGGGAGGAAATCTGATTCCTGACCAGCTGCAGGTAAACACGTCTTTTACAGAAACACATAGTGTGTCTGATATTCTGCATTAATCTGATGGTAGTAAAATAAAATCCAGAAACAATAATATAATGGCCGAGGGTATAAATAACATAAAGGATAAACATGTCAATTAAAGTAAAGGCATAAAGATACAGTCTGAGGAGCTGTTCTTGGTTTCTCTCCATGCTTTTATCAAGCTGATTTTGTAATCCTGCTTTGTGAGAGAAGCAGACGTTATTGGCTACCTAGAGGTCTGACCCTCTGACTGCCGATGCCAATAACTTTATCAGACCCTTCAGCAGGAATCGGATAACATCCCAGCACTACACACTGAGAGGTCCATTGGTTCAATGCCCCAAATAAGTCAAGCCATGGTAGCTGCAAGAGGCAATCACACAAGATACTGAAGAACTATAAGAGCTGCTGTTAATTACCATTTTTTAAATAATGTTTACAGTTTTCATGTCTTTATTATTCCTTTTTAGACAGTAAAGGTTGAAATTTCTTTCCACTTATGGCAGCAAATATTAAGCTTATCTGCAATATTCAATAAAATATAACAAAGCCCACAAATTTATGAAACTCTGTATTGGAAATATCTCCATGAGATGAAACAAAGTTTCTACACTACATCTCTTTGACTTTCAGTAGCTAATTTAGGGAAACGACCAGGTGGCCACTACCCAATAGCTTCACGAAAAAAAAAAAGCTCTCCTGGTTCTCTGTAAATAATTAGTAGATTTTCTGCCGCACTGATTCCCACTCTGATCCGCAGTTAAAACAAAGGCCCATTTCATCCCTGGAACCATCAAGACATAATCTATTTTAAAAAAGATGAAAAGAGATGTGATTCTTATTATCTAATTAATCCTGCCCATGCCCCGAGGTTATTTAATTTGTTGAAAGGCCATTAAAAACCCTGCATCCGGCAAATAAAATAATGAGGATCTTAATTTGCTCTAATTCGGGAAAGCAGTGCCATAAACAAGAGCTGGCAATATCAGACCCTACAGACAGGCCAAGCTACTCACAAAATTAGGCAAATGCGACTAACAGAGAACTTTTGGAAATTTAATACCTCTGACAGCAGTGACAATAATTTACTCATTGTGCCCACATGACGCCCCATAAACAGGAAAACAAAGCATTAACTTGTCAGAGGGAAATGATGTCTATTTAACTGACTCAATTGTGGAGCAGGGAAAACTGTTTTTTTGTAGAAAAAAACTTGATGTGTCTATTACGGCTCAGGGAAAAGACAAACTTATTCATCAAAGAAAGATTACGGGTGTTCAAAAGCTTGGTTTGTCAGTTATAGCCCATGAAAGGATAAACCAAAACCCATCAATGACTGATGAAGAAGGAAAAATGTTTCAAGAAGAGTATAATTTAATAACAGGTTCAACTGCAGGGGTGGGAATCAAGGAAATGACAATGAGCGACAAAAGCACTCTCTCTTTTCTGATATACAAACTGATGGCATGCAATATGGCTTCATTTTAGGCAGAACCATTATTCAAAGTACTCTGAATCTAATTTGTGAAAGGGCCCATTGAATTAATTTCCATGATACAATAGAGTTTAGCCAAGTGACAAGCTAACAAGAACAAAAAAAAAAAATCACTCCAGCCAACTTCAAAGAACAAAACTCTTGTCCTAACTTACCCATCCATGAGGCTCTGAAAATTCTTACAACCATCCTTTTAACATCCATCATACCCAAGTAGATGTGGCGTCAGAGAGGCAGCACAAAATGTGTTATCTTAAAAATCGATCTGAAGCTATAATTAATTCTTTCGTTTTCTGAAACCACCACCCGATCGATAAGGACTAGGCGCTACTTGAAGAATGTCATAGATACCACTATGATAATTTTGAATATTAAGCTCCACTTTATCTGCAAATGCCATCCGCACTGCAACTACCATCAATACTCCTTAGGCATCCCAGTGACAAGATTCATGTTTTCTAATAAAAGCGTGATTCCCCAGCCCTGGTCTGGCTTGATGCCTAAGAATAATGTCATTCAAGGAAGTGTTTATTGAAGCCAGGGAAAGATGGCACTGGGCCATTGGTCACAGAACAAAACAAAAAGCAACAGACAATAATCATAAAACAGAAAAACACCAAACACCACTCACCCCTCTTCTGAGGAATAACTAAATTCAGGGGGGCAGAAAATCCCAAGCCAAATTTTGAGCTGCTTTGCTTACTCCTCTGTGTCTATTTCCTCCAAAGCTCAAATGGCCAGCAGCAGCGTGTCTGACCGGCATATTAAAAAAGCCTCATTTAATGTTAGTATTACTCCAGGGAATAATAAATTCGCTTGATAATGAAGTAAAGCTTTCGAGAATGGAATGTTTTTCAAGCCCCCCCCCCCCCCCCCCCCCCCCCCGCCGCCTATTCTTGCTCTCTTACTCAACCAGCTGATATCCTATTTTGTCTGTGTGCATTGCGCACAAACTGATCTCAGCGTGGCATGAACTGCATTCCTGGGGCTTTCTTTAGCTTTATGTGAAAAAACTAATAAATCTAAAATGCCTGCCCTTCTCTCCCCATGCTGAGGATTAGGCCTCCATAGGAACCATGGTTTTACATGGGGAGAGGATAATACCATGGAAATGGAACCCTGCTTCTGCTACATCCAGACTGACTATGAAGGAAACAGTGCTGAAAGGCCACTAGAGCCACTGATGTCTCTTTAGGTGAGGGCTAGATACTAAAACTCAGAGTATTGTTAGCTTAACCTTAGGCTAACCATGATGTTATTACAATGAGCTGATAACACTGCATATCAAAAACTATCCAAGGCTTCCCCCTACCATAAGCCCAAGAAGACACTAAGGTTTTATATCCTAAAGGTCTGCCAAAACATTCATACAAACATGTGAAAGGGTACAAGTTTGCAGATTCTGCAAGTGCCATCTTATTACATGAGAGTCAGCAGAAAATAGTAAGCAGTAAGAGTGCTCACACTGAAATTAATGTGAACCAACTAATAAATGCTATAGAAAACAGCAGAAAGGACAAAACTATTCATCCTTAAAGTCAAATGTCATAAAACAATAAGTTCATGAGGAGCTATACACAATCTTAACCTGAGGATATGGTTCAGAGAACCTGCTCCAGTTTCTTAAAGCCCTACTTATACCTACAACACGTGTACAGCTACACATTTATATTCACATGCACACCAAAATACATCCAAGAACACACCCATATACCAAAACATTCTGTACCATTTGTTCCATATGACCATGTCAGGCATACTGATGTATATCAAGCAAGAAAAACCCACACACGTGCTAGTACGTCACATGCGCCACACGGCAACAATATATCAACAAACTGAATACATTTATCGGTGCCAAAGACCACCTCCAGCCATACATAGGTAACATGCTCCCTCTGAGCCTGAGCCAAGCTGCTCCTAAGCAGGCATGTGGGAGTCGACACAGCTCAGCCCACGCCGAAATGTGTTTACATAGTGGTACACTCTGTCTCAGCAGGGAAAACATGGTTCAGGCACAGAAATATACATTATTAATCAATATATTTAAGTATAGTTAACGCAACATGCTTGGCACAGATCTCCTGATGAGATTTCTTTACTCTTGCTATCATTTGCTCACCATCTGTAAAAGAATTATTTCAAATGATCGTACAAGATCTGAAAAAATACATTTGGTGGTGGCTTCATACATAAATGGATAAAGGTGGCTGTAAAAGGAATACACTGAGGGAGAAAGACTTGCAGAGCGCAGTAAAAAGTATTTTTTTTACACAAAGGGGAAACAGAAGTCCCTAACCTTCCACCTTCTTCACAGTCTGTTGTTCAAAGTTGTAAGGAAGTGCAGGCACAAAGGTGAAACACTTACTTCCCTACCCCCTCCTTTAGTGTGATGTTTCCAAGCTCGCCATGCCACACTAACACAGAATGTTTCAGAGCTCTTCTCTCTTTAAACACTAAAGATCGGTCTCTCCGCTCAGTACCACTTACCAACTTCAAGGTGATGCAAACGCCAAAGCGTTAACTCTACAAAGTACATAAGTTTCAGACAGAGACGCATGCTCTCGATAGAGAGCTGGGAAGAAAGTGTTGGTGGAGGAGGGGAGAGGTGACAAGCATGTGAGGAACACCTTCTGAAGTGTCAAAAGATGGGCTCAGCTGATGAAAGAGGATAGGAAAGAGGAAGGGAGTAGGGGAAGGAGGGGGAGAGCAAGAGACAGAACGAGCTGATGTCACATCTGAGGCAGTGGTGAGGCTTTCAAGTCAGGAGCATCGGCTCTGTATTCCTCACAGGAGCCTCTCTGGGTGAATTTTAAGGTTTGTGCGTGTGTGCGCATTTGTGTGTGTCTGAGTGTGTGTGATAAAGTACATGATGAGCATATGCATGAATGTGTAACAGTTGTTATGCTTGAGTATGCTAAACCGGAAAAGATGCATCGGGAGGAAGATGGAGGTGTGTTTGAGCATGTGTGTGTTTGAGAAGGAGTTGTACGTTTGTGTACACGCGTGCAGCAATATAAAACCGGTGATGTGGAGTGTGTGTGCAGGCAGATATGGCATAGTGGTATTCAAAACATGAAAAGATATCAACCATTTGCTGGTTTGCACCCAGGGTTTTAATTGCACGCCTTGGTCCTACTCATCAGTGCCTGAGATAAAATGCCAGGAGAATAATGATTAACAGTAATATAAACATAAGACCACCACTCCTGAAACCTGCAAAATCGATTCGCTGGCCTGGGCTTGCATAGAAAATTGCTGCAGAACAATCAATCCCTCTTAAGTTTTGTGAATCCAGTCGGGTAGCTTAGCCTGGAGGAGACTAGACAGGGGCATCAATGTGGGCAAAAGGGAGACCAGGGAAAGACAAAGCCTTGTCAATAGTACTTCGTTTTCCATCAACTCTGTTCCTTAATCACCCTGGTCTTAATGCGCCTTTCTATCCGACATACCCACTCCCATTCCAATATATCCACCATGTGCTAGCCCTAAACAAACATCTACCTGCCTCTTGCTCACTCGCTCTCACAGAGCTGCCCTCATCCATCTAAGCCAATAGCAAAGGTCTTCATTACAGAGTGTGGCGAGAGGGTGGGGGAAAGTTTGTCCTTATTGATGGCGTCTCCATTGTCTTTTCCTCATTGAAAAAAAGCACTCCTCTCAGTAATTACCTTCTGTGCCTCCCTCCTTCATGGTCAAGTCACAGCTACTTTAAGACCTTACAAAGGCAATTAGCTCAACGGAAAAAAAATCTCACTACAAGTTCCCCTAGAGTGAATAATAAGCAGCAATAAAGAAAGTAATATGTTATCATAAAAATGCCTGACACAAAGTTGTGAGTGGTATTAAGGCAGCTGCGGCTAAATACAAGAAAGAGCATTACTCAGCCCTCTGAGTCAGTTATTTTGGAGTTCTCTAATGGTACATAGTATTTGTAAATAGTTATTTGTATTTCAGTGAACGAGGAAGTAATAAAAAAGCAAAAGCAGTGGGCAAAGCAAATGCATAATACAGTAAACAGCTTTCCAAAGAGTAAGACACTACAAAAGACAGAAAAATGGGGGGAAAGAAAGAAGCCAAACTGGCATTAAGCCAGATACGAGTGCAGGCACACCTGAGCACTGTTTAAGACAACTGTGGCAGAAACCTCATCTTCATTGAGTTAATTAGCAATACCCCACAGTCAGCATCTCAGGGTGTGGGTAGGAGGACCTCAGGGAGAGCAGACTGTCTTTGTGTCGATTGAAGTAAATGGCTGGCCTCCCTGATGAGCTCCCATCAGCCCTTGGAGCCTCCTGCCGTCACGTCCCACTTGATGGTAATTATTTGGAAGGCAAACACTCGGCAAATGTCATTATTTAGATTTGGGGGTTGATTTACTAAGCCTACTGCAAATTACCATTATGGCCACAAAATTCTGCGTCACCGCATGTTTTCAATTTAGCGTGGTATTTAATACTGATGTTGTAAATGAGCATAGCCATAGTTTAGTTAATTTGAATGCACTGGCGCTAATTAAGACCTGATGCTGGGCTATTTAAGACATTTCTTAAAAATGATACTGTCACTGCGCTGCTGGTCTTTTGGCTTAATGCTCAAGTAAAGTAGTCAAAGTAAACATTGTGTGTATCTTTTAATTAGCTTCAATATTACTGGTTTCTCCCACTTAAGTTGTTGTCAGTCATATTGTCATTACTAAAATATTACTGAAATGGATTATAAGGGCAGAAGTTAAAAATCTACCACTCCTCTCTCTCTTTCACGCGGTCATCATAGTCAGAGGTAATTTTTACAACTTTCCGTTCCCTAATCCAACATAATGTTTTGTACAACAAATATTACATAAACCCGAACACATCATTTTTAGTGATGTCATTTTGCCAGTGCAAACTTCAGTACAGCCGTATAGTAAAAAAAACTCTACCAGACTCCTAGCAAATCAATAATATTTCAAGTAAAACATATCACTTCCTCAACAAAACTTGTGTGATTGTTGAGGCATTAGGGCCACACTCTAAATGTTGTTAACCTATGCAACTACACACCACAGGACTGTCAATCTGTCTAAGCAAATCGAGGGTGGCTGACACCTCATGCAGCAGAGGCCTTAGTTTCTCCATCTGATTTGGTTAGTTTCTACTTAATTCAAAATGTAAAAACCATCACTTACCCTCAAACTGTCACACTATGCAGTGACGTGGTGTGGAAGCTTTATACCTGATGCTGTCTGACTGTGAGTGACACTTACAAGTAAAAGCTGCCATTCTCTGCTTCTCACTCATGTCTCTACAACCTATAAACAAGCAGGGACGTCTAAAAACAGGAGAACCTACACTTTTTGGCGTCTTGAAATGCTCATGTTGGGTGGTTAATCTTATGTGACTCTCAACTAGTGCTGAAATGATTAGTCTGCTAATCAAATAGTCGACCACTGAAAAATGTATCAATGAAAATTCTGATAAAAGATAAAAAAAGAAGTGCAAAATGAATGAAAAAGAGCTTTTCAAATTTTAGGACTTGCTTGATTGATTTCCAATCACTGTAGATTGATTACGTCTTCACTTTTGGTCAAAGACGACAACTAATTTAATACAGCACTTTAAGGTAAAGGTAAGGTTTAAAGGTCATTCATTGTTTGAAACAATTGTAAATAATAATATTGATAATGTTAATGACTATTGATTAATCTAAAAGACAAAAAGAATGATCAATATAATTGTTGTCATCATAAATAAGGCCCTCATTTAAATGGTTTAAAACCAAAGATGAAAAAAATGAAATGAGAAAGGAGGGGATCCATGAAACAGTATGCAATATATACAAGGCGAGTAAGATGCCATACAACTACTTTTATGTACTGTACGTCAAAGTGAATTATCCTTAACTAACGATGCTGCATCCTAATATGGCTGATTAATAAATGTAAAGGCAGAGTCACAGAACCAAGTAGAGGAGAAAAGCACGAGATATGGATGAAGAGGAAAAAAGGAGTACAAAGCCCAAAGCTCAGAAATTGCAGCGCATAGAGGCTTCTATTTATAGAGGCGGGACTAGAGCAGAAGAATGACAGGCATCTACTCTGTACCTGGAGCACCACACGCTCACAGTAACACAAACAAACACACCCAAACATACGCATATTGATACACTTTTGGAACCAATTCATCTCTTCCTTTCTTCCTCTCTACCACACACACTTAAACATACATGGTCCAAATATGGTCCCCAGGCAAACGCCCTTCCTTTTAGCAGAGTGAGAGCCAGAGACTGAGGCAGCAACACAGAGAGAGAGAGAGAGAGCAATAAGGGGGGTAAAAAGGTGTGGCTGTCTGTTGGGGGGGTGCATAGCCTGGCATATCATTTTGACAAGCAAGACTCAATCTATATCGGTTAACAAATGTCTAGTGCGATGTGGAAGTTGTTGACGGCAAATAAACAAATTGGGTATACACTTTTTCTGAGGTTAGAGTGGAAGCATAGCAACGGATGACAACAAACGGTGCCTGTGCCGTAACTTATGAAAGCATTTATATGGAGCATCAATCTGTCCTATGACATCTGTCACAACATCACAAGCTGGTGCACTGCAATGTGGAGACAACTCTGCCACTCGTACCTTTGCGACCTGCTTAATGAATTCCCCAGTAACTCACCAAACTTAAATTATGGCGCTTGCACAACTTAAGCCACTTATTAACTAGAAGTTCGAGACTGCATACTCAGCCATCTGAGGTATCAATTAAGCCTGACAACTGTTTGATATGAGCCAAAGGTGCTATTTTTCAGCTGCACATGCATTAATGAAGAAGTCTTCCAACCTAATTTAGTACCAGTCAACTTGTGGCCAAAAGCCAAGCAACAAGCAGCCTTTGGTCCTAATCGTATAATGTAAAACAATGATTAAATTGAGTGTCATTTAATGACTTTTAACACATTCATTTTGATGTTATAGCCACAAGCCACCTCACATGTTCACACATCATTGCACGCATACATACAGTAGATGCTGTATTCATGTACAGTTTCTCTTGGCTTACAATCTTTATCATGCCCATATTTCTGGTTATTATCTTTCATTCATTTTGAATCACAGCATTCATATATGAACCATAACACCAGGCCAAAAACTCCCCCAAACCACAAATCCTTTTGTTGAATGAGCAGTATTTCCATTCATTAAGCATCATTCATTGTGCTGAGGCACTGTTGTAATTGCTGTCATTAACAAGCACAAAATCAAGGTAGCTAGACATGAAGTCAAAAACCACAAGACAGTTTATTATTGATGAAGTGTACCGTGTGGCCCAAACAGCAACACTGAGCCATATTTATTAGAGAAAAACAAGGCAGAATTTGGCAAGGAAAAAGAGGAAAATGTGGGAAAAGAGTCACAGGCAGAGGATGCTTTCAGTGCTCACACAGTGGAATTTTTATCGCTCTCCATGGTGCTGAAAAAGTTTGCTACTGATATGCTTAATTTTTTAAAAGGTATCTTTGGCTTATATGAAATTCAAATGAGCTCATTTCTCATTATTCTGTGGACTCAGGACTACCACAAGTGTTTTGGGTAGCATGCAAATGCCCCTTAATGAAACTTAATGCAATATGCTTGATCATCACACAACTCCCTCACGCTTTAATCCACTCAGACTCTGATGTTGATTATCATGTGGTGACTGGAATTACAGGTATGTCTGTTGTAGGACCTATGTTGCTTTACACACACTGTCACGAAGGCAATGTGTGGTGTTCTACCAGTCAGAGGATTCCAGTGAGGATGGAGTGAGTTAAGAGGCTTAGCACCACAGGCAGATCCACCTAGCTGGGCACTGCTGGCTGCCCCTGGGCCCACCCCATGCTCTCATTATCCTCCTGACTCCCTCCACTCATCCTCCTCCAGCAGTGGGACTAATCCAGACTGAGGGGGTAGGACCTAAACCTGGCAGAGGAGTCTTGACTAAGGATAGGCACCTGTACTGCACACAAACATATTGTGGTGCTGTAGCCATTGAGAAAACAAAACAGAAAACAATCAATCTGTGAAGTGTCAAAATCATCGTACTGTAAAACTGCCCTAAGATTGTTTTGATTATCTTTGGTAATTGATGAACCCACACAAATGCTATCATGCATGTACAGAACACCTCTTGGTCTCAAATTTCTGTCCTCAAATCCAGTCCAATATTTCTTTTAAAGCATAATTAATTCTTATGCATTTCAATGCAAAAGAAGACTGTTTATGCAGCCATTACTGAGTTATAACCTATCCCTAACTAGACCCAGATGTAATCCATAAATGATGCCTGCCACATGAAATTAAATTTATTTTTGCTTTGATATTTTATTTTCTCAGTCATTAATGGAACATACAGAATGGGACAGGGCTGGTGATAAGACGGGGGAGGGGGGTAACACATTATTATTTTGCGTAGCTTGTGGTTCTTCAGTCCTATAATGGCCTGCGAGTCTTCTGTGCTTTTGGGAACTTGTATGGTTTTCCAAGAGAAAATTAAGCTTGAGGGTATTCCACAGTGTATCAATCAGTGTGACTGAAATTTTAAGATGCATGAAACAAACCGGTGGGTTCGGGAGGTGGGGGGGGGGGGGGGGTAGCAGTTTCTCCAAGAGTTAAGGGGTCAGCAGAAATGCAGTACAATTCTCTTCCCTTGTTGCCATGCATAAAGCCTCTGTCAACAGACCTGGACCATCTGTCTTGTTATTTACCACATGCTTTTCCATAACCAAAAACTCCACTTCATGTTTTCAGTGAAGAGCTGCATTTATGAATACGATAAAGAGACCACCAGTAATTAAGAGGCATAGTTTAAATAACTATGCAGGGGAAAACTTTGTGGAGATTTCTGGACTTTAACACATTTGCATTTTTGTTTGCTAAGGTTTGTGTAGATTTGTGTAAAAAAAAATTTAACTAACCAGGAGAAAGAGTTAATACATGTCAAAACCAAAAAAACAACTCAGCTTTTCCAACATTTTACAGTCAGCGACTAGACACAGTCTTACTCTCTGAACTAGTGTGGAGCTTTCTACTGTTGTTGTACATTACAAAGCCCACCAGATTTACAGTAAACTATACAACAAAACAATATAACTACAGTCACACAACAATGTATAACCAATATAGTTTGTTCTCTTTTTATTCTCCAATTCAAATGGCAATTTTCATGTCCATTTATAAGATTTTTTTAAAAAGATTAATTTGTGGAGGGGCAAGTTGTTTTTTTTCATTTGCATACAGTAAGTAGACCTAGAAGTAGGTAAATCATGTGTAGAGAGATAACAGACTCATTTAAATGCACGTGAAAGCCCCTCTCCCTATCCAAAAGCTTTCCAAAACATAAAAAATGTTTGTGCCACGTTCAGAGAGTTATGGAGGTGAAGGAAGTGAAAATGAAAGAGAAAGTGAAAGTGATTAAACTAGCACACACAAAAAGACTTGTGCTAACCATGCATAGCGAATGGCTCTCACACCTAAAGTGAGGGCATCGTCTTTAATCAGAGGGTAATTTATTGACTCCCATTTACAAAGCCATAATACTAGTGATCAAGCCCTTCAACCGTAAAATGCAATAAACTAGGGAAGTGTTTTGTGAACAAAGGCAAATAACAAGGCCCCACACATCATTATGTTCCCTTCATATCCCATTAGATTAGTTCCAAATAGGTTTTAGGTTAAGGAAGCTATGCCATATACAGCCAGGGTCATGAGTAAGAATGTCAAATTGTCATAACATGTCCTCATTCCTCTGTAAGAACACTCACTGCACCCAATGTTTTAATGCCTCAATTGGAAACGGGCAGGAGAAAAAAAAACAATGGTCGGATTTGCGAATGTCATGTTACATACAGCTGACTAGGCATAACATCCATCCATAACATCAGCAGTGTTGCTTTGATGGTCTTGCTTTAGATTAAGCCATTATTGCAGCTGCCAACCTTCATCTTTGTAAAAATGTCAGAGCAATTGATGAGCCGGTTGTTACAAGAAAAAGCACACCTAGCTGGCGTAAGTAGAAAGACCTTACAAGAGACGACACACACACACTACACTTGAATGTGTACCTGAAGCAGAAAATTATCTTGGCAGTAGATGGCGGGAATATGTAGCTATGTTTTTTTCCATAGTATTTTCACAAGTTATTTCTCCCTCAACAGAGGCACAAATACTTGTCCATCAGGGAGAACAAAGCCATGTAATTGGCTGCTTCCCCACTTGAGCCCCACATAGCACAATGTTAATAACAAACTGATGAGAAATTCATTAGGGCTCCAAATAAAAACAATCTCTCCTCGGTAAGAGGCGAGTACATTATAATTAAACTGATGCCTCTCCGTTTTCATTAGGCCGTGGAGCCTGAATACCCGAAGACTGAACCACTGAGATGGATGCAATTAAGCATGATTGTTTTACTACACATTTGAGTCTAAAGTATAAAACAGAGGCGCTAAGTTAATATAATAGGTATTCATGCAGCAGGAAAAGGAGATCAGAGAGTCATGTCGGAAACTAGCCAACCACAAAGGCACATTTTGGTGCAGAAGGCAGGTTTACAGTGTTGTCTGAGGGAATTAAAAACTCCTGTCTTTCCCTCCCTTCTCGTCTCTACCCAATCCGACTCTCAACCTTACACCTTTCTTTCCATCTATCTTTCTCTTTACCTCGTCTTTTCTCTCTCAGTATGAATGTGAAATTATGGCTCGATGGCTTCACAGAATTCTGAGATGGCCAGCTTCGAGCCCGGCAGCAGGGGGAAACAAAGGGATGAGACGCAGAGATTTATGTGTACTTCTGTGCTCCGTCCTTGTTGTGGCAGGGGAGGGAACTGCTTGCTTCTTAGCTGTCAGCGATGCCCTGGCAAAGGCTTGTCTGTCCACAAAGCTACTCAGACCAAGACGAAAGTATGAGATCAGGACTCAAATGCTCCCCTCTCTTCCTATCACGGCACCGGCACCACATTCACACAAAAAGACAAACTAGAGAACCCACTCATGCGTGCAAAGATGCATGCAGATACACACCCCTCAAAAGTGGATACACACACAAACACACACAGGCACAAACGAAAGCCTTGGGTGTCGAATAATAGGAATGAGACCACTCAATATCACCAGTGACTCTGAATACTGAATCGTATTTCTATTAGATGTTTTGAATATAAAAGCAGACAATGCCAAATATCCTTGCTTCAGAAAACCTTGCTTTTACAGACAAGGTAACTGGTAGACAAACTGATAGCCTTTACTCACCCAAACTGGAACATAATGTGAAGCAAAGAAAAACATGCAGTTTAAGCCCAGTCCAGCCATTTATAAAGAAAAGCCATTTGTGCAATGACACTAGAGCCAATTCACAGATAGGGAACTGTGTACACTAAGCATTAGCTCACTGACAAACGCTAAGAATGGGCTTGATGTCCACAAATTAGCCAGTTTGAAACTAGCATGCAGCACTATTCCGAGTCATTTCAGCTTCCTGTTTGCTGGCATTCCACATACGAGTAACCCTGATTAGAGGAAATGGCCGCCATACTTAAACCTTCAACTGAACATATGGATGGGTAAAGCTATTGTGGTTTGACCTCAGGGAAAGAGGGAGCAAGCGGGTCACACTAATGTGGACCAATAATCTTTCCCAGAGTCATTAGGATGATCAATGCCATTCTAATGAGATAACATCTGGAACAAAGGACTCTAATAGCAGACAGCTGCTGGGCAAAGTGAGCTAATTAGGAGAACATTCAGTGATGCTAACTAATGCTGCAGCCATTTGGGCCCAGGTTTTGGACCCCACCCTGTTAACATCCAAAATACAACATGTTGAATATTTCATACCTCCTCTAATAACTAATCATGGCACTGTAATATCAGCGGTAACGCATGAGAGAGAGAGGGGAGGAGGGAGAGAGACAGAAATACCACAACATCTCAGCTTGACATGAATGCTTATCGAGCGGCACTAAATTGGTCAATTATGGAGAAAATCTGTTTTGAGGTAACCTTTCAGCTTATTAAATAAGCTATAAATCAATCTTTAGGGCAGAGTGAGTGGCTGGCTTTTAATGAGTGAACGTGTCTAATCTCTCTCTTTCTGTTTCCTTCTCTCTTTCAGTGTGTGTGAGTATGGGAACATACTATATGCTTATGAAGGTTAAGTTATTGCGATTGAGCATGAAATAAATCATTGTGCAGTTCTGGAGAGTTCACCGCAACTTCCAAGTATGCAACCTGAAGTTGCACACTTGCGATTCAAGTGACTGAATGTAAGTGGCTCTATTTTGAAAAAAGCAAAAAGGTCCACCTCCGAGCACTGGCTAAGCATGGAAGCAGGATCCAATTAGTCCTATGCTCAGAAAAGAAAATAATGGAGAGCAGCGTCAAAGAGAAACTTCGTAATAGTGTCTGTACAAGTCTTTGGTGATCACGAATAAATACAATTACTATGAACAAAGAACACTGTGTGGTCTAACGTGACTTTAAACAGCACTCCATTGTTAGACAAGGAAGCATTAATTACACATAATAAGGAAAAAGGGAAAGAAAGAAAAAGCTTTCAGTAATTCCATTCAGCATAGGCCCTGCATCCCATGCATGCGTCTACCCCCATACGCAACACACTCTTTCTTTTATGCCAGTCTTAAAACTTTTCTTTTTTACATTTACATAAACCTACACAGAATTAAAAAATAATGCAATAAATCAGATTCTGAGATGTCTCATTTCATATTCTACAAAAATATTTAATGTGACGTCAACTATTGGCATTACATTTTGCAGTCCTTTCAGCTTTTTTTTATGACTCACCATAGTTGCTTTTGATGGAACTGATTTCTAAGATATTCGATAACAAATACAGCATGAGATTTTCCCTTTTGTCAAGAAACCTCAATTAAAATATATCAAAAAAATATATTTTTTTAAACATAAAAACAACAATCAAATCATTACTTTTAGCCCTGTAATTTGCCTTTAAAAATTATGGCCAAGGAAACACAGTGTGCCTTGTATTTCTGGTGCTTTTTCGTTCCTTCTCATTCAAAGATGGCTGTGGCTTCAAGAGTACTCAACCGATTACACAAAATGCTTTTCAACTAAATGCATACCAAACAAATCCTTCATTGCTCTGATTGCTTAAATTCTGGTTCGTATGAACACTGTACGAAGGAGGTGCTGTATAGTAACACCAGAAAACTACATTAGTATGGGTGGTAAGGGAAATAGGAAGAAATACCATCAGGTTTGAGTGCAGTCGACACTGCAACGGCACAATTCCTCAGAGAGCATGACAACAGCGGTGAAAAAGCTCCCAACTAACAGTAATTGGTTTTAAAATAATAGAATTCATTACGGTTATGGCGCTTGTTCAGAAATGCAAACAGGGGAAGAAAAAACATTCACTAGAGACTTGGGCTGAACTGCTTCACTAAAAACCATGGGGAGATGAAAGGCATAATTCAAATGACAATTTTAGAACCCTTAGTTCATTTATAACAGAAGCTCAGAAGATGTTGCCGGCATAATAACATCAAGATTTTTTTTTCTGTTCTTTTGTTCTACTTACAGGGCTTGGAAGGAACTTTTTTCCCTCTCAATTTCATTCTTTTGTGGTAGCAAATTCTTCCTCCTCACACAGAGACATGTGAGGTGACACACAAACAATCTAGCAAACAACACCCGTCGGCAGCAGAGAGACAGCCAACTGAAAGCTAACATGGGAAATCTTGACAGGAAAGAAGAAAAACACCTCACACATGACACTGAATTTGCTGCTTGTCTTATTAAATGACTGTGTAATTATACACATCAGGGGTCTGCACTGTAAGGTCCTGTGTTTTTATCGCATCCAGTGGCTATGTTTGATTCAAGGCCAGCATCTCAGGTGTGAAGAAGACATTCACCCAATCAGCATTAAAATGATCATCTCTCAAGACCACTCAGGACATAAAGAGACAGGTCAGCCATCTCAACATGATTGGATGTCACCCCCCACGCTGGTTCTATAGCCAACATCAAGGACCATCACCATTTGGAACACTATACATCTGCCATCAAATCAGCCTCAGGCCAATATCTAGTAATTGGCCCCATTCTAAAGAAGTGCTGGATACATTTTGACCACCAATTGATAGAGCCAAAAGCCTTTACGACAAATGTGAAAATATCAGCAGGGATGAACATTTTTTTCTTTATTTTACTCATATTTTTTTGGCACAGCACCTGAAGAAAAACAAGACCACCGTATGGCTGTGCATTAAAAATTTATGTGGTATGTTAGTGAGGGCACCTGAGCCGAATGACAAGGTGGAAGAAGTCGAAATAGTGAGCACAGCATGTGTGGAGGAGCAAAGATGTGCTTTTCTGCCACTCTCTGTCACCACTCCGTCTATGCTGGAAAACAACCTGGACCATAAATGAACACCATACCCAACCAAGACCATGTTTCAGCAGAACACATGTGGCCAAGAAATCTGTGTCATGTCAAGAGCTCTGGGTGTCAATGAGCATATATGGCTCTTGTGGAGAGGTGGGGTCAGAAAAGAGAGAGATTTGATGTTCACGTCTCAGAGAGAAAGCAGCTGCAATGGAATACACAAAAAGAGTGAGATCGTGATGTGGTGTCAGTCTGTGGGCATAATATACACAAAGAACCAAAAGGAAAAGACAGTGATATCAATGGTGTGGCTCTGTACTCATAACTGATGTGTTGTTGGTAAGGGACTGCATCTGTTCATCAGTGTGAGGTAGGTCTACTAAATAATTCAGGTATGATTGCATAAAAGAGCAGTCAATACAACAGGTCTTGTCGATAGCAGGTAAGGCAGGACGTGCTTCCCTTACAGGCCCTGATCGTGCAAATGAAGCGTTAAAAAGGAAAAAATAAAATAATACGCGCGGACCCCGTAGAGGTTAGCTGTCTTCCATCATGTCAGAGGCAGTCTCACTTCTGAATCTCTGCACAGGAAAGATAATAATGATGAATCTGTTCTTTACTCCCCCCCCCCCCCCCTCGGTCTACAGTAGGAGGGTGAAAGTATTGATCAGAGAAGTCAGACCAATTTGAATGCTGTTGAGCCGTTTCACACTTTCACACATTCTCCCCTTTAAAGATCAGACGTCTAACAAATGGAATTAGTGGCACACATAGCAGTGTCTTATGTGGGCTGAAAGAAACCCATTAGGTCAATTCCATAGCAACAATGTGGCTTTTTGGCCCCTATGCATTGCACCAACTGGCCAATTCAATGGGCACCCACTGCCACCAAGTGCTGGCCTTCAGTACTACAATACTGGGTGGAGAACTGCAGCTGTTGCCACCTCTGTCTGAGTAGAGGCAGACCATGACCGTGCATGATCAGTCACTGTGTTTATGACATTTAGAATGGTACACTCTCAGCAAGCCAAACAAAACTAAGATCCAATGCCATCAGCGCTGTTGTGAAACATCTCTAAAGACCTACTCAATACTATTCTTTTCCTTTAATACACAGCTTCAAAGTTTGGCAGGGCACAATGGAAAGCAGACAAAGGAGAGACCATGTAATTTGCGAAAAGCTGCAACCAGTTTGGCAGTTTAAGACCATCCTAGCCAGCTCGCATAAAGAAGAGGTAGCGCCAACTCAGTCAGGATAAAACCCTCATCCTCTGGCACAGCTAACCTATGGTTTTCCACCCAAGCTTAAAGTAAGTCATAGCAGGCTGAGCCTTTATATCTAGCACATGGCTAGTTTATTTATACTCATGCATTCATTCATTCTTTCATTCATTCATTCATTCACTAGGAAGGAAGGGCCAACCCACCAGCTGCATGCTACTGGTAAACCGCTAAAAACTGATACAGCTTGAAGGCTGACATTATAAACTGTGGCCCATCTCTCCTGAGCGCCCTTAGAAAAGAAACTGCAAGCCAGACAATAACACAGCAAGTGATCTGGCCTTGATCATGTCACCAATCATTACAGCAGAGAGCTGTCTGGGGAATCGGGGGGGAACCTGGCTGTTGATGAGGCGATTATGTGGCTTTACTCTTGTGCGTCCAAGTATGACAGCGTTATGAAAGCACTGTATCTGATAGCCAGAGACTATACCTTGTTAGCACTCGGTTGTGCTGAGTGGACTAGTTGGCTGAGCAGTAAGGCACTCCCACAGGGCCTGGTTGGCTTACTGCAAGAGTGAGGAGGGATTATAAAAAGGCCATCAATGTGACTCTTCAAACCCGACAGCAACAACAACTTTGCTTTCGACTCATGTTAACCATAGGTCCCTGTCAACAGCTGCCTCTCTTTGTCCTTCTTGTCCTCAAACCTCACATTGTGTCCGTTTTGAAACAGAGATATTACAAATCAGCAGGCTCTATGCGTATGCTGTTATGGACACGGCCCGCATTGGAATGTCCCAGTGTTTCCGTTACGCAGCGGCAAAATTATTACCAGAATTACATGAAATGTCATGAAGTCTTGAGCAGCCCATTATACAAAGACAAGAGCAAGAGAGATGTTTCGTCTGCCCACTTTGATTATGCACCAGCCCACAAGATCCTCAATACCAGTTCAACTGTTAGTCAAGGTTTTGTAGCTGAAGCTGTGAGACAGAAGACAACAGGGAGAAGATAAGAAAGGTTTGGTTTTGGCTATTTAGCTACATCAGGTGCCTTTTACTGAAACATGTTCACTTTTCATAAAGCCTATGCGCTCTTCATTGTCACTTTTCATGAACCAACCAATCACAGCCTGGACATTAAGAAAAGGTTGACGTGTTACAAAAAACATTCGAAATGTTGAACTCATTGTTATGCATGAATGGTTACGATTATTGACAAGTTAGTACTTAGCATTAATAAATTAGAGACTAACCACCTAGGTGTAAAAAAAAAAAATTAAAAAAACTTTCCCCCCATTTATGAAAAAAATCCCAGAGGAAACATTACTGTCAGTTTGAAGTCTGAAGTCTTTTTCACATCTTAAAAAAAGAAGACAACACCATCAACCAAAGCAACCAATAACTTACTAAATATACACAGACATAGAGAAGGATATCAAAAAGCTAAAGAAGCAAATAAAGAAATCGGGAGTGACTAGAGGAGCAGACAACCATAAAACATGGGGATACACGGAATTTCACAGCTGTGTGAACAGTTAAAGCAGATGCGGTAGGATGTGATGGTGGATGCATACAGAGAGGCGGGTTGTAAAAATATGCTATAAAGTTTATGGAGCCTAATGCGGCCCTGCAGGAGCCTCCTGCCGAGCTGAGCATGCCGACAGTGCCGTTGAGTGTGTGACAGAGCTGTGGGGGAGAAATGTACAACTGAGAGCATAGCCAGTATTCACAAGCTCCATCACTGGTGTGGGGATGTACATAAAATTCCCAGATATGCAATCAACAGAACTAAGAATCCTATTTTTCTTCCCACCCCCCACCCCCCTCTAAAATACTAAATCACACTCTTATCACTCCTGCGCAATATCTAAATTCAAGCTGTAATATTCAAGTCTATTGGAACTGCACTGAGAAAAACAGTGCTACTTACCGCACGCACAGACATACAAAGTTGTGCACACACCAACACAAACACATAGACTATAAAGCACTGTCATAGCCAACATCAGCATACTGTGACCACTTCAGCCTTTCATGTTCCCTTCAAAATAATAAGATCCAGCTCTCCCCCTCTGATTGAAGGGGAAAGATTGTTTCTGCCTTTGAAAAGACATGTTGTATAGAGAAAAAAAGTACAAGGGAAGAAGGAAGAAAGGATAAAAAAAAGTAGCAAAGAAGGAAAAGATAAAAACTGAAAATGAAAATAAAAAGAAGACTAACGCTGATGGAGAAGTAACCTTTTTTTCTCATCCCCAGTGAGCGCTGGTGTTGACTTAATCCTTCCCACACAGCCCACCCTCTGTCACCACTAAACCTTTGCTTCTTCCACCGCCCGCAAAGGTCAATCCAACCATGAGTGCCTGAAGACAAGCCATTTGGCAGAAACTAGCAAACAGTAATTGATACATCGTATGTAGACTTTAAAGTTCAACATTACATGACAAATGCAGCCCAAGCTATTACAATGTTAACAAACTAATTAACCAAGCGTACTAGTATATCTATCCTTCATCAAAGTGAATTTCGTCACACGTTAAATTATATTTATGAGAGTGGGTAAGACACAGTTCCAGTGCAATTTGGCTTAATTCAATTGTGAAGTACTATTATTCATATTCCGTGGCTTTCCCAAAATCCAATATGGGTTCACAGAATATTCAGAGAGGTTGAATAATTCTATATAACAGAAAAATTTCGACAAATCAAAATTCAAAAGGTTGGGGGTGAAAACGAACACTTGTCATCCAGGCTGAGCTGTGAGCAACTGCGGTACTGATGGTCCTCACGATACGAAGTGCTGCTCCGATGACAGCACCCAACAAACACAACTGGCTGTCCACACACTCCACAGCCCAACAGCAGAAGTAGCATGAATTGGGCTTTCCACAAATGGGAGAAAATGGGGCATTATATATACATATAATTCCTTTAAGTACTGTTTATGACTGTCATCCCTCGAGTGAGTTTTTAGAAGTTTGTTTTGTTTGTGACTGCTGTTCCTCTGAATATTTAATTTTGGCACAGATTGGCTTGGAGGCAGTCTCAAAAATGATGACATATGCCATATGCTGTCATTATTTTTGAGACTGTTGAGGCCCAGTGACACTAGGTAATAAATAATTGCCTTCCTTAACCAATAAACCTGCAATTTTGCTGCAGATCATATGAACTTTGTAGAGATTTACTTGCTGATTTACGTTGTTGTCAAGTTTAAAGACTAATACCCCTCTTTTACATTCAGTATGAAAACAAGTACACTTTACTCTCCACTTCTGTTGTAGAGATTTGGCAAATGCAGACACTGGCAAGAACTATATCGATTGGAACAAGGAGCACAAGCCTCTGAAACCTTTCCAAAAAACTTAACTTTAACATAAATCACCTCCTATACTTGGATTTGAGTCCGTCCAAAAGCTTTTGTTTCCAAATCTCCACAATGGAGGTGGTGAATAAAAATATTATGGTACCCTGCAGAGGTTTGGATCACTAGTGGCACTGCAGAACAATGTTTTGATGTGCAGGTGCCCATATTTTTGGTGTTTTGGTATGGAAATACTGTCCTACATGAACATGCTCTTAAACCTCACTGTAACGTAAGGAAACTAGAATAGAATTTCCCTAAGATGATCACTAAAGTAACACCATTTGGATAAATGAAGCAGTAAATATTTGATATCCATTAAAAAACGACACCTGACTACAGATTTGCAGATACGCTATTCAATAGTAGTTTGTCAAATGAATCCTTCCTCATCTCACTCCCAGACAACTTTTTATGTCCATCAGATGAACTCTAAAAGTTGCTTTCAGCCAATCAGAGAAACATCTTATTCAAACAGTCCCCTCCAGAGCATGTTTCCTTGATCTTAATTTCAGATAGAATCTATGGTGAACACTGGCTCAGGGCATGGGAGGCACACGCTATTGATTCATTTTTTCATTGCCGTTCTTTTAAAGCACCAAGGACATGTGCCACATCAAATCTGCTCAACCCTCAGCACCCAGTTTAATAGCTTGCTTGAAACAAAACAGTCTTTTGAGGCATGTGGTTTTAAAAGGTAAAGAGGGGAATGAAGGAGGGAGGGCGCCTTGATTTCCTTTCAGGCTCACCATATTTCTTTTTCTTTTTTTAAAAGTCCTTCGTAAGCACTCCTGGCACAGTGAACGAGCACTTGATTGGAGTTAAAGAGGAGCCAGATGTCTGCATATACTCATATCCATGCAACTCTCTCTTTCTGTCTCTCTCGTTTCCCATCTGGATGCTTTGCAATCCTATGGTCTTATCTATAACTACTCGTTTACTGGTTATCCTACATTCACATTCACTTGTGAATATACACATACCAAAGCAAGAAGGGATACAAATACCTCACCTTCATTGCAGGTAAATAAAATTATTCTTCTCAATGTGATAATGAGGAAAGCATTTCAAGGTTCATGGCTTGATAACATGTTGTCAAATATATAGCCACAAAGAGCACTTTCTCTTATCAAATGAATGACATTATAGTGATTCCAAGCAATATTCAATGTGATTTTCTGGTAATTACTGCCACATTTCACATCTGAAATCATCCACACAACCATACAGCCAAGAAATAAGGTCAATGTTAAAAAGATTCTTTAGCCACTTTGAAATGAAAAGACCAGCCATTTATAATTCTGCAGAAAATTAACACACTCCTTCAATAAAACTAGATCAGCTAGAGCACAGCCAGTACAGCCACATCTGATCTTTTCCCTGTGGTGTTTTTCGGCTCTTTGGTCAAATCCACACACTGACAACTATACACAGAGATCTTTACACAACCACACTAACCATCATCACCTGCCATCTCAGAGCTGACCAGCATGTTACCATGGAAATAAGCAGTAATCTGTACCGTCATACAGATATTGATCACCTCCCTGTGTTTCTGGGTGTTTTTCAACACGCGGCGCATAAACCCTTCTTCTTACTCATGTGCACTCTCGCTCTCATAGTCTCAGCAGCATTCCATCTGAGCTGCAGAGCCTTTCAATGGCCGGAAGTCTACTTTCACAGTAACACTGTGGGAGTCATTGACGGATTGTTACAACGTGGCCCTTGACTTGTGACGTAAATCAGACCAATCTTTACAGAGACTGACGCTATAAAGCCGTCGTAGTTGTCAATAGGCACCAGCAGCTGCAAAAGAAGAGGTGTCTGGTCCATCTGGACAATTTGAGTCTACCTGCAGGCATGCAGTTAACCCAGGTATGTGTGCTGCTCACATTTCCCTATATCTTGCTAAAGGAGGTGGAGAGAGCATACGAGACTTAGCAGTGTTGCACACTTACACGCTGGTCAGACTGGATTAGAGCCAATTCACACAGTCCTCCATTCCCACCTCATTCTCGACTGGGAGAGGGGAAAGTGCCAGAGAGATTTCATGCCTGAGACAGAGGAGTTACAGTTGCATGTTCCCTATAGACAATCCTAACCAACACTCTCCTTCCAGCACATGTGAGAGCACTCTATCCCACCAACGCACGCTGACAGCGTGAAAATGGGAATCTGCCAGCAAAGCAGGGAGCTAACTGTAGCCCACGACCGGCTAACCAGGCTAAACGCTCTCGCTGTTTTTTTTCCCTTTCAGTGGGGCTTTTAAGAATGACAGCTCATAGATTTCAGTGTGTTAGCCATATCTGTAGGCTACTGCTGCAGCTTTGACACAGAGGTTGCAAAGGTCAGATCAAATGTGTCAGTATGCTCTTGAGTTTGAAGAAACTTCTTGATAACCAGGGTCTCTGGCCTCTTTTGACATGGTTTGCAGAACTCTGAAAGTAGGCCTCCACATCTTGGATGAGCAGTCATGATACAAGCTTGGGTAATTCTGTCATATTCCATTTACTGAACACAATGTGGCCATTGCCCTGATCGAGAGCCACTCCATCCACATCCATACTGGCCAAGCTGAAAACCCACTCTTCCCACAGAAATAAATAGGCACAAAAGAACAGTTTGATAAAGAAGGAGAAAACGCAATCGATAGAAAATGTCTCTGTAAAATGCCTCAAAGAGAGAGGTTTGTGTGAGAGCATGGACAGAGCAGAGGCCAGGTCACAATGTGCTGCTTTACCATGCCTGTGTTCCTGTTAAGCTTAAATCCTCTTAATCCTTACGAAGCCCTCAAAAGGCAATGAAATGCCATTTAAAGTGACAATTCAACACTTGCTAAACCAATAACAGAGCATTTCTTCTTCTTTTTTTACCAAAAAATACCCAAAAAATCCAAACTCGTTCTTTAAAAAAGGCAACAGAGTGCCACTTTATGGGACTTTGAGAGAGAAAATAATACATTTGCATATTACCATGTAGAGAAAAGTATAACCAATACATTGATAGCATAAATTACATTTGTTAAGATTACCTAGGCCTTTTGTAAACTAGGAGAGTGAGACAACAACAAAAACAATAACATGCATTTGTAAGAAAACAGTCTTGTGCCTTAATTTCTTGTTGACAGCAAATTCAAATATATATCTATGAATACTTCCACTAAATTAATATAGTCCAATGTTTCTGTTTTTGGAAGAAAAAAACTACTACTACCAGTTATCTTTTCCGCGATTCACTAGTTTCAGGGTCTGTATGTACAGCTTGTATGTGAACATGTACATAAATGTGCGTGTGCTCAAAACCATACTAAGAGATATATATTCTCAGTATGTGTTGTGTCTCAGACAAAATGAACACAGTTAAAACCATTTAAATGCAACATGTTCTGATAAATAGATTAGATCGCAGATTATGAGTATTTGTGTTGGTTTGTTGGTATTACAATATTCAAAATGCTAATAGGTGTTACACTGCAATACATTTCAAAAAAGAAACAGCAAAAACCAACAAAAGGCCTCCTAGTTCATTTTAAGGCTGTATAATTTCAAAATCCCTCATTTGAAAGTGCTTCCATTTACATGCAGGAATTGTGTTGTCAATTTATAGCCTTTCCAAATTACAGCCCATTAGCAATATCAGAGCTGAAAATAAAAATCCAAGCCATAAAAATGACCTCACTTGCACAGCTTGGAACGTGCTCCTCAACATCCTTCCAAAAGAAGATAAGTGTGTGTATGTGTGTGCGTGTGTGTGTGTGTGTTTAGGGGGTGAATGAAGACAGATACAGTACACAGAAGGAACAAGATTCAGAAGCCAAATAAATAATGGGCTACTTACCGCAACTTTGCTCCCAGTTATCTGCATGCAGCGATCAGCGGAGAAGGTTAATGTGCAAAAAGACACAAACAGCACAATCATTAGTAGGCCAGACAATCCTCTCCATTACACGTTGAGGCATTAGCGTAACTTGTGTGACATCACAAACATCCTCCACACAATTATAGCACACACTAAATGACAAAAAATTTTAAAAAGCCAACAAGAGAACCTTTATAATTATGGGCACATACTGGAGATAATGTCTGTGTTTGGCGGCAGCAATTTTCAAATTGATAATAAGACAGATGCATGAAAATGTGGATGAATGAAAACAAGTAAAAAAGGTAACAGCAACTGTGGAAGTGTTTAATCAACGTGTTTAGATATGACGATTTCCACATAAGGGATTCATAAAATGATTAAACAGGGTAAAATATAATTGTCCTTGTAACTGACTGACTGGTGTAGATTCACAGCTTCACCCCCCAAAAAAGCGAACAGAGGCTAATGTGAACAAAGAGGCTGCAGAAGGTCTCTCTGATATCAATCAGCTACTATTAACGTTGAACTTCAGGTATCAACTTTGTGTGGCAGAGCTACCTTGAGCCCATGCAGTCAGCACGATTCTTTGAGTTTAACCTTGTTATCTGTCAATAGTGGCAGGCAGCATGAGTGTTTTTTATTACTGCAACTGTGGGGCTTGTTTCACAGTAGGAGGGTGTCTGTCAGCCGAGTAAATGTATTCTATACTGTGGTCGAGCTCTTCTTTCTCTGCTAGATGTTTCCTAGGAAATGCATTTTGATTGGAGAAAGTTACAGGACACACTGAGCTCCTTGTCTTCTACCTCCTTCTTTCTCTCCTGTTTTCACCCCCACCATTCTCTCTCCCTCCTCCCATCTCTTCTAATCTCCCTTTCCATTTCTTTTATTGTCACTCTCAAACTCTCCGAGTCTGTGGCCATTTGATGCTTGATTTCCCCTCTCCATCCCTCTACCAAGAGTTTATGACAGCCATAAAGTCAGTTTTACACGTGCCACCACCTGATCACGCACATACTACTTTCTAATCGTACTGTGTATCCACATTTCCCTTGCTCTCCAGAGAATGCAGCATGTCACTGTCTAACACTGGGGAATATTTTATCTGAATACTGCAGGCTAGACACCTTGAAATGAGTCACCCAGACGTAACTCACAACTCAGATATTTTCCACAGATGCTGTTGCCTACAACATTGGATACATATTTTTGAATCTTTTTTTTAGAGCCGCTTGACCAAACTAACAGACACTATCTTGAGTGTGCACAGACAACAGTCAGGGAGGAGCTCGAGGGGGACAAGCACAGTTTCACCAACAAGTTTGTATTTTCAATACAATGAAACACCTTGTTCTCACTAAAACAAATTCAGACCCCAACTAATAATGTGAGTAGTGCTTACTACTTACTTACTACCTATTGAGATCTGAGATAAATAAACTAAGGACAAGTCACTGTGCCTATATACGTGTATAAAATATATACTAATTGCATAAACACTCATCAATATGATAAGAAAGGGCCTGGATGATCTTAGCAAATGTCAGGCCCCATTAAAAGAAGAAGGTGGCACATTAGTGGTCACATCAAACTAACCAATATTTGAATAAAACTGCAATAATAACACTGGACAATCCCCCTGACAAGACCCTGCCATCAAACCCTTGCCGCATCAGAGACACAGCACATTTGAAATGAAACAAGAAAATATTCACTGAGAAATAAGTAATTGTGTTAGTGTAAAAGGAATTTCGGCAGTCTTAATGATGTTGGCAGACATTTATAGAAAGAAGAAAGAACAAGAAATGATGTGAGAGGGAAAAGCAACTGTTCATGCAAAGCTGATGGTCAAGGACATCCACAGACACACGCCTGCAAAAGCAGAGCTGGATTACATTGAAACACAGTTCATATATTCAAATGAACAGGGTCGATGTAAGATTCTCTCTTGAAAAGACAAGGAAGAAAAAAGCATTGACTTTTCTTTGAAAGACTTGTTTTACAGTAAACAATTAACAATCAGCCTCTTTTGATATTTGTAGGAATAACCCATGTGGTATATCAACATGCTTGAATGGTGAAAATACATACAAAAAAGTTGTACATTGTATGGGAATCTTCAAGCGCTTAAAATATCAAATTCAAGGTGCTTAAATTTTCCTGTTTTTGTTGCAGAAGAAATTAAGCTTGCTTTTTGCTGGGCATCAAAGCACTTCAATTGAACACGCCTGCAGAGACAGACAAGAAAAAGGCCACCCGACACTGGGGGATGTTTCTTGTTCCACCATTATTTACTGATTTAAACTTCCAGCTCCAGAGCACTGTAGGTATGCATACTCTGCATTAGCTGCAGGTTAAGAAAGACGAAGGATATCCAAATTTAAATACACAAATCTGAGTATTATGCGGTCGTGGGGGAGCTGGTGACATTCATGAATGTCTTGCTTGTAATTCTGTGACTGCAATAAAACAAGTTAAAAGTTTAAGTTTTAAACAGGATGCTCCTGTAAGAGTAAAATCAAAAGTCATTATCTTGTCCAATGTTCTGTTGGGACCTTATAATACCATCTAGAAGAAAACGAAAAACAGGAAATTGAGATGAATGCGTGTGAAGCCCTTCCAAAGTCCCAAAACTGCAATCACACAATGCAGCATAAGTCTTTGGTAGAAAAAGATTGAGTAACATTAGGCACCACAGCAAAACCAGACACCCCAACATGTCCAAACTGCACGACTCCTACATTCATCACCATTTACATTTTAAATGCAACATTCTGATTTAGTCCACACACACACCGCATGCTCATCAGCAACCACAAGCAACATTAGCCCCAGATAATGCCTAACCCTGTAAGAGAAATACATTTTAGTGATGGGATTTTTTAAGACTATTATATGCTCATACATGCATACATGTAGTATTGGTGAAAAACTAGGAAAAAACAAAGCAGTTACTCAAAAGCAATCACAAAACCTGCCTTACAAAGACTGACTTCTAAATTATATGTATCTAAATTATAATAAACAAAGTCATACTGTACTGTGCTGTGTGATGATTTATACATGGGCTTCTGTAGTTATGAGGATTCCCCTCATGTTAAGAGGTTATAGAAACCCAAATCACACTATTCAAGATACTACAGAGCACAGGATCACTATAAGGCAGTTTATGCAACATTCTGACAAGCTGCAGGCTGCAATGCTCCAGCTTCACTGTTACTCAGATTTCTATAAATACATTATATCTTTTTCTGTCTGTCAGGAGCATAGAGGACCACAGCATACCACAGAAGTTTAAGACAGAATTTTCAAAAAATGTACTCAATTAGGTATGGTGTTATTGAAGTCATCTTATTAAAACAAGTGATGACCTCTGCTGATGAGCAAACTTAACTTATTTCCAAAGCAACTGAACATGGTTCATTAAGGCCCTGGATTATCTTACACAATTTAGGGTGGGTTGTTTAATTTCTAGGTAAAATATATTTTGAGACTTGCAAACAATCGTTTGTTTGTTGTGTGTTTGTTGTAGCAATCCCCTGACATACTTTTAGACATTGAAATAAATGGCCTGCCCTGTGTCTCTCATAGTTACCCAAATAGTTGTGTGTGTGGCGTCTCTCACTGCAAAGCAAATTTGGCAGCAGTGTCACATTATTATCAGAATCACAAACAAATGTGCCCTAAACTATTAAGTTAAGCTAAGGTGTTTTCTTGGTCGCTGATGTGTTATCAGAGTCTGTCCATGTAAAGGTGTTCTAATGCATTTGCATAAATCTGTGTATGCACAGATACATCTTCACTAACATTCAACCATCCTGCTCCTTCAGTCCTATTAAATGTGATAGCAGGGTGCTGACAGACATCACATTTCGTCCTCTGTCCTTTGACTACACAGATTACGTTATTCATTTGAATAAAATATCAGTGCTCACGATGCATAATGGGCCCTGTGAGGAATTCAATCATCTCGGATAATCATCATTATCAATAATGCCAGTTAATTACCATAACAATGAGGAAGGTAATAAATGATGTCAAGAGAGAGCTACCAGGTTCGGGAAGCAATGGGGGCAGAAATCCCTTGTTTTCTTCAGTGCTGATGTGAATTTCACCTCACAAGGTTGGCTATAACTTCAAAAGAGGATTAGAGAATTCATCATACATTCATTGATTACCCTCAGAATGTTTTATTTTTCACTGCTGTTTTTGGATTGATGATCAACTTCTAGATTACTCTACAAGAATGGGGAACATTCTCTTAAACCTATTATTAATAATCCAAACAGTTGTTTTCAGTTGTTTTGATAAGCACTCAGAACAAACATAAAGTGTTACATTATATAGACTTATCATAGGCTCATGTTGAACATGCTAAAATGCTTTTACTGCAATACTGCTGTTGAACCAAGAGACTGAACTTTATTTATAAACTTGATGAGGCAAGGCACCACCACCACTGGGCAAAAGAAACTCCCATGCAAGTATACAACTGGACAACCAACAATTAGCATGCAAGCACATGACTGGACAAGCACTGACCATCCACCTAGCATTGAGTGAGTGAGTGACTACGATTTACTGTATATCTAATCAGATCAGATTGCTACACAATGGGAAAAACAATGAAGAAAATAAATCAAAATGGCAATCAAAGATGTGACTCAAGCATGAAGAGTGGAGAGAGAGGCAACGACAGAAGTGAGGGTGTGCAAGAACGGATGACAAAGCAAGCCATAAAGCAGAAGATCAGGTTAAACTCATTGTGGAGAGTCACGATACTTCAGCTCATCCACTACAATTATACAGTACACACTCTTCAGTCTATAAAAGGTAGAGCACTTAGGTTTACTCTCTCACTTACAGATTTGGCAGTGGCTGAGATGTACTGGACCACCATTTCGCGTTTGGTGCTTAAGTCCTTTCCACGCAGAGGGGCTTTGCGTTCCTCGTTCAGGTTCATGTCCTCCTAAATACACAAAGACAGTGAGGAGACATTTAATGTTATGGTAGAGACTGGGTAATGCTCACATTCAGCACGACAGATTTATGAAGAATGTGGATAAATTGTATAAAAGAAACTTTAAAGGTAAATAAGATTACTCTCCGAGTTGAAGCATTTAGGCTTTACTGCAGAACATACATTGGGCCGAGTCTGAGAGAATAAGAAATAATGGTGTGAAATAATAGCCAATCCCATATCTATAAACCTTAGCATATATACTATGCTGGTGACCAAACAGTTTAAGTACACTTAAACCTAATTGAACATAACAAAATAAATGCATATCAAAACCTCCAACTTTGAACAATAGTTCAATAGTTAGTTAGAAGAAACATTTCTACCAAACTACCAACAATTATACTTTAATTTCCGCTACAACCCTTTTACATCAGATCCTGTCCTCCTGTCTACAGTTGAATTAATTTCTTTTCCATCTATGTTTCTTTGTCAAAGTCACGAGGTACAGCAACAGGAAATAATGGCAGTAATAATTAGTCCTTGAAACGAAAGTAGCAAGGCCACAGCAATATAAACTGTACACCCCAACTCCAAACAAGAGAGCGAAATCAAACAACACTGCTTCTATTGAGGCCATGCAATCACATCAGATAGGCTGGATAGGCAGTATCTGCGTGTTATTGGGAGTATTATCTTCGTGCTACTTTAATTCTGCATCACAAAAGAGGTCTTTCATGTGAGAGACATCAGGGTATGGAGCGAAGGCCGGACAGAGCACTAAAAGCTAGGGAATGACATGATGATTAGAATGGAGGGGGATGTTTATCAGAAGCACTCCCTCACAAAGAGACGGCTAGAATGAACAGAGTGAAAAAACATCCTCCTCAGGGTTTTAGGATACTGGACATAAAGTTGTGGAGCCATGCTGCCCTCTGCTGGGAAGCGCAGGAAATCATGTGTGCTTTAGTTTGGTTGATCTAATATGGCAGTGATTCCAGTGACTCCATTCGATTTAATGTAAAAATCACCTAATAAATTAAGAGTGTCACTTCTAAATAAGAACACTGCAATACAACAGTTTGAATATCTTACCAAAAGTAATCCAATTTGAACTGTTTTACTTCGTTTGACATCGAAGCATGGGCAGGAATTCCATCCAGGGGCAACATGACCTAAATTCCTCCAACTACATTTCCTCTAGTAAATACCCTCGGAGCTAAAAAACCATTAACATCCTTTTTGTGGAACAGGGAGAAAAAAAATTGTGGTTGAAAGTTTTACAATTGGCAGGT
The DNA here is from genome assembly GCF_043641665.1 of Enoplosus armatus. Taxonomy (NCBI): domain Eukaryota; kingdom Metazoa; phylum Chordata; class Actinopteri; order Centrarchiformes; family Enoplosidae; genus Enoplosus; species Enoplosus armatus. The sequence continues at coordinate 16,805,417 of NC_092189.1, forward strand.
TTTTTCACCCAAGGAAACCAGCAGGTTTTTTAATTAATCTTTGAACCCTGCTAATTTATCTGCTTAATTGGCATTCAATAAACGAGGCAAAACGTGGCGGGGTGAGTATGTTGTAGGAGGGGTAGGCGTAGTGGGCCTGCGGGACGCTTGTCAGGGGGCAAACTGGAGGAATGAGCCCTCCATGTTTAGTCTCCAAAATGATTAATGCTCTTTTATTAATTATACCCTCACAGACTACATGAAAAGAGTCCCAGGATGTCTACGAGTATGCTGCTGGCGTAACTAAATGATCTGAGATCTGAGCTTGTATCAATGACAGTGGAGTTACTAAGAAATATGTTCTCGATCTTGTTGTCTCGTGTTGGTCTGGCAAGCGCTTCTCAGAGTTTTCTAATACTTATCAGTCACCACTTGCCTTGCTTGTGGCAAAAAATAATGTCATTCTGCAGCACTTGGCAAATCAAGCGTCATGAACAGGAGTTTTAGGAACACTGTCCATCCCAGAGCACCACTATAATGCATATGTGTATACAGTGCAGGAGTAAGAGGACAGTGACAAGTTGTTTTCAGTTATTTTGACTATGTACTCCAGCACACTGGATTTGAAATGAAACAATGGCTGAGGTTAATGAGCTGGCTTTAAGCTTTAAGGGTGTTTGACGGTGTTCACATCCCTATTGGTTGAGCAGACTCGTAGGCCTTTTCATATAACAATCCCCCCCGAGCTTTGGGACAATGCAGCAGAACATTGATCCTAAATTCAGCCAAAGCAACCAAGGACTTTTTAAGAACCAAACTGTGTAATGTTCTTGACTGGCCAAGTCAGCCACCTCAATCCAACTGAGCAGGTGTTTCATTCACTAAAGACCAGCCCTCAAAGCAAGCAATAAGTGAAGATGGCTGCATTACAGGCCTGGCAGCGCATCACTAGGGAAGATACCAAGCATATGCTAAGTCTGTGGATCATAGATTTCAGGAAGTCATTAACTGCTAAGGGCTTGCAACCAGTATATAATACATTTACTTCACTTTAGCTCTTAATTTGACCTACACATTTGGGGGACAACTAAAAAAGCTACACTTGGCTTATCTAATGTAAAAGTAAGCATCCTAAAACGTAAACTGGAAGTAAGCAGTTTGTTTTAATTTCGTAGTCATTGTTTCATTTCAAATCCAATGCACTTGAGTACACAGCCAAAACAAAACTAATATGCAGCACTGTCTTTCTACTTAAGGACTACCCCCTAAGAAGATGGGCAAAAATCCTCCAGTGCAATGTGGCTGCAAACACAGCTCAATCCATAGTGCCACAGGCTTCAAATCACAGAAAAGAGCAATTAATGGCTACCATCAAATATGTCCGAGGCTGAAATGGATATGAAGCTATGGGGAAAAGTGGATCTAAGAAGAGTAGAAGACATAAAAAAATGTTTTGATTTAACTGTGACAAATTAATTATTTTGTCCACTACCCTCAAGTCTGATCCATGTGCAAGGGCACACACAGTAACTCTCCTGTGGGCTGGTTTTAATGTGAGTGTAACTGCTGAGGGATCACATAGGAGCTTATTACTAGGAGTGTTCATCCTGACAATGGCGCATAGAGAGGCATATAAAACCTCAAACTAGCCACAGCAGCACTGCAATGTGCCATTCTTCTTTCACTGGTCCTCCATCTCTGCAAACACCTCAATACACCCTACACTACTCTTGACGATGAGAAGGCACTCTCTAAAGAATTGTAACAGAGACAAATTGGCACTGGAATCACGTCAATTCAATCAATCCTAAGTAGGGATGCTCTTGGAGGTTTTCATGCTGACAGACAAGTAAAAGCGTCATTTGGGTAATAATGCCATGCCGCTAATTGCCACATCAGCACAGATGACTTAAAGGGCCAATATGCAGCAACTATTGACACAAAGTCACGCCATCAGGGAGATTTTTGTCTGGATAGAGAGGACAAGTTCATGTATCTGACCTCACCAGATATCCCACCTCTGCCTTCCATTGATGGTCCTTTTACAGACAATAAAGAGTTGAACTGATAATGAAAGTGTAGTGTAAAGGTTTCACAGCTTACAGAATGCTGATGAAATTAGTTCATGTTATATTGTGTGCTACTGTGTTTCTAGGTTTAACTGCTTGAATTGGAGTCTTCTACAGCAACACAGCTGTCTCCTTAGTGAGATGCAAATACCGGACATTTCATCAGCGGATTTACTGGTGTGCATTTTGATGAGGGGCTCTGGATTCCAGCTGTGCACATCTTGGGAAATCCAACAACAGTACACACAGAGTAAAGACATACACTACCTTCTAAAGGCAGTGCTGAAAGTAAATGTTTTTTCAGGCATTTTAACTTTCCCTGCAGTTTTATGAATATACTTCTGCTCTCAATGGTTAGCTTCAAAAATTCTAGAAAGAGTTCATTTGGTTTTCCTCCCCCACTGACTGAGTGTTTCTTCCTATATTTTCCCAGATCCCTTTGATGACCTTTCAGTAATAGGCTACGTGCTATTTAGGCTTTGAGATACACAGCGCAATGTGTAAACCACTTTTCAGAGTAAAAATGTTTTCACTTTCTCCTAGTCATTAATTCACAGTAGGTGGTCTCAATAATATGGCATGGGTCATCCCTTCATTTGAAGCAGGCTAGACATCTAAGGCTGTAGCATGTAGCACCATAAAAACAATCAATAACGGTATGGGTATAAAAACAAAAGGGGCAACTAAAATGTATGTGTTTGACATAAATAGAGATAGCGATGATAAAGACACATACATGCTAGAGAAAAGCTACTAACATCAAGACAAACTACCCACCACTGTCATTTCTGTGTTTGCTACATCAAAGCAGAAAAGTTTAGTCTAAAGTCTCTTTCACACATAGTTCCCATTAAATTACTGGGATAACCTTTCAGGCACCGCTAATGATTTTTACAATTCACATATGCAGCTACATTCATTAACATTTCCGTCTTGCGCCTTTTCACACATGCCATGGCACTGCCGGAATAGATGGGGCCAGGGACAGTCCTGCAGATGGCGGTAATGCAACACTTATGGATGCCAACCGCCATAAAACTCAACTGAAGAAGAAGAAAATGGGACAAGGCTGAATGTACGCGTACACAGAAGACGTCTCTGTCTTGTAATGTATTTAATATTCAACAATTTTGCAAGACAATAGCAAATACGTCATCAGTGGAGTCTTGTGATTGGTTCGCTGGCTCTCCGTGAAAGCACATTTCTTCAGACGGACGTAACCCTTTACATGATTGTCCCTGCAATGTTACTGCTTTCATTCACAACACAGCTGTACCGGCATTTTCCCTGAGATGTTGGTCTTGAGGTGGGAAAGTAGCGGCACATGACCCCACGCAGGAAATGTTCCTGAACATTTCAGGGATAGACTGCATGTGTGAAAGGGGCTGGATATGAGAGTCAATAGTGGTGGCTTCAAAAGTACATAAGTAAATAACCCTTTTCTTTTTGATTTCATTACTGTAATTACACTTTCCAACCCGAAGTGTCAAGGCCTGTCAAATGTCAGAGCAGCAAACATGCCTTCTGTGTCGTCTATCACTGAGCAAATTGAAGCCTGGGTTTAATGTCACGCCGCTGTGAGCACAAACATAGTAATTGAGAGGTGAACTGAGTGACAGGGATGAGCACCCAGGCAAGAAAACACTGAGCAGTAGCCTGATGAAAACCAGGAGCACTGGTCGCTTTTCTCTGGCCCTGGCAATAAAGACCATTGTATGAGAAAAAAGGAAAGGCAGGCACCGTACCACGCACACGCACACACACACACACACACACACACACACACACTCAGAGACATTATCCACAATAGTACACACAACCTATGCAATGAAGCCAGAGTAATTCAGCTCCCCTCTTCAAAGAGATGGGCTGAAAGCTTTTTGTTAGATTTCAATCCTGTAGTACATAAGGCCAAAAATGCATTTCAATGGAGAAAATCACAAGTGTGACAGAGCTTTGACCCCGCAGATGAGTGCGAAGTGAATTTCAAAGTTTGGTGTTCTTCTGACAGTGAACTAGGGAATACGTAGGTGGAGCCCAGATTCACCAAAGCTTAACATCTGAATGCAAAATGCATTTAAATACTGTACAAATCCCAAATCAATTTCAGATAAATTAAATGTATCCTAGATAGTGTATTTGAGTTAAACTACATCATCTCATGTTTCAAAAATGAAACTTTGTATCACAAATATGTTATTTTAATTATTTATTTTACACATTTTGTACCTCAAGTCAGGGTCAGTTATCAAAGAAGTGAGAGGGCAAGATTTCATGTCACCATGGGAGTTGCTGCTTCTCAATATGCTGCTGTCGTGTGAGCCATCGCCCAAGCATTAATTTGTGGGGGCTTTAAACTGCCCAATGTTTACATCATTTCACAAAGCCTTGCAGTTACATCAGTGGTTTTCAATTCTGGCCCTTAGGATACTAAGCATTGATGGTTTTCTAACCTATGTCATAGTTAAAAAGGGGGGAAATATATTTTAAAGATTATCTCTATAAATCTACAGATAAAGTTCTGCCCTGTCTCTGATCATAGGACTGTGTGTGACTTAAATCACAACTACTGGAGCTTCGTTGGCAGATGTAGATGTTTACATGCACACTAGTATTGCTGGGTCTTGGATTATTTAAGAGTATGCAGATGTTAACATCATATCCTGGTTTCCAATCTAAGGCTTGTTCATTTAGTTACTAGAACTGTAAATCATGATATCTTGATAGGAGAATTTTACCAGGACAGATTATACAGTAAAACGACAGACAATTTTAAGATGTTGCATAAAAATAGGAGAGCTTTGAAAAGCAGTTATTTCATTATCATCCTGGCAAAGTAGTAAAGCAGTAAGTAGTAAAACAAGGACACATGGAGATCTGTGGTGATGATGATATTAACAAGATGCTTTTCAAACTTTACTTTCCACCTTGTCAAACTCCTCTTCCCCAACACTCACAACAGCACCTATTTACGTGTGCGCCTCTATGCACAGATTTATGAACCAATTTAAGATTTCATAATAGAATACTGATTGTTTATTATTCTGTGGCAGCTATAATAAAACTGTTGTGGAGTGCTACGGATAACCGTATGCAAGGGAAACACTGCAAGAGAAATACAAAGCTCACCATCATCTTCTCAAAGAGGTCAATGATCTCCTTTTCCGAGAGGTTCATGGAGCGGTCGTCAAAAAGGGGCTGAGGAACAGGAAGTTCAGTCTGGGTAGAGAGGGGATCGGTTGGGTGCTGTATAAGGGGCTTCTCCTTCTTCATCCCCGTCTTCCTGAAACTGGTAATACGATCACGCTGAAAGAAAACAGAATTTGAGATTAAAAATTCTGTTCAGACCAGGTCAGGCATGAGGCTCATTGTTTTTGGTTATTGCTGATTTACAATCAAAGAAACCTGATTTTCTAAAAGGAGTACATTGACTGTAACCCGAATTTCATGTCCACACACATCAAAGACTTGTTCTGTTTCCTGCTTTCAGAGGACATTGTTCACCACAATTTACAGTAAAACAGGATCATCTGATGGTGAGGAGAGTAAATCCAGACTATGGATGAAAAGCTTAGCTGCTGCATTGACATGTTGGTTGAAAGGTTCAAGTCTGCCTCTCTGACCACGCCTACAACTGACACACCCAACTCTGATGAAGCTTTACACATTATTGCATTGTGAGGTGCTGTACTGCACCGGGTGGGGACAGAGTGAAGACCAACCACTAGATAGCAGAGCAAACATGTTATTAAGGCTGTGTGTAGTTACTTAAACAAGACGTATAGACAAGAAGTCTATAGTCACATAGGTGGGACCACAAGGCTGTAATGCTCATAACAAAAACAAAATTCTTAGACTTTGGCTACTATTATATCCTTGCCACTGGGTAAAATATATCTAAGTTGGTCCTGACGGTGACGCGAAAGGTTAGGCCATGTTGTTGCCTAAAAGGTTTCACTGAGCACGAAGGTGTTCTTCATTAGTATTTGACCAGAAGGTGGCGTTAGAGGAACGGTGACTGTGGTAAGCCACTATTGAGATTTTGGATATTTTCTGGAAATGTGGTCACCAATGTAAAAAAAAAAAAAGGTACTTCCTGTGAACAGAATGAATTTGCTCATAAAATCCCATGTCAGCATTATTGACATCGCAAATCATCCAATAGTGTCGGACAGACTAACATCGTCATCTCTAGAACCTTGTGTGAAGCTAAAAACAATACGTTTTTTTGATTTTTCAAAACAAATATAGATACAGTTTGCAACATACTAGTAGCAAAAAAACACATGTATTTGACATAGTATACTGTATGAAGCTTATCAGGACTTTACTTACCATCATACCCATAGGATTACCTGGTTTGTGCTCATGTTATTAGTATAGTTTTAACATACAATAACAATTTAAGCTCATTGTGAAACATCTGTGAGGTTCAGTTGCGTTTCCGTGTTATATTCATCAGTTGATGCTATTTTGATGAATGCAGTAGAGTAAAGTTTAGTGTGAAAGCAGAAAAAATACATGAACCGCATGCAGCTAGTCAATGTTAGTCATATTTAGTAAAATGGGATGGAGGGGACATGCTGGATGAATGAACATATATCAATGAAATGGAAAGACAAACAAGATGATGACATACATGATGTCACGACTATCAGTTTGCTGAAATATAACTGAATGGATCAAATATACTGTGTGCTAAGACAAAAACAGATCACTCCAGAAAGCTGCAGTTGCATGCTGACATTGCGTTGTACATCCTAAAATTAAAGCATGAGCTTCTAAGTGTCAAAGTCAGGCTATTTGTTAACTAAGGGTATTAAAAAAGCCCCAGGCAGAAACATCTAATCGGAAGTGCGACTGATAATTGCATACTAAATGATCTATGAGCTTCTTACAAAAGTCTAGATGCTATGGGCTAAATTTTTGTTCACAATGAAAAATTTAGGACGTTCATGGTGCTAAATAATAGCACCATGTAAAATCATCTCTTATTTACACAGCATTATGGAGGGCTACCACAAGTTTAAGCTTAGCCTTTGTGTTACCATACAGAAACAAAAAACTGTTAGAGTGTAGATGTAACCTATCTTCAGTTTTTCATGTTCTGTTTGCTTAGAATTTTAATTAAATTGGCACATTTGATCCATCCACATATTTTAGTTAGAAGTCCCATGCAGCTATGACAAAACATTAAGATGATGTAAAACAAAAAAAAAAACACACCAAAATTAAACCGAGCACCTTACCATATCATCAGCCAATGTTTTTATGTGTATGTTCTGTTGAAGGGAGGGCACAGTGTGAAAAACAAGATCCAACAGAAAATGACAACACCGCAAAGTGCACATTATGTATCCCATCTGCAGTGTGTTCACATGTGCAGTGTCCTCTGGATACTGACTCATGTTCCTCTCAGAATCCAATTAAGTCTCCAATTAACAAATACACTTGTGTAATATATATATATATATATATATATATCAGAGAAGGCCAAGGACGTGGAGCTAAATGCCTTAAAACCACAGCTAGCATTGGCCCATTCTTATTATCTGTTTTTTTTCCAATGACGATATGAGCATATCCTGGATATTGTACATGTGTTGAATGTGACAATACTCGATGATCCCACATAATAGGGTTTTAATGTATGTAAACGTAAGTGTGTGTTCAAGAGTGAACATCCCAAGCGCGCACACTTTAAGACAAATGCCAAAGAAATAAATAAAATGAGACGTATCATAAAGCACCTATAATCCCAAAGCTACATAATGAGCACACGTATTGAAAGCATGCAAGTTAGTACCCTTTCACAAGGCAACATGTTACAACCTGGCACAGTTTAACACCAAAAGGTTCTTCATGTGTTCTAAAGAGCATCTCTTGTAGTGACAGTGGTCCAACCACATCATTCTTGTTCCCTATTATATTTATTTATTATAAACTCCAGGCAAAGAAATTCACAACTGTTTTTTATCTGTGTTTGCTTGCAAATCAAATTTAGCATCCTCACAAAATGTTACAAATAGCTCATATAACAAAATTAATACCACAACTTCTCTTTACTACATATGTTTGTCTTCATCTCAGCACAATAAGACAGGCTACTGCCAAAGGCTTGTGGCTCGGCAAGGGACAGCAATTTGAAACACACCTCAAATGGGAAGCAGTAGCAACATGCCATATGCTGTGGCGCTAGGCTGTGAAGTACTAATGAGTAGGGAGATGTGGGGTGGTGATGGCCATAAAGCCTGCCTCCAGCCGCAGATTTCTCCACTAGTCTAATCAGGAAACTACTGATGCTGGGGAGAGCAAACAGACTGCCTCTAACCTGCACCTCCCTCTGTGCATCTTCATCAGCTGTCGCTGTGGGCAACACTGAGCAGACACTCAAACTGCCATATCTATCACTAGTTTCGTCTGCAACAACTGATCAACAGTTGGGAGATAAAGCTATGAACCACAGAAAACAAAGATTCAATCTCTTTGTGCAGGCTTCATGTGTTGTCCAAGCTGTTATTTCAAGTCAAGATAACAAATGTGTCATATTCATCCGACATAATGCATGAGAGGGTTCTGCCCGGGATGTCCAGGTATTTGTTTCAGCACCATTCGTGGCCTTTAATATAGCTGCACAAGTTGTCACAACATCTGTTCAGCTAAGAATTTGACCTGAGCAACAACTTTTCCCATTTCTAACTCAGAGTGTATGTATCATTAAGCCCAGCATACTCTTGCAGTCTAAAACTGCGTGAAACAATAGCTAATTTTCAAATGGAGTACTTAAACATTTTCTAATCAATTTAACAACAATCAAACCACTGTTTGGTTAATTGCCTTGACTTGAGGGCCTTTCCTTGCCCATTATCTTGGCAACATCGCAACAACGCAATTTAACATCTAACAATTAAGCTTGCATGTCCTCTGGGCTTCTCCTGCTTATTAAAGTAAACTTTTTCATCATAATAAATGTTTATTACCAAACACATATTCCTCTAAATAACCTAATCAAATTAGCTCTGGGTCCCTCCTTAATCAAATATGATTATGACTCCATGCAGATCCTTAAAAATTAAAACACAAAGCAATATCCCACAACTTGCGACAATTTGGGGACACAAAACCATACCAGTATGCATATTTGACACAATAACTTTTAAAATTAATATTACAAACTACAATTAATGTTAATATTACATTAACTCATGAATAAACATATCCTTCCATTGCTCATTACAAAATTTCACCAGGTGGCACATGAAAAATACATTTTCATTCAAGATGGACAAAGGACCAACTTTGTTTGCACATCTTTTTAATAGCAGCGCCTGCTATTTCCAACCAATTTAACTAGACCATCTGTATGATGTCATTTTAACTCACTCACTGGAACTATCACTATAAAATCAGTAGCCACAATGCCTCTGTAAAACGAGTTTAGAAGGAAATTGGGTTTTACTTTAATTAGTTCTAATAATAACAAAGGATTAGTGGGAGCCAGCCATGTTTGGCAGTGAAGACTGTAATGCAATGTGCTGCCGACAGTTCTTGGCAACTTCATGAAACTACCTTGTGTCCCTGTGTAATCGACTCCTCGGTTCTGCTACAGGCTACTAAGTGTTAGCAACACTCACAACTGGTTTCAATGTGGCAAAGAAATTCTCATTTCCTGGAGAAAAAACAAAAAACTTCCCAATGCTGTCAGAAGAGCTGTGAGAAATTTAGGAAAATTGTGCAAAGTTTTAATTGGCCTCAGGTAAATAGACTTTAGTAGCTCAGCAGTCAAGTTGGGTTTTCATAGTGGAAAATCTGTTGGCGTTCATTTATTTCTCCACTCCAAAGCTGTTTGTTGCTCATTCAGAAGGTTACAATTATCAATGTACTAAACTACCTAATAATTCCACACATTTCCTTTCCCCTCTCTGTTGTATTCAGTGGAGTAAAGCACATCTCATTGCTGCAGACATTCACAATTCAAAAGTGCAGGACTGAAGCTGCACTGAAGACATCTTACAGACACTCCTAAGAACCATCAAACAATATACTATTATTAACTCATCAATAGCAATAGTGAGAGAGCTGTTAGACACTGAAGCAGTATAAAACTTGCTTACTGCACTTAAACTTCACACTCAACAAAAGGAATTAAGAGCTACAAGCAAAATGAAAAGCCAAGGTTACTTTCCTCAAAAGGAAAGTATAGTATCAACTCGCTAATATAGCCAAGTATTGACAAGCATGCCACTTGTCAGTATATCAATGTTAATACTTAAAATATACAGACTGTTAACTGACAACGCACTCTGCTTTTACATAGGTGTTACTGATTAAATAGAGTTGATGCATAATGTGCAATGTGAACGTGAAACTGATTACACAGGAACTTTGCAGCCTCATTCAGGAGTGACAACCTAAAAAAAAAAACACATTCAGAAACCCCTACATCAGCACTGCACAATGATCTGGGTAATTCAGATAGTAAATCTGACAATACCATATTGCAGTGCGGCCCTTTGTTCATTTCTAATGCATTACTTACTTCAGTAGCTCATATTGTTTATATGCAATTAAACAGAATTTGCCTATTGTGGCAACAAAACTCAAAAGTGAAGGAGTACATTACATGGAGATAAAGCACACCACACAGGAGACAACAGTTTTTGTCTCAACAGTTGCATGGAATACTTGGTTTGCCAATTCGCCACAGCTTGTAAACATGAAAGCACCCTAAAGCACAGTAACAGTATCAAGCATAAAAGATGCAGAGACACATGCACTGATCGCAGCACACCTTAAAATCCAAAAGCTTCTGAGCAAAACATCTACCAGTCAGCAGAAAAAACAGAAGTGATGATAAATTCAAAAAACAGCTTACCATAATGCAAAGGAAGAATTGTCATTCCTAAACCTCACAGCATGGCTTGAATATATTTGAGGGGGAAAAATGTGTACAAGTGAATCTGATGCACAGCAATAACAGTGCATGTGCACAGACTGTAGGAGGCAGAGCTGATACATGTCTGTAGCTACAACCAAATTACAGATCAGAAACAAGTTTAAGATGGAAAAAGAAAAAAAACATTATGTCTTGTTCTGAATGTCAATATGAACGGCCTCTAAATTTGGGCTGTTGCTCCTAAACATTTCAATAGGGTGCACCAGAGCTCTTACTGGAGTCCTGTCCAGAACCCTGACAGACTGTAAATGGCGACATTTATATAGCGCTTTTATCCAAAGTGCTTTACAATTTGCCTCACATTCATGCATTCACACACACACACACACACACACACACACACACGCTCACCGATGGCAGCGGGCTAACATGCAAGGTGCTTGTCACACCATCAGGAGAAATTTGAGGTTCAGTGTCTTGCCCAAGGACATGCGTACAGGAGGAGCTGAGGATCGAACCACCATAATTAAAACGTCATCTATATATACTGTACGTATTAAGTTAGAAAGGAAATAAAAAGGCTGTTGTTTTTACAACTAAACTAAGACAAACTTGTAGCTGACCCTTTAGGCCACGGCACTACTTTCCTGTAGTTACATTAGAGACTAATGATTGCTAGTCATAGCCATAAACACCCAAATTACATAATTTGTCTTTCTGTAATCAGATAGGATGTACACCATTGCCAATATCATGCTCAATTTTGGGGAAGTGGCATCAGACAGCACCAAATACCAATCGAGTAACTGAATTAGACATAGTCTAAACAAATCAATTTCTCTAAATTAATCTTGTTACAAAGTCTTCTCAATGGCTGTATTTGCAAACTCAGAGAGGTAGTGCACAGTGCAGCCTACGCTGCTACGAAAGATTTATGAAAGCATGAAAGTAAAATTTTTTCTTCTTGATAAAATCTATCAAATTAATCTTTGTGTTTGCACTGTGAGTACACCCTTTTCACACAGAGCAGAGAACGGGGGGGGCACACTAAGACCCTGCTTACACCTGGCATTTCATGTGACATATATCCAAACTACATCTGGAGAGCATTTATCCATTTTGAATATATTCACTTTTTAAAGTGTATTAAAACTGACTTCAGCAGCCAGATAGAAATGTAAATGCCCTCTCCTGGTGTCTTCTCTCACACTATGCAAATAATTCTTCCTGAACGTTAAATGACAGTAAACATCTGGTTCAATTTGCACTACAGCCTTGAGTCTCATCTTTATTCAAACTTGATGTTTTCATCTCCCCAGCTCTAGGGCCTGTTCCAAGAAGGAGCTATACCGAGTTGTCTGAATACCTTTCTAGAGTAAAAGTCCACAACATGTCTTTTTACATCAGTCATTTTTTTTAGATTTGAAATGGTTCTGAGTTTTACCCAGCAAATCGGGATAATTCAGTAAACCTGCTTATAAATTATTATCAATAAACAAATCAAACAATAATTTATTACCCCTCTCTTAAATAGAAAATGGTTTGTATAAATTGGTTTCTATTTGAATGGTAATGACATAGATGCATACATACATACATGTCATCATCAATCTTTCCTCAATCACCAGAAAGGCTCCATTACCACAAATCAGATATGTATCAGACTTAAAACGTGGTCCAAATCAGAATTAATAATGTCAGATTCAATGTGTTTTTTCTGATCAACTTGTCATTTAAAAAACTGAGAGAGTCACACGTGAGTGGGGTCACTTTTACCTGTACTTAAAATAGAGATATCCACATAACAACACATATCTGTCTGTGAGTTAGTCAATACAAATGAAAGTTAACACACAAACAGCAGGACACACAGCCCCTTATCCCAGCAGAGAAAAAAATCTATCATACACACACACACACACACACACACACACACACACCATAATGGCACACTTGTCCTCTCGGCAAACTGGATTAGGAACAATTTAATCAAGCACAGAATGTCAAGTTATTCTCCTAAACAAATGAAGTCTTGACAGATGCAGTGTTGGCTCAGTTCTTATGCACAGTCTTGACTTTCTTCTTCTTGACTCACTTGTTTCATTCCAAAAAGATCTCAGAACATGTAATTAATTTGAAAAAGAAGGGGGAAAAAAAACAATGAAGAATGTACTAGATTTCCGCGAGAGCTGAAGTGCCTTTAAAAGGGCATGAGTCTGTGGTAGCCGTATTATTTCAGGAGAGAGCTGGTACTGTTTACAGTTTCCTAAAACAGCAACTATTGAAAAGGGGAAGCACACAAAAGCCAGTAGAGCTATACTGTAAGATTTGAATGGCTCCACACTGGATGGCCTGACCATGTGACTGCAGACTAGCACAGCACTGCCCTCAGGTTATTTGTCTCTGTTGAAAGCAAACTTCTAGTACTGTAAGCATGAGGGTTGGCATGATACAGTATGCAGCCATTACAAATGTTGGGGTTAGTAAGAGAGGTTGGAGATGTCAGTGTATAGAGATCTTCTTAAATTGTTCATGAGATCACAGAGAAATCTCATTTGTATTATAGACTATTGTATCATAAGAAATCCAGCAAAGACTATTAAAACTGCAGCACCTTTTATTATTCAGACTTATTTTTGCTATAATTTAAAATCCAGCTTTTATTGTGCACTGTCATATATTAAACCAGGCTTTTTCTCCAATTGCTGACATGCGCAAAAACATGTGGACTCATGATATGAGCCTGTGTCAAGCCTTTTTCATGAGACATGTATCAGGCAGACAGTCAGTCGTCCTTCTGCATTGACCTCTTTTCACAGGGTCCCACATTACATGAACAGGTTTATTCAACAAATCCATTTTTAAAATTGATTAAAATTCTTCAATTCAAATACACTATTATCTTGCTTTAATCTCTATACTGTTAAGAAGACTTGCAACTAAGCACATTCTTCTGTGAGACTGTATATTGCACTGTATTTCACAGCAAATGACACATTCTTTCTCATATCTGTCACTGATTAAAAAAAGTGCGAACACAGCTGTCAAACAACCCAATGATTTCTAACTGACACTGATGAATAGCAAATTAGAACAGTGCGACAACAAACACCTCTTCTCAGCAAATTTAGCAAGAGGGAAAGCTCCCCCATCACAGAGCTGGGAACCCCCTTCATCCTGGCCTACATCAGACTCTGCAGTTGCTCAGTCAAAACAAAGCCTACCACTCATGAATCATCAAACCACTGTAAGCTACTATGAGATGATTCATGTATTCTTACATAGAGAAAACTAGAATGCAAGACATATCTTACGCAGGTTTTTTTTTTTTTTTTTTTTTTACATGTAACTGATGCAGCCAAATAAATTTCCCATTCTTAAATCCAATCCACTGTACATGAATAGAGCCCATCTCAGAGGGTGACATTACAGCAGTGGGTCTGTCGGTCTCTACCACTGTGTGACTAAAGCATTCTTCACTGCTTCCTCTCTCCAACTTCCTGAATGCCTTTAAAACACTCACATGTGGTCTGTTTCCTGCCGTTTCTCACACGTCTCCTACCACAATCACAGTTACATTCACTCAATAATACATAATGTAAAAGTGAAAACAAAAATACAAAGCACCACAGAAAAAAATAGGTAGAACTACATGACTACTTGTTGAGATTGACCAAACAGGAAATAGGCAATACAAAACAGCTTAAAGAGTGTGACAAGCTGACAACCTGTACTAACCACATGCTAACATGACCTAAAATGATCCCCAAGGCTTCCCCAAAGCTCATGTATCAAAGAGTCAAAAGCTTCAAATGCCACAGCTTCCAACAGCAGTGGCACAGTGAGCCATTAAATGTGATTCACAATGTGATACTGTCAAAACTGTCAAAAGCACGAAGGTTAACAACACCGTTGCTTAGCAATATACTTGATTCCGACACATAAATTTCCAAATATGGGCTGTAGCCTAAAACGTAGCACAGCTGACTGATGTGGACAAAAATCATAAAAACTAAGGCTTGTTCTTGAAAAATATACAGTGAATCATAATATCTCTTTAGGTGGTGGTAAAACACTAATTAACTTGTTTAGTTGATGTCCATCACAATGTACATTATTAAGCAAGGTCAAACAGGAACTGCAAAGTTTTTCATAAATTATTCTGACAAAGATTGCCTAGTAGTGTTTATGTAGGCAACAAAATGTTATATGGGGCCTTGCAATGTTAAAAACAAATCCATGATGTGATTAAACTGACAGTGAGGGAGCAGTGAATGGTAAAGAACATTATATTACCCAAACCTTGAAACAACTGTTTGTCTGTACAATTTCTCGGTAGGCTCCAGAATGAAACGTAGTGTACGCCTTTCCACTAAGCTCTCCCATGTCCGGGGTCTCGTATTAAAGACGCCGCTGCTGAAGTTGTGCTGAACTGTCCATTCATTACAGACACCTTAATTACTTTAATGACCAACTAAATGACGGCATGATTACAATCATTAAGTCCCAATTTAATTAATAAGGGTTAATTACAAATTGCAAACACTCTCAAATAAAACCTGACAAGACAGTAATGGACATTGCCAATGTGCCAATGTTGAGACTACGCCAGCTTTTCCTTTTGCTTAATTTTCTTGTACTGATATCACAGTCTTCCTTTCACTGCAGAAAAAGTTGTTTATAAATATTTTCTGAAGGTCCCTTGTAAACACAGCTTCTGAAAGCACTCACTTTAAGCAATAACAGAAAAGCATGAAAGACCATATTGATTTCATGTAACCACTACGTCAAGCTCCCAAGAAATTAACATGCTGCGTCCTATTCTTAATTTAGTCATTATTACCTATGATTTTCCTCCCCCACTTCTCACAGTACCAACTCTGTTGTGCATTGAATAGGAATTTGAGTCATGGTCCCACTTCTGTTCGCGTTATTGTTTTTTCTTCTGGAACATGCTACGTTTAACATCTACACTGTCCCGTTTGGCCAGTTTGTCCACTCTCATTACCCACAAAGCCTATATGAGCAGGGACCCACATGAATGGGACCTCTGTGCCTTGCCTTACTACTCATAAATGTGCTGCCATGATTTAATATAATAAATCAGGGTGATGCACCACACTTAATACTAACCGGAGCAGATACTAAGCTGCTACATACAACAATTCCCCAAAAAACAATCTTCCCATTTGAACAGTATGTTTATGAATAGCCTAGATTATTTATCCCTTAACCCTCCCAATTTCTATAACATACAGTACTTATTCAACATTTCTGATCCTATTTTTACCTGGTCCTACAAACTGCCAATAATGAAACGCCTGTAAAGTTTTTTTGCTAGGTCACTAAGTCATCAGTTAGAAGGCCTTTGGCATCTCACATCTCAAACAAATTTAATTAATTAATTAGTTAATTAGTTAATTTTGACAAGCATGTTCATTCATAAAGCAATAAGGTGCTGACCAGTGTAGAATACTGGTGAAAAGGCGTTGGGCTGAAATCACTGACCAATTTCCCTCTCTGTCTCACTCATACACTGACAAATGACCTTTGAGATATTGAGCACCCTTTTTCCTTTTGTTATAGATAATAGAAATCAAAAGCAGACAAGCACAGCCTATAATAAGCGAACATGAATCAGTTGTTTGACTGATTGATCACATTGCAGGATGAAATTACCTACCAAAGATGTTGCAGATGATGATGAAGATTGGTACTTCTGCTTTGCAGTTACAAACTGCAAGTTTAATCTTCACACATTTATTACTTTATACATTATTGATTGTTGAATAGCAATGACAATTTTACAAAATTGCTGAAGTGCAGCTAAAGCCTTTGGTAAATATGTGTACTTCAGCATGAAAATGTCTTCCAAGGAACATTCTCTTGAAAATGTCTGAATCTCTGCTCAGTGAATCGTTCATTCTTTTATATTATTGCTACTTTACTACAACTGATTCATTCCTCCTCACGTCATATAAGTCTGTGATCAGAAAATAAACACTGCATGTCACAAGTCTGCATGTAATAAGGTACAAACCTTAAAAAAAAGCTATACATCTACTGGTAAATTTGAAGTGTGTTAATTCACAAAATGCCAAACTACGTGATGCAGATGTACTTCACACAATTGAAATCATGGCTCACATAACAAACCTCTATATAAGCTGAACCTGAAAGTCCTCGCAACCTTAAAGCAATCAAAAAATGTCTGTGATGTGAAGTCACATAGTTATTATATAAATGCAATGGGATGGCTTTTCCCTCATGCTGCTCTGTGAGGTCATATTTTACTCTGGTATGCAGAGGGGTAATATTTCTCCCTCTGTCAAACCGGCTCCCCTAAATTCTTTTAAAAAGACCTCATTCCATCTGCCTGTTTTATTGAATGTCATGTTTTCACAACATCAAGAAAAGGACATTATTACAAAGTATAGCTACAAACAACAGAAACATTTTGAATTATTTCTATCTCTGAACACTGTGGTGTTGTTCTAATGTCCTTGGCTGTGTTGAGTATCTACATTCTGGGCCCAAAGCCCAAATGGTGTTTCTGTGATGTAATCCTGCCTAGTGACTTGTTAGACAAACATACAGCTTTATGTGTTTCTCCTCTAAAGACTGATTTGACTTTGTCGAGACCAAACTGAGCCAGTGTTTGCCACGTTGCTCATTAGCCATGCAAATGGTACTGTATTTTTCAGCAGCTCTGAGTGGGAAAAGGCAGTGACAACCTCTACTTTAATCCTGCTCATGATAGATATTACCCCATCCTTGTGTCTGGACCACATCCACACAAACTACACTGCACATCAGGAATGTAATCCTATAGCTCCATATATGGTGAAAACTGTGAAAAGTACAAGAACATCATAAAGTCTCCAACCATGCGAAAAAACTAAATTTTGTTAGTATGAGATGACACAATCATCTGGCAGACCTCTGCAGTTTCAAGAATCTTGAAACATGAATTGCATTTTTGTACAGATCTGTATCTTTTTATACAGATTCTGAGTTGCCGTTTCACTAATTCAAGTATGCATATACCTTCATGCATGTGCATTTCATCTTATTTACATGTCTGCAAACAAACTTGGAGCTACAGAGTAAATTGGGGCAGCTAAAAAGTGGGGATAAATAAAAGAGGACAGATCATGACTCCACCCAGGGATGAATAATTACTTCCTCCCCCAAACTCTGTGCTGAGATTTTTGCAACAGCCACAGTTCAGGCTTCCTCTGACTACTCTGCTTAGAGGATTGAGCAACAGACCACTTTAAGAAACAAAAAGCAGTGGACTTATAGAGACTTCCCACTAGTCATTTGCTGAGTGATTATGTCATTCTTGCAAACAATATTAAAGTTGGGAAGCAAGATATTCAAGAGTTGCAGGCTGACGTTTGGATTTCTCAAGACAACACCCTTTGGTAGCTCTGGGAGTGCACATAATTTCAGTTCACTCTGGGATTTCCTATCTGGCAGTTATTATGGTTACATTTTCCCTTACACTAACTTTGCTGGAACACAACCAGCGGTTGGTGGTTTTGCCCTATCTGAAACACAGCAATGGCTATGGCTGTTTTCCTCCTCATGTCTCCGTTTTAGGGCAACTTCATATCAGAGCAGCAAGATGCACCACCTAAGTAAACAACTGAGGTGTTAACAAAGCCATTAGCAGTCAGACCGTATGTCTGCAATAAGTCCAACTTGGCTCACTGGTCACTTTCTACAAAAATAGAAACACTAGCCAACCTAAATTGTGTCTTTTTCATTCCTTTGTTTGGTAGCAGGGGCTGTAACTCAACTTTTGACCAATCACACCAATAAGCAAACAATCACAGTTCAATGAAAGGTACAATATAAAGCAAAACAACAAGTCAATCATTGGCTGGTTGAGAGATGACATCATCCAGAAAGTTCCAACAGCAGCCAAGCTTTCCACACTGACAATTGTGGAAAATCAGAAACAATGACCAACAGCAGCCAAAGTATTTTGTCTTTGGTCACGGAAAATTACTTTCAACCCCTGGTTTCTACAGCTGCTGACAGCGTGTACGCAGTGACATGCACTTAACACAGTCAGTAATATAGTTTTACAGTTTTACATTCCACTCAAGACAGTGAATACAACACTGTGGCTACAGCTTCTCAAATAAGGCACTTAACTATAGGTTTTGAATGCTCTTGGAAGTTAGAGGCACTGTTTACCCAATTACAGCAAAAGTTGTTTTTTGCAAAAATAAGTTAAAGCACAACATGAGTTGTCAGATGTGATTGATCCACACTTTATACAGAATCCAAGACAACTCCTCCACCACTACCACCACATCCGTAAAGCTTGTGATCTCATTTCCAGGCTATGAACAGTATGCAGGAATAGCTTAATGACACCAGAGCTCCAATGATGCAGACTCTGGGTTGCCCACTTTTTAAATAAGCACACTCCTCACTCCACATAAACTATTCGCGGCCAGGCAAATAAAGAGGATATAAATGAAATGAATGTGGATGAACTTTTCAGTTGTTATCTAACAGACACTGGCCTGTGACTGTCATTTATTGTGCTGATAATACTGTTCAGGCTGACTAAGGACAAGTTTTATCAATCACACACACTCAAACAGTTCATAAAATCACCACAAACCACACGGACACCACGCTGTGCAATGAGTCCTCCTGTAACTGAACCTCTTCTTTGTGTAGGTAATAAAACATATATTGAAGCCAAACTGTCACAACAAGAATGCTCTTCAAAGAACTTCCAGGAGATGTATTGACGGGGATAATCACATGATGCACTGCATGCTTTCCAAAGTAAAGCACTCAGTGAAACACTACCTCTTTTGCTCAACTCTAACAGCTATTAGCTGCTCTGTATTGGGCTACATTAAATAGTAATAACAACACATCAATAACTATTTGCGCCTCATCCTGCACTAAACAGAGATGTGCTGTGTTGACAACATGTTGTTTACTAACTGTACTTGGGTTATGTGTCCACTTGGCTTGGTTTTATTTGACTTCACCATTATACTAAGTAACTAATAACTATAAAACTATTAGAAAGGCTAAATCTTCAGTGCAATCGGCTTAATGAAGCAGTGTTTACACAGAGTAAAAAAACTACAGTAATGAAACTCCAGCTGTGGAGTGGTGCAACTTTCTCAGTTTCTCAGTGTAAGAGTGAAATTAACCCTTGCTTGTAGGATTACAGGAGTTGACAGTTCACTGCAAACTACTGCCATTCCCATGCAACCACAGCGCAACTGAAAACCTACCAGCTTTTTGTTTTTACCCTCGTCCTCGTTGGACTTCTTTTTAGAGGGTTTATTCGGGTCCTCTCCACCGCTGGCTTGATCCATTTTGGCTTTAAGTTAGTTCCCCTCCAGAGAGACTTGATGCGACCTCCTCAAAAGTTGGCAAACTCCACCAGCAGGCTTTTCACAACACTTGCACAGCAAACCATCCAGGTTAGGTCTTTTCAAAATCCATTCCGTTTAAAAGATGAAGAATAAATTCAAGCTGACCGCTTCCAAATAGTTCCCGAATAGTGTCCAACAGTCGAGGAGGCTGCTTGAAGGAGAAAAGGTGTGGTAGGATATGGTATCCGACCTGATGTCTCCTCAGCTCAGCAGAAAGTCAGTTCACACCGCGGGCAAAGGCTTTCTGAAATAACCAGAACATTGTGTAAATAAAAATTAAATAGTCTATCACAATGTCTTAGGCATTACGTTGCACAAATGTTTGCCTTAACACGTGTTTCCCTGAGCAGTCTTTTTTAGTATGCGGAGTGCAGACACAGTCAGTGAAGCCAGCAGGCTATACTGTGAACGGTAAAACAGATGTAAACAAACATGTCAGAGGTAGCTACAGACAGCTCGGTAAAAATAAAACCACTGTGTTTTTACACTGGCAGACAAAGCCCTGTGTGTGGAACCCGGCTAAACTGATGAGAAAGCAAACTTACAACCGTGTAACTTAGCAATAACATAGTAGTAACTGACAAAAAAAAACGTTTCATGGCAGCCAGGATGCTCTGACAGTTTTCAACGTGCACGGACATGGTCATTATTTGCCTGACAATACAGTCATTAATCACAATTAATAAACAGTTGTTGTAATAAAGGGAAATCACCGTTGTTCTCTCTGCTTGGAATACTTTGCAGTGCTGTACACTTGGCCAGGCTAGCATACATGGACGACCGTTACCGGCCGAACACTACTTGTTTTAACAGACACAACGGCACACAAGCACATACAACACTATGCAATAAATTACAGAGGGAACAATAAATTACATGTCAAAGAAAACTCACAAAACCCCATCCAAAGCTTACCTTTACAACCAAGCTTGAATGCCAGGCCCACGGTGATTCCGCCCACCCACGTTCTGATTGGCCTTTGGGATACGTAAGGAGTGGGGATTCCAGTCACTATTGGTCGGATTTGCTGACAGTCATAAGGTCGGCGTGACGTCGAAGGGGAGGAGACTGTTGTGACGGAGAGGTCAGTCTGATCTCACAGCAAGCGGATAGGACCCAGTCTGTAGTAAGAATAGATCCATGAGTGAATTATGAAAGACTGACCGCGGATAGGAAGCAGGGCGGGAATCCGCGGCAACAAAACACACCCTGTGTGTGTGTGTGTGTGTGTGTGTGTGTGTGTGTGTGTGTGTGTGTGTGTGTGTGTGTGTGTCCCTGTCACACAGACTAACACCCTTTCTGTGACTATCTATGTGTGCGATAATAACAGCTGGTGTTATTGTCAAATAGATCCCTAGTTACATGATGGTGTGCATCATATGGGCTTACTGTGTATGTGTATGTGTGTGTGTGTGTGTGTGTGTGTGTGTGTTTGCATAAAGAACAAAAGCATTTTTATTTTTTCTTCTGCATATGCAAGAACATTTTAGGAGAACAGAGTGGTGCTGGAATCACAGGTTGATTAATTGATTAGTCAATGGACAGAATAGTAATCAACAACAATAAGCGTAAATGTTCATTCTTGAAGTTTGAAACAGTATTTTGTCAAACAAAAACTAATATATATTTCATTCGCATCTCATTGTCTTCATCAGCAGAGTTTGCTCAGTTGTCATGGAAATAACTCAAGTTGTCGTCATGTGACAGCTATGGAACTGTAACATCTGGAACACTGGAACATCATGTAATAAAATAAGGTCATAGCATCATCAAAAACTTTGATAATTGATCATGTAAAGGACTAGTGCGGCATTTTGGGAAACGCTTATTCGCTTATTTCCACTCGTGTGGTATCAGGAAGTTACTGGTCTCAGTGTTTAAAAGCTTCAGTTATGTATGGATGAAACAAACAAGATATGACTTTTTAATTTGTGCACTTCAGGAGCTGGTATATAAGCAAATTTTGTTAATGTTGGACAGTGCTAGGCTAGCTGTTCCTCCATGTTTCCAGTCTTTGCCTTAAGCTAAGCTAAGCTAACTAGCTAGTGGCATCAACTTCTCATCTAACTCTCGGCAAGTGAGCGATTAAGCGCATTTCCCAAAACACAAAGTTTTCCATATTGTCATTTATCAGTAAATGTCAAATATTTGGTGGCTTCAGCTTCTTAAATTTGCAGCTTTTTCTCTATGATGGTAAACTGAATATCTTTTGGTTTTGAAACGTTGGTTCAACAAATTAAGCAATTATAAGAGATCGCTTTGGGCTCTGAGAAATTGTGATGGTGGCATTTTTCACAATTTGCTGAGATTTTATAGACTAAATATAATAATGGAAATAATCAGTAATTGTATCCCTACTAAAAGGAATCATTAATCATTCTTCTGTTGAAATGTGTTAACACTGAGTAAAAATGAACAGGATCCCATGAAAACAAAAAAGGTTTATGGCCACAGTATGCAGGTGCAGTCTTCTCAGACTGGTCTTTTGATAAATTAGTCTGACTCATTCTTTAAATGTCACTGATTCCACTGAAGTCTGGATCATATGTACAGAGTTTCTCTTCACTGAAACTAGAAGTTAGCTGATGCAAATGATACAAGTTCTTGATGGGAGGAGCGGAATATGTTAAAGTACATTTAGAAAGTCAAATAGAATAGGAAGCTTATATGTCAGTGACGACAAAATATTAAACTGAACACAGTCTAGAGTGAAAGTTCTAATGTTTTCCAGGAGTATGGAGCATTTTGCATGGAGACAGCATCATTGGTACACTTAGCACTTATGGTAAAATCTCCAATGCATGAGCTATGAACTTGGATTGTGGTACTCAAAAAAACACAGAAGAATCTCAATACTATGGCCTGAGTTTACCATCTAATTTTTTATGTTGACATGTTTCGGCAAACAAGCCTCAATCAGGGCCAGAGAACCGATGCATGATTGACTCAGCAGCATGAGTTTGGACACATTGTTTGGTGTAAGCATCCCTGGCTGAACGATGGTCTAAGTCTGTGTCTGATGGCTCACAAAAGCTTTAATGAAGTCACTGAAAGAGCTTGTGCCCTTGTCAACCAGGTGATAAACAATCAAAAATACAATTCTGCCCTTTTGTTGGGGAGACAGGGACAGAATGATTTATCTGCCGCTTATAGAGTATGTGTCCAGCTGTCTGATTGCCCCACAGACACCAGGAAAGTAATAAATTAACCTTCCTGTTGTGTTCAGATCCATACCGACCAATTTTCAACTTTACAGTGTAATAAATGGGCTTTCTTTCATCGCTCAGAAGTGTCATGACACACTTCACACTAGATATCCAAACATAATGATGACTGCATTGAAAAATATTTCTTCCATTCTTCTTTTTGCCTTCCCCAACGTAAATCAAGTAATCCAAACTACTGAAAACATACCAAGATCTCACATCCTGTTATAGTCACTCATTCTCACTTGCAATATCTCCTTCTCTCTCACAAATCTCATGCCTGCAGTCAAGAAAATTAAACATTAGAGCCAAAATATCACATATATTAGTTATGGGAACAAACACAGTGTTGATCCAACTGCAGCATTACCAAACACTCATCAGTGCTGTTAGTTTTGGTCTATAAATAAGGCTTCTCTCTTTCTCACGTCATTCGGTGGCATGTGACCACCATGTGCAAGCAGCTAACTGTAAGTGAGGCACTTGATCTCTTTTTTCATTTCCCTTATAAGCATTGGAATACGGAGCCTGAAGACGTGGTGGAAGAGGAAGTCTGTAAGATATGCAAAAATACAAAAAAAGATTGGAACCAGGAGTTAACTACTTTTAAAATAACAGTCTACAGCCTCTGTGACACTCTGTGAGACTGTAATGCTCATTGTAAAGACAGCCTAACTGATGTATAGACAAACCAAAGTATAGGACAAATTCATAAAAAGTCAGGTGATCATCAATGTTCGCTAAGACCATGAACATCTGCACCACTTTGCATAGTAATCCATTCAATAGCTTTTGAGATATTTCATTCTGAACCACAAATATCAACCTCGTGGCTCAAGGAGAAAGTGGGTCACCGAAGTTATTAGGATTCATCTTCTGGGGAACATGAATGTCTGTACAGAAGTGTATGCCAATCCATGGTGTAAATGTACAGATATTTCACTGTGAATGAGAGAATGAAAAATGAAAAAATCACTAGGTTATTTAAGTCATAAGGATTCATGTATATTTATGGGCACTATGAATATCTGGACCAAAATTCATGGCAATCCATCCAACAGTTGTTTCGATATTTATTTTCTGGTGACCATGAATGCCTATACAAAATGTCATTGCAATCCAGCTGTTAGCTGATATTTTAGCCTGGACGAAACTGACAACATTGCCATCACATGATGAAGAGGACCATGTTGCCACATACATGTAAACAAATGACAGCCTGTGGCGTTACCATCTTAGACAGGGCCTCTGTGGTGTGGAGGGAAATCAACCCAGCATGGAACTAAGGGAAGCACCATGACAGCAAACTCCCACACACAGCAGCCTTGGCCGGTTTGGTGACAGATGTAGGCTGAGGGAGGAACCACTCTACCTGAAAAGGGAAAAAACAGGAAAAAAAAAAAGGAAAATGGCAGCACGCTGCATCACAAGAGCTGTGAAAACTGGCATCATGTGGCAGACACGCCAAAAGTTAATTTGCAAGGCACATGCTATCACACTGCAACTCATGTAAATGAAAAAAGAATTAAAGTAAATCAGATTTTTCAACAATAAATTACATAAACCACTTAGTTGAAAATTAGTTATTTAATTGGATCACAATGTGCATCTTATCTATGTCTGTTCTACCGCAGGAGGGAAGAACTGACATGAATTTTGGTCACTCTTCACTGGTTTTAATAATGATTTTCAACAATACACTAAGAGTGCATACAATCATTTACCAACATGCTTTTCTGGAAACTTCTTTGATGATTTAATTTTGGACAAAACAGATGTTACTAGGTGAAAGTACATACAGCAAGTTCTGTAAGTTCTTTAGAACAGCAATTACGCTTTGAGATTTTCATCTTTTAGAGTGTCATAGTATTAACCTATACAGAGTTGGAAATATGAGAGTATTAGAGTAATTGGACTTTTAATAGTATACCCATAGTTGTTGTTGCACTGATGCTGCCTGATCACATTAAAAGATCAATAAATGACCAGTTCCAGTAAACACTCCTCTAAAAACACTGTAGCATTTCAGTCTCTGTATGATATTATGTTTGAGTCCAGCTGCTTGAAAACAGCTCCAAACATTTAATTAGGTCATTCAGCTTTCCATCTGTCCATGTTGGACTGATGTCACAACGCACTATTGGGTTGGGCCTTTTGCATCTTTTGCAAGAAACTGCGGCAAAGCATTGCTGCAGTTTGCAGCTGACCACGAGACACTGAACAAGAAATCCCTGTTGGTTTCAATGACCCCCACAAAAAAAGAAGAATAAACAAATATTAAAAAAAAATAGCTAGGAGTATCATGACCACAATCATCACAGCGTTTATTTGTGGTATATATCATTTCCAATTTCTTTGTTAAACACGTAAACACAGAAAGAAACCAAACAAAGACGCAAAAATAAAATGCAGTGAAGCAGCTGCTGATTCTGCAGCTCATAAATAACATCTTGCACTGTTCGTTGCTATTGTTAATCCAATGTTAATCCAATGCCACCAATGTTCTAGCAATGACCCTGGTGATTCTGTGTTTTTTGGGTAGCTAGCCAACACTAGAATCAACATCCACTCGCAAGCTCTATAATTAAATACATGCAGCTGCTCTGGATGTGGGACATAATTTTCCCAAGAGTCATTTGGGCCATTCTGAGATGACTGGCCATGGCCCTGAAAAAGTAGATACTCCATGATAAAAAAAAAATTATAATGCTTCCTCCTTTTCAAAGTATGTTGTTGAATGCTTTTCTGCTGGTATCAGTAGTGTCTCACCACTGTACTAGTTAGACTTTGCGGAGTCACTACAAATCTGAAACTATTACCATATTAATTTTAAAGCTGTTGGTTGAAGATAGTTGGATACACACCCTGTTGTGATAAAATGTGCACTCTGGCACTACAAGAAAAAATGCATTAGTGTAACTGGGAGTGTTTGAGTCCAGCAGTTATTTAAATCTTTAATTCTGCCAACAGTTTTCCGTATTTACCATTCACATCCTATTTAACACTTGAGCCAAAAGGTCCCTACTGAACCACCCAGCATGTTTCCCACTTGTTATGCAGAGCCATTCCTTTCCTATTACAGTATCGCAAGACTGTAGAGAAAGATATGAGGCTGTCGTAGGCAGGGGCGGCAAAGAGCACTGTGTTTAGACCTGAGAGATGAAAGAGAAATGACTTGTAAATTATTCATTGCCCCCCCACTGTACTACAAGGCAGCACCACACTCTTCTCTAGTCTGGCAGAGCTCACTACCAACTTAGGGCAAACTCTATTTAGTCTTAGTTAGACATACTGCTTACATAAAATATGCACTATCAGGAAGATTCGTTGCTCATTTTGCCTATCTCTATATTGTTTGCTCAGTACATGTGAGTCAAGGGACATTAGTCATATTGAATAAATATTTGTATCTCGAATTTTGATATGAATGAGTTTCTAATTCTGTGTCATTTCCTTCTCATATGAAGGTAGACATTTTAGGTAGAAAATTGTGGAAGGAAGTGAAAGAACCAACCAGTGGTTATCGTAACTGACATTTGGCTGTGTTTGCCCCTTTTGCAATAACAACTGTCCACAGGAAACCTAAGAAACACATTGCAAAGACAGTATACAAGGACAAATACATTTTCCTTGAGACTCCAATAACTAACCACATTAAAATGTTGAATATTTGTTTACCTGAAGGTTGGTTTACCTGTTGCCATGGAAGCCAGCTACATGAGTGTGCTGTTTAAAGGGCTCTCGAAAACATTGCTCATGTGACAACATGGAGATGCATGTTGCCACTCAGTGCTTTGCAAATACAGTAGAAACTCTCATCACATCAGAGAAAGTGGCAGCAGTCTATGAACAATAAATATCTTGTTCACGTCAGCCTGAATATGACATTATGCGTGAAGACCTTTGTTTAACCTTTACTTTTACTCTACTCAGTGCTCAAGTTTACACTTGCAACAGCTTACAGAGCATTACGACGATAACAAATCAGGGAGACACAGATCTAGGGTTATGTAACAGATGGACGATAAAAATTAACTTAGTTTTTATTGGTAACAAACACTGTTTATATTAGTATAAGAAATTACTTGTTAAACTTCAAGTCAGAAAAGTAACATTATTATTTTAGCATTCATGCGGAACATATTCTAGGAACTGAACTACAACCCCAACATAACAAAATCAAATGAAAGTCAAATTCTAATTTTTTCCATGGTTCCCTTTTTAGACTGCTGCAACGTTGCTATCACTGATCAATTATGGGTTAAACAGATGTATAAGCAATCTGAAGAGTGTTCACACAACAGTAAATCCACTACTCGTGAGTTACTCAGCTCTGAAAATCAAATCAAAGAGTTTTGCATTGCCTATTATTGTGTGACACTACCTACTTTGTCTTAACTGAGTTTCAGTGAAGAGAGATAGTAAAGGTGTATGGGAGATTGGTGAGGTGAGAAAGAAACAAAAGACTGATTTTGCATGCAAGATGTTGATTTCAAGAAGTCTTTGCCATCAGCTCATTTTTATGGACTTGCATTTACTGAAGGATATTTTATGAGTTACTACAGAATATACATTCCCCAGATGTTTAACATGTGGCAAACTTCCTGATATAAAGCATTTTATGCATGTCCTGAGGCGCATGGAAGTGTGAGGTGTTTGTTTGTATTATTCCTGATAAACACCAACAGCACAGCCATCAGCAGGGAAACCTACGTCCTGTTTCAGTAGTTTTTCAAAATATACTATTGTTAACTCTGCAATTCCCCTCAGGCAATCTCATTCGATCCTTGGAAGCAGTGCCGGCCCTAGCCATTTTGGTGCCAGTAACCAGTATTATAAATACCTGGATTCAGCACATATTGTGCCTAGAATGCATTGTGATTGTTGGTAAACAGCATTCCATATATCACAATCAACGGATATTGACTGAATTTCTCTCTAAATTGAGCAAAGTACATTATTGTAGGAAAACCAAAACCCTACTGTGAAAAGAATCACACAACTGAACATGCAACTGCACTTTAAAAACATGAATGAATAGGAACACAACTCGATGCTCCTGTTTTTTCCCTTTGGGGTCAGGATGTTCAGTTTAAACAGGCATAAGTGGATGGCAATTAATGTGCACAAACCGTGCAGTAAACAACTTGACTCTCCATCCGTAATCGGCTTCACTGTGAGAAAGACCCATTGTTCAGGCCTGGCAGAAAATGAATACAGTACAGGACATATTCCACAGTTTCCTTTACATATGTGCCGATAGGCTTAGGTCGACATTCTGCACAGGACTGGCCAAGCCCCCAATTTAAATTCATTGCCAGGGAGAAGTTAAATTCCTGAAAATAGCTCCAGTCATACATTTTCAGGAATCATTTTCAAAGTCTCCTTAATTAGAAATCATTCAATGCTCAGCATTATTGCGGAAATCACCTCGTAATTAAAATGCTAATTCATTCAGGATGTAATTGTTGCAGAGAAACCTGGAATCCCTGAGATGACAGCTAAAATATATTAGAAGCACCACCCAATTCAAAAAACACTTGGGATTCAAGTAGGCAAATCAGACTCGATGAAAAGTGACTGGGTCAGGAGTGCAAGAGAAATTACATTTTTCATACACAAGCTGGATCATGCAGAACGTGTCTTTAGAAGCACAGAGACTTGTTAAATCATTCCTAACCCCCACTTTTATTTAGTACTCAAATCCTACAGAGTGGGCATTAATATCAACTTTAGCCAATAAGCATCAATGCTTTTCTTACTACTCTCTACCATTTGCATGTGTGCACTTGGTATGCACACTGCTGCTCCACACAACTCTTCCCTCATTCAGAAACCCGGTGGCTATGTGCCCCTGACCAAAGCATTTAGTCTTCAAATGCTCCACTGGCCAAAAGTAGAAGACACCGGTTGTACAGTCAGAACTGATGTTATATAAAAATATTTAAATATTGTTTTTATAAATATACTATAACTGTGAGTATGTAAAGACAGGATTAAGTAAGCAAGCTGGTAATTTGTGATAAACACTGGCACTACATTAAACCACTCTCAATTAGAGACCTTAACCTTTTCTGTTAATACCTTTAAAGATAGAATTTAACTCACAATTGTAGATTCAGGCATATATCCTCATAGTCATATCCTGCTGTGATCCAACAAACACAATATAAAATAGGTTTTTCTTTTATATTTATAAAAGTATATAATTCTGCAGTCAAAGTCAAACACAAAAGATGGCACTTCGAGAAATATTTCACATTGAAATATAAGGAACAAATGTCTAGATGGAAATGTTACATCTCTTTTTATTAGTATTGAGTGCTTTGAGCCTCTCTGTTGCAATGTCAAGATGCCTGTAAATGATTATACAACCTACAGTACAGTATCTAGAAACAGGAAAATTGAGACATGAGTTAGAATATCAGTGCACTCATCTGAAACTGGAAGCTGCAGAGAATACACTGTAAAAACAGTCACACAATGGTACACATACAGAGCAGCATGACTTATAACCCCAACACAGATCCAAGGAATTCAAGAAGTGTAGCCGTAATGCAATTCCATAGTGCTTCCCTTCTGGGGAAGGAGGGTTTAGGGAAGTCGCATTGGGTGAGTTCTCGCACCTAACACCAGCATGACCCTAGTCCACCAGTGGTTGATACTAAATATATTCCTCCTCCTGTCATAAATTATATATAGCCATACTATTCCAAACTCTGAGGGTAAGGCTGATTTCCTGGAATATGAAATTCGTTACTTCCTTTGCAGAGTTAGTGTTGAAACTGACTCTCAACATTGCTTCAGATGCTTAAGCAAAGAGTGTGTATACTGGACTGTAGGTTGGGGAGAAATCAGGTATACCAAATGGGATCACAGGATGGACAGATGGTACCGGCAAAGATATCTGTCAAACTCTATTTAATTGTCACGAGTGGTAACAACTGAGTAGCAACAATGCCAAAAACACCAACAGGTTGTTTCAAAGATTTCTTTTGTCTTTTTATCACTGTTTGATATCTCTTAGATTCTTAATATTAATTCAGGCAACAAAGAATTGAACATAACCAAAGTTGTTATTTCTAAAAAAAAATAACAATTTCATCCAGTGTTTCAAGTACAAATATGTGCAGCATTACTGTTCACTTAACCAAAAAAATGAAGTGAATCCAACAAAGAAAATATAATATAAATAATAACTATTGTTCCATGAATTTTGGATGCAACCAGAGGGATTGCTTTACCAGTGGATATTTCTGTACTACACATTCCCAGCTCAGGTCATTGTGACGACAGAGCCAGCACCTATGACCAGGAGTGATGTAGGGTCAAGCCCCGCAGACAGTAGTAGACCAAAGGTGGTGACCAACAAAGTCATGAGGAATCCTCACTAAGCTATGAGGTGAAACTTGTTGATCAGTCTGTCGCTACGACTGCATGTGGAGCAGCAAATTGAAGTCTGTAGAAACAGGTAAAGGTGCACAATGATGCCCTAGGTAGCAACAGTACAAACCATCTAATACACTGTAATTTCAAATGCCCAAGCATGGGAAGCTCCTGGTACCTAGAGTGTATGTAAAATAAAATCTGCAGGGACGTGCCCCTCTTGTGACCCCCATCCCCCAGGCAAATTAAGAGGCTGTCAGTCACTCAGAAGGTAGCTGTCAACTCCATCGATGTCTCCAGTGCCCTGACAGGGCAGAGTGGCTTTGTTGGTTCCTCTGTCTCGCTAGCAGCAATTGAATGCTGCCAACTTGTTGGTTGTTAACACGAAAAGGAGACAGTCTGTTTGGAAAGATAATTTGGGCCAGAGGGTAAATCCTGACCTAATCCACAAATACTTGTCTAGCTCGAGAATGTCCCACTTGGGTAAGCAGGTGAGTGGGAGTGGCTGGGACCACACACACCATGGGGTCTTACCAGGAACCAACCCAGGCCCTCATTGTAGTTCAGCAAACTGCTTCCCAGCTTGACCAGGGCCTGCTGAGTCTGCTGAGCAGCTACACCAAACATCTGGTTTGGAACCACTGGGAGAGAGTGGAGAGTCTGTCAACACACTGACAGTGGCATGCCAGGATTGTGGTTGACATCAACCTACAAAGTTGACCTGACCGGAAGAGTACCTCTGAGCTGTGACAGCAAATTACCAACCCCCTCCTGTGTGAGGAGGGTGTCATTTGTAATACAACACTTGAGGCTAGGGACAGGGCCAAATAATTCTTCTTATTCTGTGCTGTTTCAGGCATCTCAGCAAAAGGCTGGAGAGGAACTTAGGGTCTCATCTGCATCTCGGGACCTCCTAAATATTAGACAGTAAAGGTACAGTAAAGGTTTAAGGCTATACTTTCCGGTGGAGTTATGACTGGGCCTTTTTCCAACTATGAATGTTATAGTTCTAGATAGAATTGCAATGTTGAGAGCACAGTTGATGTTCATAGTCGAGAAGAGGAGGTGAAATCGTCTCGTCTCAGACTCTGTGAAAGAGGAACAAGACACTGAGCTTTGGGTTACAAGGTTACCAGCAACTTGGCCATTAGCAAACCATTTGGACCCTCTATTGTTAGACAGCATTGTTAGAACACAGAGGGAATAGATTATTTGATGCAAGGGTTTCATATAGTAGGTGGGAGATTCAGAGCAGTCAATGTTGGTGGTCAATAAAGAATGAAGACGAACAGACAAGACAACGTAAAAAAGTTCCAGTCTACAGAGCTCATTCAAATTACCTAGAGTCCCACGGAAGCAAAATCTCAACAAAAAGTACTAATCTTTTCTTTTAGGCATGTTTTGTTAGTTAAATTAGTTAAAGGGCATACATATAGCATAATGGATTACCCACAAACGTATCAATGTATGCCAAGCACTTTTATTGCACCACACAGAGACACACACCATATACTCACACTCCTATCAACACTATCTGGTAAAAGGCCCCATGGCCTCCTCCTACAAATCATTTTCAATCTTTTTTTTAACAGCTTTTAATGCAAAGTGCAAAAACAGCTCCACTGGAACTGGTTAATTGTTTCCCATCCCAACGGGAAGTTCTATTTTTAGTGTGTCTGTCTGTAGGTTACCACCCTCTGCCCATGTTGTGTCAATCCAACAGATTGGATATGATACTGTGGTCTATTTTTGGATCTTCTCCGATGTGGAGAAGAAGCAGGCTGTGGGTTTTCACTGAGAAAGGAAGAGGGCAGCTCTGGGACAGGAAACACAAGCAGATTTCCCTGGTGGAAGCCCCATTAGTCTGTCATAGATTTACAGACAAAAAACACAATGGAGGCTGCAAACACACAGCTGAACTCCCCACTGGAGATCCCCTAGCCTATAGTAATAACCTCAGTACATACACCTAACATCCATAGACATTTACCCTTCTGAATTTAACTCACCTGGAATGTGAATTCTCTAGTATTTCCTTGTATATTCACTTCCTTTATTAATTTAAAAAGTATTGCTTATTAAGACAACACACAAACATTATGCTGATCATAAATTAACTAGGTAGTACGTAGCCTGTATAATTTGATGGTATTTGAAATGTTTAAATGTATGTCTGAATCACAAGTAGCCACTGGCCAATTGACAAGAACATGTACAGTATGTAATTCTTTAACCTTATACAGCTCATATTGTCAAAATACTGTGCGCTCCACTGTATTACTGAATGATGTTGATGAAATTGTGAAATCAAAGAAGGGACAAAAGTTCAATCATAGGCAGCAGTAAACAGAGAGGTTTTAAGTTTAGATTTCAACATACTTTGATTTGGACGGTGCCTAATATCATTGGGGAGGTGGTTCCAAGTATGTGTAGCCTTCCGGTAGTTACAAAATACACTGATTAAATCATTGCATTCATAATTCAAATTGATGTTTCTTAATAGACAGTATCCCATATTAGTATTATCAGTAAAACAATGTTGAGGTAAGTTTCTATACCAAAACTTTTTGCAACTACAAGATTGAAGCCAGCTAACCACTTATGCACACAAAAGGACTCAAATTAAGTCAGGAAATTCATGATTCAGTCAGTGTATCATTGACCAAAACAAGCAAAAGCCAGACCTGCCCATGACCCACAGACCTAATCTCTATTATGTCCCATCAACTCTCCCACACTCCCTTTTCATATCATAACTGCCAGTTTCCTCCCACATTCACTATACTTCCTGCTTACATACAGTACATTTCTGTGCTAGCCTATCTGCGAGGTCCAGCGGTACTACATGTGTGTAGGTTTTCAACAGACATCATGGCCCTGGCTATCTGATCTTACAGTGGGTGTGGAGTTCAGGTCCTATCTGCAGTCATTTACTGCCGCTCCATTTCAATTATACAGTGCTGATTGGCTTTGCTAGCATGCTGTGGTCCCAGAGGGTTCTTCTGGGCAAACAAAGCACTGTTGTAGAATACTCTGACCCCGACTTTCTCATAGGACTAAAACTGACAGGGGAAAATCTATTACTCGCTCTGAAAAAATTATCATATACATCACTTATTAATAGTGATAAGGCAAAGGATGCTTCCCTATCTCTTTCAGTGTAAGATATAGCATATACTGTACAGTGTTTAAAGAGGTAATCAGTCAACAGGACAACCAATATAACATTTCATTATGTTCGGATGTTTGGTTGTATTTTCATCTAAACTTGTGAGATCAAGAAAGAGAGAGAGAGATTGAGAAAAAGAAAAAAGAAAGGCAGAATATTTCAGACCCGCAGGCAGCTGTAAGACAATATGAGCAAATAAGTGATCACTGTCTCTCGTTCGATCCTTTAATCAGGCACGGGAAAGTGAACACTCTGGGATGGATCATGGATAACAATTTCCAACAGAGTGTGGACACCACGAGCATGATTTTCTCATTTCCATGGGATTCCTCATTAAGATGAAGTGCTTTCCTGAGTTACTGACTAATTGTCTTGGTAGAAGATGAAGACAAAACAATCTATGTTGCTACATGAAGAGGCATTTGAAGAACTACGACTGAGGAAAATGAACCCTCCTGTCTGTTTGTGGTTTATATTAGTCTCCCTCAAGGACGAGACATAAGACCACTCACCTGAATTGTTTCAACTTAATTGCAGGTTCAGACTGTCAGCCAAGTACCCATATCTTATTTTGTTTAATTAGGAATAATTGCATTGAGCCAACATGTACCGTCAATTGTAATGTTTATTTATCTGGAGGGTGGTATTTTACAAGGAGTAACAAAGAAAAATAAATATGATGCGAGTCGTGATGATCAGCACCATCTGCTGTTATAGAAGTTGCGTGATCCATACAAACGCCCTGTTGGATGGCAACAGACCTGTGGTTGACCAACAGTGACATCTAGAGGTCTGATATAAAACTGCATATCTCATCATCTCAAAACAATGCCTTGTGCCATTTGGACAAAATCATTTTATAACTATGCTACATACAGTATTTGTCAATATGAAAGCTAAAAGGCACTTAACAGGGGAAAACGGGTATGTAAACTTTTTAAAAAATACTACAAACTGCAACTCTGCAACACGAACAATCCATTTGCGCTAAATTTGCTTCTGCCTGCGTCCATCCAATTAGTCATGCACCACTGTAATATGGTGATCAGAGGGAGCTTGGAGGCAAGAAATAACAACATGGATGGCTTCATGAGGCATGGCAGACCAAATGACAACCATTTACCATCAAATTACATTGCTCTGCAAGGTCAACTGCTCTGTGTGGGGAGCTTTGGAAAGCTATTTCTTTGTGCAATCACACAAATGCAGAGCAGGAAAGTGTACAAATATAATTGTGATTTGTTTTGATCTATACTGCATAATAGTGCTGATACCACCAATTAATAAATGCAGGTAGAAATATTCCCTCAGGACTAAATGAGGGAGAAATTAATAAATTCGACCTCAGCCGCATTCTTTGAAAATGTAATCAAACCCGTCCCACAATGATACTGCTTTTCTAGCTACAAACCACACGCTAACGGTTGCCCAAAATAGCACTTGATTGGATGAATTTATGTGTACGCCCTGGAGTTCAAGATGAGTCAACTAAAATGTTGTAACGTTTCACAGAGAAAAGAGAGGGACTCTGATATAAAATCAATCACAAATGTTTGGTTTTTCTTTACATATATTTGGCATGTAGTCAGTTTCATTTATACAGCCCAATATCACAAAGAGACAACCAAAGAGAAATAGCTGAACAACTGACACAAGGACACAGGATTATATCTTGGAAATGTATTATTTCACAGTGATTTTTAGGGTTATCAAATGGCTCAAATTCCAATCCAACTTTGTGAGATTGCAGCTTCTACTTGAAGTCTGAAACTTCTTATTCTATAAATATGACACATTCATCCACTTTTCCCAATAGCCAGATCAAGGCTGGTACTCAATATTTGCTATCATCCATTGGGTGCAGGTTTAGGCTGGGGGAGTGAGATTGGTGAATTGTGCTTCTACTCAGTGGTCCCAGTGGGCAGAGTGGTACTGTTTAAGGGGCACACAGAGCCCCCAGCAACCCATTAGGATTAGACTGTGTGTGTCATCTGTCAGCACTATCATACCTGAGCCAAAATGCATCCCTGAGAAAGTATTAGGCCCAGCAGTGGAAGACCTTGCTTTTTAAGACACACACTGGTTCCAACAGCCCCCATACAGGCCTCCCCCACTCACTGTCCCCTGCCTCTTTTATCTCCCACCACTAACAAAACACTGTGTCTACCTTACTGCCATTCTCACTCCTCAACCCATATAGCATTTTACTGCTTTGGGGAAGCAAGGGAGAGGTCCTCAGTGTGAAATGGATGTGCAATCACAGCCCTTTCCTTGAAGGTTATTACCCACACTTCCTGGCTTTTCTTCACGGCCACCATGAAGCCGATGGGGGGAAATGACAATGGTCCGGTTTGTCGAGTCAGAGCATTAAGCCACAAGCAGGAGAAATAGCTTTGACACTACAGGCTCTTCAAATCACCACACTGAGCCACCTAAATGCCACAGCAATAAGCAAAGAGACAGGCTGCATTTTTCATCACAGAAGGGGAGCTCGTTTTGGAGCGAAGGAGACCGGCGCATCTTGTTTGGCACTTTTCTTGGAACGGGGGAGGTGAAGTGTTGTCAAGGAACGTCTTCACAGCGGTGGGACAAAGCTTTCATTACGGCTTAAATTGAGGGACATCACTACAACCCTACATGTCTGGGGAGCTTTTTAGTTCAGGTAAAGCAATGGTGAAAACAAATGGGCCAATTGAAAGCTCATTACACCGCCAAAACATACAGTGTATTAGGTAGCCCACGGTGGCAGAAACAAAAAATACAAATATAAAAAGAACCTCTGGTTTATTATCCAATTGCTTTGACACTCACATCTGGCTGAGAAGCATGATTAAATTCAAAGACCCAACTGGTGCCATTTCAATTTCTTGCCACTGGGACACTTTGTCTGGACATTTACCATGCCTTATTCTCTCAGTAATGTAGTTAAGAGTGTAAAACAGGAGACCAGAGCAGGAAGAATCTGCCTCTGTTCCTCTGCACGAAATTCAATGTTTCAGAACACACGTACATTTTGCCCAGGTATACCTCACAGTACATAAATGCATATTTGAAACTAGTCATTTAAAGCTCCCCCGACTTTTAACTGATGCACTCTGTGCCATATTCCAGCTATTGTTATTCTCCACGAGGGCTACAGAAAAAGAACAGCTCTGACTTCCCAAAATACTGAACCCATTTTTTCCCCTACCAGGTTTGCCTTGCCATCTCATGAATCATTAAATTCCAAAATCAAAGTGACGGAGGCACCGTCCTGAAATGATGAATGTCATCTCACAACAAATGAAACAGATAGCGTAAATTGCAGGAAAACTGCGGAAAACTGTAGCTCAACAGTGATGTTACATAGCAGGCACACCCTCATTTTTTCTCGGAGAAGTCTTGTAAATACAAGGGAGCATTTGAAATCCGCACACTACCTCTTTGTTGAATAATTGATAAAGGGGTGAAGCTATAAACACAGATTTACAGAAGTAACAATGCACTGTAAAACTTTCCTGGAATGTCAAAAAGTGGGGTCTGAACTTGTGTTCTTGCTGGCTATATGTTGTTGGGTTATTTTTCCCCGTCTGGTCCTGTTGTCGTGGAATTGTTGCAAAATGTAATGTTGTTCTACTGATGATGTTTGTGCTTTCACTTTTGAGATGAGACTGTAGAGCAGGGTTTTCTGTTTTTCACCTTTTAGAAGTTTAAAATTGCAAACAAAATAAATTGTATCTGCGTTGATGTTGCCTACTATTGTTGTACCTCAATATATGTCTCAAAGATAAATTATTTTTTGGCAGAACAGCAACACTGTTTTTGTTTTCCAAATGAGTAACCAACTCATGTAATTATACTGGATATAGTATCCCTTTTCTGGATTAGATATTTGTTTCTAGTTAATAAGAACATTTGTGTTTTCACAGATTATAAGAAACATTAAACAGCTTGGATATACTTGTATTATTCAGCATATCATGGCATGAATACACCTCATAAAAAGGTGTCAAGGAATATGACACTTAGATACAGCACAAACTTTGCATCAAAAATACATATATGCGCTAACCTGAATGTTTTGTGCTCAAACAATCGCTAATCAGCATTCTGAAATACAAGATT
Organism: Enoplosus armatus; assembly: GCF_043641665.1. Lineage (NCBI taxonomy): Eukaryota > Metazoa > Chordata > Actinopteri > Centrarchiformes > Enoplosidae > Enoplosus > Enoplosus armatus. Next base: position 16,843,648 of record NC_092189.1, read on the forward strand.
TTCTGGATGTACATTGTAAACTCCACGAAGATAATAGATTATTACTGGCACCATTGTCTGCTGAATCCATCTCCATACCCCACACACTTTTCGACCACTTGGCACTGAGTTATTAAGCCCCAGCAGCTCCCTTTGATCAGGAAATGTATTAGGAGGCATCATGTTTTCATTATCATGAAGATGACATCTTGATCACACTATGATTCATTCTGCCTTGTTCAATTCGCTTAAGAACTTTGGAGGAATGGATGGAAACCCACACACACACACACACACACACACACACACACACACACACACACACACACATTATAGAGAGGGAGTGAACAAGGAGGTTGTACAAGAGACACACATCCACTTTGGGGACAGAATCCATTATAACCACCTGTCAGCCCTTCAGTTCACTCTTGATGATTTCACCCACCAACCCATTTACTGAAAAAGATTAAATTTTCCAGAATACAATAACCCTGGCAATTAATTCAATGTTTTAATAGCACACATCTTTTGCATGTGTCCCTGAAATACATTATTTATGAGGCTCAGTTCTGCCTGATGAAGAGCTGTTTGGTGCAGCTGTTGTATCTTAAAGGAATAGTTCACATTTTGGGAAATATTCTTATTCACTGTCTTTCCTTTTTTTTTTAAATAGATATTTTTGGGGCATTTTCTTTTGCCTTTATTAGATAGTGACAATGTGAAATGTGGGAGAGAGCAAGGAGGACATGCAGCAAAGGCCCAGGCCAGAATCAATGCCGGGCCACTGCAGCTCAGCCTGTGTGGTACTTCTATGGTATTGCTTTCTGTCTGAGAGTTAGATGAGAAGACTGCTACCACTCTCATGTCTGTACTGTAGTATGTACTTTACATTTAAAGTGCAGACCTGACGGTGTTATCGATCTTCTCATCTAACTCTTGGCAAGAAAGCAAATAAGCGTATATATCCCAAAATGTTGGACTATTCCTTTAAACCAGATTTGATGTGCAGGATAAATCAGGTATGAAAATATTTTGACAGGCATAAAAAATGGTGTAAAGCCTCCTGAATACTGTAAGGGGGTTTGATTACAAGTCAATAGGATAGATGTCTGAAAAAGCCACAATGCTCCAGTGACCAACAGTAGAATACTGGTGATACTGGGTAGCTCCTAGGTATGAATGTATGAAATGGAGCAGCGATGAAAAATTACCCTGGATATGAATTAAAAAGGATCATACCAGTGTGAGTTTTCATTTCCTACTTTCCAAGGATAATCAATCACTTTATATACCACCAACAGAATAAAGGTTTGTGTTATGTAAACAAGAAAATATAGACCTAATGATCAGTGTGAAAATGATAAGAAGCCTTTGCCATACATGCCAAAATAGAAAAAGAAAACCAGAAGCATCATGCATTTGTATCATACAATACAGTGTACCTAAAAGGCATCCAATAGAAATGTTATTCCACCAGTTATGCAATGCACACAAGTGCAAAAAACGAAATTATCAGTAAAGTATGCAAAAACTGGCAGCAAGACAGGAAATCACATCAGCAGCTTTGTTGACAGAATTAAGAAACTTCAGTTTTATACCATTAAACGCTGTATACCCTTGAAAACTCCGACTGAGTTATGTGTAGAGCTGTTAACTTTGAAATGATTGCAAGATAAGGATGTTTTTGTTCTGAGCTGCACAGAGTTGTTAAGGGTGAAGTATGTAAAATTAAAGGACACCTGATGTTTGGCATCCACTTGTTCATTCTAGACGATTTTCTTTCAAACTAACAGCTTTATTTAACTGGCTAGGCACAAATGCACCTTTAAAACAACATTCTTTAGGGGAGTGAGTCATTGAAGGTCAAGGAATCAGCACCAAAGAGGAGGAGAGGCGGCGCTTATTACTTGTATCACAATGCCATCCTGTGGTAAATCTGTGTTACGTCTCACACTTCATTCTCATCAATCCAAAACCTCTCTTGCCATCATACAGTATGAGGACTTACATATAGGATAAACATTAAATGTTCCCAAACCAAACTCCCTGATGATGTCTTCGGGGTTATCTCAGTTTAAATATAGAGACTACTTTTTTATAACAGAAAGCCTGAGCTACAAGAGCTTGAAAGACATGGGAATTTACCTGGAGAGGAGAATCTAATGACTGATGGTATCAAGCTGCATTATGGGAAAAGTAGGAACTAGCATTTTTGGAGCTTGAAGATATCTTTGGATTTTAGAGGATTTATCTATTTGAATCGTCTATGGTAGAGTTTTTTTGAAGCATCTGATATTCTTCTGGAATTCATGGAGCATTAAGCAAATCTCTGAATGCTTCAAATCTTACATTTACTTTGCCCTTGATTTGTAAACCTTGTTGTTATTATGACTATAATGCATTTACTAAACTGCCAACAGAAAACAAGCAGAAGGTTAATCGTGAGCCATGTGATTAATGGGTTGGAAAATCATGAGAATATAAACAGTGGCAGTTGGTACACAGTCCTTAGGGGGTTGACAGTGTGACAAATATGACTAATTAACCCTCTGAACTGACCCATGACCCTCTCAGCTGCTTGACTCAAAAGGGAGTACACCAATCAAAAAATGGGTGGCTCGGTCACAGTAAAGTCACATCATAGATTATAACATTAAGCAATCACAGGGCAGCCAGCAAAGTTAGTCGTTCTTAATGAGTAACATGGTTTTACAGGTATGTTTTGCATTTACAATTCAATGTTTTAGCTCTTATGCGCAACAATTTACAGCTAGATATTCATCTTACCTCAGAGCAAATCTCTCCATCTTATCGAGTATGGTTTCTGAGTCCTAAAAAAGTATTTTCTTAAAATAAAATTAAGTGCAGTAAGAATATTGCAACCCGTGTCCAATAAAATTCAACAGGTTTCAATATTTTTTTTAGAAACTGTATCTTGAAACAAAAAAGAGTAACGCAGCTTGCTGAGCTAGAATCAGGAAGATTCAATTTGATTTCAGAAAACACTTGAAACACGCTGAAACATGTTGCATTGGAAATAAAAGGAAATAATTAAATTACAGACAAAATATGAAAGATTTTTGCAGCGCAGCATAAAGCTGTTAAACTCTGTCAGATCCACAGTTACCTACAGAACCGTTACCGACTTTTCAACTGTATATCATGCAATATTTCAGGGTGAATGCAGGGAAATATGCATTGTATTAAAGCTTTGTATTAGGAAACTGTCTTCTTCTTTCACTTTATTTCATCCTCTCATAGTGAACCGGGATTTGAAACACATAGTTTTCTATGGAAAGCAGAAGTTTTTTGAGTTACAACAAACTAGAACTGAGAATGACTGTAAATATTGCTCCCTAGGCTGTAGTTGGAAGGTCATTTTAGCTCTGGGGAGAAGAAGCGAGACTGAGCAGCAGAGCGATGACCATGATGCTGCAGGGTTGAAGGCTGCTAAGTTTCTTAAGACGACCTGTACAAGCCAGGTTTACCTGACAGAGTGAAGCTCCCACAGTAGCCTTGTACACCAGCAAAAGGTACTAAATGTCAGCGACAGGTAGCCTGTGGAGGGAGCGTAGGAGGAGAAAAATGCCTTCATGACTTGCTTTTTTCGATTTGCGATTAAGGCTCTTCGAGGAACACTACACAATTGTGTATTAACAAAGTCAGAGTGATAAATCCTCATTACAAATATTACAAACCTTTAAAGGCTGTAATAAAGCACACGTTAATGATGGCATGTAAAAGATATGAAAAGCTTATTTAGTAATAAGCAATATTTCTGAACACAAAAACCCCACTTAAAAAAAAAAGAAAATCTGCCAAAGTTGTATCATTTGATCTATATATTATCATATTAATGCTTTGATCAAACCTTGATTTCTTTACAAGAAAATAACATTTAATTTAACAGGAGAAGACACGGAGAGGGAATTTTTCCAAAACAAGAATTATCTTCATAATACAATTGTGACCATAATGGAGAGATGAGCAATATATTCAAATTATGACAGTGAAAGGCATTCTGCTTTCACATTGATCTAACTTGATTTTGGAAAAGCTGTATTTTTCTTGCTTACCACTTGGGGGCAGAACAAGCCTGCAAAAGCCTGTACTGAGCCGTATTAGTCTAAAAACAAGCACAATCTTAATCAGAGGCACATGATGTAAGAAACAATGGTGTTTTAAAAAAAATTACATCTTGGAGAAGAGCTTAAGGTGATAGTCGAGGAAGCTGGAGAGTTTGAATGGCTGTTTATTGTAATGCTACAAACACTGAGGCATAGGCATGCAGTTAGACACACACAAGCACAACAAAACCATAGCTGGTGAGAACAATTCAACAATTCGATAATTAAGTCGAGTGTTGTTGAAGAAAAATATATAGGAGCTTTCTTTTTTTCTCTGTGACACCGTTAATGCAACCATAAAAGAGAATACAGACTGGGAAATAAACAAAGTACAGAAAAAAATTAAATAACAACATAAAGACAACAAACATTAAGTGACTATATGACTATCTAAGCCAAAATATTGAGCTTTATAGCACAAGTTCCCCACTGATCCTGTACGCTTCATGTTGCAGATGATTAATTCATGATGTAGTCAGCCAGATACAGACTGCTGTACTGGACTATTTGATGTGTGTGTATATCATAATATAAAATGCTTGTTCCAAAAGAAAAAGTCCCACAGCGTCTTTGAAAGGGAAAAAAAAAAGGCTCACTTGCACCAACCAAAAATCAGCGGTTCAATATGAATATGGGACTTGACACTGTTTGAACCTGTTGTGATAAGTAGGGTCTAATGAGTTGATTCTGCATTGTTGGCAGAGAGGTGTTTTCCCTAAATCGTTAAATGGGGTCTTGAATGTGGGATGACAGTGTTGACTGTCACACACTAAGCCGCATGGCGTCCATCTGTGCCTGCTGTTAATGTATTCAGGGCTGAAAGTGGGGTCCCTCCACCTGTGAAATCACGGCTACGAACGGCAGATGAAAAGCCTTTTTATTGCCCTCCTGCTTCCTCAATCAGTCTGCAGAGAAATAAAATGGTGATGGCCTACAAAACACCTGTGGAGAGGCTGAAAAAGAGACTCGTGCATGGAAGCATTCTACACCATTCACTCAGACACATGCAACCACAAAAAAAGATTCACCAAAGTACTCAAGCAAGACAGTAGATCTATACAATCCCACTATGACTTATACAACAAGAAACATACACAAACTCACAATGGAGCCCTCTGGAACTCTTGCGGCTGACATTGAGATTAAATGCTGAGAATTATGACTGAGACGTTCAGCTGGACTGCTCTGGGTTGTTTGCATGCATGCATGCATGCATGTGTTTGCATATATGCATGTACATGCAAGTGTGCATGCCCATAGTCTTCTACGCTATGCTTGTTTCTCTCTTTCTCTCTCTTGCTTGTACAGGCTTTTCCTCTCTCTATTTCTGAGGGTCTGCGAGAAAGCGTTAGAGGAGGCTGTCAAATTAGAATTAGGGCTGCCCTACTTATTCGCTGAAAAACGTCCCATGCGCCTCGCTTCTGGATGGAGAGGCACTCTTTGACATGTCTCTTTCCCTTATCTTCATGGCACATTTCCTCAGAACTGTAGCATCTTTATTGTGGATAACCTTGTAAAAAAAAGTTGATTGAGTGATCAGTAATATCAGTCAGTTACACACAAAGAACAAAAGTTGAATTAATGAACCCCACAATTCTGCATTGTGAGAAATCCATCCATTTTAAACAAATCAAACAAACAAATCTCAAGTAATGTATCAAAGTATGCACATTTTTATTAAAAACATTTTAAAATGTTTCCTGTTTATGCATAGGGATACCATAAATCTGTGCAGAATAAACTACATCTTGATAAGGCAATAGATGTGACCCAGACCATTTTCTGAAAAAAAAAAAAAATCCAGTATGTTTAACTAAACAATTAAAAACATCCATCAAAATTTTAACTTTTGCTGCAATTTGCATCGTCATAAAATAGCTCTGTAAAAAGGAGACGATTTTAATGTTGACTATTTAAAATTTCTTTGAACCTCAACCCAGGCAATGTGTGCTGTTCTTGCTGTTCCCTGCTTCAAAGTTCCTAGTAATGCTTCCTGGATCTGATGACCGCCAAGAGACTCCACTAGAGCATCTGGAGTTTAGGTGTCATGTTCGAGGTCACAAGGTTTTGGAAAAAGGGGAGGCCCAGATTGCCCTGCTTTTTCCTCACACCGCAAGGGTTCACAACTAGTGAGCTACACAGGTTTGCTTTTTCTTTCAGTTACCATCGCCCCATTTTTGTAAACACTTGCATAATAGAGGCTTTGGGGAGAAAACACCACAGAGATAAAATCAAAAACATTTCCTTCTCTAAAGAAACGCCAGAACTGCATGATAGCTTACCTAGAAATTCAGACTTGGAACAACAAGAGACCAGAGACCCTATTCATTACAGTGTGAACAAGTCAGCAGCTAGTTATACCACCATTAGCTGCATTGGAGCGACGCTGGCTAATCCTTCCCATAGCAATCCTGATAAATAGCTAGAAGGCAACTTACTTTGCACAATTTAATTTCCCCTCTCGGCCATCCAGAGCTTCACACTTATAATGACACCCACTGGTTCCCAAGACACAGGACGCTTTCACACAATCCACCATCATGCCATAGAGGTACCCTGTAGAGTTTTCAACATTGCTCACCAAAACATATTGTGTAAAATCTAAGGCTCTTATGTACATGTCCTACATCATAAAACCTTTGCAAAGTCTTTATTTTAATGTTCTGAGACCTGCATTGTTTACATCAACTTGGCAACTTGTCGTCTTCTTCCTCACTTTGACTGGTAATTTGGTGCCCCCTGTTTTTAGTGGAAAAAATTCTAAAAACCCACCGACTACCTGTCCAGCACACAGTAAGTGACTAGCTGGTGAACATGGAGCATTTAGAGCAAGATATTTCCCTCAGGAGTTGGTAAAGTCCAAAAACAGAGCTAAAAGGGAATTAATTTTGAACTTACAATCGCCAGGTGACCAGAAGCACAACTCCGAATAACATAACAAGTTTGTCTATGTTGTGTCATCAAAACATTGCTGGTGGTGAAAAACTCCACGTGGTACCTTTAACAGAATAACCTTAATATTTGAACTCCAAGGTGAATACTATATTTAGTTAAGCTCATATCAGAAGATGTCAGCATTTGCAGTTGCCAGGAGCAGCCTGAGATCCCTTTTGACAGAGAAGGAAACACAGAAACATGTGAGTCAAATAAGAACGCTGAAATACGAGCCCCTTGGGATTCTCAGGCAGAAACCCTTGATTGAAAAAAACATGTCAAAATAAAAAAATTGAAGGAAAGTCACCTACTTCTGTATCTTGCTATGTATAGTGGGAGAAAAAGTTCCACTGAGCCCGTGGGTAAAATTTGTGGTGACAAGGGGATAAATGACGAAGAGATGCACTGTACAAAAGGAACGGCTCCAGTGGTTTAGAGAAGTGCAGGTGACTTGTTATCGCTATCTCCCCGTCTTCTGCTCCAAAGATGTCGTGTTGTGTAATGAAGACTGATGCCAACTGTGTGTTTGTATATACAGGTATGTGTGTTCATATGTGTGTGCATGCAGGGGTCATGTTTGGAGTTTTTTCTTTTTTCCCCCCACACACTCCTATCTTATCTCTATAAAACCTCTCTGACTGATGTCCTGCAGGATTCCCTGACCAAGCACACACACAGAACTTTGCGATATCGTAGTCTGGCCTAAGAAATAGGAAAATACCCAAAGCTAAAGGTAAATAATGTGTGAGGAAAAGCAGGAAAGGGGCGGGGGGGGGGGGGGGGGGTGGAGGCTGAAAAGGGGAAAAGAAAGAAAGAGGAGAGGTGCACACAGAAAGAGATAGAGGGGAAATAAAACACCACAGGGTCTATGCTGTGAATGACCTCAGCCACAAAACCAATGACCTTCAGTGAGTTGTTAAAATAATCTCACTCTTTTTACCCTCTCATGTCCCCAGACTGAAGCTTATGGACAATTTCATGGGCCTGAAAAGTAGTTGTGAAATGGTACGGTGCTGTTTCAAGATTACCAATGCCTGGAGTTTCATTCCTTTGGTACCAGTAAGGTACACAGTTCGGCATAATGGTTTCTATTAGAATTTGAATTCTGTGGTTAACGTTGTCTCCTCATCTTCAGTGTTCAAACATCTTTGGACACTCTGTTGAAGCACTAAAATTTAAGCTAATGAATTTAATCTTTCTTCTCCAACCTGAGCCAGATCGATATTTGCCTGCTTCTATTTGTAGCTTTACAAATCCCTTGAGGGTATTGAAAATTACCCATCACCTGTTCTACAGTTGCACCTTTGTTATGGAAGTTATTTAATGAGAATGCGTTTACCACAAGGGATGAGCAAAAGAAAGAGCTGAGCCCATGTTTTTAAGGCAGAGGAACGTTGATGAGTCTCTAATGCATTCCAAGGGGATTGTTGACTTGGCTCTTTTCAGCTCAGGGATACACATCCTTACCTTGAAAGTATTGCTGTTGTCCTCAGAAAATATGGCTAGTATGGATGAATCAAAGAGCCAAAAAACAACATCCCTTCAGGCAGGGCATCTTTTGAAGACTCAACACAACAATCGAATCGACGAATAATTTGATAATTAATGTGTCGTCTTTGTAGCACCTTACGCAGACAATATGCTGTATGGTTTGCTTTTTAGTCCATGTCTTTGTGTATTTTTATCTTTAATGTGCATGTCTTACTGCAGGCCCATCATTGTATGGGTAGCACATGACAGCAAATGCATTTCTCTCTGTCCACGTCTTCATTTTCATGCTTGCTTAGCTGGCTTTAGAAATAGTGGGGTGTTGGGGGGTTCAGACAAGGGGAAAATACATTTGTCAAAACCCTTCCAAACACAATAAGACAAATCCCACCCTGGGGTGTTTGTGCAAAGTATAGGAAAAACCCTGATTCTCTAATTTGTGAGTTTGAATGTAGTGACTCCAGCCTAAGGACCCTCATGAGCAAGCATCTAACAGCATTGAGCATCCACTGCAACCCCAGATGCCTTTAATTTTCCTCCTCTTTTCTTTTACTGTATTTTTCTTTCTTTGATTCTCCTTCTCGACCATCATTTATGCTCTTTCTCTCATTCCTTTTGATTTCTTCAGTCAGCCTTATACTGCACAGTCCCCTCTCTTCTTCCCTCCCTTCTCTGGCTGTAAATGAATGAGCTGTGTGTTCATTAAACATGACACTTGGAAATAGAATAGCCAGCCATCGATTGAATGGAGTGGAGTATCATAATGAGAGGAAGGAAAAAACAGAACTGTCATTCTTCATTTTGAAAAGAGGCACACACAAATGGTCATCATTACGGCCTAGTCTATCTCCGCTAATCTCATGGTGCTGTTGTCAAAAAACAAGATATAACAACTTAAGTATGTATGCTGCAGTTTACATAATGTATGTATAGCACGCAAAGCCATCAATGTGGGAAAAAAAAAGCATGGCAGACAATAATGGGGCAAAATTGCATTTTATGCAATCTCATCTCTAGTAATTCACTCACAGGACTGTAATGTGCAAACGTATTTACAGTGCCATCAGAAAGCCATAAATAAAGTGAATGAGTCATTTCAGATATGCAATAGAGGGGCCATTATAGACCTCTGACTTCTGTCAGCTACTGCAACTGCTAAAGCCATTTATTATTGTGCATAAACATTTTTACACATGTATGTACGTGTTATCCTTTTCCTACTGCTGTAAAGCCAGAGACGTGTATCTTCAGCAATTCATGGGCTATTTCACTCCAAGTGTGCGACTCTATTGATCTTCTAGACAGTAAATTAGATGGAAACCATACGAAAATACTATTTGTCACGTTGAGCAAGATGAGAGATTGACACCAACGTTCGTTCAGACATTGTATATTTAAATGGAAGCTGCTGAAGCAAAAATGTGCATAATGCATTTTGCAATATCTTATTGTTTATGGGGTAGGAGCATCAAACTGTGTAAGACTGACCACCATGACCAACCAATGAGGCAGAAAGCAGAAGGTAGTAAAACCCAGGAAAAATGGATCTGCAGACGTAATGGGGTTGGGAGGGAAAATCCCTTTCCAATACAGTGGATGGTCCATTTGTTAAGTCCCTGGGGATGAGGATGGGGGAGGGAAAAGAACATGAGCTATTAGTGCAACATGGGGTGTGCCATTAAAGCAGCATGCACAAGTGATCATGTACTCACTGCTGACATCCTTAAACCATGAGTGCACAGTGAGCCTTGACGTCTATTTGACTCCAGAGAGCCAGAGGGGAGCTCCATGAACATGTAAAGGGTTCTACATCACAAACATCCATGCTGCAGTAGATGGCCTGTATTCTCTCGTGGCCCCAAACCATTTTTATTGTAGTGAGTAAATCCTGGGTAATTAATCTTTAAATAATCCAGGCTCATCGCTTGTCCATTCTTGAGACAAACTAGCATGCAATTAAAGCAATAGTTCAACATTTTAGGAAAAATTATTCACTTTCTTGCTGAGAGTTTGTTCCATAAACCACTCTCATGACTGTGAGCTAAATATGAAGCTACAGCCAGCAGCTGGTTAGCCTAGCTTAGCACAAAGACTGGAAACAGGAGGAAACAGCTAGCCTGGCTCTTTAAAAGGTAACAAGATTTGCCTACAGCACCTCCAAAGCTCACTAAATTACATCAAAGTGTGAAAACGACTAAGAAATTGTCAGAAACTGCAATTTATGGTTTTTGCACTTCAGTTTTTGTATCAGTCAGGTACCAGTAGCTGTTTTGTTGTTTTTTTACCTTTGGACTGAGTCAAACTAGTTTTGTTCCCTTTACCACTCATTATGCTAAGCTAATCTAACTGGCTGCCGGTTGTAGGGTCATATTTAACAGAAAGATTTGTTCATCTAACTCTCGGAAAGAAAGCAAATATTATTTTCCAAAATGTTAAACCATTCCATTAATGATTAATTGTGATAATTGAGAGGTAACTAACTCAGGATTAGAAGCCGGATGTGTGATATTAGAGACCTAGCAGCTGGTTACCGAGTTGATGAGTTCACAAGGTCACATAAAAAATGCTGGATGCTGTAAAAACCATACAGAGCCAAATAAAATATACCGTCTTTGAGTTATTTTCCAGAGAAAGAGAGATAATTAGGCCTATAAAGGAAAAAAGGACCCTAAAGGTATTGGAGGACATACTGTGCAGTCCCATGTGTCAGGTTGGATCAGGGCTCAAGTGTGGTGGGCTAGCAGGCTGACAGCAGGAGGGTAGCAGTGGACTTTATGCCTCTAAGCTCTCCTGATTGCTTTGACACCCGTGGCATTCCCCAGTAAGAGAAAAAAACAGCAACCACAGGCATTCTTATTCACATTTAAGGAATGACGAGAGTGTTGCGGTATTCCAGTTGCATCCCAGTTATGTGAACGGACTGTAGAAGTGGACCTTCATAAAATATGGAGGATGTATGTATGAAGATGCGCTTCTAGACCATGGCATGTGTTTCACAGTGCATGTCTATTGAGATCACAGTGATCATTATAAAAATCTGGATTATAGATTCAATTAGATATTTTGAAAGAGTAATATCTAGTAAATCTTGAAATGATTCTCTGTGGTGTCACTAAGAGCATCTCCTTTCACATGTAGTCATTTGATCCACTGTTACTCTAAAAACATTGATTAGTGCAGCTTTAAATATTTTTCACTTGATATCCACCCTTTCTTTCCCCTTGTGCTACTTCCTTCCCTATATTCTTATTTTCTTTTTAATCCATCTGTAACATTATTGCCGGCCTTCCCTTGACCTCAACAAAATAAACTTAGACTAATAAAGAATCTGAAAACAAAAGGCGATTCAGTGTTGTCTCATAGAAATAGACGACTAGCAATCTCAACAATCTACAGTGCCAGTTACTGAATGTGCATTTCCCCATCAGGATTTATAGTGGCAACATACTTTTTTGAATTGACATCATCCTCCTTTCTGCATATTTGGATAATAAACTCACCCATATGTGATGAGTTAACATTCGGAGCACATCTGTTTTACAGCTATTGAATATTATCTGCAGAGTCTTGCTAATGTGACAGACATGAAACAACTGTCAGCGGACTGAATAGTGCTGCGATGCTCAAAGGGGCAGAGAGCATGCCAGCTGGTCAGAGCTGCTTCACAGCCATAAAAAGTATTTAAGCCATTATGGTGAATGCAAAACATGTGGCATCCAATAAAAAAAACAAATCCAGCTCCATGCAGAAATTAGCGTCTGGTTTAATGAAGACAGATATAAAATGACTTTCATGACCATTAAGGATAGAAACAAAAAATTTGAATACAAACAGACAAGTATTTGTGATCAAATACAGATATATAATCTATAACTACAGGATATTTATTGTAAATGGTAGGCAAAATAATGACAAACATCAAAGAAAAGTTCCTGTTTCCTTTCATGATGTCTTACTTTAACCTCCCTTGATAGAAACACCTGTGGACTTTGGGTGCCTAAATACATATTCAAAAACATATTTCAACTCTGTTGCAGCAGCAGACACATCATAGTGCTTTGTCAGAAATGAATGCATTATTTAACATGACTTAAGCCAATAAAATGTCCTCTGTAGTACTAAAAAATAAAGGTATTCCCAGATCTGTTCTGAGTATTTGATGAGATAATTACAAATTATCATCAGAGATATTTAACAAAAACAACATCAGACAATGTGGTCCATTGCGTCAGCTCATTTCCCTGTTTCAATTTCATAGTGTAATTTTTTAAATCAGCCTGCTAATCCTGCTCATTTAACCCTATTGCCCTTAGCAATAAAAGCTTAATAACCAGTTTTACATTGCTAAATATGGTCCATCCGTATTGCTTTAAGGAGGTTAGTCCTTTAATGTGCTATTAGTGACAGGGAATGAAAGTGGCAGATATGGTCTTCAGAGATGACTGTGAGAAACAAAAGGTGACAGGAAGTATAATTTCAAGACCTCATTAATGCTGATAGACGAGATGGTGCATATTATGGTATCAGTCTCACAATCAAGTGTTTATAATATCGGCTTTATTACATCCTGCGGGACAGTGTAGGCTCCAATCACTGTGCATTTTAATTAACTACTTGGCAATTAATGCCACAATGAGAATTAGGTTGTATAATCGCCTTACCCCGTGGCAATTTATTAAACAAATATCTGGCAAAGCAGTGACGTGGAACAAACAACTCATTCCCTATCATAGCTGTGGTGTATTACTGTTTAGTGCAGACTGGGGAGTCAAACAGCCCCCGGCATCTTAAAGCTAAGAGAAAGAAAAAACAGCTACTCTGAATAAAGTTTTCTATTTTTATATTTATAGTAAAGAGCCCATCCAAATAAATTAAAGTTATGAAGAGTAAACACAGAGCAGATGGTGAAAACATTCACCGACAATCACTAGCACTCTGTCCCAAAGTGCATATTCACATTGCAGTCGATTTACTCTAGTATTGTGAATTACAATTATTTCTATTTGCCATAAAGAGTGGTGGATTTGGAAATTGAGAGGAAAGTCTTTTTAACAACACCTGACACACAGACTTCCTGCCTCAATACCTGTTCCTGCTGGCCTCCTCCAATTTGCTTTGCTCAGCGGAGTGGAAATGAAGAATGATAGGCCTTGTAAGTGTCCAGCCTCAAACCACTCTTTCTAAACTGCTCTCTCCACAAGTGTGCCACTTATTTATAGATGATGGGTACGGTGGATTAACAAGAATCCCCAAGACTACAGTTGGGAGAAATGACTTTGAGGGCTTTTTGGCAGGGTCCAGCAGTCCATTTCCCAGCACAAAGCCCAGCTGAGCCTTTTGGCCGGGGTTATAGACATGGCACCCATTGGTTTTAGACAGCACATGACAGACTGAGGCTCTTGGAGGGCGATTCAGATTGTGCTAAACCCTGATGGTTACAGTAGAGGTGCTTTGTTGCACTATGGAGAGGGGAGATTTGTAGAGAGATACACTGTCAGTAGTGCCATATTTGAACCGCATATCATTTGTTTCATTCAATTTGGATACCGATATGTTTTGGTAGTGCACAAAATTCTCATCAAGAGCTGAAATTATGGAAATGAAATGCAAGTTTTAGTAATATTATTTATGTACATAATATCTGTGAAAAAACAGCTCTGACTGGCTGTTCTTTTACATTGAAATGCTAGTCAAATTCGCTGTGAGTCAGCACCAAAAAGCAGCAGTAAGGCTTGTACCGGATGTGAGTAAATTAGTGAAAACTGTGCCCTGTCCATGCCTGTCTGTGCTAGATTAGTTCTGGGTGACAGTATGTCCTGGCAAAGCTCTGGGTCTTGGCACATGTTGGCAAATCTATGTAGAGACTTTGTCTGACAGCAATTGGCACAACTGTATAGCATCAGCACCCTAGCTGCAACATTTCCACTTCTCTGAGAGGTTCAAACAGCGTGATGGCTGGCCAGAACATAAATCTTGAATTTACTCTCTGCTTTTCTCCCATGTAGATAAGCAGGGTGCTCTTGGTCTTACTCGATGCAACACATCCTTTCAGTCATGAGCAGAGATACAAAGTGCAGCCATGCAAAGCAACCCAGGCGCTTTCAGGCAGTAGGGCGATATTTTATATTTATCAGCTTTCCAAAGAATGTGCAAGCCTTGCTGTATGCTTACAGAGAGGGACAAAATACAGCATTCAGGTTTTACATAGTGCACCCCTAAAGATGTTTACAGCAACAAAACAGAAAACTGCTCTATTTATTTGAGGTTTAAGATTTGTCCGCCTTTGAAAGATAGTTCATAGTGGAGAGGGACAGATGACATACATTAGGTCTGAGGCCAGAAGCTAAGTGGGGTTTAATTGAACCATTATTTCATCACTTTAACTTCATCAAATTAGCTTTAAAAAATCAGATTCTCTCATTATGGGAAAAAAGACACTGGAGGTGTGATTGAACACATAAAATCTTCCCCATTATCATGTTGTGAAAATGTAAAACAGCAGGGAAAACATTAGAAAAGAGAGACACCATATGGAGCCACACATCATTACATTACCAGGATTGCATTTATTTTTTTGTACCCTTATTAGATATTGTTTATTACACACTCTTTATCACATATCTTTGTCTTTATAAAATGAGCATAATTGTCTAAATAGCTGTGCTCAACAAAATGAGTGAAATACCTTTCCCAAACACAGAATAATTAAAACAAAGAAGATATCAGAATTATAGTTAAAGTCTCCTTGTCTTTATTCTGCAGTTCAACTAACTTTAACTAAAGTTGTTGTTTCCCAACCCCACAGTGATGGTGACCCCAGCTGATACACATAGTGGAGCATTTAGGAGCTTAAAAGCCAGATATTTCCCCCCTGAGCTGGTGTAGACTGAAAGGAAAGAAATGACTCTGAATGAATGATAATGTAGCTCCACATCGGCTGGATGTTTAAATAGGCATTTGTTTGCTAACAAGTTAACCATATCCACTTAAAAGGGGGTAATAATATATACTGACCCATTCTAATCTTCCTTCAATGCACACTGACTGTAAGAATAGACAGTAATAGAGAAAAAGTGCTGCCTCTATTCGATGGCTATCCTGTTGTGATGATCAGCAGTGTGTCACATACCCCAGATCTGTGTGCTTTAGGGAATTCTCATCAAGGCTTTCAGATTGTGCTGATTGTACGGAAGACACTGTTTCTGTTTGAATCCTCTGGTTCTGTGATAACTATCAGTGTTGCGAACTCCCTTCACACAGTCCTCTGGTTGAGTGTCTCTTCTTCTACTCCACACTTGCTAGAAACAAGTTAAAATCCTAGTTAATTGATCAAGAAATGGTTTGTATGTTTTTTTGCCCCAGAGTGCTGAATATTATTGTTTTATCTCCCTGCTTGATCGGGAACAATTTCAGATTTTCTTTCCTTCTCCAAAGGGGAATCCCGTAGAATCTTTTTAATGGGTTTGTCCTCTCGGATTGTAAAATCGAATGGGAGTGCTCCACCCTCACAGCTGGGGGAATAATTCAGTAACCTCAGAATCTCCTTACCTCTTGCCCCTGGCATCATTTCAATTAAGACACAGAGGGCATCCCTGTGCAGCCTCATGCTACAGCCACCTCTTCTTTTTATATTTAATGGGGTTACCGTGGAACTGGGGTGGGAAAAACACGCCTGCAGAAAGCTCAGACCTCTACCAGGAATATTCACTCCATCATTTTTGTCTTTTTGCCATCTACTTCACCTCCTTATTTAAGAAACAGCGCTGACACATGCGCCTCCTCCCTCTGGCTTCTCCAGTGGTTTTCTGCTCGGAAAAAAAGTCAGAGCTGAAGATTAGCAAGCCCTAAGTGAATGTGCTCATGCTGCACATTTTCCTTTGATTACAGCAGAGAGAGAAGCCTTTGCTATGGGATACTGCGCTGGAGGGGATGATGGAGAAATGCTTCAACTGCTCCCTCACGAATTAGTCCACTGCATAAATGAAAGGAGCCTACAAAGGGATGTAATGAGGCCAGGCTACAGTTCAAGTAATATGTTCACCATTAATTATTTAGTGTCATTGACAGCTGTGAGTTGTATTGAGGCACAATTTGGGAATTATGTTAATGGTAGTGGTGGAGTTTCTTACTGTATAGCTGTGCACTTCAAATGTAATACTTCCTAAAAAGCCCATAAAACTGTAAAAGATAGATGATCGAAGTGAAGTGAAAAATTCTTCCACAACTTGTGTGAGAAAAGTATCTCAAATTTAATTCTGTCTAGCACATTATTCGCTGACTTCGCCCATGCCAACTGCACAGAGACAAGCAATACTGGCAAGGATGTGGCATACTTTCCCCAAGCCGATTTGAATAATATCTCCTCTAAAAAGTACCCTGGGCTCACCGGGTTGGAAAAAGGATAGGTGGGTGCAGACTCCTTCAACAGCAATTGATCCTGAGGGATTTTAGGTGGATTACTATGTTATTCGTTCTAGATGCAACCGCAAACTCATTTGTGCGCTGTATGAAAAGTGAGAGCTTTTTTCCCACTTGGCTTGTTTCGCTCGCCTCTGGTTTCAGGTGATACTGTAATCTGAGTTCAGCGCTGAACTGTATGCGGTGGGGATAAATTACAAAGCTTCGACTCCTCAATCCCTGTGTTAACAGACATTAATTGGCCTATCAAGCTGGCAAAAAATTACACTATCAATATGACCACTTTCTAGTGCCCTCTCCCTGGGTTGATTGTGCCTTCAGGTCAATCCAATTTGGAGACAAAGTGCAGCATAAATTTAACAGTTATATCTGCGACAGAGAAAGTTGGACAAGTAGAAGTCTCAATGCAGAGACTCAACGCTGACTGTGCAGACCGCAAGATCATTTGACAAGGACACCATAACACATGAAGTGAACAAACAGACACAGCACACCACAGGGCCCAATTTATCAGCAGGCATTTAAATATTCTCTTTAAAGTGCTGCGCAGCTGCAACCTTGTTGTACCTCGGTAGCAGGCAGGAGGCCTTGGCTTGCATTCAGAAGACGGCAGTGCCAGAGAGCAGTCTCACACTGCTACAGTAAGTAAAAAGGCAAACCAACCACTTCAGCAGCCATGTTTTTGCCAAGTCCAATTCAATTTTCCCTGCGGTTTTTCTCTGTATGATGCCTCCTGGTTCCAGGCACTGTGAAATGTTATTCACCAAAGTAGTGCCATTCTGTAGAATATATATTTATTTAGATTAGGTAACAGAGTGTGAAATAAAGTTAGGATTTATGTTGCTGGCTTGGCTTGATGAGGTGCCAACTAAGCAACTAGATTTTCTTTGGGTGTGTGTCACACGACATTTTTTTCATCTCTGTATTCTAAACAGGGAATCAGTCACTTCAATGACCCTCAGAGAGATGATGATGTCTGAAATATCAAATGTTTGTCCTTGATGTGCAGTAGCAGCCATGATGCTGCATCTATCCAGTAGCCATTGAGTCCTTCAACACAGTCTGCAGATTATCACTTCTCAGATCTTGGAAATATAACGAGACAAACTGGCATGTGAATCTCTGACCTTCTAAAATAGTTGTCAGATTGTAGAAGCTAGAAAGGGAGCAGAATTGGACTTTTCTGAACATTTCCTGTCAGAGACAATGCAGGCAACAATGCAGTTGTAATGAAGCTGACGCAGTGAATTTGGGGGAAAGAAAATCCCTCTGTGTTTAAAAACTGGAAGAAATGAAACTGGTATAGAGCAGCAACAGTGACTATTCTTCCTACAAAAATGCGCAAAGATTGCTTTAATTTTTTGTGCCTTGCCTAGATGCCATTTTGTACCCAGTTATAGACAGTTGCTTTATAAACACACATGAGGTTCATCTTCATCTTATTATTTGCTCCTTGAGATTTATGTGGCTACATTTTCTCAGGATTTCTAAAATGCATGACAAATACACAAAGATTGTCCAAAAGAGGAAGCAGATTTATGTATAATAACTCATTGACTGGGTTGACTGTAAATATGGTCAAGTTTACAACATGCTATTTTTGATTTGTTGCAATAATACACATTTAACCACAGATATTACACTTCCACACTGACACGTGCAAACAATATATTAACTGTTCTCCAGCATGAAAATAGCAATTCACACTTAACTGAGTGTGAATCTCAGTTACTGCTTCCCAGCCTGATGATGACGACAGAGATCAGCAGAGCTCTCTCTTTAACGTTAAGTTGCTTTTTTTTTTAAAGGTCAGCAGGAGGTGGGAATAAACAAACAAACAAAACAGACCTGGTTTATATGAATTAGCAGGTAGCTGGATAGCTGTGTGACTATAAAGCTGAGGTCTGTTACTCACGTATCCAATAATGCCCCAAGGCAAACTGTATATTCACAAACTGAGCTGATTGTTTTGGATGGCCTTTTACATTCAAATAGACCTTCATTAGATCCATGTCCCCCTCTTGACGTGTGCATCTCAGCATCAGGATATGTGATCTCATTGGAGATACACATGCCTGATTTAACACATAAGATAGAAGTCCTGTGCAGTCCACTGCTCCTTTTGTCATTTGTCTGAGGATGCTATTAAAAGGCCGAGTCAATAATCAAAGTGTTTGTGACCTGAAAACATTTCACTGAAACACGGACAGTGGAGGGGGTTAATTGTCCATCCTGAAAACAAAACAATCCAATGTGAGTGATACAATGGCGTGGAAATTTCACCTTGTTGTTCAATGATCGGTGACAGTGGGAGAACTTCGAGCTCATTCATTACATCTGATTGACCTAAAGCATTTCCCTTGCATTAATACATCCGAGGAAAATAAAACTATTGCTCAAATATATACAGAGACACACCGAGCAGACAGAGGTAATGTGTACTTCTTATGAGTTAGATTGGAATAACATGAGCAGCTTGACCAGCACACGAACGCAGATGTGACTTGTGAGCAGTCCAAACTTTGTGGTATGCGTGAAGCTATAGGCCGATTAGCCTATTAGACACAGTGTTGTTGTGCATGAAGACGTGGGTTAATGGAATAATGCAATGTGGCGGGCACTCCATTCTGCGAGCATAATGCAAATATTTACCTTTCCACTTCAGCAGAGCAGGATGAGCCAAAACATGCATCTCATTTACATCACAATACCGGGTGTACGGGAGAGACAACATTAGGGCTGGGACACAAGTGAAGGGGAAAAAATAAGGTCACTTAATTTCTACCCTAGAGAGATGGAGTCGTTTTTGTTCTCATATGGTGAGAGACTTTGCCAAGCACAATGTTGAGCATTACATATTGACACCATTGGTTGTGTTGTGCTTACACTTTAATCCTTTGCTCCTTTACAGAACATGATAAAAAATGAGCTTTTCAGTCAGTCTCCCCACAGGTTTCCAAACACTAGCGATTTGCACTGAGTATGAAGTTATTTTTTTATCCATTTCTATGGCTCCAGGCAACAACAAATGGCTCCTAGTTTTGCCCGCGGCTTCGTTGATCAAATTACTCATCTGCTTCTAGCTTTCTATGCAAATGTGCTCTATGGATATGTAGCAGTTTCATTACCTTCACATATTTGTCATTTGTTTTGACAGTGTATAGTTGAAACAAATGCACCTTTAATGGCTAAAACCTTAATGAGGAATTGAAAAATTCATGAAAGAGATGACCATTAAGGTTAAGGCTTGCTGAGGTTACCCCACCAGTGTGCTTCTCCAATCGTTTATTAATAGACCTCTTGCATGTTTTTGACACTGGCTGTCAAAGGAACCATTTGCACACTTAATGAAAGGGGAGCTTTTACATTCTGCCAAATCTGCAGAAAGATGGCAAAGCGCAGCAACAACACTACATTTCATTTTATTAATCCATCTCGAAACTAGTGAGGAGGGTGAAAGCCACACAGAGATTTGAGAGGACTAAAAAGTGAATTTCAAAACTGTAGGCACAAAACTGATAAAATCACTGAAAGAGAATCACATCTACTGCAGCTGCGCCATCCAGAACTTCATTCTGCCCCCCCCCCCCGTAATCAAAGTTGAATTTATGGATGTTTCTGGGTTAGTTTGTGCTTAATACATTCAATCAAAGGATGTAAATGGACGTGTTTTTGTTCGGTAAGCAAAGCTGTTCAATCAAGAGTGGGAAACAAGGGCTTGTGGCCATAAACGAGTTGCACAAGACTGGAGCTTCCCTTCAAACAGGCTGTCCTCATTGATATGCTACACAGGTAATCTGTTTTTGGACACACTCCATTCATTGTCACTTTGATTCAAATTAGAATTGTAATTTAGTGTTATCAAATGACCTACGAACCGTGGCAAATGAAAAAAAATGTGATCTGGATTTAAGGATGATGGGAAAGCCTTGGTACAGAAATTTTCTTTTTTTTCCCCCACATGTGACAGGTATAATGCCAGCATTAGTATCTTTCCCCTCATTTGTCCTCTTTCTCCTTTACGTCTCCTCATTTTTTTCCCAGAATAAACTTCCATGCTGGGAACGCTGGAATCTGACGTGACAATCTCGGGATTTGAGGCTCTGAAGTCATTAGAGCGAAATTCGTATTCAGCACAAAGTCATCTGGAATGAGAATGAAACCAGGCCCGCTTTTGTTCTGTTCCCACCTAAAGAGCCCTGTCAAAGAATTTTCCTGTCTGCCTCGACCTCCTCTTCCAAGCATTAGACTCTAAGGAAATCAGTACGTCAAGCCTACAGTAGTTCTCTTCTTCTAAATGAAATTGAAGAGAGCAAGAGCTCCCTGATTCAAAAGCATCTCACGCCTCATCTTTTTTAAACACCTTTTATATGGAAAGGAGAAGTGGGTGTTTGAGAGTGGAGTTGGGCCATACATGAATAAATATGCACACACACACATAAATACTTAAACATGTACAGTATGCATGCACACACAACACACACATGATCAGATGATGAGTGGCAGACCGATAAAGCAGAGGTGACACTCTGCTACACACACACACACACACACACACACACACACACACACACACACACACACACACACACACACACACACACACACACACACACACACACACACACACACACACACACAAAGCGTGACTCGCCATCTCCATCCAAGAACATTAAGAGATTTCACCACACCAAGGCCTCTTTCTCTGCCATGCTCATAATCGCTCCCCTCATCTCCCGGTCGCCGTATTTGTCAGCTCTGTTTTGCTGGTGAGCCTCAGAGATGGGTCCAAGCTGGGCTCATCTGTTCACATGATTATGTCAGTGAGGAGAAATCTCCCATCTCACCTTTATTTGTCTCTCACATGCACTATGGCTTTTCTCTTCTATTATCTGGGCCCCAGTGAGGATGTTAATAACTACGCGCCTTCGCTGCAGGATTTCTCTCAGCGATCGGAGGCTGCGTAGAGCCCTTCCTTATGGCCGATCAAAATCATCCCTTCTCAGGCTTTCTATAAGTACAGTATGTGCCAGAAGGGATAAGATACAGTATCGCATTGCTCGTTCCTTTACTCTGATGGTTCATTTGGAATATAGTGGTCTATAGTCATCTCACAACTTTGTCAAGACCGTTTTTTCTTAGCTTTTATACTGTACATACATACGGTGTATACATTTTACATGAGGGGTCAGAGAGGAGGGTCAGTGCTTTTTGAGCAGGGAGGAGTTCAGTCTTTCAAGGAGATGTCAAGGACACAAGGAGGTTCTGCAGAGGAAATGATAATTCCTTTAAGTTCTCTTCTCATAGACTGCAAGTTTCTGCTTATGTGAGGACATGTTGTGTCAAGTAGAATATAGAAACCTTGATAAAACAGAAACACAGATGAATGTCAGCACTATTAATAAAACACACTTCATCACTGGCTGTGCTTTCTATTTAGAGGACTCTCATGTGCTTCCTCTTGTATTCTGGTGTTGCTACTGTACATGCCAGCATCTATTATGAAAGCATGACCCTTTTCTCATTATTTTTTTTTCAAGGCTTGCGGGAAACAATGAGCTTTGAAGTGTAAAATATGATGCTTCCACATCTGCCGTTGCAGCTCGGCCTCATATATAAATAAGTCGTCAGAGAGACGAAATGCATTTTGCTTACTGAACACTATGACGCACAATGTGGTGAATAAAAGTAAATGCACGTAATGTAACAGTGTAGTATCAGTACAGTATAAGTGCACTTGGCAGTATTTTTCACTGGTAGTTGGCGACTGTTTACACTTTCAAACCATTCACTGAACAGTTCCCAGAAAGGGAATTGTTCTTGGTATAATGATTTTAATGAACGTTTTTGAGGAAATTCATATCAGACACAAATTATTTTTCAAAGCAGTGTCTTAAAAGATGTCTGCGGTTTTAAAAGGCATGTGTTTTTTATACAAGGCCTGTAATAATGAGAGAAAATAACTATGCTTTTAACTCTCTGCTCATGATTTGTCTCTAATTACAATCAAATGACTCATTGAACAAGCAGCTTCAATTTAGCAAACTAATTGCAGGTTAGTGAACCTGTTGGATATGTTTCTGGAGCTACACAATGAAGAAAGCATTTGAGTTTCGCAATCTACCATGACTGATTATTATAGCAGACAGATGAGGGCCGTTCAACATTTTTCCAGACTTTTGAGATTTCAAATATATATCCTGAGCCACAAACGACAAAAGAAAACCCCAGAACATCTAATGCAATGTCATGTGCAACCTTTGTCTGCTCATCTGCTGTGTTGCATGAGATTTCAGCAGACTGAGGAAGTGACAGAAACTGTCAAAACACAACCTGTCCTGTCAGCCCCAAACAGCCAGCTGAGGAAACAAGACGATCAGGACAGGAGACTTTTCCGTATTGGAACTCAGCCTGACAGCCTCCCAGCGAGATTTGGCTCTGCTGTAGCACAGTCACCTCTATCTCCTCTCTCTTTTAGGGATAGTTATCTACTCGTCAGGAGGAGGACAGGACAGAGAGAGAGAGAGAGAGCTGTAATACCTGTCTCCACCTTCAGGGACTCCTCACTTGATTAATGAAACAATTGACTCAGTGATTAACACCTGTACATCAAGTTACTAAAAAAAGCCCAGGGAGACCTGAAATGGCGAGATATTGATTTCCTCTGTTCCCTAAGCGCAGCCCCCCCCCCCCCCCCCCCCCACCCCTGTCCACTACCCTTTGACCATGAAGAAGAAACTGAGCACAATGCAGTCTCTCTAATTAATCATTTCATTTACATATTCACTGGGGTTACTTTGCATTTAATCACACTGCAGTTAATACAGGAAGCGTGCCCCTGTATTAGCTTGCAGCACTTTTGTATGCAAAAGGGGAAGCTTGAAACTGTTCCCCAAACAGCATTATATTTGTGTAGTTAAATGACAAGAGGGGATGATAATGAATGAATTATGAGAAGAGTTTAAAGCAACGTTAGGACAGCGCTGCCTCTTTGAGTTTGTTCCTGCTTCGACCCTCTCAGTTGTTTGCTTTAATAATGATTGATTGAAGTTGCTCTCTGTACAGTGTTTGACACCTTTCATCACATTACAGTATGTGTATATTTGATAAGATGTGATGGATGACTGGAGATATATCACTTCAAATTGCTCATAGGCTTCACAAAATCGAAAAACACAAAAACCGACTTCCATGTAAAAGTTTTACTCTTCATCTTTTTAGTATTAAAAGGGAAAACCTTGTATGTGACAACCTGAGTGTCATTTTCACATTTTTGCCCATTATGACATTTTACTTTCATTCTACACTTTTGTTGTAGAGATGTGAGGAAATGTGGATTCCAGCAAGAATGGTGGATCTTCTATTCTACGCAGCTTGCTACAACAGCTACAGGGGACTACTTTCTGCCTTCTCAGTCAGACTCAAGTGTTTGAGATGAATTCTGTTAAATTAAAGGCTTTCGGAAAGCTCTAGGCTTGTGATCCCCAACGTTAGGTCGTGGGTAAAATGTTATCATGACCAAGAGACATGATAGACAATAGTATAATGAAAAGCCATTTTGTTTCACTCACTGTGTTCATGTTAGCTGATTGCTGTTTGAAAGAAAGGGTATTTTGTTTTGTGTTGCCTTAACCACTCTATCAATCTATCTATCATCTATCATCCATCTATCATCCATCAATCTATCATCTATCTATCATCTATCATCTATCTATCATCTATCTATCATCTATCATCCATCTATCATCCATCTATCATCTATCTATCATCCATCCATCATCCATCCATCATCCATCCATCTATCATCCATCTATCCATCTATCTACCTACCTACCTACCTACCTACCTACCTACCTACCTACCTACCTACCTACCTACCTGTCTATCCACCATTGGAAATTATTGTAACCGACATGAATTCAAGCTGACCAGGCTACTGTTCTCCATCTATGAGGAAACTACAAACAGACACTTTTCAAGAGAGTGAGGAAGAGGGGGGATGGTCGAAGGATAAAGGTGCTCTCTGTCGCCATTTACATTTCTCTGTCCCTGGAGCTAAGACAGCATTATTCTGTCACATGTATAGATCAGAGGGGTCAAAAGTTCCTATCTCTTTACAGAGGATGCACACCTTCCCTCTCACCGCTCCCTCGTGAGGCTGACAGCAGAAAGTGTGGATTCACTAATTGGAATTTTGGACCTGAGGTGCTGTTGGTGCATTGAAAGGGAACGTTAATGTCAAACTTTCATTGTGAAAGTCAGTTGTTCTTCGTACCAGGACCTTGGCTGAAATCCACTGTAAGCCTCTCTGTGGTGGCAAAAACAATCCTATTATCTACTGTAAATACTAAAAAGGGGGATTATGTAACATAAAACGATGCATAGGATGAAGATGAAATATATCTAAGGGATACAATACAGGGGGAGTAATGCAAGAAAAGGTCTGTTTCAACTGAGTGTAAGTCCCATGGAGTGAAGCTGGACAATGATTTTTTTCACTCATGGTGCCCAGAAACATAAGTCAGAATCTGTGTTTGATTAGAAGCTACAAGAAAGCTTTTTTTGTAATTTATTTAGAGCATCTTTAAAATGATGAAATGCTGTTGTGGAATTTTATTTCATAAGAAAGGTAGAAAGGTAAATAAATAAAAGTACTATAAAAAGATATGAAATGTTCTCTTCCAAATTGCAGTTTATTCTGTCAAAATAAAGTCATTGCCCTGTAATGTCGGTTATTTCAGAGAACCTGCATGGCCTCCAGATATGTTTTGCTTTGAAACACATACATTAGACTATGACTTGAGAGGAAGCAGCATCTCTAATGCAACCACTTGTAAACAATCAGACGCAATTACATTTTATAAATGTCAGCCTGTTTATTCTAAACCTTTTGTTTGTCTTTTGTGAAGGGGAAGCAGAGGTGGGAAGACATTTTAATGCATAAAAAACAGAAAATCACTGGAAAGATGAAATTGTGCTTGTGACAAGAAATAGGATATGAGCAATTTTGTTTTGTTTGGGTCTTTGACGGGTTTATTATTTCAATGATGACATGGAGCAATCATACAGGAAAACGATTGTTTCACAAAAGGATTTTATCACTGGGTATCACTTTGGTGTTTGTACACACACAAGACTGTCCTCCCAAGAAAAATGACACCAATGGCTACTTTGAACATGTAACGTATGAGTGTTTGCTGCAACACTACCCTTCCACTGTAATCAGTGAAACTAGCAACACCAGGCATGAGAGCAGAGGGGTGCATATGTGTGACGGACGTCCGCTCTACAAACATGAAAATAGGCCAGTCTTCTATTTATATCATTTTACACAACAATGTTCGCTGCCTTTTTACACAGACATGGGTCATGAAATGTCATACTGTGTATCAGCTACTCTGCATCAAACAGGGCTTCCACTTTGAGGTCTTGATCACCCTGTCGGCATTTATTTTGCCTGTGCCAGCTGGCGGTTACTTAGTAACTACTCACATAGCCTACTGTAGTCTGTAGATGTTAACCTACCCATGTTACACAAACTCTGTGAAATAGTTGACGTTTCACAGCACTGTGCTGGGTCCAAAAACTGAAGACACAATTCCAAGACAAAAGCTCATCGTCTTGTTTTGCCTGTGACTCACACAACCCTACGCCATACGCTCACTGCAGGTATAGCTGCACATTCGCTCCGCAAAACATCCGCATGCATTACGCGTTCAATGTAGCCCAAGTGCAAGAGACTGAGCTGTCTATAATGAAAAAAGAAGGTAGTGGACATATGTATGTTAATATATACAGCAAATGCAGGCAATGTTTGGTTTGGCACCTCAGCAAAGCGCAGGCAAACAATACATTTCTTGCATTTTAAATAGTTCAAAGAACTCAAATAGTTTGGGAAGTTGGTACTTGAGGAACAGAAACCGGCAATGGTTGTGGCAGAAGTGACAGCTGGACTTTCAGCTGAGTCTGGCTCTTACACCAGCAGATAGAGGACAGCCGGCTGCCCAGATGTACCACACGCCCCCCCTCTGCCCCTGCGGCCTGCTATCCTCAGATGGTGCCATTCCTTCTGCCCATCCAGACTCCACATCTCCACTGAGCAATGAGCCGGTCGCTGTGGGAGAAAGTGGCACCGCAACATTCCCAGGCAGATGTCACTGCTCAATTCATCACACTGTGCAGATACACACCAGTGGACCTGTGGCTCATGGACCAGCTGACACAGGTATCTATATCTGTTCACAATGCATCTTAACTCCAGGACATCATAAACTGACGCCGGTCCGTAAAATAGCTTATGGCCAGATACACTTTGGTGAGTTCAGTCAGTCAAGTGAAGAAAGTGCAGTCTCAACAAGGTGTCATTTGCTTTTCTGCTCCTGACTGCATTTTTAACTAAAACACCAACCCTAACATTAACTCAAACCCAGAAATTAAGCTTTTATTAAATGAAGCTGAAGTGCCATGAGAGGGTCACTTTTGAATCCAGGTTTTGTGCCCTTGGATTTTCAAGAGGTTAAATACATAATGCGGGACTAGTCATGGACACATAAACTGCAGCATATTTAGTTGTGACATTCTTGAATACAAGTACACAAAAGCTTGTTATCAACATGACTGGTGCTCCATAATATTGTGTGCTATTATTTAGTGTCAAAGCTCACAAAGACTCCCCTGAAGAGAAATACAGCACATGGTAATAAAACGCTGGTGAAATGAAAAATAATTTTATTAGCTTTGCAGAGAGCCTTCAGACATCGAAAAGATCTATATGTGCTGTCATGATTTCATCATATTCTGTGAGGTGCGCATTGATTTTTTCTTTTTCCTCCCTGGCATGGAAACATGGCACTTCAGCAGTGTTTTTATCTTGCAAAAGCAAAGTATGCATTTGAACAAAACACACAAAATATTTTCATTTCAGCAGTTTTTTAATGTCAATGTAACAAACACCCTCAGTATTAGGGGTGTATACCAGGTGAATACAGAGGAGGTAAATACTCAGAAATCAAAGCTCAATTACTGCTTGAAACCACTTTTGCAGTCAGTTTCAGTAGCAACATTGTTGTTGTCTCAAGTTTAGGACGAGAACAGAATCAAAGCAGACAAATATGAGCCCTCCCAAATTTATGCTTATTTAATGCAGAGCGTTTTTCTGCCCTTGGCTTTCATCGTCATCAGTATGAGTGCAAAAACTCATGTTTTTTATCCTTCATTATGTCCCTGAATCTTCCTCAGTATAGAGTCAAAGTTTTTTTTTTTGGGGGGGGGGGGGGGGGGGGGTGTAAAAGCCCCCATGTAACAACAATATTACTGTGGATCTGTACTGAAGCTGCATTTGTTTGCTGCTGCTTTTAACTAAAGTTTAGGCTATTTTAAGATCTGATCTAACTTTTTTTCAGTTTTTCTTGTAGTCTGTTGTTGTTATCTCAATGTACATGACGTGTGCTTTGTCTGAAGCATTTCCAAACGCTTGAAATGAAAACACCACAGGGCGACAGACATTTTTCTTATTTAAATAATATGTCACTTGATTGTACATGCAGGCCTTTCAGGGAGTGAGCGACGCACCGATACTGTTTGTGTTGTTTTTCTCCATACGACAGACGGGCATGAGGGGGGTCTCTGTTTACTGCAGACATGTCACAGTGATTGCAGAAGCCATTAAATGTCGCTACACTGACAGCTGTTCAGGGTCATTCATCAAATGATTGAGTGAGAGAGAAAGTTGGAAAGATGAGGTGAACAGGAGGGGATGCAAATCTGCTGAGGAAGGGCGCGCACAAGTTGATGAAACATTTCTTGGACGATTACCCCCAGGTTCAGCTGGTCCTCGTTGGCCATTCAGACATTTCTATGACAGTTTGCCATACTGAAAAGTTAGTTCACGCCTTTGTGCTGTGTTTTATGACTTTATATAAAGTGGCACATTTATATTATTTACATACACAAAAAAAATCTCCCGACTTACATCCATGATAAAAAGAAATCTATTAAAAGTTACCCACCAATTTTGTCACATTGTGTCGATCAAGTCTAAAAGGTCCAGCCCACCCCGATCAGATCTACATGGACTACCTTGAGTGGCAGCCTGATAAGCTCTTGTTGACACTTTCTGTTTCTGTCACACAACACAAACACACGCACAGACGCTCACCAGCATGCACAATTGCTCCCGTGTCCACATGACAAAGGTGAGGGTCATCTCATGCTGTTTACTCTTTATTCCCCTCTCAAGGACACAGACCTTTATCAGGGCTGACCAGCACTGTGTCCCACCTTCCTCCCCTCCAATATGCCACTGAGTTATGGAGTGCCTGCTGATGCTCCTTAAAGGGCAGCGGGACGAGAAAGAGATGCAGCGTATGCTTAACACTAAGCCGATGCCTCCAGACACTCTCCATCCATCACTGTCTGCCCCAGGAAACCTCTTTTTGCCTGCCATTACACCACTGAATTGCGGGCCCTCCAGGCCGTACTTACATATAGTGGAATTATGCTAAACACTTCTCTGAAAGAGCAGCCATTTAGAGGATTTCTGGTAAATACAAAAGAAAAAGGAAACATTTTTGTATGTGCAAACAGCTATATAACTCAAATCTTTAAATGAGCGCAAACATCGCTGTTGCCTTAGGCATGAGCACCTGATGCCTGAGGGTCTGCTGAAGTGGAAAAATTATGCATTTGTTATAGTTTATGGCGATATTGAGTTCTTCTGTTCTTTTGAAGATGCACAACCTTTGTTATAATAAAATGACAAAACATTGTTCATGATATTTTTAAAGCTCTAGTCTCTCTACCTAGCTAGTACCCATTGTGCGATTCATACTAGAACACTGTTTGTGGATTAATGTAGAGGGGAAAACGAAGGTATTTCCATGAGGGCAAAATAAAATTACTTATCAAACGTTCAAGGTTACAGCTCACTTGGTGATACGGCAAATTTCTACTCGCTTTGTGAATGTATGGGAGTCTTAAAGCATTCCAATCTCGGTAATGTATGTATCATGGTGAGAGCGTAGGCGCACGAGATTATGATCCAGTTTAATTGGAGGCCTGTGTCATTCTTACGCTGTGGATTTGACTCCTCTGGTCAAATATAATTTTCTTATCAACACTGCTGGACGTCAGCGGGAGCCAGTTAGAGCCAATGTGATTCCAAATGACTTGGAATTAAGAAAATGACTCAGTTAGTGGATATTTATTCACAGCTGCACGCTGCCCAGGGAGACAATTAACCCGTTCGACGTCAGTGCATGAGTCAGAGGTGCTTGAAACATCAAACTATGTGCAAGAACTGAATGACAAGGTCAAGTCATGCATGTGTTTCCACAAAGAGGGGACCAGATGATTTGTTATGATGGTGATAAGTGGCTGCACTGTAGCCCTCTATCAAAATACATATTGACTGATGATCAGTTTCCATTCAGTTCTTGACATCTTGTTTTTAGTTGTTTGACATTTTAAAACCACTCAAACCATATAAAATAGTCATCACAATTCAAAATATACATCAGAATCCACCGTTTTATATTATAAAATGTAGATTGCTGAGTCACTTTACTATTCGTACTCAAACTGGGAAAGACAAGGAAGAAACAGCTGAAACTAGCTCAAGAGTACCTTCAGGGTTACATGATGTTTGATGGAATATTTCAAGATCTTATTTAAAGCAATAGTATTATGAGTAAAAGATCGATACTACTCACATCTGTCTGTTACAGCCAGGAGATGGTTTGCTTAGCGTAGCATACAGACTGGAAGCATGCCTCACATATCCTCTGTTTGGTTTTTGTAAATATAAAAACAGACAAGATACAACTTGTTAAATAGTAAGCTTTAGAGGTGTTTTAGTTTTGGATTATGTTTGAGGGTGACATTATGCTAAAAAATAATGTAATAAGTCAAATAGTATGTCGCGAAGCTCCAAAAGATAAAAAACATAAGATGACAAAGGCTAAAACAACATATTAAGTTGCGAAATAATTCATGGAGTTCAAATGGAGTTCAGAGTTTCAGCATTTTCATTATTCAAAATGTAACTTAATCGACCACAAACAGCTTTATTTTTGTGTGGATTTACTGGTTTTGACTGATCAGTTCACTTTGAAGTTAAATTTGAAGTTGCCACAATAATGACTTAGATAAACCAACTTCCTTTAATGGTGGTTCTGTGCACAATATCAGCGTTTTGCAGGGTCTGTATTTGCTGTTCATTTGGCACAGGCATAGATGGCAGCGGCGCAGACTTTGCCTGGAGTCTGTGTGTTGTTCCAGGTGATAATTAAGGTGACATAAAGTGGATAGCTCGCTGCTCGCTCGTCTATGCAAGTAAGCACTGAGTTAATGGGCAGCAGGAAATGGAAAAACTTTATTTTTCTACAGCGCTGTGTTTTAATTGTGTGCACCAGCCTTGGCACATTTCCTGCAGGTCCATGTTAATGTGGACGCTGCACACATTTGACTGGTTTCATTTAATCTGTTTAGTCACTATTGTCGCTTTAAATAGCGTTTGGTGTTGAATCTTGGTTTGGAGACATGCCGGTGGGCTGTAAACATGCAGGGAATGAAATGTTTGCTTTTCTGCTGTGTTTTCAGTAATGCCATTTCTCATTTTGTCTTTGTTGCTTATTCACTTATTGGTAACCTACAACGTTCAGCAGCATTGTGGCAATTCTTCCTGTTTTCCACTGGCCATCTGGAAGTATAAACTGTAAATAAAATCTCTGTACATGTTGCTCTCATGGTTGTTTTTCATGATTCCTCGTGGATAATGTTGGCACATCACAGTCATCGCATCATTGATAGAAGCAGTGAGAGGGAGCCTGAAAACATCAGTAATATTGACGTTTCATATGTCCAGTACAACAACACAACACAGAAAAAATCCAACACACACAAACAACCTTGAGCTTCTCCTTCAACACCATTTACAAGGCCTCCTGTAAACCTCCTTTTTCCCCTCTTTCAAACACATACGGTATACATTTCATTTTATGGGGATCCGTCTATGATTTATGAGAAATGGTGTATGTATGTGCAATGCATCACATCTCCCTCACGGACAAAAAGAGCTATGTGGCTTCAATGTCTCACTAAAACTTGACAGTTCAAACCTCGTATTGAGCTTTACAGAGCATTGAAATGGTTGTATAGCTGCTATTAAGGTATTTTAGGGTGAATAAAGCACTACAGGTTTATGGTGCAAAACTAAAGGTGCTAATGGAGATAAATTTCACATAAAATATACAGTAGTCAAAGCTGAACAAACAACAACACCTGAGTGCTTCGCTTTGAAGCTGATCTTGACTACTTGGCTGCGTCTTGGCTTGAGTGTCTGAAAATTATTTACACGGTAATGGCAGAAGCTTCGATTTATAATAAAGGCATAATGCAATAAAGCTGTCAGCAGGATGATTATTATAATACCTGAGCCCATATCCCAAAGGGATTATAAAACACGAGAGAACAGAGAGCTGCTGTTTTCTACTTGATTCTTTACAACTAATTTCTTTCCCTCATTTTCCTTTTTCAAAAATGCACTTTTCAAACAAAACATAAACAACACTTTGGCTTCTAAATTTTACTGGCTTCTAATTGTTGCAGCTTTAAAGCCAAACAATGAATTACATTTTACTGTACAAGGTAATGTAAGAGATGAAAACATAAACAAAAACATCAGGAAGCCAACCTCGACACACATCCTGCAGGATCTACATCACCTCTGGGGTGAACATATCACATAACCTTGTATACTATCTACCGCTGGATCTCTGCAGGTCTCATTTCATGACTGTCGAAGGCGAGAGCTTTATTGGGCATCCCTCTTCAGGGTGTTTTCATCATGATTGCCAGAGTGGCACATGGATGAACGAAACAGAATTATTACACGATTACATCTCGCTCCTGCTTCTTTTATTCCCCCTACGTGGCTGTTGATGATATTCTGAGCTGGTGTCCTACATGCTACTCACATTCCCTCGCATATAAATCCAAAGACAAGCTGCAATTTGAGTTTTTTTTTTTTTTAACGACATACACAATCCAAGTCAACAATACAGCCATGTGCAAGCCTGCACGCTTGAGGAGCATTAGACAAGTGATACAGAAGAGATTGAATGGCAAGATGGCTTATAATGTAATATTTTTGTAGTTTTGACAGAAAAAACAAGAGTCAGATAAGACACATTTTTTAATGCCGGATGCAGAATAAAGTGATCAGTAGTAATAATAACAGTAGGAATAAGCTAAGAGGGTTAGATCCCTACTCTGTTCTCATTCAGCACCACAGAAAATATATTCCACAGAGATTACGAGCATAATCTTGACAAACTTCAGAAATCTTTTTGTAACAGAAATGCAAACCAATTGAAAAATACCCATTTCCACTTTTACCCACAGTATAAATCACCTGTCAATGCAGAATACAACATGGGTTTGAGTACAGTGTGTGTGTGTGTGTGTGTGTGTGTGTGTGTGTGTGTGTGTGTGTGTGTGTGTGTGTGTGTGTGTGTGTGTTGTGTCTGTGTTAAGGTGGGCTTCAAAAGCCAATGGTTGCTATGGAGACGAGCATAGAGAATTAGGGGTGGAACAGGCGCTGAGGGAGACATCACCAGTGTCTGTGTAGTTATTGTTCCAATGTGTTCCCATCCCTCCTTCATTGTCTTCCTGTTCCAACATCCTTGGACTCAGAAATGACCGCCATGCATCTCCAGCCCTTTCCAAACTCCTTTCACAGATCTTTCGTTTTATAGTTTTAGACGTAGCTTAGTATTCTGTTAACGTGTAACCCCTACATACGCTCCGACTTGTGTTCCCATTAACCATATTTATTGGTGTAATTCCTCACACTTACACAGGAGAAGCAATATTGGGATCCCATGTGTCATTTGCTAGCACTCCATTAGTATCTGCTGGTTTCGTTGTAATGTAATAGCACCAAGCAAACATGAAACCTATTACGTGACTCCCCCGACCCCACACCCCCACTCTCTTCTCGAAGTCTTGAGGAAAGTGCGATTTAAATTGAAATATTCTGCACTGCAGTGACAGTTTGTTGCAGCAAGTTTAATTTGTGAAGCAAAAAAAGAAAAAGGTTGAATTTTCTTGCACTCAAAGACACAGAAATAGAAAGCAAAGAAAAGGCTGGGCTTTTCATTTTTGCAGCAATAACAGCGTCCACACAAAACAGATGATATCAACAACACACTAAATCACTGCTTTTATCAATCAGTGAAGGAAAACAGCAGAGGTTTCAAACAATGTCTCTGAATTCAGTGGCGGTTTCTCCTGAGGACCTCAGCTGAATGTCAAATCTAGAGCACCTGTGTCAGTCCTACCTTATTCTCTTTTATTTTTATTATTCCTTCACTCTCCTCCTCTCCCCCTCTCTCTCACTGAAATCTATATGGCCATCGCAAAAAAAAGAAGAAAAAGACTATGTGGACATTCTGTCTAATTAAGGGATTAGATACACTTCCCTGGTCTTGTAGAAAAGCCCCATTTATTTATTCTTATTGAATTTTCATTTGTGTTGTTTCTGTTTTATTCAATTTTACGCTGCAGTTTGTATTCATTATGGGGGAAACAGAGAGAGTCAGTGGGCATCCAAAACAATGCCACGCAGAGTTTAAGTATCTCCGCCTGAGCATTGATCGGAAAGTATTTGCGAGCATTACCATCTAAATGTTCTTGACTCTTCCTCCATCAAAGAAGGCATGGCAGGCATCCAGACCCGGCTCATATAGCATGTACAAACATTCCTAGTCTTTTATTTTTGTAATATACATTGGCTGCAGGGTCAGAGAGTATCAGGTAGCTTGTAAATCATAATGATATGTTCTATGAATACCAAAGAAATTATGACTCTTGTATTGTAGTCATTATTTTAACCATGACCACAAAGGTCCCCTAACTTTATTGAAGTACATATTTTAACCCAAACCATGATCTAGTCATGGCAGATAGAACGGTCAGATCAGAAAATGCTTACGTGCTATGCTGGAGATGTATTTAGTCATTTCATTTGTACGAATCCCTCTACAATTTGTGGTAAAAACATGTTTATTTGTGTTAATCCCTTAAACCGCACTCATAATTACTGACCCAATGGCAAGAGGGCCAGTCATCACAAACTGAAACATGGTTCAAACCCACAGAATTTTATTTCAAAGTCTAGTTTCCAAAGATATCATTTTTGTGAAATGATTTACAAATCATCTAAATAGTCAATTTGATAGAATGAGTGGCTATAGTCTTCCCTCGATGTAAACATCATATACTGTAGCTCCAATAAAGAGTTGAATCAAGCAAACGCAGAGCAGCTCATGTATGATACTGTCAGACAATTGGGAATAAGATGATTTTTCCAACCTTAAAGCTACTTATGGTGAAATAAAAAGAGACCACCAGATTTTAAGGGGTTAATATCTGTTGAACCATGATCATTTATCTGGTCTAGATCGCCTGAAACCTAAATCGAAACCTAAAATCTGTAAAAACCTGCAGCATCATCCCTTTACAGCACTCGTATGTGTCAAAGGAATACAGCCATTTGTCATTTACCTTACTCCACATCTAAGTACAGGTATACAATAATCTGCTATTTTGAGACTTTTGAAAGTCTTTATTTTATTATTTCCTACAACATGGATAGAGAAGTGAAGAGTTCCACCCTTTCCTTGTAAGAAAGAGGGCTCTGTCAGTTAGCTGCATGGCCTTATCAGTGTATCTCAGCAGGGAGGCCGGAGCCAATCTACAGCGGCTGCTTTTGTCAGGATCCATGCCACGTCGGGCTTTTGTTTCGTCAGCTTCCCCGGAGAGCTAGCCATGAGCCTGAGAGACGCGACTGAATGTCAGCCTCTCTGAAAAGAAGATCCCGCAGGTGTCTCAGCAGGACACTGTTTAAAAGAAGGCCTCCAAGACAGTCGAGCACAAACCAGCAAATCCCTGCCTGAAAGACTTGTGCTGGTAGAGAATCATGCAACTCTGTGATCTGAAGGGAAGGTGCAGTGGAGTTTTTGTGTGCCACAAAATTGAAGCTGACATAAAAGTTCATAGAGGTAAAAAGTAGTGAGAAATTAAAAATAGTAGGGTATTTTTACACCAAATCAGCCTGGGCTCACCATCCCCGGTGCAAGCAGAGACGTAGATTTAAAGATGCAAGTTCTTGGAACTTGGAAAGTGGCAAGTGTTTTGCAAATTTGAAAAAGTCCCAGAGGGTGCCTGTCATTTGTGATATTAAAAACAAAAACAAAGGTGCTTTTGAGGCATGAAAACCACTGTTTAGGGATTTGAAAGGAAGAAGATTGTAATGATGATGAAGATGCAAACAAAATAGCAAACATTCAGGCAAGCAGGAGGGTGTGACATTCATTAACAAAGACATTTGTGTCGGAAGGCACTTTTGAATTTTAATAGACCACAAACATGACACAAAAAAAGAAGAGTGAAGGAAAATGCTCCATTTTTTTTGTGGTCCCTTTTGAGTGGGTGGTGTATCTTACAATAGAGACACTTGCTGCAGGGCACCAAAGTTATCTTAACCAAAAAAAGGTGACCTAAATGTTCATGTACGTACTTGGTGATTAAAAGGATTCGTACATAAGAGTAAGCATCTTATTTTGTCTGTAGATAGATTTCTCCATCCCCAGTATAATGCATATTACACAACTGGGTGAATTATACATCCAGCAAGAGACAGCAACCAAAGCAGTTCAAAAAGAGAATCTGAAATGTGTAGCTGGGATCATTTTTAGGTCCAGGCAACCAGGCTACCCATTGATTTTCAAAATAAGATGTTGTGCCTTTGCATGTCATAAACCTAATTACCCCTGATGGATGTTAGACAAGTTTCTGACAAGAACTAATAACTGTGTTGATCATTCCCTGAGAGTTTGCTGCTTCCATTTCCTCCCACACCCAAACGCTGCCTTCCATCATGTCTGGAGATGCTTTGACAAAATAAACCCACAACATGCTGATGAATTATTCAAATTTGACTCAGTGATGTATGAAGACGGAGTTGCAAAAGAGAGAGAGAGATGCGGTTAGCACTGCTGGAAAACCCCTCTCTCCCTCCCGCCGACTGAACCTCCAAGTCAAACCAATTACCATCCATACCCCTCCAGCTCTCGAGCTCCATGTGAGAAGAAGAAACAGAAGCGACTGCTTACATTATTCCAGAGTTGCTGCAGTCAAAACTGCTGCGGTGCAAAGATGCAGGTGATGGAATTCATCAATTCGTAGTGTAGTGAAAAGTGATTTCCAGTTGTTCCAGCAGTTTGTCAATAGCAAGATACTGTATTAAGAGGAACAGGAACACTGATGTGATGTTTGTTCTCAGAACAAAATGTCTGTTTTCATGACAAATTATTCCAATTTCTACCAACCATCTATTTAAAGAGAATACTGTTTGTGTTTTGTCCCCGTCAGTGAGTGTGCAGGGCTCTAAGGATGGACATATCTGCCAGCTGGTTGCTCACTTTATTAGTTCAAACCTCTTTAGCCTCATTTGGTGTAAGATGAAGCAAATGTACTAGTGGGTGCTCATGGGGCTTTTAGGCCATTCTTCTTACATTTTTTTCCCTGCTAGATATGTATACCACCTTGAAGTTGTTCAATGTCAAAATACATTATTCCACACTGTACTGTGCCATGTTGTTTTCACTGATTTAATTTATGACCCATTTGGAGTCGTTTAGGTTTTGCTTGCAAGCAAACGAAGTCAACTTGATGTCACAGTCAACCGACTAACTCAAGACTCACCCCTCCCACTCGCGACCCCCTGTAGCCTAGAGGTTTATGGTGCTTTCCATAAACCGCATTGTTCCCATCTGTCTGTCTCTCTCCTCGTTTTCTGTCATCTCTCTAACGTCATAATATGCCCGAAAAATACTTTACTTACATGATTACAGGAGGACAAAACATGTTATTTAAAGACTTTGTTCAGCTTTCAGTAGTTTACTAGCTCTTGCAGAACGAGAGTTTCTCTTATGTTGTTACATTATTGGGATATGACCAAGTTACTGTTTGCTAGGTAGCACTGGTGGCAGCAGTTGGTCAGACACTACAGTACACCAGGCTGACCTATTATTATATCTGTCTGCTGCTGCCCATTCTGGGTTGAAAACATCGACCCACATC
Organism: Enoplosus armatus; assembly: GCF_043641665.1. NCBI lineage: Eukaryota > Metazoa > Chordata > Actinopteri > Centrarchiformes > Enoplosidae > Enoplosus > Enoplosus armatus. The sequence continues at coordinate 16,881,738 of NC_092189.1, forward strand.
TTACCAACCAAATCTCTAACTTTCTCACTTCCCTCACTTTTAATTCCACTCCCATTGTCCCAAACTCTAACTTTATGATCCTCTCGCCCCTGACTGTTGGTCGCAAGCTCTCTTAAATATTCATAGTCAGGGAGAGGAGGAAACTGATGAGAAGAGAAAAGAATCACACACACACACTCTCCAAGGAAAGAAAAGCACACTAGTACTTTACCTTGTTGCCAGAGCAGTAAACAACAATATCCCTTTTTTATCAAGTCACCTTTTGGACCAGAATGCAACAAAATATGTCACAGAAGGAAATAATAAAAACATCAAGTGTGCCACCTTTTATCTATCTATTGTACTTTATCAGTTTCACCAGGTCAGCATGATCATCATCCCCTACATATCCCTACCTCCTCTACATCGACACCCTGACCAGTCAGCAGGAGTTACAATAATCCCTAAATAGTACAAATCTGAACATTTAGTATCAGCGACTTAATATCTTTCTGGTGCATAAAAAAGTATGAATCTGGTCCCATGAGACTCATTATGTGCCTGCTATGGTACATCTGTCCTCATGAATCTTTATTTTTGAGTGTGCAGCAGCGACTGGCCGGTCGAACTGTTGGAGAGTGAGTTCTTCTCCAGGTTTTCTTTTACTTTGTTAAAATACCAGAGGTCATGAGTGTAAAACTTGAAACTTGAAACTTGTGTTGTTTACAGTGCTGTTGAATCTCCTGCTGTCTTCTAGCTGTGGGTTTATTTTGATGCCAGTGTGAGAATAGGTGAAGGTCAGCCCCCCTCCCCCAATACTCTTAGAATATTTAAGACATGTTTTAAACAGAAGTGGTTGCTCATCGGCGCGTCATTGTCGTCTTCCAAGGATTGAGAGAAAAAAGAAACGTCTTTTCTTTAACTTAAGTTCCACATTGTAGTCTCTTGAACATTTTCTGTAGTCTCCTACAGGAAGATGTGATTTTTCCAGTAAAAATGTTATTGCACAAAGATTCATTTACACAGATTTCTGACTAAGGGAAAATAAACAGTAACAGCTAATTCTGAATCATATTGTGAATGTAGCCATTGCATAAGTAGCTGCACTTACTACAAAGCAAAAGGGTACTTTATCACAATGAAATATTTGCTGTTGCTCTTTAGAGATCCTCGTCTTATCCCGAGATAATGTATAGAATATGCTAAGATGTTTTTTTTGGTTTTTTTAAAGCTTTTATTCTTTTAAGCCATCAGTAGGCACAGACTTCCTTCTGCTTTGGGAAAGATGATGATATAACATAAATACATGATTGGTAAATTCAGTGATGATTACTGTAAGACATGTAATATATACACTATATTGTTTGACCTCAGGATACATCCAGTGGGGCGTTTGAATTTTCTTCTTCAAAAGACTTTTGGAATCAAAATGACCCCACAGATGAATGCTATAAAACACCTTTTCAATATATCTACAACCTTCAGAGGGGGCCTGGTACATCCCGTGCCACCTCACGTAAGCACATTCCTGATACTGCACCATGAATCATCCTCCCCCCGTTTACTGCACTTGGCTTCTTGTTCTCTTGTTGCAAGCACAATTGTTGGTTATCCCCTCTTTCCTCTGACTATTCTGCAATGAGTAGCATTAGTTATGTCTTTTTTTACCCTGAAAATCTGCTTCACCCTCAGGCAGCTGGTACATAATGTGCAAAGCAAATTATTTCTGGGAAAGGCAGCCTCTGAGGTCTGTTACCTGCTTAAGTGGAAGACTACAATGTCAACCCTTTTCCATTATAAAAAGATAAGATGCAGTTTCTCCTGGTTTCATCATACCATGTGTCAGAGAAATGTCTTGTTGAACTCTGCAGGTTATTGCCTCTTCGTCTGGACACCTCTGGCAGCTGAGAAGAGCGTCTGCCTTGTTTACTTTATGTAATGTATCTCAAATCCCTCTTAGACCCATTAACTCGGAGAAACATCTCCAGATCCCATCGCATCAATAACAATTGAGAGCAGACAAATGAACCTGTTAAGATTCAAGACTGCAGACAACAAAGGGGTCAATCAACTGTATGTTAATTGCCTCTCTTTTCACCCTGACTAATTTTGCACCTAATTTGTATTGCAGGTTAGAGTCACTGATCAATTATGAAAATGTTTTCAGAATGCATACACTCAAACGCACTTTCAACCGTGACAGAATATGAATAGAAAGCAGCCTATCCATTGTTAATTCCAATTAATAATTTACATTTAAAACAGACATGTTCATTTCAAATGCCCCTGTTGGTCTGTTGTTGCGGTCCGGTCACTGTGAAAGAAAGATATCTCCCCTGAGTAGCACTCGTGCGTCTTTGTACTTCAGTCAGAGACACTGAGTGTATGGAACTAAACCAATTTCAGGTGCATTTACTCAAACGTCAGATGGTGCTTACTGTATCTGCTTTACATGGCCAGGTAGGACGATTATTCATGTTCAAACATCACAGTCCACTTCCCAGCCAAGACAGCCGCTCAATCAGACTGCAGCAGATTATTCTGTTGATATATAACCACATAAAAAAAACCTGTGCACTAAAGGAAATTTTGAGACTGAACCTGAATCAGGTCTTTACATTCATGTGGCAAAGCCCTCTAGCAGCTGTAGGAATTATGACTCTTGTCCGTCGGGAGGGAAGGAGGAATAGTGTGACGTTGTTGTAGCACCACGAAGTTTGCAGAAGGAGGAGGTCGGAGAGGTTAAATGGGTCAGACTTCCCACAGACAGTCAATGTGGGTTTCTTCTAATCATGTTTCCTGAACCTCAACCAAGTCATTTTTGTGCCTAAACCCGACCAAACCTGAACCATCGAGGTGTCAGATCAGAAACTTACTTTCTCAGGGAATTATATTGGTTAAAACTAAAGAATTTCTTTCATTTTTTTATTTTTATTTTAGATTATTATTATTATTATTGGAGTATCAGGGACCGAGCAGTAATGTCAAAAGTGTTAAAAAGTAAAAATAGTATTTGTAATTTGCAATTTAATTTGGAATTATGAGAATAAGGATCTGAATCTGCAGTGTATTTTGTGTTTGTATAGTACAGTCACTTCTAACCATAGTACCACTGCTGTGCTATTCAGGAATCATCATATCATCTTTTTCAAAATAATTTTGCTTTTATTTGACAATTAACATAGCATAGAGAGACAGAAAACATGGAGAGAGGTATGACATGCAACAACCGTGGAAGTTGTGGTTATGTGGTATGCACCTTAACCATTGGGCTACCAGCACACCTCAGGTGTATTATTACTATTTCAATTTGTATAGTGTGCAGCACAGGTACTGTGGTAGAGATTAAAAATGAATACTGTACGGTCTCCGTTTCATGCAGTTATAGATCATACTTCAGACACTACATGAACTTTAGCGCATTCATGATTGATTGTAAATCCATTATTAATTCAAAAAGATGCAAGGCTCAACACAACTCTAAAGAATAGCCACAGAAAATGATGGTAGCTACTGTAGTTTTCCCATGAGACCAAAAGATCCCTCGCTGTGAAGGAAAACTACAACCAAGAGGCAGATTTCTTAACTCTTCAATGCGTCTGTAAGCAAATTAAAATTTAATGCATTACCACATTTGCTTTGCATTCTATTCATTTCCATCACATACTCACAACAGCAACATAAAAGAAGCCACAGGGCACAGTATTGTTGTTTCTTACTGTTTCTAGCCCTGCGAGTGTCACAGCCATAACGTGGAAAATAGGACAGCTATTGAATGCTCCTTCAAAATCCACTCCAACAGAAATGAGTCACACAGATGCTGTTCAAAACTGCAATCTTCAAAAACTTCTTTCAAGAGCTGTCTGAAATAAAAAAAAAATCTAAATATTTTCCCCCATGAAATGTTTCCACAGCCAATTAAGTACAGTTTGACTCCAGTAAGTTAAAAGGAGAACAAAGACAAAGTAAGAGTATAGAGCACCTTGTTTATGGCTGCTGCATATTCCTGTCCCATAAAGCAGCACACAGCTTCACATTCAAGCCAACACAGCTAGGATTGTATTTGATGGTTACAACTCTTTGAGGCTTGTAGCTTGTGTGTCATAAAAAAGACGCAGCAATTAAAACCCAGTGCATCATAGTTGTAACATGACTCAAAGCATACCAATTCCAATCTGCTCCATGTACAAATCATTATAATTGATCTATAGAGAGTGGCGGGTGAGCTGTGAGTGTGGAATAAACATAAGGGGTATCTTGTACACAAGGAAACAAGTGTGCTGTTTATTCACAGTTTCTGCAAACATCCCTGAATGTAGCACGTGTCTGTCTTCAGTTTAAACGGAAGAATCTGGGGTTTTTTTAAACATATAAAATGTGTGTTACATTATTTTGGGAGTTAGGAATAAAAAAAAAAAGCAGCTGTCTCCCATGTGCAAGTCTAATGTTTCATTGACCCATCCATCGACCTCCTTCCTATGCAGACTTTGTCACTCTATAACACCGTCCCCTGACTTCCTCCTTTGCTCCCGTCCTACGTTCGCTAGAGGGCTTTTTCATTTGAACGTAAACATATGTTGTTTTGGGCCATTAGCTCAAACGACTGATGCTGTCGTTCTTCTTCTTTGGAGGACAATCTCCTTTAAGATCACCAAAACACACTTATAATTTAGATTTCATTACTGTTGTGTTAAAAAGGCCTGTCAATGAAACTGCACATGTATGTGTGGGCCTTCTTGTAGTTGGGAGGCATGGCTGAAGGGGGACGGGTGGACAAAATTAACAACAAGGCCAGGCGATCTCTGTAGGCCACACTGCCCATCTTCAACATAGAAAAAAGAGGGATGTGGTTTGGTGCTGCGTGTTGGACAGAATGCAAAAACGGGTGCGAGGGGGTTATATGGTGTCTACTTTGTCATTTAGTCCTTCCCCACATGGGGCTGGGGAAAAAAAGGGCGTTATCAGCGGCAGAGACAGTCCCCCGCCTGCAGCTGGAAATAAGGCTGTGAGAGTGTAAAAAGGTGCAGGGGTGGCCTTTTCTTGTTTGAGAGACGGAACCAAGTTGCTGTTTAGGTTTGAAGCTCTTATCTGGAATTGAAAGTGTTCACTTCACTATTGTAAATCAAGAGCAAAGCACCGGCGTCTGTCCATTCAGAGGGATGTACCACAAAGCACTTGCTATGTTGTTGGAGGAAACTGTAACAAACAGCAAGACAAATATAGTGGGGCTGAAACTAACGATTATTTTCATTATTGATTAATCTGCGGATTCGTTTGAGGATTAATTTAGTATATATAATGTGTGAGAAATACTCATCACATTTTCCCAGGGCCCTGTCAACAGTCCAAAACCCAAACACAACACATCATTTATTATCATAAATGAAAAGGAAAAGCAATTAATCGATTATCAAAATAGTTGGCAATTAATTTTCTTTCAATCAACTAATCAGTTGACTAATCCTTGCTGATCTATAATACAGCAAAACCAAAAACAAATCATCACTTGCAATCTATAGCATGCAAGATGGCCCGCACAGGAATGCAAAACACTGAAAGGTGATACAAACGATCTTTGATCAGACCGCCAAGACATTTACTACTGACCTTTCCCTCAGTGGCCTACCTAACCTGTGTCCCCATAGTCACGTCATTCAAGTTTGACCTTTTTCTCTCTATTTGAGTCTGTTGAACTATTTACGCTCCTGTTAAACGTTACAGGCCCTCAGTCAAGCTTCGACCAGCCTCTGTATAGCTCTGTACAGTTGTTTGGCGACATCAGGAGATGCCGTGCTCTCCTGACAGGGGTCATAGACTGACGTGAAGCAGGTCAGATAGAAGGAGAGAGGAAACTACAGGACATATTATATTTTTGTTTTATTTTATCCAGTTTAATGGAATCAATCTTTGTTAGAGGCTAGAGAATGCAGCGCTTTGTGAGTTTTCTTTCTAATTACGTGTCAATCAAGTAATAAAGGCTTTCTGCTTCAATGGAAGCTCGAGCCAGAGCCAGTGAGGTGAATTATACTGCAATAATTAGTTATTTTTCAAATGGGCTTGAACAAAGGCTTGTGTTTTTGGAGTCTAATTCTCAAATATTTGGCTATTATTCACTCCCCAGCTTCATGGTAGTAACACATGGTGATACAGCTAAACATAGCTGAACAAGAGAGTGTACACGACATTCCCATGTGAAGGATTAGACAGTAAAACTTGGGTAAGTAGGTCAGACCAAAGTTGAACCGTGAGGCAGCCCTGCAAAGCAATGAATTACAGTGGGCTATATGGGTAATATCCATGACATGGCCCTTTGTTTTCACCTCAAAAGAAGTGAATCACATAATTTGTTTAATGGGGACTCATTTAAAGCTGTAGGATTCTTGTATTCCTGCATCTCTAAAATAAAGAATGTTATCACAACTCATACGAAGACCTAAAGTACAAAAGTAAAAAGCAGACTTTGATGAGAAGATCGATACCACATGTCTGTACACTAAATACGGAGCCAGGAGACAGTTAGCTTGTCTTAGCACAATGACTTATTTTATTCGATTATTTATCATCTTTGTCTTATCTAACTGCAAGAAAGTAAATCCAGTGCATTTCCCAAAATGTCAAACTATTCCGTTGACTTGCAGGTATACGTTTTATATTACCTTATTACGTTCATGTGGATCAGCTCTTACAATATTCATCACATGATGTGAAACACCACATCTACGTTATGTTTCACTCAAGAAATATGTGTGTTGTAATAGAAAGTGTTCAAGATCTAACTTTAGATTAAATCAACATGAAGATGTGGCTGCATTCTTCATTCGTCAGTCTTTTTTTCAGGCTGTACTTTGAAAGTAAATTGAAACACCCAAAACGAAACCTTAAATCTCACAATAATACAGGTGGAAGTTCCTTTTGTACAGTTTTTCTCCTCCCACAAGTTCTTTGAGGCTCCTGAATGGAGGGCTGCGGTGCTGCAGTGAACTACGTGCTCGGGAATCACAAAAGAGTCTTTGACTACCACTAATATGAATAACATGTAGAGCCCATATTGTGTGAAACTTGCTTTGACATTGTAATCTTCCAATAATTTGGCTGACTGACTCTGACTGACTCTGACCGACAGTGTGTTGCCTCGTCATTTCCTTCACGACCATGTTCTTCTGTCAAAGCCCCTCAGCTTTCTTCTGGTTTGGCTGCCTACTTTGGCTGGCTGTACAAATTGAATGGATGCTTTATGTATGCAGACTGATGGTCATGTCTGTCTGGATTATTGAGTGTTATCTCTACACATGTATGTCTACACGGGGGGAGAATTCACCCCTGTGTGCTTCATACATCTAACCAAGTGATTTAAAATGAAATATTTACAACACACTTTCCTTTAAAATAAAGTTTGTCTGAAGTCAAGTTTTTGGAGCTGAAAACATGATTGAGCAAACAGCAAAGGCCATGAGGATTAGGCTGAAATGGGTTGAGTCCTATATTTATGTATGAGGAGGTTAGATATGACCAGGCACGTTCTTCATTGAAAGGTGGGTAGTTCTTGAATAGGTTTGTCCTCATGCCTTTTAGAATACCTTATCTGAAGGTTTCTTTCATATACATTTTGTGAGCTGATAATTACAGTCACCTAACGCTGCCTTGTTAGACTGACGTATATTCATAAAAGGAAAACTCCACACAGAGCTACAGCACTCATTTTAAAGGTCTGAGCATCGACAAAATGAGACTGCAGAACACCAAAGATTGTATCGAACCACAATAAAGCCTCAATAAATTAATCAAAATAAAAAGTATAGCTACAAAGAAAAGAAAGGAAAGCAAACCAAACAAGACAGACAAATTGAAAAACAGTTCTTTGACTTTCCATCTGAATTATGAAAATACATTCTTTGTATAACGTGCATACGATTCTTGATCCCTGTGTTTTTACTGTTTCTGCATGCTTTACTTTTGTTTTATTGTACTACATATAATATGCATTTCTAAAGCACTTTTTAAAAGTGCTATATACTGTAACTTAAGTTTATTTTACTTATAATATTTACATACACACAGAGACATGCATTAGGAAGAGACTGACCAGAGTCAAGTGCTCAAAGACACCTCCGGCTACCAGTCCACACTCCGTACCATGGCCCGTGCTGGACTTGAACCAGCCACCCTCCAGTTCCTGAGCCAAGTTCCTATGGACCAACTGCCGCCCCGTAGCACCTTTCACATAATGAAAGACACTTTACAAAAAAACTTGGCTCGTTTTAAGTCTAAATTTATAAACATACAACAAAACTCAGGTAAAAAACGACGCTAGTGAATATGAATAAGAAGCACATCCGTCCCCTTGATAACAATGACAACACCTCCATCATGATTACCATCCTAAATTCTGTACAGTACCTAATCTTGTCTAATGACAGGAAGAAAGAAGTGTAGATACAGAGTACACTGGTGGAAGAGGACAGTTGTTACCAAAGTCCTATCAAATCCAGACAGCTGAGATACAACCAGAGAGAATGGCACCTTTAACTTGTTTCCATGTAAGTTTCTTTAAACATTTTGAGGATAATCACCTCTCCAGGCCATAAACAGCATGGACCGCTGCACAAAGCTTTCTGTATTCACCCAGACCAGCAGCCATGCTGAATGTTATTTACTCTGCAGCTGAGGATAAGGAAGAGGTTAGGCCACAAACAGGCTACAGGTCAATCCCTTAGGGGAGGACTGGAGATTGGGATTTTGTGCCAGGCTGAGCAGCCATTTCTCAGGGACTAAGGGGCTGAAAACAAGGTATAACTGAAGTACAACTCAGGCGGCTAAAAACAACTTTCACAGCAAATGCAAGATTGCTGGACACGATGGCAACATAACTGATAGCCTTTCCAAAATGTCTGTGTAATTCTCCAACTATTTGTTTGTTACCAGTCTAAATTATGGTGTCAGTAGTTTCTGTCTCTGTTTTCAGACCACAAGTGAAGAAACAAGCCTGTGATGTCATGTCATCTTAAACACTGTCTCCTTAGGTTACTGCGTTAAAGGTCAAGTTTGGTATGTGCCCATGAATAAAACAGAGGCACGGCTCATGGTTATATTAAGGTAGGGTTGCTCAAAGAACATTTTCCGTTCGGTTGGATGGAGGAAAAGGGAAAAAGGCCGGAGTGATCACCACAGCTGGAATCTGACCTTTCATTGGCAAGCCACCCATTAATCTACAAAGTTGAGATCAGGGCAGGGTGAGAGGTTACGGAGTGACAGGCAAGATAAAAGGGTTGGCATTTTCAGCATTCACTCCAGATATCACTGAGGTGGCCGATCAGCAGCCTATTTTCTTTTTGCAGAGTTGTTGTTGTCATGTTGCAACATAAAGAAACTGTAAATAAGTTCAAGGATCTGTAGTAAGGAGTTGGATTTTGGTACTTGAGCAGATCATTAACAATGAATTTATGATTTTTGTCTGATTTACTCTCTAGATAGGATAAGGATAGGACTTGTGATATTCTAAATTTTTGTTTGTTGTTGTTTGTCTGTGAAGACTGACACTTTTTTTGTTGTTGACACATTTGATACACAGAGCTTCACCAACAAACTCCAACGACTCAAACTCATGACTTCATTGGCCAAGCGTCAACCAGCTAATGGGGCTTCTGACATTAATATTGATTTTAATTTGGTGAGCACTGCCTTCCGTCGTGAAAGTCTGGTGGGTGACGGTGGTCTGTGGTAGGTGACATACTCTCTGGCCCCAGATGTCTGCGCTCATATTAGAGCTCCACTGCTAGCCAACTGTCAGAGAGAGCGGCAACAACAGTCTAGCTGCCAACAAGAAGCCCTCATCTTTAAAATTTCTGTGTCTCCACCATCGCCTCCACATCTCCACCTTCCTCATCCTCACATGCTTGCTACACTACCCGGGTGGCCTCTCAGGTTTCTGCAGACCGCAGAAAATAAAAAGAAATGCATGACGGTAGGGAAGAAGCAGAAGGTTACACCACTGTCAGAGTACACTTTTAACAGTTTAGTTCTCAGAAACTAAGTGAAGCATTTCTAATAAATATAATATTTCAAATGTCTAGACTTCTACTACAGTGATGAAAGTCTGCCTGGCAGCTCATACAGCAGAGCCAAACAAAAAAGCAGTGTTTGAATGATATTAATAAAAACCAGTGTAAATTAATTATCAGATTGAAAAGCCAAAGAGGCTTATGAGTTTTCTTCCCCTCAAAGGAACAGAGAAATGCAATGCATCTTTAATACCCGTGCTTCAGTGAAGGAGGAACATGGAGTGTTGAGTAATTGTACAAGGTAAAAGGTTAATCTGCGGTGCTTTCCCACATAAAGAGAACAGAAAAGAGTGACACCTCTGCCTGTTTAGGAAACACTGGATCTGCTGGGTAGAGTCCACTCGGGAAGATGAATGAAGCAATTTGAAGGTCAGGCCCTGTGAGTGATGTGTCACATTGTGCCACTGCCCTGTGATCTGTAATATACAGAGACTGTAATGGATCCTGAAAATGCGGATACACTGATCTATAACCTGACACACTGCACATCTGAAAGACACCTAGTGTAAAGGGGAAGATATAATCCATTCCCACAAGCAGAGTGATGCTGGGCATACTGTATTTGACACTAATGTTAATGGACTTCTTAATATGTTACTGTACAAGAAAAGGCTAAATTTGAACTAAAAAACATTTTCTCCACCATACAAAACTGATGAGTGAGTTTCATGCTGGAGAACAGAATTTGCATCTGCAATTCACTTTTTAAAAACTAATTTAACTCTTTCTCCAACCTAAACCAAGTCTTAACCAAGAGGCTTATAACAGGAAAAGACTCAAGAACCCCCCAAAACTGAAAAGTTAGATTCATTTAGAGAAACTGACTCGGTGTGTACTCAATCAACAGGAAATTCAAAAACTATTTTCAGCCCATTACAAAAACTCTACTCCTCCACACTTTATCTTCCTGAAGACCTCCACCTCCAAGTCCCCTCCTAACTGAAATCTTTATTAGTGTTTCACTCCAGATTGGTCGTATTTAACTCTCGCAATTTAGCTCATCATCTCAGCCATCACTCCCTCCATCCTAATTAAGCCTAATTACACATGAGGCAGCCGTCAAAACAAAAGCTACTGTTCCTTTAAATATGCACCCCCCCCCCCCCCCTTTTTTTAATTTTTTGGAGCTGGGGGGGTGCACGAGCCAAAAAAAAAAAAAAAAAAAAGCAGGCGAAACCACACTGTCACAAAAGAGAGACACACACTGACACGTAAACCGACCCTCCCCTTCAACACTGACGGAGTGACCAGTGCCGTCCAGCCGCCTGAAGCTGAGCGCCTGCCGCTGTGTGGATGTGTGCAGCCCTCTGGACTTGGTGGGAGGGGGAGAAGTTTCCCCAAAGACAAGCTTGGATCACTGAGAGAGACGATGCCTTCCTCCTCTAGCCCAGTCTCACAAGCCGCTCAGTGGATTTGCTGATTTCCGAAAATTATTTTTCTTGCAAGTTATTCAATTCGGGACTGAGGAGAGATTTTGAGCCAGAGGATGCTCCCACAGGTCATTCGGATTCTGTATGTCTTGTCTTTCTGCTTTTTCCAAGGAGGCTTTATCAGGTGAGGCGCACTAACATTTATTATTCTCTCTGTTTGTGCGAGTTGTTTTCTCTCATCAACTGCTTGACATTAACTTTTCGACCATTATAATCGACGCTGCTCTTTCTTTTCACATCACATCTGACTTTTTTCACTTGGTTTGTATGCAGCTCTCTAGATAATTATCCATTGTTTGTTTTTGATTGTTGAGGCGAAGGAACGATGTAAAAGGTACCTCCAACCATCCATGTATCAGGTGTTGCTGCCATTTAATCAAATGTAATTGAAAGGGAAAAAGGTGCATGCGAGCGGTGGGCAAGATTAAAAAAACATTTTCTTTTGCATTTTGCGCGCAGAGCAAAGTGCGATCTCTCGTCACCAACTCTGAAAATCACAATTTGACATTATGGTCGCAGTTTGTTAAGTGGCAGCAGATGTAGTAATATGCACGCACATGAAAAAACTATGAAAAAAAGGCATCAGATATTAAAACCTGTCCCGCTTGTATTGCAGGACTGATTGGTGGCTTTGGGGGGTTAAAGGGTGATGTTAAGACTCCAGTGTATGTTATGATATTCATGGGGTTATTAACAATCACCAACAACATGTCAACAAAGAGCTCACTGGCAAACATCCATGCTTGCATATCATTGAAAGATGTCATGCATGCAAACTAAGAATTTGCTCCCCTGATGTTTTCAGGAACAGCAAGAAAAGTGCGGGCACATGTGCAGAGTCAATTAATCATTGTAAGAAAAGGGGGCAAGATCCAGTCAGTGTGTGTGTTCAGTGTGTTAAGGGACTGAAAACACCTCCCTCACTCCTTCTGTTGATTCTCCCAGTTTGCCCCCACCACACACACTAACTCAATCAGATCATCTACCAGCAAACCAAGCTGCCTTTCCATACCTCCTTCCTCTCGTCCTCCCCCTCTCTAGCCTTCTTGGTGGCAAAAACTTTTATTTGCGGCGAACACTTTCCTTATTTCATGCCCTGCCAACCTCAGGTGTGAGCGGAAGGGAATTAAGATCTGCATAATCCTGGAGCGGAACGGAGCCGTGACTCTGTGAACCCAGGGGCGAGGAGAGCAGCTCTTAGCCTGGAGAGCAGTCGACTGACAGCACCTCCTCTGTGAAATTATATGCTCTCCTAGCAGCCTCTCTGCTCGGCAGGAAGGGTGGGAGGGAGAGGGAAAAGGGAGGGGTCGAAGAGGGCAGGTGAAAGACAGGGAGAATCTGATGAAGGTGTGGAGAGGTGGGGGGGTGGAGGGTGAAAATGGGAGTGGAGCAAACTGGGATGGAGAGAAATGCGAACAAGAAATTGAGAGGGTTCATTTAGCTGGAGGCGGCAGGGAGATTAGCAAAGTGGAGGACGGGGCTGGGAGATGGAGAGAAATGGTTCAGATAGGAGAGAGGAGATGAGATGGAGAAAGGTGGGTGTGAGAGACAGGAAGGGTTGTAAGAGATTTGAAAAAGAGATTGTCATGTAAAACAGTGCTCAAGCTGGATTGGTTTGATCTCGAGCTGGATGGTCGTCGACAAGAGGAAATGAGAAGCAGGAACAAAGTAATAAATAACAAAGTTCATATCATAGTCTGAGAGGGTGATGGCTGAGGGGTTAGGAGATCTGTGCGTTTGAGAAAGAGAAAGACAGCGTTGTGTCTTGTGTTGCTGCAGAACTTCAGGTCTGTTCGACTTGAATGTCAGCTTGAAAGGAAACCCAGAATCTGGTTTTCTGAACCTATTCTGCCGGCCAGTTTAGTTGCACGTGGGTTTTCTCAGCAGGTTTAGTTAAAGGACCTTTCAAGGAAGAAATAGGATACAAAATACATTCAAATAAGAGCATTTGCAAAGGCAAAATGGTCGTTTCATGGCCAAAGTGATATGTATGCATTGGATTTCATGCACAGGCTTGTTGGCCGAACTCTTTTTCTTCACTTTTCCCCAATTGCCTGCAGTTGCTTGAACTTTTGCTCCTGATTGGTGCCATTTTTCATGCATACATTGCATTTCCCTTTGTTTTCAAAGATGAAATATTTTGATATGTTGAATTTGGGGCTGGGCATAGTAACTGCTGATTTGATAACTAAAGTTTTAGTAAAAGTATATACTACAAAAATACTTTTTCAATACCTTACATTGAAGAGATTATGTTTTCCTACAAAACCATTTTTTTATTCAACAAAAGAAGTCAAACTGCTGAAATGTTAAATGTTCACACTGTTGGTGTGGTTTCACTCCAGGTTACAGTGGTGATGGCACTCAATATTATATTCACACAATATAATAAGCGCCTCTGGTGGGAAGGCATAGTCAGTGTACTGCAAAACTGTAATATAAGTCATACATTACGTCCACCGGGCCACTCACTGCAACCCACCACGAGAAATCATCTGCTTCAGGTCGGTGTTTGGTAAATGGATGGCTACAGTTACAGCTACAGGTAGCTGCTAAACTTTCGGACTGCTTGTTGCCAATAGACGTTTAGACCTCAGTACCCTGCACTTTTCTACTCTGACAAGTCAAAATGTTGGCTGTGAAAAAGGCTCATTAGGCACAACCCATATGCATTTGCAGCAGAGAGCTTTCTGGAGTCGCTTTCAATCAATATTGCTGATCAAATATTATGGAAACAAGATAACGAATCTGACCAAACATTCAATCCCAGCTTTTGCTCAGTACATGGCATTTCACATGTTTGAGTTAATGCTACCGTAAAAAACGTATTGAGGTGCGTAGCCCAGCCACAGTTGAAGTTGTGAGCACTCAGTTGGGGGATATAAAGACACTTGACGTATCGTATAGTTAACTCTGATTTGCAAGCTCTCCCATCTGGTGTGGAGTGTCATTAACAAGCAGAACTCAAGTCGTGCTACTTGCATTTGTTCACAATGGGGTCTTAAACAGCAGTTTGTTCGATTTGTTTCTGGTACACTGCTGCCCTGAGAACTATACATTGAGAGACTTTTGTTCACTCTATTGAGATGTTGTGTCCAGCTCAAAGTGATCACACACACAATGACTTCACCAGTATGTGAAGATCACAACAGCAGACACACAAACTGTGCAAAATGCATCCACGTCCTCCGGTCATCTGATGTGTATCTGTTCATTGGCAAATTGAGAGTGAAGCAAAGTGAATTGCATTGAAGTGAAGGGCAGAGAATCGCACCAAGGATCTCTGCTGTCCTTGCCTCCAGTCAGTGAGCCATGATGAGTCAGAAATGGAAATATCAGAGTCTTATCATCCGATCGAGCTTGGTCCTCATAAGCCTGGTCATTGGGCGTCCATTTGATTGTGTGTTTGCAAGAGAGAGGTAGATTCAGGGGAGGCCTACCGTCTTTCCCTCTTAATTAAATGAATTAATTCAAGTAGATACTGGCTTTACTTTACGTCATCACATCTTCAGAAAGTGGGTCAGCAGCAGAATTATCAAAATAAACAAATGATATGACTGACATCTTTGGAGAACATTTCCAAAACTGCTCTGGACCAGTTGGGGATACAACAACAAAGTTATTTTCGACTTTACTGAGAGAATCTTCACTTTACTGCCAAGACATGTTCTGTTTCTCATATTTGTAGAATTGTTTTGATGTACTATCATGGGCTTACAGGAAAAAATCCAACCTAAAAGTATGAACACTGTTAAAAAAAAACTACTTGAGATTTGCATTTCGGGTCCATTTTGTTGTGTGGTGGCAAGTTTCTCGTATCCCCATGGATGCCCAATTAAGATGATGTGCATGTCACTGAGATACTTCTAGTGTTACAGCAATTTTGTTTAATAACAGAAAAACGTTCAGCTATCTAAATAATCATCTTCAAATTTCAGAATCAAAAGAACAGACTCTAGACTCTCCAGTTTGCACCAATCTCCACGAAACTGTGCTTACGGCCAAGAGCTCATTATTTTCAATTTCAGATCCTAGTTTTCTGTAAACTGTGGTGAGCAGTGTCCTCTCACTTCAGGAAGCTGAACAACTTTTAATGCGCTTTCAATGCCCCAAATCAGCTTCTTATAGCGGTTATTAGGCATTATATCAGTGGCTGTAGCAGAACAGTCATTGTGCACCCAGTTTTGAGCTTTTTTCCAGCTACTGCACATTTTGAAAATTGCAAGTCAGAGGGTGTGAAGTGCTGGGAGAGGAGGTTTGGTATTGGGTCTGGTCAGTGTGAAGAGGAATGGGTGAAAACATTTTGTACCAAGTGGCGTCTCTTAGGACAACTGTCCTTGAGCACAGATAACTTTTTTCCTGAACACCAACTTCTCATTTTAAGCACTTATGGGGAATGGTTGCAGGTTTAGTGGGATACATGCAGCACAATGCAGAACATTTTTCCTCAAATGCTGACAACGTGAAGTGCATACGTTGGCTGTACTTGATACTGCTAAAATTATCTTGGAACTTTTGTAATAAGTGTAGAGTTGCTTTTCTTAAGGCCCATGTACATGGAAATACATTAATTCCAGTAATCACTGCAATCAGTAAACCCATGCGTGTTTGAAGGAACGCAGAACCAATGTATCACAAAATGGAGGAAGCTACTGTAGCTAATTAGCTGTGTTGCACCATTCACTTTTATATAACCCGTGTCTGAAAGAGTGTATGGTTAGGGTTAGAGAGGAAGGGTTTGCAGACAGTTATGAGACAGGAGCTGATGGTACAAATACGTACGGTATTTGTACCATCAGCTCCTGTCTTTTGTGTCTCTGTGATCTGTCCCGTTAGCGACAGAGCTAACTGGCAGTTGGAAAGCTGGACAGTTAACTGCCAGTTAACTCAGAGAGCTTTTTCCCCCTTAATTAACTCCTTACTGAATTCAATTCAATTCTGAGAACAAAATGCCAGAGGGGAAATAAACAGAAGCTCAGAGAGCTACTGAGACTGACTAGCACTGGCATGTTCCTAGCTGGCTAGCATCTTAGCGGTTAGCTCGCCAGCTACGGTCGTTTACCAACTAGCCCTGAGAGTAGTAGAGAGTAAGAGTAGTCTCTTTGTCACCAAGCTTCTACAACAACAACAGATTTTATGGAGACGCACAGATGAAGGTCGCTGTCCCACCTTCTGGTGCGACTGGGCCTCAAAGTTGCTGTTGCACTCATTGTAAGTGCGTCAAGTTGGTGCATCACAAACTTAAATTTAGTTAATAAGGGCTTCCCAAGAAGAAAGGTTAATACACACTTTATAAAAGACAACAAAAAAGTAAGTCAATATGTGCTGAAAATGTCCCATTCAAATGTTTTCTTTTGGGGCCTTTTCTAAGAAACACCTGTTAAACAGAGAAATGTTGTTCCTCACAGCAAACACTCTGGAAAGAAGTAAACACAATTTAGCCAGTCCAAACTTCAAAAGCTCAGTTGTTGGGCGAGGACACAATCTTTCTGTGATAGCTTTTAATTAATTCTGATGGTAGTCCCAGCTTGTATAGAAGTATCTGCCACAGCAAAGTAATATCTTGAGGCTAGTAAACAGTAGAAGGAAGAGGGAAGCAAATTGTGTGCCTTCATTTTAAATGTTTCACGACTCACAAGGAGTTGAAAACCCGAGTAAATGCCTTTTCCACCTTTGAATTGCCTGAGAAAGTGTCACATGTAGCTCCAGATAACAAACAAAATCACATATGAATGTGCAAAAAAACAGATGCTTTGAATTCACATGCATGTTTTTTGTACACAGCAAAAAGTGTGAAAAAAGTATCCACTGAACGTTACTGAGATTTCACCTTGAGTTAGACTGTCACAGACACTTTTGGGGCTCTCTCATCCTTTTCCGAAAACGAAGGAAATCCCCACACACTTGGCTGAAACACAGACTAGAGCAGCGAGGAGTGCTGACGGAAAAAAGGAAGCATGAAAGGAGAACAGATGGGATGTTTACGTGAGTTAATGACTAAAAAATGAGAGCCAAGCTGGAGACGAGTCGAACAGACGGTTTGCTCTCCACAGCCAGCACCACCATGAACAGTAGTGATGTATTTATCAATGAAATATGAAGACGAGGGATACAAAGAAAATTCATCAAAAAAGATAAACAAAGAGTTTATATTTTTGCGCTGGTAGGCTTTAAATTCCATTGAGGATATGTTGAAGATTTAATTGTAGCTTGTCAAAAAAAAAAACACTTCAAAAACAAGTCATTATTTATTCTGCTTGTTCTCAGAGGAAAACTGGTTTAATTCTGCACTGTAAGTGTCTCTGCAGCCAGAATAAAAGTCACTGAAACATTCACTTAAAGCAAAACTAACTAACCTCCTGCCTAATTACACATATTTGTCATGAACAACTTTTGATAAAAAAGGGTGTTGGCCACACAGTCTGACGAGAAAGAAGTCTGACAGAGATCTGCCCATTGCTTCAGTGCGCATTAGATTTGTGTTTGGATATATGGTGGCGGTGACAGCTTACTGATGGTGTCAGCCAGTGCCTTCAGTGTTAGGCCGACACCTCAGGCTGAGAGATGTGACTGATGGTTTTCTGCCCATTTCAGTCAAACCACACATGACCCTTTTCTGTTTCTGTTGTATGAAATGTGCATAACAACCTCCTTTAGCACACCTTTACACATAGTAATTTTTACTGAAATCCTGGTGCTGGAGGATAAAAAACATCTCTGTTGTCGTCAGGCTGTATATTCCCTGAAATATGCCAATCATCTTTTCTATTATTAAGAGTCACACCATGAATTTAAAAGCTGTAATCATTGACATCTTACAAAATGTTGTTTTTCATCCTGGAAGATAAATAGGTGTCTCCCCCGGCCTATTCCTTGCCCACACTAAACCATGTGTTTGTGACATCCCTCTGCTGCCAGCCCGAATTCAAAACCCCCAAGCCACCGAATAATAAATGCATCATGAAGTGTAACTGATGAGCATCAGCTCAGGGTAAACTTTTAATCTCTGCTGAAATGTAGCCAGCTAATGCTAAGCTGGGAGAGCATTAAAATGCAACATTGTCCATTGGTCATGCAGGGAACCACCAAAACCTTTCAGGCATGCACTCAGAGGTTCAAATCAAATGTGTTTTTGTGCTCCCTGCACATCGCTCGCTTCACACATACGCAGGAAACAAAAGTCATGCCAGGGGTAAAAGAAAGCATCGAGTTAAATGTATCACCTCGTGGCCACAAACTGTTCTAGCCTGTAAACAAGTGCAAGTAGATTTAATCCAAGATTAACTAAAGAATGAGGGAAAGAAACAGTGTCTTTGCTGGCAAACCCCCCCCCCCCCCCCCATCAAATTAAAGCTACTCTAAATCAATATTTTTATGTTAATACTGGATTTAATTACTATGTATAATGTTAAAGGGGTCACTCAGTGACAGACCCATAGAGACTTATCACCTGACTCTGCAGTTCCCCTTAGCTAAATGGAACTTTTTAGCATCTTTCAGCTCATTGTTTTGGTTTCAAAGCCCGTAACTTTACTGTTTTGGTTCACTCACACCAGCATCGTTTTCATGCTGTTTTC
Organism: Enoplosus armatus; assembly: GCF_043641665.1. Classification (NCBI taxonomy): domain Eukaryota; kingdom Metazoa; phylum Chordata; class Actinopteri; order Centrarchiformes; family Enoplosidae; genus Enoplosus; species Enoplosus armatus. The sequence continues at coordinate 16,900,782 of NC_092189.1, forward strand.
TGTGAAAAAGCTCTTATAAACCCACTGTATGCTACTTGCCTTGCACTAAACTGCAGACAAACAAAAATAGTGACTAGCTGGTGATCATAGTGGAATTTTGTCTGCTCAAGAGGTAGTCGTGACCAAAACAGAGGTAAAAGGAGAGTGAACATTGGACACAACTCTGAATGAATGCTGATGTTGCTCCATGTCTGTTGGACATGTAAATAAGTACTGTTTGCTAGCACATTTGCCATATCACCTATATAAAGGTGATATGTTGTTGTGTTTACAGCTTGTTGTGCTGCCAACAAGTAAACTGTTGCAGATTCAAACAATACAGAATGTCTGTTCAGGGAACACATGGTTAAATTTGACAAAAAAGTTAGATGACATTGTGTTAATACTTTTAACAAAAGCTAACTAAATATTTTAGTTTAAATTTCTGCTCCTCACATGCATCGTTTGTTAAATAATCAAACACACACAAGTAATATTGGATCGTCTTGTATGCATATGCTTTGGCTTTCAGATAAATGTACATGGACACATATTTGCATGACTATGATGAAAGTCCCATACCACAGCTTTTATGTTTGCACTGCAAGCTTGTCAGTTATCAATACTGACAATGGCCAAACTCTACAGTCAATCTGCCCGTTTGACAACACCTGTGACCAGCACTTGGTCACAGGTGTTGTCAAAAATGTATTTAATTGCTCTCGCTACAAGAGGAAGACCAGGCAGATAGCTGAGGTGGATGCACTGTAGATGTGCAGGGCTCAGGTGGCTTCACTGTGGTTATTAAACCACAGTTGTGCCTACAAACGTGCTTTTCGTTTCACCACCTTTCACTCAGCACAGATCAGACCAACGCAGCATACTATGCGAGTCTCGTCAATATCCAGGTACCAAAATATGTGACACAGTGGTAACGTAATGCAATTAAGTGGACCTCTCCACTCTTCTTCCCTGGTCCTGGCAGATTAAAATGGCCACTTATTGACTAGAGCAGCACTTTGGCTCTGAGGTTCAGTGCTGTAGGTCATTATGTCGTCTGCAATTAGAAACATGAAGTGGGGGAACATCATGAAGCCCTCCATCATGTCATTATGTCTGACCATACAGTCCATGCTGATTAAACTTCACTTTCAGGGAGTCTGGCCTACAAAAACCAGACTGAATATATGGTTGGACAAAAAGAAACAGTGGGCAGTGGAGTCAAATTGAAGCTCTGCTTTGTAATTGAATCAAAAATCGCATTAACTGAACCATTAAGAATGGCCGTGCTGCAATCAATCAGTAATTACAGAGGCCTGTAATTTATCAGCCAAATACTGCAGGCTAAAGCTAACAGTAGCAGAGCACACTGCACTCAATCATTAACGCAAAGTAAAATGTATACCTCAACCAAAGCCATTGGTTTTTATTTTGGTAATTTTGGCTGTTTTGTAAGAAATCTAAATTGCCTGTGTGCTACAGCACAGTGACTGAATTGAAATCATTTTGCATGTACAGCGTACGATAGGATTCAGGTTCAGATGTTGATTAGGCAAGTAAAAGAATAAGGGAAGAAATAAAAAAAATAGGGAAGGGAGAAACCTGATAAACAAAGGACAACACGCGGACATTAGAAAAGATCAAGATCAAACTAAACTCAGTCTGAAGATTAATTTAACTCTTTAACACCCTCCCTCTTTAATGTGAGACCTTTGCGATGAACGTTTTAGGGGTTTATTTCATTTTCAGATTGCTTTGAAGGTACATGTAGTGTAGCGGCAACATAATGTTAGCGTTTCACTGGTAAACTTAGCTGTCAGTTGTGCCTGCATTACTAAATTCATGTATTGCATGAGTTGGGGGGGGGGGGGGGGGGGGAGCATGGCATTACAGACAAGTTGAAATTTAAAAGATGTCACTACTATAACTGTAATGTAAAAGCGCACTTTGTGGCTCATGTAAACACCGTGATCCTCTTGGAGATGTTTGTCGGGTGGTAAAAGGGGGTGGAGAGGGTCATTGAGGGGTATTAACAGCTGTGTTCAGAAAATAACACAATGGCAGTAAGAGGGTCTCTCCTCCCCGGGAGTATGAAAGGAGAGTGGTCCAATGTTGGGATACAATGTGTGATTCCTCTACACAATGAATTAATTAGTGTCATACAACTCTCACACACTATAGGAAGACCTAAATGACATGCCCAAGCCCTAATCACAGTTTCAGTAAGCAAACCGATGCATTGATGTCCACAGGTTGCTTTGTGTATGAGGCAGAGTAGCTGTGCAATCAAATGTTCACTTTATTGCTCTCTCCGCTGTAACAGCAAGAGATCCAGTAGGGTCTCCAATAATCCGTTTCCATAGAAATAGCTCTGTATTGATGGTTGGACACACACTGTCCATTATCTGACACTTTGTGATATAAGTGGGCTGTTTGCCATAAGTGGCCTGCAGGTGACTGTCTTTTAAACACAAAATTACAAAACTGCTTCAAGGGTAAAACACCACAGATCATGTACTTCCACAAATCCCTTGAGCTTTGACCTCTGGATCACTGGCAGACTTTCCTCCACACATTAGTGAGATGACTAGTTGTCCTTGACAGGTGAAGTGCAGTATTAACGATATAGTGTGCTCAAATAAAAAAAAACCTGAAAAGAAACCCTGGCAGTAGCCGAACCAACAGTTTGAGCTTGAAGAAAGGTGTTGTTGCTAAGCCCAAGGATATTTTGGGTTGCTTTGGTGCACAGCTTCATAGAGAGGATGATTTTGAAAGGATGCAGCTTTGATTGATGAGTCTACCAAGGATGTTTTCTCATAATAATAGCTGTCTGCAGTTTACAACCTGTGCCACTGCTGTAAAATAAACCTTAATTAGGAGGAAAAGTTTAGATATGTTAGATATATTATCATAGAAATATGATAACATGTACAAATATAGTACTACCAATTTAGTAACATAGTCATTTACATAGCACATATCGCTGACGGGAAGGTTGTGGGTTATTTGAGACGAGTAATAATGTCATTGTAAACTTTGATTTTGAGTTCTTGTTGCAGTGATTTTCTGTTGCAGTTAATAGCCAGTTATGAATGGTTCAACACATGAGAAAACGTCTGGGGCAAACGCATACACCCTTCTTTTGCACCTCTTCTAATTAACTGGATAGAAAAAGGATACTAAACATATTACCAATATGGCAGGCTTTCAGACTGTGAAAGTAGTCGGAGCCATATTTATCTCAAAGTGTGTGAGTCTATTAGTTCCTATCCTGAGCCTTTAATTAACTCTACCCACATTTCTTGATTCAATCAATGGCCTGCCAGGCATTCGTCTTCCCCTGAAAGGACAGATTCATGTTGGTTGTTGAAATCATGCAAGTGGGGCCAGGCTAACAATCATCATATTAACTAAATATTTGTATTAATTAACAGTAACATTTAATGTTTAATTGGAGTAGTTATATTTTAGGTCCAAATCAGACTGATACTCCAGTTTGGAAATGTCCAAACCCAACCCGACATTCAGCTCAAGCCCCTCAGGTCCATTCAGGCTCTGGTCCGATCTCTAGGAAGCAATAGTAAAAGTTTGTAAATTAATAATTCATTCTGTGAGTTTACATGTCAATCCAGACTATACATAGTTTTTAGTTTTTCTACATAAAAAGTCTTCTCATATAAGGCCTTTGACATGCTTCACACACAAAAGTAGTTGGAGTTCAGTTGATTTTGGATACATTTTTACTGCCACATCCAGGATAAATAAAAACCTGCTGTTTACAAACAAAAGAGGCTTCAGTGGTCACAAGCAACTCGTGTGTTGAGTTGGCAGCAAAATTCAATTAAAGCCCTTGTTCGGTCAAACAGTTGAAATGGTAATTTCAGTGTAATCCAGCCAATATTTGAATGCCCCAGGCTTAATGACGTCACATTGACATTGGGTAAAAATTGCGGTCAAGGAGAATGTGTTGTGACATTTTATTACGGCTCTTTTGAGAGCATAACTGGGATGTCTGGCTTGATGTTCAAAAGCCATGATTTTATCGTGTTTTTGTGGCTGGTGACGCACACTCTATTAGTCATGCGTGGCCATACTTTGTTCGTGGTTATCTCAGGCCACACACTAGGCTCAGACCTTCCATAACAGGACTGGAGACACATCTCTTTATCATGTTGAACAGACACTGCGAGTCCTGAATGTATTCTTTCTCTCACTTTGGTGCTTGACCACTGAGACTCCCTCCATTTGTCTGCGTGTCCCCACGAGACGCCCACATTGTTTCCTGAAATAGTGTGTCAGATCCTGCCGTTCTCTTTGGATGAGAAATGTTAATGCTTTTCAATAAATGGGTGGTACACCTGATAAATGTGTCATGGACTCTGTTGATGACACAGGGTTGTGCTGTTTTTGTCATTAATTACAGCAACAAAAACTATTTCAATTCCAGTGAAACCTGGAAGGATTTGCTTCTCTCTTATGCAATGGAGGATGGGGGTATTATTGTAGCAATATTATTTGCAGATGTGCAAGAATCTGTAATGCATACTCAGATTTGTGAATGTGTACACTAATCTCTAAATGTGCATTAGATTTGTTCATGTGTAAGAGAATCTGTAAATATGAACTCTTAATGTAAATGGCATTAATGAGTGAAAGGTATTTAGCTAAAGAGCTGGAAAAACAGACGATTCTTCAGTTCCACCTCAAGTATGTCTTTTTACATGCCATTTTTTCTACACTCCTGCCCTGCCTGAGATTTGCAAATGTGTGGCAATCTTTCTGTAACTTCAGGTTTCCTTTGCCCTTAGTCGAGGCTCACAGGCTCACGCTGCCAGGCTGACCCTTTTTACTAACTTTTTACTGCCACACTCTTTGGGAGCGACCAAAGGGTGTGATGGAGCTGTAAATGCCACTGTACCGTTCCCAACTGCTCTGATAGCAAGCACAAACAGGCGTATCTACATTTTCACGGCTTTCCATCTAATGAGGGAGCTCTTTAGCTACCAGCCACAGCAAACGGCTCACACTGAAACAGACTTTACAAAGTGCTTCAGGATAAAATTAAACAATGTAATGTGAATATAAACAATTCATTTAAAATTAAGTTTATTAATGAACCTTTGACAGACATTTTACAGAACACTGTGTAGACTTCAAAAATAATAGTAAATGATAGTCAATGAAATTAGCAAACAACCTAAATAAAACAATGTTTTACTATAAGGTTTCATCTCTCACCTTATCATATCTTCTGCAGCTATCTCTAGAAAACTGTGTACTCCTGGTTTATGTGTGTATGTTGTTGTACTGCAGTTTTCCGAGGTCAAAAATGAACTTTGAAACTCTACATTTTAACATCTTAAAGAGTATCGACATTACCTAATGGATTCAGCTGGGATTTCTGGGACGTTTTTCAGCTGAATAACAGCTGTGGATTTGGGCCTTTCCTTTCTCTGATTTACTCTGATGGTCGGCATCTTTTTGGGCTTGCCATCATAACACGACATTTTCAGGAGACACTTTCCACTCGTTAGGAATTTATTTCCCCTCGGATAGCAAATAACTTCTGTTGGTTAAAGTGAGCTTATAGACGCTGTTTTAGCTGACCATTATTTGCTAGCCTAGGATACAAAAACCCATAACACAAGATATCATATATCAAAAGACTGACTCATTTCTATACAGAAGCTGGAACTTGCTCCTCTCAGACAGAACAACACATGTTGTAAATGTCTAACTTTCAAATTCTCTGCTTTTTCAAACATTAAGCCTCACTGTATATTTGGCCCAATACAGTAGTAATGTAAGGAACCACCTGGGAATAACTTTTAAACAAAACTGTTTCATTCCAAAACACTTCATACTGTGTATTTGAGAAAATGTGTTAAGTGGTGTTTACTGTTCAATATTTAAAGAACTTGAAAAAATATCCACCTGTTAACATCAAAGAGCTGTTGGCATGTGTTAGCTAGTTGGAAAGATTTACATTTACATAAAACATCTGATGATTTGGCCAAAAGGTTGTTTTTCCCCTCAGTAGAGCTGACAGTTACCAATTAAGGCAGAATAATTACAAAAACCAGCATGGGGTTTTCACGGTAGGAAACCGAGAACAGTGAATACAATTTTAATGATTTTCTCAATAATGTACTTTACAATGCCTTGAAAAGGGTAAATATATGTATCTTCTGCTCAGCAACGATAAAGGAATTATTATATTTGCAAAAATTACAAAAGCAGCAAAAAAGTTATGCTCACTTGCAATAATAAGTATCTTGAATAAAGATACGTGATATTTGCCTCCAAAACTGTAACGGTACAGTCCATCTTTACAGAAATGTTCTGTTAATAGCCAGAAATGTACCAGAATAATTACACAAAACCCAAAATGTCCTCAAACTGCGCAGCTAAAGTTCTCATCAAAGGGTAGAAACCAACTTCTACCTTTAGACATGGTGAAATGCTACATTAGCAGCATGAGTGAAATGAGTCACTAGCATTTCACAAAGCATTGTTAGCCTCCCTCCTTTATGGGTATGATTCAGAGAATCCCTGGTAGACCCAGCTCCATGGTGGCTTTGTCATGACACTGTTGGTTCCAGCCAGCAGCTTGATCAAGCGAAACAGGACAGCGGCTATGCCTACAACTTCCTTCGTCCTCACTGTCATGTCCAAAATATGGGTCATGTAGAATTCAGTGGCTGTGTATGTGTGTTTGTGGGAATCATTTTCTATATGACTATCTGCTTTACGTCTCCTGGGCTAAAACCTTACTTCACAATACAGATTGACAGCAAAGCCCCAGTAGCTTTTATTCTTTGGTTTAAGGCACAGGTGGACTATAACTGGGGCCGAGCGCACACTGACTCACCCATGGGCCCTTGGCTTTCTTCATGTCTCTCTTATAATGCAGTAACTGCTATGGTGCTATGGTCCCCAGGGCTAAATGTGAAAGCCACCAAACCTTACTTCTTCCAGAAGCAGCAACCGTAAGCAGTTAATAACCATGAGGGAGTAGCCAGAGGAAAGTCAGAACTGTGGAAGACTAACCAAGAGCTAATACCGTATATAGAGGAGAAAACCCCATTGCATAAGCTGCTTAAAGGAGTTCGCAAATGGCTAATAAAAGAAAAATATTATAGTTGGGGGTGATGAGCTCCAGGTAACAGGACAACAAGCATATGCTATCAGAGGATGTGATTTACACTGTGACTGATGGGAGCTGACACCTCTATCCATATTCATATATGTGCATGTAGCAAATAGAAGGCATTCATCATCACAGTCAAGCAGTCCACAGCTTCTAATTACATGTTCACACAGATTGTACTACCTCTGTAAGATCCCAGCTGGAGAGATTTCCCAGTTGCCTTTAAAAACTAAAGAAGGAGGAGAGGGTAGGGGGGATGCAGAGCCCAACATGTGGAGGCGTGCACAGCTGGTGAAACCCTCTTTTTTACACACAGACACACTTTGTAGTGCTTCATTATGTCATGCAATTACCATCCCAGTTTGGTTGCATCGAAAAATCCCATCTTACTTCTCTAAATCACTGCATTTCATTACCTTGACTACCGTACATGGAGAGGAGGAAAGAGACAAACATCCTGCTTTGATCATGGTGTTTATACACTCTTCATGTGAACACAACCATTCAGCTTACAGCACGGTTCATAACAACAGCATAAATTGGCATGCATCAGCTATGATAGCTCAAAGAAACTACTAGAAACGTTAAATGTGCAGATGACAAGAAGAGAGATGTGTGTACATAAACTTGGTTCTATTTGCATGAATCTAGATGTGCTGTGTTTTGATCCAAGAGAACAAAATGGACAATTATTTTAGCACTTTGCAGCGCCCGGAAACATGTCAAAACAAACCTAAAGCTTATGTGGTGAGGAGCTGACAACAGTATGAGGATAAAGCCGCAGTCCATCTCAAGCCCCTAAGCAGACACATCAAAGCAATCTTTTGCAGTCAGGATAGTCCCCTCTCTCTATCAGAAATCCTGCTAGCCCTGTTTCACAGAGACTGACAGGAGGCAATCCGTGCTGATATCAGATCTTAAACGTGAAAAAAGGTGGCCTGAATACAGAGAGGCTCGGAGAGACATCTGGAGGATGGGTATGAGGAAGCTCTATGCTAGATTCATCTCCCTTGGGGGGAGAAAGGTCAGTTCCTCAGGTTTATCACTACGACTGCCATTTAAACTGCCACTGCTGGAAAGCTTGTGATTGTTTGATTTTGCTTTGGGGAGAGCTAACAGGAGGTAAATGCTGAACACTTCATATGCAGCTAAGTACATATTTTTCCTTTAAAGTTCAATGCTAATGGCCAGTTGGAAAGAGGACTGTGAATTAAATGGCCTTGGTTGAGTCACCATTGATGCAAATGCCACTGATGACTGTAGGTTTTAGCAAAGAGTATATATTTGATACCATGTGTAGCGTGATAATAGTGCATATTTAACAGGGACAAAAGGTCTAAACATGAGGGGCTCCTCTCTAAGGTTAGTATGTGGTTAGCCAAGCAAGTGTTCATCCAAGTGGTTGGCTGCCATAACTCCTCGTTAACACATACCCATTTAAAATTACTCTCTCCAATTGCCACTACACCAGTGCACAATGAAGTAGCTCATTCCCTGAGCGATGCGTCGACATGAATTGTTTTTCTTTTCAAATCCCGGCAGCTTGTTGAAGTTATATCACTGAGACAATCAGCTTTTCCTTGATTTTGTTCTACATAGATGACTGGAGGAGAACACAACTAAGTGATTCTGTTTCGCAAGGATGTCAAAATGGTTGTTGTCCCACACATCAGGGGACATTTGCATAGAACTGAATGTTTCTGAACGTCCCTACATTGTTCTGCTAGGAGTTTTTCAAGTTTGAGCCGCGGTGGGTGAATGGCATCCCATTTCATCTCCAGTCTCTGTATGTACTATGTACTATGGTGTATGGGGCATAAGGATGAGCACGGAAGTACATCAGTCCACTAATGGCCCCATTTACATGGTTTCCAAGGAATGTGGTGCAATGAAACCAATAGGCCCAAAAGCGCACCACCACCCAGCAGTGGAAGACTACGATTACACTTACACACATCCTGGCATCACCATTGTTTGACAGTTCTCATACAGTGTAATCGAAAGTAAGCAAACGGTTCAATCGCAGAGCTCTCAAGGATCTCTGATCTTGAACATTTTTTCACATTTCTGAAATTGCATTTCAGTGCCTCATATTCCCCAATTATAAATGTAAGAATATTTTCTGAAGGTTGAGCTCAAAGAATAATATTTGCTAGATGATGTGTGTGTGTGTGTGTGCTGAACAATTCATTCTGTCATGACATTTTGACAGCAGATGTAGAAATTAGGAGTTGGAGAAAGTGTAGGACCGTTTTCTTCAGGTTTAATCACGCTGTGTTCAGAAACCCAGCAGATAAGAAGTATTAAATCACAAAGAGAAGGATATTATATTTCACACAAATATGAGTTTTAAATCCCTAGACTAAAATGTATTAGAGTGCCGAAGATTAGTTAAGGCTGCATGGGAAAAGCCTGGGGTGGTAGTTGGAGTTCAGCGTAGTAGAAACAGGCCATCATGAACATAAATCTGTCATCAAGCTCATTGTTCCCTCGTCATTACTGTGGCATATCATTTCTGCTGAGTACTCCAGAGATGTCAAGCCTCACTCCCACAAGATTAAAGATTGCATTACAAATTAGTACGCATGAGCAATGGTACAGAGTTGTTCTTTACTTAGGTTAGCATAGATTAGTCGAAATCATAAAACCTCTGGGTTTGCATTGAGACAGCTAAATATACTTTAATGAGAAGTAGATTCTACCATTAGCATTGGCTCATGGCTGAGAAAGATCTACAAAACAAAAGATCAAAGATAACACCGAGGAAAATAGAAATAGTTCAAAGACAGCGGTGGATTTGAAAAGAAGCCCAGTAAACACCACGATATCTAATGGGAATAAGTCCTCTGCCACTGTTTTAAGTATGCGTCTTTGTTCTTCTGTTCTTTCAGCTGTTTAACCCTTCTGTCCAAACATGTACGGAGGCGTATAAAAATAGTGATAAGGCTGCTGAAGCAATGTAATATACACTATGCAGAGTTTTAAAGGATGAGTACGGTGATATTCTGCACGTCGGTAATTGTCAACAAAGCCCATGAAAAGCCCAAAACCAACAATGAATTGATCCTACCAAGGAGTACTGCATGTGTAGCCAAAGCCTGAAACAGTATTCCTCTGCATCATCGACCTCCATTGTTGTCATTTGAAAATGGCTGCTGTAATATTTTTTGAGTCGATTACATGCACACAGCACTGGATTTGCAGCAGGAAATAGTCCCTAACAAATGTACTATTTATTATTAACTAACAGTGGACAAAAACTGAAGTGCCCGGATTTAGTATTTTTTTGTATACTGTATATTTGTGACATTTGCGTGAGTCAGAAAGTATGGAAAGACAAACCAACACATTGTTGGTTTTGGTCTTTTATATATATAGAATAAAATATATAATGTCAGCAGCTTTTTTCTTTAACAAAAACAACAAAACAGAATGTAGTCCATTGTCTTTCCTAATTGTAGACAGTATATTAATGTGTATTATTAATTAATTTAAAAAGTCAGATATTGCTCTACAGATGGAGGTCAAATGCAAAAATGAACTGTCTGAAAAATTCAGGATTCATTTCAAATCCATCCATCTTATTATTTATCTACTGTAGATAGAATATGCATGTATGCCCTGTAGGATTTTCCCATGACATCATAAAGCCAATGAAAGAAATTCTAGTAATCTGCCTCTACCTCTGTACTGAATGCTTAATCTGCACACAGTTTTCCATTTCACCTTGGTCCTACTAAACTCTGGCTTATTGTTGGCATACCAAAGTCTATTTACATTCTGACTATCAATTTTGGCCTCTATGGGTTGTTTTAGCATGTTTATTTCCATGTCTCCACTTTTCACAGGGCGTGCAGATGTGGTTTACAAGTTAATGTCAGCCAGGCTGAGTGAGAAGGTTTCAACTGCAGGAATCTCTGTCTATATCTATGTTTCCATACTTACAGGTGTGGCAGTGGTCATGCCATTGAAGATAAATGTGCGAGGGTAAATTGCAGTGTGCTCCAAATACCATTCCCCAATGAGCCTATTCATCAAAAAGGGAACAGCAGTAGCTATGGGCCATCATATACAACAGTGTGAAGACTACAGAGCTACACAGGTCATTAAAGACAACAAAATGACATGTCATTGTATTACCGAAAAGCATGCTGTGGTTGGACGTATTTTGATCAAAGGCTTGTCACTGGCATGAGTCAATTTGTACAGTTTGGTGATAGAAAGTTGTGTTGATTGTCATAAATGCATTCAACCACAACGTAAGAGCCCTTCTATGAGAGCGATAGCTAAGGCTCAAGTGGATGTCAAGGGCAATTTGACAAGTAGGAAATTAGAGCAATGTGTTTCAACAGGCGGAGAGAGCAGTTTTCTTCTGTTTCCCCATTATGCTAATGAAACTAAAAAGTTAGTATGTTCATGCATGGCTGTCTAATGGCTCTGATATCCCCCAGTGCTTCCTTGTAGGAAACCAGGGAACAGCCATACTGCGATATGATGTGCTGTTCTGATCACCAGCTTCTTAATGAAAAAGCAATTAGCAGAATATGTTTGCACACCATGGGCAGAATCCCATCCCATCTAATTAGAGATCATTTTTATCAGTTGCTTCTAAATCTGAGGCTGAACGAGATTATATACAGAATAAGACAAAAATGCTTCTTGTTGTTTCTAAGTGAAAATCACTCAGCCGGTTTTGTAGACTGAATATACTAATGTACATCTAAAGGCGAGCATTTAACATTAATGTCTGTTCATATTTGTAGTGTATACTGAGGCTTTATGTTGTAAGAAAAGGAAGCAGGGAAATTTGTAGATGTAAAGAAATGTTGGTCTCTTGCTGACCTTGCCTCCCTACCCTCCTCTCCCCAGACTATTTATGTCCTCATACATTTAAGCCTTATGCACCGTATACAGAATGACAGCTCTAGCTCTCTTTTCTTTTACTGTGTATGGTTGTATATTCCTTGTAACTAAATGATGCAGAACACTGGAAACAGGTTGAATTTCTCTGGTTATGCAGCCTCTCATTCCTTTACCTAAGCTGTCTGGACACTGAAATTACAACAAAATAGCAGAAACAAATAACAAAATAGGTAGTTTGTCCATGTCATGATCTCCTGTGTTAAAGACCAATCCATCTATAGTATGTCTGGACCCTCCCTGATTAGGACTCTTAACGTAATGATTCTGGATTAACACGTGATTACGCTGGCTGGCTGTTGCTCAAGGAGCATTTTTCTGCTCTTGAGAAAAATTGGAAAACAAGGCAACCGTGTCCAGCACTGGCCCATGCATCCATGTTTGCAGAAAATTAATACATGCAGTTTTTCTGAACCGTTGGTCATTTGTACGCATACATTTGTACGATTAAAATTAATGGCTGACTGAGATTTCTGCTTAAGGCCTGGTGGGGTGGAACGGTAATAAGATGCAGAGTAGCTCTTCAGATGAGTTGCACATACAGTGGTTTCCAATGGTAGATCTGCTGTTTGTGTCCCTCTCATAGCTGTAGACTGCACTAGTTTGAGTTTCTGCGAGTACAGGATGATGAACAATGTTTTCAATGCCTATTTAGACAAAATAAAACATTAAAGCAAAAAAGATGTACAGTAGTACATTCCTGAGGAGCTGTTTGAATTCTACATTTGTATAACCACCTCCGTTTTTCTCTTAAAAGTGTACGTATGTAATTGCATTTCAGCCTTGATTCTGTTGCTTTGCTTTCAAAGCCAAATAGAGTCACTTGCTAAGAAGAGAGTGACAGCCAAAACGTGCTCTATAATGGAAGGAAAGAAAGAGTTGTTGCGTATTCTCGACAGCAGTCTGGCACGGATGAAAGGGATGTAGGGGGAAGCAAAAGGTCAGGCTCATTAAATGTCAGCAAAGAGCATCTTAATAATTGAATCATTCAGACAAAGAACCACATGATTTAGCTTTGAAGGGTTCTGAGGAGCCACTTGCAGTTACACGTGTCGTTTTATAGTCTCTAGAAACTGTAGATATAATTTTAAGACTGACTTGTACAGTACATTAACCTCAAAAGACTTAATATCCAAAAACAAGTATATTCTTTGCCAAGAAAGACATCAATTTTTGGGAGGCGTCCAGTTTTGTTTTGTTTTTTTTACATGCAGCACTGCCACAGACGTGTTTGTGCCAAAAACTTGAAGATCAAAACTTTTGACATGCTTGAAAACAGACTTGGGCTGTTTTTTCTTTCACCCTCTCCATAATGTAGGATGTATTGAAGCACTGGTGACACTATACACAATAGTAAGGAGTCCAATTAGAAATGCATGGGGGCTGATGGAGAGGTGATGTAGGCCCAGAGGGAAAGCAGCTCCTCCCACAGCTCAGGGTGAGACGTTCAGCTGTAGACCTCACCACAAAGAGTTTACTTAAACAATGATTACTCTCTGAGTAGCATTATGCAAGAAAAATAGTCCTTATTCACAAATCAAAAAATGTTTTTGCTGTTGTTTCTTCAAGTGTGTTTAATAAGAAATGCTGAATATCTGAAACATAGAAACTTCTGATATGCATACCCCAAGATGTATCAGATAATTAGCGCCAATTGTTCCTAAATTTGAATTTACTTTTGGCTAAGAATCACCAAGTCATCCTCAAAAAGCCATTGCAAATATTAAAGTGCTCCCAAATAAAAAGAATTTAAAGATAAAACTTTTTAATTTAAGTTTAAATAAATGCTATTACCGGAGATTGATGCAAATTTGAGCATCATTAATACACCCAGTGCCACAAAAAATAAATGCTGCAGATGTATGTATGACAAGGGCCTAAATAGAAGTGTTCTTTAATACATTTAAGACTATATCCGATCATATACTGTAAATGCATACTACATGCAGACCATTGTGTTTAATCAGCATCAAGAAGTGTCATAGAAATAACAAGACTTTTTACAGCTGAGGAATCTCATACTGTTGTTTTATCACAGTTTATTAACATCAACAAGCGTGAATGACTCACACACACAGCTCCACAGATCCAGGCTGCATTTCGCTGGAATTTGCTGTGGAAGTGTGTGTTGGTTAAAGAAATGAACCTTGTCTTATGGGGTAGACTTGCTATGTGTTGTAAGACTGAGTTCTTTGACTGTAGTGAACCCCTTTATGATTGTACCATCAGAAAAGTCATATAATGGATCTCATCAGTCGTCAGCCGGCTGTGTCAAAAAGCATTCACAAATCTCTGCTAGACCATGCAATTGTGTTAGAGACCCATTCTTCCTCTATCAATATTTCTTGAAAACTACAGTTTATTGTCACAATCATTTGTCTCTAAAAGCTTGTCACCACCTTGTCGGAGAAAATCACACTTGAGACCAAACAGGATATTTTATTGTTTTGTGTCTATCTGTAAAACAAGCACAACCAAAGACAGACAGTTTGTTATTAATGGCTTATAGTAAGTGAAAGAGTCTGACCATAAATCCATCTCCCTGTGTACCTGTGTGAGTCTGTAACTGGGTGTGAGAGAGAGAGAGAAGGGATGAAAGCGGACCAATATGCTGTAAAATCAGCAACACTACAGAGTGGACTTTAGCCAGAAGCAGAGGAGTGGAGTCAGGGGACCAGTGAGAGTTGAGCTTTACAATGTAAGAAAGACTGAGATATGTGCACAGCTCCACTGGGAAAATCAACAAAGGTGCTGGTTTTATTTTGGCCACACAGTACTAGCAGCTTTGCTCCAGGAAGGAAAACTATTGGATGGTACGTTGCCATGTTGAATTCTTCTGCCCCTCACTATGTGTGCACGGCTATGCAGCAGGCTAAACATAAAGATGAGATACTAAATAGACCAAAAAGGTACTGTAAAAGTTAATTAGTACGAATAATAATAAGAAAAGCATAAACTAGCTGTTAAATTAGTTGCATTGTCCTGGATGCCAAAGAAAGATCAACTTTAAGTTCCCATTAATTAATCTAGTAGACCCAAAGGTTAGAGATTCAGCCACTTTAACAAGTAAGAGGTGGTCTTGACAACCTGCAGCCTTGCAAGGTGGAGAATTGTTTGGTTCTTGCAAAGGTTTGCAGTATAATTATTGCCAACACAACACTTAGTTATTCCTAAATTGATTTCTACAATTGGCTGCATTCAGTCAAATTCAGACATCGAAGGACAAACACTGTCAATTCAGAACATTGAGGAACTGACAGCATGCTGCTTTCCATCTGAAGACCAGGAAGTCATTGACAAATCATGGCAATCTGTGTGAGAGCAAACGAGGAACTAACAAAACTGTCTTCTGAAAGTAAACTCTCTAAAAAGTAATAGTAAAAGAAATACACATCCTTAGTAATGGTACAGGGAAGTGGAGGTCTTGGCTCCGACAGTGGGAGCTGAACCACTGATTATATCCCTAGCATTGCCCGTTCACCCGGGGTTGATATTGTGTGGTTAGCTGGTGGGCCCTGACACCCATCTTAGGAAATAAATTTTGCTCTAACATGCAACAGCATATTTAATCTAGGCTTCATAATTATAAACACAGTGAAGTAGTCAAAATGATAGCCATCACAATTGCTTAATTTCTAAACAATTCCTAATTGTTGCCTACCCTATTATAAGTGGAGGATCTCTCAGGATCAGCTCAGCTTTACTCTTAAAGTCCCAAAAATATCCTCCACAGAGTCCTCGATCCTGTAGCCCCTGACGATGCGTTTTACAGCTGAGAAGCAGTAAGATTGGTGGATCAGTGACTGGCTACACACACTCACGAGAACACAGGGCATCAGCAGAGCTGTGCCTCGGAGGGGATTGAACCCACCATCTGTACTCCAGAGTTTCAGATCATGACAGATCGTGAACTGTTAACAATTGTATCAAAAGCATGGGGTGCAATCAGCTGTGCTGCAGCAGGGGCCAGTAATAAATCAAATCCATCGTGAACCAGGGTTTCCTGGCTTAAACAGCGTTTTCTTGTTTCTTTATACGTTTCCTTCTGTCTTTCTTTGCTTTTTTTCCCCTTTCCTCCCTTTACTTTCACTCGGCCCTGTTGGTTATTCCTGTCAGTGGCTGCCTGAGCCTCACTGGAGCTCGTATCAACTCCTTACTCTCCCCGGTGTGACATTCATAGCATTACAATTGAGCCATCAATCTGTCAAGCCTTACCCCTGCTAAGCCACGAGCAGTGGGAAGCTCAGGGGAGGGACAAGTTTACCTCTGCTTCTGTTTTGCTTGCTGTAGTTAGGGCCCAACAACCACAGTAAGCCTCAGACATGATGTGAAATAGATACGCTTTTAGATGCCAGCTGAGGCAAGCCATTCAGTCATCATTTTTCACCCTTATTTCCCCCATCCACAGCTGGGCATTTTTTGCTGATGAACTTGGTGATAGCTGTTGGCTTCTCATTCTCATTATTTTTTTTCCCCACCACCCCCACTGCTACCTCTCACACATTCACACTCTCCTCCTCTGCTGTTTCCCAAAATCTTCTTTCTTTTCTTTCTCTTTGTATTTGTTCCCCTTCTCCTTCCCTCCCTGGGTAATGTCAGACTGAGCTCCTGTAAGGAGGAGATAAAGCCCCCCGGCAGGGCAGGACCACAGCTGTCGCCTTCTGACTTCCTGGACAAGCTCATGGGGAAAACGTCAGGATATGATGCCCGCATCAGACCCAACTTCAAAGGTACAGTATATGCCAAGGCAGACCATCACAGTAGCCCTCAAGAAAATCCAGTAGAAAAGCACAAGCACTCGAAAACAAAACAAAGACCAGTGGATCTGTGCTGTGAAAGCTGAGCAGCTGACCATCCTTGTGTGTATGTGCTGTATGTTGTTCTGGTAGAAACTATGATTTCAGTTGGACTTTAAAAATCATGATGATTATCAGGTAAGCTCTGGAGATTTATGCGTGACTATGCAAAGATAATAATATCCTCTGAATGTGTAAGTCATACCAAATCTATAAGTATGTGTATCATGTATGTGTGTTTAGATTTGACTGAGTTATGACTCTGAGAAGGAGTCCGATTTTTTACACGAATCGCAGCAATCAGGTGCTCAAGGCTTTAAAGTACCTTAATTGCCTCCATGAGCTGTGGGTCACAGCTGCTGCTGTGCCAACTGCTGACCATGTTGATAATCAATAAGCCAAACTACAAACACTAACTTCCTGTTGTTTGTAGATTACCAGCATGCATCCCTTTCACCTCACGCAGTATCTGCCTCACAGTTTGAAAGTCATTTTTGTTTAGGCAACAAAAGCACTTTGGTTAAGGTTAGGAAAAGATCATGGCTTTGGTTAAATGTTACACATCTTATGTTGTACTTCACGTCACTATTGACGTTTTCAATATTAAACCAAGAGCACGATTTCCCCTAATGATGAGGATATTTCTCACTAAATATATTTGTATTTGTATATAGTTGTTGTAAAGTAGTAGCATATAAACACAAATTCAAAAGTCAGGGTTATACCGACTTATTCCAAAGTTGTCTGTAATTTCCCCAGAATTCTTTTCTTAAAACTCTGAGGTTGTAATTACACTTGAATTACAGGCTGGAAAAAACACACACTTCCCCCTAGTGCCTGTAAAGAGCAGGCTCTTCGACAGCAGAACTGGAGCTTGCATGACTTGTATTGTAGCAACATTTTCAGTCACAATGACTATATGATGATAAAAAGTAATGAAGAAACTGCTGAAAATCTTAAAAAGCCACTGGAGATATACAGTATAATAGGTATGTTTAATGTGGAAGGCAGTGTGATCTCAGGAATCCCATCTGAGGGGAAACGTGTAAATCCAGTCTGTTTTTTCCTCCCTCAGGCCCACCTGTGAATGTCACCTGTAATATTTTCATCAACAGCTTTGGGTCCATTACAGAAACTACAATGGTAAGAAGACCTTGGAGATTTCAAGTGTTTCACATATGTTAGGGAAGCAAATGTATTTTCTTAATGTCTAAAAATCCCACTGCAGTTTGTTTCTAAACATAATTATGGATTATGGTTTTATTGTTTTAGTTGTATGCACAATTTTTATAGAAATCTTAAAAACACTCCGTTCTCTCTTTCCAACTTCTTTCCTAATCCACTCAGTGCTGAAGCCGTTCCCTCATTTCTGTGTTTCCTGGAGCATAACGGCACAACCTTCAGAGACCAATGGGTCACTGACATGCTGATAATGAACTGTCCACTCTGCAATTAAAATGAAAAATTGAGAAAGTGAATGAAAAGGGGTATGGGAGAGAGGACGAGGGGTTCAGGGAAAAATGGCTGTCCTCATGTCCGCATTTACAGTGTTATAGCTGCTGGGTCAGCACAATACAGCAGTGAAGTGTTTAAGGGTGTCTGAGGGAGGACCAGAGGGCCAGACCTCCAGTCAGATCAGCCCAGAGAACGACAACACTAATGATGTCATTGTATGCACTGGTGAAGCATGCCTTTTATTCTGATGAATGAAGTGAACAAGCAAGAAAAGGAACAATCTCCAATGCCCAAAGATGAATTCTGAATTAATCGCACAGATTAGAATTCTAATTGAATTAGTCATGTATGCTGGCTGCAGGCAGGACTGATTGTGTTCAGGACTTGTCCTTGGCCTGGCTGGCAGAGCCAACCCTCTGTTGACCAGCAGCACATGGCTGCTACGGTTGAACAAACAGTACACAATCTTATTCAATCAGTTACTTCAGTAAAACCCGATGAATATGGTGAAGAAGGGGTAATTCAACAAGAGTGGCGTCTTTATTATGCTGAACCACTGAGGTTACATTACAAAGATGGATCGTCTTGCACCTATCATTATGATTGGTGAGATATGAAAAAATTTATTTGTACTTTTATTTACAGAATTATATTTCAAGTACACCACTTATTGTCTGAGAAAATGCCATTTTTCTACTTCAAATCAACTATTTGGCTGGTTTCAAATCCTCCTAGACCCATTGTTCACTGTGAACACTGTGACGCTGCCCAGCTAAAAACAAACAAACAGGAAGTGGGTGAATCTATGTCAATAAGAAAAAACAGCACAACGGACACACGAACTTCCTAGTTCATTTCTTTGTCATGTGGATTAAATCATTGCATATGAAACAAAAAAATTGCTTTTGTAGATTTAAACTTTAAAGTGATATTCCATCCAAGAAAGGTGACTGTTAAAAGTTTCATCTTTCATAGAGTATAACAGCTTTGTTCAGCTTAAACCCATAATCAGTTAGAATGGACTCCAATAGTGACCAGTAACAGAACATTCCCAGAAACTTTTCAAATCTCGTCCGCAGAATGATCCACTTCTAAGCTCTCCATCTGCACTACAAACTTCAGTGATGATATATTTTCCATTAACTACCCTGAGTTCTTCCACAGGACTACCGGCTCAATGTATTTCTACGGCAAAACTGGAATGACCCACGTCTGGCGTACAGCGAATACCCAGATGACTCCCTTGATCTGGATCCATCCATGTTGGACTCTATCTGGAAACCTGATTTATTCTTTGCAAACGAGAAAGGAGCCAATTTCCACGAGGTCACCACTGATAACAAGCTGCTACGGATTTTCCAAGATGGCAGCGTTCTGTACAGCATCAGGTAACTAAAGATAAAATGTAAAGATCGGAGCCACTGAGTATTGTTATGGCCAGTTGGAGCAGGACATCAAGAGCTTAATCAACATGTAGATGCAGTATGATGTGCTGAAAATGGGCATAAAAGTTGTACTTTTGCTATGCCTTTAAATATGTCTGCACTTTAATTCATATGAACATAAAACATGTGACCATAATATACATAAAAGTGGTCTAGGTGATTTCAGAGAGGTCTGTTTGGCTACACTTCTCTCAAATAAAGTGAAGAAAAACTTGTGCAACTTGATTTGGTCCATGCAGGCAGATGGAAAACAAATCCCACTCATACATGACCTCTCGACCACAATTGCAGCAGATTGCTGCGTTGCCAATCACACGCCCCCCTTCAGCACTTTTCCGCCCACTTAGGCGCAGGTGTGGATAAAATGCACAGAAATGTCAAGTGTGCAACTTTGAAGGCTATTTGTTTAATGACACCGGATTTGCAGATGGCTTATTGAACCATAACATAGGAGGAGACAATGCCTTTTTAGTCTCTGCTAGCGTGTCACATGAGTTCCCATTTTACAACTTTAAACTGATTAATTCTTGGAAATGTAAATAAATCATGTGGACTAAATGTGTGCAAAAATTTAGTTGAATTTTTCCTATTGAAAACACACTAATTTCACCCTTCTATGGAAGCCCACTTTTCTCTAAAATATTATGTTGTTTAAAAAAATAAACTAAGAAATTTATTAATTTGTCAAGCTAATATTTATACATTTTATAGGATTTAATTTGGATGAGGGAGAGACATACAACAAAAATCCTCTGTTGTATTCAGACTCACAGTATTGCAAATCAGCCTCGTCATTCCACTGATTTACCGCGTCCTCTAGATTTGCTTACTAACTAGGTTTTGTAATTAAGGATCAAACGTCTTTTTGTGCTCTAAATACATGACGCATATTAGGCAGCGTTAGGAGAGTCAATCACTTGGGTAGTATGTTCTTCAGCTGGCGGAAAAGATATTTTGTCATCATAACACAGTAGCAAATGGGTGCCTGTGTGTATACTGCTGGCGGCTCTTGTCTCGCCTCTGGGCGATGCATTCAGCAGGTAATTACACAGCTTTCCTCCAGACAGACTCCCAAATAGCTCTCTCTCTCTCCCTCTCTCTCTCTCTCTCTCTCTCTCTTTCTTCTCTTTGGATCCTTGAAGGCTTAATGCATCAACAGCACAAGAAACAAAAGTACGGATGCCTACACCAATTACTTTGCCATTACTGTGGTGCGACGAGTAATCAAATGGCAGCGTAACTCAATATGTTTTCCAATCTACTGCTTTTAAAGGAAAATCTATTTAGTTTTTTATTGCAACATATACAATACTCCTGTTTCATAATTTGTAGAAACAAAGCAGCTTGGCACTGATTTATTTCACTGTTCTTTTAATCTGTTAACCTATCATTTCACCTTGTGTTGTGGTGTCTGTTCCTTGATCCCTGTTGTGTCTTTTGACATCCCCTTTTGCTCCTCTTCTCTCTTCCAATCTGCTTTTCTATCTCAGGCTGACTCTTACCCTGTCCTGCCCTATGGACTTGAAGAATTTCCCAATGGACATTCAGACCTGTACCATGCAGCTTGAAAGCTGTGAGTCTTCATCTCCTCTTCCTCTTGTCTCACTTTCTTCTTTTTTATCTCCCCCCTCTTCCTAATTTTCTACCTTTTGCCTGGCTTGTCAAGTGTCTAACCTTGCTAAATTCCAAGAGATAGGTACTGTATCTTAACTAATACATTTGTCTCATTATCAGGGTTATATTCAGTGTCCATGTGGAAAACGGTTCCTTCATGTTTTCAAATTGCATGTCATGTGTTGGTTGTTATATCAATTATATTTCGAATGCAATTGCTACCATTAAGCTAGACACTCATCCATGTATACCACAGCGTGGCACAGGCTACATTGAACTAGCCCCGTTCACGACAAGTACATCCACTGTGTAGCATTTCCTAGTCATGGATGCTAGTAGTTCGATCAGAGTGTCAGCTAATGTTAGCGGCTCTCACCAAACCTAAAACTCTCCTTAAAAAGGCTCTTCTAACGTTAAAGGTGAAACATATTTGATATTTAAGACTCTTTTACAGGGTTCTCATATTGAAATGAGTCAGCCGTAAACATTGTTAGCCCAAGACGATGTTTTCAACAACTCATGAAGCTAACGTTAGCTTAACTAGCTAGCTAGTTACAACTGACCGCGGTTAGACAAAATCGACAGTTGTGGCCTACAAATGAGAGGCTGCTTTTATCTACCACTGCTTGAAATCAAGGATCCATTGTTTCAACAATTACTAAAACTTTTGAGTGGTAAAACTGCCACCATTTTCACTGTAAACTGCATACGTAGAGCGGAAAGCTTGACAGGTGTGGAAACAGTAAGGGGTGGTGGGGCTAAGCAAATGGTCAGGCCATTCTTTACTTGTTCACGTTTACTGTAGATTTATTAAAACGGAAAAGTTCCAGAAATGTACAAAAGGCATTTGAAACCTTTTAAAATGTTATTACATTGATAAACTTAGGAGAAGAATAATATTTCAGTCTTCCCTTGCCCTTAGCAGAGATAGCATCTGCTCTCATGAAACCAATTTCCAGGATATAAATAATTTTGTGTCCCTTTTATTATATGTGACCCACCCCCTGTGCCTAGAGGTGACCTGATTTCCCATCATAGGGACAAAAGAATTTAAGTCTGGTAAAAGGGAGGCAACTGAAGGAGCACTCATACCATGGAGTCACAGCACCTTTTCAGAAGCATTTCCCACAAACAAATAAGTCAAGCTGAAAGCTGGTATCTCTACCTGCGTCCTTATCTGATTCAACAACAACAACAACAACAACAAGAGGTATTGGTTTGTATAGAACTAGTTACTCCCTCTTTGTACAGGAGGCAGCATGATAGATTTCTGCAAATTAACATAGGGACAAAACGATAAAAAAAAATCCAATACATTTAGTGCAGAATGTCAGCCAGAAAAATAAAAACAAAAATTTAAAGACATTTTACCCTTTAGGAGTGCAAGGCAGAGGAGAGACAGATGTATGCTTAAAGTAGCAGAGTGTGTGTGTGTGTGTGTGTGTGTGTGTGTGTGTATCACATCACACTGTCATTAGGAGAGACGTAATCATTTCTGATTAAAGGCCTGGTGAGGATACTTGGCCTCGTGTTGACAAGTGCTAGTACACCACCCAAGGGTGTGATCACCTTGGCTAGAGCTCGATGTTGAGAGGACATTATAGGTTTTACTGCCACTACCGGAGCTGTGGAAACACCGTCTGTTCAACATGAGAAAGTGAGAGAGGCGGGTGAAAATAGTGGGGGAGTTATCTTTGGGGTTTTAGAAAGCCATGGCCAATCTTCTTTTCTGGCCTTTCATGCCACGGGCTTATATAGATATATAAATAGAACCAACCATAAGATTCAGCCTTATTCCGACACATCAAAGCCGCATATATGCAGCTTATACCACTTCACTTTGCCTTGAGCCATCAGTGTCCGGTAACCTCAAATCTACTTTGTAACTCACACTATAAGTAAAAAGCAAGACTAAGACCACAAATCTGAAGCATAACCGTGGCTGCATTAAGATAGTGGCTTTCATTAGGTGAATGGCTTTTTAACATGAAAAAGAAAATGGCACGTGACCAATAGTCACTACTCCACCTTGCGAAGATATTCCAGACACTCTGCGTCATGAATTTAATTTTTATTGCACCTTGAACACTATGTTGATTATGTTTTGACGCCTCTTAGCGTGTGGCTGGCGGAAGAATAGACGACCATTTCATTATCTTAGGAAAGCATTGGTATTCCCCTCGCTTGTTACAGCAGGATGTGTGAATGACAGTGAGTTCTCCTCATGAACAAGATAAGTGTGTTTGAGTGGTGTTGTTCTTCAGGCGTGTGGTGCGGGATAGGGTATAACATCTTGAATAATTGATGTCTTTGTAGCTCAGGCCTTAAAGGGTCCCAGTTGACATCAGTATTATTCAGATGTGTGAGAAAACCTGCGTTGTTGTTGCATATGGCATGCATTTTTAATATACCTATAATCAGGCAGCTGTGAGAAGGAGAGCAACCCTCAAAAAGGAGCAGGCAAATCAACCGTGTGTGGAACCAAATTAATTATTGACTTATCCTGACCGTTTTACTAAACTGTATATTTACTTGCAAAACTAAATACATATTCCATTATGTTACAGTTTGTACATTACTATGGGTGCACATGGATTGTGGTGTGCATTGGAAAGATTTCATACACTAATCAGCTCAGTGTGTGTTAGCACACACAGCGTCTCCCACTGTCATAGGCAGATATGCTCCTCTTGTCTCCCCGTTATTCTGTAACCTTCAAGCAACCCGTGACAACATGACTGTAGCTGTGGCGGGTGACCTTTACTGTGATAAACATGATGGCAGAGGGTAGCTGGTCGCTGGACAGATGGGCAAAAGCAACATTACATCACCACAATCTTCCAAGTTTCATTTTCTCTCTTTCCCTCTCTGAGACTCATTAGCCAGAGTTTCTGATGTTACTCATGCACAGATTTTATGCCATGGTAACAAGACCCCAGTTAGAGTTGTGGTGTAGGAATGAAATTAGGTTAAGAAAGAGGAAGGGGGTGGGGATCACAGCAATAGTGATAACAAGAATAGGAATATTTAACAGCTGGTGCAGTGGTGTACTTGATTGTCTGCAGTATTTTGATATAGATAAACAGCATTGTTTTTGTAATACTTATATAAATGTTAATGTTATATCCTGTGACTGATGCATTCCCCCTTCATAGTTGGCAACCAATAACACAGCCTTGTTTTGATGTCCTTTGCTGAAATATTGTCAATATGATGTTGAAAAGGCAAAATAATGAATAGAGGCCAGTCAATGTCATTTTGAAAACATAAAATAAGGTATGCCAGAATTGTGTGCAAACATGTGTGAACATGCAACATGCATGAAAAGAAGTGGAAAGAAGAAATTCAAAGTCTGTTTTATTCAATACAATTTAAGCTAAAGTTATAAAGAAAAGATGACACCTTTCTTATTATTTCAACCGTATTTAAAGATCTCCATCTCCTCTGTTCTCTTTTCACAGTTGGTTACACCATGAACGACTTGATCTTTGAGTGGCTGTCTGAGAACCCTGTTCAGGTGGCTGATGATCTCACCCTCCCCCAGTTTGTGCTGAAAGAAGAGAAAGATTTGGGCTACTGCACTAAGCATTACAACACAGGTACATAATGAATTCCATTTAAAAAGATGTTGAGAAACCAGGGACCTCATCCTGAAAATCCAAGTTGTAATGGAGTGCTTCAGCTGATTTCTTCTCTGGGAGGTAAAATGAGTCAGGTATACGATAGAGATTCAACAACTAACACAACTTGAAGAACACTGAACACTGTTGGTTCCTCTTGGGATTTAACCTTTGGCTTGCTGTATGGTTAAAAGAACAGTTGCCTTAACTAAAATGTAATTTCATTATATCTTTATCCAACATCTTAGACCGTTGAATGTACTATGTCATGCGTCTGCAGGTAAATTCACCTGCATTGAGGTGAAGTTCCACCTAGAACGTCAAATGGGCTACTATTTGATCCAGATGTACATCCCTTCCCTCCTTATCGTCATCCTCTCGTGGGTGTCTTTCTGGATAAACATGGACGCCGCGCCAGCCAGAGTGGGTCTGGGCATCACCACTGTTCTGACAATGACCACACAGAGCTCTGGTTCAAGAGCCTCGCTGCCCAAGGTGGGTCTGGAGACTAGTGACCAAGATGTAAGATGGTTTGTACGTGGTGGAAGGTGGGTTCTTTGTTGCAGCTGGACTATTTACTGAGACAACTGAAAACCCAGAGATGCAGGGGATGAATTACAGTCAGAGCCACAAAGTTTTATGGGGTATTTATACAGTCGTAGTTATAAAACCTGATTTTGGACTATTCAAGACATTTCTTGCTAACTGTATGTCTGAAAATCAATGGAGCACAAATGAAATATAAGTTCTCTGCTATAGATATTCTCCAATAAGAAAGTATGTATGAAAGGAAATAGCATTACATAATGCTATAAGCTTAACTAAAAGGTCAGTAGCTAAATAAAAAAAGAATAAAAAAACCTAATAAAAAAGGATTATGGGCCGAGTTTGAAACTTGTAGACTATTCTGACATTTTGCTCTGACATATCCCCCAAAAAGTGATACATGATTTAGAAATGCCTTTACCTTTCATACCTGACATTTCCTGACAAGCCGACAAGGCCGACCCAAATGCTCTGTGAAACAAGTGACAGACATTTTTGGTCACAGAGGACCGCAAAAGGAATACTGGTTGTGTGTCCCAAGGTTGGGTGAAAAGAGGCATTTAGAGGGGGGGGGGGGGGTTGGAATGGGACGACCTATTGTGGCGTATTTATTCATGAAATGCTGACTTTGCATGAGGCAGGTCCTGATTTAGGACGCAGCTAGAGACTAATTAGGGAGCAGACAAACAAGGGCCAGGTGGGACGAGGACACTGGACTCTGGCATGTGAAAGACATGCAGGGCAGGACATACGGTACCTGGAGACAAGGTTAGGGAGCAGGGGAGAGACAGACTGTAAATACTTTACTGATTGGCCGGCAGATGCCCATTAAAAAGAAAAAAAGTGTTTTAAAATACCATGACGATAGTGACGGCTGACAGTTTAACCAACGCACTAAATCAGTGCTAAAGGTATACTAGATTGCTGGTAACCATAGCAACAGCACTTCAGCTTAGTGCTAGATTACCAGTCAACACTCGCTGGTGGCTGTAGAGTTTGACTGCATTTAGTGTCCATTTTGACCCCGAGGAGGTTTACTTTAAAGTTAACTGAGGAATAATCACTGAGAGCCAGACTCTCTTCTTTTTTAACATTCACACAGCTTCACACCTGGAAGCTGCCCAGTACAATCATAGTCTTATCTGCCAGCCACTGAGAAGCTACACTGGACCTGTTGGGGGTTAAGCGCCTTGCTCAAGGACAGCTCAGTGGTGGTAATGAAGGAGGCGGAGTGCTGCTCTTTCTCTTTCCCCACTCAGATTTAAGCAATGGGGTTGCCAAACTTTAAGGCTTGCGAACCCTTAAAATGAAGAGAGGACTTGAGGCCCCTCATCACAGGTTCTGGCTTTAGTGTGGATGTGAGTTATTCCTTCTTAGATTGTTTCACATGAATATATTTGACAAGAAAAAAAAAAACACGCGAGAGTGAGAAAATCTGCAGGTAAATTACAGTTTCAATCTGATAGAAATCAACTTGTTTCTAAAATTTGATACGGTACATACACATAGGTCTTGTGCTTGATAATGTAGCCATAATGATGAAGCCTTTTAAAACGTTTATACTTTGACGAAACACCATGGCTTGAACTTTCCATTCCTTTTCTTGCGGACTGCTTTTTGTGCATTGCTCGGTTGGTCACAAATCAAAATACATGCCAGTCCTGCTGCAATGTATATAAATACTACAAATGTAACCAGAAAAAAAAAAGTAAATACAGTAGGACTGCTTGTTAAGTGTAAAGATATCAAATCCTGTGTTAAATATCGTGTACCTGTGAAACTTGTTTGTGAGGCTGTAGTTTGTGGTGTTGCTGTAGACTGTATTATAAGGAAAAGTGTGCCTTATTGGTATAAACATGGAGGAATAAACGAGTTAAAAATACTTAATAGAAGTTTAAGATTATTAGAAAACCTAGTCAGTATGTAAATGGAATATTAACACAGTGAGAAAAGACCAAGATGTGTGACAGTTGGACTCTTGAGACTGTAATACAAAGGAAGTGTTAATTAAAACGTGGCTGAGGTGTTTCTAGTATACACAAGGTACGAGGTTGTACCCTACTGATGTGTCACCCCCCCCCCCCCGCGCTTTTTATGCACGTATCTGTAACAGTCTGCAAACTGCTGCTCAATTGAGTAAAGTTTCCACACAATGCCTGCTCAGTGGGCATTGTTGATTTGCTGTGACACATGAACGACTCAGCCAGGCCTCTCCTCGAGTCTAAGCCGTGACCTGTCTCATGGCTATGTGTCAACTGCCCACATCCCACTGACTCATTACAGTTCCCAAAGATGTGTGTCATTACATGCCAGAGCTGACGAATGGGCAGATTGTGAACAACCCATGGATTAACCACTGGCCTCATTGATTGGCTGATAATGACCTTGTCTGTTCCCAGGTGTCCTATGTGAAGGCCATTGACATTTGGATGGCGGTGTGCCTTCTGTTTGTGTTTGCTGCCCTGCTGGAGTACGCAGCAGTTAACTTTGTCTCGAGGCAACACAAGGAGTTCATCAGGCTGAGGAAAAAGCAGCGGCAGCAAAGAATAGTAAGTGTAAATCACACACACACACACACACACTCCAGTCGCTGTCAGCCTCTATAACATTGACTTATGCCTCTTGTTATTGTGGAACGTTGTATATTCAGGAACTGACAACATCAACACGCTACAGCTGGCTGTCATATTACATGAGGAAGATCTGCTCATTTCAGTTCAGCTCGTTTCCATGGTGAGCACTGACCTGTGAAGAGCTTTTGTGATCCTTTCCCGCTGTCACTAAATTTGACACAAAGCAACCACCAACCCTGTGGCACCGGGGTACCCTAACCCTGCATTCACACAGCAACATTCATACATTACTATTTTAGGGCCTAGGTTCCCTTTAAAATTTGTTTTTTGGGGAGTTTACTTGATCTGGATTGAGGGTGTTGTGTGCTTTACAGATTGAAGCAAATTTGTGATATTGGGCTTAATAAATAAAATTGACTTTACATTGACAAGCCATTAGTTGCAACTCGTAAACCCTTTATAAAGTATGCCTTATTAGAAAATGGTACGCTTGTTTTTTATATCTTGGCATCATTTGTCTTCCAAAGATGCATCCCCTAAATTGGATCCATGTCTTGACGATTATCAAGGCAAACAGCTTGCAACTTGACAAATAAAAGCGTTTCACAGAGAGGTGAGAGACCTTTTGTGACACAGAGAGGTTTGTCTCAAGAGGAACAGACGGGACATCTTGAAAATCCCATTAAAACAGCTCACAGGCTGGGCAGCTTCCCGGACTCATGGCAAAGTTCCCTGTGAAGGCAGAAGAGTCCAGCACATTTACTGGGCAGTCTGCCCTCCTGCATCGATACAGGAGAGAGAAAATTATGTTCTGCGGAGGAAAGGACTTCCCCCCCTTTCCACATCAGTTGCACAATTACTCCCACTGAGATCGCAAACTATCCATCTGAGAGGTATTGACACATGACCCAATGTGTTGTACTAGAGAGAGGCTGGGAACCTGATGGAGTGTACAAATCCCAGACTGACCAGGTTTAATCAATGCCCTTTACCAGCTTTGTGTTTGTGACATATTTTCTACTTCTAATCCAAGCAGCTACAGCAAGTCTATCCACACAGCCTTCAAAATTACAAAAAAAGAAATAACAGAACGTCCATTTATAGGCTTTACAGAAATAACTTGAACTGGCTCCTTGAGGATTCTTTATTCGTCTTCAAAGCCAGTTCCCTAAACTAACAGCCGCTTATAATGTCCTGTATTATCACACTCACAGTGCCGTTTTAATTAAAAGCTGAGAACGTCTGCTTGAGTTTGTTGTTCGAAGTTTGCATCTTTAATCACTTTATGTTTGGCATGGCACAGGTTCTTTTCATTTAAATGAAGCAGGGGGAAATTCTTGTTCTCACTGAAATGCAAAGGCCCGTGTCCAAAACAGAATATAAAATCAACACTAATTAATTTCTCTCACAAGAGACTACAAAAATAAAAAGAAGAAGCAATGACTCTTATTTCAATTTGTCTACCTTCCTTTCCAATGGAGGTGTTTGCCAGTCAACCTGGGAGTGTTGAGTCGCTGCGGAAAGCGAACGACATCCCTGGTAACAACTCAGCCTACAGGAATCTGAATCAGCACTGCAGCGCCTGTGCCAGGGTAAAAGATTGAACCCCGTGTAAACCCTGACCTTCAAACCCAAGTTTTGTCTGTGCCCCCAGTCCTCCAAATGGATTGTGCCGTGCAACTTTCACGTCAAACCTGAATGTACCCCGGCATCTCTCCCACAACCAAACCCACTTTATGCTGATCTCGCCCTGTCACTACGACCCTCTGCCCCTTTATACCAACAATACTAAATGATTTCCTTTTATTCTCGCCCAGTGTGTAACCTGTTCTTAAGGCTAATTTAAATTCAACATACATTTCCTCCTCTTGTTCTCTCCTTGTCAAACTTTGAATCTCCTTTTTTTCCCCCCAGGACACTCTCCAAGACTGTTGGCATTTAGTAAAGACAGAACAATAGCATCTTCTACTTGTCTAATTTAAATAAATAGCTCAACATTTTGGGATATAGGTTTTGATTGATACCACTTTCATGTGTAGTACGGTAAATATGAAGCTACATCCAGCAGGCGGTAGCAAGTTAGCATAGCTTAGCATAAAGACTGGAAACAGGAGGAAACGGCCTATCAGCACCTCTAAAGATCACCAACTAACAGGTTACATCTTGTTTGTTTAATCTACACAAAATCCAAACAAATGAAACTTGTTACCTTTGGGCAGAGCCAGGCTTGTGGTTCCCCCGTTTCCAGTCTTTATGCTAAATTAAGCTAACTGGCTGCTCCTTTTTAGTTTAGTGTTAGCATCATTTATATCTCAACAGGAACAGGAACAGGAAAATCGCTGATCACTCCCTGAAAACAACCATCTCCGCAGTAACTTTATTTTCCACAGCGCTCAATGTGATAATCAGAGCAGTCTCAACTGATTTTATGCCAACAAATCACAAAGTGTGTTGCTGCTGCTGAGAGCACAGACGATGAGCACCTATTATCTTTAGAGAAACGCACCATTAGACTTAAGCACATGATGTACTGTATTGTTTAGGAAGGAGTAGGAGGGATAATTAAGCTGTGCTGGGAGAGCCACAACTCCCTATCCCCCTGTTGTATGGTGCAATTTGTCACTGGGGCAACAGATAGTTCGTAAACATAAAGTTACTCACAACAAGGCAGTTGTAAGGAGGAGAAAGTTTACAGTAAATGAAGTTAGCGGCTTAGTATTCAGCTAAAACAGTAATGGTGCAAACAAAGAACAGTTGGCAGAGATCAGAGGTAAGTTTTTAAAAAGGACTAAATGAATATACTGTGCAAGAGACATTTAACAGTAAGAGACATGTGGAGACAGGTGTGAAATACATTAGTAGCATTGGACCGTTGACAGGAGCTGGTAATGTCTCCCTGCCAAGTCTGTCCAGCTCCAAGATGTGAAGTTCGGCCAGAGAGATGCCAGGGTCACTGAGAGAGAAACGGGGTGGGGGGGGGTCAGAGCTTTCAGGGCACATCACCCTGACTACTAATCATCCAATTTAGATCCCACATCTTCACTTTCCCCTGCTAAAGTGAATCTGGGTGTCAGAGGGCTGTCAGAGTTAAGCTGCATGTCTATTAATATTCTCTTTAGAGGGCGGGAACAGTGTCTCATTCACTGCTAGAAAAAAGTAAGTGCCCCGCCATTCATCAAAGCATAATACCAAGTGCAAGTTTTTTTTGGTTAGGTTGAGATCATGACTTTTTATTAATAGGCATTTTGAAAGGTCTATCATTCTGCAAGTTTGAAAAGAGCAGGAAAGGAGAGATGGAGGTTAATTTTTTGATTAACTTTCAGAATTATAATTTCCTTTCTTCCTTATAATGATGGTGCCCTCTGATTCCCCTCTTTGTGTCATAGAAACTTCAAAAAGCTTAATTGATTAAAGAAAGTTTATCAAAGGCTATAGTGCCCGTTTTAGCCCCCAGTCTGCCCCTCTCATGTATTACCATTACATTCGAATCACAGATGCAAGCAGACGGTTTTCTGAAAAATGCAGAGTGATGTTTGACGGGCGTTTAACAACACTTATTATTCTTATTATTCTCAAAGAGTGAAAATGATTTTCCCCGTTTCCCCAAGTTGCGACTGTATTACCTAATCCAAACAAAGATGGCAGCAATTATATGTCTGCTTAATTTATACAACATGAACCAAAATGTATACTTTTTATTGTCAGTTTTTTTGTAATGATTTCTGTTTTATATTTTCATACAAATACGTGTTAATATTTTCTTGTGTTGTACCAAATGAGAAAGTAGCAATAAGCATGTAATTTCCAGCTACCTTGATCAGAAAATATTGTTGCAACTTGACAAACGGGTACAAAATCTTTTGCAGAGGATTTTGGAAATACATTAAGAACAGAGTGAAACGAATACTTACCTCTGTGATATGAATGTAATGTAATGGTAAAATATGAGAAACTGGGACTAGTGCCTGTTTTACACCCCATCACTGACGAGTCATCGACTGTATTTAACAAGCTTCATCCCTGAAGTCAATTTTCATTATTCAAGGGTGGCCCATGCTTCTTTTTTTTTCTGCGGATGTTCTGACTCCGTTGCACTCTGCTGCCCTTTTGTGCTGCTACACCCCAAACGCATTTAGGAATCAGCCACTGAGAGGAAACGTAAAAAGCTGTAAACTAATTCTTGTTGACAGCGTGAGGCCAATCTACTTTCCCTATGCTTGACTCCACAGGAGGAGGAACTGGTGAGGGAGAGCCGTGGTTTTTACTTCCGGGGTTATGGACTGGGTCACACCCTGCAGAACAAGGATGGTACCGCTGTGGAAGGAGCCCCCGTGTTCACCCCCCCGCCTCCAGTTTCCATATACAACGGAGAGGTACTTCACAAGCGTTTTGTGGACCGGGCCAAGCGCATTGACACCATATCCAGAGCCTTCTTTCCCTTGAGCTTCCTCATATTCAACATCTTCTACTGGATCACCTATAAAGTGCTGCGACACGAGGACATCCATGCAAATTTGTAAAAACGCTCTCTGCCGACCCCAGTTGCTACGTTTTAGGTTTTTTTCTCTCTCAGAACCGAAACTGCCTGTCAGATCTACATTACAATGAGGAAATGTGTCAAGAGGCGTATCTGCTTCTTAAAACCATTGCTAAAAACTTTGTGCTCAGGTGCGTCTTCAGGATCTCAGAAGAAGAGTGATTAAGCTGAAAGACGAGGTTAAGCTGGATTCAGGCTGGTGTTTGTTTGTGGTTGCCCTCTGGTTTCTGTCGTGATTTGATTCGTTCGGATTACAACAGAGACAAAACATTGCTGGTACTTGTGGGTTCGTGACTTTTGTTTGAGATGATAAAGAGTTCAGAGCAGTCGATGGTGATCCTGGCTGGATGAGACATAATGACTTGAATTTTGACACTAGGCATCTTTGAATGAATGTTTTTGAAAATTCAAAAGATAATGGGCTTTTTTTTTGTTTTGTTTTTTTACACCTTTAGATTAGATGGGAACTAATGGGTGGGTGGGTGGGTGGGGGGGGGGGGGGTCTTTGATATTTATTAATATTCAATAAGTGGTGATAATTCAATTCAGATTATATAACTGTATAAAGTGTATATAAACAAAGCTCTTCATTAAACTGCACAAAGCACAAATATGTATTTCCTTTTGTCTAAATTTGAATAAATTGTTATTCTGCCAGGAAACAAGGAATTATTTCTTCCTCTTTAAGCTGAAGGTTGATTACTTTGGAAAAGGGACACAGGGGTCGTGCACAGAAATGCCTTTTTAAGTGCATAAGAAATGCAGTCACAGAATAACTGCATCACACACACACACACACACACATAATTCAGCTCTTTAATGGACCCCATCAGCTCCAAATCCCAAGAGGGAGGGAAAAAAACCTGAAACTGAAGGTGTAAATCTACAATAAAGCAAACTGTAATGCTGCAAATGCAAAATAAGTATCAGTTCACATCAGTGGTTCTAAGTCTTTCTTTGTAAAGCTTTAAAATCATGACTGCAGTTGTTAGCTGTGAAACCATACACTTGCATAATCAATCTGGGAGGAATCTGGACGAACTTGAGAAAAATTGCTGCCATTTCTTTCCCAGTCTCAGGGGTGGCTTTGAAGGTGTGGAAATGTAGGGATGCGGTGGTGGGGGAGCATCGCCAGCGAGGGAGGACGAATGGGTTTTTTAATGGGAAATCAGAGGGTTGTTTTATCAACTAATGAGTTTGAAAAGGGCTTGGTGTTCCACTGCTAATGACAATGAATTCAGAGAGGCAGCTGGAGCCTACTGTCCTTTTGTTGGCAATCCTAATCAACTCCTCTGTATTGTATAGTTCCCCAGGTAATGAAAAAGAATGTGTGTGTGTGTGTGTGTGTGTGTGTGTGTGCGTGTGTGTGCGTGTGCAAGTGTATCTGTTTTTTCAAGCATGCCTTCGTTTCCATTTCATCCTCTCTGTTGTTACATTGATATAGATTTTTAAAATGTATCCAGTGTTCCATGTTATCTTTTTCAAATCACAGCCACTGCACGAGAGGAAAAGCTGAAATAAGACGGTTCTGTTGCATTATTTTATAAAGGGTTGATGGCTTGTTTATCTTTGGAGCATAAATAAAGACAAACAGGAGCTTGTTGCTACAGATAGTTGATGTTTTTCCAAATAAGGATGAATAAGGAGTGGCTTGACATATTCACTGTTGTCCCTTAAACTGGCAGTTTAAGTAGATTTATAAAACAGAATGTGAGGGCATACAAATGTCAAAAAGAATGGCTGTTCACTGGCACTGCTTTCCCCATCGGTTAAGTCCCAATTCTAACAACAAATGACTTCAAAATTGAAAACCTCGGAAAGGAGACAAGAGCCGATTTTAATGTTGACGCACTACATACTCAGAAACCAAACTGAAATCAGCATCCCTACAGCTTTTAACTTCTCTGTAATTACTAAGTGATTTATTAACCATTCATAGAAACAGTTTCAACTTAAAAACCCTTTATTAGAAAGTACCACAAAAACATTTCAAATTAACTTACGATTCTTTTTTTTCATCGATTAATCTCTCGGTTATTTTCTTGATCCATCAGTATCATATCTATAAAAATGTTAGAAAATGGTGACAAATGCCCATCACAATTTCCCAAAGCTCAAGGTTGACGTCTTCAGCGGTTTTGTTGGTGCAAACAAAAGTCCAAAACCTAAAGACATCAGTTTGCAGAAACCTCAAAATACTCACGCTCAAAAAGTTGTAACCAGAGGATTAGTCTTAAAAAATGGTCTCAAAGTTAGTTTTTATAGTGTTCAGCGCTTTACATTTTTCAATTTAAAAGCTCAAAACACTATAAATCACACTGCAGATCAAATAAGTAAAAAGTAAATGTTATAGTAACATCGCCTCAGCAACTACTCTCCTGTCACTGTAACACAGTGATGCTATTGTTTTCAATCATGATGACAAAAGCAGCACATTTGTGGCAATATAAGAAGCTTTTCTAAATCCACAAACCCTGACTGACACACGAAAAAACAGGCCCACAATTTCTGGCACATTACGCTTCATCGCCTCTTCCAGAAAACAGCACGTCCCTTCAGAAGGTGTATTATTTCAAGGACACAGGAAGACTGATGGATTCCAATAACGCAGGATCTTTACTCCCCCGACCAGATTCACGCGTTAACTTTCATTACGCACTAAATCCCAAAAGTGTGATGACTTTAACAAATACAACCCCGCCTCAACCCTGAACCTGTCTCCTGTCACAAGGCACCAAAAAGACAACCACAGCTATCAAACTATCCAATCTATCAAGCAGTCCTCCAACGGAAGGATGGACCCAAATGAGAACCATTAAATATTCATTGTCCCACCAGCTTTGAACTCCTCTGACGCGGTCTTGTGTGTAGCAGCTTATTTGAAGGAATGCTTTGTTGATGGACACATATACGTTTAAGTTGTCTATAAATGAACATACAATGAGCAGCAGAGAAAAGAATGCACATTTGATGTAGCTGCTGGTCATGTCCAAGGCATGCCCTTGCCATCTCCCTTGGGTGTAATCAACACATGCCCCCCCCCCCCCCCCCCTCCTCATTTCAGCTGAATGTCAATGGTGCCAGAGCTAAAACTGATGTGTGAGCTTTGAGAGAGCAGCGTAAGACCTGCAATCAATACTGCTGTCCCTTAGAGCGCCAACGTCCTACCCTTTCATGCACATAAAAAAACAACACATACGTAGACACAAAAATAATACTCCTATGTGGAGGATTTTCACACACAATTAAATTTTACAACAGCAATCAGCGCTACAAAGTATGCACTGTTATCTTTCAGTGGTTGGCTCTTCTCCTCGGCTGCTTTTTAAGATTTATTTCTGATCAGTTTAGAAAAGAAAAAACATTTCTAATTTCTTTCATGTTGTCCTTTAAGTCCTTAAGTATAAGTCTGAGGCTTATTACTACAGCAACTGTAGTGTGAACTATCTTTTAATGACAAATTAACATTTAGGGCTTTTATATAACAATCCAGAACCATTAACAAAAGGTTCAGCTGTAGAGATATTAGCATTGAAGTGGTGTGAAATATATATGTTGTATCAAACATTAAAAATATCCCTGCTTCTCTGTGTAGCCTGGTAGACGACTGCTGGATGAAGAAATAGCAGCCGAGGGGAAAATATTGGTTTCTTTTGACAGTGACGGATTAATGAGACAATGCTACACATGTCACCTTTAAATATATGAGTGTAAACAGAGCAAACTGCTTGCTCCACACAGCATTATGGATGCAAACCTTGTGAATGTCACCCAGCATGTGGAAACAGATGCCCTTGCACTGTAAATACACCTTTTTCTACTGCGTGGGTGGTGTAAAGGTTTAATGCAAATGTCCCGTCTATCCTGTGCTAAATGATCTAATTCTGTAATGATAGACACACATGCATTTGTCTCCTTGGATTTACAGTACACTAGGGGTGTAATGGTATTTTTATTTGCATATTGAAAATACACTTATAAAAAGATATGACATGCACACAAAGACAATATATACAAACACACGTTTACCTACATATACTCAGATGTACGCAATTCTAAAGTAAACATAAGCTTGTGCAGGAGACGTAGGAAGGTAAAAGCTTATACAAAGACTTCTCCGAAAAACTCAAGGCAAGGTAAACAGGATTACATTAATTACTGTACACATAAATAACTCATCTTGTTGCTATAATGAAGTCTAATCACAGTTTATGTATATTTAAAAGTGAAAGTTTCACCCAGAAATCTTTGGAAGTTGTCTGTAAGCTAAACAGAACGCTCAAAGAATGAATTACACTCCTAATTACAACTTTCTGCAGAACTATATTTACATTAGAGTACATTCTCTACTCACTGTGTGTGCACTTTTTATATTGGTTCCATGTTTAAGAACTCTTGGCTATTTTTCAAATGGCAGTGCCAACATTTGCATTTTAATATATGGTTGCAGCTTAAAAAGGTACACATTAGCCTCATGTTCAATGAAACCGCTCCAGACTCTGCCTTGAAAAAGATGCAATGCCACGGTTCTAATGTGGGTAATAAATACTGAACACACGGTGTATGAGAGCAATGTTGGAGTTTGCTGTCATGTACCTTCCTACCTACAAATGCACAATGATTTTTATCAGCCAACAGCAAATTTGCAGGGAAAAGTTGAACAAAAGTGAATTATACTAAAAACATGCTAGAATCCATGTGAATGTGAGACAAAGTGACAGTGCATAGACAGAAATGTAATGTGAACATACCTTAAGACACAGTGGCTTGCCTACAAACTGAATAACAATACGCCGCCATTAAAACTGCCACAAAGCAAGCGCAGTAAAAGCTAGACAGACCAATTACTCACTTGAATAGATCCAAATTGTTGCTGTTGCTGGATGTTTTATGACTAAATAATGGTGCCCAATGTAAAAAGAAAAACATGGAAGTTACAGTCCGTTTCTCCACATCCTTTGTCTCATCTGCCTGGGCCACCAATCCCATGGTTGGCGTCTCAAAACTCCAAATAATGGCTGGTGCCTTTAGGTTATGAAGAAATAATGTTGTAACCACATTCCTGAAGCTGACTGCAGTGTGTTGAGAAAAATGTAGACAGGATGGTGTGGTGATTGTGAGAAAAGCAAAAGACAAAAGCCATCTACAAACATTGCACTAGATTTATTCTCCAAATTTTTTTTTTTTTTTTTTTTACACAAACACACCTCTGACAGACAACCTTTTAGCATCAGCCAGATGGCCAAATGTAAGGAAACATGATGCTGAGAAGAGTTGACAAGTCTCTCTCTGTCCACCCTCTTTGCATGAGTCAAGAAAGGTTGATGCAGCTTTGATGCACCATGGATCATTCCTCAAAGAAGGTCAAATAGGTTCCTAGGCTGTTCAATTTATAACATTTTTCTAACTTGAATCATATCTGGAAGTCCCCCCTCCCCCCTTTTTATCTAATTTGAATGAATGAAATCAGAAAACATGCATCTTCAAATTACGTGCTTTTGAGAGCGCAGCAGGGAGAACCTAGATTTCAAGCAGCACTGAAAACCTCATCCTTATGTATACAGAAAATCCTATGTGGATTCATTTCCACTAATCCCTTGCTGCGCTTCTACATTTCTGTAATTCCAACATCTGAGAGAAGCTGGGAAGACTCGAGGGTTTACGTGGATAATGGTTCGAGACGTATATGCACACTGAATTTCCTTTGTGTGCAAACAGGAGAAACAAGGAATTAGTCCTTTCCCAATCCCTCTGTAGAGAGAATAGGCACCACTCAGAATTATGTCAAAACCCCCTTTTCAAAAAGTCCCTCGCTTTATACAGATATTCAGAATTTCTTAGAGAGAGCTGAAGCTTAAAAATTGAATTAGGTATGACAGCAATTCTTCATACAAGATGCCATGAAACCTGTAGGAGCTCCCTTCTAGAGCAACATAGTGGATGCAAGTCATCTGTACAAGGCAGAAAATATGCATTTATTGAACTTGGTTTAAGTACAAAAGCGTGAGCAAACTCCTTCAATTAAGTTTAAGGAGATAAATGCAGTAATGACATTTTAAAACAAACAAAGGAAAAATACAGTTTTAGTATTTAAAGTCCAGAGATCAATGTATAAAAAGCAGCGAAGAAAAGTAACTCAGTACATTTAACTGCACTGATAAGTTTCTACACTGTTAAGTGTCCCTCTCAATATGTATCTGGGTCACAATTCTTTAAAAGAAATGGATCTGTATCAATCGATTGTTTACATTATGCGTTTATGAAAAAAAAAAGCCGATATATTGTTATCAGATTATCAGAAGTTAAGCTCCACCAGCTGCAGTAAAAGGCTACTTACACATTGATGTTGCAGTACAAGTACTGTTACTTTTATTACTTATGCTGATAGTTGCTGTACTTTAACTAAGTACTAACTAATGCAGGACTTTAACTTGTAATGAAATATTTTTACATTGTGACCTTTAAAATCACTTTGTCCAGACTAACTGCAGGTACGTAGCCATGTGCTGAGAGATGTAGAAAAGGAGATAGTGTGCGTCTCTGTATGGGTGGGTATGTTTGTTGCCTTGCTGACTTCCTCAACACTGTGTCCATCCTTCATCCACCCTGCTCCTCTGCTCCTGCTGCTATTTAAGTAAACAGAGGATTTTCCCTACCTCCGTTTCTGTCCTGTCCATCAGACACGGCTCACACTACAGTTAATGCCCAAGAGAGCAAGGGAGGGAGACAGCTCGCAGCCTTTTTCCCTCTGCTGCTCTGACACTGATTCAGTGCTGGAAGTTGGCTGGGAGAGGTGAGCCAAGAGGGAAAATAATTATTTCCCAGGGAGACGATGCATGTACGTGCACACGTGCGTGCATTTGGGTGTGTGTGTGTGTGTGTGTGTGTGTGTAGTTGAGACAGCTAAATGTCTCCCTGGCTTCTCACCAAAGAGAGAGGAAATAAAGAGACAAACATGTTCTTTCACTGCTTTCGTGACCATTACTTTCATTACATTTACCTCTGTGGCTCACAGTCAGTCCAAAACCAGACACTTTGCTTCTTTGATTGTGTTTGTAATGTTTCCAATTCATTATTTCTGTACACAAGCATAAGCACAGCAAGCATGCAAAGAAATGCTGGTTTGGTGTCTCCTTTCAATTAGTTTTTACCGTAATGCTGCCAATTTCTGTTACTCAAGGAAATATTTAGCACGAGAAACAGAAAAGAAAACTGGCCTCCTTCTTCTGAGCTCGTGAACAGAGCTTGGTTGATGCAACTCTACAATTCTTCAACTAAGAAAAAAGGAAACACTCTTATCTGTGAGTTCACTCTATATAATCAGTATTGCATCAGAATTTTTAAAAAGAAATATCCAAAAAGGCTGAAGTCACATATCAAACACCCTCTTTCTGTTGTTAAGATCACCTCAAAATGACTCCCTTACTTTTCAAAAGACAGCATTTATTTGTGTCTGCCTCACTTTTCACAGCTTGTAGTGTATACACGTTGAGGCTAGATTGCATCCAGACTACAGTATGAAAAATTCTTATCACAACTCAAGTCTGACTCAACTGCCTCCATATCTGGCAACCCACAGAGAAACTCATCAAGGCATTTGGTGCAGTGCAAACTCCACCTTGGTTTTATACTGACTGTGCCTTCAAATAGTCTCTGTCCAGTACTTCTTTTTCAATGGCTCTATTATAACTTACCTTATCAGGTGGTAGGTCTTGGTAGGCTTTGTTTGTGGACAAAGGCAGCAGTCAGTTCAGCTCTTCTGACACAAACTTTCTCAGGTAGCTGTCTTCCCGAACACCTATAGGTACACTTCTTATCCTCCTCTGTCACTTTGGGAATATAGTTGGAGTCTTGGGAAGCCACTCCTCCAACATCTAAAGTAGAGTGCCATATTGAAGCATTCTGTTGCATCTGAGCAAGTACAGAGGTGTTTCCTCTGCAGGTTACATGAGTTACTGCAGCAGCCCCTGCAGACTCTGTGTTGTTGGTCATTACAGTCCAGGTAGAGCAGGTGAATAATCTACTTGTGACACAGTCAGAGGTGTTCAAGGTAACAATACATTTGGACATTATCAGAAAAGGCAGCACAGTCTTCAGTCTTCTCAAACTTCAATATCTGATAATATCTTCAATGGAATCCTCCATAAAACCATTTTGCATTACTAAAGCAGCTAAAGGCTTCCAGTCATTTACAAAATGTAAATGTAAATTATATGGTTTGCAGCTTGCTCCTCTGTCACATGCTGGCTCACCAACTGAGTGAGCTGCCCTTTGTGTTCACCAGGAGCAATCAAGATAATCATCCCCAGGTGTGCACTGATGGTCTGCTCCAGAATAAGAGGAGCCAACATGCTGCTGAGTGGAGACCATCCCTAACCACACCCAGCTCAGTTCTCTTCTGTATGTGTCACAGTATAGGTATATCCTCATTTCTTTTCATTTGCTTTCTAGAGCTAAAACTCTGAGCTTGGATGAACAGCATGCACCTGCACCATAGCATACCAGATCAGTTCATCCACAGGGCGGATGGATGCCCCCAAGGGCCCCAGAAGCCACGGTTTCACAAGCAGAAAAACTTGCAATATCTTTCAGTATCGGTATATCTGCCCATATGTGTGTAAATTTCCCCCCAAACAGACGTGTGGCTATATAACCTACTGTGAAAGTATTAGAGCTGTGAGTTTGCATCATGTAAAAATGTAATAAGTGGACAAACGTGAGCCACTGAATCCCAGCCAACCCTAAAATATATAGATTCAGATATAGATATTGATATAAAAGCTGTAATCTAAACATATTATAGCCATAATGCCAGTAAACAGGTGCAATGTCAACTCTGAAAGTGACACAGGCTGTGTCATTTCAAAAAGGTCATTTTCTTCTGTGCTAATTAAAAGCGGGGCAAAGAAAAGTCCCTTTGTTAAATATCACGTGTCCCAGAGAATGCCAAAGACAGCATGATAATGAGTGCTTGTGATGTCTCTTAAGGTTAGCCTTTCCATCTTCATCGTGCTTGTTTTCACCGGCAGGTCACTGCCTGCAGCACCCTGTCAGCCTGCTAATTCTTCTACCTCCTTTATGTTCCAAATTAGTAAGTAAAGAGTTTGACCTCTCACATCAAATATACATAATGTACATATATCATTTCATAAATTCAGGTTTCATTCAAGAATGATATAAGCATATCTTGCGTACTGTTGCCATAATTATTTAAACTTGACTAATTGAAGTCTCAAAAAGTTGTTGTTTTTGTTCTGTATTCAAAGAGTTTCAGTTGTCTCAAAACATTTTACTGTTATGCATATAATCTATTTCCAACCCTAACTCTAACCCATCGTAATTTAGGAGATAATCAGTCGGATAACCAGACAGGGATGCCAGCTGATATACAGATGTGGCACCTAATAAAATGTGTGGCATTTCAAAGCCCTAAAATTCAGACATGGTGAGAGACCATCACTGTTAGCCTGCCGAGGTGGGTGATCTGATGCTGCTAAAGGAAACCAAGATGATGACCTCTCCTTTTTATCGTGAAGATGTAGAGTAGGCTTGCGAGCACCTAGAGACAGGAGGGACCTGAACTTTTGGGTGAACTCTTGGATTCTGGCAGTACACAACACCACTGGGGAGAATAGCCTCCCATGTGTCAGCGATCACAAACACCTCCCAGACAGGTTGAGAAGGGACCTGCCATGCGAGGTGAGCAGGTGGTGTGTGGCCTTCAAGGTTGAGTCGTAACGCCAATCTGCTTTAACTGACAGCAGTGTTATTGGTCCTGTAACACTTCAAAGTGGTGACAAGAAGATAGGGTGTGTTGGCGAGGATCAGCCACTGGACCACAGCAGCCTCTATCAACAAGGTGGTGTTTGAGCCACCTGAAGTAAACATTTCAGTCAGGACACTAAAGTTTTACCAACTTAAGGCCTCAGCTGACACGTTGGCAATGTTGTTGTCGTCTAGCTTGGTGCACTAAGCTTGGACTCCATCCACTCAACTTGGCTACTTACTTAATCTGTCTGTCCTAATCCCTTTTCTCGCCAAGTAAATAAACAACACTACTCCACTGTACACTGTACTACAGCTAGATGTTAACATGAAGAAGTTGAATAAAGTCGGAATTTAATATTTCGTTTGTTAAAAGGGTGGAATAGAGTGGCTAAAAGACTCAGCTTCTCTAACAATAAGCTACAGTTATTGACAGCGTGAGATTGAAATACTAACAGGGACAGCCTCCCTTGTGTGAGGTCTTGATTGGCTATTCGGCCAATGACTCATGAATCCTGTTGTTTTATTGGTTTTAGGGCGGGCCATAGGGCCTTATGTTAAGGTATTTCTCCTCTCAGGGTGAATCGTATTGGATAGTTCAGCATTTTGAGCTATAAAATAGCTGGGTTTCCAGGAATTTTACACAATTGTTTCTCTTATTTCTCTCCAGTTTCTGGTCGAGCTGGGTCTTAGTGGTGTTTATGCTGTTGCCTGAGTAAAACAATCTGGTTTCCTCTTAAGTCTTTACTCTAGGGAGTAGTCCCGTAGTGTTGAAAAGGCTTGTTGTGATCGTCTACATGCACACGCAAATTTCAGTGCCAAGATGCCTGTCGAGGGCCTTTTCAGAGGGCTCTCTATCTGTGATCAGAGAACAAGTGTTACAATGCATAACTATCAATACTGTGTTGTGTTAAGCATAATCAATAGGATGAAATAAATGAAAGCCTTCTGCTACCTTGTTCAGCTTCTTGGAAACAATAAAAATGTTTCTATTTCTGGTCAACTTTTTTCCCGTCAAGCCGTGGAACCTTGAAAATGCTGATTGTCTAGACTTCAGCAAACCCAACACACCATCCACCAAGTCTTGTTGCCTTGGAAACAAAGGGCCTGCTGAGAAGCCAAGAGTGAATAATTCTGTGAGATGTGGGGATGGTATTGGAGGGGAGGCAACCAGTCTGTGGAGGCTGAAGCATGAAGGTGTGTGTGTTTGTGGGAGCCTACATGATGCAGAGTGCATATGCTCGTGCTGGAGCTGAAGGGACTTTGGTGTTTGAAGAAGATGCACCAGGATCAACACCAGTGAGTGGAGCTTGTGTGCTCTCCCCTCACCTTTTTTCTCCCTATCTGCTCTAAAACTCCCATCGTCATCGCTATGAGCAGTATCTGCAGCAGCCTCAGGAATAAACATCACATCTTTCTTTGTTACTTCTGTGTTGAGTTGAGTCGAAGTGTGAAAGATGAGACTCAGCAGGGATAGCTC
This sequence comes from Enoplosus armatus, assembly GCF_043641665.1. Taxonomy (NCBI): domain Eukaryota; kingdom Metazoa; phylum Chordata; class Actinopteri; order Centrarchiformes; family Enoplosidae; genus Enoplosus; species Enoplosus armatus. Next base: position 16,944,662 of record NC_092189.1, read on the forward strand.
AGCGGGTGCAACCACGCCCTTTTATTTACTGTCCACTTCTTGCTGAGTAATGGTCTGTCCCATCCAGCTACCCCCCACTACACACACCTCATCCAATGTGTCACTGTAACTGCATGGACATAAAAAAAACTGTTGTACAAACATGCATTTTCCATTCCCTGCCATCGCTCGTGATATATAGCTATTAAATGTATAGTTGAATGTCATAAAATGTCCTCACCCAAGGCCATTTGTGAGTGCTAAAAGCTTTTCCACATTGTCACCAAGATTTCCTCTTTCAAGTTACTCTAAACAGAGAGCAAAACATTTCAGAAAATGTGTGGGAAAGTTGTTGAAGCTGACATTTTATTTTAACCACACATTAATATGTATTTTAACAGGACCCCTCACAAAGAAGACTGCTCTAATCATTATGTTTACATTAACAATGGATCCTACGATGATGAGTAATGTGAAAGGGGTCGCTCGTACTGATGAGCCCACAGAGGATTATGACCTGACCACTTTAGCATGTTTCAGTTCAATGTTTTGGTTTTATGGCCTACAACTTTATTGTTTTGTTTTACTCTCACCGCTCTCGTCAGCATCATTTCCTGCAGCAGCAAGCAGTTGTTTTCAGTGAAAAAGCTCTGATAAATCCACAGTACACTAAATGCTCAGCAGACAGACACAGTTAGCGACTAGCTGGTGATCACAGTGGAGCATTTAGCAGCTAAAACGGCCAGATATATCTTTCTCAAGTAAGACTTACATTCACCAGGGGGCCAGAAACACGACTCAAGATGAATGGCAATGTTGCTACTTTTCTGCTGGATGTGTAAAAAGTCAACTGTTTACTAACACGTTCGCCACAACAACTTTATAAGGTAAAAATATGCCATATTGGTCCGAATGGAAGACAATATTTTTTTCTGGATTATCTTATATTTGACGACTAGACAATTACTTATTCACAACATCAGATATTCTTTGTGAATGGAGAGAGAATGACTGTAACACCAGCTACAGAGAGTGTTGCATTATGGGTTGTTAGTGTCTTTAATGTTGCTAGGCTATAGTCTATAATCTGGTTATACTGAATCTATTGGCCCAGTTTAATCTACAGTTTCTGAAGGCTGTGTTTTTCTGCCATGGAGGGAATAAATTCATGACGAGTGAAAACAAGTCCAAAGCATCTCCCAACGTCTTTACTGCAGAAACAGACCGTGGACTGAACCATCTGTCAAGCAGCCAAGAATTATCATCACTATCACAGATGATGAGGAGGTTAAACCGACAAAAAGACTGAGAGTCTAAAAAATGCAAACTGTCAGAGAAAATAATTCTGCCTGCTTCAAAAGCCTGACAGGAGAGTGTGTAAGTAGGTATGTGACTGATAGACAAGCTACACAAATGTGTGATTTACGTTCTGTTTTCTACCAGAGAAAAGGCCTCAAGCACGAGGACTCCCTTCTCCTGGGATTAATAGTATCTCAGGGAAACATTCCCAACAGGACTAGTGTGAAAGTGTGTTGTAAATTCAAAAAGTCTTCAAAAACAGCTGTTGGAAAAGGGGGAGTCGTCTTATATTCTGACCAATAGGGTACATCAGTGTTGTGTTTACAACTTGCTCTGCTGCCGCCAGGAAACAAAACAATCAAAATCAATTATTGTCAAAACCAGAAAGGACAGTTTTCCTTTTGTTGGTCTTAATTCTAACGTAACATGATTGGTAAATTTTGACTTCCAGATAACTTACTAGAAACTTACGAGTTTCTTAATAACTTCCTGTCATGTAAGTAAAATGTATCTCTGACTGGAGAATCTCACCAAAAACAGACTCAGCTCTTGAGAATAACACTTTTTTACACATTTTCTGTCTCACCAGAGTAAAGAGGGAGATTGCTCTAAAATGTAGGTTTTTGATGTTGCAGTTGTGATGAAGAAAATGTTGTGAAGCAGAGCAGGCTGGGGTTATTCAAGCTCAAAGAACGTCGAAATGTCTGTGCATGTCTGTTTTGTTTTGTTTTTTTCTGTTTTAAATAATTGAATCACATTCAGATGAATTAGGATGCCTCGTGCTAAAATGGTGCTTCTTATCTTCAAAACCTTCATCAAACAACTTTTTAAAAACTCACACATGCACACATGATTAAAAAGAAACATTTTGTGGAAAGTAAACGCAGTCACAACCTTTAATCTCCGTGTCAGATAATTAAAGAGCTGTGAATGGGCTTTGCTTTGACCTACCAATTCCTCATTAGCATTTCATATGAAAAGAACTAAGCATTAAAATTTTAGCATCTTCAAGCACACAGAAAATTATTCTAATAGGTTAAAATCCCATTTGAATCCAATTATGCCGTTGCCATTTGATTCAAGTGTCGAAAAGCTTACCAGCCAAGTGTAACAGGGGTAATGAGCTGAAGCCTCCGTTTTAGCGTGTTAGAGATTTCACAGGTCTGTAAACAATGAGGGGGATGTTTGGAGCATGAGAACATAGACATGGAAATGCAATCATGGGATCTCCTGAATGCACAGTAATAGTGATAGTGCCTTGTTACCATGGTGATGCTGTTCATAAAATCCTGAATCCTGTGTCCCATTGACCATGTTTTCTCGTGTGGACTATTTAGAAATTCACAGAGAACTTATATTCTTGCTTACATCTGTATTTCCACCCATTAAAGGTCACATGTGGTCTTTTTTCTGTCATAAAAGATAATGTAAGTAGTTTAACTAAGGGGGAAATACATCCTTTTTTTTTAAAACATTTTCCTTGGCTCTACTGCCTTCTGCATGACCAGGTGGAATAATAAGACTTGATAACCTGCTCCCTTTAGGCTATTGCTTATTTCCATCACCAAATAAAGCAATATAACAGTACATTTCATGTGATAACAAAGAAGTGGAACAGTGTGCGTGAAATTATTTGTTTTTCCTCTCCAGGCAGCAAACCCACCCAGAGAAATCAATTTGCAGGTTCGTGGTAAACCTGGGACATGTTGAACTCCTATACAGAATCATTTCTTCAGGTAATACTGAGGCAGTGTCTCAAAGAAAACACTGGCTGCATTTTTCAACCTCAAATGAAAAATTAAACAGAAAGTACAGCCCAAAAAGAGACACAATTGATTCTACTCTAAAGTCTAAAGCCTATCTATCAGATGTACAAGTGTATGCTTTCAAGCTGCAAACTGCTTGGTACATGGTTGATTTGGCTTTTCAGAGCTTCTGGCATCACAGTTTATCTCTATGTGGAAAGGTCAGGGCTGCATCCATTACACAGATACAACATGTGAACCATGAAAGATGAGTTTGAAGTTGTAAAAAGGTTGACTTCATCTTCACTTTATGTATGGCAAGAAGCCTTCTGTGTAATGCCCAGTGCTGCTATTCTGCTGCTCGGACTTGCAATCATAAATAACCTGCAGATATTATTGACTCCATAAGCGAGAAAATGCCCAAACAAAGGTCGCTCTGTCTGGAACTTACGCAGCAAAACTGGTGAAGTAAAGCACAGTGAGTGACGGCTAAAAACCTGCTCTCAGCTACTCAGCAGCTCAGTAAACAGTCTTCTCAGGAACAGCTTTTAACATGATTGCTGCAAATTTGGTGTAAATGTAGTTTCTCTGTAACGTACATCTACTAATGAACTGCAATTCAAACCAAATTATTCCAAAAAATTTTCCTTTTAACAAGACAATTAGGGTGCATTCCTCAAAATAAGTGACATTTTTACATATTGGGATGTGATGTGTCACCTTTTAAAGCAATTTCTTGAATCAAATGACAGTATCTATAAAAAAAAAAAACACAGCTAAATGCTAACATCAGCATGCTAACATGCTCACAGTAACAATGCTAACATGCTGATGATGAGCAGGTGATATTTACCAGGTTCACAATCCCGCCATCCAAATCCGTGCCACTTGTTTTTAGTATGAAGAGTGTTGACCCTGGAAAAGTGACAAAATAAAGTATACTAAAACAGCACTGGACACTATTCTCGCATAATGCAATGCACAAAGGAAATAGAGGAGGGGTCACTGTTAAAAAAAATAGGTGGTGGTGAAACAGCTCCAAAAAAACACTGATGTCTCTTTATGAAGTTTGATAGAACAGTTCAGTACATACTAACTGCTAAAACAGTAAACTATGGTGATTAGTATATATTATATACTGTATATATATCCATCCCACAGTTGTCAAGACTTTTCACCCTGAAGGTCACCCTCATCGTGATGCCAGAGGAAACGTCAGGGGATCATCGAAGTCATTAGGATTACAGCATTGCAATCAAAAAGGCCACACCGTTAGCATGGCTAAAAATCAATCACTGCTCAATCAATATAACAATAAAAACAAAATTACTCAATATTGGACTAAATGTCTTGTTAATGACCTGGTTCTCATTTTTCTGCTACACAAGGTGAAGTGATCCAGGCCTTACTGGAATAGCAAGTTCCAGCTAGAAGGACTTAAAGGAGCCTTTTGTATGAGACTTTTGTAAGCAGAATTGTATTTGAATTGTATCTGAAGTGTCCTTTATCCGCCTGCTTTGACTTAGATAGACAAAGACATGAAAAATGCCACAGAACAAGACCGAAACAGACGCCAAGTAGACAGCCTCAAAATATCCTTGAGTAAATGTCCTGCATACTGAGATGAACAAATCATCAATTTCATCAGAAATGTACCGCCTATCTTTGCTTGTTATTGATCTTGAAGTGCACTTTGTTTACAAGCTATAGCACACAATACACAGTTATATCTTTTTTTGGCATTTCACTTTATTGACAGTGACAGTAGAGACACGGGAAAGGCAGGGGACAGAGAGAGAGAGAGAGAGAGAGAGAGGGAGAGAGAGGGGATGACATGCAGCTAAGGGCCCGGACAGGACTCGAGCCCATGGACTCAGCCTTGATACGTGGTACGTGAGCTACAGGGTCACCCGATAGTTCTATCTAATAATATTATTATTGTAAAATTACATAATTACTAACATTGTAGAGAACGAGTGTCATCAGGTCTCCTGGATTAGTCTTGGAAGGTCCATGCTGCTTTTGTTACCGCAGGCAGAGCGAAGGTCAGTCTATGTGACCCTGACTTTTTAAGGACAATAAACTGACTCATGTATCGATTACACTATTAAAATTGATTTTCTCGAAATATACTGCAGTACCCGCTGCTGGCGCTCTGTAACTCTCTCTGCTGCTGGGGTAGCTGCTCCTAAGATCATTGGTAATAATATTTCAGATCTAATCACGAGGAGACTATTATTGAACACCGTTTCCACATAAAATCATAATTAGGCACATAATTTCCAGGACAGAAATGTGACAAATGTTTAATGCAGTGTCTGGGCATGAGAACAGAAGATATTGAAGGTTTTGGCTTCTCTCAGAAAAATCACAAAGCTTAAATAGCAAATACATTTGAAAAGAACAAACAGGAGGAACTGGGGGGTGCTTCTTTCGATTAAACCCTTTAGCTATAAGGCAGTGAATAATGCATTTGGTGAATAATTTATTATGAAGGTTTATTGATAAAAACGACTTGCCCTCAGCGCGGCGCCTAAACATCTGCAGGGGAGCTGCAGGGGAGCAGAAACTAAAGTGAGGACAATTTCTACATTTGAGAAGCAAATCAATTCCCTGCCTGTTTATGTGTCAAATGTAATGTCAAATAATTCATCAGAGAAAGACCGAGCATCACTAAGGAGAGAAAATTAAGAAACTTTGCAGCATGTCATTCACTCTATTTCCCCGCCCCCTGTCTCTCTCTCTACTGTCAATAAAGGCGAAATGCCAAAACAAATATGTAAAAGAAGAAAGAAAGAAAACTGTCATTGTTGCGACACACTGTGGTCCCCTTCTGTGAGCCGAGAGAGATTTAATCTAACTCACAAAGAGCTGAGAAATCTATCTTTGAACTACATGCTTCCCAGCTGTGCACATGTAGGAAAATAAAATCAAATAACCAGTAACACTTCACTAATACTGACACGAAAATTATTTCCAACATGGCATCTAGGGCAAGTGGATTTAATATACAGTATATAAAACTGAGGGTATCCACATTGAATCAGAAATACTTTATTGATCCCTGGGGGGAAATTAGACAAGTTACAGGTGCTCCCATTCAAGAATAGAAGAAGTAGCAAAGAGCTAGAAATGAGAAGTATGTAAAAATATAAGATATAAAAAATATTAAAAATATATACTGTATATTTGCAGTATTTAAGTGAAAAATAAAATATATACAATAATAATAATAATAATAATAAGATATCTACAATTCAGTTTTGACTCACCATACGGCTTGATGGTTCATTCTTACTATTCACAATGTAATTAGAGATATTTTAAACTAAACTAACTAAAAGTCTGGTGATTGAGTGTTTAAGATGAATACCACTGTGATGGCAACATCCCTGGTTTGGACCTTTGTTGCATGTCAGCACCCTCTCTCTCTCTTGCCTTGTTTCCTGTCACCTTTTGACCATTCACTGCCAAATACAGGCAAAATTAAACCCTCAAAAGGCAAAAACAAATTGTGTGAAAGAGTGTACTAATATCTGTGACGTCATTCTAGACACCAGTCAAACTCTATTTTGGAGATATCTCTCGAATTATCGCTCCTACCAGTCAGTGTAATTGTAATTGCACATATCTTGAATATATCTGACTGGCCACATTGTAATTAGGACTTGTCAAAATGCATTTGCAGATGTATGAAATAAGAGATAAGTCAAGTGAAACCTTGTACAGTATATGTTAACTCTGCTTGCCGTATCAGTTCAGGCTTCAAATGGATAAAACCGAATGAAGACGCCCAACATGGAAGTCAACAAGGAGAATCTTTAACTCGTTACTTAAACTGAACAGAAATGTTAAATGAAAAAAATCAAATGAACTATAGAAAAAATATAATCTGTTAACAAAGTAGTTTATCGGTCATATTGTAAGCTTATTACCAAAAGCCATTTCTCAGGTCCTCAGTTCAAGGACCTAATTAAAGTAGCAACATCAGCACATGTAGGCTCCTTCCCCTGCGACAGTCACATAAACAACTTAAGCAGCTAATTACAAGACAATAAATGATTTTCCACTGAGGGCATGTGAGCTATAAAGTGTTAGTCGTTGTATTTATGGAGGCACAACTATGTGATGGCATTTGCTCGTGCTGCCACCTGTCCCTATAGATCAACACAATAATGGAACTCCTTGGCAAGATGGCACGCCACAACACAGCTTTCCCTTTCATTTCATCCCCAACACACTTCATAACAAAGTTGCCGACATAAGTCAGCCGTGACGTGACACTGGCGGAAAAAAGGGCCCTGATGGATTGGTGTCAAAGCTCTGGGGAGCCATAAGCCAGACAGAAAGCACGGGTTGCCCATCTGTCAACAATCTCAATTAACCACTGTACAGATACCACTTTCATGCAGTGCTGAGAAAAAAAACAAGGGTCTCTATCACAACGGTGGGCCAGATCCCATTTTTACAAAGACAAAACTATGTATTCAAGTGAGCCGGATTGGTCCATCCATCAGCAGGGGGGGTGAGTCAAATTGAAATCTGACATTTAGAGCCTCAGCGCCTTTGCTCACTGGCACTGATATGAACTATAGCAAGTGACAAATTGTTTGTATCAGGCCTGTCCCTGGGTGAAGCCTCTGATAATGTTTAGGGTTGAAATAGGCACCCTTGACATTTCACTGAAAGGTCAGGTTTTGTGTTCATTTATGCTCCCTTTTTTTTTTTACATACAGCCAGCAGTGGGGATGACGATTATTGTCATGATCTGGGTATGTGCCAACTCATGAATGCTGCCTCATTTGTTTTGACTCCTCTCAATATCAGGACACAAGGAATCGCGTACAGCAGTGACAGACCGTCAGGAGCAAGATCAAGGAAAGATTTTACTGATTCAAATGGTGTCACCTCTGTGAAGTTTCTCTTTTTGTGCCTCTGTACAAACTCTCAATAACTTAAAAAAAAGTATTACAAGAAATACTCATCACTCTCCTTGCGTGTGTGTGAGATCTCTGACAATATGACAAGGAAAAAAACATCCAGGATTAATTTAGTTCAGTAGCAGGGTGTCCGTTTACAGCTGAATTAAGAAACCTATCTGTAATTCATTTAACGTCTGCACCAGACAAATTAGTGTCTTGTATCCGGAGCTAATAAACAGCTTGAAGCTGCGTCGATATGTACACAGTCCTACATTATTGCTGATGGCGTGTGCAGCATTTTTTTATTAGTCAGGCTCCTCAGGGAACAGTGGGGTAAATTGGGCCAATTTCTCTCATTCTTAGTGTCTGTTGGAAAGCAAATACAAATAGATATCCAGGATATCTGCCTGTTCTTCACTTACAGTTGAGGATCTCGTATGAAAACCTGACTTTATTTTGGACACAAGATAGTGGTTCACTCCCTCAATTTACCCCTAAATGCCCTAATGGAAAAAAATACTATAGTAGGAAGACTATAGAGGCTTTTATCTGTGGTTCTCAATAAGATTGGATTACCAACAAGGCAGAGCTGGTTTGTTGTCACTGTCCAAAGAAAATCTATCTCCAAATTTGGTGAATTTTTTTAGATAAATTGAAGGATTAAGTGTTGTTTTATGGGTTAAGATGTTCTCCAACTTCCTTAGCTAAATAAACCTTTTAAAAGCCCACTGGGGTTTGCATTTGAAACGTAGTGGAGTAGAAGTATAACGTAAAATATCTCAAAATTGTACTTAAGTACAGTACTTGAGTAAATGCACATTCCAGTTTACATGGTTCCTATTTCAAGATGAATTTGTGTTTAACCAAATTACCACACAGCAAACTTCAGGCTACGTCATAGTCCAGCATTGAGTTACTGTACACATTACATTGAGTGGGAGCAACAGGGGGTGAGTAGGTAGTCATTTTTGCCTTAAAGCCCCCTAGCAGGTTAAAGGAATAACTCTTGCCGAGAGTCAGATGAGAAGAACGATATCACTCTTCTTTTTGTTTGTGCGTAAATTGTAAAGCTAAAGCTAGCAGGCGGTTAGCTTAGCTTAGTTAGCCTGCCTCTGACCAAATCAGAATCCACCTACCAGTACGTCTAAGCATATTTCCAACTACCCCTTTAAAACCTTTATTATTTCAGCTGATAGTGTGCTCACATGGTGCCTATTCCATTTATTAAATTACGACACTTCATGTCATAGTCCAGCGTTGGAATACTGTACACATTAAATACAGAGCGCAGCTAATCTTTGCTCCAAGGCCCCATAGCAGGTTAAACCATGGCGCTCAAAAATTAAAATGTATGTGGTATTTTATGTTAATTTTGTCACTACATGAATATTAAGTGTTGTTTTAAATGGATTTTAACTAACCAAACTTTACTAACTTTACAGAATATATATGAATATTGTTGTAATTTTTGCTGTTGTTTTTGTTGCTTCAGAGTTAAGGAAAATCACAAGTCATGATTATTACCCTGTCATGTCAGCTGAACCTTGGCGCTCCCTTGTTTATAGTTAGGGACTAAAGGCGAAACGCCATTGGACAGTTACAGACGCATTTTGATCTTATTGGTCCAGATTGACGTCAATCATCCATGGGGGCGGGCTGAACACGTTTTGCACGGGGAAATAGATCCAAATACAAACACAGTCGCTTGTTGTCATTGTTGTGCGAAAGGTTTGGAGTTTAAAAGTAAAAATGTACAAAGGTGTGTTTCTCCTCGCGCTCATCGTCAGTCCGGCTGCTGACGCGCTGGACAATGGTCTCGCGCTGAAACCCACAATGGGCTGGTTGCACTGGGAGAGATTCATGTGTAATATCGACTGTGACAAGGACCCCAACAACTGCATCAGGTAAGAGACATCGGAGCTGTCAGATGGAGGTGATCCAGCACCGTCTGACATGTTGGTCTAATATGAGAAACTCGTCCTCCTCTTCCTCCTCCTTCTCGTTTATAAAATGTCTGAAAGCACATAAAAGTGATTCAACGTATATGAAGGCTCTTAAATGTTACTACTGTTATACATGAGTCACGTGAGATCCTCTGTGTACAGGAAGTGACAAAAACAAAATAAAAGGCTTGTGGTAATTAATCCACAGTTTTAGTTTCACAAAATAAAAATAAAAATCCTTAATTTATCATCACTTATCTCGTATTTCTGACCACAAACTCATGACACGGTCAAGTATAACAATCACATATATGACGTTATTCCGTGTAGGTAGTATCATCTCTATCTTGTAATTATGACATCTTTATTTCATAATCGGCAAACTGTAAAAGCAGTGGACATAATGGCACCCGCCTGATCTAATTTGCCTTTATTTGTTCTTTGGTTTGAGGCACTGGGAGATATTGATGTGTAATGTAATAAGCTGAAATTTGCAAACCAGTTTGTAAACAATGAAAATAGAATAGATCAGAGAAGAGAAACACACATTAAAAGAGATTATAGAGGGCTGTAACAAAATATTATTATCCAAATCATTCTGCTGATTATTTTCTCAATTAATCAGTTCATCGTTTGTATGAAAAATGCCAATTAGTATTTCTTAAAACCCAATGTGACGTCTTCAAAAGTCTTGTTTTAGCCCCCAGAGATATTCAGTTTACTATAACGTAGCATGTCCTCTGATTTGAGAAGCCAACGCCGGCATATATTTGCCACTTTGGCTTGAAAAATTATGACAATTAACCAATCATCAAAACAGTTGCTGATTCATTTTGTGTCAACTGACTAATTGACATCTGGCATCTTAGTTCACTGGGATAGTTTCAGGTAAAACACTCTGATCTACTTGAGGTTACTTCACCAGTCGAGTTTTTCCTCATGATTATTCAATGCAAAGTCATAATTAGGGCTGCAGCTAATGATTATTTTCATTACTGATTAATCTCTCTCATGTAACTGATTAATTGTTTAGTCTATTAAATGTCCAGAGCCCAACATGACGTCTCCAGATAGACATTCAGTTTACTATCATATATGACAAAGAGAAGCAGCAAATCCTCAAATTTGAGAAGCAAATGCGTAAAAAAATGACTTTGATCGATTCTGCTCTGGTCATAATTACAAGTTAGTCAAGTCTCCATTTCTTTAATTTTGTCATTTGATGAATGCAGAGCACTTCAGAGGTAATGCAAGATCCTGACCCCTGTTTAGTATTAGGGACCTCTATGCTGATAAACATAAAATGCCTCACTCCCTGTGCAGAGAGAGAGGACCTGGCCAGCAAAGCATGGAGAACACCAAATGTCAGCCTGCTGGATGAATTGTTGTTGTGTTATGAACAATAGGGGGAAAAATGGCATTTGTTTTGTCATGAAAATAGCGTGTATTTGTGTGTGCCATATTGCTCTCGTACAACACATTGAACACTGGCATCTAAGTGATACTATCAGCCCCGCCTGTCTCCTCCTGTTGCCCTGGCAGTGAGCGTCTGTACATGCAGATGGCAGATGTGATGGTGAAGGAGGGCTGGAAAGACGCCGGTTACGAGTACGTCTGCATCGATGACTGCTGGCCCTCCCACCAGCGCGATGCCCAGGGTCGCCTGCAGGCAGACCCCAAAAGATTCCCGGGGGGCATCAAGAAACTGGCTGACTATGTGAGTAGTAGATATAAAAGAGGCACTTTGGGTGTGAATGTACTATTAATGCCATAATTTCTCTATAGACAACAAAGAGAGAGATGTTCAGATAGACTTGAGGATAGTAAGAAATACTTGTATGTCAGGTATATCACTAGCTGGAAGGAGCAAAATGAGAGTATGTAGTTTTTATTATAGTTTCCAGTCTTTGGGCTGTATTATGAATAGTATACACAGTTATGTAATGTATACCATGTCATATTTAACACATGTGTTTTCATGGGGTGCAGTGTTAACCAGCGTGTGGTGCAATGCGTCTTAAGTTTGGAAATCTTTGACAAATAAAAAGTTTGGGTACGCCTTGTTAAATAACTCTAGAAGTAAAAGTGATTACACAGTCAGATTACATATTCATTATACATCCATCTGAGCCGGCCTGCAATTATTTACATAATGAAGGGGGAGGGGGGGCAGATGTGGAACCCAGGTCTCAGATTTCATACTGGTAAAAAATTCAGCACCTGGAGCCAAAAGAGATATGTAGGCACATATTGTCTGAGGTAGGAGTGTGCTGTCGGTCTCTCTTGAGTTGGCGACCACTTTGACTATGACAGCTAAAAAGTCATGTTCACCAGGAAAGGGATATATTTAGGCCCACTAAGGCAGAGCCGTGTCCTGCAACAGAGGAAGTTTTTAGCTGTGCAACATCGCCACCTACTGGTGCATATCCACAACCAGCCAAGAACAAATCTGCAGTCAGTACTTGGAAACAAAATGAATGAATTCTCATTTGTTTTTCTGTTTTAAGGTCCATTCTAAGGGACTTAAGCTGGGTGTCTATGCAGATGTGGGGAGAAACACCTGCGCTGGATACCCTGGCAGTCTGGGTTACTATGAGACAGATGCTCAGACTTTTGCCGACTGGGGTGTGGATCTACTCAAATTTGATGGCTGCTATATGGACTGGACCTTGCTGGGAGAAGGTGAGCTTTTAATTTACAATTATTTGAACATGAAGCAATCTTTATTCTAACAGTGTGTGATTTGCTCTGGTTAAGGCTACATGAACATGTCAAAAGCACTGAACAAAACCGGAAGAAGTATCCTGTACTCCTGTGAGTGGCCTTTGTATGAGTGGCCTTTCCGACAGGTGAGAGAGACGTTGTTTGTTTTAAATTAGAGCTGCAACAATGAGTCGAATAGAAATGGGGAAATTATGACAGACATTTGTCGCTATTTTCTGACATTCTTCAGACTATACAATTACTCGATTCATTGAGAAAATAGATTTAAAGTACACTACTCGATAACAAAAATAATCCTTAGTTGCAGCCCTACATTAAATCTCAACATACTATTATTGACCTCTGGTTTATTCTACCCACACAGCAGTAAAAATACTTTGATTATCACTATACGTCATGTGTTACGCGACATAAAAGAGCACTTCTGCACCTGCAGCCCAACTACACAGCCATTCGTGAGACGTGCAACCACTGGCGCAACTTTGCTGACGTGTACGACTCATGGAGCTCCGTCAAGTCCATCTTTGACTGGACTGCTTCTCATCAAGACATCATTGTCCCCTCAGCTGGGCCTGGGGGCTGGAACGACCCCGATATGGTACTCTGCTCTGCGCAAGCTCTTACACACTCCTCTCTTTGACCTCAAACTAAGCACAGAACCAGTGGCCTTCAAGTACCAAGCTGTTTAATTAGCATTTTAATAGCTTCTCTTCCAGTTGCTACATTTTGAAGACAGAGTGCAGATTTGTTTCTGAACTGGAGGTCCACTGGAACTTGAAGGAATAGTGTGACATGTTGGGAAATTAACTTACTTGTTTTCTTGCAGAGAGGTAGATGAGAAGATTGCTACTGTACAGATAATATTAAGTTACAGCCAGAAGCTGCCTGACTTAGCTTAGCATTAAGACTGGACACAGCTAACCTGGCTTTTTCTAAAGGTAAAAAAAGTTAACCTCCTGTAAAACCACAACGCATCGTTTTTTATATGAATCAAACAAAGGAGATGCAACGTGTGAAATAATGAGTTTTAGAAGTGCTGGTAGGTGGATTTTGTTACCTTTGGACAGAGCCAGGCTAGCTTTTCCCCCCATTTCCAGTCTTTGTCATTTAAAGCATTTGAAGCTATAGCCAGCAGCTTGTTAGCTTAGCACAGAGTGATGAAACAATAGGATTATTCACTCCCATAAAAGGGTTAAACTGAGTTTATTTAAAAAAAACACAAACTGTCACAAAGTCTAAATTGTTTACATATTTATGACTTTGGTCCATTTCTCTAGCTTGTAATTGGGAACTTTGGCCTGAGTCGTGACCAGCAGGAGTCTCAGATGGCATTATGGGCCATCATGGCAGCCCCTCTGCTCATGTCTAATGATCTGAGGGACATTTGTCCTCGCTCCAAGGAACTGCTGCAGAACAGACACATCATAGCCATCAGCCAGGACCCACTGGGCAAGCAAGGGTACCGCACTGCCAAGGTGGGTGGAGAGGTGACACAGAGCAGCTGTCAGCAGTTATAGTACATTTAATTTCTATAGAGAAATGCTAAATGCTTTGTGGTCACCTTAGCAGGGCCTCAGACAAGACTTTTTAGCAGTTATCTTAATGAAATCAATAAATGTGGGTGACAAAGTAGTAATGGCAATTCTTAACACTGTCCATTGTCAAAACAGAATAAAACATATCCCTTTCTACAGGTGGACAGTTTTGAAGTGTGGGAGAGGCCTCTGTCTAAGAGCCGACTGGCTATCGCCGTGCTGAACAAGCAAGAGATCGGTGGTCCCCGAGGGTTTGTCATCAGAGCGGTCCCTGGTTGGAAGACCTGTGACCCCCAGTGTAACGTCACACAGATCCTGCCTCAGTACAAAGAAATGGGTGTCCAGACTCCACACAGCAAAATGGTTCTATCCGTCAACCCTTCAGGCACCGCTCTGCTGACTGTCACTCCCATCAGCCGTGACTTTAATGTGTTTGACAAGCTGCACTGGCACAAAACGTCTGTCAAACGCAAGCACACCACCATTTTGTAGTCATCAGGTGGTTGTGCACGTTAGCTGCCTACAACATTTCAGTTGTTTAAGGTGGAGAATTGTTGCCCTTTTACAATTTAAACACGTTTTTGGAAAATTTACAAAAAAGGGAAAATGTTGACAAATGACTGATATTATGAACACCTCATTTTTATCATGTTGAATAAAATCACTGGAAAATGTTTTTGCACACTTGTGAAATGTCCAGACTAGGCTGCTAAGTTTTAATTATCTTTAGACAAAGCTTGAAATTTGCACATCTGACGAGTATAGTGAAACGGAGTCGAAGGAAGAGCCTAACTCCAAAGTATGTTTTAATACATTTATTGAAAATAGTGACAACTTCCTCCAGAAGACTGAGCCACAGTTTAGAACTGGATGACCTGGCCCTGTAAGAGAACAGATAAAACTTCAGTTAAAATGATGTTCAAGCAGACTTAAAACATACATGTGTCGATGATACATGGTTCACTCCAAATGCTGCTAGAAGTGACAGAATTTCTACCGTGGAGCATTATGAACTTCTGTATTGTATTCAAATAAAGATGTTTTGGAACAGTTTTTTCCACATTTGTTGGCTTAACCCTACACCTAAGGCAAAGTCAAGAACCTATCACGTATAATTTGCCATCTTACTCTGATCCTAACATTTTGGGTAAAGAGGAATTAATGATATGGGTAATAGGTTAATATGCTATGTGTCTGTCCGTCCTATTTAAAAAAAAATCACCCTCCTTGTCAAAGAGCAGGATTCACCATCAGCTTATCCTTGAAACTAGATATAATTTTCTCTGTCTGGGTTCATAAGATAATGGCTTAGCAATGGTTCTTTGTTTTGCTTTTTAGTATTATGGTGTTACAGGAATCAGTTACAATTAAGATCCAATTTCCCCTGAAATGATGTCCTTACTTGACATCTTCCCTACAATCAAATCACAAGCATTTATGGTCAAAAGTAAAATGAGAAGCAATAAACTACTTTTGTAACTTTGTTAATGATTTGAAATACCACATTATGATCTACATTAGGTTGGGCAACTGGACCAATATAACGATCACAGGTTCCTACTTAATATAGAGGTGGACATAACTTGACTAAATACTAAAATACAAACAGGTCTGCAAAATAGTTTAGGGAAAGTTTTTTCCCCACTGTATTTTGTCTCCTTATGTATGGGCAGTGTGTACGTGCACCATGTTGTATTGCAAGTTCAACACCACATGCATCTTGGAAAAGAAAACATCAAAGTGATGATCAGTACCTTTGACCATTTTATTTCCCATATTTTTTCCACTTCTAGTGGCATGATTCCAATCTAAATCAATTCACCCCACATCAAAACAACCCTCTTAAAATGCCATTATTGTCAGAGTTGGGGCACACTGTCAAACATCCCTCACATTCATCTGTATTTTTTAAACATGCAATCTTCTACAGTTGTATGCTCACTGATTAAAGAAATCAATTGTAATAATTCTATGCCGTAAAACAAAATCCCTGTAATAGTGCCGTCTTTCTACTGGTGTGCTGTTTAAACCAGTTATTTTGTCAGTGTTCCAGTTCAGCCTAATATACCAAATCTAACATGTCAGATGTGTGTTTTCTGGATAAACTTACAGCTGCCAAATCAAATAAGCCTTTCCTTACTATTGTGATGTCATAGTATTGATGTGACTACTATTAACTAATTTTCTATGGATTGTTTTCAGATCCACAACATACACAATTTCTCCATCCTAAATGTTGCGAGTTTAGGTGTGACATCCATAGGTTGAGCGCATGGTTTAGCTACAGGGGATTTAGAAAGTGATTTTGGGGTGCTCTGCATAGATTTCTGACCTGAGACACTCTGAAAAGTACCCATGAAATACGGCACTCAGACATTACTAGATAAAAAAACACAACATCAATGACACCTACCTTTCTCTTCTTGTCACCACCCAACTCGAAGTGCTTGCATCTCTTGATGGCCAGCATTCTCTTGGA
Organism: Enoplosus armatus; assembly: GCF_043641665.1. NCBI lineage: Eukaryota > Metazoa > Chordata > Actinopteri > Centrarchiformes > Enoplosidae > Enoplosus > Enoplosus armatus. The sequence goes on from NC_092189.1 coordinate 16,961,288, forward strand.
TCTGCAGTTGGGCTCCACACACTCAAGCCTCAACACAATCTTCTTTGTGGTCTTAGCCTAAACAGACAGAACACAATTGAGACCAATCTCTCACACACACACACACACACACACACACACACACACACACAATACTAGACAAGACAGAGGCACAAGAACGCTTTACATACCTTCTTCCTAAAAATGGGCTTTGTCTGACCACCATACCCACTCTGCTTTCTGTCGTATCTCCTCTTACCTGCAGAACACAAATAATTAAGACACATTTCATAATACAGCTCATTTACCACATACTGAATATGATCACTCATTAATAAGGGATTATTTACCCTGTGCATAGAGGGAGTCCTTTCCCTTCTTGTACTGGGTTACTTTGTGGGGTTGGTGCTTCTTGCACTTCTTGCAGTAGGTCCTGCGCGTCTTCGGGACGTTCACCTAAACACAGAACATCAACTTTGAACATATTCACCCAAAAACAGTTATACTGATCAAATTTTTTCTGTTCAATCTCCTTGACAATTTGGAAATGTTGCCATATTGTCGACCGGAACTAGTGAACGATATTTATAAGCCTACGGGTCTTACTGACATCCATTGACGCCAATTCTGCTAGCTATCTATAATGTTACGTGGAGCAAAATGTGACGGTTTGTAAACTCAGTCGACATCTTGTCACGTTGACACATTTTGAAATGTGTCGTTAATTAACAGAGGGCTCGTAGTCATCAAGTATTAGCACCCCGATCAGGCGAAACGCAGACGTTAGCAAGCTAGAATGTTAGCATTGTAGCTAGCTAACGTAAATTCAGTGCGAAATGGCAGTTTGAACATGATGCTGCAGCAATGTAAAAAGTGAAATGTCTGTTGTTTGCCTTTACGGTTAATCTGTCATTTCACTTTAAATATCCTTAAAAGAAAGGCCGGCTATAGTGGAAGTGTGCTGGCAGCGGCATTTCACCACTACCACAGCAAGCATTACTAAAGGGTCTTTAAACAGCCTAAAATGAACAAAACATGGCTAATATTACCATCGTTATGTGTATCAAAACATAGTTCACATATATAGTTTAATTAAAAGGACTAATGATGCATTAAAAGGCAAGATTGAGTTTGATTCTGTAAAAAGTATTCGAGTGATAATTTCGTACCATGGTGGCGACCCGATGCAGAGGACAAGAGGAAGGTAGATGCCGGAAGGAGTCCCTAATGTAGACCTCAGCGGTGCACCGGCCGTACAGACTGCCCCCTAGCGGCGGGACGTTTCAGGAGGCCAAACTGCAAACAAACAAGAAACCAAAGAGTTCAAATTTTAAATTAATGCAGGGAGTTTTGTAAAAATACAACAAGAAGATTTTCTAATGCCTGCAGAATTTATCAGTTTTAAGTATTTTCTTTCTCTTGTCCCTGCAATACTCAAGTTGGCAGTAGACTGAATAAGTAATCCCCTCAAATAAAAGTGTAAGAGTTTAACTACATGCAGTACACAAATGTGGTCCTGTGTTAATGTTTAGCCCGCTTCCACTTATCACCAAAACTGTCCAGAGGGCTGATATGAAAATGAGCAGGAAGAAAAAGGGGAAGTAAGCGGAGTCGATTCCTCTCTGTGGGTGGGTTTAAGTTTCTTGCATCACAGACTAACACACATTTTATGGAAGGCGAGCAAACTGAGGCAAAGGTTCATGCCACCGCCTCAAGCATCTGCAGTTGTCTCTCTGATGCTTTACTTTTCTGGGTGTCTGGGTAAGTGACAAAGCTCTTTGAATGTAGACTGTAAGGTCAAGAAGTATTTTTAGTCATTTGTTTCACCTAAGTATAAATGGTAAAAGCAGCTATATGATTGTATTTCAGTTGAAAGACTGGACGAAAGTCCTAGTGAGTATTATGTAGATTTGTGCAAGTAGACTTCTGAATAGAAACCCACTAATATTCAGTTTTTATGCAAATCCTAAATGAAGTGTGTGCTCGCCACAAAACTACAAATACACAAGTCAAATCATAGTGACATTATCTGCTAAAATGCAAAGATCTTACAGCTTTGTTGACAGTGATGGACTATGGTGTATTCTGCTGTACTTTGCAGTGATGAGAAGGCATGTTTTTGAGTGGTTTAGACGTGTGGTGGGGTTATAATCGGATAGCAGTTTCATGTGGTTACCTTTTTAATCTATGCATGATGTTTTGTGTGTTGTGAATTAGTGAGCACTTTTATACATTTATACATTCCTATTTGTGTATTCTGAAAAAAAATGACCTCCACAGAACACCACAAGGGTTAACATGTGTGGAGAGCAATTTTTTGCAGTTAGACACAAGTCTTATGACTTCTATTGAACATCCTTGTCAGTCTCTTTTTCTCCCACTGTCTCTTTCTTACACACACATACACACACAGTTTTGCATATACCACTTATCTGTCAGGAAATGTCAGGAAAGAGAGCATCTTGACAGGTTCCTGTTGAACCCAGGTCTCTCATGATATGGTTGTGGTTGCTGTGTCATACAAAGGGGACATCAAGCAAAAAAAAAAGAAAAAAGCATTTTGTCCTAATACACACGTTCATTAGTGTTTATAACTTATTTAATTTTAAAACATGTTGCACTGCCGTGTACACATCGGGGTAGTGACACAGTTGGTGATACTTACGGGTTATAAAGATCACTCTGACAGCCACCCAAGTCAGAAATGGTGAAAATATATTCACATATATGTTATGTTGTGATTAGATGCTTCTATGAGATTGAAATGGTGATTTTGAGGATACACTTTGGCTACTCTTGACTTTTGAGTTGCTGAAAAGTTGCCTTGTGTACAGTAATAAGTGAGTTTTTTAATGGAGTTTTTGAGCCCAATTTCACAACAGATAGTGTCAAATGGTGAGATATAGTATACAGAATTTCACAACCCAATAACACACAAGCAAGTGAGCGGATAAGCGTTAGAAAGTGAGAAAAAAAAAAGCATTTCTCTGCAGAGTGTTAGAGTGTTGTTGTGCTGCGCAGAAACAGAAGTGAATTCTGCAGAATCTAAAAGAGATTGTATAGATTGATAGTTGTCAGTGTGTACGTGATGAACAGCATGAATCATCAGGTATGTAACATGTAACATTTTACATGTGCTAATGAAAGATAATCACATTTGAGAGAGAGATAATGTCAGGCTGAAGTGCTGCAGGCCGCTGGGTTTCTTCTCCCTTCATATTGCAGTGCAACACTGATGCAACTTCCGTATGAGTTTGTCAGCCACCGTGAGTCAACTCCCTTCAAAAAAGACAAAAAAGTATCTCCTTTTGGTAGCCATGATACAGTGAAATGTAGACGTACAGTTTTAGTCGACAGGCTCCAATCAGAGGGAAAGAGAGAGAAGCGATGGTACATCAGTCTATTGATCTGCAGAGTTTGTTGACCTCTACTCAAGTTAGTGATGTGAGAAAACATTAGGCAGTGACGAATCAGGAATGAATAAACGATGTTTCGCAGAATAGGGAACAATGCTGTCTTCTCATCACAGCACAAACAAAATCAACAGGTATTGTCAGTCTAGTGTGAAGAAATGTCGCAGTCCTGGTTAACAGAGAGTCACAGAAGATTCTGGTAGCGTTACAGTTGCAGTTTAGATGAGAGAAGGAAGTGTTCACAAGCTGAAAATAGGCTGAGCTGAAGTGCAAACACATCTGACAGACAATTAGATGTGTGACAAGGGTGAGTGAGCATCTGTCCATGTTTCACCCGGTAATACTATGATTTTAGTGCTTTGTGTACTTTTGTTGTATTTTAAAATATGTGTTTTTGCTGGATGGAAATACCCGTGTGAGTGCTGCTGGGTTGCAACTAAAGCTGACCTTACTTGCCTGTGTCATAGTAGGTGCTAGGTCTACAATCTTGTGCATCGATTTATGTTAAACTGGGATAAATTCTTTTACATGTCAAAGAACCTTTATATTTTTTCCAGCATTTATGATGATTTTCTTCCTGTACTGCCAGTGTTTTCCCAAAATGTCATTTGGAGCGTCTGTTTTTGTTGTGTTAGGAATGAGGGCATGTTTGAGTGCTTTTACAGAGCCTACATTATCCTCCCTTAACAGGCATCTGTGCCCAACTACACTCTCACCAAGCTGTGGTATCAATAGTGGACTGGTCTTGTTATGGGGGCGCAAGTTTCAGTTCAGCACTAGTGGTTAGCAGGTGCTGAAAACAAGACAGAATAAGCTGTCATAAAACTAAAAAGGGACGGCCATTTTATTTTGCTTATCACTGTTATAATGCAGATAAAAATGTAAGTATATGTGTGAGTGTGTGAGGGAATGTATGTGAAAGGGACAGGTAGCCTTGTGATGGTGAGATTGGCTGATATATTATATGATGAGTTTGCCAGTGAGCTAATTTATTTTAGATGTTATTTCAGTGAACAGCAAATACCTGAGAACATACATTTTAATGTGTTACATGAACTTCAGTAAGTGGGTTACTGTATTATTAACTGGGTCGCTGGGTCCTAAAAATATTCATTATGCAATATGCATTTAAAATCAGGTTTTAAAAAAGTAAAAATGTGGGCATGTGTTTGTGTCTGCATTGAGCAAAGTTGTCCTACCAAGCCAGTCAAAGGCGACTACATTTATGTGGCATGAAATACAAAAACCTTTTGGATCCAACTGAATGTGTTTTATCCGATTCACCTTCTCACATCTCAACAATCCAATAAGTGGATAAGAAGTGGAGGAATAATGCCAACCCACCCTATTAGGAATACAGAGTAGACAAGGGACTTTCTCAGCACAAAAGCATTTGGGTCACTGAGCTGGTGTGATGATGACCAAGATACAGTAGCTGAGGGAAACAGATGTTGCCAGCAGGAAAAGCAGGGCTTATGCAAACTACAGCTAATCACACGCTGATACATGCTCGCACTAATGCTGCATATCTCTTCATCTCTGTCCACAACTATACTCTCACATGTTGCAGTGGCATTGCTCTGACTCTCTGAGGAGTGGGTATAAATTAACTTTAAATTCTGTTAAAATACAAAGGAAGTGAAAGCACTGAATAATTCAGTGTGAAGTGCAACATAACCCAAAAGGCCGACTTATATTGCTAAGCTAAGCACAGTGATGGGTCAGTCACAGCTCTCAGCAAAGTGTTTACTGCGCGAGTCGAGGTGTGAATGTGCCAGTCAGTGTTGTCCTGCCACGAAGAAAAGAGCCGGGTGTTAGTGCTGCTATACTACTTTACAAAACCACTAATTATTCCTTGTTCCTGTGTAGATTAATCCTGACTGAATCATGTCAGAAAATATACTGGAAGAAATCTTCATTAAACGATCTCAGCAGAAGAAGAAGACCTCTCCTTTGAACTACAAGGAGAGGTGGTTTGTTCTCACCCAGGACAAAGTAGCCTACTATGATTTTGATCTGGACAAAGGGGTACGTATATGGAACTGCAGAGATCCTTCATTGAGATGATATCATATTTGTGTCAGACTAATGTTTGCTGGCGACCTTAAGAGAGCTGTGCAGTTACATTTGTCTGTTTTTTCCTGACTGTTTCCCCATCTGTGAAGCAGAAGCGAAAAGGTTTGAGAGGATCAGTCGACCTCGAGAAGATCAAGTGTGTAGAGACGGTCCAGCCTGAGCCCAACGCCCCACAAGAGCGCATGTATGCATTCCAGGTAGACATTTTTGTCAATTTACATGTCTAATAGAGAGGGACTCGCCAGAAACGGCCTCATGACAACCATGAAGGTTACAGACAGAAGCTGCATAATATATTTTTTTGCTTTCACTCCTACATCGATGTGTTCAGTGTGGAGATGGAGAAAGTTTTAACAAAGCCGTCCTGTATTTTCATATCAATCACAGCTGCACAATAGCCACTCCTATAGTCGAAAACTATGTAGAAGCTGTAAGAAGCAACACATGGGAGACTTGTAACATGAGACCAAAGTTTTCTCCTCGCAGACAAAAAGTGCCCAATAGTTACTAATGTGAAAGTCAATTGTTAAGAAGTGAAACCCTCTCTCACACTCAAATGAACTAGGGGCTTTCAGTGACGGTGCAGGTGTTACCTCACATGGCAAGGTGGCACGAAAAAGGTGTCTGCCATAAGAGAAACCCCCAAGTCACAGTATTTCAGAGTTTCTGTCTTGAACTACAGTGATGCATGTGTGTATAATTGTTCCTCAGCTTTTGTCACACTTATCGCAATATATTCTGGTATCACGTGTATTTACTGACACTTAAGAAACAGAAAATCACCCAATGTCTTAAAATAATAGACAACTTTGACAAAAGCAGCTGGCATTTTCTTTTTTCATTTTTGCCACAGATCGTTTATGATGAGGGGCCACTCTACATCTTTGCAAAGACTGAGGATGTTCGGGCTCAGTGGATAAAGAAGCTGAAAGAAAGTTAGTATATGCATTCAAATTTACACATGTATCTGGTGTTTATGTGTCTTTTCAGTCACAGTATGTAGAATATTAGACCATATCTTAATATCAAGAGCTAGGTACATATGCAAATGAAAATGTTGATTGAATATAAATGTCCTGTGTATGTATTTGTGTGTGTGTGTGTGTGTGTGTGTGTGTGTGTCCATGCTTGTGCATAGTGGTGCGCTTCAACAAGGATCTCATGCAGAAGTATCATCCTTGTTCCTGGATGGATGGGGTGTGGCTGTGCTGCCAACAAGAAGTTAAACAAGCCATGGGTTGCAAGGTGCTGGACAGTAAGAACGGTGAGAACGAGATTCCCTTTGGTTTCAAATCAACAATCGACAACTAAACTTTAGCCTATGACTAAATTATTTCATTCATATATTATGTCAGGCTTTACATCTAAACCGTCTCGGCGTAGGGGATCCAGGAAACCTCTTCCTCCTACTCCAACAGAGGTATACAACACAGTCCATTTGGAATGATGATTACAGACATTTCAGTCATTTTTTTAATACATCCACTAATCTTATGTTATTTCAGGAGAAGCCTGGTCGGCCTTTACCTCCACAGCCTCCTGAGCCACCTGCCCCCTCTGTAGGCATGACTGTCATAGCAGAGTACAGTTACACACCCATGACGCCCCAAGACCTGGAGCTGAGGAAGGACGAGGAGTACACCATCCTGGAGATGTCTGATTCAAACTGGTGGAGAGCCACAGACAAATATGGGTGAGATGAAAAAAAATGAACACAAGAGGCCAAACTGCTAAAGGAAAATCTATTCATTTTAAATATGAGTTAAAAAAAAAAGAAGCAATGTGTACACTCTAATGACTCTCTGGTGTGAATATACCGACCTACATCCGCATGAAAAACAGTGGGAAATGTGCTGTCCTAAGTATACGATTGCAAAGTCCTGGCTTGCAAAAGGGGAAATATTCATTGAGGCCTTTGAAGCGCATAAATTAAAACAAGAGCATAAAAAGCAGGAGCCAGCATGAATATGTCTGTATGGATGTGTTTTTACTGTATTTGACCAAAGTAGTTTTCCACGCTGCTTCATCCCTTGTGCCATATAAATGATAAAATAAGAACATTTTATAGCATGATCAGTAAAAAATAATTTAAATACTGATCATCTGTAATTTGAATGAATTCAATTTGCATTTAGACTTCTATGAGCAAGAATTTGTTTGTGAGCATCTCACAAACAAATTCTTGCTCATTCTTGCTCACTGGTGTCGGTGAGCGCTTCAGTGTCCAGACAAGATGCACATTTGTTTGTGTATTTGTGTGTGTGCATGTAGACATTATTAATGAATACAATGTGTTTTCTGTTTCAGAAAGGAAGGATATATACCTAGTAATTATGTTGTGGAAGCAGAAAATGGACTTGAAAGATTTGAGTGAGTATGGGTACTAGTGTTACTACTATTTTTATGTTGGCAGATGAATACTTGGTAAAGTTCCTCATCTGTACATGAATGTGGTTTTGATCGCTGAAGCCATAAATGCTGCAAAAATAGCATTCAAGAAAAAGTCACATTTATTTTCACAGCTGGTATTGCAAAAATATGAACCGTAGCCAGGCAGAGAAGCTGTTAAGGACTGAGGTAAACTCAATGACATATGCACCTTTGACACCTACAAATTAGTCAAATTTAGCTGGACTTGAAACTTCTGAAATATACGTTTCTGTGTTGTTTCCCAGAACAAAGACGGGGGCTTCTTGGTACGGGACTCGAGCAAGGCCGGGAAATACACCGTGTCTTTGTTCAGTAAGGGTGGCGGGTGAGTAAGCTCAGTGGTGTTAAACACTGCTGCACGGTGCACCATTTGTATACTGTATCCTCTGGCTCCAGCCGTGCATGAGCGTATCAAAAGAAGAACTGTTTGTAATGAAAGCGGAAACAGTGGGCCACAGAGGGAGAGAGATGTAAATTATTCATGCAAAACCTGGACTAATCTGCCCGCAGAACTTTTTCATCGCAGGGCTCTAAGACTGAACTGTATTGTGGATAACACTGAGAAGATATTACCTACTCGTGCATACATGATAAATGATGTTCCTGTCGATGAAAACCTGTTCACTAAATCTACTTTAAGTTGCTCTTCCTTTTCTCTCTGCAGGGAAACTGGTGGAAGCTGCCGACATTATAACATCTGCACCGCCCCACAGGGCCAGTTTTACCTGGCAGAGAAGCATAATTTCAACTCCATCCCAGAGCTTATCAACTACCACCAGCACAATGCAGCAGGTTAATACAGTAGCTGTTAATATATGGATATCGCATAAAGCAGTTTTTAGATTTGAATTCTTTGGCATTTGGCATACAATTAAAACAGGAAACAGGAAATGACCCAACAGGGCAGAAGGCAACAAAATACAGGCACACAAACAGGATATAAAAAGATGGATACAGTCAAAGTCTATACATCAAGAATGTTAACCTTACAGGTAATGATGTGGCTTTGTTATCTCCCTCACTAGGTATGGTAAGCAGGCTGAAATACATTGTAACTAACCGGGCGCGGCCTCCATCAACAGCTGGGCTTGGCTATGGTAAGAGTATCAGTATGACTTGAACCACAGATGTTAAATACACCTGCTTACTTGGCTTCTGAATATATTCTCTTGTTAATCATAATGTCTGGTGATTAACCTCTGGTGACTGATTAGAAATCTGTGTGTGAGAGAAACCACCAATTTCTCTGAAATTGAATAAAGGCTGCATCTATTAACAGAATGATCATTCGTTAATAGCGTTTCGGAGAACAAGCACATTTGTTGAAAGAAATGAGTCTGAGAGTTAGATGAGAAGATTGATAACATTTGCATGTTTGAACAGTAAATATGAAGCTGGAGCTGACAGGTGCTTAGCTTAGCTTAGCATAAAGATAGCAGGGGGAAACAGCTACCCTGACTTTGTGCAAAGGTAACAAAATCTGCCTACCAGCACCTCTAAACCTAATTAACACGTTATATATGTTTGTTTAATCCATACAAAATAGGTGTAAAAACATCACTTGGTTTTACAGGGGGTCATGTGAGGGACTATTTTTTGGCCTGGAGCAGTAACCTCCTGGAGTCTTGTCATGAAGTAAAGAAGTCGCCAGGCAACTGGTGGAGTCACAAAACCTCCATTAAAATCCCAACATGTTGTTTCTTCACTTTTTTTATGGATTAAACAAATAAAATAAAATGTGTTAATTATTGAGCCTTAGAGGTGCTGGTAGGCAGACTTTGTTAACTTTAGACAGAGTCAGGTTAGCTGTTTCCCACCGTTTCCAGTCTTCATGCAAAGCTTAACAGCTGCTGGACACAGTTTCATATAGATATGATATCAGTCTTCTCCTCTAACCCTCGGCAAGAGAGCTAAACAGCGTATTTCCCAAACTGTCGAGCTCTGCCTTTAAAGTGGATGCTGAAAGTAAAAAAGTGCTCCTCCATTCTCTCTTGTTTGCTCCAGGTGTGTGGGAGATTGACCCCCGTTACCTCACCTTCATCAAGGAGCTGGGCACTGGTCAGTTTGGAGTGGTGAAGTATGGGAAGTGGCAAGGTCAGCATGATGTTGCCATTAAGATGATTAAAGAGGGCTCCATGTCTGAAGATGATTTCATAGAAGAAGCCAAAATCATGATGTAAGCAAAACTAAATGAGTCTTTTGAATTTGAAAATTCATTCAGCTGCTACACTTTGAAGTGACTGCTGTCGAAATTATAATGATGATTTTCCGTGCCAGACTAACTGATGTGTCACACTGGGAAGTGTAGTTTCTTTAACTGCTATGAGGAAAACCAACTCATAATACCTAACTTCCTTCTCCTTTTGCTCAAACCAGGAAACTTCGCCATGAGAACCTGGTCCAGCTGTACGGCGTGTGCACCAAACAGAGGCCCATTTATATAGTGACTGAGTTCCTTTCCAATGGCTGCCTGCTGACGTACCTCAGGGAGGGCCTGAAGCAGCACCCAACAGCTGTCCAGCTCCTAGAGATGTGTAAAGACGTCTCTGAGGGCATGGCCTATCTTGAGTCGAAGCAGTACATCCACAGAGACCTGGTGAGAAACATAGATCTGTGCAACACACATCCCAGTACATTTCTAGATCATTGTATCATGTCATGTTGAGATATACTGGGATTAGGTTTTAAAAATAACAGTAAATGTTTAATGATTACACTTAAATCAAGAGTGTTGTTCGTTTTGTCCTCAGGCTGCCAGGAACTGTTTAGTAGATGGCAATGGCACTGTCAAAGTCACTGACTTTGGACTATCAAGGTAAAATACTTCATATAAATTAGAAATTATAGGACAAGTACTTTTTGTGTAGTTAAGTACATTTCTTAGGTGCTTTCTAGGTACTTTACTTGAGTATTTATTTATGCTTTTGACTCCACTACATTTTAGAGGGAAACATACTTTACAGTTTTAGTAACTAGTTACTTTGTATATTAAGATTTCACATACAAATGAATGCATACTGTAAGTAATAATAGCCAATATTAATACATATAATAATATAACACTCACAGGGGACATTTTTTCTTCACAATTAGTATGTTTGAATCTTGAAGGACATTTAGTTGACAATACTTTTTCAGACCTTTTACGAGTATGGAATATTTTCACATTGTGGTATTTGTACTTTTAAGTAAAGGATCTGAATATTGCTTCCACCACTGCCTTAGGTATGTCTTAGATGATGAGTACACAAGCTCAGCAGGTTCCAAGTTTCCTGTTCGCTGGTCTCCTCCTGAGGTCCTCCTCTACTGCAAATTCAGCAGCAAGTCAGACATATGGGCATATGGTGAGTAAACACAATGTACAGGATGTTTTTCAGTTTTGACTATTCGTTTCCATACAGCATTTCTGCTCAATTACAAGTGTAATATATGTTTAAATGTCTTCACAAACTATGAATTCAAATCTGTATTAAAGTCTCATAAGCATTTTTCACCACATTAACTATTTCTATGAATACTTAGGGGTTCTTATGTGGGAGGTGTACACTTTGGGACGACTTCCGTATGAACGCCTTAACAACACCGAAATAGTGGATCAGGTGTCCCGGGGCCTGCGCCTCTTCCGCCCCCAGCTGGCCAATGAAAAGGTCTACAGCATTATGACAAGCTGTTGGCTTGATGTAAGTGGATTTTGTCTCACGTTGTGGGCCTCAGTAGAGGTGATGACCTTGTACAGAATGATGATAGTAAATATTTTCTGAAAAACGATCTCACAGCTTCTCTTTGTTTTGTTTTCAGAAAGCAGATGAGAGACCCACCTTTGAGGAGCTGGCAGTGACTGTTCAGGATTTGCTGTACGAGCTCCAGTAGATCTCGAAATAATTCACACCAGCACACACACACACACACACACACACACATAAACAGTTCACTCTCATCCCCACTCAGCAGCATCTACTTATGTCGCTGGAAAGTTAACACACTCATTAAAACAGTCAACAGCTCGAATATGGGACTGCACAGCCACACTGAGGTCCTCTGTAATGTGAATATGTGTAATGTGAATGTCACTATAACTCACTGATTAGAATAGCATCACTATCACATTATTAGAAAGACAGTCCTACAGACTAGCATTTAAAATGTGTATATTTTATTGAAGATCTATATTGTGTTCTGTGTATTGTATTATGTGGAATCATTGTGAAATGTAGACACCTTTGCATGTGGAAACAAGTTTCGTGAGAACATATCTATTGCACAAATAAAAGCCAAGTATGCCAGGCTTTGAAGTGACTGAAACATCATGTGAAATGAAGTGTGTGTGTCCAAACATCTGACAGAGCTGTTGTTCTTGCTCTAATCAAATATGACATGTTTTTAATGCAACAGCGTTTTTGCATAAATTGGTATTAGCTTGAGTTGTTTTATTAAATAGTTCATATATGAATATAGCTGTTTAAAAAGTTACGTATGTATGATGACGACAAACGTCAGAAGAACGCGCTCTGTAATTGGTTGAACTGCTTCCCGTTTCCCGTCGTCCATACATACACGTGAAGGTCAGCAATAGAGCCTTACGGCATTCATAATTAGAAAGATATTGCTCCTTCGACCTCTTTTTAGCGAAATATGGACGGCCAGGGAGCGACAGCCGACCCTCAGCTCCAGCACTTCATCGAAATCGAGTCTCAAAAGCAAAGATTTCAGCAGCTGGTGCATCAAATGACGGAGGTTTGCTGGGTAAGATCAGCTTTAAGCTAGCAGTTCCGCTCTGCAGTTTGCCTGTAGCTATTACTGGTAGCTATCTTGTCTTACATTGACATAAAAAGTTGCAGCTATGTGTTTTATTTGCTGTGGTCGAATAAGTATGTCCAAATATGCACATAAGGCCACACGTAGCCCCATCTGTGACCCAAGCACTCCGTCTGTCCCCCACGGGATTCGGTCTTATAGCGTTCCCTAGGAGACGTTATTTTTTCCTGTCATTCGTCCGCAGGTTGTATCTTCAGGTGTCTTCGTGGTCCTAGACATGTCTACTATCTGCCCGGAATGATAAAATGTTTGCGAAACAAATGATTAAATCCAATATTTCCCTCGACTGCGATGGCCACTACCAGCGCCTAGCCATAGCTAGCGCCTCGGAGAAGAAGAGCCGAGCGGTACGCCAGTGTGTGGAAATGTTGGATTTAAACGTTGGTTTCGTCCATGGCAAACATTTTATCATGCCGGACTGAAAGTAGACACCTGTGAGATCACGAAAATACCCCTGGGGACACCGCCTGTTGCAATGTAACGCGTATAAAATAGTTTTAACTTTGTTGAACTTTATGCGACCACATCACGAAGTAACGTACGAGTGCTGAGGTCACAGCTGGGACAAGGCCACGCGCTACTGTAATACAACCATTACTTGCTGTAACGTTCATCACGCTTTGAACAGACGAGCCCTTGTTGTAAATGCCTTGTATCCTCCGTTGCCCTTCGCCTGAATTGTTCCGTCTCTGTCTCCAGGAGAAATGTATGGATAAACCCGGGCCAAAGCTGGACTCCAGGACAGAAGTGTGCTTCGTTAACTGCGTGGAGCGATTTATTGACACCAGCCAGTTTATCCTAAACAGACTAGAACAGACTCAGAAGAGCAGGGGCTCTTTCTCTGACACCATGTTAGACTAAAAACTGTCAACTGAAAGGACAGCAAGACACATGCACGCGGGCCCCTGCTCTGTGACGAGGCCGTTTGGTCCTGACGCATCTGTCTGTATGTTGCAGAAATGTCCCTCCAACTGGAAAAAGGAGCAACATCAAGTGTTACTTTTGATACAAGTGCCTGAGATTTACATCATGCATGGACTCATGCAGAGGTCTAGGGTTTTATTTGTCCTCCACTTTGCAGGATAAAAGTGTTGCAAAACGCTTAGGTTGTGGTCTGTTGCTAGTTTATGCTGGATTTGTTTGCCAAGTCAGTTCACTGGTCAAACGGAGCTTGAATGTGTTAATATCCACTCCTTTAACTAGTGGGTTAAGTGTGGGAGATGCAAGAAGATGGATGCATCTGGGACATTCGGCTTGCCAGCTGTTTTTGACAGCCACAAGGACTTCATCATACACTCTGCTGTAATTTAACAGAACTAACAATGTCTTGACTGAAGAGGCGTGAGGTTCTGGACTGTACATATGCAATAAACATAATGCCAAATAATTCTGTCTTCTGTTTTTGTAAAAGTGTGTAGTGTCAAGTTATGTTGTAGTTATGTTTTAATCAGCACTCTTATACACACAAAGTACAGTTACATCAAAGATAGGTTACAGCTTGGCACGTTTGGTATTAATTTATATACGGAAAGAATATTCTTTGGTGCGGTTTGTATATAATACTGAGGTATTACAGTTACATTACAACTCAGGAATTATTCAAACAAAATGATTGAAATGCATTCAGGGTTTTCTGCCTTTACACTGGTTGTAAAATCATACATTTCTACAATATATGCTTGGGTTAAAAGTGCAAAACTATGAATAAGGTTATTGTGTTCAGTAACAAGTCAAGTAACAATCTTCCTTATGCAGGCTACATTTTTAAACTTTAAAAGAAATGTGCACAGCAGTGCAACAGACATTCATATTGATATAAATTATTCTAGAGATTATAATTCTGTCCTGTTCCTGTTTTATTTTAACCAAAGGAAAAAGCTGTGGATGTACAATCATTTCATCAATTAAAGGTACTATGTGGAGTTTGTTTTTACATGTATTTATCACTTTTTATCAACCAACACCCACCAAAACAGAGTCCAACACAAAGACACAGACAAATTACTACCTTGCCAACGTAGCAAAGCTTGCCCTTTACAAATTACTTTATCAGCTGCATTACTTCAAAATTACAAAGCGAGGACTTTCTGAAAACTCCACATAGAACCTGTAAGAATGTAGATTTTATATGAAATCCAGTGTGCTGACAGGGACATTAGGCTCACTTTAGGCAACTTTGTTCATCCAGTGCATACTGCATTGTGTAAGACAGACTCAAAATTCAGATTTAGTAAACTAACTTGTCACATTGTAAAACTGTGATGTGCATTAAAGCTTCAGAATTGCAATAAGCATTTTTTCTAAGAAATGACAACACTGTTGGTCCTCCTTAAGGAACTCTCTGGTGTGTACCCCACCCCCCTTTTGAGCCTCCTTCTCTGGACAGCTTCATCTCATCCTCTGCTTGCGTGTCATGGCTGGGAAGAGCCACGTAAGGCTGGTGCCTCCATGGAAAGCCCTGAGGACCCTTCCTCAGGTAGAGTGGGAGGGAATCCCAGCTAAATGTAATGTCCTTGAAGGCATGGAGGAGGAAGATCCCCAAAATGATGGTGAGGAACCCGCTAATCGTTCCCACTACTCCGTCAGTGGTCATACTCAACCATTCCTTGAAGAGGATGGCTGAGCAGGCCATGACAGAGGTGGTGAAGAAGACGTAGTAGATGGGAGTGACTATGGAGGTGTTAAAGATGTCGAGGGCTTTGTTCAGGTAACTGATTTGAACGCTGACACAGATTACCAGGCAGATGACTAAGGACCAGAACAGGGGCTCCTTCAGCACTGCTGTCCCAGCAAACAGCTCCTTAATACCAATGCCCAGGCCCTTGACACAAGACACAGAGAGGGAGCCAATCACAGAGCAGATCAGGATGTAGACCATCACACTCTTCTGTCCAAAACGTGGAGCCACAGCAAAGATAAGAACCAGGCTGCTTCCCACAACGCACACAGCAAACACAATGAAACCTAGTGGGAGCATTCAAGAATGAGTTAGTACCCTGAAGAACGTCCATCCAAACCTTATCTAGAATTCACAATTCCACAGCATGGTTAATGAGATCACACTGATGAAGGGCTGGTCCTACCTGGGTCTCTGAGCTTCTCAGCCATGGCACTGAGGGAAGCAACCTCCTCTTCCTGCGGGGCATGGATCACCATCACTGTGGAGCCCAGGACGCACAGCAAACAACCAATCTTCCCATGCACATTCAGCCTCTCATTCAGAAAGTAGGAGGAGAGCACGGCACTGGAAAGAAAAACAAATGATGCAGATAGAGAGAGTTAACACAAATGTTGTTACTACATATTAAACAGATTAGTCTGGTGATTGACTTCCCTCTAATCTCACTTTTACATTTTCAGGCCAGTAATAAAAATTCAAATCAAAAAGTCAGAGAGAAAAAACTTTTGTTCTCCTAATACTTTTCCACAGTAAGGCCCTAACCTAAGATCACAAGTAAATATGTTATTTTTTGTATTTACGTCGCCTGGTTGGTGTACATGAGATCGACTCAAAAATAAACTGCCAGTGTTGTTCATGGTAATGAAGGAACGTGTCACCCAGTGCAACAATGTGGCTCATTGATGTGTTTTTAATAGTTTCTGGACAACAATGGAGGTCTACAACATAAAGGAATAAGCTATATCAGGCTTTAGCAATACAATAGTTGTTGGTGGGATTGATTATTTGCTGGTTTTGGTCTTTTAATTATTGACAATAGGACACGTTATAAAAATATAGAACCACCAGACTTATCCTTAAGTATTGAGAAGACTAGGAGTATCTGTATCACACTGAGCCAATGTCTGATAAGTTGTGATAATATTCAATGGGATGGAAAACTCAAAAAAACAGAAAACAAAATTACCTTACAAGTACACTCAATGCTCCAAGGGGAGTCACCAGTGTGGCCGGCGCAAATGCATATGCAGCGAAGTTAGCGGCCTCTCCAGCTCCCACTACAATATAAACATGACCATCAGTGTCCACAAATTCATAGCTGTTGCAGCTGGTAAAACATTGAAAAATTATTCTCTTCCAACCCACATTTGCAAATGTGCTCTTTTAAGGAATGTGCACTTCAAATGATTTGGTGTGGGTGCTGCATCTACCAGCCAAAATACCAAACCCACAAGAGCCTAGTTTCCCCCTTGAAAAACAAAGACCACAATGTTTCTGGGGCATGGCTGGTAAGCAGCATAACCAAATGGAAGAAAAAAAAATAGCCGACCATGTCAGCCATTTTGTAGTCTGTAAATCACTCACTTACTTGAAATCAGTCCTGCCCACCACAGCCATTCCTTTAGGTAAGCATACCCCCCTTGACCTGTAAGATACAGAACAGAAAACTGGCCTTAAATGTTAAGTTTAACTCAAGTACAGTGTTTAGATGCTTGTACTTTACTTGAGTATTTCCATTTTGTGCTACTTTATACTTCACTACATTTCAGGGGGAAATATTATACATTTTACTCATCACATTTGACTGAAAGCTACAGTATAGTGACTTAACATTTTACATACAAAACATATGAGCTTACAAAATATGATCCATTATTGTAGATTAAACTATCCAAAATATGTTAAGCTCCACCTCAACCAGCTACAACAGTAAACTGTCGCAGACACAGTAATACATCAGTAATAATCTAGTAATATAATACAAAATTATAAAGCTGCAATGATTAGTCAGTTAATTGATTAGTCAACTGACAGATTTGATGCTTGTTTTTTTCGTATGTGATTGCTAACTCAGTATCTTTGGGTGTTGGACTGATTGGAATCAAACAATGAATCCATTAATAGAGAAAATAATCAACAGATTAATAATACTAATATAATACTGACAGGGGCCGTTCTGCTGCATAATGAGTACTTTTACTTATGATACTTGATCATGACACTTCCATACTGCATAGCTACATACTTTGAATGTAACAGTTAACGTTAGGGCTTTAACTTGTAACGCTAATGGAGTATATTACATTATGGTACTGTCAGATACTTGTTACTTAACTTAAGGTTCTGAGTATTTCTTTTTCTTTCTTTTTAAGATTGCTAAACTTAAGTTTCATTTTAATAAAACTTCCCGTACCTGCTCGCATTGAACCCTTGCTGGCCAATCGCAGCAGGCCTTTCTTCTTCAGGATGAAACTTGCACCGATAAAAGCACTGGAGCTCACAGCCAGTGAGAGACCGATGTAGAAGTCCAAACGGTTCACTTCCATCTGAAACAACGGATAAAACAAAATGACGTCCCTGCGTATGCTAAAATAACCGAACTTCTACGAGAAACGGAGCTTTCGTTAACTTTTGCAGGAGTCTAGCAACAGGCAACCCATGTTTAAATCACATGATAGGCTGGCTCTCTCTACTGCGACGATGCTGAAACTTAGCTTTTTAGACGGCTAGAGATGCCAAGAAATGGAAAACTAACGGCGACTTTATATTGGTTTTGATTTAGTTCAGTCTAATACACAATTTAACTGCCGCTTTACGTTTCAGTGTGTAAAATGTTTTACCTCCGTTGTCACGTCAACCCCATTCGTCGTCGTCCCTGACTGCAGGAAGTGAGGCAGCTGATTGGCTGGCCGTCGCCCCGGTACTTCCTGGTCAGACTTGGACGCTTTTTTCCAGCCCTGTCACTGTTTATGCTATACCTTGAGGTTCAAATTTGGTTAATGTATTTAATTTCTAAACCTACAGTTTCAAGATAAATAGGTTATCAATCTCATGATAAAACTTAGTCATAACGGTACAAAACACTTAACTAACGCATAACTGAAGCGCAATTCATGATGATACAGCATACAACATACAGCAACATTTGCATTTGACTACCAGTTTGATAAAAGCGCAACTCCTTATTACCAGCCCTTTTAATCAGTGTGGTGGACTCCAAAAGTTGTCTTGTAACTACATAACCCCAATTAAAGAGTTTCTAAGTTTCATAAACAAATGTTGATTTCTCTCTTAAAATTGATATTAAGCAAAATCCCCCCCCCCCCCCATGCTTGCATTATTATATAACAACCACTACATTTTATGTAAAAGCATAATTGGAGTAGTAGTGGCAGTAACTTTATCATTACTATGTTCTTATGAATTATCAAGGTAATCTGTATGTATATGAAACGGTCTCTGAGGTAAAAGAAATTACAATCAACAAAAAAGAATATGAAAGGGTCTCACAATGGATTACAGTAACACTATTATACTGGCTTTTTTTGCAGTAGGGCTCACTGTGGACAAATCCCCAAAATCTGTATTGAAGGAATACATATCTATGACTGAAGGTGTAACTATTTGCATATAACAAGGACCATTACAATGTACAGTACTGTCTATCATCCTAAACTATCTGCTTCTGGTCAATAGAATTCCCTTTGGAAAGACTCCCCAGAATCTTTACAAAAAAAATGGATTAAATCAAACAGGTTAAATCAAAAATACTTTTATCCAAGTAAAAGTCCATAAGTAAATATAAAGATGTTTCTCTGTTGTGCTCTAAACTAGAATCAATATTGCACTCAATACATGGTTTTATTTGTATCTGCTTATGCTAACAACAGAATGGTTGATGACTGTATAAAACATTTGTCTGCTAGAACAACAAACAATGCTCCCAAACATTTTTATGCATTCTCTGTAACAGAAAAGTACAAAGATTGGAGACACTGTGAAGCGCATTAGACTTTTTGTCAATTCTTTGTAACATTTTATTATAATCAATTTACTGTATTTTTATACTGTGCCTGCCTTGTCTTATTGCCATGTGTGTCTGTTTATTCCAATAAAGTTATTTGAGAAAAGGATGCTTCTACCATACAAAACTGGGCTTCTCCCGTAAACATTTCACTGCTTGACAAGTTTACAACTTAATGCTAAGATAGCATCTGAAAAAGTAAACGAAATGTGGTAGAGTCCTCGCAATCTGATTGGTGGTTGGTGTTCGTTGCACACTATGCAGCGTTTTGATTGGACGAGTGATTGTTTATTGAAACCGGAAGAAGCGCTAACCTTGACGAACGAGCATAACACACGCGCTGCTGGCTTTGGTGGGAAACCTTAATATTCAACAATTCTTGACCATTTACATTTACCAGGACAACTTTAAGATCTTCCGTTGAATGTTCCGATAGTGGTTGCGTTTTTCCGCTAATGTTTTGTTCTGCGAACACTCAATCTTTTAGTTAGCTAAATGAATGGCTAGCACTTACCAAATAACTAACGTTACACCTCTCGCACTAAATATCGTTTGGTGGACCTCATGTGGGCGTCACCTGCTATCCAATAATGAGGACCCCTTTGCTGTTTGTCACCAGAAGCTATAAGGCTGTCCACAGACTGCAACAAAGCCCGTTTTTCTCGCCAGTTTCAGCTCTATCGAGACATCAGAGGATCGCCGTGTTGAGATACACGAGCACCCATTTCTGCAAAGACGACAGGAGTTACTACATAACCACTCCCATCTTCTATGTCAATGCCTCTCCTCATTTAGGACACTTGTATTCAGCTGTCATAGCTGACTGCTTACACAGGTATAAGCTACTTCAGGGCTACAACTCAAAGTTTGCAACAGGTAAATCCTCCACTGAACAAAAAATATACGTATGAAACTGTTCATGCTATTGGTTGCATGTGATGTTCACAATCTAGGAATTGGGGTTTTTATCACTGCATAAATCTCTACATCATAGTCATAGTCAAGCTTATATTAGAAATCTGTGCACAGAAAGTGTATTATGTTTGTAAATATGACATCCCTAATAGAACTGAAGAGAGTTGTTGATTCGTCGATTTGCAGAAAATTCATTGGCAACTATTTTGATAATCAATTAATGTTTAAGTAATTTTTCAAAATGGCAAACATTTGCTGGTTCCAGCCTCTCAAATATTAGAATTTGCTGTTTTTTTCTGTTTTATATTATGTTTTGTAACTTCAATATATTTGGGTTGTGGACTGATGGTCAGACAAAAAAAAAAAGCAATTTGAAGATGTCATCTTGGGATTGGCAAGCGTTTAATTGATTTATTAAGAAAATAATAGTAATAATACACCCTATTATCTTGCATTTCAGGCACAGACGAACATGGCTTGAAAATCCAACAAGCAGCTGAAGCTGCAGGGAAAGATCCCCTAACCTTCTGCACTGATGTGTCAGAGAGATACAAACATCTCTTCAGCAGCTGCAGCATATCGTACACAGACTACATAAGAACCACTGAGCAGAGACACCGTCAGGCTGTGAAGCATTTCTGGTCAGTGCTCTGGAACAAAGGGCTCATCTACAAGGGGAGTTATGAAGGCTGGTACTCCACCCAAGATGAAAGCTTCCTCACGCCGTCGCAGGTGGGCGACGCTTTGGACTCATCAGGGAAGGAGGTCAAAGTATCGCTGGAGAGTGGCCACAAGGTAATTTGAGTGAAATTGGGATCCTAGCACAAGTGTGATTTTAGTAGAGATGAATGAGTGCGAAAGTTAAAAGGGAACTGATTTTGCACATTAAAAGGTCAATTTACTCATCATGGATAGTACAGTGTGAAAATAGTTGTATGAGGTCTTCTGTGGCTTTGAAGGAACTAAAGACAATAACTTTGGGGAGCATGGGGTTGGAAAGACACAGCTTGTGCAGTTTTACTCCATTAACAATCTTCTCTTAACAATCTTCTCTCCACTATTTTGCAGGTGGAGTGGATGAAAGAGGAGAATTACATGTTCCGTCTGTCTGCATTTCGGTCTCAGCTGCTCGACTGGCTCAAAGGAAATCCCCGGGCTGTACAGCCTGAGCGTTTCTACCAGGCTGTTCTCCAGTGGCTGCAGGAGGACCTCCCTGACCTCTCAGTCTCCCGTCAGAGAAGCCGCCTTCAGTGGGGCATCCCAGTCCTGGATGACGCTGAACAAACCATCTACGTGTGGCTAGATGCTCTGGTGAATTACCTCACAGTAGCTGGCTATCCAGATAAACACGACCAATGGTGGAACGTGGCCCACCACGTTATCGGAAAGGACATCTTAAAATTTCATGCAATCTACTGGCCGTCTTTTCTTCTCGGGGCTGGACTGCCGCTGCCACAGACAATACATGTGCACTCTCACTGGACAGTAGGAGGAAAGAAGATGTCTAAAAGTTTGGGTAATGTGGTGGATCCTCTTGAACGCTCGCGGATGTTCACAACTGATGGTATGCGCTACTTTCTTCTGCGTCAAGGTGTGCCAGACTCCGACTGCGATTACACAGACGACAAAGTTATCAAGCTGCTCAACGCAGAGCTCGCTGACTCTCTGGGTGGTCTGCTCAACCGCTGCACAGCTCCAGCTCTTAACCCAGCTCAAGTCTACCCCTCGTTCTGCCCTGAGTCCTTCCCAAGTGAGAAGGGAGGCAGAGCTGTGGTTGAAGACTACCACATGTTGGATTCTGTGAAGAATCTTCCTGCTGTGGTGGAGCAGCAGTATGAGAGCATGCATGTATACAAAGCTCTGGAGGCCATCAGCGCCTGTGTGAGGCAGACTAACGGGTTTGTTCAGCGCCATGCACCTTGGAAGCTGAATAGGATGGACAGTGAAGACCGGCGCTGGCTAGACACCATTATCCATGTCTCCCTTGAATGCCTGAGAATTTATGGCACACTCCTCCAGCCAATAGTACCAGAGATTTCTAACAAGCTGCTGTCCAGACTCGGGGTGCAACCAGGCGAGAGGAGCTGGGCGGCTGTGAACTTCCTGCCAAGGTATCGGGGAATGGACAGTCCCTTTGAAGGGAGAGCGCTAGGATCTGACTCTGGAGTGCTTTTTAGTCGCTTGGAAAGTCAGAATGTAGATAAAGAAAAACCTAAAAAAACAAAAAAGGCAGCAAAATTGAAATGAGGAATTGTTTTATGTTCCCTGTCCACTGATTCAATTAATAAAGAAATAAAACTCCTGTGGCTGTTTTCCTTCGATCTTCTCTCTTGCAGGGCGAGACAACTTATACCTCACAATCTCATTAGTGAGTTTGGCTTAATCATGCATTCAACCTTTTATTACAGCAGATATCTTGATTGGTCATAGCAGGAAAAGCACAGGTGGCATTAATACTGTTAATGTTGGCTTTTCATTATTTCAGTAAGACAGTGAGCGAGCATGTACTGAACCTGGACCCTGAAACTGACATATCTAGCTGCAATGCAGCCATTCTTATTGATATTATGCCTGTGATTTTTGTCTGCTGTGGAAACGGATTATTCCCAGTATAGCTTCACCCAACACCTGTGAGGGTGTACAGGGCTTGTGAATTTTACAGTTAATACCTTTTTAGTTTTATTGTTTGAAATTATGGATTGCGCATTTTGTTTTATTATTTTACACATACATTGCAGTCACAAAAAATGAATTTGTTCCTTTAAAACGAAATCAAACTCTAAATACTGAACATATTGTAATTGAACCTGATGTGTATGTCAAGGCATCCTTCAATACACTCACCAACAATACGGCATTTCTTCTTTTGAAGTTATTTCTTGGCCATTGCAGATGTCATTTTCACTTGTCAGTAATACTCCCATGCATGGAAAACATTTTGACATGTCACAGTAGGAAAATCACAGGTTTAATAATAAAGTTAATGGCTGAATATCATTTAGCTGCTTCAGTTTTGGGGCCCTGGTGTTGCGCATGCTGCCTCACTGTCACAACTTACTGAGACACTTGAAAAGAACGGCGCAATCATTGGTGGTATTAGATACACCTGTGCTTTTCCTATTAGTCAAAATGTCTGCAGTGAAAAAGGCCCACTGCAGCAGCAGACATTAGTTACGGATATCGCCCTGCTAAACTGAGACAAACACTTACATGATTGTAAAAGTTGTCCAATCACTACAGTTATTAGTCTGAGGAGAAAATGCCTCCAGGGACTTACTATACACCTTGAGTTACCTGTTAAAGAAGAATTGACTGATATTATAAACCGTCATCTACCACTATGCATCATGTTGGGTTTTTATCCTTTCCGAATCATCTATTGATGTTTTGATATAAATGATCCCAGCGGATGTGCTTTACTCTCCCAATTAAAAGCTCGTCTACATTAAATTGATGTTTGAACACCTTAATTTCACCAATTTGTTGATGGATAAACGATGGCCAATCCAACCTCATCTCAACAGGAAGTGTAAAAGTTACTCACAACACAAGCGACTGTAATTTAGCATGAGGAGACTTCGACCCTGTCACTTAAAACTGACGTCAGGGGTTTATTTTGCATGACAGCAGCCTTGTTTGATAGAACAAATCCTTCGATCCCCACTTTATCATGAAAGATTTCATTGACAGTTTTCAAATACAGTGTACAGGCAGCCAACACAAGTACAAGACATAAAAACTGACATGATTTTTTAATGAGAAATACACGAAACTGAAAAAATTGTACAAATTGAAATAAAATAAAAAAATTGCATTATTCTTATAATTTCTGGTACTTTTTTTACATAGACTTTTCCATTATTAACCATTATCCGTTTACTTCAGAGCAGGATCCCTCCTTTGATAATCCATAATTACACGATTGAAGTCAAGATATTTTCCGATCGTTGCTTCAGTGATCGAGATGGGATTTGGTTAATCTGTTTGGTGGTCCTTTGTGCCTCGAACAGTCTCCCCTCCTAGTAGCCTACATGGGTCTGGACACATTCATTTGCAGAACTGGGCCTCCCCACATAATGAGGGCCTATTCTCCACACACACACACACACACACACACACACACTACTATAAACAAGCACGATCAGTAATATGAATTGGTGCCCTGTCCTGGTTGTGTATCTGAAAAGAGTGGGAAAGTTTGGTTATAAACATGAAACCTGTGGTTCATCATTATGCAGAGATGAAAACAATGACAACTGCAGGCAAACACATAAATGGGGACAAAATGTTTCTGACTTACTTGAAAGTTGCTGTTGCAGCTGTCTGACCAGCGCTGCAGTCTGCTGCTGCTGTTGAGTCTGCTGCATTCCCTGTCGAGGGAACTAAAACAGAGAAACACACAGTTATTATAGCAATTTGTACCAACATGTCCATTCATTTTAGTGTGTTATGAAAATCACCTTGCAGAGTTTTGAAAATTGTTTGGAGTGAGTAATCCATCAGGGATTTGTTTTTTAAAAAGTAGCTGTTTCGCAGCTAACTGTACACTTCTGGGTGTCAGTATGTCTTGAATGTATCAACAGAAAGCTTCCAAAATGATCCCAAAACGGTCAGTCATTTTGACAAAAGTAAAAACATTTAACTGTGCATTTTAGTTCAGCTTTCAAGTCTCTCTTTATGACTAAAATAAATGGAAATGTGTGGCTCTGTGGACAGAGAAACTAAAGCTAAAGAAAGAAAAAGGGTACACAGTAATGTATACACATTAGTTGTTAATTAGCTGAACTACCAGCATATTTGAATGCAAAGCATGCATAAACATTTCTTCAATAACATGAGACAGTTAAAACTCTCCTTACACTATTACCATACTCCTGGACAACTGGACTAATGACAGTCCCTATCGCCTGGATTGGACCTACCATGGGTTGCTGGGGGGGCAGTGGCTGCATGCCCAGTCCCTGGTTCTGTGCCTGGCCTGGTGGTTGCACCGCTGACACCTGCTGCTGTTGCTGCTGCTGCTGTGGAACTTGCTGTTGAGGAGGAACCTGCTGGGGCTGGACCTGCTGCTGTTGCTGCTGCTGCTGTTGCTGTTGTTGTTGTTGTTGTTGTTGTTGTTGTTGCTGCTGCTGCTGCTGTTGCTGTTGTTGCTGTTGTTGAACTTGTTGGGCCTGCTGCTGCTGCTGTTGTAAAAATGTAGGAATGAAATGCATCTTAAAAATGTAAAATTGCAGCAATTACGTTAGTTAATAAATGTGACAAGCTTCTATTTTCTTTCTGTAATAAATTGGTTGTTAGGAACCTGCCCAGCTCTCCTTGACTGTTGCTTTTATACACCCTGCACCCTGGTAGCATTTCAATCTGCTAAGCATCTCACTGATATCACTACTAAAAGGAAATCATTTTCCTGTTACCTAGACTTCCGTCCTACTCACTTTTTAAAAAAAAAAAAGAGATATTTCATTTTATTCTACCTACAATCAATCAATTCTTCACTTACTTCTGGTCAAGTGCCTGAATATTTTAAATCAGCTTTAGTTTAACCATTTTCCAAAAAGCCAGCTCTAGATCCATTCATTTAAATAAACTTCCCCTCTTGGCTAAGGTCTTGGAAAAATTAGTAGCAGAGCTGCTCATTGGCTACACGAATGGCAACGGCGTCCTTGATTAAAAAAAAAAAATCTTCCGCCAAACATCTGTTTTATTGTTTTTAGATCTTACTGCAGCTTTTGATACCATTGCCCACTTGATTTTACCTCAACACCTTGAGCATTGGGTAGGCATATCAGGCAGGTTTAAATTGGTTTTATTCCTAATTCTCTGAAAGGACTTTCTGTGTGGCCATTATGTACAATTTTATATACATGCTGGCAGTTCCAAATACAAGGTAGCTTCAGCGTTACACAATTTAAAAAGTAGTGCACACAAACGGCCTCCTTTTCACTTTTCAAGTTGCTCATGAAAATAAATAAACTCAGCCAAGACGTAGCTAAAGACCTGGATAAACTAATGATGATCAAGTGACGTACTCTGAGTGCTTGTTGTCTGAGGTACTGCTGCTGTTGCGCTGCTTGTTGCTGCTGTTGTTGCTGCTGCTGTTGCTGCTCTGCCAGCATCGGATTGGGCCTCAAGCCTGGATGGACGCCCTGGCCTCCCATGTGGCCAAGACCATGCATGATGGGATTCGGCTGGAGGGGCTGGTGGGAAAACCTGAAGTTTACAGGACAGGAAGAAGTAGTAAGAGGGCAGGTAGCAAAGGAGTTAATATAAAATGAAGGACAAAAACCTTGCAATGTAAACTCAAACGCAGCAAACTTTATGAGAACAACATCAACCTTCTACAATTGGACTTTTAAGTGTTACTGAGCAGCTAACAAAGCAGCAGCTGTCCTTGCAACACACTACTGACCTCTGTGTGTTCTGCATATTGTGTGCGTAGCCTGGAGCCTGCTGGTGAACATAACCACTGGGTCTCTGCTGCATTTGCCTAAGAGGATCCACCACAGCCGGGTTGGCTCCAGGATGGGAGCCCTGGAAGTTTTGGTTCCCATAGGAGGAAGGAACTACACCACCAACTTGTGACGGATGCTGCTGCATCCCCATGTGTGATCCATATGTGGTATAGCCCTGAGATATGTTCTGAACAGAGACAATGTTGATAATTAAAACCAAGACAGAGGAGGAGTTCCTTATTGATTTATTGATAGTGTCCAAGTCAAGATTATTTAGATAGTGACTTTCAAAAAAAGACCAGGTGCACATGTGCGAGCATATACAACTGCAGGTGTTTAGAAAATGATCTGAAAATGCTGGCATGGTGAATGGCATACTGTTTAAACGTGTAAAAAGTTTTTTTTAATTCTTCAGAATTAGTGTGCATGAATAAAGGTGTCAAATGACACTTATTTTCTAAGAATGGGTAACAAATGTATTTCTTAGCAAAACAAAAATAGACTCACCTGAGAAGCCTGCATTGAAGTATATGGTTGGTTGGGTGTTATTTGTCTAATCTGCTGCCCTATCATGCTCTGATTCTGAGAAGAGAAACAACAAGTCAGCAAATAGCAAAGAGTTGATGTCCTCTGACAGGCGTGAAAGAGGATTCTTAGAACTGATTTGATAGCAGCTTTTTTCACTTTCAGCAATCAACAGCAACAGCAAACAGAGAATCAATCTACTAGCTACTGATTTTGGTCAACTCTACTTGACTGTTGTAGCTTGATCTGTCAGTGCGGACTGACTCACCAGTCTGACCTGTAGCTGCTGCCGCAGTATCTGGCCCTGTGGCATGGTGGGGGGCTTATAACCCATTTGGTATTGCTTGTCCAGTCCCATCATACCAGGCATGCTTCCCTGCATGCCGGGCATCATGCCTGGGTAGCTGGGCCGAGTGGGCATCATTTTGTTCATCTGTGGGTTGCGAGCAGGTCGGTAAGGAGGTTCTAAACCTGGACCTCCTGTGGAAAAAACAAATTAGGTAAATACCTAGATGGTATTGAAGATATTGTTGTGTGAACCTAAGGAAAGTTCTTAAGGAGTGCTAAACCACTGTGACATACTGCTACTGATAATGATGAGAGAATATGCCATGAACTGACCTGGAGGTAGAGGCTGGTTCTGTGTGTACATGGTCATGGTCTGCTGGCCGTAGGGTAGTCTGCCATATGGGTGGTTCTGCATCAGCTCAGGTGGCATATTTGTGCCATAGGTCACACCGCCTGGTGTACGGTTCACATATTCCTGGAGAGAAAAAATTTATTACTTTTTTAGAACATATTATAGCGACTTATGTCCTGGAAACAAACACATAAAGAATATCCGTCATTAAAATCATTCTATTCTAAATCATGAACTATAAGCATAACTGACCTCTGTCTTGGCGGACGGCGTTTTCTTCTTCTTGTTGGATTTCTTCTTGTTTGAGTCAGAGGGCACAGCGGGCACACTCTTCTCTTGCTTCACTGCCTCCATCATCTTCTTCTCTGGTTCCTGGGAGACGGGTGTCAGGGGCTCCTCCTCTTCAGGAGGCAGGGGGAGCGGCTCCAGGTAATAGCTACGAGGTTTGGGCTTCAGGTGGGTGTGGTAGAGCAGGAAGCGCTGCTGCTCCTCGAACTTGGTGACCTTACGGTCCACGCGCACCGTACCAAACCAGCCCCAAGAGAGAGGGGCGGAGTGTTTGAGACCCTCAAAGACATCCCAGGGAGAAATCTTCTGTTTGGTTGATACTTGAAGGCCCTGATGGCAAAGACACACAGTAGTCTTATTTAAATATAGCCAATAGATGAATTACATCCAGGTTTAACTGTGCGATGCAAATCATTCTGAAACTGTGTTGCAGGTTGATGTCAAGTCACATCAGCTTGTGATAAACCACGTACCTCCTTCTCAAATCCAGCGATCTTGTTACCCTTTGTGTCAATTAGCGAGCCCTGAGGCTCACAGGTTATGACATCTCGGGTTTGCTTGGGCAGTGGCAGAAGCTGGCGAACCTTTTCCAGACTTTCTGACTGCCGATCTCCGAGCTCTTTCTGTGGAAATAAAATGGGTACATTGAGGAGAGGAGCAATTATAAAAATGTTCATGAAAAGCCTCTCTTTACAAGGACCAAAGTGAAGCTTTGCTTACATGTAGAGTAATCAGCTAATCAGGAAAGGTAGTTAACATAAACCTTGACTATTTTTTCTGTGTGAAAGCCTTTTGCACACTAGATGACAGTGCTATTGCTTCACCCTGATACTGTTGTGGTCTGTGACATTTTTAACCTGAACACATTTTTTCCAGGACTATTTTGGCAGGTGAGACTCTACCTTGTGTAGTTTCATTTGAACTTGTTTCTTTTTTACTGATTGTGCTATGACCTTTTCATCTTCCTTTTTCTTTCCTCAATGTCCCTTTCTTATTTGAAAGACAAGAATAATAAAAAGCTAATGGTCCTCGACATTTAGCACAACAAAACCAAGTTGACAACCATTATGTGAATGCAGGGAAAAGATGTGTGAGAAAGGTGTGCCGGTCTTACCCTGAGCTTCTTGACCAGGTTCATATAGGCTCTCTTATTCTCCTCCATGCTGCCCTGAGAGATACTGGACATGTCAGCAGCCAGTGTGCCGTTAATCAGCACACTCAACATGTCCAACACTGTTGTGAAGAGCTCACTGGTGGAGAGAAGCAAACATAAGAGCCAGGCAGATCAAGTGGCTGATAATTGTACTGGCAAAAGAATTTATGTTTAGAAATAATAAATGTGGTATCCAATTAGAGGAATGATGTGTGGATTGCACTTTGAAATGGGGTTCTCTCTTCAGTCAACACTCACTTATTGGACTGCATGTCCACTGTGCCGCTGCTGATGATGTCAAGGAGTAGTACGGCCCACTCAGTGGTCTGCTGGGTGCTGCGCTGCACCGTGTCAAACATGCCACCCACCTGGTTGAGAGGAAAAGATACTGTTAGTCTCCTCATAACATGAGGACTCAAACCCAATGTTGGATTTAAAATAGTAGAGTGGTAATGAAGTGAATGGCTTTCGTTCTTGGACAATAATTGCATCAAAAGTCAACATGCACAACTGGTACGTACATGGTACAAAACATTATTTTAACAATCAATATTATATTAAAAATCGTATATGGATTTTACAGGGATGATGTACTGTAAAGCTGGTTGTGCTGATCAAGAAGCTCTTACAAGATTCAATCGTAGTTTCAGAGCCTCATGCATCATTTGCTTTGCCTTGCAGTCATCCTGGTACTGGTCCTCTCTCCAGTTAGTAACAATCTGCTGCACTTGACTGTAGAGGGATGTGAGAAGGCCTTCCCTCTGTTCATCCTGTCCCTTCAAGCAGGTCAGTACCAAAGACAAGAATGGCTGCTGGCTCAGCAGAGACATACTGAGGAGGGGGAAAATGTAATTTAATGAAGATTAATTCATGTTCAGATGGCTGGCTCATTTTGTTTTTGTAGCTTCCATTTCCTGAGAGAGTTGCACAAAATGAAAAGCCCTGTTCTGCCACACAGTTTGCAAAGGATTTCACCTTGTAGAACTACCAGATTAAATCTAATCTAATTTATTCCAGTATTGAAGGAATATACGTTTGTCGCTTACCTTTTCTGCTTCTGCCGGTCCCTCTCCTTACGCGAGGAAGAACCCAGGTGCTGTCCTTTCTCCAGCTCCTCTCCTGCTGCCTTCAGTACATGGCCCTGAACTGAGGTGGGCAGCTTGGCTATCAAGGGAGCCACCAGCCAAACACCTGACCGCTCAGATGAGCTGCAGCACACAATGCAAACACAAAATGTTAGATTTCAACATCACTAAGTACAAACCAAAAAAAAAAGATAAAACATATTTATTTAAAAAGGCCACAGGGTTAATGTTTGACCCTTAAAGATGTATGAGATTGGTGTGTTTATCCCAAGAAAAAAAGAGAATTAGCAGACAAAGTTTCAATTCACACACCTCCTGAAGTAACAACCAACTGGAAAGAGGGAGGCAAGGGAGAACTTGACAATATTATTATGACTACTGAATGTAAGAATAACGTGTTCCTACAAAATTCAATGCAAAGAAAATCCTTTTTTTATAAGCCCTTGGAAAAGACAAGACAGACACACACCTTAAAATTGGCTTCATCTTGCTGGTGGTGCTGTTGGATGTGGAGCCACCTTGGACCGCTGCGCCATTTCCTGAGGGGTTACTGGAGTTCATCTCAGCTGATTTCTGAAACACCTCGATGGTGGCCTTGGCTATGTTCTCCAAGAGAGAGTAGAGCTCCTATTGGAATATAAAATGAGGAATATTCAGGTTCATTTGACAAAAATTACGCATTCATATTTTGTTCTTCAAAAAAAAGAAAAAAAGAAAATGTTAGATGCACTGAAAACAGCAATTTACATTGTTTGTGCTCTGTTTGATCATCAGCTGCAGCTCCAGGGACGACTGTCTCATCGTCCATTGGTCCATGTTCTATGACAGTAAAAAAGAATAATGTTAGTCGTATACATCTTTTTCCTTTTTCTTGTCAAAAGCCAGTTATGAGTTTGCACAGTTCATGGCACTGCTAGGACATTTCCTCAGCCCCTGACTCAGCCAGGAGGGGGCAGCAAAACCTCACAGTTAACATTCAAGAAGAACAACTTAATGGCAGATTATATGGAGAAAATAATCAGAAAAAGTCAAACTTACTACTACCTACTGATGTTAGAGGTTCCATTTGAACTAAAGATTCTTCATTGACTCAAAAATAGATAATTCTCAAGCACAAACCTGTAGGATGCGTTTGATGCGCTGCCTCTGAGGGTTGTCACCATCGTCGCTGTCCAGCTGGCGGTGTGGATAGCAAATAAGCTGCAGCAGCCGTTGGGCCTGAATGTTTACCAGCACCGGGTCCTGGAGGGCACTGCTGTCCTCAGACAGAGACTTCAGGCAGCGTTCTCCAACCCATTCCTGCAAGACAGAACAAGAGGTGAAGAAGGAAAAAGAGGCAGAGTGGGGAAATGTTACAGTGGTCAATAACTTCAGCTATCCTCAAGCTTAAGTACAAGTATCATAAACTCATGAGTCATGTGAAACAAGCGTGACTAAAGCTGGGTGGGTGGTGATGAAAACAGGGCATGGGGTCATTTCTCAGGAATAGAAGTGCATATGCCGGAGCCTCGCTGGGTAGAGGATGTGTTTGAAGTCTCTTGAGGTCTCAGAGCATGTCCAGCCCTCTGAGCGACTGCCAGCTCTCTCTCTGGCCTTCATATCTATGTGGCAGAAGTGACATCTGGTGCAGAAAATGATCTCATTCACGCTTTTTATGCTTCTTTGGCTTACTGCATTTACAACTACCTAAGAAAAGCTTATACGGGCAAAAATTGTTTCTCCCACAAAAGCTTTTGGAGAGAAAATACTTAACATGAAGAGACAGCATGCATGCATAGCTCCGTGCAGTAGAAAGCTATTTGTTTCAGACGCATTCATCAGTTATCATTCGTTTTCAACTTTTCCATTTCAGACTGAGTGTGTGAACTGTGGCTGTGGATTTCATTGCTTTCATATCATTCATGCCATTTCAACTCAATTTTTATTTATATAGCTCCATATCACAAGTTTGCCTCAAGGGGCTTTACAATCTGCACAGCACCCTCCTTACTTAGACCCTCGACTCAGATGAGGAAAAATTCACCAAAAGAAAAAGGGGTTTAAGGGGGAAACAGAGAAGGGATCACTCTCCCAGGACGGACAGACTTGCAAAAGATGTCCTGTGTATAAAATAGACCAACATAATTAAAATACAGTACGGACGGTCATATCCTCACCTGCTGGCAGATTGTCTTCAGAACATACTTGGCATATACATCCAAGCTGGCCGTTTCTATGGAGACATTGCGCCCCTCCGATATATCGTCGAGGCCAGCAGGGTGCGACAGTCCTGAGCCTCTTAGCTCGGCATCACCTAAAACAACATGGAGAGTCCGGTAAAACCAACCAGTAATATCCATCAGTGACATCATAATACAGTGATTTTACAGTATGTCAATCTGCATCAATCCCATATATGAGGCAAATGAGACTAAGACGAAAACAGACGAGTTTTGACCAAGCAAACTAACTTAACCTCATCCTGATCATCATCATTTAAAAAAAAACCAAAACACTTATTTATGACAACACTGCAAAGATTCTTACCCAGCATGAAGACCGCTTTGAGGACAGCAAATACTGCTCCAACAACTATGCTGTTCTGAGAAGCAGCAAGAAGGTGGCGATCACAAGACGACCGGATACCAACTGAGGATTTATCTGCAAAGTTGTAACATCAGTATAAGACAACCAGGTAGAAACAAAAAGTGTTGAAACAATGGTAAAAGGATTGTGGTTGTGTTTCATACCTGACTTCACACCATCTTGGGGAACAGGGTTGCGCTGTGGCGTCTTGAAAAGGTGCAACAGAATCCTGCAGGTGAGTCTGGCTCCTGGCTCGGAGTCTTGCTCACTGCAGGCTAAAGGTAAGAGTAGAGTTCAGTTTCTTCCTGTCACACAACTAGGGGTTCCCATGTTTTTTGGATAGGCTACACAATCTACTACATCAAAGCCACACATCTAAATTTAAACCTTGTCCTAGATAGACTTCTCATCCATCAGAATGAAGTGGAATTTTCATAGAGCTGTTGTCGTGGAAGAGGGAGTGAGAACAAAGCATTTACCACAAGCGAGAGCTGCTGGCATTTGGCATGTGTAGCAGCGTTATAAAATGAGCCAAACTCAACCAAACAGCATGGCTGAATGGGGCTTTGTCTCCAAGCTGGGAGAAAAAAAGATGATCAGTGGGGAGAGAGGGACACTTCTCTGGCCAAGGCACAAAGCGCACTGAGGCATCATGGACCCAGATCAAATATGCTGCGTTTACTCTCCTCTCTGATAGAAGTAATGCATTATACAGCTTGGTATTCCTTCCTACGAGCCAAGCTGCAATGTACTGCTCACTAATTAGTAGAAAGCCTAATGGCTGTGATATATATACAGTACATAGATGCATGGATAACCTTGGTAGAAATGTATCACAGACAGAAACAACTAAAGTGAAGGTATTTTTTTTTTATAGCAGGACATTACATAAAATAATCCTTACCTGCATTGAGGAGAGAAGGAATGGCCACACAGCGAACCAGGTCCTCTAGGAGTAGGCACTGTCTAGCAATGAGAATGGCTACGAAGGTTGCCAGGGAATCATGGAAGGACAAATCGCTAACCTGAAGAGTAGCAGAGTACAGAGATCAACTTATGATTACTACTGTGAGAAAAGCTACCGTAATCAGAGAACTTGGTTTGTTTGTTTTGATTTAGTTTGGTTTCAAAAATGTAATAATGTTGTGTATAATGTAAGATGTTTTGTACATGTTGACTTTCTACTCAAATAAAAAAAAAAAGTATCAAAGAAAAAACATATTTGGCTGACATTATCATTGAAAATTAGTTACAAAAAATGCGACAGAACTGAAATCTTTCAACCAGTGTTTATAAGCAAATGATGGTAAGAGTCAAAGCCATAGCTTATAGAGAATAGGTGGAACGATTACTCCTTTAACGAGTTTCTGCCTTTGTTGTGATTTGAAGTAAATCAAATTGGATTGAATTAATAGGGAAGTGCTTGGAAGCTGGATTTACTACTCCGTGGTTAGCGGACGTGTGCCTCATCAAAAATGTAACTACACTAACAGACTATAAATCCAGCTTGAAAGTTATGAAACCACAACTTACATCTACGTTACACAGCAAATCATTGAAGCCACAGTTGCCATTGTTAGAGGAGCAGCAGAGAGCCTTGAGGATGCCAAGCCACTCAGCACTCAGGGAGCGACAATACGCCGTCAGCTCGGCACACAGGATCCCAATATCGTTCACCCTGAAAGCACATTACATGATATGAAACAACAGTCCAACAATGAGAAGAAAACTGTAGCAGTCTGAGCCACACACACACACACACACACACATACAGCACGATCGTAACTGAAGTAACACACCTCTCAGGGTCTCTGTGGTCCACACACACATCCATGAGCACATTACAGACGAAGCTGTAGCGGTTGGCTGGGCTGTCGTTGAGGATCTTTCCCACCATGGAGTGGTTGAAGTTGTGGGCCGAGGGGTTGGCAATGGCCTCCATCATGAACACAGGATCCCAAAGCATGTTGGAGTCCGATGGGTCGATATTGCAGTAGATGGAGTTTTTCACTTTGGAGCAGAACTCACTGAGAGAGAACACAAGGGGAAAGGAGAGGATAAGGGATTATGTCGGTACTGAATAATAATAATCAATATGCATTGTTGTTGAAGTAGCGGAAAACATTTTCAAATAGGTAAAGATTTATATCTACCTGAAGATCTCGCCAAACCTGTTCTTGAGGTGACTGCAAGAAGTGTAGAGGTCATACAGGTAGGCCAAGATACAGCGCTCAGCAGAGGAACAGTCTGCCGGGTTCACACCTGATTTCACCACGATGCGCAACCTGAGAAGACATTTACAAACATGATTAAACAGCACCTCCTTCAGCTAAATACTTTAAAAGGAAAAGTCAGACATTTAGGGAAATGCTTATTCGTTTTCTTGCGAAGAGTACGATGACAAGATTGATAGCACTCTCATGTATGTACGCTAAGTATGGAGCTATAGCCAGCAGCCGGCTAAGTGAGCTTAGCATAAAGACTAGAAAAAGCTTGTCTTGCTCTGTCCAAGGTCACATACCAGCACTTATAAAGCTCAATAATGAACAAGTTGTATCTTGTATGTTTAATCTGCACAAAAACTGAAGTGTAAAAACAACAATTCATATTTTTTTTTACAACAAGATAATCTGTGTCAATAAGTGAGCTTTAGAGGTGCAATAAGGATGCTCTTGTTACCTTCGGACAGAGCTAGGCTAGCTGTTTCCCACTCTTTGCAATCTTTATGCTAAGCCAAGTTAGACAGCTGCAGGAGGTAGCTTCATATTTACCAGACAGACATGTGAGTGGTATCAACCTAAGTCTCGGCAAAAAAGCAAATTAATGAATTTCCCAAAACCTATTCCTTTTTTTTACAAGCACTACTTTTACATTTAATTACATTCATTTTAATTAGAGGCTTCATATAAGCTATCTTTATCTTATACACTTAAGGCATTTAGCTAATGCTTTAATCCAAAATGACTTTCAACCAGTGCATAAATTACCAGCATCACAAACCCTGAGCTCTGTCAGCTACCCTGTGACAATATAAATCCTCCTTAAAGCCAGTAGGACGAGGTTCAGAGAGTGCAAACAACCAACAATTCTTTAACTTGCCGTTACAACCCAAAACATCCCTTTTTCTACTATTAATTAATTTGAATTATCTAATGTCTTCACCCTGCAAACACCCCTTTAGGGTTGGAATACAATCTCTGTTAATTTCACAGCAACGATTACAAAACCATACCGGTCCCATGTTTGGGCCACCATACAAAATCTAAGCAAGTCTTTCAGAAATGGCATCAACATCAAAGCTTGTAAGTGACATACCCATCAAAAACTTGCGCTGTCTGCTCAGGATTGAGAATGAGGCAGGAGTGGTACCTCCTCAGCACAGCTACAATACACAGACACAGGCTGGTGGTGTAGCTGCCCACCAGGCTGGACGACTTCAGCAGCAGCTCGGCTTCCACCAGACTCAACTCATTCAGAAGCTACAAAAACACACACAGTCAATGGATTTTTACAAACAATGGTATATTGGATTGATCCATGTTAAATCAGCGATGAAGTTGCCCTTACCTGAATAGCAAAGTCTATGAGGCCACTAATATTGAGGGAGTACTCCATGAGGTCAAAGATGAACTGAATGTGCTGGACGAGAGGCAGGTGATAAGACATCCCTAAGGCAAAGCTGGTGATCTGTTCCAGCACATTTCTGGACACCTGCACACAAACAAAATATCATCATTAACAAGCAGAAACAACAATATTTACAGCCGTGGTTCTGACACTGAGCTGCAACACAACAATATGCTGCTATTAAGCAGAGCTCCGACACAGACAGTCTACATTTAAAACAAGCAGAAACATGCAAATATTGTGTCAGCCACTGGAATTGGGTTGTTAGAGGGAGACAAATTAGACAAATGAAGGCAAAAACAATCAAAAGGGAATTTCAACCATTCAAACTTTGTCTTTCAAACATAAAACTAGGACCAAATATCACTCGGCTCTTACTCTATAAACCCAAATAACTACACGTTTCCC
Organism: Enoplosus armatus; assembly: GCF_043641665.1. Classification (NCBI taxonomy): domain Eukaryota; kingdom Metazoa; phylum Chordata; class Actinopteri; order Centrarchiformes; family Enoplosidae; genus Enoplosus; species Enoplosus armatus. The sequence goes on from NC_092189.1 coordinate 16,998,363, forward strand.
ATTAACTTATATAACGCGTTAATTAGTGAGCTTTAGAATTGCTGGTGGGCAGATTTTGTTACCTTTGAACAAAGCCAGGCTAGCTGTTTACCCCCGTTTCCGGTCTTTATGCTAAGCTAACCATCTCCTGGCTGTAGCCTCAAAATTAACAGACAGATATGAGAGTGGTGTCAATATTCTCATCTATCGCTCTGCAGGACAGAGACTAAGCATGTTTCCCAAAATGATGAACTAAATCTTATTACATTTGTTTTTTTAACTGTATTGGCTCCGTAGAGACTTGACCCTGGGAGTGATGTTAGCTATATTTGAATTTAAACCACTTAAAAAAGCAAAGTGTTTCATATTTTATAATCTATGAATATTATGGACAGCACTGCATTCAGGACCAAGTACATTCTCCGTTAAAACAACCTCTACAACTGAGAAATCCAAATACATTATGTTGTGCTGTGTTTTTAAGTGACAGTCACCTGAGGGCATTATCCATTCAAACTGCACTCCCACATCTCACAAGAGAAATCTAAATACATTCAAATTACATTTACATTCAAATGAGTCACCTTGGGAGGTCTTTTGTTTTAGGCTGCTTTAAGTATTTGCATAAATAACCCCTGTGGTTAGTACCCGAATAATCAACTGATTCCTACATACACTGAAACATGAGACACGTGAGGACATGACAGAATGAGGTTTCCTGGTCTAACCTGGGAGGTGACTTGGTGCTGGTCAAAGTGGGAGAGGTGCTGGAATTTGGAGAAGATATCTTCTGCAGTGGGAAAGGCCTCCGGCTTACTCCTCTTCCTCTTTTGTCCTTCCTCCCCTCCTGCATATGACGGAAAGAGAGAATTTAAAAAAAGGGAGCAGCAACTCATAACTGGTCAGCGATATTCTTTCCAGTCTGCCGAGCGGCCCAGCCGTGAAATCGAGTTAAGCCAATGGTCTGTTATCTTATTTCCAGCCTCCTTCGATTTGAAGCCTCACTGCAACAGACACTACCGTAACTGCACTTTAAAGAAAAGGAAAATGGTACTTTTCATTTAAGAGAAACACGATTGTGAGCTGAAGGTCATCATCAGCTCACAGGGATGTGATACGGTGACACAAAACACTCCAATCTATGCAATTATGACTTTGAAAACCTTAAATCACCTTAATAAGGTCACATGTATCTGAGATAAAGTGGCTGTGAACAGATGAGAGCTATTAGCATAGAAATTGGGTGGAAAGAAGATTGAGTGATGCAACCCCCGTAGGGTCGATCAAGACAGGGAAAAAAAAGCTTGTTCTCTTAAGAAGGGCAGAAGAAAGGGAATACAAATGAAATGTCTTCAAAGAGGGAGAGTTATAAAAACAGCTGGAATGGCCACAGTGAGAAAGCAAGCAATCAGCCTGCATTGTGAACGGCGTTTTACAAACACCCAAGCATGATAAAAATCCTGCGTTCCACCCTGCTGTCTGGCAAAACATTATCTCTTTCATGTGATAGACATGGATTTTTCTGCAGAGAGATGCAAGAAAAAAATTCAGTCAATAAATTGGGGGACACATATCAAAACTTCAAAGTGTTTTCACTGACTCCATTTTCATCTGTAAACATGAAAGTGAAAAATAATCTAAAACAGCGATTTGCTTGCGTGCCTGCAGCAAAGGAAATATAAAACATAGGTAAATGAGAAACACAGGACATTAGGCTACCAGTCAAAAGCTGCTAAAATTGAAGAACACAGTTACCTGTTTCTGCTGTGCTTTTACGGTTGAGCACCTTCAAGATGTCTTTGGTAATTTTCTTGATGGTGTGTCGCGCCTCATCCCTCAGTTTGCCCACACCATAGAGGACCACTAACCGCTGGTTACACTCATGGCTGGCGCTCTCCTCCTAAAAGTGATGATAAGGAGACAAAAACGGTCCTCATAAACTGGATGCACCCGATAACCAGAGCAGCATCGCCAGACAAACAACATAAAAAAACTAATTTGGGCCAGACATATGTGACAATGTTTGTTAAACTACAAGAGTTTCTCTCATATGTTTTAGAGCTCAGGGCTTCCAACAAAAACAATCTAGCCACCTTTAAAAAAAGAAAAGAAACTAAATTGGAGATTGAACATAGGTATGCTTTGAAAATATTAGCTTTAAGCCATCTGAGATAATTTAGTTTGACATTGAGAAACGCTATTGATCATATGTAGTAGGGCTGCAATGAATTCTTTTTCATGGATTGATATGCCCATTATTTTCTTGATTAATCAAATTAATTGTTTCATCTATAACATGTTAGAAAATGGTAAAAAGAAATGCCCATCATATTTCCCAAAAGCCCACAGGCCAAAACACAACCATATTCAGTTTACTATCAGACAAAGAAAAGCAGTAAATCCTCACAATTGAGAGGCTGGAAATAGGTCATTGGCATTTTTGCATGATGAAGTAATCGACAAATAGTTTGCGCTCTAATACTTTAACTATTCCAGGCTGGATCTAAATAATTTAGTTGGCATCATTACTCTGGAAATAAAAATTGTTGCCCACTACCTGCAGTCATACTGTGCCTTTACACAAAGGACTGAAGCTGTACCAGACTTTCAGATACAAAATCTTGTAGATTCTAAAACAATGTCTACACAGCAGCTAAATCAGCACGTCAGCTGCAGCTTCAGTCCTCCGCCTGCGTCTACACAGGATGCATTCAGGTAGAGCATTGAGCGTACGTCACCCGCATTTTGGCAGCACTCAGAGCCAGATACACAATCACTTCAGTTACACGTGTAAAGCAGAAGAAAAACATAAAAATACGCTTCTGGTTGTGGTTACGCACATGTAGCTGTGTGAAACACAAGCGGTTACGTGACCTGTGCATTGATTAAAATATAAGTGCATCTGTTCAGACGACAAAAACATGGCTGAAATGCCTCCTGTGCGGACAGGTAGTACCGATTCACTGCTTCAACTCAGAAGTGTAACTTTCTTTTTAAATGCCAAGCTGTGGGTTCTCTTACCTGAGGAATAGGGAAATGAGTGGCATACTGAATGTGGCGAGGTTGCTCATACAGTTGAGGGAAGGCAGGGTCCATGCCTTTGTCCTTACAGCCGGCCTTGCTGTCCTGCTCTGGAGCTGGCTTCTCAGGGGAGGGGCTCCCCTTAGACTCATGCATCGGAGGAGAAAACATCTGCAAGGCAAAAGGAGACTGACATGAATTCCATATTTTGAAAAGAGCAGCAGTGCATGCTATAGAGGGGATTATAATTTACAAAAACAGCATTTATGCATGCATTATGGAAGGAAATGTTAAATGTGGTGTGTACCTCATCAAAATTAGCACTGGAGTTGTGATCAATTTCCATCGACTCTGACAGGCCGGTATCCTGTTGAATAAACAATAACCTCATGTTACCCTTTTTACACCACGCTGTTACTTTGTACTGTGGCACAGATGAGTCATCACACTCCACAACAGATGCCTCCAACATGCCTCATTCTTGCCACTGCTGCCGGCCTCCTGCTCCTTGCGCTCTGATTCATCGGAGGGCTCATCACTGGGGGAGCGCGGGCGTGGCAGGTGGGAGTCAGAAGCCAGGTCACCACGGGAAATGAGTGTGCACATGTAGATGTTGTGGGAAAAGACGTCGTGCCGAATGAGCTCACAGAAGAGCAGGACCAGGTTGGAGAACTCCACTCGTTCATTTTCATTCCCAGGCTCCGCTACAGAGCGGAAAAGAGGATTTGAATAATTTAATAGCAGGTTTCCCTTGCCAAATCATTTATAATAAATATGCACTGGGTAATGAAATAAGAGGCAGAGACAAAAGGATATAAAGTCTCTTCAATATCAGATCAAGATCAAGATCAAGTCTGACACATTTGAGAATCACAGCCACAGGATAAAAGAAAGAGACTCACTCAGTGTGGGTGCCTGAGTATCGAGGAACTGCAGCAGCACATCCTGAAAGATTGGAAGTGTGGCAGCCGAGAGGGAGCCGGATGACACGGAGCCCTTCTCATCCACCACCTCCGACTCACCACACCTCTGCAAGCAAACGCACACCAGACAGACAACACACAGCAAGCAGTCTTTGAGTGCTAAATGAAGAAAACCTTTACAAGCTTTCCGTATTTGACACGTTGGTTTTAGAGTTTGTCTATAGATGCCACAAAAGACACCACAAAACATGAATTATGCAGTTGGAATATTTTAAATGTCACTGCAATGTCGGTGTGTGTGTGTGTGTGTGTGTGTGTGGGGGGGACCATCCCAGTAGTTGTTCTCACCAGACAAAATGCCATGTGGAAGTATGAAAATAAATGTACGGATTTCAGGGTTCTACTGACTAAACCATCAAGTGCTCAGTTGATTTGAAAAACACAAACTTAACCACCGTGCAGACTAATATCAAAGTTTGATATGAAGGTTATAGTTATATTAAGACCATCGACAAGTGCCCTTTGTAACCATGTAATCTTTCCACCAGAGGTGTGTATTCAGGGCCGCAGCCTTTGAGAAGGTCAAGTCTTTGGGTTCATAACACTTGCTGCACATGGTTGACATTTGACATTTTAATGTCATTTGATAATATTCATATTTTTTAAACCCAACACCATGGACCTGATTTTGGCAAAAAAACAACAAACAAATTTCATTAACTAAATAAAATCAAATAAAAGCATTTAGTGTTTCTTGACCAGTATTATATTCCTGGCAGTGTGATGAAGGCTTTGAAACAGCACTTAGACCATCGTGTAGGGGGGTTACACTTGACAAATCTGTAACAATACGATACAAAGCTGATTCAGTAAAATTTGATTGAGCTCGTAAGATTGATTGAGCTCAGATTTGAACTGAAACCTCAATATGAACTCCCTTTTTGTTTCCAGTATGCCTAATGTGGCGTAGTAGCTGCTAAAGCTAGCGTTACTCGACTCAGGTAGTCAGCGCTCACGTATTCTTGTTAAATGAGTAGCTGTGTTTGTGGTGCTGCTAGTTTTATAGACACCGTTGCACATTTTGATGACAGCAAAAAAAGAGTTGTACATGGTGGATTCCAACACTTCTTACAAAGGGGAACACTAACAGGAGAGGGGCAAGGTTGATAGCCAAGACAAGTATATATATAGTACATGTCTGTAGTACAACCCTGTTGACAGTACAGTTACCATGACTTAGCCGACTGGACACCAGAGCAGCGGAGATGTAATTAAGTTGATCACTACTGAAACAGTTAGTTTGGACACATGCAGTAACTCACAGAGGGCTCTTACCTCTGCTTCTATTTCAGCCTGTCTCTTCTCCAGCAGCTTGGCCACCACCATGGCCCTGTGCCTGCCAGAACGCTTACAGCACACTGCCCATTCACAAAGCAAGGTCACCACCGCGTCATCATCTGGTGACATCTGGACAGAAATGTGCATTATGAGACAATACGGATAAAAATAGGAGTGCTTGTCGTCACATTTTATAATCTGGTCATCAGTGATCACATGGTATCAAAATTCCAACTTTTCAGTTCCAAGTGATTAAAAACAACTTGGTTAATGCTGACAAAGGGAATCCATCCTTACCTCATGGCCATCTTTACTCTGGCCTGACCCAAATATTCGGTTGTATAGTGAATCCAGTGAGTTGTTAAAGTCAGACTTCTCAAAGCTGTGGTTGTCTAAAACCTCCAGGGTGTGGAGAACCCTCCCGATGGTGAACCCTGGCAACAGATTACAGAAATCATCTCAAACACTGACCTTGTAGTCCTGACTTGTTCTCATGAGCTGTAAACAGACGTGTCTGCAGAGATAAAGGAAGAGTTTCCTAACCTGCTGTGGTCTCCTGACACTTGTCAAACGACCACCTGAACTCCACCGCCTGGCCTCGCTCCTTCACTTGCTCCTCGATCTCTCTCAACTTTGTACGGACCTGTGGTGGAAAAAGAATGACAAAACCACCACGAAATGTAAGAAACGTTTAAGAAAGGAAACTATATCATAACACGGCGTAAAAAAAAACTTCCTACTGGCTTTTGAGTTAAGTTTTTTCTTAATGAGATTCATTATATTTTGTGATGGAGAGATTAAGGCTTGCTTTATGACTCCACCAGGACAAGTTTGAAAGCTGCTGGGAATCCTGGATTAATTATTTAACACCATTTAGATCAGATTTTAAGTAAATCAACAGTACTACATAAATAAATTCCTCTTAATTTCTTAGCTACTCAAGTGTTACTAACTGTTCTGGTATTTCTATGTATGGATGTATGTAAGTATGTATAAATGTAAACAGATATTAATGTGCATGTTAGTGTAACTTACCTGTAGATTTATGTTTGTGTATGTGTACAGTTTATGTATCTGAGGGTTTTTTTCTTTCATTCCTCTTAATAGCAAAAATTGGAAGGTGATGGGAAAAATCTGTTCCACTGTATTTCATGTTTACCCGTACTGCTTTTCCAAATAAAAAAAAACAACAACTACAGTTTGCAAGGACCAGAATAAACTTTCACTCTCGACTATATCAACATTGATGGGGGTACCTGCTGTGTAAAGGCAGTGTTGCCCCCTGGCATTGGTAGGCTGGACGGGGCGATGGGCAGGAGGTCCAGAGGTGAACCAGTTTTGTTTCTGCTGTCTGTTAGAGAGTAATGCCACACCAGAGCGCTGGGACAACACAACGCTATGCTCTGATGTGACAATAACAAGACACAAACAACAAGGGGAAAGAAAAATAGACAAAATCAGTGAGTGAAGAATTTTAAAGAACTGATAACCTACCAAAGCATACAGAAAAATGTCTCAAATATTCCATGTATGGATTATATATCAGTCAAAATGAACCTGTAACATGCAGCTGAGCCCGAACACCAGAGGCCTGTGCTGGGGGCAGATGTAGAAGTCCGTGAAAGGAGTCTGCGGCTGGTTCCCTCCTGCCGGCTGCGAGGTTGGGGTGGGGGGCAGGGCGTTACCTTGCTGCGCCAAGATGCCATGGGCTGGATGCCCTCCTGTGCCGGGGCCCAGGCTCCCGTCGCTTAGCAACAGGTTGAGGCGGCGCGTGCAGAAGTAAGCCAGTCTCCGTGACAAGTAAGCCGACTGTACAAATTCCCCCGAATACTGAAGGACAGAGGAGACATTCACAGCATTACCCACAGCACTCAGTGTCCATTAACATCAATCAGCTTTGGAAATAGAAACAAAATGGGAGGCTGCAGGCCCCGGTGGGCCACTGGCAGCAAAGGTCAACACCACCAAAGAGCTGCAGACGAAGACACACAACTGGTTCATCATAAAGTGCTGACAGCTGTAGAAGCCTGTCATAACGCCAAACAGCTAGCGTGTGTCACTGTGTGCAGCTGGATGACTGTTAAGCAGGAATGTGTGTTTCCAAAAAGCAATCCATCAATGCACAAGTGATGATGTGAGGCTGAGGAAGAGATGATAGTAAACCGTCAGAAGAGCATACCTGAAGTAAAAGGGGCAGGAGAAGTCTGAGAAGCTCATCTTCACCAGGTCGCACCTTCTCAAAACACTCGAGCACCCATGTCAGGAACTCATGTCTGTCCAGCATACCGTCCTGAACACAGAAACCAAACACAAGTGCATCTGAATATCAAGTAGCTGAACACGATTAATTACAGCGTATAATGTGGAGCCCTAGAACTCATTCATTCATTGAAATATTTAGTTATCACTGTCTTCACTTCATGGAATCAGGTAGGTCTAGTACGCAGAAGCAGTGTCTGGAATTTAATCAGAAAAAGTAATTCCTTTCCTGAATTACTCTCCCCAGATGTAATGTGATCGCTTTATTTATTACTCATTTTTACAGCAGACATGGGCAGCATTTTCTTCAGTTCTTAGGATACCACGAGTCTCATTTTTTCCCTGTGATACTTGCAGTAGGACTGGTTAAAACTGATCTTAGCCTGGTTATTAAGAAGGCTAAGACACTAACTAATGTAGTTAGTTTAAATCCATTGTAGCCTGTCACACGACTGTGTTACTGGACACAGTTATGTGACGCACTGTTCAGCAGCAGACTTTAGAGTGTGAACTGACCTGAAACATGAACATGGCTAGCTTCTCGTTGTATTCCCACTGCTTCATGGCCGTCTCCACATCAGCAGGAGTGGCCGGTAGGGGTGAGCTACAACCTTGACTGGGAAATTGTCGGTAAAACTCTGCCACCTTCTGAAGCTGCTCCCACAGGTACTTGGTAATAATTTGAGTCCATTCTACACATACAAACACAAAAATGCATCTCAAAGCAACAGGAATTAACTAAATGGCAGAACATATTATACTAACAGAAATCACTTAAGAGCCAATAGAAAAAAAGCATATAATTTTTCATTTTTAATCATCTTTAGCCAGAGGAAAACTCAAAACAGATCAAGCACAACAAGAAACAAAAACCAACAACATACTGCTTTACCAACAATTAACAAAGCTCTTTGCTTACCTATACAAGGATCAATCACATGCCTCTTCTTGACTTTAGTTTCTGTGATGGCTGCGTGATACGCACAGGTCATCTTAATCATCCATGCTGAGCGCATGACAGGGACTAAGTACTTGGCCAAGTATCCAAAAACCTCCTCCTTTTTGCTAAAGATTGGAACCTGTGACAAGGACATTTCATGCGTGTCAGTGATGTTGAGTTAAACAATGCACACACCAAGAATATTTCTCAAAACACCACAAAAAATGGTAAGAAAAAAGAACTCCATCAGAAAAAAGGCCAAAGTCATTTATTAGAAATGTTTGCACAGTATGACAAGACTCGTGCTAATCACTTTTTACAAACAGCTGACAGTTAATATAAAAGTTAAACTTAAAATACAGCCAAAAATATTAAATAAAAATCGTTCGTGTTACTTCTAAATTATGTAAATACAGCCTTCAGAATTCCTTGTCAATAAAATAAACATTTTTCCAACACTGCCTGTTCTGAACTGCATGCATGACGTCCACAATTTAAATTAAACTGCTATGTTTTCCTGATGTTATTTCTTCTGTAGTCTGAATGAAGTAGCTGAGGAGAAACCTGGAACTGGTGTACTTTTGGCAAAGTAATCTGCCAAAGTAATAAATAAACAGTTAGCAAACATTTTCCATTATAGTGACAAAACAATTAAATGTGTATGTAACAATATAAGCAGGAATTGGAGAACAAACTACAATGTAATTGTAAATGATAAAGGGCTTTTATACACTGGAATAGAAAGCTCACCTTTAATTTAGCCCGATGTATTCAAAATACAAGATTTATTTGCTGCCACTTATAAAAGCACTTGCAGGAGAATAAAGAAAATAATAAAAAAACGCCTCACCCGACAATCTATAAATAATAGATTTTCAAGTATAAAAAAAAAGAAAAGATCAACAACAACCTCTTTCAACAGACAATGACATTCGTTGTGTTTTGACTCAATATACCCAAACAAGACAAACAATAGACTTGATTTACACAGAAACAGCAATTGGGTTGTTTTAACAAGGAGATAAAAAACACTGCAGGACTTACCTTTTCTGAATTGTTTATTGTTTTGTGATGTTGAATTGAATCGTTCAGGAGAGTTCGGCACAGTTTGGGGGACTGTTTTATCACCACGGCCATTCCAACTACCGGCAGTCGTTCTCTTCTAAGCTTTCACAGGACTGGCACGTGAATTTCTCCAAGCGGTGACAAACACATCACGATCCTCCACTCCCAATCTGTTAGCTACTTCTGCATAGGCAGCAAAAGTCTATCGAGCCTTGCCAGACCATAATAAGGGAAGCTAAATGTGTGGGCTGACGTCGGAAAAACTATGAGATGTTAGCACCGTTAACGTAAACGTGCACCGACTTTGCATATCTGCATTAGTATCGGGCAATATCAGCTTTTAAGAAACTACATGTATATCACAACACTAGTGGCACTGTGATGTCGGAAAACACAATTTCTTGGATGACAAATGGAAAGACAGCTTCGATGTCTTCACAAAAGCTAAAATCTGGTCATTATGGGTGAGTAAGGTAGGACGTCTTAGACTAGCTTGTTGAGCTCAGCACTATATTGTCAGATTTGGCAAACTTTTCCTCAGCCTAAGATGTACTTTGTCAGCCTCAACTGTATTTAGGCTCAGCTGTGATTTGGTCAGGCATGAGTATTCAACTCAAGGCCCTGCCGAGCTTAGCAACGTTAGCAGATGGCACAGTAGCATTTTATAGTTAAAGAAGCAACAGTTTGCAATGCTAAAATGCAAACATTTAGCTGTGAATTCAACATGCATTCTAACATTCATACAATAAATCTTATTTTGACAGCCACTTAATTATCTCATCATAGACAAAACTGAAAAGCCTACTTTCATTAGTATTTGTAAGCCAGCAGACAAAAATGTGTATGCTATCAGTATTGATCAATGTGGGAGGGAAAATGGTTGAGCCTGAAGGAAGAGTAGTGCATGTAGCCGCACTAATAATGGCTTTTTTTACTTTGGTACTTTAACAACAAGCAAAGTACTTTGAAAGTTTTGGGGAATCCATTTTCTTTTGTGTGAACATTGGTGAAAAATGTTGGATTTTGGTGACAGTCTAAAACAATCCATACTAGTCCTTTTCAAATGTAAATAGTGGAAATCAGCAGAAGAAAACATGACAACAATCAAAGAAAAACAAAAACCATGCACAGGAGACTGATGTGCAAAGAATTAAACTGATTAACCAGCCAACCCAAGCACAGTGCAGAGGGTGGGGCCAATGTGGCACCTTGTTTTCTCAGCAATTATACAACCAGTTAAACCAACATGAAGAAACATCATTTAGTAAAGAAGGCTTTTAGTGACTCACACCACGGTCTTACCTTTTTAGCCAGCTGTGTTAGAGGTTTAGTTCCAGCTAAATCCGTGAACCAAATATTGATGGAGCTCTGTGACCTTGCTGTGACAAGCCAGAAATTATCCTTCTGGTTGACCTGTGGCTTACGTTTCCCTGTGTCTAGAAACGTGTTATAGCGCAGCTTCTCTGCAATGATGCTGCTGAAGTTTGAACTGATCTGTAAAGCATTGAGGGAAACAAGTATGATGGACAAATCAATCAAACCCACTCGCACAAAAATATGTGGCATGCAGGGTAGAGGCCCAGTTAAAGAGCCAGAGTAATTACCTTTGAAGGGTTGAAGTTGACATTTTTAGCACTGCCATGTTCATCACCAGACACAGCTGGTTGGTTATTGAATCCTTGCTTCACATTTAGTGCAGTCAGCTCATCCTGGAACAAATACAGTTTTCAGTGCATATTGACAGAAAATGTTATTATATCTCATAATTTCTGATCCCAGACCAGCTCGAAAATCACGATATGTACTTAATTGCTTACACCAAGAAAATGGACAAAACTACAATGAAATGTTACCAAGTCATTATCAGAGATATCTGCAGCAACGTTGACAGAATACCTCAGAGGTAAAGCGGTCAGTTTTCCATCTACCTCAACAGATTATCTAAAGGTTAATAATAGATCAGGAGCCAACAGCACTAACCAGCTAGGCCAAACTCCAATCTTACCACTGAGCTCAGAAAATGTAGCTTAATTTCCAGCTTGCAGGTCATGAAGGTTGGCTGTGCAGGTTTAAGTTAGCTAACGATAAATCGGTTATCCCAAAATAACAAGCTAACAAACAATTACCAGTCGGTCACAATCCAAAAAAACCCAACGCATATTGTTTTCCACCACAAAGCAAAACACTGGTTGCAGTTTATATCAAACGGAATAGCAGTCGACGAGCTAGCTTAGCGAACTCTCGTTTCTAACGAACCGCTTGTTTTCCAAGTAAAGCTGGCGAGCTAGCTAACAAACTGACAACTAGGTGCTGTTCATTGTTATTGCTAGGCCCAAATCGTCTTGAGGGCTTGCTAAAAAGGCTAGCTAGTGTTAGCTTGCACAGCTTCTTGGCTGAATTTTTTCGTACCCCAAAACATTATTCCTGGTCTTTTACATTGCACATCGTAAAATCTGACCTCTTTCTGCTTTGGATCTTGAGGATAAACGTCCGGAGGGCCGAGTCTGGGCCGCTTTAATGGCCGGTGTTCGTAACTTAGGATCCCGAAAGCAGCCATCATCCAGCGGCATCACAGCCAGGGCTTTCCTCCTCCCCAGCAGCCTGAACCGAGCGACAACAACGAAACACACTTCCGGTACGCTTTCATCCCCGAACTTCAAAGTAAAAGTCACGGGGAATTCTTGCTTGATTTATACCGATTTCAACAAAACAAATTAATAGACAATAACACGGACGCGTGCTGCGATGTTGTAAAATTCTGCTCCTTTGATATTACGATGAATAGAGGGAACCCGTAAGATTGTATGAATAAAAGTCCTCGGAAATAATTTCAAAGCCTGTGGTTATATATCAACCTTTCTAAACCTGTGCAAAAACTGCACGAGAATTTCAAGTTCGTGAATATATAGAAACTATATCAATAGTGAGGAGACACAAAGTCTGCTTTTGTGAATATGTGACTACAGATTCAAAGCAGAAAACTGAACTGTGTTCAAAAAAAAAACTCTGGCCCTGACCACTTTCAGTTGTAAAAGCAGTAAGCATCCTTTCACTCCTGTGTGGCTTCAAGAATTCCAACAATTTTCCTACCTTGTTAAGGAATTTATGTTGTTTGCTAACAGCTGACCAGTTTCCCCACAGTGCACATAATGGGCTGATAGCAGCACATTGCCAGCTGTGGAACAGGTGTGTGTGCAGCAACAAAAGTGCCTTGAGCCACCAAAGGCTTTTACTACTTTTTCTTCCCACATATGCAGTAGTACTCCCCAAGACCCTGTAACACCAGCATATATAAAAAACATTTTTTATTGGAAAACAAGAACCACAATACCAAAAATCAAAAATTTACAAAAATATATTGCAACATTACAATCTCAAGTGTACAAAGGCAATCTTGAAAGTGTATCAATGCAATAGTGAGATAATGCTATACTTTGTTGCACATGACAAACTGTACCATGGTTTACAATCTCAATAACAACTCTGTAACATACTTTGTGCAACACCAGAATTACCTTACTGGTAAAAAAAAACATTACCATCAGTGTAAAATGTGCAGATTTTAAACTCCAGCATTTGGATTTAGAGGAAATATTAGCTCATCCCAAAACACAGTACTTACATGCAGCCTAAAAGAGCATGCTTACATGGCTTACTCCATTATCTGACCTGAAAATGTTTACAGCTCTAGGCACATATCGCGTATGCGATAATTTATTGAAATGACTGCATCATAACATTAAACTAGTTGTATAAAACATAGACAGTGAAACATTTGAGTATGTTTTAGACTGTGTCTCATAGGAATGGTTAATAGGTGATTTATTTTAGATATATATATATTTAGATATACTTTACTGAATAATCAGTACTAATCAATATATTCTCAACAGTAGATTCCTGCACTGTGAGGTCTTAGTTACGGAAAAAAAAAGACTAGAACTAATTTGGAGTCTCACTGATTAGCCGACCTCCAGAGCAAAAGGAAGCACCACATGTCCTTCCATGTGTCCACGTGAAATATAAAGTGCTATTGTCAGAGTCATTGCTCTGTTTCACTTGTAGTTAATTATTTGGCCTCCAGGAAAGGACTCTTGTGACACGACAGCAAAAAGCAGGAGGCCGTTACATCTGTGTTTTGCATAGTGTGATGTGTCCTTCAGAAATGTGGTCCCTGGGTCTTTGGTTTGGAAATAAACAGACATTATTACACATAGCAGCCATCGCAAGAGCCTCTCTATTTCTTAACACATTACTTTCACACCATGGCAGGATTGACTTAATTGTATTATTTTGTTTGTTGTGCAATTCAGGTATTCAACTGAACATTTTGTGGCGTCACCGCTCACATCCGAAGTTCAGCTCCAGTGTCTTTTATCTGCTTTGGTTTTCTGACGCTTCGATCATGGCTCTGAATCTTGAGTTTTCATCTGCCAGCAAGGCAGCGGGACTGTCAAACTCCAAAATCTATGAGAATGAAAAGAATAAAACAACGATCAGTACCAGCATATAAAATCAGAGGTCCTACTTGCTCATTCGATTAAATTGTATACAGAGAACAAAAATCAAGGCATTATTTTCTCTGAGAATACTGCAAGTTATTTCCTGCAGGCAGAGTGGGAAAATAATTTTAATATTGTCCCCAGACAGCCTTGTTACGCCTTTGTTTGCTAATTGACCAATAAAGGGTAATTTACTCTCAGCTGTTGACGCTCTAATGTTGACGTGGCTCAAACTAACTAAAAAAACGAAACTAATTTTAGTTATATTGGATATCTTATAGTACAGACAGACAAGATCAGAGATGATATAGAACAAATTAAAAGCTTGAATTAAAAGCGTTGTCATGGCTACATGGTTAACACCATAGCAAACTAAGCTACTAACCATCAAAGCTGAATATGTGCTATTTAATGCAATCTGTATTTAGTATTAGTATATAGTATTTAGCAATTTAGGGCTATATAATAATAATAAAATAATTCAACTACATTCATGTCTGTGTAGAAACTGCCTTTTCACTGGCTTCCCACTGCAGGGAGGCCAGAGAGCATGGTTACATGGTCACAGTGGCAACAAATTAGCTGTGAATTCACACATTCATGAATCGATCTGGATGCATCTATCACGTTTCATTCACCCCCTAAACACTGCACACTGATGAATCCTTAGAGAGTTAAACTCAACTTATTAACATGGTTAAGGGGTGACACTGGAACGGGTAATCATCCGTGTGCGTTTCATGTTCACTACTTGCATCAAATGTCAGCTTGAGGACAAGACCACCAAAGTAAAATGTGCACTGCCTTAACCAATCCATCACCTCAAAGGGACCGATTCACGCAGTAAATCAGGGTGTTTCAACTTAGGAATGAGTTTCAACCAAGGGGCCGAATTGCGCAAATGCGTGATCAGTCATGTTGCCTTTATACACACCTGGCCGTTGTCCAGGACCATGACCCTGTTGCAGCTCATCACTGTGTTGAGACGATGGGCGATGATGAGGGTGGTGCAGCTGCCGAACGCACAGCGAATGGTCTCCTGGATGAGACGATCTGTCTCAGTGTCGATGGCTGCTGTTGCCTCGTCCAATATAAGAATCTAACAACAAAAAAAAACATCAAATGTTACAGAAATAACACAAAATAATGAAGACAAGACAATGAACAACAAAACAGGAGATGATATTATCCAAACAAAGACATTTTCATGTACAAAATGTAAAATTATAGAATATCATTAACACAAAATGAGCAAAAACATCACACTTTATACGATGCTGCTCATGCCGAGTTCATTAACACTATATGAGCTGCAGTAGAGATGCAAACCACTAGGTGTCAGTGTTATCCCATGCAGGGACACGTGCACACTGACGAGTCCATGATATGGGGAGGTTCTGTTTCCTTATTATAAAACTGAGTTGAATCTCTTACTTAATCTGCTACCATCACCCATGCCAAACAATGCTCCACATGTAAATGTGAAGCAGCAGTATTATACAATCAGCACCTTGCTGTTGCGCAGCAGGGCTCTGGCCACACAGAGTAGCTGTCGCTCTCCCACTGAGAAGTTCTCTCCGTTCTCTGTCACCTCCGAGTGGAGCGAATGAGGCAGCTGGCTGACCTGAGGAAGGTCACAGGGGTATACAGAAGTATGAGCACAAATGTTAGGGGCTTATTCTCTTCAAGTAATGCTTAATCTGGTATAATCTGACAGCGTTTAACCATCTTGTCACTTACCATCTCTTTAATATGTGTCTTGTCAAGAGCTTCCCATATCTGGGAGTCAGAGTATTGATCCCATGGGTCTAAATTGGTCCTATAGGAAAAAAAGACATAATTGTGATAATAAATATTAAACATTATGACAAGTTCACAAGACAAGAGGTACAGTATACTGCCGATACTGCACTCCTACCCCTCAGAAGACCCAGGTCAATTCTCACCTGAGCCGGAGGTGATCGGCATCCATAAAGCAACTGACTGCTTGTTTTTATAAAAGCAATGCTGATGTTTTGTTTTTGAATCAGCCTTGCCTGTCAAATTTAGCGAATCTGCTCTTTCATTTTTTACTACCTATCACCGTTTGTGTTTCTGTCATGACTTCCCTCTGGTGTGGCTTTACATTCACACACACACACACAAACTATATGGGCCCACACACACGATATGGGAAGGAAGTGTTATGTAAAGATATGTGACAAAGACATGTGACACATGTCCAGTTTGACCACATTGTTGCACCACTAAACACTAAGGGATTATCCATTACAGCAGTTGTTTAAAAGCACACTTTTTAAAAATTGTAAAGCTGAAACAATGCATAAGTTACAAAGCTCTTTAATACATGTAATTATCATTTGGATTACCTGACTGTCCCGATGAAGAGCACCGGCTCTTGAGGAATGATAGCTAGCTTGCTCCGCAGGTCATCCAGACCAATCTGTGCAATATTGATGCCGTCAATGATAATAGAGCCTCCAGTCAGCTCCACAAGTCTGAACAGAGCCACACCAAGAGAAGACTTTCCTGCAAACATGTACAGAAAAAAGATACTGCATGAAGAAATGTGTACACGTTGAAAAAGAGATGTACAAACAAAGCTGAAAATGCTGCCGACTGGGGAGCAGAAAGGGTCACTTCTACCTGATCCTGTGCGGCCCACAATGCCGATGGTCTCTTCGGGCAGGATGGTGAAGGACAGATTCTTAAGCACAAGCGGCAGATCATCACGATAACGCATCTCCACTCCCTGGAAGGTGATCTTTCCCTGCTGAGGCCAGGAGGGGGCAGGAGCGGCTGCCTCAGGACTCTGTCGAGGCGCTTCACTCTCTAGACACTGAGATAAGGAGCGGTGATGGTATCTGGTATTAATCTCTAAATCTCTGTGGAGGTGCAAGCCCCCTAACTGATTTGTAGTGATTTTCTCTCTCTATGAGCTTTTCTGTGCACTTGAGACAGAATACAAAAAGTTGAGTTGATATTCGTATCTTTGCAGTTTGATGGCTGTTGTGTGAAACAAGCCCTGTCATGTGCTCTGAAGTGTGTGAAGACTCACACTGGGTTTCTATCTGCTTCCTGCTGTGTTTATCACACCTACACAATCACATGCACACAACAAAACCATAGGTCTGGACATGCCAACTACCCTAAATTCCACTGCTCCGTTATACTGGTTTGGTCTGCGTCTGATGGTGTGATTCTAGACAGTTTACCAGTCTATGTGACCATGTACAATGTGTCTGGGTGCCACATAACCCCCCCCCCACCCCCCCCACCGCACCAATCAATGCTCTTACCTTTATATAATGGTTGATCCTCTCAACTGATGTAAACCGAGCTTCAGTCTCTGTGAGCAGCCGCACGGTAAACTGAAACAAGCCGGTCAGCTGAAGGTGAAAGCAAAGCAGAGAGTTGGAAGGCTAATCATTAACACTGTCGCACCAGTTTGATGCTATTGATTGTGTTGTATCTGTTTTTGAGGGGAAAAAGGTTGAGTGAGGTTGAATCTTTAGCTAAAATATTCTGTCAATTCTTTATCTAGGGAAAACAAGTTTTAGTTCAAATTTGCACCCAAACAGTTGGCCAGCAAGACATGGCAAAGCCAACAAGCAACTCCATTAAATAAAGGCAATAAGTGAATCCCTACAATACTGTTAGAAACAGAAAAGGCTTCACTTTGCCACATTTCCTATCCTGTCTGGAGCTTCAAACTACTCTCTTTTCAGCCTTTTCAATTCTGTGTTGCTACATGTGTTTGTTTACAAACCTGCACTGCGTACGATATGGCCAGGCCTGCGTAGGCTGGAGGTATCTGATTGTGCATGAAGACAATGAGAAGTGCTACACCAGTGATAAGAGAGATGCTGATGAGGTCCAGGCGGACGGCCAGCCAACGCATAGCGCAACTGAAGAGGTAGTTGGAGGCCTGGTTGGTGTCCAGTAATTCCTGATATCTGAAAAAAAGAAAGATAAACCCATTTCAGCCAAAGCAAAAGCAAGCAGAACGCCACCCTCCCATGCTTGCTAAAGGGAAATCTTCTCGAATGAGGTTTGGTGTATTTACTGACCTAGGAGTAAACAGAAAAACTACAACGAGAGATAAGATGAAATTAAAGTTTAATGATCTCCATCTCTGGCTGACACCATTATACTCACCTTTGGAGGAAGTCCTGCACTCTTCCATAGGCGTGGATTGTGGAGAGTCCCTGAAGACTGCTGGTGATGTGAGAGGTGAATGGTGATTGGCTGATATTCTCCAAGCGCTTCAGCTCGCGAATCAGAACCCTGGAAATAGAGAGAATAGAAAGAGTTTTTCAACTGTCTATAGGTACTGTCATAGGTGTTATGGTCGTTCGTTATAGTATTAAAATATCCATTCTTATTTACAGGCAGACATAAACTAACTCCAGAAATGCACTACAACTAAAGTTTGTTTTGATTTGTAACTCTAAATGGTTGTGAAAATCCTAATTAGGCAAGTTTGCGGCACTGCAGAATTGGAAAGCCTCCACTCAGGTTTGCCTCATTTGAAGGAAAATGATAGGGTATTGTCTGCAAATAAGCTCCGGCATGTGAGGAGCAAATCTTTGAAATAAATGACATTAAATTGGAAAACATCATGAAGAACACTCCTACAATGAGCCACAGTAACTGTGAAATGTGAGGTTTTAAGATCTATCTAAAGCTGAAATTGCTGCCATCAACCACACTTTTATTTTGTAAGATCTTGAAAAGAGCACAGACATCACACCTGAATAACGAAACACCACTAAAGAATGAAGGAATGGAAAATGCATCAGGTCTAATGATGCAGGTGTCTGGCAGACAGGTAATGATGACACGGTGGACAGAGAGGAATATGGTCCACCACGCGGCACCCGTTTTCCTGACAGAGCTCCGATGGTTTCCCACTGTCTGATGCATGTGCAATATTATGAGCACCGCCGCACACAGGCGGCCATACAATCGGCAGCCAGAGAGACACCAGACTACCCATTCACGTGGAAGTGTGAGTGAGAGAGGTGTATTAACAAAGGCGAGGTGTCTTTCTACTTTTAGACACCAAGATAGAATGGATGGTGCGTGTGAATTTGATTGCATTTGAGTTTTCTCATAAAAGCCCAGAAGAGAGAGGGAAAGAACATGACACTTCCCTGCTTCCAGCCTGTGATCCAGACAAACATGTTTATGCCCTGGGCAGTTTCATTTCTGAATTCAATAAAGGCTGCTTTAGAAGTGGGTAATTTCAATGGGAGATCCAGTTTAATGCAACATCCATACATATCCTGGGATGTCGTGACTTTAAGACTGTAAGATTTATACAATATTTCATTCCTTTAAAGTGTTGCCAAGGGTGATCACTACCTTTTGGAATCAGATGGGAATCCTCGCTTCCTCTTGGTTCTTGTGTGCTTAATACTCTAGTTCAACATTAATTCCACTTGCATCGCCTACAAATCAAGTGTCTCTTAAAAGATAAATGAAGATATTTTGTAATTAAATTGATCCCTCAGGAAACAAACTGGTATTAGATCTGATTAAAGAAATCAAGAATTCCAGTTTATGTGGGGACAAGATATCAAGTGATTCATATCCGCAGATGGTGTGTGTGATTTGTGAGCAGGGAGGCAGTTCGAAGCAATTAATGTATTAAAAAATATATATATATATACACATATGTACACACATATATATGTTGACCTATATATACATATATATATATATTTTTTTACATGCACTGTTTATATGTATAATGACATTTGGAAAATTCACGTATTTTGTTTTTGTACTTTCTGATCTACAAAAGCACAACAATAACACTGAGAGTCATGTTCTTCTTGATCTCTCAGATAAAGGAAATAACAGGATGTCGGTTATTTCCCATGATACCAGCGTGCTGTTGTTCCCCTCATTGGATTCACCTATATTGCACAATTGCTGCAAAACTGTAAATAATGTCTAAAGCGGAGTCATCAGATAATCCAGAGCCCTCCTGCAACATTTACCACAGAGCAGAAGCTGTTGAAAATAAAATCAATGACTGATAACACTCTACACACTTACAGATAAAGATTATCACAGAACTTTTTTTCAGTCTTGTGTTACATTTAAAATCACTATGGGTTTGCACCCTTTTTTCGTGCATGAGACAAAGGTAGCGACTCACTGGTGAAGGACGTAGAACATCTAGCAGCTTTAGACCAAGACTTGGTGGAGGATTAAACTGAGCGAAATGTTTACTTTACTGTTTGCGTTGGCCAGAAAAATGACTCAAACATCGGTTCATGTGCTGCTCCACTTCAACAAATGAGCAGTAAAACAATCAAAAATGTGCAGGCTAATAAACAGATTTGCTGATATGGCCGTGGTGTCGATTACGACATGCCAGTGACAGTTTAACAATGAGAAAACAAATGTTCCTCTAAGACAGGCTGTGGGAATACCTGTGCATGTATACAGTACTTTGAGTGAGGTTGAACCTCTTTATCTTAATGTTAGATGGCAGTTTAGTAGCTAACATGTTAAGTTATTGTAACTGCAGTACTAGTGAAAGGAAAACGTAATGTCAAAGAACTGAATCAGTAATGTGAAAAAATAAAAATAAATTCACAGCCATGAGTGTGGTTGAATCTGTGTTGGTTCTTTAAAGCGAAACTATGTCATTTCTGCTAAACAACAGCCAACGTTGAATGCTAAACTACTGCTATATGTAAGCATGGGTTCAATGTCAACAGCAATGATAACAACGGGAGTGATGAGCGTCTGACCTGGAGACACGGTTGACAAAGCAGAGGAAGGCTCCCAGAGGCAAGATGGAGATCAGGAACCAGGGGAAGACAATGCCCACCATCCCCAAGCAAAACAGCACCAGGGTCAGGTTCTGCAGCAGCATTTCAGCTTGCATGGTGAGACGCACGTCAACTTTGAGAGAGCAGACATTATATATCAGACAAACTGCGTGCTGTTGGATTTATCTATCTCTATATGTGAGGAAAAATGTATCTGTCAAGTGTCTTTCAGTGTTTTTTTCAGCGAAAGAGAGACACAATGGAGTCTACAAAAATAGTATGCTTAGAAACAAAACCAGCCATCCAAAACAACAGCAACCTACAAATCAACATGTCAAGTGACGACACAAGTCAAGTGGATAACAGGAAGCCACTCACTAGGCAAAATACTCATGTGAGTGCACACTATGTCTTGGCACTACACCTCGTCAACCAGGGTGACTTCAGCGACTAAGAGCTCTCTTGAGGGGGGAAAGTTTCCCAGTCAAGACAAATCAATCCTCACCCTCATCCATGTCTCTGGAGAAGCGAGTCAGGATGCGACCCAAAGGCGTTGTATCAAAAAAGCGCATGGGGCTGAGGAGGAGCCGGCGGAACAGCTTGTCGTGGAGAGTGGAGGCAGCCTTCACCGTGCACTGTCAACACAAACAACAGCCATGTTTGAACATGAGACCTGACACATGTAAACAAACAACTTTAAGAAACATACGGAGAGAATCATGTCTTGGATAAACAGACAGTTGGAAGGGAATCGTCTGTCAATGTACTCTGCCTCAAACACAAAAACACACAATGGATAAATACAGTGGCACTCTTATGTTGCCTGCAGAGTTGCAAACGTTACCTCACCATATGCTAAGCATGTGCACAGTGGGTAGCTATTTTATTTCCCCTCGCACAAGGCAAGCTGTCAAATCTTCATTTATAATTAGTTTCTAGGAGGCTGACATAAAGGTCATGACCTAATGAGCAAGAGACATTTCAACCAATTGGACAGAAATTACATGTGGCAGCAGAGGACAAATTAATTCTATTAATGGAATATTCAACACTCCCAAGGATCTCATCACAGCTAGGGGTAAAAAAAAAAAAAAAAAAGATTAGCCATCTTTGAAAAATTAGCAATTTCAAGTGGCACACATTAACGTGGGGACCTAACCTCTACAATGCAGTGTCAGGATGGGTTAGCTTGAAAAAGAGGACGCACACCCGAAGGGGCACTGACATGAACACACACATCCCTCCTTTTTCTCTGCCTCTTTGTCTCTCTTGCACTCACTCACACACACACACACACACACACAAACATGCAGTCGTTGTAAAGCTCTGAGACACAGCAGTGGACAGATAAATGGATTTGGCCCACGGGCATTTTCAATTATAGCACAGGAATCATGAGAGCATGAACAAATGACAATAAAGACAATTAGGGAGGAGCTTACTGCTTAACTATACACCACTAATATATCCACTTTTCATATTCCTTTCAAACACCAATATCACTTTTAAGTTCATCAGTAATTAAGTGGGCAAAGCGTGTCACAGAAAGAGGGGAGTCTCTCAGGAGAAGCTTACCTTCACAAACACCAGCCCTCGCATTGTCTTCAGCAATAACGCAGCTCCCATGGATGCGACGTAAACAGTTGAATAATACTGAATGTGTGGGTTGAGTCTCATGCTGTTGCTCGCCATCGTTTCATTCACAAAGATTAATGATGTGTTCTGAGGGCAGATGGAGCAACAAATTACTAAGATTGAGAAAAAAAAAATCACAATTTTTCCCTCATGTAGGAATATGGCCTCTGATGAAATTGAGAAAATCACACTTTGGCATAAAAAAGTATATGAAAACGAGTCAGTTCGATGATGTTTACTATTCCAAGCACATTTCTCAATAGCAGCCAATGCCTGCTTCGCTGCACATCTGTTTCGTCACTGCTTGTGCTTGTTTTTAATTAAGTTTACCGTGGTGCCGTTACTTTTTTAATCATGCACATTCAGATTAATGCTCAGTCGGCTTCCACGACTCACTGAAGAATAGTAGTTATTTTTCTTTTGGGAGCCAAATGCACACCAAAAAGAGACGTCTATTATAGTGAAGCAGGATTATTTCCAAACTCACCCCACTGCCCTGCCTGATCCAGTGGCTCAGCCACCAGTTACTGAAGGCTATGCTGCCTGTGGTGGAGAGGAAGAAGAAGATGTTGATGATGAAGATGATTGGACCCCCTGCTGCTTTGATGTAGGCACCATACACAGACCAGGCGACTGCACCAGAGCCCTTCTCTTCAGCTTTCATCAGTTGTTCTGAATAAAAGATGCGAGAAAGAAAGCAAGAAAGAAGTTACTTGTGAACCATTCTCTAGGAAACTAAGCATTTAGCATTCACTCTACATGCAGAGCCTGAAAAGTGGCAGGGTCTCTCACCTCCTTTCTTGCTCACCACCTTTGGTCCGACCTTGGCAACATCAACAGCACTGTGAGCCTTTTCTGCACCGGCTCTCTGCTGTTTGCTTTTTAAATTCTCTTTCACCAGATTCTGAGAGACAAAAAAGGTATAGAAAGAACGTGAGGTTTGAAACATGCAGCAACACCCTGCAAGTAATTTAAACAGAGATATCGGTGACAGGGTCTTTAGCAGCTCACCAGTAAATCAATGCACGCATAAATAATGAAAGGCCATGTATGCATTAACATTTCCCAGCTATTGGGCTTGCCTTTCTGGGCTTATGAATTATTCAGCTTGTAATGTTCAATGTTATTGTGCAGTGGGGGCAAAGATGCCTTATTCAAAAGAGCTGGCCTGGTGCCTCATGTGCCCCCGAGCCTTACCTCGTGTTGCATGCTGTTGAACAGGGTGGCATAGTCACGTTCTTTACCCATTAGCTGAGCATGGGTGCCGTGCTCTGCAATCTGCCCGTCCTTCATGAGAATTACGTCGTCACACTCAGACAGATACTAAAAAATAAAAAGATAAAAAACAGAGGCAAAACAGCAAAGATTTAATGTTGCAGACACTTAGAACTTAAAACTTTAATCAGCTAATCAAGGTTGCTTTTAGAACTACTCCCTTCTGGTAATTAACGAAGCAAAAAACGGTTGAGAGGGGAAAAAGGGCATGGAATATTTTCACTGTGCTGAAACTTCAAAAATATAGATCAGTTATCTTGTATGCTTTGGGAAAAATTACACATTCTGAAGGAAAACTTGGTGTCATAAGAAATTCACAGACAGACCCCTTACCTGCAGCTGGTGGGTTACAAAGAGCACCGTCTTGTCTTTGGCAACTCCCTTGATAGCTTTATGGAAGACATGGGAACCCACACAAGCATCAACGGCGCTGAGAGGGTCATCCAGGAGAAGTATGGGCCGTTCACTGTAGAGGGCACGAGCCAGGCTCACTCTCTGACGCTGCCCTCCACTCAGGTTGGCCCCTCTCTCTCCAATCTAGAGTGATGAAGTTAAAAAGAAAGAAGCTCCATGAAACTCTCCTTTTGTTGTGGTTGCATTGAATTGCAAACAGTCAGTAACATAAACTGCTGCTGCAAGAGTAAAGAAATCACTGAGAGGCAGATTTCTACAGATACCTCAGTCATGTCTCCATATGGGAGCTCTGCAAGATCTGGGAGAAGACAGCAGGCTTCCAGGACAACATTATATCTGATGAGGAAAGGTTAAATTAGGGACAAATCTCAACCTTTATGCTTTTTGTTCTCAGTAACATCATTATACAGTAGTTGATCTTACTTGTCTTGGGCATACTCCTTTCCAAAGAGGATGTTCTCCTTCAGTGAGTCATTGAGGATCCAGGCTTGTTGAGACACGTAAGCGAAGCCACCACTTGCAGCTACATTGCCTTCTAAAAGGGTCATCTGCAACAAAAACAGGAGGTTGGAAGCAGAGAAAACATTTTCAAATGTCAAAAAATTTAAATCATAGGTTGTGTGGTATGTGAATTAAAGGTTCAAAAACACTAAAGCTATCCCCTTTGATGTTATTCAAGTCTGTGCTGTCTGGAGAGGAAACTTTAACTGAGCAATCCAGTTGAATCTCACCTGTCCCAGTAGAGCAGACAGCAGAGAGCTCTTTCCGCTACCAACACCTCCACAGATTCCAACCAGTGAACCCTAGAAAGAGAAAAAAAACAGAGGCATTGTGGGAATTACATGAAGCAGCCAAAGGTTTGTCCAAGTCCATAAATAAACATGTCCTTAATCCACTTAATCTATGAGTTTGTGATGTTACCCTCTTAAAGCGGAGGTCAATGCGGTGCAGGGTCTTATGCAGTGGAGGTCGTATGCTTTGAGTGGAGGAGATGGTGCTTTGTGGACTCTCCTGCTCCATATTTGTGAGGAGACTTTGTGCGTTGGGACCTTCCTTGTTTCCTTTGCTGTCCTCTGTGGAGATGTACAGGCTAAGCTTCTCCCTGCGCAGCACACGCTTCATCCCTCTGAGCTTCTTGGGAGGCGGGTTAGGTTTTACAGCCGGAGCGCGCGCCTTTTCCCAAGCCAGTGTGGCATCCTGAAATTCCACGGCATTGCTAGGATCCTCCATTTTGACCAAAACAACCTCTCTGTCATCCATCATAAAGAGCCTCTGTGGAGACAGACACAATGACCACACATTGTGATGACCAACTTGACAAAATCTCAAAATTTTTCTTTTGTACATGACTAAAATACATTTCTGAAGCTCAAAGTGTCTGTACATTACTCAGCCTCGTGTTTAAGGTGCAGTCCAACCGGTCTTCATTACGCACTGCTTTACGCTAAAAACACAGACTTCCTCGAGCCTTTTTGTGCATCTCTGGCAGAAACGCTTGCTTACTTAACCCTAGCTGGCTCTGTGAAACCAAACCTCTCACTAACATGCGACTTCTACCAAGTGTTTGGAATACAGAATGTTGAAAAATGTCAGTATGTGGTGTGGGCGGGTGTGTTTTTAGCATCAACGGGAGCAGCTTTTGATTGCTATGGCAAAACCTGCTCGCCCACTAATATACTGTATCCACAGTATCTACATTATCCGTTGACCTTCATAAAGTGTATGTACATTTTGAACATAAGGTATATACCATATGCTTTAACAATGTTGGGATTGTGATATCCTGTCTCAAAACACAAATTGAGTGTCTTTGACATCCATACCAGCCATGTGTGTGACTGGGTGACAGACTGGTCTATGTTTCTCACCTGAAATCTTTTGACTGCGACAGCACCCTCCGACAGTGACCTCACAGCCAACGGTGTAACTTTCAGGGCAAAGGTCATGGAGTTGAAAACTGCAACCACAGTGAAGGCCTGAGGTAGGAAGTGTAGAGATGGAGAGAGTTATTCCAAAATGTTTTATCTGGGGCTACACTTGACTTTAAAATCTAGAATCAGAAATCAGAATCAGAAATACTTTATTGATCCGGGGGGGGGGGGGGGGGTTATACAATTATACATTATATAAATGCTCATAATGGCTAGAAACTTTAAGACAGCTGAATTCAAAATGGAAATATGCAATGAACATAGTGACTATAGGTCCTCATAGTCAAATACCTCAGCTGCAGAAAGGTCATAGCCCATAGCCATATGTAGGGTGAAAGTGCACGCGCTTGCTATCACCACGACGATGGGAGCCACACCCACTGTGAGGCTCTGGACGACCCCAGCTCTCTCAAGTATCCCCCTCTCTTCTGATCGCACCTCTGTTAAGGAGATAAGAGAGAGAGGGGGGTGGTAAAAAGGCAAAGATGTGCAGAAAGAGAGAGAACATAAAGTAAGGGTTGAGTGACTCCCAAAGGGTTCTCCAGTGCACATTCAATCAACAACACCATAAGAGTCACTAACCAACACAGAGCGAGTGGACAGAAATAGATACAAGAGGGAGGACAAGGGCCCCACGTCCCTACATGGTATGAAAGGGGCTTCAAAACCTGCTGAACCTTGATAACTGTCCAAGTGTAATGCCCAAATCCTGCCCCCCTTCCTCCATGTTTGTATCTCCCAAATGCACACGCTAGCTGCTTTGTTCACCCAGTTCATTGGGTGCAAACACTGGAACAAAAAGCTTGTGCATCTTTAATTCAGCCCCAGCAGCACTGTGTGTGAAATAAAAGAACTCCCTCCTCCTGGTACATGTTATTCTCCATGGGATTCTCTTTGGATGTTATGTGTGTTTCTGCGTGGATTACAAAGCAAAAGTCACGCGCCCACGGCAAAAACACTGCAATCATCAATTTAACAACAATAGTAATTGAAGGAAATGACACTGTAACTCTTAAGACTCATTGGCCATTAAGTTGAATGCCAATTAATTATGATTATAATAGGTAATCAAAGGACAGCAGTGGAAACGAGACCCACCTGGCTAATTTGGAGCATGATTAAAAGAGGTTGTGGATGATCCTTATCCACAACCTACAGCAAGGGCCTCGTGAGAAAAGGCCATTGCTAATTCATAGATAAGTAGAGTAGCCTTGACAGTCATTCAAGGTATCATAAGGCCCCAAACACCTTGCAAATGAGCCTTGAAGCCAAGGGATTCAAACTGGCCTTGATTATAAAGGATAGCACAGGGGAAGACTTAAACGGAGCAAGCTAATGAAAATGGATTTAGGGTCAGGGTTATCTTGCCAGTTCACTAAGAGGATGAGTCTAATTTCAGGTGATAAACTGACCATTTAGTTACTAATTTGCAACAGTGACAGATGTTCAAATGAGGTGACCCTTTATTCTGAGTGAGTTGGGAATAAAAAGCCTAATAAAAACACCAAATAGCATGAAGTTTGCATCCTGCGGTCCAGACCACAAACAAGACATGAAGATGTGTATTATGATATCGCTGAGTCATTTGGGAACATGACAGCCACTCACTGTGAATATTCTGTGCAAAGGCATCTTCCCAACAGTACATCTTGATGAACTTTATGCAGCCCAAGATCTCGTTCATCAGCCTCACACGGCGGTCAGTCACCACCACACACTTTTTGCGGAAATACGCCGTCAGTCTCGATGCGAGCATCTGCCCAGACGGGAACAGAGGAAATGATGACAAGAGAAATAAGTGGCAGGGGAGGAAATGAAAGCAGACACAATCACATTAGCTGTGCTGCAGGGCCGTCCGGGGGACCAGAGTGATAAATGCATTTCACATCAATACCGGGGTCTCCGGCTGTCAGGCTCCGGCTTAGACTGAGTGTAATTTGAAAATAACAGCTACAAAGTTGACAGGAGACTGATAGCCAAAGAGTTATGATGCCTTTAAAAAGTGCTGGTTGTATTCTTCAACAGCCTGAATTAACGTAAAGATTATAAAGCGATGAGTACGCGTGTCTTCTACTAACCAAATTTTAAAAAGTTGAAGCTCAGAAAATAATGAGTCAACAATAAAGCAACGTCTCTAGTCGTTAACTTCTGGTAAAACTTTTAGAAATGTTTATAATGAATTTCTTGTCACAGCTGTAATCTGCATGACCATAACTTTTGTTAAAACTTTTAGAAATTGTTGTAATTAAATTGCTTGTCACTGCTATAATGACTGTGATCATTTCTTGGGTGTAAATCTGATAAAAGTCTGCTATGACAGTAATTTACACTATATTAAAAATGTGTGTGTGTTATTAATCTACTATAATCTTTGTGCCTGTAATAAATGTATCCTGTATTTTGTCTCTATCTTTGTATCAACAGCATTGCATAAAAGCCTCTAAACTTGAACTGAAACACTTTTTTATCCTGTTTCTAGCTGAAGTCGTACCATGGTAGGGTAGAAGAGGATGAAAATGGCTGACCCCAGCAGAGCAGTGGGGCCCAAGAAGTATGCAGTGTAGGACAGACCCAGTATTCCCACCAGGGGCCCCCCAGCCAGCAGGCAGCCCACTGACACTGCTTCGTACACCCGCTGGCCGTCACTGGAGCAGATGTTGATCAGCTATGTAGAGAGACAGTCATTGACAAATCTACAACGAACGAGATATTTTCAAACAAGACATACTGAAACCTCACCACTAAGTCTATGAAAGCAATTTTACAAATACAGTTGTCCTTATTCCCACTTTTACTTGTTGCACAATGATTCCTCTTAAGCTGTGTAATGACTAATCTTAGATAGCCTCCTCTCCCTCAGGCTGTGGGATTTGTCGAGATCTAAGCAGGAATGGTGTAAGAGCAGAAATTAAATCCATCTCAATCATCTGCATGTGGTGCCCTGCAGCGAGGGATGATTTAGTTAATTTGGAGATGAGTCCCCTCCAGGGTTTTATCACCTACCTCGCCTGGACTGATGTCTTTAGTGCTGCGTAGGCGGAGGATCTTGTTGAAGGCAAAAGTAAGAGCTGCCCCGCGGAGGCGTGCTGCAGTGCGGTAGTTGACGGCCCACATGAGCGCCAGAGACCAGGAGCGCATCAACTCCATGAGGAAGATCCCAGCTACTAGAGACAGGCCGTACGGCACGCAGCTCTGCGAGCTCTGGGAATACTCCAGCAGAGCTCGAACCAGGAGAGCCTGGAGACAAACAGGGAGAAAGGGAGCAAAGTGGAAACGAAGGTAAAGGAAACAGCGGAGGAATAGTAACAGAACAAAAATGAGCAGAAAACAACACAGACAAAAAGCAGCAACACAGAGGAGATAAAGTGGGACAGGAGAAGGAAGAGAAAAAGAACAAGGAGATGAAAGGGAGAGGGTATGATTCAGGGAATGCCAGAGATAGAGATAAGCAGAGACGCCATATGAAAAAGAAAAAAAGAAGATGAAAGAGAATATTTTAAATCAACAGATCAGAGAACAATGAGCATAAAAATTTTAAGGCCTGATGGGAATGACATGAGAAGAGACATCACATTTTGTGATGAGTCAAAAATGTAAAATAAGATTGGAAATAAATAAAATAAACTGCAGAGAATATATATATATATATATATATGTATATATATATGCACAACACGGCTTTGACAGCATGTGCACAAAATAAATCAGCCAGGAAAGTGAGACACATGCGTCATTGTGTAAGAATTAAATCCAGTTAATGCTATTAGTTGTGGGTAGTATCAAGCACATAGTGTACACATAACATCACATCAACATAAACAGCTTAGAGCACGAGGAACAATGGGACTGACTCAGTAATATCACAAACAGGGAATTCCAAACATAATTACCCTTCGGTTTAAGGTGATTATTTAAAATTTCTGATGAGGAATGTTTATAAAAATCTGCACTTTGAAGCTCTCTGTTGTCTGATGCGCATCTATGTGCATTTTCTGGAGGGAAATCCAATCTGCCAAATGTGTGGCAGATAAAAACAAAATGCATTTTCTGGACCAAAGCGTGACTGGGTACAAACCAGCTAATCTACTGTATTAATATGGGTTTCACCATCTAAGGCTTTGTAATCTCCCTGTATGGTTTCATTTAAAATTCCCAGACCAGCGTGAAACGGGATAAAGTGATTTTCAGAAAATACACCCGGACTTGGGACACCAAGCCAGCGACATCATATTAGCCAAATCAGTGCAATACAAAGGGAAAGGAGGATTTGGGAGGCACTCACGGGCCCGACGAAGCCGGCCACCATTGTGAGGAGGAGGGAGAAGATGGCCACCAGCATGCGGGTTTGGCAGAACCTCCAGAAGACTCTTGACAGGGACGCCCCCTCTCGTCCTCGTCTTTTCAGCTCATCGTGCCACAAAGTTTCGAGCCTGGAACCAGAAACCAGGAGCACAAAATGATGACAAGCTCAACCAAACATCATTACATTGTTATTGAACTTAATTTACTGAATAATGAGTCTCAACAATTGGTCAGATTTCCCACTCTTGCACCACTCTCGCACAGGAGTACTCCGCAAAGTGCTGTTATAGTACCAATTAACTGCATGTAACAGGTGGCATTTTTTGAAGGGCAAAATTATCATAAGTGAAAAGAATACTTTATGTGTTGTTATTTTTCCT
Source organism: Enoplosus armatus (assembly GCF_043641665.1). Taxonomy (NCBI): domain Eukaryota; kingdom Metazoa; phylum Chordata; class Actinopteri; order Centrarchiformes; family Enoplosidae; genus Enoplosus; species Enoplosus armatus. The sequence continues at coordinate 17,029,118 of NC_092189.1, forward strand.
TAAAATAAGTTGATTAAAAACAGTAGAGTGGAACTTCTGATTTATCAGACGACCCGAAAGCACAATAGAAGATATAAACAGTCTGGCAGTCAATTATGGCAGATGAAAATCACAAGAAAATGTGAAGGCAGCTAATTACTAGGCAGTAATGTAAAGGTGACCTACAATATACAATCATGAATGATGTATCACATAATTAGACTGAGAAAGGTACTACCAAACATGTTAAAGATGTGCTAATGTACTTTTATTGCTGTATAATGCCCCTTGAAGAGGAACATTATACAGAATATCTTGTTGGCCAAATGCATCATTACTAATGACTCTATAAAGCAGCAGCAGAGCAGCTGCAGAAAGTAATTTACGCCCTAATGACTTTATTAAAAACGTATCAGAGATAGACAGAACATTAAACCAACTAGACTCTCACACAGCCTGATAATTACCAGTTTAAGTCAAATGGTGTTGAATATAAGAAATTACAATTAATTGCAGCACAATGTCTGCATAGAGCACAGCTTGAGTCACTGGAAATGAGACTTCTGTGTGAGTAATATATTTTGTGTAGCTAATTCCCATCAATGGACCGAGCAAGGAACAGTGAACGATGCACTGAAAGAACAGCAACAAAAGATAATTTTTCATATTAACATGAAACAACATAATGGTAAATATGAACACACTATATATCCAAAGTGTGTTTACAGTTTTCATCATCATAATTCACATCGTTTCCAAGATTTAAAAAGTCGACATATAGCAGAGCTTTAAGTGGCCACACACACAAATGGAAATGGGAGCACCAGGGTAACGGTGTGGGATCCAAAGGAGGAATGATTTGCTTTTAAACATGGCTGAAATGTTCCCAACAGCCACCGTCTCAGTTTGCCAGATGGCAAGCGAAGCTGATGTTTCGAGAGTGTGTTGGCCGGGACATCGCATTCAAGGTTCGCACCTCACTGAGCACCAACAAGTGTCAACTCTCCCAGGGTGCTTTTCCTATTCCCCCTCTCGCCATCGTCTCTGCTTTGCATCAGTTGCATAACTGTTCTTGCTATGTAAACACAAAATAAAGACCTGCCGTCTTCAGCGGCTCTGTAGCGCTCACGCACACCATCGCCCACCCGTGCCGATGTGATAGCTTTGTGCTCCTTTGCTGCTTCCCTTCTATGTGCTCTTTAACACACACAAAGCAAACCTCCAGGCCCCGAGCCAGAGCCTTTAAACAGAACAGGTCATTTACAACCCACACAGTTGTCACCAGACGCAAGAGTGAACTTCCTCAAATAGTCACTCTCCTCTACATTGCCAAGTCATGGCACCATGACTCAACAGCAAGTGACTACTGGACAAAAGCATCAGGGGTTTTTTCAGCCAGCAATAAAATTAATAAGATAGTTGTTTTCATTCATAGAATTAGCTAATTACTACAAGGCATTTGTCTAGATGTGGTTTGGCAGGCAGACAGTGACTTTTATCACGTGGTCTGCTCCAGCATGGCTCCAGTCAGTGACAGCTAATGAATGTGACAGGGAGACACATTACATCGCAGGTAGAGGAGTTAATGACATAACCACCCGAGTCAGGCACTAACTCTCGCTGTAATCTCTAATCCCTGCTATTCTCAGCAGCCTCCCATCATAGCACAATGTTCCTGTACTGGTAAAGAAAGACTGGATGAACATCAGTGAGGTCTCACTGCACAGACTGACCACATATAGTACAAACATACAAAATCCTATACAGTTGTTTACATGGCAGGGAATTACATTTTTATACTGAGAATGCAACTTTGGACCTGCGCCTGTTTTCCTGTTACTATCAAGAGTATGACAGGGTTTATCAGCACATTCATCTTGCTCACATATAGGGCAGGGAAAGCAAAGAAGGTTTGTCAATATTTGTTCAAAAAAGAAAAACAATTGCAGGGACCCTGCAGTGTGAGAGTGAAGCAGAGAAAGTGGGTACTTGGAACAAGAAACATGACTTTTTCACCTTAATGGATCATTCGTTGCTTCATAATAAGTGTCTACATTACAAAACATGACTAATTTACAGGATTATAGCACCATTTTGACTCATTTGATTTAACGTTTAATGGAAAACTAGCAGGAACACAAAATCATCCACTGGCACAGCAATGCATTTCCACTGGGGATGAATTACCAACCCAGCAAAGCAGGTAACTGCCCAGAGGCCCAAGATATCCCGGGTTCACTACATATTAATTAGTAATTTGATTATTTGCAAATTAGTAAGGGAATTTGCACCACTTATGTACAATATCAACTTAAAGCAGGTCGCCTATAGTATTGTAGTATTAGCTCATCTTGGGACCCTGTCTTGTCGAGGTGCCCTGTGGCAAAAGTTGAGTTTTATCGAGTTAGCACAAACTACCTGACACACAGAAAACCTGGGACGAGGTAGCATTCCAGCATATGAGTGCTAGTTGATCTCTGGGTGTCTGAGCACATAAGGAAGATGCAATGTGCAGTCTGCTGTTTGCACCGTACGAAAAGGAGAAGAGAGGCGATGTTCTATACGTTTCTTAATGTCAACAAATCACATGAAAAGACCAAAACCAATCCATCTCTTCGTTAGTCTGTCTCTGTACTTTTCGCCGTCCTCAGTCTGTCTGGGGCTCTTAGCCTCACGCCCACAGGACATAAATCTTTAAAAACATGTCATAAATATATACTTATATCTTTTAAAAAAGACTGAGCAATTTCCCAAAACAGCTGGACACTTTTTTTAACAAACATTACTCAAACAAGAGTAAATAGTGCATTTGTCCAAGATTATTTTTGGTTGCCTGGTTGGTGTGCCAGCGAGTGTTTACATGGGATGGCTTTGGATACACAGGAAACACATGTTAGTAGAATCATTGTTGTTTTTGGTCTTTACGTGGAATTTGTAGTATCACCAGCCTCAGAACATGGCAGACCTTGCATGTGTCTGCTTGGATTTGAAAGTTATTCCACTGCATTGGCAGTAAACACAACACACGAAGTGCTCTGTATTCAGAGCTTAAAAATGTATTTAGGTTTCTGGCAGGATTTTAGGGTGTAGTTACCTTTTAAAGGGGATGAGGAGACAGGATACATATACAAAACACTGTAGTTTGGGGTCAATAGGGGCCCTACAGCATATGTTTGCCCTGTGGACCCACTCCCAAAAATCCCTTTAGGTCTTCACGTTGGTTGCATCCCATGCATCAAAATTATCCATTAGAAAGAAATCTGAAATTTGACAACTCACAAATGTCTCTTTGTACTTTGAACACCCCAGGTCCCTTTCATCAGGCAAACCTCAGCGGTGCCACAGTTACCACACAGTTACCTCACCTTTGGCAGTTGATTTCAGAGGCTTCATGGCAAGACAGTCCCCACACGTCATCTATAGACAAGCTGGACGCCTTGTACGCCTTCAGAGCCAGTGGGGAGAGCCAGTGCAGAGTCATAAATGAGAAGAGGCCGGCGTTATCGACTGGGTGCTGGTGCCTGGAATAGAGAAGAAGACGTGAAAATGGGTGAGATGTCTAAGAGAGCGGGCATACAGAGAGGTGCTAAATTGGGGGAGCAGGCCCACATAGGCCACTGAGAAAGAAGCGGCGCCTTTTTGCTAGCCAGAGTCAATGAAAGGTGAATCATGCCCGCAGTATTTGAACAGTAATTTGCACACTCTTCACAGAAATCTAAGAGAGTAGCAAAAAAAAAAAAAGAAAAAAATTCGGGGGCAGTTTATCAGTCGGCATATGTTCAAACGCTGTGCTGTCTGTCTCTGGGGGATAAGTTCCCACCCCTTATCACGGCCTCCTGCTGCCCCTAACAGCACATCAGGCAGCACAACAACAACAAATGTCCATTTTTGTGTTTATGTGTGTCTTTAAATGTGTATCTGTCTGTCAATGTGCCAGCCTAAAACTGTCTGTATGTCCGCCTTTATCTTGGCTCACTGTCAGAGAGTTGCCACATGAACTTCAATACAATGTTGTTTACTTGTGAGTTATCCTGAAGGGCTTTAAAAGCTGCAGGCTTTGCCGGTAGCGGCCTCGTCTCTTTGGCCCCCTCTCCGCTGACGACTCTGCTTCCTCCTCCTCCAGCTCTGGTAGCGGTTGCGGGGAGGACAGCGGCAGGCCCTCCACCCGCCCAGCTGCTTCTAGGGCATCAGGGAACATGGCAGACCCTCTGGGGAGGGAACAGAAAAACTACATTAAGCACAAATACATTTCAGATGTGTGACAGCAGCCTGCAAATATACAGTACAGCTACAGATATTTACCTATTGGTACCTGGTATAACCTCCAACTTGTCTAGTTTGAACAATGAAAAACAGAGGATCTGATTACGTTTGATCATGTCAAAGATCTAATTGGATGTAATCATTGAAAACGAGTATTTTCACTATTGATTCATCTGTGCATCATTGATTCATCATTCTTTTTTTGATTAATCAGTTATAAACTTGGTCTGTAAATGGTCAGAAGATAGTCCATCACCATTACTCAAGGGGCTCAAATTGCTTGTTTGTCCGACCAACAGTCCAAAACTATTATATTATATTATATTATTACTATTACTATTATATAAGATTTGAGGAGCTGGAACCAGTGAATGTTTGCCAGTTTTACTTGAAAATTATATAAATAATTATTCTATTATTAGAATCTTTGCAGATTAATTCTCTGTCAATTGAATAACCAATTCATTATTTAAGCACAATTGAAAACATTAAATATCATCACACAGGTGCAACAATCTGTTGTAACGGTGTGAAATACAGTAGACTAGTAGACTAGATGCTTTCTTCAAGAAAAAACACTCCTAAGCTGACATTTTAGCTAAAGTCTCAGCGGGAAAAGGAAGAATAAAACACAGCAATCTGTCTGTTCTGTCTTCCTTTAACCTAAGAACTATTAGAGGAAAGCTGTGTTTTGCTGAATCACCCTCTGAGACGCAGCTAGACTTGAGAAATCACCTTGTTCAGGGGTCACAGTGCTTCTCTGGCATACAACTAAAGTGCTTATCTATTTAAAGACGACCTGCCAGCAGCCCCAGGAGCTCGGGAGCAGACATCTGAGCTGCCAGTATGTCCGTACACTGTCACTGATCCCTTCTATGGCAAAGCTCCATGACAAGGTCAGCCAGACCCTGTGTGGGGTGCAGATTGACTGTACAGAGAACGTGGTCAATAATGAGATTCAATACAGATGGCCCAGTGGGGGCACGAACAGTCACATAACAGAAACTGATACAACGAGTTCTGCTGAGAAACACATTGCAACAGATACTCACAGTACATGTAAGAGTGTGGTGGAAAAACCAAATGCTGGGGTTGAGAAAGAGCATGAAAAGAGGTTTTGTGTTTCCTTCTGCAGCCCTCAGTGCCTATATCATGTGAGGTTTGTCATATGGCTGTGAACTTTTCAGTCAAGAACTGTGTAGCCCTGAATGCAAAGAACTGCCAAAATAAGTTAATACATTTAAAGCTGACACAGGTCGTAATTTAACCTGTTGGTCCGGTATTTGGTTCAACAAAATGTCAACAGGTGCACTGTTTGCGTTGCTCCACAAAGTTTACCAACCGATACAGGACAGAGACAAAGAAAACAAAAGTAGAAATTCGGGCAGAAGAAGTTAATAAGTAGAGTTATGGTGTACAAAGAACTGACCCATATTAGCGAAGGTAAACTTAAGTAAATATCAAAGATACAGATGTTTTGTTTACCCTATATTTATAGCCGACCTTTTCATGGATCAGTGCTTCCAAAAATATAAAGGTAAAGGTAAAAGATAATCAACACTGCCTCTGTAAGCAGACCAGTTTTGAAAAGATGATTCAACATAATTATTTCCCACCATTTCTGTCTTTAAAGGTCCATTCAATATTTATTTCTTTGCACTATTTGTATCGTTTACAATTTACAATAACACTTGACTTGTACATAAGACGTTGTGTGTTGTCGGTCATTATTGCTTTTTATATATAAACCTATTTTCTCACCTACTTGTATGTACATAACTAAATCTATATTTTCTATTTTTACCTATCTTTGTTCAGCTTTGTTTGTTCCCTGTTTTTAGCTGTATGTCTGTTTCTATTGGAACTGTGCGTAATATTGAGAGCAACGAAAAACTGGAGTCAAATTCCTTGTTTGTGTACATACTTTTCCAAAAAACCTATTTCTGATTCTGAAAAAAAAATATATATATAAAAAAGGGCTATATGCTCATCCCTTTAAGTGACAAATACAACTTTAAACCCAATTTTTCAAACTATTTTAGCTAGAAATTTTGCCTAATATCACTTTCGACTTTCTATTCTACACCACTACAATTACTATCATCAGCACCTGTGTTGCAGTGCTGTGGTCTACGTGTCATAGCTTCCAATCATTGATTTTCATTCACAACACACACTTACATTCAAGTCGGCCTTGCTCGGGTCACCTTAGCAGCAGCACAGATCTCAGATCTTGTGTTTATGAGCAGGAAATGCAGATGAAGATGCAGTTGACCATGTTGTCTCTTTCTCTAAGTTTTGTCATTAAACCTAACGGCTACTTCTTTTCCACAACCATAAAGACACATCTCCTCCAGCAGCGGACCGGAGCTCAGATGACAACATGGGCAGGGAACACGGTAAACTTGACGGCTCACGTGTAAACAGTACGTGCTGCTTCCTCCCAGCAGTGTCTGAGGCTCCGGTTCACCGTCACACGGAGCCCTACGGGGAGAGGAATTCCCGATATCACTCTGACGTCAAAGCGACTCCGCCAACCGGTGGCGGTGCTGCGCAGTCACCGTAGTAACCGGACAATAACGAGGAAGTACACGCTCGAGACAGGGGCGGGTCCAGGAATGGGGGGGGGGAGGGGGCGGCGCACGTCAGCTTCTGTCTCGCACTGGAATGTGATTGGCCACTCGATTCTAAACACAGTATGTGATTGGCCACTTCACTAATGAAGGAAGAACATGCAACAAAAACACAAATGCATATAAATGAGGAGGAAGCAACTTCTGATCTTCCAACAACCAACTTAAGTTTGAATTAATTAATTGTGCGATAAATAGCTTTTTGGAGGAAGAACACATTTTTTTTGTACACCTCACACATGCTCTTACATTCACAGTTTTTCCCTTTTACCATGTAAATAATTTTATAACCATGATGTCCAATCCACTACGAAGAAGGACTTTTGTTGCGTTCACCATGATTGTTATCATTATTTATTTATTTTAATCTTCCAAATCACAGACAATCTTGGGCTGGGATTTTTGCTGTACTGTATTTGTCTGTAAGGCCCCACCCTCACCCCCCAGAACATGTTATTGTTTGCTATTTCACATAATTAACTGTATAATTCAGAATATTACAGGATGTGGAGGTATTTGTGACATACAGCCTGGGTGTGCTGGTATTTGCATGTCACTATAAATAAACCTATAAATAGCTCCAACTCATGCACATGTCCGTCTAAAAGTCAGGTAAATGTACCTCTGTGCTCATACAATGTAGGAACCTCCATCATTCTTTAACTAATGAAACACATTTTAATTAGTTAAAAGTGTTAAGATGTCAATCAAATCCCAGATGGTGCAGCTTATCCTACGGAGGACAAGGATTATAAATTTGGATAAAGTGAAACATTGAAGCATGCAGAGGGGCTTCAGATGTTGTGATAGCCTGGAACTATCAAGCTGTGCTGTTGGTGCTAATAAACTGAGTTTTTAGCTGAGTTAAAAATGAGTTTCAACATCCTAACCATGCTTTGTGTACTCTGTTGGTGGGAGCATGAAGGAGATAGACTAAAGAAATACCAAATGAATAGTAAAATCTCTCTACAGTGACTTGAAGTTGTCCCCACGTAAATTATAAAGACCTTAAGCCAGCTGGCTATATAAATAACAGCTACACTGAGACCTCCTAATGGGCCAAAGCAGTCAAGCAATGGCAATTTATAAGCCTCGGCCGTGCACAACACGACAGCATTGGACATAAAGCTAATCCAAAACAACAATACAGCTGTAACTTAGCAGCAAGCAAAAATACATCCAGCTTAGCACACTGCACACAGGTAAAGTGAGGCTTGTTTACATATTGAGCAGTGTTTCATTACTGGAGGAAGAATTGAGATATGGGCCTCTGTCTTCGCCGCAAACAAGTCACAGTTAGATGGTCTGCAATAACTGACGTGACTGTTCCTGCCTGAACTGCAGGAATGTTTCAGCTATTCACACGCTGCTGTAATATACCCGTAATCTTTTTGTAAATGCTTGCATTGTGATTCATGAGCGAGACCAATTATTATACTGTGCAACAATAAACAAACCCTGAAAAATACAGGTGCACTCGGTTCGTCTTCCAGATTGCATTTGGGGTTTGGGTGGAAGTTTCTCTCTGAGGCAACAAGCTGCTCCGGAGCCAAAAGTTCCCACCTGGGTGCTGCTTAGATTTACTATATCTCTTCACAATCAATATGAAAAATAAATTAACATTATTAGCATTATGCCCCATAGATCTCTTAAAATATGTGTTTGGCTAATTAGATAAAAATAAACACAAAAATTGTCACAAAATTGTGGGTGTACCACATAAATAATGCATGTACTCACTAATCAGAATATATTTTTAGAATTTAATATTTAACTATGGATTTGAGCCTTCGGTCCTGAGATAGAGCAACATATGGTTCTGAATGTTTTAATCTGTCTGATGAAAATAGAATAAATGGTACTAAAACATGTCAATTCTGGCCATCATGTTGTTTTATAGCAAATAATCCTGAAAAAAAAAGAGAGGAACATGTTGGAATATGTTCCTCTCTGTAAACATCTTTCACATTTTGACTAAATCAATATAACCTTTACCAAGCTTTTAGAGCATACATATCCACTTGATTAGATTTTGAACAAAACATAAGAGAGAAAGACTGTCTGATGAAACATAAGAAGTGTCAAGAGCTACAGTTGTCTCATTTACCCAAAGTGCGTACCTGAATTTCTTAGACTGACCTCTAGTGGCAAAAAAAAAGTTTCAAGAAGTGAAATGGGTCTTCAGTCAACGCTGGCCTGATGGTGGCACTAAAGGGTTTTGTTGAGTGGTAAAAGATACAGTGATGACTTTTTTTTAATTATCTCCTGAGCAGTTTTGATTATAATAGGGTGAAACAATGCAGAGGAAAAATACTCTTTCTCCATCTGAAGTGCCAAATTACTTTCAACTGGATGAGCCAAAATATGCCTCCTATCTGGGATGATTGATTCCACTTTGTTGAAAAGTAAAGAAAGGCTTTAAAACAAGTACAAATAATGGTCACGTTGATTTGCTGAACTAAAATCGAAAAATAGGAGCTCGGGAAAGGGGAATAGCTACAGGCCAAAGTGTTGGCTGAACTTTGGACAGATGGTGATGCTAAAAGATGATCCCAGAATAAGTACCTGCTTTTCTTGAAACAAAGAACTAACTATCCAATCAGAGGATGGACACAGACATATCTGATAGCTCTTATCATGAGGAACCATCACTGAGTGTGGCAGCAGAGCATCTGTCCAGACCGCTGTCTACACGGGGAATGAATACTGTCCCACCTCTGCAGAGGGTGAACTACATTCACGCGCATGTGCGCACCAAATTTACATAATGAAAAAGCAGCCGAAACTGTGATTCAAACCAACAGCTTGTCGTTTAGTTTAGATTTCCTGCTGTTAACATCACTGTCGTAGATAATAACCCTTCCTCAGGACGTGCAACATCCACTGTGACCAACATAATTAAGTGTCACGTCAGGGTGGGCATGTTTGCAATTCAGTACAACTGTGTTTAGTAAAATGTCCTTGGGCATTATATTTAGCTAAACTCTACACGTTGAAAACCTGTTTGCCTGCACAAGCCTGCTTCAGCCCTAATTAAATGAAAGAAAATACAATTTCAAAGATGTATTGATAAGGAAAACTCTTATCAATAAGATAATGCATGCGGCTCAGTGCAGGCTTTTGTTCAAAGAGGTTTACTCCATCATGAATTTATTGGACTTTATGGTTTGATAAGAGCGACACGGGACTAATTAAGTTATATCCGGCAGTTACTGCATAGTTGCTGTACTGTCAGCAGATATAAAGAGAATTTCAACAGTTTCCAGACTGCCTCTACTTTTCTTGCAGTATCTTTATTCCATATGACTTAATGCAGTGATGTAATCTCTGTGGCAGCCTTCTCTGCACCACTGACAGACAGAAAGAAGCAATACATGAAATAGACTCACTTTACTGAGCTGGGAAATTTGCTGAACTTCTGCAATCAATGCTCTGAATCTGGACTTTGCTATCAACCTCCTGGGACATTTTTGATAACTGCAAAGCTATCGTTTCAGTCTGGAGCACAGTACGATCACACAACTTTTTCTTCTCTACCAGTATTACATACACATATAGTGGAGAGTACTGTTCAAAGTGGACTACTAGTAAATGATACAAGTGACCACTTTCTAGTATTTGCAGTGAATTATTGTCAACTTAAGAAAGATAAGGAAGCAAAAAAACCTAAAGCTCCCTGTACACTAATTTTCCACATTATTTTATTAATGCTGATTAGTAGTACATTTGGATGAGGTGGCAAATGAGTTTAATCAGTGTTTTGTCAAATGTTTTGCCCGATCTTGCAAGGTCTATTGAAGCACATGATGTATGTTAATGTGGGACTGGAGGGAGTAAAATACTGCAGTCAAATTATCTTGGTGAAAGTGCAATAAATAAGAAGATGAGATTCTTGTAAAGAAAAGCGAGAACAACACATAATCTGATTGTGATGGGATTGATGTGATTATAGTGAAAAAGTTGCATTATTAAACATTTGTAATTTATCATTTCAAAGTGGTATTTTTCTAGATAAGATGAAAATAGCAAAGGTCACCCAGCTTTGTAAAAATGGAGATAAACAGGAGTATACTGCACTAAAGTAAATAATGAAATGAAATGAAATTCAAGAAGGGTTATATTATATATATATATATTGATGGTCTGAGAAAGGGCTATCAGTACATTTCTTACAAGTGGATCTAAGATGGGAAGGATTCCTCAATCTAAAGCTGCAGACACCTGAAATTTACCCAATGTGGACTTGAGCGTTTGGCGTTTTCCGTGTTCACCTTCGCACAGTCCTCACACAAATGATTTCACGTGGTCCCTCGCCATGCTTTGTGAACTTTGCTGTAGGGTAGACATTTCCACTATTTATTGCCTATTGAGGCTACTGTCCGAAATAAATTGGTTTCTCTGCCTCTACTATGACAGTGATTGTTGAATATAGGTGTAAAATGGCGAGCCCAGAAAAAGGGCACTGCTCTGTTTCTGAGAGACAAAAAAAGGAAACCGATGTAGATGGCTGGCTGGGAAAATTACTTCCATTAAACACTGGAAATATCGCCACATTACATAATTGCCTACATTTGACCAGCTATCCACAGGGATAAGAAAAATACATCGTAGCTAACAGCTAAATATATGCATGATACATTGCCAATAGCTGTTTGTTAACAGTTTTTCATTATTCACTTTCTTTCTTCTTTCTCCCTTGGTGATACCTTAAATGTTCCTGCAGATAAATGCAGAGCACAGCTTGTTTGTTTCTTTGTGGAGAGTTGTCAGATGCCATTAATATTCATAAATCAGTCAGTAGCATTGCACATTGTAATTACTTGGCATTTATCAGAATGCAGGTTTCTTGTGGTGCAAATGTTGCAGGCTTTGGGTGTGCAAGGAAACTGACATAAAGCGGACTTCTCGCATGGAGACACTTGCATTAATCATGGAGGAGGTCATGTATCTGAAAGAGTAACTCCACAGTTGTAATCAATATGATGGGGAGGACTGAGGCACAGGCTCGTGCTGCATTAGTACGTGTCACCCGAAGAGACAGTTTTTGTTTTTCCATGACTCAGGGTGTTTTTTTCTTCTTCACAAATTCATTTTCTTGTTTATTGTGTTTATTTCCTTCTGGCTTTGTATTTCTCTTTTCTGCATTATGTAAACTGTAATCAAGTCAATTCCATGTATTTTCCAGGTTTACCTTGTCAGAACTCGACACATGAACTTGGAGGAAATTGTAAATGTTGTCACTTCACTGGAGAAAGCCCGTGTTTCAAGACAGGCTAGCGATGATCTATTTCTAAGATCATTTTGTCTTCAAAAGAAAATTCTTTTAAAAGAATTTGCTCAAGTTGACCAATCAAATAGCTTGTTTTGTCTGGCCAAAGATATACATTTTTCTGTCACAGAAGAAAAAAATATAAAATATTCACATTTGAGAAGCTATAAGCAGAGATTTCTTTTTGGCATTTTCAAATGATTAAGTTATTAAAATTCTTGGTGATAAATTTTCTGTCAATCCACTTATTAATGAATTGCTTAAGCACTCCTTCCAATAGCAATTTCACACTTCCTGAAGTTTTCATGTCATAGTCACACCTATTTTGAAAAACTAGAAATGTCCCAGTTACTAGTCCCTGCTACTCAGCTACCTGCCTCATAAAAAACTCATGAGTAATGTACACCGCTTGTTTCAGTGGTTTTGGTATCTCTATATTTCCTGTTTGAGATGCTGCTGCTTCTCTGGAGGAAGTGAAAATCCCTGACCGTAACTTGGGGAACAGAGCTTATAAGTTGACAATCAATCAGGTTTAATAAGGGGTCAGTCATGCATTGAGCGAAAGCTCAGGGGCTGTCACTGTTGATTTTGCGAGAATGTATCATTGGGATCTTGATCAAGCTGTGCAAGGAATCAAAAGACATTAACTGAAGACTGATGCAGTTTTAATGACACTAACACTCATCTCTGGTTCATCCAGGGTAACGGCTGTCAGAAAGTGCTATAGAAATGCCCACGAGGCCACAGAATTTAAACCTGAACATTGATTTACAATGTTTTCCTGCACACAGTAATGCTGGTAATAACTGCAATGCCAATTACGACGTGTTTTGTTCAGGTATGCTGATTGTTAAAGCTGCATTCATCGTTTTTTTCTCCCTCTAGGTGTCAAAAACAACAGACAGACACACAGCTTTGAAATTAACCTTGAGGTCCTATGTTACCTTCAACACGTTGAAGTCAATTACAAGACATGCCTGGCGGTGAAGTGGTTTGATTCATGACAACACTATTGCTAGGTGATGGACAATAAAAAATGGGCTTCCCTTTGCTGTCTGGTTTTCAAAAATAGGTAATGATTTTGTATTTCCTGCATTTAAGTGTCATGCTAGGAACAAGGACATGATATGGTGGACACAGGCCCTAATTGGGTGTGCTTTGAGCTCAATGCTAACATCAGAATGCTAACATGCTGATTTTTAGCAGGTATGTTTACCATGTTCACCGTCTTAGTTTAGCTTTAGCATGCTAACATTTGCTGATTAGCTACCACCAGAAAAGTCCACCTGAGGCTATATGGGAAAGACATTAGTTTTGCAGGTATATGGTCATAAGCCAAATTGAAATTTTGACCTTATGGTGGTTCTAAATTAAAAGTCAGGGATCACCATGTTCCTGTTGGGAACATGAATGAATGTGGTTGAATCCATCCAATAGCTGGATGGTGCTTAGATTAAAAGTTCACAGACATTAGGATAGCCATTTTGAAAACATCAGTATGTTAACAATAAAGTATGTTACAGCTCGACCATTCCGAAAATTTCCACATAAACTAAGTAAATTATGAATACTATCAGTGGGAGTGGGTCCTTCAAGTGGCTCTTAAACACAGTAAACTGAAGACACTGATATTATCACCCTGTAAATCTGCTATGGCTAACGTTATAGCAAATAATTGTCTACTTACACATCCAGCAGACCCTCTAAGGAGCCATGTTTCCGGGCTAGGCTGCTATTTTTTGGTTTAACTCGGATTAATTGTAGACGTCACCAAGATGGCGCATTTTTTAAACCAGGTAACCGTGGTAACTGATGCCACACTACTTAACGTGATGGGCAGCTTTAGTTCAGATGATCAGATCAAAACACGTGAACAGCCCTAAAACTTTACTTTACTATAAAGTGAGTGCTGATAAAGAGCAATGTGTTTAGTGTATGTCAGCAGAATCACTTTGCTTTCCGTTTTTGTAAGACATGTTAGAACCGTTTTTGTCCACTCGGCAGCAGGATCATATTTGGCCCTATTACCTTGAACATTTACATTTGCATATTAATTACGCTGAATTTCTTTTATTCCCAAGAGGTCAGACAGGTTAATTAGCTGGAGCCTTTCTTATTTCACAACAAGCTCAAGGAACCTGATGTGACTTTGTGAACATGGCCTACTGTAGACTGTTTTAGACTCACTGAGATGATGATGATAGTACGCTATCCAAAATTTTACTTACGTATAAGTACAGAAGTATTAGCGTTATCTGCAAAATGTACTTAATTACTTGCCACCACCGCATGGTTATAATAAAGCTTAAAGTTCACTCAAGTCCTCATGATGTCAACTCAATCAGCTGATTGTCACCGTTCTCGTCAACCAATCTGATTCCACCACGATCCTCTATTAACCAATCACCTTGTTGCTGTCAAAATTTAAAACTGTTCAACTCTGGGCTGCTTTCAGCTGTCATTTCTGTGCTGCCCTGATGGGCCTCACCTGTCTCCCCCCCACCTCCAGCGCTCATCAGGTCCAGCCCCTCTGTGTGACTCAGGGTCCAGGTCCGGTGAGCTCATCCTATATTCTGCTCCATGTCTCATCCATCCAACCTGAGTTGGAGTGTAACTCCAGGAGGAGTTTACGCCGGACATCAAGTCATCGCCAGATCTTGTTTTTCTATTCTGGCTTCAGGTAAATAATCATTTATACTCGTTCTAACTCTTTAGCCGTACAGATTATGTATTCTGACACTATAAAATCATTCCGACGATTGAGATTTTCCTTTGATTTGTCAGGTATTTCATGTGACAAAAATAGACATTGCCGTTGTGCTAAATGTGCTAAATCATGATATATTTTTATCACCCACTCCTGTATTTACTTCATGGATATAAACCTGGTTTTGTAAGTGTGAATGTGCTGTCCCTTTGAGCTCAGGCACACAGTACTGCCTCTCAAGGTACGAGACATCCCTGCAGGCCTTCAGGTGTTCGCAGTTCAACAAGAACTTAATGAAAATCCGACAATCATTTAACTGAAAAAAAACAAACAC
Organism: Enoplosus armatus; assembly: GCF_043641665.1. NCBI lineage: Eukaryota > Metazoa > Chordata > Actinopteri > Centrarchiformes > Enoplosidae > Enoplosus > Enoplosus armatus. The sequence goes on from NC_092189.1 coordinate 17,044,303, forward strand.
ATGGGGATGCTGTGCCAGCTCATAATAAATACTTAAAATCAGCATCTAAGGACATAACTTATACGCTGGAGAACATGCTCATGAACTGCTGCCAACCAAACCACTTCTAATGTCTAAAAATAAACTTTTCTCAAATAAGTTTCCACTGTGCAGATAATTGCTGTCGGTGCAAAGCAATTCTTCCTTGGTAAAGGTCACTCGATTCATAACAGCGTGAAGAGTGGCCATCGCTCATTAGGAGAGAGTTTCACGATCCCATCTAACCTGGCATGAGCCGCACTTTGCTGGCATTTCAGATCAAACACACTGATCGGGCCTACTGGTTTCACCAACTAATGGGCCAGAAATACCGCTGCTGGACCTAAAGGCAGGAGGATCTCTGGCCAAGACATTTTTTTTCATTTTCCAGTGAACAGTATTAAACGGCAAAGATTTTTAGGAAAATCCCATGAATACATTTCCTGAGGCACAGAGAGAGATTTCCCCTCTAACGTTACCTGTAGGGTCCAGGTACTTGATGTGGCAGAGCCTGCTTAGTGGGTGCAAATACCTTATGGGCGTTCACTGCTGTGCTTTCCTACTTTGTATGAAGATCTATGTACAGGCGAGAGGCGGAAGGAGAGAGACAGAGAGATTGGGTAGAAAACAGTGAGGCACATTGTGTGTCATACTCCACTGAAAACCGCAGCTTAATATCCTGTGCCCAGACACCCCAGAGAGCAGTGTAAAGCAATTATTCCAACACTTGCCACTCATTCAGGCCAAAAGTGCATGCAATTCTCAGAGCATACCGAAACGCAGTAAACAAAAAACATTGTGCAAAACATGATTTGCCACCTGCCAAACTAATAATCCTCAAAGAAATAGAAATGTCTTTAGTTCTAGTTTTAATATTCCATAGTTTTTGGTTTCTAAGATGTCATTCCAAGTGCCTGCAGGCACTGTTTCTGGAGCTGTACCGCATCTCTGTGCTGCAGCACTGGCACCCTGGAAATACATTTTAGGAGCTTTTATCCATACATAAATTAATGAGTACTGTGGAGTTTTTATTGAGAAAGAAACCTGCATGAACGTGTCCCACTGTGCTGTGGCCATACACCTGCTGTCAATGCAAATCACCCCTGGTGCTGGCCTGCTGGCTGAAGTAAATAAAGGAGGTGTAGCTGCTGTTGTGCTCAATAGGAGGAGCTGTTGACTCACCACCTCATGTGAAGGAGCTTCTTAAGTTTCGTCTAGTTAAGATCTAGATATGTGGTGATTTACTCGGTGACAGCCAAAACAGCAGTACGCTGCTCTGTGAGACGCCAGTCTGTCAGAGTGTCCAAACTCTTCAACTTGCAAACCTGTTGGTCCATGACCAATGGGGACAAGCGTAGAAGTGATGCCCCTCTGTGTTCTTCTAATCCACTTTCTGGGTTGATTGTTTATCTTATTATGGGCCACATGTGCTGCATACACAGCCAGCATCCTCTCACCTGCTCGCTCAAGGGAGGCCATAATCATAATTAAGTAGATGAGGATGCCGTCAGGAAGCAACATGAGAGGGGAAGGTAATTAAGGGTATCTCGAGCATCATGATATCACCCAAAAGAACCTGGTTATCTCCTCACGTCCAATTATACCTATCTTAAACGTGATGTGAGTATGTATAAATGGATTTAGCAACTCATTCTAACAAATCTGCCCAGGATGACACTAATGCCCTTAAATTCAAAATTCGAGCTCAGTATTTGCTGAAGCTTAACATCAGCGGATGCCCAAGGACATCTTCAAACATCTCTCCGAGAGACTTCACAAGGTGGGAGTCGTCCAACAGCTTCGTCACTGCTGGTGAGGTGAATCACACCCTTGAATAGCTTTCGCTTGCATACACCTTGAATTGACTTAATGAGGAGGCTCCTCACAGCGATGAGAAGACAACAGTGAATGGAGAGCGGCATTCACGAGGGACTGCTCCTGGATTTAATTAGTCTGTGTTTACCTCCTTGTGTGATGCCCGAGAACCTGATGCACAATCCCAAGCATGTTTGTGCGTGCACACTCACACACAGACAGCTGTAAAAGAGATAAACTGCGAGTGCCTCCAGTCAATCAGTGCATAGGAATGGAAGCTCAGTTGGGAGGAAACGCAAGACAGATAGCAGCTTCTGAAAGAAAAGAATGCACCATATTAGTGTTTTGTTTATGTCAGGGAGAGCAGGAGACAAACCTAATGAGTGGGAGAAGAGAGGCTGGTGTGAGGTGTGCTAGAGTTTGTCATCAGGGATGTTCTGCTGAGAAACAGTGTGGAGAGGAAGATTAGTGATGCACAACTCTGCACAGGCAGCATCTCTCACCATCCCAAGTGTGCCATCAAGCAGGCGGAATGGATGCATGTATGGATTTGCAGCTCCTCATCTATCTGCAACATCATCATCATCATAACAAATAACTGGAAAATGTTTTATAAGAAGAGAGAAACCAGTCAAGTTGCAGTTTACATCCATGTCTGTCCAGACATATACATTTATATGAATTGTGTCTCATTAAAGATCTGTGTGAAGTTTTGTTATAATTGCTGCATCGATTCTTGAGTTACGGCCAAAAAGGTGTTTCATTTTGAGGTCACAGTGACCTTTGATCTTTGAGTCAAAAGAGTCAACAATTCATTGTCTGACCAACTGTGAAACATGGTCATCAAGTCTTGAGTTATGGCCAAATACCGGATAGCTCCCTAAAAGTGAAGCCAAAACATCTTGATCGCCCCCTGGTGGCTGGCTGCAGCATAGGTAATAAACCCCTGCTGATGATGAGTTTATTTTTCTGATAGGTTTGGTTTTAATTAGTTATTTGATGCTATAAAAAGGGAGTGTGACATCATGATTGACAGCTGTGGGTATCGTCGGCATGGAGGCATAGAAATAATGCAGCGAGTTACAGCACCAACATTCACTCTCTTTCCTAATCACGCTTGACAGAGGCAACAAACATAGTGGGTTGGAGGTTACATGTTGTATTTAACATGCAAACAACTGCACTCCCACAACAGATAGTTTACTTTTCATTTTCTTCTTCTTCTTCTTTTCCATGAAACCCTCTTCCCTTTCAAACCAACACTGTTAATAATGGATACATGCAAAAGGAAGGAAAGCCTTGTTGGAGCATGTAGGCAAAACATACTCATTCCCCATTATTAATTCAGGTACAAGGACTAGTATGCTGACAAGTGCATGAACGCTAATTTTTAAATTGCAATGCCTGAATGCCTGTAGGAGATGGAGGAGGCCGACGAGAGCAAATCATGTGTAATAATAAACCTTTGTTTCTGAGAGCATCGGGGGAAAGAGAGTACGGCGCCAAATAGCCCAGTGGAGGTGCATTAAGAATGCTTGACTGGGCTTTTGGGAGGAACCTTCAGTCCTGGCGGCAAGAGCTCTCTATCTGGCGAAGATGGAGAAGAAAAATCCCCTCTGTAGAGTGTTGTATAACCACTTAATATATGGATCCAGGCAAGTAGCACACAAACATTTTGTGTACGCACCATGGCAGGAGCAGCACCAACTGCCTCGCCAATTAAACATCATTAACATGATCCCCTAGGAGTGTTTCCCAGTTAAGTGTGATGCTGCTCTGCTATGCCTTTAGCCAGGCTGAGAGCCAGGCTTAATTGGCTTTTGAAAGACCAATGCCCTTATGTAAGGTTCTAAACCCATCCTTGACTACAGCTACTGTAAGAACAACAAAAAAAAGGTAGAAAAAATAATGCCCTTCAAGCATGAATGGGTACAAACTTCAAAGTAGACTTGTCTTGTGCAGGTGTATGTGTGCGATTCTCTCAGGACTGATAGGGTTGGTACGCTTAAAGCATCAGATATATAAAAATAAACTCAAACATTTTTATATACTCAAAAACATCTTTTTATAATCAAAAATATCATCCAAGCATTTACAGTGTATTACAACAAATGATTCTATGCAACTGTTGACGGCCTTTACAGAAAATGAAGAAATATATCCATTTCTGATCTATGATACAAACCAGGAACAGCAAAAAGAGAAGAGGGAGGCCAGGGGGTTCGGAGGTTTGGAGTGTTCAGTTAGACCCTGATTAGCCTCCTTCGTTAGCCCTGTGGTCCTGGCCCACACTGACACCATAGAGAGCCAAATGCAGGCTCAGAAAGTACAATGCCCTGCCCACATGGGCGATAACTACATAATAATCCAGTGACTGTAGGAACCGGTGCTCTTCTGTGACTCCCCAGAGAGTCGTTATGTCTGAAGATATTTTGCAGAAACTGAGAGTGCAAGCTCATGAAGACTTTGTCACCGTGGTTTGGTTGTCAACATTCCCGTAACCATGGAAATGCTGCGTTTTTAAATGTCTCTGCCACCTACTCAGAGTCCCTGAAATGCTCATGTAATATTCCTTCCTGATCTGAGATCTGCGCTCAGTCTTCCGTGTCCTCGTACAGTCAGGTACAGTCCTCTGTCTTTGATATTTGTGGGCTTTATATTGTGTCTTTCACGTCTCTACAGTGTCCCTCACGTGGCCTCGTCTGCCCGTCGTCTCTTCCATGTCCCAGAAGTGTCACCGGCAGAGTCTATGTGCTCTTGATGCCCTGGAAGCCGCAGAAGTTCCAGCGTTTCTCCAAACTGGCTCCGACGCCAGTCAGCTCCTGTTTGAAGGTGCAGGGCAGCCGAGACAGCAGAGCCTCCACCTCACCTGGATTAATCTGCAGACACACAAATATCAGACCCGGGTTAGATAAAGAACAAAGTGAAGTCCACATGAATGAACAGAGACAGCATCCGACACCCAAAGTCATTTTAAATCCATCTCCAGGTTGCTATTTTATTAGAGATTTTTGTGAGAGATTCTCGCAATTGATTATGTGTGTATAAATCTAAGACACCGTGCAGTGTTTTATTACATATTAATATTGACTTGTTGTTTGACAGAATACAACCATGATATTTTAAATTGGCATCAGTGATGTGGCACAAGATCATAGTGCGTACTTGTGAAACAGGTCCTTCTCTCTTGGTTGGTGGAGCCTCTTCTATCTCATGGGGTTCCACAAGGGTCTATCTTGGGTCCCTTATAATTCTCTAAACATATTCCCACTGCCTGATTTTATCCTGCATTATGTCATGTCTCTCCAGACTGACTGTCAAACATTTTCATTACAAGTCAGATATCTTTGTAACTCCTCTTCACAGCCTCAGGACTAGCTGTTAATTATCTAATGTAGGACAATTACTAAGACCAGGTCTTTTCTTTTATTTCTATACTTAGAGAAGGTCATGCACGCTTTTATCTCCTCCAGGCTTTATTATAGTAATGTGCTTTATTCTGGTCTTAAAGGGGAAAATATTAACGACTACAGCTCGCTCTGCCACTGGACTTCTTCACGCTCCAAGAGAAGCAACCACATTAGCTGAGTCCTTGCTTTCCTGCACTGGCTGCTTGCCAATTGATTTTGATATTATACTGATTTTAAGCTGTGCAGGATCAGGCTCCTGCTTATATCTATGATTTGTTCAGCCTAAACCTAGTTTTTAAGTGTTTCTTTTACACAGATTCAGAAGGTAATTTTGCTATGCAACTAGTTCTTTTGACTCTTCGAATCTTCAAAGTCAGTGTCCTTTCTTACAGTAAATCCCTATTTAAAACTCATTTTGATCTCCTGGACTGCTCAAAATAGTTTAACGGTTTTTAATTATAATTGTATTAACCCCTTGTTATTATTTATTAGTTTTTGAGCCATTTGTTAGTTATTTGTTTTCATACTGTTAAGTGCTTTTAAATATTAACATTATTACACAAACTGGGTGAAAAAAACTTGGGTATTGGGTAAAATCTGTCTTTGGTATATCTGTCAGAGCCATCTTCCATACTGGATGAAAACTGAGGATGACTGAATGCTTGATCTTAAACTCCAGCTACTGCATACTTACTGTGACTGTGAGCAATCAAAAAAAACTGTCCTTACGTCCTGTTTTATCATTACATCTGTGATCAAGGGAAGCCCAATGTTAGGTAGGGATTAATATCAAAAAGTGTTCCAACCTCAAAAATGTGTGTGTGTGTTAAGATGAGGCATACTATTTAAAATGCACCCTTTTTGCTAAGTCACAAATGTTAGTTTGCTTTGCTACCTTTAAGCCTAATGGTATATAAATATGGGTGTGGTAACCATTTTGAAACATTTTGACCACACCAAGATCTGACTGAGATGAAATGTTGTTTAAATACATTTGTAGTTTTAAATCAATGTGTAGGCGTTAACTCTTTTCATTTATGCCATTTTTTAAAAAGCCTTGCACCTATACTCCTTTGTCATTTATAAAAGAACATATTCTTTACAGAAAATAGTTGGAGGGGCATGCTGCTATTAAAAATGCGTATTCATTATTTTTGCTGTTTGAAACAGGCACTTTTTCTTGACAAGTCCACCAATTAGTTGACTTTGGACATTGCTCATACATCCACACTTTATTCTTTTACACACTCCGCACCTCCTCTCTACTCACACTCATAAAACACTCGCTCACACCTCCACTGCAATCAGAGAATCATAGTGTAAGTAAATTTATAGCGAGAGCGTGACGGCATAGAAGCCACCTGACTAAGCGTAATTTGGCTCACACCACTCGGGTGGGCTGAGGATCATCAATCAATTGAAATCCAGAGGTGACGCTGCCAAAATCCACTGCACGAGCTGCTGTATGCGACCCACAGTGTCTTGCATTAATAACTAGATTGTTCCAGCCCTGCGCTGATGTCAGGATGCATTAAGGTCCATCATGGAGATAGGACTGGTGTGTCATTACAGACAATGGAGCTGTGTGTGGAGCCACTAGATAAGCGGAGAGGATTGGGCTTGTTGTTGGTGAGTCTAGTCAGTGATATTGACAAAACTCTGTGGGCTGCTTGATGTGTGTAGCGGGGAGTCGGTGTGGGAACAACAGATGCACAGGCAAACTCATGCGCACACAGACAGACAAGTGTGGGCGTACTCTCACACACACACACATGAACCAACACATGAACACATACACAGACGCCCTAGACAAAACCCCCCCCCAAAAGGCATGGGAAAAGACAGTCACACTTTATTCTTTGCATGTGTGAGAGTGAGTCAGGGTGCTGATGAGCGTAGTTGCTACAGATAACTGTAATTTCTTGGGGAAACTTTGTGAAGTTCTGGCAGATGACAAATGAATTATTTCCAATAAAGAGTTAGTTTACGTAGCCTGAAATCTGAGGGTTTCCGCCTGGATGTTTAATGTGTCTCCTGTTTGGTCACTGACCGCGGCTGTAAAGGCAGTGGTGACATCTGCCATTTTTTCTGAAGGTCTTCTTGTCTGGGCGGAGAGCAGAAATGGCCATTAATCTTAGTGTTACCTTTTAGAGGTGACATTGAAAGTTGGCATTTTGAAAGCCTTGTGTAAGTGGCAGTGAAGAGCGATAATACGTCTAAAATGTCTCCTCAGAAAGGTGGGGATAAAATAGCTGTGCTCCGCCAGACAGAGTGGAAACTAAGGGTGTCTAAGGATTCAGGGTGGTGTTTGGCTTCCAGCGTCAGAATGAAAGATCTAGTTTTAATATGATCCAGCATCGAGGGAAATCACCCAACTAGCCACATATGGCTAGACATATAGGTATGACATTTCAGGATTGAAAAGTGAATGAAACTGTCTTCAAAGTTGAACTTTCTCCAAAACTGTTTTTTGTTTGTGATAATTTTTTATTGACACTCATTCATCATTAAATACAGGTACAAAACAGTTTTTGAAGTACCTTGGATTCTACTTCCAACCAATCGTATATTTAGAGATGTCTAATTGTTTCTGATGCTGCTTGCGTTCCTGACTGTTTGTTGTGTGTCTTATTCTCTATATTTCCCCTTCTGTACTCAGGTCGAGGGATGGGGTTCAATAGCATTTTATCAAATTCAAATCCAGTATCGAATCCAGAAAAAAGAATCCTTTGTTTAAACACCTTTTGTTGGCTGAGAAGGCAGAAACACTGCAGTTTTTAGTGGCAGCCAAATCAATGTTCAATTAATAGCTTTAGCCTACTGCTGACTCCAAATACTGAAGGGATCCTCATTCAGAAGTATTAGTTCATCAGATTAAAAGAACACACAGTCCACTGGCGGACATACAGTCGTGTTGTGGAAGGAATCTTTGGCTATAAATACAGAAACCAGCTGCAGAGAGCACATTAACCAGAGAACAGACACACTTTTCATTTTAGTTTTCATTTTAATTACTTACATCTGATCTAACCTGCCACCAGTGATGTCTGTCACTTTAACCAGCGACAGTCGGATACGTTTTCATTGCAGAGTGAGGAGACATAAAAGGTCTGATAGGAGGTTTGTTAGTGTTGCAGCTTAATGAAACTGGTTATTTTGCTGAACTCATCTGAAGTCAGGCCTCTCTTGCAAAAGATATTTTAATCTCAATTAGATTACAAAAACAATATTCAAACAATCTACATCTGGCTCCTGATAGTTGAAAGAGATACTTCGACATTTTGGCAGAGAGTTAGATGAGAATGTCAGTACCACTTTCCAAAATGTCAAACTATTCCTTATAAGTGCTTCAGCTTCACATAAAGACGTCTCCTCCAAAAGCATACATCTCGAAGGAAAGGGCTGTAAAAGCATTAAAGAGCACGGCTTGCTCTGAGGGGCTGTGTCTCAACAACACAGCAGGACCCTGGAATACAACAAGCCCATATGTCAGCCCTGTAGGGGGGACTGACACAGTGTCTGCATGGGTGTATGTAATCTAAAGTGATACTGAAAGCCAGCTCTGCGAATCTACTCTGCAGTGGATGTTTTGATTCGCGCATGTCCGTTACCTTGGTGTCCAAACGCTGCAGGTAGGAACAGATGTACTCGATGCTGGCTCCGAACGGGTGGACGTGCAGGAACGTGGAGATGATCCCTGAGGAAGAACAAACAAAGCCATGCAAAGTCATTAATGCAGATACATGTCACATGCCTCCAGTTTCTGTCACCTGTCAAACGCTGACAAACTGCCAGAGGATGTACTCCTTCTCCTCTGACTGAGTCGAACACAAGCTTCGAGTGGCTTCTCCCAGAGTCCCAGTACTGTTAAGAGCCTCTTGTATATTGTGGCTCCAGATTAGAGGGAGTGTTTAATGACAGCTTTGATGCTGTTGTCTCTCATCAAAGCCATACTCTCCCCCGGCTCAAACAAACCATCTGCTATCAGCTCACAGATAGGACCAGGAGAGAGATAATCCTCCACCTCTGCTTACTAACCACCTATAGAGCATCGAGGGACCAGCGGTTGAAGCAAACACACGCAGTGTTGAAGTCAAAGCTTTCCACTTGCTCGGGCACTAGAGCAGGAATACCACAATCACTTGAGACTATTAAAAAGGGGGCTGTCTGTGTTTATTTCACTTCAAGAGCCAATGAACATGTTCTCCAACTGACACTACAGACTGCAGATTGCCACAATATGAGCGAGCGTCAGAGCTAAGACTCAGACTGTAGATCAAATGTTTCTAAAGATGATCATTACACACTTTAAAGTTAAATCCATCTGTTCCTCTTATTTACACATTTCCTCCTTACAAGTCGGGATAAATGTAAACTATGACAATTCGATTTTTCTGAATTTGATGGGAATCACAAGCTTATGCTTCACAGTGTCATGCAAATGTGTAGCTCATTCTCAACAGTAGCAGGTGAGATTACACTCTGTGTCTGTCCCCCTCTGTTTGAGTGCGTCTACTGACTCTATATGCATTCGTGCTTTATGCTGCATCTGAAGGAACCACAAGAATGTTTGCTTGAGCAGCGTTCACACCTGCAAACAGTTTTCAATTATGCCATGGCCATGATAACCTGCTGGAGTGCCCTGGGCAAAACTGAGCTGTGGGCACCATTCTGTGAATTTTGTTTTATCTTAGCCCGCAGCCCCAGAAACAAAAATCAATAACCCGACGCTGGAACACTTCCTGTCCCAGGTTTGTTGCGCGTCAATTACTTAATGGTACCTTTATTTAACACAGATTCATTCAGGAATATGCACCATGTAAGCACAATATAAAATGAAATAACAAAAGTACAGCCCCCCCTCTGTATGTCAGGCCCTAATGCAGGACCCACCTTGAGGTCTCTGTATGCTTAAAATGTGGGGCGTGTCACTGCATCCAACCATTCTGCAACAGACTACCATACAATAATGTCCACTGAAAAAAAGAGAGCTTGAGAATACGGTTCAAATCCTGCCTACTTTCACTCAACTACTTTTTGTGTTAAGTGCATCACCATGAATGTCGGGGGGAGACGGCCCAACACTGTGTGCCGTTATCCCCATGTGTACTATTAATTGCACTACAATGTTTTCAATGTTTTCAATGTCTACACATTAAGGGAGGGCAGCTGTCGCTTTCGTGGCTGCGCTAAGCGCTTTGCCGCTTTTGGAGTTTATGATGGTTCGCTGTGTGACCATGGCAACCACAGCGAGGGACACAATACAGGAGCTGATTTTACTGGTGTTTGAGTTCCCTGAACCACTTCATCAGCAGAGATCAGACAGATCAATGAAGAGAAATGGTGTTGGAGAAACATCAGCTTCAGTCTGATTATCTGGTCTGGGAAAATTAACCTTTATGATACTAGTTAGAAAACATATATTATATACAAATTGCATCATATTGCTAACAACCCGCTCTATTTAGCTGTATAGAGCCATGGTGGCAGATGGTGCCAGACAGCACCGATGTTGCCACGCGGCAACCGCTCACTGTCTGGAAGCACCTTAATTCTTGGAGAGAGATGAGGTCGGCAGTGGGGTGCAGCCAGGAGGCGGCAAGGACAGCAGAGCCGCCAATTGGAACCAGTATAAACACTTTTGCCTCTAGATATGGTCAGATGATCAGCAGTACAGCGTATTTTGTTTGAAGCATAGTGACTGCTGCCTTAAAAGGGTGCTCGTCTTTCCAGTTTGAGCTTTTGTGGTGCACATTCCCAAACAAACGTGGAATTAATCAAATCAAAAACCTGGGGAAAACCTCAAAACATGTATTCATAATAACAATACACATGTGTGCGTGCTTGAGTAGTTCATAGATAAAAATACAGGAAATACAAAATGTACGTAAAATTGATTTTGGCAATTCAAAAGTCAGATTTAGCGTACCAACTAGCAGAGCTTCCCTCTCGGAGTGGACGGGACTCGGTGGATTCTTCTCTGTAGGACCTTCCTTCTCCTGACTGCAAGACACCACTGTTGATACTGTGGCTTCCTGCACGCACACACACACACACAAAATTACCTTAAATGAATCTGCTACCAGCCACTGTTTGACTGTGGTTGACGAGAAATAAACAAGCTTAAACTTAAGCTGATGCATGGCACAAAATAAAAAGAAAAAAAACACGAAAGAGAACGAACACATCAGTTTCAAGTTTCAAGTTTCTACCAGCGACACATTAATACGGAGAGACAATGAGGATGCGGATAATGAGGCGAGGGAGAATTTTCAGCCAGCAGCTATATTTCTGATAAAGGGATGAAATACATGTCACACACACCAACACAGAAAAGGAGACGAGTGTAAGAAGAACAAATAGAGGGGGAGAGAGGAAGAGACTTGGACGGGAAATGATCAAGCTGTTTGTTTCAGATCTCTGACAGGTGGCAGAAAAATGGCAGAGGAATAACAGAAGAGTTTTTGTCTGTTTGTTGTCCTACATAGCATTGTGTGTACTATTTCCACTTATGGTGTGGGATGCCTGGTGGCCTTTTTCTGTTTTTAATCTATCCATAACACCCTGCGAGTGTGTGTGGGTGTGCAGACATACGCACATGTGAGAGCCATTTTGACTTTATGACTCCTTTATTTCATAGCCTAGTTGTGTCCGGGTGATTTATTCTATGACAAATGCAGCCGCAGTGAATTGGATTGGCCTGTAATGATCTGTCATGTCACTGGACGAGGTTAGAGAGGAAAGTCAGAGGAGGAAGAAGAAGAAGGGAGAATGAGGACACAAAACAATATCTGGAGAGGAGTGGGGAGGGCTCAACCTTTTTCCACTTACACTGGTTTGATTAGCGCTCTCCTCGCTGCCTCTGTCATCTTGCTTCGACATCTCCAGCTGCGACACATTAGAAACATATGAGAAAAAGCCACAGAGAAACAAGCTAAGCGCTAATGTAGACAGACGGGCGAGCATGGTCGGGCACAGCATGGTGTGCAAAAACAGACAAATACAAGCATCGTTTATTTTTAGAATAAATGTCCAGAAATGATTTCTAACAAACAAGGAAAGCAGAGACACTGAACTCCATATGGATATAATTAATCGCTCGCTAGCACTTCAGAAAACATGTGAATCCATATGAGACTTAGTGATGGTGGATTTGTTGATGTTTAGGCTCGGTCTCTGTTCTTTTTTCAGTGGGTTCATCACTTTTCACACATCCATTTCACTGATCTGCTGACTTTCTAACTAGTTTCTGTACACTTTCATGTGCAACACCTGCTGTTAAGGTGTTAAAATTGAGTCACATAAAAGGAAAGCTGATCCATGTCCATGTGTAGTTGGCCTGCGGTAGCTAGAAGGTTATTGTGACAAAATTTGTATTTGTTCAAATCAGCAGAGCTACTCCATAATCTTTTCACACACCTGGACACCTGGTAACGCCCCTGGCTGGGCACAATCAACATCACATTTATTGACAGCGATTTTGAAAACCAATTCACTGTTTAAGTGATTCATCAAACAAAGATGCCAAACAGTCTTTGGTTCCAGCTTCTTAAAAGTATTTGCTGCTTTTCTCAGTTTTATAAATTGAGTATCTTTGGTTTTGGACTGTTGTTTGGACAAAACAAGCAATTTGAAGACGACACCATGAGCTCAGGGAAACTATGATAGGCATTTTTCACTATTTTTATAATTCTATGGTTGATCCATCAGAGGGGCACTCTACCACTTTTTCTCATGAACAGCAGTTCACTTGTGTCGAGGAGTACTCCTCAGCTTGTACCAGGTGTATAATGTCCTCTGTGGCTCTGAAGGGAGCTTTTGAAAGTCTGAGACAATAAAACTGCCAATGTCATCAGGGTTATTTTGGTTTGAGCTCAAGACTTTTAAACATTTCCAAATTGCAAATCTGAATAAAAATCTGGGGGATGTGGAGTTTGAAGGACATGGACCTTTACCGGGCAGGAAGGCTGTGATGAAGAGACGGTGATGAGTTTTTTCATACTAGGGACTAAATATAAGCATATCTAAGCCTCTGCTGATTCAGAATCAGAATCAGAAATACTTTATTGATCCCCGGGGGGATATTGTACAGTACTGGTGCTCCCATTCAAGATTAGAAAGCAGCATAAATTTAGAAACAAAAGTATGGAAAAATATAAAAAATCTATTTCTCCTTTCATGTCATATATACACAATATATATATATATATACAAAAAAATAATGATCAAGGCCTTTGTTGTGATCATAATACTAATAAGGTTGATAGCCTCAATGACCTGCACTGGTGTCAGTCCAGTAAGGTGTGGTGACAGCAGGAACAGTGATTGGAGCAGTGAAGGAGAACTGATAGCATGAAGAGATCTCCTCAACATGACAAATCACCCCACAACAACCGCTAATCTTCGGAGAAGCCCACACCCCAAAATTGATTTCTCTTTCTCCCTTTAATGAGTCTGCCTCTCATGATTCATGTTGGCCCATATGCAGGAATTTAATTAGCATATTTCCCAGGGCTCACAGTTGTGGGGACACGTTTCTAATCAAACTCTTCACCATTAACGCGCTATTGACAACTCTGTCACTCTGGTTGATCTGACGGAAGAGGCACAAATTACTAATTCACCTCTGCGTTATATGAAACCTGCAGTGGGCTCGTACATCTCAGAGCAAACAGACGACACATGGAGCAGCTCCCCATGTGGATTGAGAGCCTCTTGTTTGTATTATTACCCAATTTAATAGGCGACTGAACCTGAGGCTCATTTTAATGACAGCCCTTCCTCTCATTATACCGAGCCAGAAGGAACATTAACAAACATTAGCACTTGAATACTGGGAATATGGGACAACACCTGAAACATTAGTAAACATGACATGTCTAACAGAGAAAAATGACCCCTGAAACTTGAAATTGTTTGTTAAGATTGTAGATCACGGCACACTGTATTTAGCAACTGTATTTCTTGTCGTAAAACAGCTCGCAGCTAATCAATATTAGACGGAGTTTTGTTGGGAAAGACATGCCTCAATATAAGCAAGACATTCAATCAAATAACAAATGTGACGCTGTGATGGATGAATAATGTAGCAGGCGTGGCTCTAACGGATGATGTGGCCTTGTATAACCGCTCTGAGACAGCACCAGTGGTTGTCTTCTGCAGGTAAAATCTCCCTATCTGGTGATCACACTGTTACTGTGTGTCCATACAGATCTCAAGGTGATCTCTTGGTTACTGCCTCTTGGTCAATTCAAACAAAATGATTGCTTTGTGTGATGCGGGTGCTGATGTAGCCCGAAGGACAAAATGTTCAGGAATGAGAGTACCGTGGTTGTGTTGCCGGTGGTCGATGTCACACATAATCTCAGCTGCAGACAAGTAAGGAAACGATTTGACTGCAGTCAAGCAGGCTCAATATGTTTCTAGTTAGGAAATGAATGGATTTCTTCCGGGGTTTCTTTGTTATGTGGTTGCAGTGAGAACATGCAGTTACAGAGGGGTCGACAAAATAACACATGGAACAAACATCCTGTCTGGTCGAGGAGCACAAATTAGAAGGAAAATGCATTTAGTTCAGAGTAATAATGGTGGGTTTATGTAATAAAGTGTGTATTTTAGACATTTAAAGATGATGCAAGACTAATTAATATACATTATTTTCTGTTCCTGTACGTATTTGACATGTTTTGTATTATTTGCACCTTTGTTACAGGAATTTCCACTCCAGCAAACTGTTGCACCAGCCAAGTGTAAGTTTAAACATTGCTTAGTTTGGGAGCTCCATAGTAAATGGGTTGCACCATACAAGTTAGTCTCATAGAGTTAAGGAGTTAAGATCCAACTTAAAATTTACACACACAGGTATAAATCAGTATAAAACAGCACCTACATGCCCATGTGGTCATTGAAACAGGTTTTGTTTCCTGTAATCATTCCTTCTTGTCACACTGGCTACTAAAAAATCCCTTCCTAACATGCCTCCATGTAAGTGATGGGGGACAAAATCCATAGTCCTACTTCTGTGCAAAAACACATTCTAAGATTTATCTTAAAATATGAGGCTTAAGCATTTAAACAAGTGAAGAGACTATATTCCCCAGAATTCCCTCTTTGTGTTTTCACAGACGGTGTTTCTGTGCCAGGACTGTAACACAAAAAGGGAATTTCATACTCGGAAGACTGTAACGTTGGTGCTACTTGATTGATTTAACTCTGACTGTTAAACATATTAACTTAAGATAGACTTTAGAGTGTAGTTCTGCACTTACAGTAGAAGCACATCGAGAGAAGGATGAAGCAGCATGAACAGGAGGAATGATTACAGCAAGGAAAACCTGTTTAAGTGTTCATATGGGCACCCGACTATTGATTTATAACAATTGTTTAAATGTGTCCATAGTGGAGCGGTTAGAAAAATGATGCACCAACATGAACGCTCTGTGTTGTGCCGTACAGAGACCATTTTCTAGAACAGATGGGGACACCAATGAAACTGGAATTGCCACTAGCACCATTGGCTTGCTTGTAGACTCCTTGAGACTGTTGTTGATGTTTTTATAATTTATGACCATATTTATGCATGACATAGTGATCACTTAGTAAACTAACACATTTCATCATGTTAGAATCAGAATCAGAAATACTTTATTGATCTCCAGGGGGGGGGGTTGTACAAGCTAGCTAGTTCACACTTGATAGCAGACCTTGTCTTTTTCAAATAAATGCTGTTGTAAGTCTCTTTCTGTCCATATTACTGTACATGAATGATGAATTAGATGGAAAATGGTGAAAACTGTCCATTATAATTCCGCAGAGCCCAAGGTGACATTATGAAGTTGCTTGTTTTATCTGACCAACACTTTAAAACCCAAAGATAATCAGTTTACCATCATATATGACAAAATAAACTCACATTTGAGAAGCTTGAACGAGCACATTTTTGCTTGAACAATGAATGAAAGGATGAATCTATTTTCAAAATAGTTTTCTTCCGACAGTCTAATAGATTAATCAACCAATCGTTTCAGCACTAAAGATATGGTATAGCCACCTCAGAGTATTTCATTAGCTTTATGTTTGTGTCAATGTGAACTGTTTTTCACACTAATGCAGAACAAACTTTGAAGGACACTAACAAAGTTTCCTACACAGAAAGGATGGCAAATAGTCCTCAAATGATTATGGTTGAATGCGTTGATGCATTACTGTAGCCTAATGAAAGCCAAATGAAGGGAAATCATAAACTATCATTTTACTGAGCCACTTAAAACTTGAAAGCTGCATTATTAACCTTTTGGAGGGAAATTGGAAATTAAAGAGTCTATTATACTGGGTGTTAAAAAAGAATGAATTAAGCTCCCTGGGAAGAAGATGGGAACACCAGAACACTGATTGAAGTTAGAAATTGTCTGTCTCATTGTGGTGGGCCCTTCCCCGCAGTGTTGATATTAAAAAGATGCAGCCAAAATAGCTGTTCTGGGATATCTGATGAGCTCAGAAACAAGTTTTAAACTAGTTCAAATTATTGAGTCATTTTTTCCGACCCAAAAGTACATATTACAAGTATCACATTCTGCCCTTTTGTTTATTGATGATTTATTTCCCAAACATCTTTCATGCGTTGGAATTCATCTTGAACTGATTTCTTTCTTATTAAAATGCAAATTAGAGAGTGTTCACTTTCAAACAAAAGCAAGTAACCCAGAAATTAACTTTCATAAAAAACACATTAAGGAAACATGGTAGATTCTTCCCCTTTCGTCGAAACCCAGCAGACAAAAATGTTTTCTGTCAAACTAACCTGCATTGCGTGTGTGTTTTGCAGGTTCTGAAGTCCCTCCTTCAGGTTCTGGACTTGGTTCTTCAGCTGCTGTTTGTCCTCCAAACTCTTCTCCAGCTCTGCCTCTCGTTGTTTTAATTCTTCCCTCATTTTCAACAATTGCTGCAAAAAGAAAAAAAGAAAGAAGGGGAGAACAGTAAGCCACTAATGCTACTGTGAACTAACTAACCGTGACGATACGAACCTCGTACTCAAACTGCTGTGAAAGCAGAGGAACAATCAGCCGTTTGTTTTATTAATATCTAGCATGTAATCCCTACACCGGTAATTACAACTTTAACACAACACAAAAAAGCAATTAGACTCTGACATGAATTTCTAGAGAGAAAACAATCGTTGCATTATCATCAGTCTTATAGAGGAGCAATTTGCCAAATCCATTGGTTATAAACTTACAAATTACACAAATCTTTGAAAGCTAACAACTATATTTATCTCCAACGTGTCCCCTGAAGTTATCTGCTAAACACAGATGAAAAGATTCACCTCCTGCTGCGTTAATTTCAAACAAAAAGAGGGTCCGCGAGACGCAGTGGGGTCTTTACAGCCAGGAAGTTTCATCTGCAAAGCTACACATTAAGTGCTGTAATTCACAAAAGGTTGCCAGTACATGCTGATAATATTTAATTGCAATTTGTGTGCCTGCGTAATACAACATGTGGACCCTGGGAAAGGAGAGGTATCCAATTCAATTCATTCACCTAATTTTTTCACAAACACATCAGAGAGACATAAGCTGGGAAGGTAATTACTCTCTGCAAGTACAAATGAACAGCAGGGCCTTAATGGATTCTCCTCTTTTAAACATAAATCGATCATAATTTCCATTACCTGTGACAGCTAGCTAAGTGAGGACACTTGACAAATGCCGGAATGTCAATTTAGTAGTTCTTAAGTATTTAAAAAGGTAGATTTAAGGCTTTCTGACATTATAGAGGTTGTTCTTTTCAAAGTGGAAATGTTGGCCATCCTGTAACCTAAAGATTTAGTCGTATGTCACCAAAATCACATGATCGTCGTCAGCAGATGCCGTTTGCCCAGTAGACAGAGAATTGTCCTTTTTTCTCCCTGAGCTCTTCAAGGAATTATCATCTGTGATGGATTTTCTTTTTCTCGGTCTGCTGATGAAGATCATGCGACATCATTGAAAGCTCCAGGACAGCTCCTACATGGACCTTGTGCTATGATTGATTCTCAACGACTGTTTCCATGTCAAAGGCTTAAAAAGCAAACTGTGAGTAGTCGCCTTTCCTGTGATGATCTTCTCCTTTCATGTGTCTGTGCATATACATATACATTGTCATTCACACACACACACACACGGCAGTATTAATGTTTTATTTCTAATTTATTTGTATTTGCATCTTGAACCATCTTATACAACTGATGTCTTGTCATGATGTAATTTCTTTTTGGGTGTTTATGATATTCTTTTTGTTGCTTACTTTATTTGCTTCCCGAAAATATTTTATTACTTGTTTGTTCATATGTGTTTTAGTTCCTACTTTCTAATATTTCTTCATGTCAGACATCGAATGCCTCTCTGTCTTAATAAATGTTGGTGGGCTGTAAAAACGGCAGGTGTAACAATGGAAATAAGGACTTTATCATTTTATCCCTGATAAAGTCTGATATGTTGTATTTTATGAATATATAAAACATTTAAAAACAGTTACACTAACCACTGAGATGGGTTTAATTTGGGAATGGAAGCTGCTGTACAACAACATTCAGAAGCAAGTATACTGTATGATATTCAAGGCACATTTCATGATCTTTCTTTGAATAACTTGTATGAAATTGTTTTAATAGCCTTGGGTTTGTTCCAAGAAGTATCTGTGCGCTGTTTGAATCAACACACAACCGTCCAACACCAAGTAAAACCCATTCCAACTGCGAATAAGCTTTTCTTTAACCAGAATAAACCTGAAAATATCATTTTTTTTAAAGCAGCTCTTCAGAAAAGACTAACAGCTGCTCCAGACAGCTGCACTTTCCCACTTGTTCCCACGTAGCACTCTTTAAAAGTGATGTGTCATGAATAAATGACAGTCGAGTTTTTAATCTTACGTGAAAAATTCAATGGGTTAACCTGAGCGACCTTGTTCTTAAAAAGAACCTGGTGCAGAACAGTAAGATTAAATTTATTGTTGGACAGATGATTGGAAAAGAAGTGTCTGTACACTTCTGTGTATATAATGAGTGCTACCTTCTGCATGCCCTGCAGAGCCTGCTGCAGGAAGCTGAGCTGCTGAGAGTGCGTGTTGTCCTCCTCACTCCTCATTGGTTGGTTCTTGCCCTGTTCCTGTTTGAGCAGCTCCACCTCGTTCCTGTAGGCGTCCAGCTGGCAGCGCAGGGAGTCATTCTCCTCCTTTAAGGCTTCTGCTTGGGAGACACCTACAGATTTAGACATAAGTATAGAGAACAGTATGGAATATGGTGTTTATTATGTATAACACTGTCATAGATCACTACACATTATTGTACAGTCTCACAGAGTGTCCCAGAGAGTGATGAGGCTTTTCACCTTGTGTTCTCAACTTATCCCTGATCTTTTGTGGAAACACTGTGGATACATTTCAACGAAACAAAATATTGAAGCTCTCACACAGTGACATTTGCAAACGTGATCGGATCGCTCACTGACCATTTGAGCGAGAGCGGGCACAGAAATAATGAGCATCTTAAAATTCAAAGCGTGAAAGAGTAGAGCTCAATTTTACTTTATGCAAATTTCAGGCATCTTGAAACACAAAATGGCAAATGTCCTCTTGATAGATGTCTGCTGATAAAATATATCTCCTCCTGTTCCTGCAGGTATTTCAGATAAAGATTTTGTAAGTACTTTTACACCAGGTAGCATTACAGCCCCTGAAAACTTGGTTTCAAACATACAGTATATTGCATTTCCTTAGGTGTAATTTATTAAGAGTTTAACTCTCAGAAACTCATCTAATCAGCC
Source organism: Enoplosus armatus (assembly GCF_043641665.1). Lineage (NCBI taxonomy): Eukaryota > Metazoa > Chordata > Actinopteri > Centrarchiformes > Enoplosidae > Enoplosus > Enoplosus armatus. The sequence goes on from NC_092189.1 coordinate 17,064,347, forward strand.
TCATCAGGACTATGTGGGTCTGGTTTGATTTGATTGATAGAGTTGCGAAGTGTGAGAAGCCATTTTGGGTGTGTTTAGAGTTGTCTGCCATGTCAAAATGACGAGCAAAACAAGATATCTCAGAAACAAAAGTAAAACTATTGGTCATAACATAAACCCATATGATCTTTACATCATCAGTAAGAGCCCTGCGTTTCTCTGTTGAGCAAAACTGAGGCTATGGTTTAAAGAATAATTTGAAATGAGAATACAGAAAAGGAAAAACAGCGGCTCTCTCCACATCACAACTCTATTGACAGCCCAGACAAAACACAAAACTACAGAAATCTCTCATGTGAAACCAAAATTGTTCTTACTTTGGCAGAAAAGGATCCTATCAAGAAGCTGATTGAGAAAATAGGCTTTCAGGGCCTTTAAAAGAACTCTATACTCAATACTATAAATTGCAAGGTACAACGTTGTCAAGCAATCTGGAAATTGTTATTTGGACATTTATTCCATGTTCGATAATCTAAACACCTGCAGTACATTAACAAAGACTACTGAAAGCTGTGATAGTGAAGTGTTTTGTCCAAGAGCTCTCTACTGGACATTTGACCTGACCTATTGAGCAAAGAGAGAAGACAGTGGGAGTTATTACTACATGAGACCTGCTCAGCTCCAGAGATGTCCAGTATTATCAGCTCTGCTCTCGTCCTGCGGGCCTTGAGGGGAAGCTCTTTGGGAAAGTGCAATACACTGACTGGACTGGGGAGATAAGCCCCATACTGTGTGAGCGCGAGTGTGTGTGTGTGTGTGTGTGCATGCATGAATGCGTGTCTGGTTAGGTTCTGTGTGGGTGTCCATGAGTGCTGCCTGCAGTCTATCGTGGAGGACCATTGGCAGTGTTAATGAACTCTTGCTGGGTGAGAGTGTGTGTGTGTGTGTTCACGCTGTGTTTGTGTGTACTTTTCTCCCAGCAAAATGAAGGTTTGAGGTGAGAAGTGTATTGATCTGAGAGCCTCATCAACTTGGTGTGAGGAGGTGTCAACCGCATGGCCAGATTCTAAGCAATTCCCCTTCTGTTACGTAACAGGCAGCGCTATCGACCTGCAGATATCCATGAGCGTGCACACACACACCTACAGGCGTACAGTCATGCACACAAGCGTTTCTCTTGCTTTCTATTCTCTACATGAGTCAGACGCAGAGCATCGATTCACATTTTAAGAGGCTGCAGTCATAACACAGGTGTTTTCAGCGGGGCTGGTTGGCGTGTAAATATGCCCCTTTGCTTAAAGGTTAGTGAGTAAAGGAGGTGTAATAGTCAGCCTGTTAACACGAATACCAAGAAGTGTCACATTAACACCTGTCACTTCAGCCAATCCTGTAGCATCGAGCGGCATGACAGGTCTTTGACAGCAATGCTAATTACTGATAGCTAAATAGCAAGGTTGCAAAAGAGAAGGGGTTGAGCCGGCGACTGCATTTACATACATTTGCATGCTGATTAGAGAAGCTGTCATATTAGCAAATGGCAGAGATCAGAATTATTAAAAAGGGAAGAAGAAAGAGTATTTGAGGTGAGCATGACAACACGCAGAGAGGCACAAAACACGAGATGAGAGACGACCTTACATGAGGTGGTTTCGGTTACATGCATGTGGCCCTGGTGACTACTCTAGACTTATGGGTTATTGTAATGGGGGTTGAGAGATTAGCAGCACCGTTAGTTTTTGTTACTTCAGCAAACACAAACAGACTCCTTTGAGGGAAAAACAGAGGATTATGGCACTTCAGTGGTACCCCGGTCTGCAATGAGAAGGCAGCTGGCAGGTGTGGACAGATTCACACACACATTCACGCTCCTATGGAGATGTGTACATTCACCAGGGTGGACTGGGGTGGATGTCATTTAGTAGCTGTGTTCAGCATCAACTCAGTAAAGCGTTGCGTGGTGTCAGCATCTTGATGTACTTTACATGTGTTTTCTATTCATGTGGAGTCGTCAGATGGTTGTCAGATGCATGGGGGATGATTACTGTCATTTCAGTCAAACACAGCTGTCTCCGTCAGTTATTCAACGGTCTCTGTGTTCATCCTCTGGAGACCTTGATCTGTGTATGGGCCTGTCATGTTGACAGAAGTGTTGCATACGATGCATATGCATACCAGAGTCCTCGGAGTCCTTGCTGTCAGGGGCGTCCTCCATGTCATCGTCAGACATCTCCATCTCCTCCTCTCGTCTGATGCCCATCAGCTGCTCGTTGTGCATGTTTCTAATCTCCTGCAAAACACAACCAAAAGAGGGGCGGGTTAGAACCGCAAAGACTCATGGGAGATGCACGTTTTAGCAGGTGCCAGTATGGAGTAGGATCATCAGTGAGGCAGCTCTTTGATTTCACTGTTAAGCATTAGCTGTGAAGAATACTTATAACAGATCAAGACAGAACAAAAGAGTGTTAGATGAACAAAGATGAAAAGGATGGTCTCTGCACAGCGATAGGGCAGATGGTAGCACAAATACGACCAGACCCCACAGTTTAGTGCTTTACTTTGCTCTTGTTACTTGGTGAAACGGCACATTCATGCAGCTAAAATACATACAAGTATATGACACTAAAAACCACAGCTCCTGTCAAAAATGTCAAAGCACTATCACTTCAGAAGACACTGATTTAGGATGATACCATGTCTAGTCTAGTGTTTACACCCATGTTTTACTCTAATTGAGTGCACATCTGGAAACCCACAGTAGTAACTGTAAAATATCAATCTTCTGTTTCATTTCACCCTTACAGACAGAATCACTAATGACTACATCCATCTGGAGACCAATAACCAGAGGCAGGTTTCGAAATGGTTTAAAGATTAAGGTTAACCCATTGAATTGGATTGTCTGTAAATTAGAACAAACCTTCCAGGTGTGTGTTAAGAGAAAAGCAAAACAAACAAACAAAAATCCTCTTGATACATTACACACATTACAGTCCATGCTTAAAGACCGAACCATGAACCATTTTAAATACCATTCAGCTTTCATGAGTCGATGTTTGAGCTACAGTAGAACACAGTGTCTTCAATAAAAAGACGAGGTCTACTGCTAATGGAGCAGGAGAATAAAGAGCACAGCTAACTATCCTGTAAAGAGACACAGACTGATGACCCTTTTCCACTTAGAGCGTTGAAGGCCACAGAAAAATGTCCATGCAATGTAAGACATTGAGGTCAGGGTCAGACATGCATGTAACCATGGGGGCGTGTTCAATACTTTCTATGTTCTCAAGTATTTAAGACCTCATGCTCTAACAGGCTGATGTCTAAAATGTGACTTTCCATTATTTACAGGCAATATCTCTAAGGCAATATCTTGCCACTATGCTATTTTATAAAGAGATGGTGAGAAATAGTACTGAATTATTGCCTGGTCCTGGCTGAAAAAGTGACTGACACTGGATAAGAGCTTTAATGTATACAACACATGTCACCTAAAATATAAAGGTGAACCAGTTAGGAATCAGCCAACCGTTTTTTTTGGGTTGATAACATTCTTATCATTACATTGAATACACGATCATCTATAGCGTTTAACCTTTATCACAGCTCAACAAAGGCTATACAGTAAGATCCAGCTGACTCTAGACATATCGGAACACGGCTACTACAGGCAGGGAATTGATCAATATCATCTCGTCTCTCCTGCAACTTAAAATTGGCTCATTTAATGCATTTCTTTAATAAAGTTTATGGAATTAAGTGCCGTAAAACCACTTTGTTTAAATGCTCAAATGTGAGATTTGAAAAAATATATCACTTTGCTCACCTTTAGTAACCATCACCGCCTTGATCAAGCCTACTGCTCCCCATGATTTATTTTACACAAAACTATACACGCAAGGATATCTGGTCATCAAGATAGACCTAAACATTCACACATTTAACATGTTAAAGAACACCAGTTGAACATATGGACAGCGTTCTCACTTTACAATTTAAACCAGTATGTATTGAAACACACATGTAGAAACAACACCAGCAGATAGAGACATGAGTGTTCTGCCAATGACAAATTCACAACAACTAAACTGAAAAATACTCCTGAAAAGCTAAAAGGGAGCAAAACGCTGCCCAAGAGTAAATAAACTTAAGACCATCTGTCAGCTGACGTTATCAGCCTGAGCCCATGGCAAAGGTCAAACAGGTACTCTACCCTCACAAGCACATGCAGACACACAACCATCTGGCGTGTGAGGAGTACATTGTGCACACACACATCCGCTGCATACACGCAAGCACACACACACCACAAAAAAAAAAAAACAGTGATAGAGGGAGGCAGCTGTTGTCTGATTCTGCCTGGGAGCTGCAGCTACTCAACGCCGCAGCTCGTTCCTCCATATTTCACCTCCAGGCCACAGAATCATACTGAATACACAATGACTGAGAGTGAACCTGGCTGCCTATTTGATGATAAACTACCCCTGAGCAACTGCATTTACTTACCTATGCTCTTTACACTGGCCAGAGGCTGCCAGTCCTACACACGGCAGCCTCTAAGGCAGGCCTGTGTGATCAATGTGAAAATAAACCTGGATTAAGCCACATTTCTGAGGTTGAATCAAATCCCTCCATGTAATGTAAAAGAATTCCCAGTTGTGCCGAAAGTTACTGAGAATTAGCACCCACATCTGCAGCTCTATGCAGCCTTTTGACACTTTTAGCCCATTATTTTGGCTCTGTGACCTTCACACATAATGTATGGTTGCGTCTCACAGCTCTTATTACACCCACATATGTAACCCAAAGGCAGCGGTTTCTAGCTCCGACAAGCTCAGTGCATTCCACCAGCCCAGCGATAAATGACACAGAGCTGAAGTAAACAAGTCACTGGTGAAAATCGAGTCAAGAGTCCCAAATATCTATTTAATAGTTGATGGTAATCAAACCAAAACTAACAGGGGAGTGAGTTTTAGACTTCTTCATCAAGTGGCTGGAAACATAAGTCAGTCGGGAAGCTCATCTTCTTCTGTGACTGTTGTGGGCGTAAACAGGCAACTGTTTGCCAGCAGGTTAGCCATAACAACTGGATAAGCCCATAGTGTATGAGGACTGTGTTTTCTATGGGTTGTTGGAGCCTAGCAGTTTAAATGTTTAATGAAGCTGCAATGATCGATTTTTGGCCACTTAGATGCTGTGAAAGCTGTAAATACAACACTGATATATCATTACCTTAAGAAGTTGTTAGCAAACAGTTGTTTATTTACACATCCAGCAGTTAAAAAACAGTATAATTTTTTTGGAGTTGCTTCTCTGGCCACCTGACAAATGCAATATTCAAGGTCCAATATTCACTCTTTTAACTCTTTGTTTTTCCTTTTGACCTCTGAGGGGAATCTCTGCCTGTTTAGCTGCTAAATACTCCACTATGTTCACCAGCTAGTCGCTAACTTTGTCTGTCTGCCGTTTGGTGATGAGCAGGTAGCATCCAAAAGTTAAGTTATAGGCCCGTAAAATGAAAACAAAGAGCTGAAAGCTGCAGAGTCAGGTGATAATTATCTGTAGGTTTGTCACTATGAACGACACCTGTCACATGCAAGTTGATCCACTGTTGAAATTAAAATATTATGGTAGCTGGGTGGCAAAATACTAGGTTAATCTATATTTTAATTCCTTTTATGAATCCTTTAGGATATTATTTTCCCCCAGTTGAATGTATAATTCCCTGCAGTGAATAAACTTACTTAAACCCTCACAGACAGCTGCAGGGAGATACAGACTCGAGCCGGGCCAATGCTGAACCAAGAGCTTTGAGTCCAAATGACTTCATCTGTCTGTTCGTCTGTCGCTCTGAGACACACTCACACACCCACACATATACTGTAAAACACACAGTGTATGTGGTGTCACGCTGAATGATAATAAAGTATATTCTCATAGTTATAATAAAGTAGCTAGAAGAGACAAGCTACAAAGAATGTTTGAACCAGGATGTCATTTATAGGATTTTTCCATAACAATGTTTTTTGAATCGGGACATATTCTGCAGTAGAGTGTCCACCCACAGTGATCTCTTTGACTTGCATCTGTGGTCAGGCTGTACTCCCTGGTGTATGCAGTGTGTATACAGCATCTCTATGAAGGAAGAATGGACAGATCCCTGAGGCCTGATGAAAACACTCTGGTATCCACATAATACATTTGAATACGTCCTGCCACAATGTACATATATATAGAAGAGAGTGATTCCCCAATGAGTACATCCTTTAGAGATCCTCACGGTCTGAGTGAGGGTAGGCAACAACACAAAAGTGGCCTTTACTGATGTCACACAACCAGGCATGTACTCAAATGCATCCTCCAGCTTCCTACTTAATCATCGAGTGTGTGTTAAAAGACTTCCATACAAGCTATTGATAAGTTCTAACAAACAGTTTCTGTTACAGATGGGTGAAGTTTTTAGATTATTCATTTATAATGGCTTACTCATGATTCTGCAGCAAATCTGAACATTAGAAGAACAATTTTACTTTGCAACACCTACCTTTACAGAGACGTTTTGTACAAGTTGATTGCTGCTTCTGCTGTGTGAGAGTCTCAATTCGACTCCAAATTACACCTTAAATCAGTTGTTTTTTTATACGGAGGTTCAAAGGTTCAACTTACCAATCAGATATGATCATATACAGTCCATTAGACCCAGGACTGCACCAAACTCCAGACCCTCCATTACATATAACCCATCATCATGCTAATTAATGCTCCATTTGGCAGAGAGGAAAAATGGTGAGCAGATAGTAGATGACAAAAATGCTGTTAAATTTGAAAATGAATACGCTTTTATGTCTCAAGATGTTCCTCCTTAATTATCCACTCAAACAAAAATATTCAGATTTGTTGGAGCAGGGGGAAAAGGCTTGTACCGATTTACCTGTGTCCTGGACACCCTTAGAGATGGAAACTCACCCAGCAGCTTGAATCCAATTCACGGGGGAGGGCGGGAGAGGAGGAAGGGGTGGAGGGGGTGGGGGGGGGGGGGGGGGGGGGCAGAGGTTTGGACCTGGGTGTGTCTGTATCTCACACTGGCTGGAGTGAGCAGGCACCTGTTCTGTAAGCTAGCTTCGTTCAAAGTACTTACTGTAACAAGGAGTCTGCTCTTTTGACTTCTGATTTCACCTATTTTTAAATAACTTGTTTAAATGTGACTATCATTATGTATTCCTAATGTAAGCATTTAACTATCAATATAAAATTAAAGAACTTTACAATGAGTAAAGAGGGAGACAGGTGTTGAACAAAATGGGATTAAAGTCTAATTTTCCATAAATCATGTGAACAACAGAATTAAATCAAAGTGTACTAACCTCTGCTTGTTTGCGCCACATGTCCAGGTTCTTCCGCTGAGCTTTGGAGAAATGGTCCCATGCCTTTTGTTTGGAAGCAGCTTGGAATACAGACACAATCTGTTCAACTGTGGCGGGATGCAGGGAAGGACCAGAGACCATCCAGAGACAGAGAGAGAAAGAAAGACAGGGCAGGTGGGAAGGAGCAGAGGAGTGAGAAAGTGGAGTCAACTAGGGATGTAAAGAACTGTGTGTGTGTGTGTGTGTGTGTGTGTGTGTGTGTTTATATGTGTGTGTGTGCGAGCCTGTGATTTACTTACCAGCTGATGCCAGTGCATCATCTCGAGGATGGCTGGTCAGACAGTTCCCACACATAAATAAATCACACATTTTTCCAACATACTTTATATATAAATGATGTATGATATACTGGTTCATATAGAATAAAGCCCTTTAACACTGTAGCTCTGCCTCAACAGACGGGATGGCCACTTTGGTCCAGACTGAAATATGTCAACAACTACTGGATAGATTGCCATGAAACTTTGTACAGACATAAATGGTCCTCAGAAGATGAAAACTACTGACGTTGGTGATCCTCCTCCTCCTCCTTTTCCTCTAGCGCCACCAAGAAGAAAAAATGTCTTGAAACAGATTACTGATATTCATAGTAATAACTTTGTTTAATTTGTCAAGTACTTTGTTGTATCTGCAAACCTAATGACATTCCCATCAGCCTCAGCTTTACTTGGCGTAGCAAATATTAGCATGCTAACATGTGCTATGCGTACAGTAAATACAGGCTCACAGAGCTGCTTGCATGATTGTAGACTCCTTGTCTTGTTTAATATTTGTTTAACAAGAGGACTGCTAAGCAACTGGCAGCTGCCAAAAATAACCTATTTTAAGCGTGCCACTGTTGACCAATATGCAGCTCCACCACAGCAGTGAGCTGTTAGGAATCTTGCCCAAGGACACCTTGTTAAAGTAGCACAATGTTCCTGATATACTTTCCCTATGCAGATTTCTCTCTTCTTTAAAAAGGAACAGCTGTAAGCTTTAAGCCTCTGTGGTTAACCCTTCAGTGTAGCTGTAGCTGCAAAGTGTAGAAACTTTACAGTAGACTGAGCTGAGCAAGCTTCTTCAAGGAGTCTTATTAGGATGAGACGTTTAACTCGAGAGGTTTCCTACATGATGTGTATGATGACAGCTGCTCTGGGTCTGTATAGTCTGATTGTATCTTAGCTGCAGTGTATTTATATAGTAATTTCCCTCACAGCTATCTATCTGTTGTCATGTGGGTGGTCATGAAGGAGTGTATGGGTGGTCCTTGTATCTCAGAGGTCCTAATGTACACGGGGGGAGGGGGGGGGGGTGTCAATATGACCACCAGTGTGTATGTGTCTGTGTCTGCAGAGTGGTGAGAGAGAGAACAGTACAGGGATCAATAGCATCTTCCCAGCATCCTGTAATTTGATGGAGCAGATCGATGGTGAAGTCAGAGAAGAGAGGATAGGGTACAGACAGACTTTCATGCCTGTGAGCTTATATGCAAGTAAGTATAAATATATTCTTTTTTGTATTCTACTTGTTTTCAATATGGAAAAGAAAGTAGTTCAAATAGAAACTCTTCACAGTGAGGTCTGTGGATTATCTTTAAAAAAAAAAGGGACATTGTTTCTGGAAAGGCAAGATGCTTTTGAGTCTTTGAAATGTATTTTTTTAAATGCTTTGAGCACTACAAATGAAATTCTCTGCACCTCCACTGTACTGCCGCAGCAGAAGATTGAGAAGCCAATATCTCAAAGCCTGGGCACATAAAACGGGAGCTTTTAATCCTCAGTGGCTAGACACCACAAGGGATTAAGTAACAATATGTTTTTTTGTGACTTAGGTGAAGTGACCTTTAACGCAACATATTCCATCTGAGTCAGATCAATGTGGACGGCAACTAAAAGCATAGAAAGGGTAAATTTATTTGGTATGGACAGAGAGTTGCTCCCAAGTGAAACTTGTAAAATCTCCTCACGGGAGGCCAGTCTCTGCTTTATCATTAACATGACCAGCAATGCACCAAGAGGAAAACAAAGTCATGAATAGGAATGTGTTTATATGGGCTGAAATAATGGAGGATTACTAATACAAGGACAACAACTCTATGTGGTTTATACAAACATACATTTATGTAACACAACACTGGCAACTTCACTTTGTGTTTAAGGATGTTTACATTCTGTTTAACATGCATGTAGAGGAATATGTGGAGACAAAGTGCAGCAGGCGGTGGTGTAAACCAGCAGCAAAGTTAAAAAAAAGGTGGGTAGGAGCAGTACACTTTGCCTTTGGCCTTTCATCAAGCGAAATGAGATAAGCATGCGTTCACTGTATATGTTTGGTCTCCGCTGTATTGATACAGTGATATTCATATGTAGGGCTGTATTATTCTTCCTTTAATGTTTCAGATATTCGTAATGAGCAGGGCACCGAATGCCTGTCAGGAAAGAAATTAAACTTACCTTTAAGCCATCCACCCCAAAAACAAACTAGCAAGAAACAAGATGGCTTCTGTGATGCTATTAAGCTCAATAACCTTTATATCCACAATGTGTATTCCTTAGCGATTTACGTGTGAGAGTTAACGAGAGGCTGTGAACAATATTATACTTACTTATTTGCAGCATTGAGTACTTCAGGAACATAAAGTCTTGACTGGGATTTCGTTTTCAATTGTGAATGTCTGGCTGTATATTGCCCTCCACCCTACAGTATGTCAATGTTGTGTGTCTAGGCTTATAATAAGGAAACTTACACTGAACCAGAAACGTGGCCAAGCATGGATTGGACTCATTCCTATCCTCCTCCTGTACACATACTGCACAACAAGGAGTATAGTAAATGTATTCTGGTAGTAAACTTTAAATGAGTTACTCTCTCTCGCTCAGAGTGAGTGATTCTAAACGTAATTTGCGATAATACACCGTTGAACACTTACAGTATATACAGTATAACCTGTATCATACATCCAAGTCTACAGTGTGCGTAATTGAGAACATAAGACTTACATTGAGTCACTATGCCGGCCAGAGCGGTCTTGAACTTGTCTTTGGCCTCCTCCATCTCCTTCTCATGCTGACTCTTCTCGCTCGTCAGCCGGCGGATGTGGCCGTTGGAGGACTGGATCATGGAGTAGAAGTTGTTGGCGTTCCTGCGGTTGACTTCACCTCGTTCCAACCAGGTCAAGAGCACACGCACTGCTTCAGCAAACTTGCCGTCGTCTGGCCAAGAGGTGAGGACACAGAGAAAGGGATTGTCAGGTTTAATACGGGAAAGCAACAGTAAATTATTCCTGTACATTCCTAGGACACTTAAGGGAGTGAAAGCAACAGCTGGCAAGCCAAAAGATTATAAAACCCTGTAAAAGTAAACATAATTATAATCCTTGTGAGACAATTGTAAATTGTCACCAAACAGCCCTGCTTTGTGGTAGATAACAGCTATTTGGAATAGTATAAAGGGCAAACACAGGTGACTTTAAATAAATATACATTTTTAATTTGTTGAGTGAAAACAGACAAAGTAAAGTCAGGGTTAATGTGGGGAAGGTGACATGGAAAAAATATTAAAAAAATAACACCATCACAGTAAACTGAAGAGAACAAGGACAGGAGAACAAAAAGACATCTGTGCTATTGGATGAAAGGGAAAAGAAGAGAAGAGAACTGTACATGTGACAGATTGTTATACACTTGGTACCAAAGAATAACTTCACAGACCTCGATGACACCTGCAGGACATGAAGAAAGAAGTAAAAAGAGCGGATGAAACCCATTTAGAGGCTGTCTGGGTGAAAAGCGCCTCTGTGAGCTTCTTCGTCATCAAAAGGACGAATTGGGTTTGGAGTACAGGAATATAACTGGCACTGAAAAGGGCTAAATACATTTTTTCCCTCTGGGTGGAAGATTCAGGAAAGCGTAAACCTAAAGCTGCAGCAAATAGCCGAGATGTGTGTTTTCACAACAGCAGCCCAAAGTGATCAGAAACAAATCCTTGGCTACAACAGTGCTTTCCACCAGGGCCAGGGAAGACTGAGCTGAAAAAGACACGCAGATGGTCGAGAGGCAGAAAGTCACAGCCATTTTGTTATCAGGCAACTGTGACTGAGACCTGGAAGTGTCATTTCTCATTAGTGAAACAAGTTTATTCAGCCAGAAACTCAACGGAAAACTGAGAAGAGGGGGGGGGGGGGGGGGAGCGGAGGAGAGAAAATCGAAAGGATGAGCAGAGAAGAAAAGAGAGTGCAGAGAGGAGAGGAGAAAGGACAAGATAAGAGAGAGCAGCATGTGCTGAGGGGAGAGTAAACTGATATACCGTGTTTAACAGCCTTTGTGTAACGTCTTCTGAAAACAAATTCCCTAAATTTGTTAGAACACCAGAGAACTGCTTTGTCAGTTTTAATGCCTTGGCTTGCATTGGGTGCCCCCTGCAAGCATGAAAACAGCCAAACACAGGCACAAACATACAGAACTAATCTTTATTACCTACCATGTCAGTTTGTGGTTTGCATGAAGAACGATAGCACCATGAGTGGATCCATTTATGCGTGTGTTCGCTCATTCACGATGTGACAATAAGAGTTTGTGCTGTATTTGTAAATACCCTTACGCTGATTAAAGAAAATACTTTTCTTCCACGTGTCAAGGTTTTACTTCTTTTACATATACATACTTTTTGCACATATTTTATTGTATATGTTTTTTATTTTTCCATATCTACCAACCTTTGATCTTGTCTCCCAGCTGGCTGCATTCGTGCTCGGAGTAGTGGACGATGGGGGGAGGGGAGGGCGGCCGGAGGCGATCCTCCTCCATCTTGCGCCGGTGCCTCTCCTCTCTGGCCAACATGCGCTGCCGACACTCCCACTCATAGAGGTCGTCTCTGGCCTGGGCGAAGTCCACGTGGAGACGGCCAGTGTCTTTTTTGTCTGTGCTGGAGCCCAAACGGACACGATAGCCTACAGGAGAAAAAGGTGTATAAATCAAAAGGCAAAAAGAAAGAGGAGATGGGAGGAAGTGGAAAAGGGGAAAATGATAGGCGAAACAGGTGGGCCAGCAGGGAACTCACCAATTAAAATGAAATAATATGTCTGCTCAGACAGTTTGATGTCATTTTCACAGTGTGCTGTCATTTTGCAGGTGCAGAAATGCCCCTTATTTTTTAAGATCACATTTCTTGTTAGCCATGCTAACGACAGGGTCTGGGGAGGTTTCATAGATTTCCATGAAATTTGTGCACACAGTCATGCCCTCTTCAGGATTCAATGGTAATCTTTCTGATGATCCCATAACTTTTCGTGTAACGCAATCATCAGGTCAAAATCTTAACTTTGGTTTATGACCAAATATCTGCTAAACTGATGACATTCCCATCAGCCTCAGCTGTACTGTGTGTTTAGTGCTAATTAGCAAATACTACCTTGCTAACATGATAAACTAAAATGGTGTCCATGTTAAACATTAGACTCGGTTAGCATCCGCGTGTTAGCTTTGTCATTGTGAGCATTCAGCTCAAAGCACAGCTGTGCCTGACTACAGCCCCACAGAGAAGATGGCTGCAGCCTCTTATTCTGCTTATTAGGTATTTGACAGTAGAGAGCAACAAGAAACAAAGGGAGAGAGAGAGGAGGGTGACAAAGGTCCCTAGTCAGATTCAGAATGACGAAGTCACGGTTAAGTCATTTCCAGCAAAGACCACTGCAGCACTGCTATGCCTGGATGCCTCTAACTTTGGCAGCTGTCAACTTCACACTGACAGTCACTCTTTCATTAAACTGCTAATATCTCAGTGATAATATACAAATATAAAATATGATAAGTTTTACACCTTCTAGACTGCTCATGTAAATGAAAAAACAATAGTGAGGGATGAGGGACAACGTGTATCTTTTTAATGCAAATGAAAAACATGCCTGGAGGTGAGTCAACTGAGTCAGCTGAAAAGCAACAAAGGAAAAAACAGCAGGAGATTGAAAAGGTACACACATGAGCTTTACTCTGTATGTCACGGGGTTTCTTTCTGGGACACTTGTGAGTCTTTCCACCTTCCACAAAATGAATTTAGACCACTAGATAACAGAGACAAACCACTAAGAAAGCTCTTTATTAGGGTCTGCCACCTCTCTCTTTATCCTCGTCATCACCTATTTTGCCTGTTGTATCTTCATTTGAGAAGATATACTGTAGCTGTGGGGTTTTGTGGAGTACAGAAGGTCTGCGTCCTTTTGTTAATACACAGGAGAGACTTAGGGATTCGAATTATTTCTCTAGTGGCACTGAAAGACCACCATGTCCCTCATTACCCCCTCTTCTCCTCACTACTTCCCTCTTATCCTCATGCTCCCCTCCTTACTCAATTTTCACTAATGGCTGGTTGCGGATCTGAAGTGAAATCAAGCCCATTTTGAGGTTTAATTGGTTGAAATGATTGAGTGTGTTCAGTGTTAGTGTTTGGATACACACGTGTGTGTGTGTGTGTGCTCGAACCGGACACAGTAATGATGCCCAGTGTGATTTACTGTGAGGCACACACTCTCATCACGGGAGAAGGGGGGTATTGGTGGATGCCAGTGCAAACAGGAAGAGAACTGAGCGTGAGTTCGGGGGTTTCTCCCACCACTTCAATATTTCATATGAGCAGATCTCAGTGTGCTGGGGCTGCTGGAGTATGTGTCATTGCTGGGTACTGTGTTTTGCACAGGGTGTGTGTGGTATAATTCATGGGAAAACTACACAGCTCATCGGTCATCTGGCTAATATATGGACCTCACTGTAAGAATAGAGGCAGACAAAATCAGGATCTCTCATTCAAACTAATTCTCACACAAACACACACATTTACACATGCATGAACACACACTTAATAATGCTGGAAATGCTATTGAATTGGCTGCTAGGTTAAATGGGGTTTATAAAGTAGGAATATATACGGCCAGCGGTTTGAGAGATTTAAGACGTCTGGGCTCTAGAAGCGGCCGTGAAAATTAAGATAAGATAAGGAACCATAAGCTGGTGTCACATGGTTAGTAGAGACGCTTTTTTTGACTTAATGGTCATTTATATCTTCTGTTGTCGGAGCCTTTAGTAGGCAGTAGTGGAGCTCTTATTATTCTCAACCGTTGTGAGTGTTCTAACTGTGCTTTCTAAAACCCATAGAACTGCGAAGAGAGGACGCTGGTACTGTACGTATTTTTTCTCACACTCTGAACTTTCATTTCAAAATGTTCTTTTGATGATCCCCTCAACATAGACATGGAAGTGTCCTGAATGATTTAATGATCCTTTCAATTTGTGGTATGGCCACCAATTTTAATTATTTCAACTTTGTTTCTCAGAAATCATATTTTTAGTGTAAGTTAGGCATGGAGGACGGCTCTAAATAATACAGTACCTGTGAGCCTCGGCCGCCGTTGCTATGGGGGGGAAGGCACGAATCAGAGCTGTAGTGCCATGTCGTTGCAGAACAAAAACACAGCGCCATTGATGCTGAATTAATCCAAAACGTACCCAGAATCCAAAAGTGAATCTTCCTTTTTTATCAAGGAACCAGATATTTTCTGATGCAGTTGTTCTTTTGTCAACCAAGAGAGTGCCCCAACTGTGGACATTTTCTGGTATTACTTCCAGCTGCCCACTTCACAACTCTATGTGGCACCGACACAAATACACTGAAATATTATACCAATAAGCACTTACACAATGAGTAAGATGAAGGTGTTATGAGTTATGACAACTTACCTGACAGGAAGAGAGCTTTGTCCACAGTAAACTCTTCAGCAAATCTGATATGGCAGAAGTTTTTCTTGCTTTTGCGTATGGCGGTGATGTCACCACACTGTCCAAAGACCTCCATGATGAGCTGCTCCGTGGCGTTCTCTGGCAGACCGCCGACAAACACTGTCTTACACCCTGGAGGGCGGTCTCTCGTGGCTGGAGGGGGAAGGTCTGTTCAAAAGTAGTGGAACAAAGGAGAGAAAATACAGTTACGCATGTGTCAACCATCACTAGGTTGAAATATTAAGACAGGACAGGAAAGAAATTACCTGAATGTGTGTGTTTTTGTAGATAATACAGCTGATATACAAACAACTCTAGAAATGATTCAGCCCAGAACACTCACATTTTGAGTATGAATTATGCTCTGTGAGAACCTGAAAACAACACGTTCAATGGCAAGAACATACTGTTTTGATTAAATTGCTGCTGAAAATAATTTTGGCAGACCTGAGGAGCAGGTCTGATTTCCTGTCTTTTGTTTTAACTCAAAAAGAAATATGTACGCCTGTATGTATAGTCAATAAAAGAAAATACAAATAACAATGTTATGCTATCTGAACAGAGCAATAACAGAAGCAGCTGCTCACTTGTAGCTCCAATCCAAAAATATATTTATTCAATTCATACTTCAAATGCCAACATTTGAATAGCACTGATTCCAACAGGTTCAACAAATAACAAAAGCCTGGGTGTTTATACTGTATGGTCTGCCTACAAGTATCAATATATTAAACACGTATAGAAGTAAAAAAAATATGGATGAGAATATGATGGAACTGAAAGCCACCCATACAAACTTATTATGTACAAAACAAAAGATCTATCAGAAAATGTAAGGAAAGATTTTGAAGAGGGACGTGGCACTCCAATAACTGCAAAAAGGAGACTCCCATGATAAAGCATCCAATCCTCACATGATGACTGAGGAAGAAAAAAGCAAATACATCATATCCAGAAAGCATAAATGGCAAATAAATCACTAAAATGACCCGACGTCGAACTCGAAGAATAAGGGCCAGGTCACATCAACATTTAGAGAAGAAGAAATGTTCTGTCTATAATACGATCAAAGACCACATTCTGGAGCTTGATGCTGCAAAATTCAATTAAGTCATATTTTAAACAGAGCACTTATGACCTAAAATTATAAAGCCTAATGCATGAATAATGATAACTCGGAGCAATATGCTCGGATCTTTTTTTGTTAGATAAATGTTAATATCAACGCGTTCCATGCATGAAAATGAAATCCTTTTGGCCACAAAGTGATTGCAAATCCTCTCATGTGGAAGGTCCCCTGCATTGCAGAAATAACTTATTCAACACAGATGAGTGTTGACTGATCTAATCTCCAATAGATCAGGCTTCTCATCCATGATGAATGTGATTAGCGGGGTCTATGAGGAGTGAACCAGCTAATCAGTGGAGCGCTGAGGATGCTGTATTTCCGGATGTCTGCTAGAAAAGGCCTTGCAATCTCTGTTACTGATGCTCCCACCCCTGTAGAAATCGATACCCTGAGAAGAACTGGGGTTGAACGTGGTTGGATACCTGATGTGTATCATGAGGGCCTGGTTGATCAGCTCCAAGAGGTCTTGTTCAAGTGTGAGTCAAGCCCGAGCATTGGTTGGGTTCAGTAATACAGACAACTAAATACGGTGGGGTAAACCACTGGTACCTGGTAACAGAAGAATCTCTTCTGCATAACAAGCAGTTGTTGTTAAAGAAAGAAGAGTCCATCCGGTCTGACAGCTCCCATTCCCCTACATTCAGAGTTTCAGATCTTGCCTTCTGGTTCCCTTTTTTAGACTCAGCCAAAACAAACAACGCTTATAAAAACACTTGCTCTCTCAACTCCATGAGGAAGAGGATAGCCATTCAGGACCCAGATCCTCATAATTATTATATATGATGATTATAATTTAAGTATTATTCTGTAGTATATGTACTGCTCCATCTTCACTCCAACCCTCAGCTGTAGTACAAGAGATTTGGGTTGTGAAAGAATGAGATCACGGTCTCATTCTACATGACGAAGTAAGGAGCTCAGCAATTTGGGAAGACATCAGTCGTTATTAAGGATGCCTCCTAATAGTATTATAATAAATAAACCAACCAACCGGAATGCATATTTCACAAAAAGAAAAATATTCATTGGATATCAAGTAGTGAAAACATCACAATCCAAAGTTTTCTTCTGGCTAAAAAGATTCATCAACTCATAATCCCCCTGCTGTCAGAGCTCCTTGTACTCTCATGCAGTACTCTGAAGAGTCGCAAAAAAACTTTCAGTCCCTGAGTCCAAGCCAGCACTGTCCCTTTCTTTTAACTTTCTCTCACACACACACACACACACACACACACACACACACACACACACACACACACACACACACACACACAGAGGCCAACACTGCTTATCCCTCCCTCTGCCTCCTCTTCCCTTTAAATGTGACTGGTAAAGCAAAATATTGACTGAAGTTTCATTCCTTGACCTCCAGAGTTGGCGGATTAAACTACTTTTGAGGTGAGATGGACAGAGAAAGTAAAAGGTGCCGCAGAAAAAGCTTGCGATAGCAAGAAAAAGCTTTGTTGGCAGATGCAACAAAGAGTTCCAAATTAACTGACCTTTTCGGTCCACGAGTGGCTGATGGCAGTGATGGTGACGATGGAGAGAGCAGTGAGGACACAGAGAGGAGAATAGGCGCAGTGCAGCAGTAACCTAATGTGTCATGTTGTAAATCAAATAAAAATGCTGTGATTTTGCAGTAGAAAGTTTGGCTTCAGTTGGGTAATTTGTTAGCAGCTAACAACCGTTTGTAGGAGTGAGATCATTTTGCAGTCCTCTCGGCTACCTGCTGTGCTACTGAACCCCACTGTTCAGCACATTAGGACTTTTTATGCAAATGCACAAGATTCAGATGAACTATTCATGATTCCCTGATTGAATTACAATAAATACATGATATCATAACGATATATTGAAGCATTTGTGAACAGTACAAGTGATTGCATCTTGTTATGCAAATAAAAAGCAGATGAACCTGAAGCAGAGAAAGACAGGGAGAGGATGGAGGGAGCAGCTTTTGCAGGATCCACTGTGGCAATTGTAACATGCGGGTGCTACTGCCAGACAGAGTTTAAAAAGTATTTTTTTTGGTCAAAATTCTATAACCCGATATGCGTATCAATTTGAACAATTGTGAGATGGACACTTCAAGGCCGATACTCTTAAAACACAGACGCTGAAACTGAATAGAGAGGCTGATGCAGGCTCCAGGGTAGGAAAAATAGATCAAATGAATAAGCAGCAGGTAGAGATCAGATTTGGACAGGTTATGAAGAGAATGTAGAGTTTTTGAAAACATTATATGTTATGCATGTAAATGTGGTCCAACTTATTTGCATATTGTGGATCAAAATATTATAAAGAACTAATATTATAATGCAATACAATACAAAAAACACAACAAGCTCTCTCAAAAATTACCATTGAATTGAATCTGTTGTATTGAATTGAATTTTAATGAACAATGTTTTTCCACACACTTAGTTATTGTATGTTTTGAATCTTGGGAAATTAGCAGACTGTATTTGGAGATATTATGAATCATTAGCTGACTAATAAGCTGGTTGATGTGCTTTTATTCTGACATTGCTTTGAAAAATATGGAGGCTGCTGCACAGCAAATACACAGGCTGATTCTCAGTCCAGCCGCGTCCAACAGGCCTGCTGCCTGTGTAGCCACCCACTGGTCTGCTACACTAACACAGGTCATCACCATCCATCACCTCGACTGACTAAACACCCTTTTATGGTCCGAGGGGATGCCACAGAGAGGAAGCTTCAACTCTCGAAGGACTGTTATTCAGAAGATAAACTACATTTACACACACTTGAGTAAATATGCTTTGTTCATTCACGTCACACACAAACAAACAAAGGCATAAACCTGGACACATGCTGATTTATCACACTGACAAATAGACACTATTGACAGCACGCTATGACTATCTTAGTCTATTAGTTGATTTGTCAGTTTTTCATTAGGGTTGCCTGATGATTTTAAGCTACTTTTTAGGTGTTTTTATTGGAAACTACTTGTTAATTTATTGGTAATTACTGAATATGGCATCACAATAATATAATATAAGATTCTTAAGACAACCTTCTGCATCACTGCACGTATCTGCCGAGGAACAATAATACTGAAAAAACTAACACAAGAAAAGCCACAGTTGGGCATCCTTCTTCATCCAAGCTCAGTGGAGTGTGTACATGTGTGCATATAACACTGGGACACACTGCAAGTAGTAAAGCTCAAATGAATGTGTTTCATCTTTCTTTAAAATTAATTATAAAATACCTTCAGAAGTTTGAAAGAGACAGACAACATAGAGGTTTGTTGTCTGTCTCTCTAACTCTTTCAAACTTCTGAAGGTATTTTATAATCAAAGTTGATTATCAAAGTGTGTCCACAGGGCCTAATGTTGAGTGTAGTCTTTGGAAAGCATTTACAGGTTCTGCGTCACTTTACCACAAGATAGGCGCGTGGGAAGAAGCGGCAGTGGAGTAGGTGAAAGAGGGGTTAAGAATGAATGGGGAGGGTTCGACTGAAGAAAAGGGAGAAGGATGCAACAAGAAATGTTGACGAGGATGCAAAGTGACGGTAAAGGTTAAACACACTGAGGAGATAGACAAGGGAGGGAGAGAGCACGAGAGCTGGGGGAGCGCTGCAGGGTTGTTTCTGCTCAGCTACAGGTCAGTGAGAGGGGATGCTGCACGTGGTGTCAGGTTCAATGTGTGCAGCTAGAGGGTAATGACTACTTGTGATGGACACCATATGCAACCTTGTTGCCTACACGCCAGCACTTTGCCTGTGATATTTGCTAAAAGCCTGAATGTAGCTAGCATCAATGCTTGTTTGCCTTTGTTCCTCACATACTGTGTAACCCTCCAAACCATCTGCAGCCCGAATACATCTCTGGTTCAGAGCAACACTTCTCAATTCTAAAGCCAAAGGGGCTGTTGTACCACTGATCTCACAACATTATTCAATAATAAACTCCACATAGAGGAAATTGTGAACATTTATTCCCACATAACATGTACAATGAGCTGTATGTATGGCTCTTCAGGCATCCTGAGGCATTTTCAGTCTAGGTGGGATATATAATCCCTACAGCATTTTCTGGGACTGTCCAAGTGTCTCCTTCAAGCCTGACGTGCCTAGAATACCTCCACTTAGAGGCATCCAGGAGGCATCCCGAGGAGATGCTTGATTCCTTCCCCTTTCAATGCAAAGAAGCAGCAGTTCTACTCCAAACTCCCTCTGGAAGTCCAAGCTCTGTCCCTGAAGATTAACCCAGACATTAGGAAAGGAAACCAATTTCGGCTGCTTACAACCTCAATCTCGTTAGGTAGACCGACTGGGGGCATTTAGGGCATTTTGCCTTCAGGCTCAGCTCCCTTTTCTGCATCAATTCACCTGTCTGGATCTCACACTCCATCTTCACTTCAGAAGAAAATAATTGTTAGTTACAGCCCTAAACCTAACAGCTTCCCGTTTGGCTGCAAACCACCACAGTACATACTGGTGGTCATGGGAACTCTACTCCGCCTAGTGATCCTGGCCATGTAAATCATAAACAGAATTGGTGACAATCCACAACCTTATCTGACAAACCAATCCATTCAAGCATTGCTCTTAGTCTCGCCCCTCGCCTGGGACCAATTTGTCTTTAGGAGACGCTACCAGGAGCTGCTGGCCCCAACAACACAACTCCCAGGGTTTAGTGGCTTAAATGTACCACGTAGAGCTGAATCTTAGAGTTACTTGACTTTCATGAGAAGAATCAAGCCTTGGCAGTTTTCCTCAGATGTCTGCCAATACTCGGCTCAGAGATTAACTTTTTTTGGGCGCATTGAAATAGGTGACAGGCAAAGAGATCTTAAGTAGAGATGGGGATCAAAAAAGTGAGTGAAAAGTAACTGGGACAGAGCAGAAAGGCACAGGAAAGAGAAAGCAGAAAGTTACATATGGCGATGAGAAAGGTCCACAATTAAGTGTTGCATCCATACATCGCTAAGGAACAGCTTTAGATTTTGGGGCAAAGATCATCTTAGATATGGTATTGTGAGCTGTGAGGTAAATTTTCCAATTCATGTATGCATAGCAGGCCACATACAACACAGCAAAAAAGTTGTATTTGTGTCACAGAGTGATGGTGACAGACTCTCGAGTTGTTGGGTAATTTCTTGACAAGCTGATCCCTCACACAGCCTCAGGGTTTATATGTGCCCTTGCACAGAGTACCTAGTTCATTTCCCTATATATACACCACTAGCTAGAAAGATGTTCCTTGGTGAAGTTAAACTTTTAATCAGCTTTTCCCTCAGCATCATATTGTGACAGTGAC
Organism: Enoplosus armatus; assembly: GCF_043641665.1. Taxonomy (NCBI): domain Eukaryota; kingdom Metazoa; phylum Chordata; class Actinopteri; order Centrarchiformes; family Enoplosidae; genus Enoplosus; species Enoplosus armatus. The sequence continues at coordinate 17,085,915 of NC_092189.1, forward strand.
AGTTCATGCTGAGCTATAATGCACACCACAGATATACAAGCATATCTTTATAAGACAGTTTTATAGGTGTGGGTAGAAGAACAATATTTGTCGGAGAGAATGCAAGAGTGAAATGATTGTAAACTCCCAAATGCCACTGCTGTGAGGAGCTTTTGTTTTAGTTCACCTTGAAGATGACATGCAAGACTTGTTTGAATGAGGTCCCCAGGCATAAACTTTTCTGTAGCAAGAGATCTAAAAAGCGAAGGTGGGATCAATCAAAACGCCCCCCCCCCCCACTACCTCTAACTCTGGATAATTGGAAGGTGGAGGTGAGATAAATATAAATAACAGCTGGTGCTGCACACCTCTAGTCAGATTACACAAAGTGACTTGCCCTGAAAATGTCCACAGTTTGTTGTGTGGATGTAAATGCAGTTCATGGTGATCAGGTTAATGGTTGGGCAGGAAGAGGAGGACAGAAGAAATAAAGATCAACTCTTGGCTCTGGCATCATTGATTGATGTTTCCCATATTGGAATACCTAGTTGGAAATATCTTTTAATAAAATTCTTGGGTTTGACTTTGGGAACAATAGCACTTGAAGTCTTTGTAGAAAAATCCAAACAAATATACTGTCTGTCTGAACCACACTCATCTGTCACTTCATCTTTTTACTTGCATTCAATGAAATTTAAACAGATCTTTTGGGCAAAGTTGTAAAATGTTTAGAGCTGAAATGATTAGTTGATTAAAAGAAAATGAAAGGTAACTTTTTTGAGTGATTTATCGAGCTAGAATACTAAAATTTCTCCGGGAAATTGTGATCAGGATTTTTCACCATTTTCTTACATTTTATAGACACACTTCTTAATTACTTGACTGAGAAAATATGCACCTTAATTGATCATGAAAATAATCGTTAGTTGCACTCAAGTCAAGTCAAAGCGAGTAAATCCTTTCCATGATACCACAACAACTCCATCTACTTAGGGAAGTTGGACCTTGTGTTGATATTTTTTTTGTCAAGAAGCTGTCTCCGAGGTTGTATTCATGTTACAGAATTAGATGCCGCTGGTAGTGCAGGATTAGCATGATATTATGACTTACTGGGGTTGGGGGGGAACAGGGTGCAGCTCTTGCAATGGATGATCTCCTTGATAACTGGTATATCCTGGGAGAGTGGTGCGGGCACCATGCCGAGGCCGGGCATCATGGGATTCAGGGGGGTTATTCCAGCCATCATACCAAGGTTGGGATCAAAATCTGGAGGCAGGAGAGAAATATGAATGAGATCACACAGCACATCCTTCCTGGGAAAGAAGTAACACCTACACAGTAGCATTTAAACACAGACTTGTTTCCAGCAGCTAACCTTTGGTCAGGGATCACTTCAGCCCATACTGAATCTTTTAAGTTCCCTTTCAGGTTGTGTACTTAGTCCCTGAGGGATTCTTCTGTCAACACCAGTGACACATGAGCAGCCTACACATAATGGAATACACAGCCATTCATGAATAAATCATCGCGTAAACAACATGCATATTTTAAGAAGTTTTTAGTGAGTCACTGTCACTCCTGCGGTTTGAATGATGATCTTATAGAAAATGTACACAGGTGGGTCTAAAACCTATGTAACAGAGAAGCTTATTTACAATATGGATTTACACTGCAGCACTGGCTTCCGTAGCCACCACATGTGCATTTATGTGCACAAGAGTCCCAGTAAGGAGCTTTTTGAAATGGAAATGACACTGCCCTCCAGTATGTGCCTCAACATCACCTGCACAGGATTTGGAGTTGACAATTATGCCGCAGGGTGTGTTATGTTTACACACCTGTGTGTGTGTGCATGCAGGCGCCCTGCTCACTAAAACAAATTGTGAGGGCTGGCGATTATACACTGTAACATACTTGACACGTAAACAAAATCAATCTGACACACTGGTTAAAAAGTTTATAGGAAGGTGCTATTTGCAGACTGTAAGACAGAGTTGATGAAATCAGAATCATGAAATGCATAAATAAACAAGATGACGACAAGTAGAATATTTTTTGGTTTTGATTGACACAGAGAGGTGTTAATTCAACTATATGTTTATTATTGAGGTTGTAGTTGTGGTGGCAGTGGTGTTGTTCTGGACTGCATTATCTTGAGAGGTATTTCTGATGTTTGCCCCCCCCCCCTCCTATTTACAAAGAACAACCGGTTCCTTCAGCTTTTCCAATTTTCAATAGTAAAATGTTATTTCTTCATTTTCATAATAACTGAATTTCACTGTATATCATCTTTTATTCTTTATTCTTATTTGTATTTCAAAAGCAGTTGGTTTCAGTTGAACATTCTGTTGCCGTGGCAACCACTGGTGACACAGTTACAGAGTAGTTCAACTGACATTGTTACATCCACCATTTTGTCAGGTCTGTTAGACGTATTTTATCTACTCCCCAAATGACCTTGTTGGAGCATCATCTGTAGGTAACTCCTGTTATTACAACGGTTTCATTTTTTTGCGACCATCTTAATGCTAACCAAGCTAGCTGTCTTGAGCTAATGTGTTGCTAATACAACATTTTAAGGAACTGTTGAATTACTGTCAGGATAACTGTTGTCTAACTAACTATTTACTTTTATTCTTGTGGACCTGATGTGAATGTTTAGACCAGACTTATCCGCTGTCTTCAACCTTCATTGGAAGTGTGTTTAGCTTGCTGCATGGCTGTGCACCTATACACATAGCGAGGCAAAGACAAGTTTTATTTCAAAATGTCACTTATCATGACAGTGTTGTTGTCACTGCCCACTCACCTTTCAGTCAATCACATGCCGCCTGCCAGCAACACTAAAGTCATTCTTAATCAACAACTAGGGGCTGCTGCTGTAAATAAACACAGTAAAGCCAATAGGTGACATTTTGAAAGTCTATAAAACTCATGAAATCAATCATGAAAATTGTTTTTTAATTTAAAGTTTTATATTCAACTTTTTACTTTGTTTGTACTTTGTTTGAATTTGAATTCTTATACCTTTAATTCAATATTTACTTGAAGTTCACTGTGATATTCCCCTCCAACTGAGATAACAGCAGCAAACATTATGTGGGTACCAATACAATTCTGACTATTTTTTATCTTCAATTACAATAAATCCATGAAGGAGAAATAATATTTACTGTTTTACAGCATACACTATTAACTGAAAATATATTTCCTCTAAATCTACCATAACAGAGAAAATGGATGAATAAAATGACACTTAGTGAAGGAGAATAAAGAAATATGAACATTACAGATGACTCCCAGAATAGGTCCCAGGAGCCAGAGAGGGTGTAATAAAGTCGCTAGGCTGATAAAACTGGCTGAAGGACAAAAATAAAGAGATAGAAAGAAAGAAATATAGGACCAGATAGAGAAAAGAAAACAATAAAAAGAAAAAGAGCCATGCGAACTACATTAAAAGGAAAATGGATGGAAACTATATGTCTATTGATGACCTCGCCATCAGTCTCTAACCAGGTGTCAGAGTGAGAGGGAACAGGTGATAAGAAGGACCCTAGTTGCAAGGCGATTGATGGCTTGTTGTGCAGGAAAAGAAGACGGATAGCAAGAGGGAAGATAAGAAAGAGTGGATGGAAGATGGGAGACTGGTGTAATAACCAACCTGAATGCCAAACACTTTGCATAGAAAAGGACTGAGGGAACAATTCGGAGTATACACCAAGACTAAACTCAGTGTTGTGGGAGGTTGCCCTACGGAAGAAAACATTGTAAAAAATCTTGGAAATAATATTTCTGGAAATCATACTCCATTTTCTCCCGAGCCAATCCTCTACTGTTCCAGTGGTAAAATTAAGAAACGTTTATATATTGTATATATTGACGGAGAGAAAATTAGATGTGGCTCACATGGAGTAAACAATGTGGTTACATCAGGGCATGGCTGGTGTAATTTCACCACAGTGCTGCTCATGTTCCCTCTGGAGCGTGTGTGTCTATGTATTTATCTATCGTCTGAGACCTAAAGCAAGCATGTAGCCGAGCTGTGTGTAATAAAAGAGATTATTTACTTATTCCTTTCCAGCTCCACCGGAGTTCTCCCATCTCCAGTTTGTAGCTCAAGGACCTGATTTATCACTAACATACCATTATTTCCTCCTTCCTTCAGTGCTACTCTTTACAATGTATGCTATAAGTAGACACAGATGAACGTACACATCAGAGTGGTGCACTATATGTATTTTTGCAGTTTTCTAAAGGATTTGCTGTACTGTTTGAGATTTGAATTTTACTTTGTGTAAATATTTACTAGAGTACAGTCTATATTTGAAAAAACATGCCAGCCAGTGTGTATCCTATCCAGTGCATCCTGTAGTTTGTTCCAGAGTTCAAAAAGGTGCATTTAATGTAATGGCAATGTCCTGAGTTTGAAGATGACTTGGGTCTTTTGCTGCCCGTCACCATCTATGTTTTTCTCTCTCGGTGGTGTAAACCATCACAGTGAAAATGCCATAGAAAAAAAAGCTGAGAAGAAAAAAAAAAGCCAGGCCCTGGTCCAACAGATGCATTACTGGAGATCAATAATATTTTGAAATCAATCCTAGATTACATTTGTAGCTGATCATGTGAAGGTAGAATGAAGTTAATAAGCAGCTACTGCCACTGAGCACTGGGCTACACAAGATATAAAAAGGAAAAGCAGTCAGCCAGCTCCATTCACCAGCCACTGATCTGTAATGCTACAGGGATGAGTGGGTGAGTAGGTCTAACTAATACTACTTCTACTACTACTACTTATCTAATACTACAACAAAGCCAAAGGCCTCAAAGAATGTTACAGCAACTCAGGACCACTGTCCTCCACACTGGCTTGATGCAAACAGTAGCTTTGTAATGTTGGGTACTATGAAGTGTAGACAAACATTTTTTATCTACTTTAACTCTGATGGCTGTTGGGACAACCAAGCTTCTGGGCAGGAATCCATTACGTGAACTGTATTTAAACTAATTAACTGTTGAAATATCTGATATATAAAGTAGTTAGAAAACATCCTATGTCCACCTGCTATTAAATGTTGTTGTTATTGCATCAGTAATAATAATATGTGTAATAATATAACACTTCCAAAGCAGCCATTCTGTAAAATGAGTACTTTTTACTTTGGATACTTTAAGTACATTTAGCTTAATATATTGGTGCAGGATCGCTACTTTACTCAAGTAAATTATCTAAATCCTTCCAACACTGTCTATAAATCTAGTGTGGCTAAGAAACAGTGGAAAGTTAGAAATAAATATACAGTGTGTGGGAGCAATGGGACAAAGGCTGTGGATTCAGGCACAAACAATAGAGCTCCAAAACATATCTTCAGAATTATCTCAACTTAGTTTTAACAAATGACAAGCCCTGAATACCTGTGGGTGTCTGTATTATAAACATACAATTGAATGATACTTAATTGTGAATTAAAACACTGTAGGGCAGCACATACTAAATAATGAGAACATGATTGGACACAGAATACTTCTATGAGACCATTACTTGAGTTTAATTTATTCAACCAGTAAACTAGATGAATGATGAATAATTTAGAGACCAGCCTGGGATGGATTAGATAGCGAGAGCTAGGTTAATAAAAGGGATTGTACAAATGGGCAAGGATGATTCCAGCGGTAAAGTACTTGAGAGAAGAGCTGAAATGATTAGTCTATCGACAGAAAATTAATCAGCAACAATTTTCATTATCACTTTAAACTGAATACCTTCGGGTTTTGGACTGTTTTCAACGTCACCTTGGGCTCTGTGAAAATGTGATGGGCATTTTTTTTTTGCATTTTACAGTTAATCAGGAAACTAGTTGAGAATGAAAACAATCATCAGCGGCAGCTCTAACTTGGGAGCAATTTTAGAATTTCTCTTGCTTTTGCATTTTATATTTAAAAGAATACATTTTGTTTTCAGTCTCTTTGAAAGGCACAGTGTTCTCAGATGCACTTTAAACAGTTTGAACTGAGACACAGCATGTACTACTGGTCAATATGCTGCTAACTCAATGAGAGAGGGGAAGAGAAGGTTTCTTTGACTTCACAGAGAGATTTAGAAAACACCTCTTGAAGAAGAACAACAAAAGAAACCTGGGGCTGGGTCCACCCACACGTGGCCAGACATCTGTCTGATCATTTTTCCCCTGCTTGTCTATGAGCTTCAGTCTCTATTCTCTCTCATGTTAGAAAACTGATATTCACAAATGTCCTCGCTGCTAACACTTCGTCCTTGTACAGTAACACACAGTGCACACGAACAGAAGTCAGCCTCTACGGTTATTGTACAAATTCTCCTTCCTTCTACCTCTATTTCTTCTCCATTATGTCCTTTTGATGTTAAACAATCCATTTCCTGGAGGTTTGTTCAAAGTAATTACGTTTGGAGCTGCCCATCAATCAGGAGGTGCAGAAAGAAGAAAAAAAGACATTTGATGGTGTGAAGCTCCTGGCTATTAATGTCTTTCTCCTCTGCCCTCTTGTGTTTTTCCTCCCTGATTTCCAGGGTAAACTGTCTTCTCTAGCAGTCAGTGGTGGGTGGGGTTGCAGGGGGACATAGGTTGTTGCTGTGAGGCATGCTGGATAATATTCTCTAATGAGGTGAGCTAGCCACGCCACCTGGAATCCTACCAGTGGCTAAATCTGCCTCTCTCACTCTCTGCCAAGAGTCACCTTCTTTGCATTTTCATATGAACATCTCTGACTTCATTTCTCTTTCTCCAGTCTTCAACCTGCAGGACAGAAATGAAAAAAAACAGAACTCCTTCCCGTTTCTAAAAGCTATTCCATCTGCCTATTCCATTACATCTAAATAAGAATCTGCTTCCTTATGTTGCCTTCCAACATCAGTCTTCTTTATCTGACACCTCCATAGTCAAATCTCAATAACAGATCTAGCTTTTAACAATATCTAGCCTAAAATCTAATATAGCTGCCATGGAGAGGATGAACTGTCAGAAAGTCCCATTTCTGCAGCCCTAAAACTACTGCTCTATTTTATTTCCCGGACATACTGTATATCCGAAGTGTATCCACTCTGTCTGCCTACATGCAGCCAAAAAACCTCTGGCATCGTACCAGTGCAGCTCCCGAGCAGTCAGCATTAAGGGACACGGCATTCAGTCCAAGGGTTGGAAACCACTTACGGCAAAGGAATGACCGTCAGCTGTTATGTATTTCCTGATGCTAATCCAGGTGAGCTCATGGGTGACAATGATAGGATCCTGATTCATATCTTGCGGGGGGGGGGTGGGGGCACTGTTTAGATGGTTGGGGCCCTGTTTAGATGGTTGGTTATGAGGCATGACACTAACTTTTCATATATTCCACTGTGGTTTTGTGTGTGTGTGTGTGTGTATATTTGTGTACAGAGGAGGAGGGGGTTTGTGACAGCCGTGGGGAGGGGATGAGGACGAGTGGGATACAGCAGACAAAGGAGTGGTTGTTTATTCAGGGAACAATCGTCTGTCCCTGGAGCCTGCTTATCTATTCTCCAGGGTGTTTGAGTATGTGTGTGTGTGTGTGTGTGTGTGTGTGTGTATTCATGCATAAGAATGTGCATCAAAAATTAATTCTGATCAACTAGCAAATACATGTGTGTGAAAAGCTAAATGTTTGTGTGTGTGTGTGGCCACCCAGCGTCTTTTGTTAGTCCAACACATTTTCCTTTTGTCCAATGAGCAGCCTCGGCTCAAAATGTGAGAAAACCAAAATGGCCAATCAAAACCCATCATCCCTGTGATAAAATAGACATCTATTATTATTAGAGAAGCCTATTACACATGCCTAAGATGTTGTGAGAGGGACCAGGCTGCTGTGCAGTTATTGGTAGGCAAAATACACTTAGCTTTCAAGGTCAGACAAACAAACATGAGAAATTCAGGTAACAGAAAAAAACAAGCATTACTGCTACTTTTCACTAAGCCTCACTGAAAGGTGGTTTTGGTATTTAAGGCTCTTAATGTTGTGTAGTCCAACTGGGGAGTTGGGTTTGAATAGATTTGAATGATAATTAAAGAGGTAAGAAAGAATATATTTCTGTTGCTGTCAGTTCATTTTTTCAGATTTTAATCTAAATATTGTTTTTTTTCCTATGAAATACTGGATACTTTCACCCATTCAGGTCTCCAAAAAGCATTTAAATAAAACAATCTGAAAAGGAAAAATCACCCTCACAACTCATGTCCACCCCTCTAAACAAATGTTACAAAGTGCTTTAAAACATACATAAGACACTGCTTCATTTAAAGGGGCCACAAGCTAAACAGGTTGGGAACCCATGGTTGAGTCTTCCGATAAAAGCCAAAAGTACTGACGAACTGGCTAAATGTACAAGAACAGTGATACAATACATACCGTCAAGTGTTGTGTATAATAAATACCATCTTGGGAGGTCTGTATTTTAAGAGAAATATAGAGGAGAAACTCTATAGCTTTCCATCTGGTTCTACTTATAGTCTGGACGTGCTAGAGAGAACGCTGATGAAGGTGGGGGAAATACATGGTGAACGCTCCTGGAAAAGGATATACTCTCTCTGTCTCTGTCAGATGTTAAAACCAGATGTTGATTCCTGCTGTTACTGTTGCAATTTCTGCTCCGTTCTCACAGTTCACACTATATCTGGGATTTTACTCACCAGGTTTTGGGGCTTACTGACCAAAAGACATGACTTATCCATGTAATGTTCAACCCTAACATCTGAGGAGTCATTGTGTTTGTCCTTGTGGTTTGGCTAAGCCTAAGGATTTATGTAATCAGTGATGTTGCTATTGGTGACATTCACTCAAAAGTAACTAGATCCACTTGAAACCAGAGTCCATGTTTAACACTTTTTGGTAAAAAACAAATAAACAAATTCTCATGGTATGTCCAAAACCTGGATCATTCATCACAACATTTCATGTTTTCCATAACCACAGGAACTCTGTCTCTGGTCTGGTTGAACTCTTTTCCTCAGTTAAACAGAGGTTCACTTTTTTATTTACATCTCAGGGTTTTACAAACTTAAATAACTGCTATTCTATGTTCTCGACTGGGTCAATGTACAACAACGACGACATAGTCTGCAGAGTAGCACCAATCACTATAATTGACACTGATAATGCACATTATGATCATAACAACAAAAAACAGAATCTCAGACTGCAGCTGCAGCTATTACGAGGGTAGAACACAGAGTCAATAAACTACAATGTTCCTCCAGTGATATGCCAGACCCTACCACCCCTGAAACATGAGGAATTCAGCTGTGTCCTGAAGTGTAGCTCCTCACCTCACATAGTGTGGGGCTTATTTGGTCTTATGACTTTGTGTTGCTCTTCTTCTCTGATCAGTTTGGAAGAGGTGGGCCATCTCCACCTTTCAAGCTACTCCACCGACAGGGAAACTGTTACACACATCATCCAAGCTGCCAAGTCCATTGACGCTTCCCCTTAAATCCGACCCCACTTACTTGGCACCTTTTGGCTTGGATGTTGATGCAATGTGAAGAACAGGCATTATATTTAATACTAGATTTATTGGACGTACGACATTAGTATTGGACCTATTCAAATCACCAAGTCGCAGAAACAGTCCTCTGTAGCCTGAGCACCATATACCATACAGTGCATACAAACGTGACCCAGGAGTCCAATCTCTCCCTCTATCTAAACACTCCACTAATACAAACATGTAATAAAAACTTTCGAACATACACAACCACTGCCCAGTCCATCTATAGAAATAAAACTGTCATCATTGGAGACATGCACCGGGCTTTGTGGAGCTGCGGAGCGTTCAAGGCTCTGCACACAATGGTCTGTTTATCCAGCTGTCTGTCTGGATAAATCCACTTGGCTGGAGGCAGGGAAAGACTCGGTGGAGAAGAAATACATTCCGGGCTCACAGTGGATGAAACGGAGGCAACCTCTAATGTGTAATGAAAGCACTCCGGCACAGGCAGCCTCTTTTAATGAGTGAGCCTGAAACTGACATATATAAACCCACTTAAACCCACATGCAGGAAACATATGACCAATCGTACGCGAGCACAAACATGCTCAAAGATCGAACAGGGAAAGGACAAAGAGACTGACAGTGAATTCTCCCATGTTGTTTAGAGGTGAAACAAAAAGGAGACAAAGATGATGTTCGGTCATGATGGAGAATCAATAACTAATCCACCTGGATAACTTCAAAGGCACAAGGTGCTCTGGTAACAAGTGCTGCATGACAGTATAAGATTGTGTGTGCGACATCATGTGAAAGTGCGGGCCTAGAGTTTTGTCCTCAGAGATTTCATAAAAGAGTTCATGAGGAAACTGGGCCGACTAGAAAGCATGAAAAAGCAAAAAAGGAGTCGTGCAGATGCCATGTTTAGCACAAAGTACATCTACTACAGAATGGAATGGTTTATAAAAGCTGAATTTACAAATATCGGGCCGTTGTTAGTGGCTAACCTTGAGCTTCCTCGTCCTCATTGGATGTTAACTTAGAAAAAGAGGCAAGAAAGAGGAGAGTGCTTAAGTGGATCGCTTCCCACTTACATATTTCTCCTGGGGTTCAACAAGTAAAGTTCTTTTGGCTTGAGTGAAGTGAAAAATGCATGGGTGGAAAATATAGGCCTGAGTAATATATGTAAAATTGTAGAGAGATGATAAAAACAGCAGCACTTTTCTGAAATTCACACATCAGAAGTATTTTTACTGTTCTCCTGGGAATTACATTATCAATACATTATCTAATTACTTGTCAGTTGATGGATTGGCTGCACCTTTGGTTTACAGTATGTACCGTTTGAGCCCAGATGAGTATTTCAGTGTGACTCAGTGCAGTCCAAGTGTTAAGGAGCTCAGCTCTGCGAAGAGCAAATGAACAGCGTGTGTCCTAATGTAGCTCTGGGTTACAGTGGCTGACTCAGCTGTAATGAGATATAAATGAGATGTTGGGTAATTTAGGCTGGAGAGGGGGGAGGGAGGGAGAATAGGAAAGGAGAAAGGAAAGAAAAGGACAGTAAGGTAGGAAACACCAACTGTCCTTCCAGGTGATACACGAAGGGAGACACAGCTGTCCTCTTAACCCAAGTCTCCACGCTCTCCATCACTGTCTCCTCCTTTCTTTCCTCTCTCCAGCACCCTTCTGAAACTGCTTCTGAAACCTGATTTATAACTCCAGCTGAGGCTTAAAGGCCCTGCACACCCAATGTTAAACCCACACAGGACAGTTTAATTATTTTGCCTGATTAGAGCTCTTTTCAGGACTGTGTGTGTGTGTGTGTGTGTGTGTGTGCGTACACACTGCGCTTGATTGACAACTTCCTCACTCTGTTAGCTTGTTGCACCTGTTAGGACGGGACAAATTACACCTTATTAGTACATGGGACCGGGTGAACTTGTGCAATTCGAGCATAGCTGCACCAACCGACAACCTGATGTTCATGTCATCTTGGAATAATTAGAAGTTTCAGACTCGTGAATAGCGTTCATGTCGACATACAAAGTTGTAATAACAACTGGGAAACGCAGAGCAGAGGTCTGCTGTGAAAATTTTGTATTCTTCCACACACAGACCAAGGTCTCTCACTTAGGTCTCACTCTCACCAACTGTGATTGTAGGCAAAAACTGGCAGAGGGTCTGATTAATCGTAAGAGCAGTTTAATTGACCTTTCTTACGTCAGACATTTTGACTTGCCAAACACAGATACAGCTAATAACATCACTAATTGCTGCATTCCTTTCATGTGTGCCAGTTTCAGGGCTCTGGTGTTGTGCATGTTGTATCACCGGCATTTCTTAATGACACGCTTAAAATGGAACAGAGCCATCATTAATGTTATCAGTTACACCTGCGCTTTTCCTGCTATGACAAGTTAAAATGTCTGCTGTAAAAAAACACTGCAAATAAAGTTCAAGAAGAGGAAGTTGGCACCGTCAGCACAACCTTAATTTGAAAAACACCGTCTTGCATGAATGTGTGTGTGTCCGGCATCCAGTCTTCATCTCTGACATTAGGTTTAGCTCCTCTGCCTCCCTTCTCTTTATGAGAAGTTCCTCTACAGCTTGTGTCTTCTCTCTCCTCAGTAGAAAGGCTTTTGTTTACCATATTTGAAATATGCCAGGCCTGAGTATGTGTGTGTGTGTGCTTCCCTTAATATTTCCAGAGGAGTGCATTTGGAAGACTGTTCCTCTCCAAGTGCGTACACATCTACACACACACACACGCCTGGCATATTTCAAATATGAAAGTGCATTTCAGCTAAGAAGTGGGAAGTGATTTATAAAAGGCTTTAGGGAAAGGCTTTCTACTGAGGAGAGAGAAAAGACATGGCAGAATAACTCTTCAGAGACGGAGAGTGGGAGGGTGCTGCTGAACCTAATGTTATAGATAGCAGAGCAATCGGTGAGGCTGAATGTTATGGCGCTAGATCAGAATACAGTAGCTCAACCTTGTGCTTCCAAGATGCACCCAGATGTTGTAATAACATAGGTGAAATAATCAAATGAACGAAATGTCATTGTTGTAATCTCAATAACCTACTCTCTCAGCTCTCTAGGGTGCACATTACCTGTTGATGTGCTTTGTTGTAAAATCCTGATAATTCCTTGGAAAAGGAACTCAATATGAATCCTTTTCTAGGAGTGAAATGAGTATTATTCATATTCAACTGTCACTGTAAGTTGGTGATGGAGAGTATAGTTTACAGTTTAAGTGTCAGTGATTTCTGATCCACAGAAACCTGTGACTGTATTTTATGAAAGCATTATTGCCAACAGAAAAAATTGAGAGACAAAGCAAGTGATAATGAGTACGTATCACTGACAATAAGCAGACAGATATGCTGTGGTTTTGACCAACTAGTTCTTGTATAACTTAACAGACAGCCTTAAAGGTCGAAAACAAAACCTGCTGCTTGCTCACTGATCCCAGCGGATCTTGTATTGAGTCAAATCAGCCTCTGTCAGACAGAACTGGCTTGTCTGTGTGCCATCCTAAGACTCAGCTCATGCTGTTTATTCCAACACACAAGCAGATATTCTACACTCCTGAACACTGATGCAGTCAAAGACAATGTTGCAAATCAATAAACCTACCACTAAAAGTCCTGTTCATTCTGTAAATGACAGAGTTAAAATGACAATCAGCCTTCAGGCACAGGTCGAAGCTAAAAACTTGTTCACTGACGTTTCGATTGATTTTTTCAAACATTGAATTTCCTTTAGTTCTTCTATGTTGCTTTTTAAATAATCTCAACACTTTGCTATGTCTTAAAGGGAAAATTGCCAGAGGGGAAAAAATGTTTGAATCCAATTATAATGATGGGAACAGAGTACGAGCAAAACTAGACGAAAGGACATCAGATAATAACTTTAACAAATCCATGTGAAAATACAAAAGTCTGTACATGATGCTTATAGAAAGAAAGGAAGAACTGCCTAAAAATACAAATAAAGAAAATATACTTGGTAATGGGCAACCAACATTAGGCATACTGTATCTATAACCAGTCAAATGGCCTTTCTAACATGACAAAATCCAAACGTCACATTTCTCCAACATCTGGATGGAAACAGAGTTATGGGTGCCTGTAATTTATATAATTACGTAATTGTCAAATATAATACTACAGTATTCAGTATTTTTGCCAGTGGAATATTGAAATAAACACAAACACGTCTGTGGTTCCCTTGGGTGTTGTTGTGGTGAAGTTTAGGCAGTGCGGTACCTGGCATGAGCGGCTGTCCAGTCATTCCAATGGGAGGCATCCCCAGGTTGTTCATGGCTGTTGCCCAGGCGTTGGGGTCCGACATGGGCATTGTCATCGAGTTGGAGTCCATTGTCATGTTACAGATCCCTTCTGCAGAAAAAAAAAAGGGACAGAGAGGAGTCAGTGTCATTCCTGTGACCTCTAAATCATCATGATACAGGGTCAGAAGAGGAATCATGTTACGGCAAAGACTGAGGTAGAAGATTGTTTTCAACAGTGTGGTGTTGGCATCTCCAGCCGCCTCGCGTCTATAAATCATTCCTTTAATTCTGTGTTGTGTCTGAGGGCAGAGGAGAGGGGAGGCCACTGTGACCCTGCAGTCAGTCTGACACCATAGTGGTTTCAACAACACTGTCATTTAGAACCTATTCTTCCTGATGTGGCTGTTTGTTCAGTTTCTGCACCAAGGTTGAACAGCCCGGCCTCTTGACACTTCCTGTCTCAGTGACCTGAACTGGAAATGCTGCTGTACGGCTGAAAAACTCAATGTTGGTTGCTTAGGCACAAGCAGATTTAAAAAAAATAGGATTCATATACAGTGTCTACACAAAATGTACACCAATAAAAGATCAGAGCTTTTATTTGCGAGCCAGAGTAAGAAAATAATACAGCGTAAAACGAGATTATCATGGCACTAAGCACAAATCCTGATGCTATCAGGCATTTGCCAGGCGCTCTGCTACTAAATCTTGGAAAAATCTCCAACTTAGGATGGCAAATACACACACATCATCTCAGACTCACAACCCCAGACTCATGGTTTTTCTGCCAAGTGTTGCATAATAAAGCAAACACATTTAGATCCCCATAATAAAAACCCTGAAGTAAAGTCAACATGAACACATCCTACATCCACCAGCGGCTCATTCTCCCCATCTGCAGTCTATTTCACAGCTCTAAATGCTCTTTAATTCTCTCCTCTGGTCGACCTCTTTCTCTCTGACAGACCTGTAAATTGCTGCGACTGCTGGCTGAGCCAAGCTGCCCTCTTCTCTCCTCATGCCAAAGCCAACACTACTGTTAATAACGAGCACCCTGCACGCACTTCACACCTCAGAAGGTCCGTGGCAGAGCCCACTGTGGAGGTAACACTCTGCTCTGTGTGTATAAATGTGTCTGTCTGTCTGCACAACAGCCACTATATTGGTATTCCTGGTGTTCAGACACAGCTGGCAATGTGTAATAATGTTATTTGCCTCTTTGCCTCCCTCTCTGAGCAACTAATTTCAGAGCTGTCTGCTGTCACGGCCATAGAGAGGCCTGATATAACTGGCTGTGTCTGTGTCGCTGTGATAATGCTGCTGACGAGGACTTCTCAGGCTTGTTAACTAACACAACCCTATTAACTGGGGACACTTTCGAGGACTTAAAATGAAGGAGGAGAGGAGTGGCGGTGAGCCGTTTTATAGCAGCTTTATTACGGTTTACAGTACATTAACTGCCGTCACTGCGGTGCAGATGGATGCCCACACTCAGGGTTTGACAGGTGATGTCCTCAGCCCAACTGAGTCCTCTTGTTTGGCTAATAGAAATAATGTTACTCAGAGCTGGGCAAAATATGTCATTGATATCATGATACAGGCTTCAACATGGTCTGGGATTTGGTAATTGTAATATTGAGACATATCCTAAATCTTTTCCAGGTCTTCAATACGGCGTTACAGTTACAAGTGATACAAGTTTCTGAGCTTATTTGAGTCTCTTAGCTCAATCAACAGTGAATCATTCTACTTGCTTTTGTCATAATCACATAACAAATGATGTTGAAAGTGTTCAATTGTATCTTTATACACTGATAAAAATTGAGCCCAAGATGACGTTGTCAATTTGTTTGTTTTGCCCAATAAGTAGTCCAAACACAAAGATATTCAATTGAAAATGAAGAAGCAACAAGACCTCAAAAGCCAAGCTTGAACCAGCATACATTTGGCATTTTTGCTAGACAGAAAACTAAAAGCACGAAGTTTGTCAACATCACCGGAGCATTAATTCCCATCTAGTTATTTTAATTATAAATGGTTTCTCAATCAAATTGGCAGATCTATATCAATATCAGTAATATATCAGGATATAAAGTAGATTTCATACATTACGTATATGACATCACTACTGCTACTACTATCAAAAATAATAATAATAATAATAATAATAATACATTCTCCAGTAAAATGCTATGCAATGTTACCTCACTCTATCTTGGACAAATATGACTTTTTAACTTTTTTTTTTCTCTAATCTACTGAATTGCAAGTTGTCTTTTTTGCCTTTTGATGGGAAATCATTGGATCATCGGATTTCCAAAGACATTTAAGCAGAACTAATTTCTGGTCCTCACTGGAGGACAGAGTTCTTTATTGATCGTGAGGCTCACATTCAATGTCTTGTGCATTTGACTGGGTGGGTCACAGACATTAAAGTGTAATGTAAAGTGCTGGGTCAAGTTAGATCCTCTACAGTAGCCTTCTGACACTGCTGACAAATAGTCTGCATTTGATTCATACACCCTTCAGTTCATCTGTCCGCCCCTCTGCTCCCATTCATTGAGTGCATCCAACTCCTGTGTCACCCTCTTTCTTTTCATTGTGTTAAACTCTATTCTTCACTTTATTTCTGCATCGACTCAACTGCCTTCCATTGTCTCATGTTTTCTCCCAACACACACACACACACACACACACACACTCTATCCTCCATGAATCAATTATACTTTTCAGACTTGCAGCTCTGTGCATCAATCACTGAGGGCTTTTGATTTTTGTACGGCAAAGTGACCTTGAGGGCAGGAGTCAGCCTTGGCTCTCCTTAAAGGAACCATCCAACAACATCACATCAATATCTAGAGCTGAGGGAGGAATAGCAAACAGCTGCTAAAAAAAAATCAACACAGGACATACACGCATGTGCAAGCACACACCCGGGCACAGATACACACAACACATAAATTAACCTTACCAGAAAGGAGGAATAGCAGCCAGGGACAATACTGCCAATGAGGGAATCAATGTCGGTAAATATTTTTAACTGGAAACATGGATTAGAGCACTTTGCTTTGCTGTTTTTGAAGCCAATTGTCTGCATGGAATGAAAAGTACCTAATTGAATCCCAGCATTTATTTATTTATTCCAAGGTCAAATGATCAGAGAAAGTAAAAATGAAATAAAACAAATTATTTTCAGCTGTTGGCTCAATTTAGCTTGAGCTCATACAAATGCCACGACTAACTGTATAAACTAAAACAATCTAATCATGTGTAGCTAAGGCCTCATGACACAGAGATCCTGAACTCTGTAAACCCACGGTTTCATATACAGAAGTCTGGTTAAGCCTGGCTAGATTTAAGTAGAGCTACAGGTGGAGATTATCTTTATCTCTTCTCACTGGATGTCACCATTAGTGTCCAAGTGAGGTGGGTAGGTTACAATTAACTAAAATAACATCATATGAAGACAACTCAATAAGCAAAATGACAGTGCATGTCAAAATATAATATCAGAGATGCAACACTGAACTCAACATAAACGTATTCAAAGTGTTATTTTCGAGTATAAAGCTAAGATGACAACACTCTAGGTCTCCAAAAAAGTGCAATATAGACCTGAAATGATTAGCTAATTAAAAGATTAGTCATTTGACAGAAATGACAAAAAAAATCATCTTCTCAAATGTGAAGATTTAAATTTTTTCTTCTGCTATGATATTAAATATCTCTGCATTTTGAACTACTGCTTGGACAAAATTGGCAATTTGAATATGTCAACTTAGGTCTATGGAAATTGTGATATAATTATTATTATAATTACATAACAATTTTTTGACATTTCAACGATAAAATGATTTGTTAATGAATCAAGAAAACAATCGTCAGACAATAAATACCAGTCAAGACAAACACAATTCAAACGCAACAAGAAGCCTAAAAAAGTATGATAAAAAGTAACAAATACTGATGGAAATGCTGTTAAGAGACCACCCTGTGTGCAACTCCACCAGTGTCACCATGATACATTTCTGCGTGGATATTGCCCAATGGCAATTAAAGAGATAGTGATTTTGATTTGGCTGAGGTCCACCCAAACCCAAGGCTTTCCTGACACTCACTCTCTGCAGGCTGTGACCAGCTTTTAGCTTCCCTAAAAGCTCCCCCAGGAGGCAGATAGAAAATTAGGTCATTTTAAGGCCCATTGGCCGTAAGCCCCAACAGCAGGCAGAGAGACACTAGGGGCCATTTAGTGTAAAATGCACATGGTTTTAATAGCTAACTACAGGTTTATTACAGTCCCTTGAGAGCGAATTCAAGAGGCAGCTAAAAAGATGAGGGACGGAGACGAAAAGAGAAAGAAAAGGTCACTTTTAATAGACAGCTGTGATGCTGACGAGACAAAAAGTAGACAATGGAAGCTACTTCAAATTGAACATTGCAACAACGAATAAAGCACAGAGACCTGATGATAGTCATTACCACAAAGTACGAACTGCAAAAGCCTACAATTAGTATATAATAATAATAATGTCATCGCTGAGCACAGAGTGGTTGAGCAGACAGATGAGCGTAATTAAGTTTCAATACACGTCCTCCGACCAAAGGAAAAAATACAACTCCAATTAACTGTTGCTGGCTACTTTCTGATTTTTTGGTCTGAGACACAATATTGCAGGAGATGTATGTGAGAAGTGTTCATACTTATGCATGGAAAGCACACAGTAGAAAAAAGGCCTTCGATGCACAATTTCTCTCTGAGAGTGGATGCCTCTTTGACCTTAATCTCCTCCTGAATGCAGGTCTTTATGTTTGTCTGTGTGTGTGTGTGTGTGTGCGTGTTGGTCTATGTGTGTTTCTGAGTAGGGAGGTCGGTCAAAAGAGCCGCTTCAGGGTCATCTGGGAAAAAATAATATTGCATCACAATGTGAGAAGAGCCCAAGAACATGAAGAAGAAATGTATGCATCAGTAGAAAAGCTTGTTTAGAGGACAATTTGTACAACTTTATCTCTGATGGATTATCAAAGCCTGCTGAAAATAGAGAAATGGGCTCTTAAAGATCACTATATTATTTTTCAATTACTTACGTGCCTAACATACAAAAGCATAGACACCCCGACACACACACACACACACACACACACACACACACACACACACACACACACACACACACAGTGTCTGTTTAATAATGTATGAGTGCCCTTCTCTCCGCTTCTTTGATCTGTTAATTATGATAAAACTGGTAGGGGTCTGGTGATTAGTGGTGGCACAGTGAAGAGTGCCCTGAGTGTTATACTACACCGCATCTCATTTAGGACCAGAAAAGATGACAACAAAGTGAAGATGTAAAGATGACAGAAGAGGCCTGAAGACAGCCTGGCCTCATGGGAGAAAAATAAAAAAAACCTCTCTCTCCTCACCCCATTTCTTTTTCAATCATCTCGATATATTCTGATAAATAAATGCATTAATAAGAATGGAGTTCACGGATATTGAAAAATGCAACCACTGCTAAGAAGGAGACAGATGCTGATCACATGTCATACCTCATCATCTACTGTGTTGGTTGTTACAGGGAGAAAACAACACGATGCACACTCAGGCTGAAAAAACCTGGGTGAGAATCACAATTTTCTCACTCGGATTTGAGACAATTTTCTCTCACATTTCTTACCGAAGCCATTTTTAAGAGCTTGTCAGGCATAATGTGTTTGTGCAGTTAGGAGGCAGTTTTTTTTGGTATCGTTAGCTTAGCTTGATAGCTTCATCATATTGTATTTTGTTGTGTCAATTGAAAAGGTTGTCTGAATTTGAAAGTGTGTGCCTTTGAATGTTATTGTCTATGACTGGTTAATATGGGTTGGCAATAGGACAATATACATTGTGAAATAATATAAATCATCTACCTTGAGACAAACCTTTTACGCCTTTAATAATTCAGGTTGTAATAGGCCAATGTGGCAAATCAATGACTCAATGAGCGACTTGTTTATGATTTGACTTTTGCATCAATTTGAGGAAGTATATTCCTGTCTGGTTATTTTATGCATTAACAGTTTCCAGAAACTGTACAAGGATATCATGATATAAAATTGCACATAGCATTTTGTCCATATCATCCACTGATACTGGCTAGAATCTTTATTTTTACCAGAATCTCATCATCACCATTTCCTCACCTTATTTGCTCACATTTTTGTTGTTGCCCAATTTACTCTTTTGTCTGCCGTACTTAGCGTTTACAGATATTTTGTTTGTTTACAAGAAGAAATAACAGGGTGCCTTTAAGCTAACGGGAATGTTATTAGATATTACAACAATAAATAGATTACAGAGGCTATTCAATGTAAAACAAAATGACCTGCCTGTTGAATTGCTGACTGTAATGTCATTACTGAAACTAGAGGAGTGAAGGCTTTATGCTGTTATAGAAAAAAGTAATTTCATTACCCTCCGAAACTGGGTGAGCGACAACCTCAGGCATTTTCCTGCGTAGAGAATTTGAATGGGACAGTGCCTTGTTCAAATTCTGTGCTGCCTTAAAAAAATTATCATAATACAGAGTCCCTACAGACCTGGCGAAAAATGAGCAGCATGCAGAGACTAGCGTCCATTGCAAATAAATCCATTGCAATTTGATGGCCGGGAGTGAATGTATGTTGCCTTTGTGTCTCACAGGTGACCATGGTTTCAGTGAAGTGGCAGCAGCGGAGGTCGTCAAATCAAATTACTGCCTCTAAAATTGGATTGGAAAAACTAACCTGGACCCAATCCACAGAAGAAGTGACTGGAACTCCAACTCCAGCAAAAATACAAAAGGGGAAATGCATATCCAACTCATAATATAGTCCAATCAGATGCTCACACTCATGATTAAGTGCACCAAATCCTACTTGTTCCACAGGACTGAAAATCTTCATTAATTCGCTCATCTGACCGGCGGGATCCCTCAACAGAATATGATCAATTACATTCTTCACTTGTTCCAGCTGAGTAATTAATCCATTCCAGCAGATTGCACATACATTTGAATAGATCAAGAGAAGACGTTAGTCTTTACCCGATCAATGAAAGCAGACCAGTTGCCCAAATACACCACAAAGCAATCGACAGCTATCAAACAGCAAGTCAAGCATGTAGGTGTATATATATGGCCTCTGCTTTCAATAAATAAAACTTAGGGCTACACTGTCAGCGAAGAATATTGAGTCCGGATCATGTGATGACCCATAATGACTGACAATGTAATTATATTTAAATGTTTAATTGTAGCTCTCAGCAACATCAATATATCTTTCTGCAGGGGCATGAACGCAGCCACCACCGCAGAGCCATGGGTTCAGCAAAAGCCGCTCTTCTTGTTACAATGTTTACATTAAACATAATAAAAAATCCTCCTCATGTGCATTCATCCCAACAAATCATCCATGTTGAGAGGGAGTGAGTAATACTGCTGACATAAAGAACCTAAACAAAGTAAAGCTGCTCTGTCATGACTTCGACAATCTTTGCTCAACAACTAGAGCTAAACGCTTAATTACAATTCCCTAAATGAGTTTCACTGCTTGGTTTGAAATGGCCAAATGCTGAAGAAGCCTCTTTTAAAAAACGTGGCATGATTAGACTCAGCTATGAAGCAAAGACTGATGCAACACTGGGGCACATCAAGAGCAGCAGAGACATAAACCCCCTGATTCAACAACTGTTCTCTTGATCCATGAATTGAAATGAGATGCATTAGCATTTAACTTACCGAGGAAGACTTCCCTGGGCAGAGTAGTCATGGTAAACTACTTCAATTTCTATTTCCTTATCAGGAGCTATTTTTATACAAATGGAGCAGAGGCACTTGTGTTTGTGTCAATGTTGTCAAGGAGGAACATCCGTTCCTGGACAGGAGCATGACTCTTTCCTTCCTTATCGGGCTGAGAGAGGTGACAGACAAGAACAGATTACTCTGATATCTGGCGGGGAGAAAGAGGGATGGGAGATAAAGCATGAAAGAGTGAAAAAGAAGAGACACAGCCCTAACCTCACCACATCAATACTACAGAAGTATTCAAATTAATATGATGTGAGGTTGTCTGTAGAATCTATAATGTAACAAACAAGGAATGTCTATAAAGTGCCACGTGTCTGTAAAACTGGTGTTTGGTGAAAAAAAATCAATACATACTACATACCACCTAGGGAGGTTTCTGACATGCTTACATGTTAATGCCTCCATTACTGTAGATGGTGGCCACATTGTTTGGATGAAGTGTAAGCAGTGAAGTGTACTGCTGTGCTTGGACAATGCAAGTGGTTAGGTGCTTGAAGGCGGCAAATAATCAGACCTACAATACTTCCACCTCCACTGGTGTCGATTTGACTTGTAGTTCCCAGAAATACTGCCGTTAGATTCTGACATTTCTGATTAGTCAGAATAACTAAAATGTTATGCTGAGGTGACATTGATGGATGTAAGTCTTCACCTGCAAGCAGAACCAACTTCAGCGCCAATTGGACCAAGTTCAACTTGACGGACTGTAAAACCAGGAAATTGCCTCTAGTTTCGGCTGCAGAACAATTGCAAGACTGGCTTTACCGCTCCTGAGCCACAGCAGACAATGGAAAAATATTCTGATACCACATCTCCCACTATTTGCCACAGTGATCGGCAGCATGTCGAAGAGGCACTGCCTTTGGGCCTCTTCTCAAACATGATCCCTGCTGTTAATGCAAAACAATATTGGTATCCAATCTATCAGACTCCTCACTGGTTTGGCACATAGTGGGGAAGATTATGTGTCCTTAATGTCAAACTTCATCTGCTCAGGAAGATCATGTGATATGATTGTAAGCTCCAGAACAGCCACTAAATGGACCCTATGGTGAGATTGCTTTGCCAACTATCTCGACTTCTGTTTTACTGCTGCTTGGATGGTTAACTTCCCTGATGAGAGCTGAGATGTAAAATCTTTCCTGTATGATGACACAAGCACAAAGCACCCAAAAAGTAAGACATAACAACACGAGATAAAATATGCTTGTAAATAAAGTTTTTAAATTAATGCTTGAAATTTTGTCTGGAGCAGATACTGAAACTTTAACACACTATCATAATAATTACAATAACATAATAAGTATCGGGTCTGATGACAGTTAGGGCAGGGTGAGAGGCAGCATGACATTTCCACTGACAAATAGATGCAAAATATTTGTTTCTTTAAATCATTGGTGGCACTTTTCATGAGTTTTCCAGGTGAGACAAAAAGGTGATTTCTGGTCGAACATTTCATCTGTTGTCCTTTTACCCTTGAGGTTAAACACAAAACAGATTCATCTGTTGAACCTCTCTACTAGAATCATCAATACTGAAAGCATCCTTAACATCAACAAGCAGGTAAATTACTACATGACTGACAGGATGCAGGAGCTCACTAATTGTAGCATTGATCTTAATGATGCAACGAAACAGCTGCTACTAATCTGTAAGAATGATGAGCTCGAAGAGACAGGAAGTTACTTTAATGAACGAGTTTACTGAGATGGCTGCTGACATCCTTCTGTCCACACTGACAGCAGTGAAGATTTGCCCAATTACAGAGAAGCTGATTACTGTCCTGTGTTTCTGTCACACCTGGGAGAAAAAATGCACCACAGCTGGGAAATCTGTGAGACTAACATTAAAGGACGCAAATAGGTCTATGCATCTCTTTTTGATTTGTTGGCTTATTAATTTGAACATGCGCAAAGAATTACTGAAGCATTGCAGAATATGAAACTCCAATGTCATTTGCTGGCTTATTAATTTAAGCATACACAATGAATCAGTGAAGCACTACATAAAACCGTACGAAGCTTGACGCAAAATATGCTTCCATGCCATAAGAAATGTTTATGATGTGCATTTCATTCCAAATATCTCTCTTACATTTACACTGTAAAAAAAAAAAAAGTCCAACAGATCTCATTACTGAGCAGGAGAAATAGCTCCTCATTTTAACGTGCAAATGATGTACAGTATCTATTCCACTGTAGATGGGTAGATGAGCTACAGCGGTAGAGACTATAAATCTGAAATATTTCTTATGATGGCCAAGCTGTCACATCAATAAATACTGATTTGTGAGTATGCAGTCTAATACACACTGTGGTACAGATGTGAAGAAACTGACTCTATTACCAGAGCAACAATCTAAAAGAGGAGAGAGTTAATTGGCAATTTGATCATTTAAAGTGAGTTGCGCAAAAGGAGGAGATGAAACCTGGCTTTTAATCCTGCAGGACCTGAGCCACTAATTTATGTGATACACACAGTGAAGTGCATCTAAACAAACTGCCTCAACCCGATGAACTATGTTTAAGCCTGTGTGCATTTACTGTATAATCAACCAGGGATCAATAAAGCATCCTATTACTTTTATTAGATAACAGATGAATCTGAAATTGACTTCAACACAATGAACCTCATCAGCGTTTATTGAAAGAACAACAGTATGAGCAGAAGCAGCAAGAGCAAAGACGATACTGTGCATATGTAGTGTGCTAAATTATGAACAGGACGTCACAGCTACAACTGACAATTATTATTTACATTGAATAATTAAATTATTATCAATTAATCTGCAAATTATTTCCTTTCTTAATTAATCAATTCATCTTTTGGTCAATGAAATGTAAAGAAATACTAGAAACTTACAATCTTCTGAGGCCGAAGGTGACGTCTTCAAATGCCGTCTTTTGTCCGACAATTTAGAGGATGGAACAAAGGAATTTGAAGAACTTTTCAATAATTCGATTCCCAAATAGTTCTATGGACTTTTATTTTGAAGGGTACACATTAACGTTGTTACATTTCCTATTTACACTTTTTAAAGTGATGTTAATATATTTCTATGCAAGTAAATGTATATTCATGTAGAATTTGTACATTTTCCTATAAAACCTCAACCGGAAGTATAGCGACTCTTATTTTAAAAATTGTACATATCATACCGTCTTTTTGTTCTGGAGTATCCCTGGGAAGGTATGCATTTTCTTTGCTCTGTTTACAGTACATTCAGTATTTTTACAACATATGTCTCATTCAATTACTTTGAACAAATTTTGGATATAAAGCTTTATTTAGTTTCATGCATAAATCTGCTAATGACAATCAAAGTTTGTCTAGACACACATGCAGCAGGCCTGGTGTGTAGCTTGCAATGCTAGCGTGTACTGTTAAGGCATTTACTGTGGAGACTATGTTGGCTAAGGTTAAGCATTTAGTGACTCTATTCATGGTATTACACAAGCAGAGAGAGCATGTGTGCAAGGCAGACCCTGTGAATGCTTTGTTTCTTTACTAGTGGTATGTGGGTTTGTGCATGGCTATTGTATGTTGCACTATTTTAAAGAAAGAAAGAGCATTTCTGGAAGAGAGACCATACGAATGCTTTGTCTCTCTACATCTGCAGGGCCGTTATGCTGCTGCCTTACAATGAAGTGCTGAGAGACTCCAAAAAGACTCCAGCCGTTTACTACTTTTATTTGGTGCAGCCGGGAAACATGATGCTGTTCCTGTTGACTAAGCTTGGTGGCACTGTGTCCTGGACTGTGTGTGTGTTTTCGTTGGAGTGTCTGTGTTTGGGGCCCAGTGGCTTAAAAGCGAAAAAGTTTTGGTGCAGATCATCGGGGTTGACAAGGAACAGTGTGACATCCACCCATGAGAGCAGTCACAGATCACCTACTCCTAAGTGGTGCCACCGGTCAGACCACAGATGCTGGAACTCAAATCTGTTACAGCCATTTCTTTTATTTTTTCTCCTCTTTTTTCACCGAAAACAGACAAAGTGCACAGAATTGATGATAATCTAATCTAATACTATGGAAATCTTGCTTTGATTCTACAACTATAAAAACACAATATGGTCAGACATTCACTTTAAACATATTTGCTGTAGACAAATTCTGCTTTGATGTAACCAATCTCAAAAACCATTACAACTTTTAGCATGTTAATTAGAACGGGAATGGAATAGAGTCCCTCATGTGAAGTGATTGGGAAAACAATCCTGCAGCGTTTTCACAAAGCGCATAATTCCACAGCCGTATGACAGCAGGGAGAAAAACGTACATGTTCAAATAAAATGATAAATTCACGGGGTGCTAAACTTTCATATGAGCTTATCTTTTCAGACTTTAAACCTTAATTCTGAACCAGGGATGTCATGGCAGTGAATTTAGATAAACCTGGAGGTTAATGAAAGTTAGGTTCATATACAGTACATGCTATTTTAATTTAACTCTCTCTCATCAATTATGCATTACATCGGAACGTGACTTATCATAAGCAATTTGCATGACTTTCAGCTCTCCTGCAATGACCGTTTGTTCACCAAACAAATCAAACTCTTCTCAGACATAGCAAAATAACCAACGGGCAAAACACAAGTTTAGCAGAGATGTAACAAGTACATCTAAAGTTAAGTGAACTCCATGAGGTAAGAAAGTTGCCTGAAAAATCATTTAATTTTCATCAAAAAACGGAACAATGCAACAGAGACTTTATTTATACCACAGAGAAAACACTTAATACTGCAGTTTCTAGCCGATTTTGAGGTTCATAGACAGACCGATAACTTGACTGGATGGACACGTTAATGAGTTGGTCTCCAGTTTGGAGTAAAGTAAAACATATGAGGCGATATGAGCAGACATGAGGAGAAAAAATAAACAGCTTAAAATTTGTGCAATGTTCCTCTCATTTAAAGTACAAGACACAGCTCAGGGTCCACTTAATGGGGAATGGACATTCATGCTATTTGTGCCAATCAAGTCTCACTTCATCTTGAATCTATTCTACAGTCTACTTGACTAATATTCAACCTGCAGAGTTTTCCTGAGGAATGACTGGTATCCCTGATGCCTCTCATCTCATTTTCAATTTAGCTATGGCCCAAACAATAAACACACTCTTTAATTAAATGTATATATAGCATGCAATGTGTTAAATATCGCCTCTGCATTTCTCCCCTGAAGGTTAATGTTTTTATCGTGGACTGCCTCCTTTCGTATCTCTCTTTCTCACTATATCTAATGTTTCTAATAACTACAAGAGAGTAATACTACTACAACTACTACTAATAATAATAATAATAGCACATGCAACAAGTCATCTTGGTGCTTCTTGGTTGGCTCAGTCCCCCATAATATATCTGAAATAAACTCTAATGACCGAACACAATGCCAAACCAACACAAAGCAAAGACAGAGGATGAATAAAAGTTCTGATAGCTTTGGTTGCCAACTGAGGGTGGATCAGATGGCGACTTGGACAAAGCGAATAAAAAATAAAAGTCTCCAGATTCAGGTTGAAAACAAGGCATCGGGTCCAAACTGTACTAGAGTCTATTATATAGAGCCGATTACATCAGATGGGACACTGAATAGCTGCGCAATATAATTGATCCCACATGTGATGTCAAGTACACAACCCATCTCTCAAAAATCCTTCTCTCATTTCTGAGGGAGGTTAGTGCTCTAAAAAACAACTTGCAGCAAGGACATGAGACTGTTTAGCCCACTGATGTGTAGTTTGATTCCTCTCAGTGTTGAGATTCCAGATTTGAATCTGCTTCCACTCCTCAGTACAGATTTCATCTGTTATAACCTTCATTATCCAAAAAAGGTCAAAAATACAACATGTACTTCGTATGAAAATCAAACCTGAAAAATTGCTGTAATCAATACAATGAGCTCCATCATGACCTGGTGAGACCTTCATTTCACTGTCCAAACACTTTCTCCTCTTTTCTCGTGTTTGCCTTTCATTTCCTTTTCATAATTGTAAGGTTGTATACATAATCTCTCAAAACAAAAAGGAGGTTATAGTTAATAGCTTAATATTTGTGTTTCCTACCCTTCTGGTGAGGTCATTTACCTTCTTCGCCCACAAGCAAAGTCTTGATTTGTCTTCAAAGCATTGACGAGCAATAAGCTGCTGACCCAAGACTTCTTGTTTACCGTTATGAAACAGCAGCTTGAAGCCAAATCCTCAGCTTTTAGAGCAAACTCTTCGAGTAAGGGAAGACTTGGAGGAAAGGGAGTGTCAAAGACAAATCCACAGCCTCTTCCCAGAAGGTTCACAGACACAAATCTCTAGAGTGACCAAGTGTGAAGTTTTGAAGGCCTGATTCATTTCCTCCTCAGTGCTATCAGTCCTGACATCCTCCATTGTTCCCCAGAGAACATGGAAGAGTAAAGGAAATGATGTCCTAACTGAGGACAAATTTATACAGTACAAACTTTTTGATAGCAATGCATATTAACATGTTCTCCTGAGGTGAATATTGACATGTAAAATTGTGTTTCATATTTAACACAGAATCCTTTAACCTTGCAGTTACATCAGAGAATACTTGAGCTGTACAGTATAAGCTCCTCTGTGCTTTCAGGATATTACGCAGACAGCCTGTGTCCAGTTTGCAGGCTTGTAGGAGTTTGCTGTTTAACAAGTAGTCACTACACAGCCAAACCCTTGTTTAGTACAAGAGACACAAATTGAATGTGTCTATTGATGCCTGAAGGACAGCTTGACACCCTCTAGGAGGAAAAACAAGCTGGAGAGCTTCTTTAAATCTGTTTTCTCTCTCCTTTGAAGTTTAAACTGTCAGAACAAGAGACCAGGGCCTTCAAAAAAAGCAGCAAGACTGTCATTCTTTGTTGTGGTAAAGGCAATAAAAAGAGCTGTAAGTCCTCATAGCTTGTTATATTATGCCATGCTTGGAGAGAAAACATCTTTGATGGTCATGGTTCATCAACAGCTGGAGAAGTCCTGAAGCAAACTGTAAAACAATTACAAGTTTATGATAGACACTGCTTTTTTTCAACAATTCAGCCTCCTAAAAATAAAGTGAATGTCCACTGAATAACCTTGAAAGCATTGTCAGTTTTATATCTTTTAATTGGGAAGTGAGCAATCTTTCTTACATCACATTAAGTCACTTAAAATAGATTTTGTTCAAGGAGTGGATTTAGTCTAGTGGATTTAGACACATTTATAAAACCCTCATATCAACCTTCAACAACAAGGGTTTATCCTTTATCTTTAGAGCACACCTTTCCAGCCTTTATAAAATCATACCAAAACTGCACAACTGAAAGTCATCAACCAGAAGTTAGTGGACTGTCTTTGAACAGAGGCAGAGGTTACAATCTATACGACCACCACTATCACGTGTAGGGCTGCAACTAATGATTATTTATATTATTGATTAGTCTGCCGATTATCTTCTCATTTGATTAATAATTTGGTCCATAAAATTTCAGAAAACAGTGAAAAAGGCTCATCACGTCTCATCATTTCCCAGAACCCAAGTTGGCATGTTTAAATTGCTCGTTTTGTCCGATCAACAGTGCAAAAAGAGGCTGGAAGCAGATCATTTTTGGTGGTTTTTCTTTAAAATAAATTACTCAAAACGATAAATAAATTATCAGATTTATGGGCGATTTTATCTTTTTATAATTAGGTCAACAACTAAACCGTCTCCTCCATGACAACTGAACACCTCCTCCACTGAGGAGGGCAATGAGATGTGGCTGAAAGCCTCAGAAACACAAAGCGGACCTTGTGATGAGAATCTTTCTGCCAAACTACTATTGCCAAGGTTCAGAATGAACCTGCAAGCTGTAAACAACTCTTGCTTTCTCTTCTCATGACAAACATTACGAGAGAAAGCTAAAGGTACAAAAACATATCTGCTGTTATGAGATTGAGACTCCATATGATGGAAATATAGTAAAGATTTACAACTAACTTGTTGTAACTAGTTTTAAATATGCGTGCATGCTGCTGGAAAGGCCTGCATACTCAATCTCCGGGGAACTCAGGGTTTCGTCTTCCTAACCTTCAATTAGGTGGAGAGGACCTGAGACACATGCCTTCACACACGCCCACATACCCTCCCATTAGGCACTGTAGCAAGATATAACATGAAGCAGTTTGTCCGCCAGGAAAAACTTATGCATTACATTAACTAAAAACAGAAGCACAATTACTTCCTCAAGATCAATCACAAAAATATGCCTGCATGCTCTTGCATGATACAGACAATAAGGAATAATGGCCAGCAGTTTCAGGAGGACAGGCAGGAAGTTAGGTAAGGAGAAAAGTAAGGACTTTAAGTGTATTAATTACACAGAGATCTGGGCTAAGGACACAATAGCACAAAAATCTCTTAATCAGCAGATCCAGCTCAAGCCCAAGAGACTCAGGGCTACTTCTGCCAGCAAAAACATCTGCTAAATCTATGAGTATGGCCTGAAACACGACCAAATGGCCTGGAATTTCAACAGAAATGGGATTGGATTTAGCAGAGTCAGCTGTATTTTACACAGAACTGGGGTACAGCAGAAAAATTAATCTTTGTGACATGACTAGCCCAGTGCCCCCAGGACCTGGAAAGAAGACACTATATAGGTAGTTAATGAAAGAATGGGTCCATCAAAGGATTTACCATGTAATGGCATGTATGTGAAAGGGTGTTGCTTGTAGTGATGAACCTACAGAGACTTAGCACCCAAATCTTAAGCTTCTCTTGGCTTTACAGAGCTTTATAGTGAGTTCCAGCTCATTGTTTAGCTGCTCAGCACCAAACAAACAAACACAGTTAGCAACTAGATGGTGAACATAGTGGAGCATTTAGTGGCTAAAAAGCCAGAAATCAACCTCAGGAGTTGGTAGTGACCAAAAACAGCTAAAAAAAAAAAGAGTGGATATTGGACTTACAATTGCCAGGAGACCTGAAACACGACTCCAAATAAATAATAATGTTTCTCTGGAACTGCACAGCACAGACAGAAATCTCTCATGTGAAATAACCAACACTGTTTCAGCTTTGGCAAAAAGAAATGGTGTTAATGTAGGACTCCATAATTCATAGTAATAAACAGGTTAAGAAAATATGTTTTTGGGCCTTTAGGTAGTATATGCCTGGTCTAAAAGTTTGTTATAGCAAGTATGCCAACCCCTGACTGGAATAGCATCTCTGGAAAACAAGGATCAGGCCCTGGATTTAGCCCTGTCCGCCCACCAACTCCTGAGCTGTTGTCATCTCACCATGCTGCTGACTACTGCAGCAGCTGACAGCATCTTATCAGCAGCTGCCAATTACAACATGGGAATCTTATCAGCGGTAGCCAATTAGAACCAGGGGAGTTGCTGTGAGGAAATGTCAACAGCTCAGCGAACTTGCCAAGGCTCTTATCTGGCCACGCCTCTTCACCCAGGCAGCTTTCTGTGAGTCTACTGTCACAGTAACGACTGCCGGTGCAATGTTGTGACAAGAAGGGCTGGAGGTACAGCAGGGTTTCAAAAGAGCAAGCCTCCCAGAAAGACTTCACACTTCCCGAAAAACTGCAATATTTTAGTACGTTTTTGACAGTCGATGTCTAGAAACCTACAAAATTCTTTCATTATTCACTTGGCCCCAGCTGGGTGTGTGTTCAGACTGAATACAGAAGCAAAATATTAAAAACTAAAATCAAAGATAACTGAGAAGTGTGGAACACAATGCATTTCTCAGACTGATTACAGCGTAAGAGATAGAGATCACTTTCTCCTTTTCACAGCTTCTTGACATGGATGACAGGTAGGAGGCATTATTTCCGCTTATAAACATCTGTTCACCAATCTCCATCGACGAATCAATGACAAGCTTTTGCCTCTCTTTTCTAACTGAAAACCTGTAAACAGTGATAGACAAATGCATTGTTTCTGTTTTTCTGTCTATTTATACAGTACTGATCTGACTTATGATTAAGGCTTGACATTGTACACAATGAACTTATTTTCCCCTAAAGGCACTTCTGTTGCATTTCTTCTCTCCATTGTCTTATTGTTGCATGGAGGACTGATGTTTTCTAACTGTTTCACAAAAATTATCACATTAAATTCAGGGCTGCAGCTAACAAATTATTGATAAATCTGCTGATTATTTGGTCTATAAAATGTCAAATATAGTGAAGAAATGGCAGTAATATACGAAATAAGAAAAGTAGCTAATCTTCTCATTTGAGAGGCTGGAACCAGGAAATGTTTTATGTATTATTTCATTATTTTTGTTTGAAAAAACGACTGATAATCAGTATAGTTGCCGGTTATTTTTCTGACAATCGGCGATTAATCGTTTCAGCTCCAGTTAAATTAATTCACAAAAATCCTTTCACAAACTTTATTTACACTCACATTTTTCCCCTTCTTTGTATCTCTGTAGAATAGATAATTAGGCTGGTCCTGTTATGTAATTCAAACATACCAACAAGATCAATACTACTTAAAGACTGACAAGAAAACTGAGAGGGGATCTCATGACATGGAGCTTTTTATTGTCACTCAATAATGGCTGAGAGCGTAGACAAGCACACTTCTGTCACATGTCATCATGAATTGCATCATTGGTAATGAAACTTAATGGAGTCACATAACAGTATGGTCTGGCTTTTAAGACCACGTCCAAGACTCAAGCAGACAGTGACCTCCACAGAGTCATGGAGCATTGAATGAATCATGGTCTGGTGCTTTCTCTAGTAAAGCTTTCAGAATGGAGGTCATTGCAGTTATTTCAATGGTTCATCTTTTCTCTAATGGCGGTATGGTTGACTAGAGCCTAGGAGAGATACCTGCAGTGGCAGCAACATGGAGCTTATGGCAGATGAAACATCTGATGCCTAGTAAACCCTCTTTCCACTGGCTGGAAATAGGAACAACACCACAACAAAGATATGTTTTTTCTGTGTTGCTGTGCCTTGTGTGGCTTGGTGTGGTTGTACACATTTCCACTGCATATTCACAGCAAGAGTGAACTGCTGACCCCCTATATAATATGGCTTTAAGTGGGAGCCAAACCACGACTCTCTCCAGAATGTGCTGTCATGCATGTCTGTCCATACGCTGACTGACTCATTGGTATTTCTTTTATTTCTAAAGACATTCTGGGCAAACTTTCATCATATCTCTGTAAACATCTTGCAATCATTATTTCAGATCACAAGACATGTACAGTATCTGCTGTCTATACGTCATATATGTCAACAGAGGTGGGGAAGAAAGCTGTCATGTTTTCTGTTACAGCCACTTGGAAGCATCTGCAAAAGAAATTTAGGATGAATTTGATATCTTTGTTGTTTCTGCAACTTTCTATACTACAGTTTTAGCCAAGTCTCCCTTGCAAAAGAGGCTTCCAATCTCAATAGGACTGGTTAAATCAAAGGTTAGATACAATTTCTAAAAATAAATACAGGAAACTAGAAAATAGAGCTACAACTAACAATTATTTTCATTGTAGATAACCTGCCGATTATTTTCTCCATTAATTGTTTGGTCTATAAAGACTAGAAAACAAAGAAAGCAGCAAACCTGTAGATTTTGTCAATTACTTTTCTGTCAATGGACTAGCTGCTTAATAGTTTCCGCTCTACTAGAGAGAGACTCAAGCCTCCAACTCATCATCAACATATGCAACACGGGACAACGCAGAAAAACCAGCTGCACAGCTCCCCCATCGTACGCTCCAATTACCCCATCTCATGGGACAGCCAAGGTGCAGGTAACAAAATTGTAAAAAATGTGGCAAAAGAGAGGGGAGACCTTTGCCTGACAGGTATGTAAGAAGGTGGAGTGGACAGATAGGCAGAAGTGAAAGGGAGAGGGAGTATTAAGTTGTTAAACCTTGGCTTTCCTCTCAGTGGCTTTGACAAATGGCTCAAACACTGTTCCGGTCAATGCCATTACAACAAACTTTGGAATTTAACAACCCTAATCATCTGGCGTGCTGACTTTAGATTAAACCCATTAACCCTCCTTATACAATGCAAACACCTGAGGGGGAAGTCAAGCCAGGCAGGGGAACGACAAAAGGCTGTTAACAAAGCCACCGCTGTGTTGATACAAACATCATCATCCTTGAATACCCAGCGGCCTACACTATATATAAGAACTGACACTTCAAAAAAAAGACAGAGACAGCAACCATCTGCATTTCTCATTGGATCAATTTAATTAATTGCTGTAATAAATAATTCACTTCTATATCATCAACATGCTCCATTTGGGTTGTGTCTTTTTTTTAACTGTCATAATTCTTTTTACCGATGCCAGTCCAGATTTCCCACAGCTGCTGCGTCACTATTGACTTCTCCATTATTCTACTTTATGTCCATATGCATCACTGTAGGCTGTGATAATTAGGTCAGCTATTTCCAACAGAAAATTTAAGTCTTGTTTCAAAAGTGTACATCACAGGTTGAGTCCCATGTGCACAACCTGCGTACACAGTGTACAAAGTGTAACTGGGTAAAGACGATCTTATGAAGTTGAAACACTGTCATCTTGCTCCTCCACCCACGCGTGAGGACGCTATCCTCTCTCAGACACAAACAAGGTGGGAAAGGAGGGAGATACTGTATAAAAGAAAGGCGAAAGCAGCAGCCAAATCCAGAGCAGCATAAGTCTTTGTTAGAGAAGGGGCTTGCTTAGCATATAATTAGATTTGGCAGCAGAGTATATTTGTCCTTCTAACATGTCATGGAGAAAGAAACAGAGAAAGGGAGACATGCAGAAGTGTAGTAGGAATAGAGAGACTTTGTTCTGATCCATCAGGCTTCTCAAACTGCACACAAAAGGTACCTGCATGAAGTAATTTTGAGTTTGCCTTGGCTGCTGTCACTAGAAAGCAGTGAGATTGGTGCCCTTTAGATAATGGTTTTGAGTAAAAAAAGGTGTGAGATGATTACAGTCTGGTCAGGGTCACAGTAGTAAAGATTCAAAAGGAAAATGAGAAACAATGAGAAAATAAGAATAAGCTGCGTGGTACAGGAGTCAAACCTTTTATAGATGTTACATGAATTATCATACTCAATGTAACCGCTGTATGAGCCATTACTAGTGCAGTATATCTGAGAACTGAAACTGTTAATTCACTGATCAATCATCAACTGGAAAATCCTTTTTAAGCAAACTTAATGCCAAAACTTCACTGGTTCCACCTTCTCAAATGTGAACCTTCGCTGTTTTTTTGCGTCTGTGATACTAAAATGTAGTATTTCTGGATTTTGGACAGTTTGTCTGACAAAACAAAGACATTTGAAGACACCAACTAGAGTTCTGGGACATTGCAATGGCCATTTTTCACTATTTTCTGACATTTTATGAAATTTTAGCAAGTTGCAAAATTAGTTGTAGCTCTAATATAAATGTTCAAAGTTTATAACTAGTGCAACTTGTAATTAGCAAGGTAAAAGCAATGCATTGCTGTCAAGAAAGGGATTGAATGAGTATTTTTTTCTTTGTCACCTGTATATTTTTTCAAGTCGTATTATTGAACCCTCGAAACCACATTTGACTTCTACAAAGTCATAAAACGGAGTTTCATTTTCAATTTATAACAGAAGGGAGACTGAAGGACGGATCCTTCAGTTTGCTACTGAAAGACCTCAGACTGATTATAGCCATTAAAACACAACAACTACAGACAAAGAGTAAGATGATTGCATTAAAGAAAAAGTTATAGGCCAACACACACACACACAAACACACACACACACACACATCTACAGTTTGTGTATACACTTGTTTTCTCTACTTTTTTGAAGCACACTGCATTTCCCTTGACAAGAAATGTGGTGTATAAATAAAGTTTTGCTTGCTTGCTTACATGCTGTATGTGTTTCTTCAAAAGGAGTCAGAGCACAGCCACAGTGCAACTCTCCCATGACATTTTGGGGTTCAGAGCATTTGCTCTAACATAATAAAAAAAAGTCTAGTTTGTACTGTCTGTCAAAATGTAATCCCACTTTCTGTATCCTCTCTCTGATGTTTTATGTTGTGTAACCCTGTATGGCTTTCTGATTCCGGTGCTGAGAAGCACTGACAGTAACTTGGTTGTGTATAGGCTGGTACAATCATTCATAAATTATGGATGGGTGGCACCCTATGAGTATACCTAAAGTAAGAGTAATTGGGGTTTTCCTCTCAAAGAGTTCTGGAGAAAACTAGACACCCTAAAGTGAAGGAATATATCCAAGTAAGATGTGGAAATAAACGTAAGTGAGTGTAAACTCTTCTCCCAACTGTAACTACGTCAGTGAGCTGTTGAAATAGCCATTCACAGTGTCTGCCGCCTGTGACGAAGGCAGCTAAAGTTACACTGGCATTAGCTCTCGCTCTCCCTGTCGACAGCTAATTTCATCACCAAATAGCTCCAGCAATTTCATCACACACAATCATACTGAAGGCTCACCCAGCTGTTGTAGCATTTATCTGATACCTGATCATCATTAAATATGCAATTAATCCATGTGTTTCTGTTAGCTTATGGATAGTTGTTAAGTTAGTAGCTAAACTATTGTATTTGTAGTTGTATTGTAGTAATTGTAGTAACTTAACTGCTTAAATGTAGATGTTATTCTTCTTGTGGCAATTTAGTAGTTATTAAAAAGTGAACGTTTGAGGGTTTCGGACTGATGGTTGGATAAAACAGCGATTCTCAAGGTTCAACCTTGGGCTTTAGGAAATTAAAACAGCCGGTTTGTCACCAGTATATAAAGAAAACAATAAAATCTAAATAATGGTTGCAGTACTACTCATGTGACTGACTATTCCTTTAATTAGTTTTTTCATCTCCTTTTTAATTAGAAGGGAACATAAACAAAACAGTGCTTTAATTTTGTGCATCCACTCATCCATCAGCCCACAGTTCAGTCACATTAATTAGGATGGTATGAAACTAGTAGTCACCTGATCTTTACTGCATTAGTACAGTGGCCTCTCACAGAGCCATGGAAAAAGGTGGCAGGATGAAGAAGAAGAGGAGAGGCGACACATTGGTTTAGAGCACTAATGTCAGGCAGTGAGAGGCGGCTGGTGTGGATCAGTTAACCCGGCTGGAGGCTGACAGAAAAGACAGAAGGACCAGGGAGGGAGGGAGGGAGAGGTGTTGATAGAGAAGAGCTGCAGGGTCTCTGTGATGAACATGCTGCTGTGAGCATAGCGCTGGGTAAAAACAGGGAGATTCCTACAGCTTCTCACTGAGGTAACTGATGTGAGGGATCACAGACAAAAACAAGGAAAAAGAAAAGAAAAACAGACAGAAAAATTAACATTGGGTGTACAAAAACGTATCTTCCATGTTCTGAGTCCCGTCTTCTTCCCCTTATAATGGATTTGAATACAACAAAAAAACTCTGCTCAAACTCCTGTGTGTATTTAATGGAGATTCGAACATGTCACATCCTGTATAATATGGTGTCATGTTATATCTTATCAACATGTCCATCTCCAATAATAGCAAAGGGAGGGAGTAGTGTACTGTGGGCCCAACAGTCTCCTAATACAATTTAAATGAGTTCAAAAAACACCAGAGGTTAGCTGAAACCAAACTTTGACTCATTTATAGCAGAAACAAAGCTCGCCCACCTCGACAACATAAATAATTCATCAGGTAATCCGACCTATCCGAGAGAGCGGTTATTCCTCTGTGTTTTGGGGCCGTCTCAGACATGTAGAAAGCTGACAGTTGCTGGTGGCTTTATGAAAAATACTGTTGATAAAACCTCTCAGCAGCCTTTACATTTATAATTGAACCTCCTGAGCCCTTAAATCTTGGGCCAGCGCTCTCTGTTAGGGAACACGCCCTCGACAATAAGAAATGGCAGATTTAGTTTCAACTAAAATGAGATACGGAGGAACTGCTTTGTAGATTACAGCCCTCATTTAAAGATGTATAGACAAGAGATTGGAGCATTTTTAACTTCGAACTGACTTCTCTACACTTGTTTTTAAATGCCTTTATACTCAACAAAAGCAATTAGTCAATATGAATATAAATAAAAGACAAAATCCACAAAAACAGGAAGTCTTGATCCAAGATAATACGTGGATCAAAAAAGAAATGGAAGACCTTCAAAAAGACAGAGCAGATCTGAAGTGGATTCTAAATAGACACAAGAGATAATTAGGCAGCAATCTGGCTAACAGTACCTATTAGGGCTGCAACTAACAGATATTCTCAATTAATCTAATAATAATTTTGTCAATAAAACATTAGAGTATTGTGATGGGAAGTTTTCTAGAGCCCAAAGTGACTTCATCAGGTTTTGTCCGACCAATAGTTCAAAATCCCAAAATATTAAATTTACTATAATGTAAGACCAAGAAAAGTAGTGAATACTTTTTTATTTATTTATGCTTTACTACATATGTATGTATTTCAGGTACGAGTAAAATACACACATAGTATATTTTCCAAGTATTGTTGGCAAACAATGAATCACAAGAAAATGTTTTTTGTTTGATACAACACCGCCAGTTTCTAAAACTCCAGATTGCAGGCCACATCCTTATTAGAAATCAATTTAGAGAAGCTGCAGAGATAATAACCAAAAATGGAGCTGAGATATTAATGAAAAACACTACCAGAAGATAATTTATTCGGCTTGAGTTTTCCTTGGGCAGCTATGTCTCTAATGCTGAAGAATGGAGATTAAACAATTAGCCCTTTAGATGAGTTTTTTATCTTTACCTTTAGCGTGAGTCAACAGACAGAGCACAGCGCCTTCTGGCACTATGAATTATTTAGATCTCACATGTTTGTAGGCTTTGTGAGATGAGGTGAAGTGGCACTAAATCCCTGACCACGGCGGCATACAGAAGAGCGACAGGGAGCCAGAGAGCACGGTTAAAAATGATGGAGATGAAAAAAGGATAAAGGATGAACCCCAATTTCCTTTCGCTGTTTGGTGATCATCAGCAGGGGGGACGGAGAATGAGGCTCAAGATCTCCACTTTGACCTGGATCACAGACAACCTGGTATGATTAAGATGATATTGCAGTATCCAATAACATATCAGATCTACTGTAAGTATAAGTATAAGTATATACTGTTTATAGACATGTATACATGCATATGTTGTAGCATATGTTGTACATAACCACCTACTTCATGTATATAAAGTAACCGATTACATTAATCATTTAATATTTTAAATATTACTTATATCATATTCTTGTTTATAATGTACAGAAACAGTTTGACTTGTATATAGACATTGTATGTTCATTGTTGCTTTATATATATATATATATATATATAATAATCATATAAGCTTCTATTTTTTCCACCAACTTGTATGTATGTACCTTATAGTTCTATGTTTACTTTTACCTATCTTTGTTCAGCTTTGCTGTCTTTGTTTTTAGCTGCATGTCTATTTCTACCTTCCTATAATTTGTTCTTGGAACTTTGTGTAACATTGAGAGCAGAGACACGAAGAACCAGAGTCAAATTTCTTGTATGTGCACACACACTTGGCCAAAGAAGCTGATTCCGACTCTGATTCATTGTTGTCGTAGCCTTACATGGCAGCAAAATGTATATCTTTGGGGTTTTGGACAGATGGTTGGACAAACAAGCAATTTGAAGACATCATCTTGGGCTCTGAAATTATTAAGGTAAAATAATCAGCAGATTAATTGACAATGAAAATAATCCTTAGATGCAGCCGTACTGTACATGGCACTTTTCCAACTCAAAAACGCCCCATATGCTGATGCAAGCACATACTGTTCATACAGACACACAGTGTAGTGTGTAGTCTTTATCTCTCCCAGAGCAGCAGTAAAGACAAGTGAATTGTTATGTTCTGACTAAAGCAGAGGAATCCCAGATGAATAAGGAGAGGCGGGCCCCTTTGCAGCTTGTTATGCATTTCATTTACTATTCTCTCCACGAGTTAAAACACATATACAGTGTAGACATACAGTACTGCAGAAGCATGCAGCTACTCCTTCCCGGCTGAATGCTTGAAAATCACGAAGTTCTTAACCTACTCCCATGCATGCCTGCAGACATCCTGTTTGTGAGATAATGAGTTCATTTTTAACTTCAGTCTGTCATCCTGTGTCTCTCATCCATCAGCATCACTCTAAACCTCCTGTGCCACTGTGTGGCCTCAGCATCACAAAGATTGACATCCAGCTGTAGATCTCCCCCAGCATCAACACACAGCGATCAGGACGCTCTGTACACACACACCTCTCTGGGACAATGACACAACCATATATCTAAATGGACTGTCATCCCTGACAGCTTAAGTAGCCCATTACATTATTTACCTTCCAACAGCTCTTTGCCTGCCAGTAGTGGGTCAATGACATCACATTACATTTTTTTTATGCTCAAATCCATTACCAAAAAAGGCCACAAAAAAGAAATACTAGTGGATGTAATACTGGAAACTATTACGCAAAACTTCCTCAGGAGAGAAACCACATTCAGTTTACTGAAGTGCAGAGTTTTGGTGCTCCACACAGAAAATGCGAGTCGAAACCATTCATCATAAAAGGAGGCCAGAGTAAAAAGACAGGGTGTGGACTACACACTCCCACAGGAGACCTCAGAATCTCAGATACGAACCGCTGAAGTCAATGAGGACGTGCAGCAGCTAACACGCACACAGAAACAACACAAAGGGTTTTTTGTTGCATTTTGTAAAAAAAAACAAAAAAAAACTAGGGAATGCTGTACTGGGTGTGTGATTTTTAAGTAAAGAAGTAAA
Source organism: Enoplosus armatus (assembly GCF_043641665.1). Classification (NCBI taxonomy): domain Eukaryota; kingdom Metazoa; phylum Chordata; class Actinopteri; order Centrarchiformes; family Enoplosidae; genus Enoplosus; species Enoplosus armatus. Next base: position 17,126,239 of record NC_092189.1, read on the forward strand.
AAATCAGGTACTCTTCAATGATAGGGCCAAAGATCGAGAAAGAATAAAAAAGCAATGACTGCACAGCTTACTTTAAATGGAAGTCCATGGCATAGGTAGGCAGTCGAAAAGGAAACTGAGGCACATAATGAACAGAAAAATCCTTTACAACCTGAAAAAGACTCTGAGTCAAAGCGGTTTATTCATGATTTAATAAAGTACGATGAGAACAGGTTTCAAAATATAACTCATCATGTGGTCATGTGACCAGGTGACATGTTGTGAGATCACATAGAAGACACAACAGTCAGAACAAATGCAAACATAAATATATACACACACATACAAGTGTGACTCACTAAAGTAGAAGTTAAAGACTATCCAACCAGGATATACACTTATGCATAGAAACAGAACTATTAAAAGCACCATACAATGTGAAAATGCTCATAATTAATCTTCCTCTATAGTACTTAAAACAAGTGGTCGAAGCTCATAATTACAACAATAATTAATTAAAATTTACTGTGGAAGAGTGGAAATATTTTTGTGACTGAAACTTCTCTTTTTTTTCCCTCTTCATGCAGAAATTACCCAGCCATTTATAATTTTGGAGCTTGTGGTTTCCTATTAATTATTAATTACTTTTGCAACCCTTTGACTGATGCGTATGAGTCATCCACCAGAAGTGCTACAGATAGATGCATATTAGACTGAAATCAGCCCCATGTTAAAGCCACACAGGGGGCTGCGTTGGTGGGGGCTTTTTGTTTAAGCTACCGATGAGACAATGAAATATTATCCGACAGGTTCAGTGTGAGTAACAGATTCATGCATTTAGAGGCTTATTAGACGCCAAAACACTGCACAACGGTTTGTAATACTAAGAGGATTCTCTGGATAGTTATCACAGCGGCAACTACTTTTATCTCACGATGATCAGGAGGTCAACCGCAGAAATACAGCATTCACGTTACAAAGCAATGTGCGCTTGCAAGTATTTGATTGGCCAAAGCCAACATTCAACTTTTTTGCAGGGCAGCACTGTGTTGTTTTGCTGGACCTAACTGTAGTTGAGGCTACGGGGGCTCAAGGCTAAAGGGCTGGATATACTTACGCATATGCAATTCTGCTTATACTACAGTGAGTGTCTCCATAGGCAGGTGTACATTTAGGGCTGTGCAGAGCCAATGACAACATTCACTATAAAATTTAACTCAGTTTAATGGAAATCTAACCTGGTACATGGTGATGGATGTTAACTCTGCACAGATTTCTCCCCAGGATGTAAAGTGTTGTCTGTACTCTCAATCAGCAAACATGAATACAGACAATTATACATTACATCAACTAATTTCACATCTTGTTATAAAATTAAAAAAGAAGACATTTGATCCCTGATGTAAAGCATCATGCAGGAAATCTAACAAAAGTGAAATAAAGTTATTCAACATGTTCGTCTGGCCTCAAGGACACATACAATGCTGGGATGAAATAATATGTCATGTCATGATGTTCCACTTGGTTGACAAAGATTGCTGCACCCTACTTACACAACATGTATCCCTATTTTCCCTTGCTCAAGGACATTAACCTTTCTCCTGAAGAATCAATAGCATTTTATTCAACACCTCGCTCTTAGCTCCCACTAAAGGTTAATGCACAAGAGATTGGATCGGTGAGAGTACAATTCTTTTATTTGCTAAAACCATGGCTGTGAACTGGCCTTTGTGATACACTTTAATTAATTGATTTTCATGCACAGAAAAACATGAGAGGGAGGGGATTGTTTTAACCCCACCATTGGAAGCGCTGTGGATGAATCCATACACATGGCCTCAGGTTTGAAAATGTGCCACAGTTCTGATTACTACTCAATATTTTTTCAGTCACACAACCTTGTTACAAGGGTACTTGAAAACCCATTCAGCCAAAGGCCAAATGTTCTCCTTCAAAGAGCCATTTCACATAAACAAATTCATACATATTTTGCTACTGCACAGGCACAGACAGGTTCCAGTGGAAGCGGTTTGTATGGTAAACTGTAGAAAGGGAAAAAAGTTTGCTGATCAGTGCAGTCTCCAAGAATGAATTCTCTAACAGAGTGATGTAATGTCACCAAATGTCCCAAAGTTTGTTATGGTCCTTTAAGTAGGGCTGTTTTGGGATAATGTTTATACTCTTATTGGCCCAAAGTAGACTGCAAAGGGCGTAGGAGGTTATTTAAGGAGTGCTGCAGGCACAGTCTGTGTGCAGTGAGTGAAAACACACCTCATTACCAAAGTTGACAGGACCTTTATTATCCACAGCTGTGGAACACCTCGCTCTCAGGTCTGCAAAATCACCGACTCTGTGGAGTTTTTGACCTCTAGTGGCGCTATGGAGCTGGTCTATAAGTGGGTAACTGTTTTGTTTGTCTTGCGCGTGCGCACGAGAACACACCTGCACTCGCACCCACACAGGTGACGGATACACAGTCCTGCCAATGGTTTCACACTAATCTACTAACCAACAGGCCGCGTTAATACACCAAGATATGCTGCAAAGCGCCAACAAAGGCACGGTAAGAGGAAGACTGCTAGCAAGAAATCATGGATGTAAATAGTTCTGGACTTAAAATACTTTCAAAACCTGCTTTGAAAATGTTTCATGATGAATGAAATGCATTCAACACATTTGTTAGACCTCAAGGATATACACAATGTGTTTTGGTGAGGAACATTTCATGTACACATAATTTTTGTTTGTTTACATGAAAAATCCACAGGCCACCTTTACATACAAAGACCTTTTTAGTCCCCTTAAGTCCTTTTAAAATGTTTTAAATGTCCCTGTTATCCTATTTTTCTACTTTCAGTGTGTTCACTTGATGCTTTTTAATTCTGCTATATCTCCATTTCGCACTGTAAGTCTCACTTAACTTTGTTTTAAACTGCTTCACAAATCAAGGTTATTATTAGTATTACATTAACATAACAGGCGCAAGATAATGAAACCGAGCTCGTGCGGGTGCTTCGAAACTGACATTTATATTCATTGTAAGAGGGGAAATCCTGCTTCTTTAAAAAACGAAACAAGCAGCATTTCAAAATCTCATTCTCTTCGCCACCTGCAGCTCAAACACAGCAGGACTGGAGGGGAAATGGCCATCTCTGGCTGTGTTGTAAAACTGATAAAAAAAACAGAATAAGGAAAATCCTTGTACTGTGCCTGCTGCCCCAAGGCACCACTTATTATGGATTGTTAAGACAGACACACACACACATACAGTGGCTGCACATAAACACAGAAAACAAAGACGGTGGCCAAGTGCATCATCTGACTTTAGAGGGAACAACTATATAAAAACAGTAGGGTTTGATAAAGTAAGGATGGTAAAACGTTGAACTATTCAGTGCCTCAATTTTACTGGATAGAGAAACAATGAATTTGTTTTTACATGACTTAGTAAAAGAGTCACAACAAACTGGAAATTTCCTACCAAGTGGGCCTGATTTCCAATGAACTTCATTTCTCTGGAGCGGTTTCACACTCAACTAAATAAAAAATATCGAGTGAGTCACACTGAGTCTGAGTGTGAGGTGAGTGGACTCTGATGAACAGTGTCTATTTTGTGGCAGAGTGGGCAGAATGTCAATTCAACTTCAAACGTTTCCTGTAACGGATTATTGGAGTTGAGGGCCTCTTAATTATGTATCTGGCTGCTTGTTATTTGGTCTTGGTGTGGTGGTTTAAAGATCATTCGTAAATAATCTATCAGCAGGGTGGCATTAAGTCGGGAATGACTCGGATTCCTCGTGGGCCACATCAAACAGGCAGTTTTGTCTGTTGCTTTCTTAAATTCTTCAACATTACGCAGCTGAGTTTTATTTCAATAACTGATTAAGAAAAGTGTATGTGTTGTAGTGGATACTTGCACACACGCATGATGGATTACTAAGTGGAATGGCAATCTACCCATTAGGGTCCCTTAACAAGACTCAATCTACATGGCTGCTAATGAGTAGGAGCTCCATCAGAGAGCTTGAGGACCTGACCGAGACTGGAGACAATCATGAGCCAGACAGAATCAGACCATCTAACACAGTAAATCCACAGCTCCAGCAGTCCAAGACATTCATCATTTAGCTTATTCTTCAGGCACCGGATTAAAGCAAGTAAGCAGCAATAACTGTGTTACAGTCCACTTTCTGCATCGTGTAAACTAGAAACCTGTTTCCTGTAATTGGGGTAAAGAAACATGATTTTTGCAGCTAGATTTCCCCTGGAGAAAGCTGATTTCTTGACCATTACTGGGTTTTTAAATCGGCTTTTTACATGTGCATGACAAAACCTCAGACAGGAAAAGTACTGCTGTGACAGCTGAGCGGCGGGATGAAAGGAGACATCATTACACATAACTGTGCCTCCTTCCTTCTGACTCAAACTTCAACTAAAAGAGTAGCCTCAAGAACTCCAAATAAGTCGGTTTCCACCGCTCAACGTGTAACTTTTTGTAAAATTCAGACACATTTGCACTGTAAGGAAAAACTCGCTCCCAGCCCTCCAACAAACAACAGGAAGCAGTGAATTGTACAACTACAGCAACTAAAAAAAGTAAGTTATGGTTGGGGGACGGGAGAAATCTGATCTCCTTCGTAACCTTATTTCTCTGAGTAACCCTGTGTGCATGTTAACGTACTGACTAACTGTCATGTGGGTCACAGCAGGAAGAGGAGATGCTATATAAATATTAATTCTTAATGATAGTGATATGTATTTGACATGATGTGGAAGCGTTTGAGTAGAAATACAAGTCCAAACCGGTGGTCCTGGAGTTGGAGAGCCAACTGGATGAAGACAAAACTTTCCAAGGTTAGGTATAACATCTCATCACAGCAGCATTTAGAAATATATAATGTAATGGTGCTTTTTAGATTCTTTAAATAAAGAAGTCATTTCAACTTCCTGCATTATTTAATATTAGAGGAAGAAAGTTCTCTGAGTCAGTACGTCTGATATAAATAACTTGCTGCAGAATGACCAAGACAGGGAGCTGTCTTTCTCGCCATGTTGACAATGCTAAGAGAAAATGTGACAGTCTGTCCACCAGTAGGACAGACTATATTCATCTATTCATCTTCAGGCTTTCTGACAGGCTGTTATGTGTACACAAACACAAACATAACTATTCACTGTTACTACGGTTGCTGTCAACACCTTTTCTTTTGTTTTGAAGTTGGTGAATATTTTTGCCTCGCTTCCTAACATTGTGTAAATGTGACAATGGAGGAGAAAAACCTGCATGGTTGTACTTGACAGTGTGATTGCGCATAACTGACAGTGTGATTGCGCATAACACTAATGATATTGTAACTGCAGGATAGAAGACTGCCGTAGTGGCAAGTGAGAACTACTTGTTCATATTTAAACTGGAATCTGACACTGGATTAGTTGTACGTTTACAACATCTATACACACACACTTTCGCTTCACAAAATACATCTACATACATTATGTTACAGGGTTTTGTAGCACAGTTGACACTTCAAGTTATTGATCGTAAAGCTGCATTAATATGTGGTCTGGATCATTTGTGAATTCGAGGGGTTTGAGTGACTTTTGTCTGAAAACTTTTGACTCTACAGTTTTAGTACATTAACTGAAGCGAGGTTGTGTCATTCACACATCTAAAGAAACTGAAGAAGCAAAAGTCAAGTATTACGTCAATTAATTCAACTACTTGCTATTTTATAACATCTTCAGTGAAAGTGATTCATTTACACAAGGTGTTAATGTGCAATTTTCAACATTCAAACAAACAAATCCGTCATTTGGACAGACACTGGTTATATGTTTGACAATCATCCATGATACATTATCCAATTATAGTTTGACATGGTCAGTGAATTAAAATGAAATTAAACTTTATCAAAACGTCCGTGTGAAGACATGAAGAAAAGATGAATTGTTGTTTATGGCCCTGTTAATGTGGAGTATTAATCCAGTCCAATTAGCATCTCCAAGAAAGCAGAGAACATGGAACAACACTTCTCTGTCATAAGGGCCCTCTTCTTTCTATTACTCACAAAGCAATTCATTAGTCTGTACTTCTTTAATTAGAAAGTCCTTCTTTAATTTGACACATTACCCGGCAAACCAGCGCTAACTCAAATTACTGTTTAATTATGGCAAACTCTATAGCACATGTACACAGACACAATTCTCTCAGCATTTCCCTCTTTGTGTGACAGGTCAGTGCGTGTGTGAGAAAGCTGAAGGCGTGATGCAGTTTTGATTGGCAGGTAGTGTTGGCACGGTAACAGACAGTCAGGCACACAATCTCAGAGGAGCAGTTTCCTGCTGCAGCTGCCTGACCTCCAAACAGGCCAGACAACCAGAGCCTCAGGACATGGCAAGCTAATCAAAAAACAACAAAGACGGAGCTAAGCGACTTTTTTTTCTCCCATACTGCCACCAAATGATAGGATTATGCAACAATTCCCATCGCAGCCATTTGATGCTGGTAGAGGAAGGGGAAGAGGAATCTCCAGGTAAAAAAATCTAGCTGTTGTATCGAAGCTTTCCTGTTAGAAGGGAGGCATTCTCTATTGAGAGTTACGGCCACTGAGGGCAAAACGGCGAGGATTTGAGACCACAGAGTAATCCTCCAATACTTGTGGGGTAGTTGTTGTCGGTACCTGGAGGCAGGCTGGCTCTCTTCCTCTTCTTGGTATTCTCAGCAGTGTTTTCCAGAGGAGGACACTCTGTCACCAGTGGCCCACTGGAGCTGCTGAACTGGAGAGGGTCGTTGTTGGCTGCTGGATCATAGGGCAGAGCGTTGAGTCCTGGAAGACATGAACACAGAAAGCCTCATTATAGTACCAGACCAAAGGGGAAAACACGGTGAAACATGAAAACGAGAAAGCAGCACGAGGTTCCAGCACTGCTGTGCTTTTCATGTCCAAAGCCTGTGGGCTTCATTCAGACACACATCACCGAAGACCTCATCAAGTCTTTTATTTCAGTGACAATAATGACGGTGGCACAATGGTCAGGATTCAATACAACCAAATAAAAAAAAATAGAAATGCAATTCAGTTAGAAATTTTAACAAAAATTTCCATCTGCTGAAGATCATGCAATATGATCAAAAGCTCCACCACAGCTACTAAATAGAGTTTGTGGTGAGATTGCTTTCTCAACTACTGCCAAGGTCAAGACCTTCAAGTGCTCTGGAAAAAAAAAATAGAAATTTGAATATCTACATCAAAAACTCCAGAACAGCTGCTAAATGGACCTTATGGTGAGATTGTTTCCCCAACTGAAATTAAACTGTAAGGACTTATATGTGGATACAAAATACAGCTGAAAAAATTAGTCGATTAATAGATTACTCAATTGGCAAATTTGATCATCGATGAAGTCTTTTTCGTTTCTTTTCTTTTTTTTTTTTTTACAAAAATGCAGAAAATTTGGTTTCAGCTTCTCAAATGTGAGAATGTGCTACTTTTTCTTGTCTTACATGACTCAATATCTTTAGGTTTTGAACTTTGGTCTATTAGGAGAAAATCTTTGGAGCGAGTAGAGACCAAGAAATTGTGGATATTCAAATCAATTTTTAAAAAGTGACACTTTTCTGTATTATTATTTTCTGCACCAGAATATTTCTGTCCTGATCTCAGACACAGAGGAAGCACAATGATAGACTAGTTGGATGACTTCTGAATCAATATTTTGTGCATGCGCTGACACACCGACACATACTCCCTTCTCGTCCGATCAAGGTCAATTTTAACAAGGCCAAAAAGATAAGTAAATATAAAAAAATATGGTGGAAATACCAGTAAGAATGTTTATCTGAACGAATGCTCCACAGAAATCTCTTCCTAATTTGAACAGTGATGTAAAGGTAGTTCAACACTGTAAGAAAAATTCAAGCTCAGACATACTGTATAATGAGGCCAATGTATCAGGTTTTCTCCAGCATTTCTTCTTTGCTCACTGTTTTCTAACTATAACAGAATCAACTGTCGAACCAGGAATACAAGACAATAAGGACACTTAGACCCATAAGTAATGAAAACAAAAGTAATGTTGAGATTGCTCCAGAGTCCTAACAAATGATAAACAACTTAACTTGTGTTTTCTGCTTAATGTATCAACTATTCCTCACTCTTTCTAAAGAGTTGCGTATTTGTTTATAATTCAGAGCAGGGTCCTGGGGAGACTCGGTCTACATTCATGAAAAATTCATGACACTTCTTTGTGCACAGATTTGTTTTTCCCTCTATAGCACGACAGATCAGAGGCCCCACTTTAGTGCAGCTCTATCAGAGGTCCGCAGGACCCTAATCAGTTAGTATCAAACTCAGACAATGCTGTAAATGCCAACGTCTTTATTAAGGATTTTAACTGTTGTCTGCTTTTTTAAAAATCTACTTTACAAAGTAGACTCTTACATTATGTTTAGACACTGCGATTTTGGAAGAATGCTTTCATTGAGGTGTGAATTTTCTTGTTTCCATGTAAGACAGGATGCAATGAGGTTTTCCTGCATCAAACGTGTTTTTGTTTGCATGTAATTCAGTTGGTCAATAGCAAAAAAAAGCTTGATTAGTAGCTTAACAGAGAGACAATTCATACACTCAGAGAAAGAAAGAAAAAGGGAGGTAGAAAGAGAGTAGGAGAGCATCAATTCTTACATTTCTCAAATATTTTAAGTCTAATCTGTCACAGAACTCTACAAAAATATTAAGGTGCTCTAATGAAAATACTGATGTGGGTTCAAAGTCACCTTATATGAGCTACAATATTTTCCATATTTCTTCAGTAATTATGGTTTTCAGCATGCAATGAGAAACTGGATAAACAAATGAGGCCTTAAAATACATTAAACCTGTGTGGGAGATTTGTTAGATTTAGGCGAGAGGACTGTGTATTTGCTGCAGAGTCAGTCTAAATAGATCTTCTGTCTGAGCTCACACGCATCTCTTAAGTCGATCGCTGCTCAGCATCAATCTGTCACACTTCTTTATAAGATGGCCGTCAATAGTCTAGAGGGTGAAATAAATCCATTACTCTGCCAATGGTAACTCTGTCACCAATAAACAGCTACAGTTTACGTTTAAAAAGAGACAGCCTCTCAGTCAGTGGCATGAGAGTTCCCATGAAGAAAGGCCAAGAGAAACCATGGAAAGAGTGAAGCAGTTCTGAACAGCTGACAGGGAAATACCACTCGGCTTCAGCAGTTACAGTGTTATTCCAGTTCAAGATCAAGGCAAGATGTTACTGTTACTCAGTGGCGAGTTTGTCTGAAAATTTCACAACTCTGTCTCCTAAATAGACGCTAGAGAGAACAAGACCTCTAAATGTGTGTATAATGTGACGAGTGCAGCGGAAAAAGGATGAATCAAGAAGGAATACATTTGTTGCTCTCAAATGTGTGATTTAAAACTGATGCAGAGCTACACTACTGACTGCACCCAGTACATTTTATGTGAATTTCCGTACCTTATCTGGCTCTGGAGTGATAGGCGTTACTACATTATAAAACTTTGAGGCTAAAGTGGGAAAAAAAAAGCATAGATTCAGCCTCAATGGAACAGCTTTTGGCTGTACATTGTTATTTTATCAGAAGCTTGGTTCTCTGGGTTTGAGTTTTGGAACAGTTGCCAGTGTTCAGAACCAGTAATCGGCAGTTATGGTCCACAGCAGAGATATATGTTGATGTAAAAATGAAGGGTGGGAACACAGCTTAGGACTAGGAGTCTTTTTCTGTGTGTGTGAGTGTAAAGCTGTATATTAAGAATGTCTTTGCTGGGTCATCGCCCCTGTCTGCTGTGCTACTCGTTTGTCTGTAGGCTGATGGATGGCGTGTTTAAGTTTCAACATCTGGCCAGAGGGAGGAGTGATGTCAGTGAGTATCACTCCCCGGGGGAGGAAGGAGAATAAATACCAGGAGGCTGGGTGGAGACAGGTGGAGGCTTTAGGCAGAAGGGCTGCAGAGTAAATTAAGGAAATGAAAATGCTGAAGTAAGACACTAACTTTATGCTCTGTGGCCTCAGGACGGAATACAAGAAATACCACAAATGAAAGTGACCTGATCTTACATCAAGGATGCATTAACAACATGCCTCATTAATGGTACAGAGAGCCAGGAGAAGACTACCATTAGAATACGTAATGAAACTCAGTGGGTCATTAAAACACCATTTAACTACCTTAAATGTGAAACAAACTAGTTCTTCTATCTGTGGAGAATGTGGAGAAATGTGTGCTGAATATGACGTCCCCATATTATAAATAAGACAGTTCAATAACACACTTAATCAAAAAGCAAATCTATAAACTAGTCCCGAGGGGTTAAAACAGACAATAATGGCTTGATTCATCCAATCACACAAATAGCCTTGTAATATAAAAAACTTAAGGCTGATCCTGTGATTTGCATAGAAATACGAATTTTCTGATGTTGACAAACCTTTAACAACCTTAATTATTATTATTTGTATATCCTAGACAGCTGAAATTATTAGTCAATTAATTGTTTAGTTGATGGACAGAAGCTTAATTGGCAACAGTTTTAATATGTTTGATAATTGTGGTAATTTATTGCAATACGTAAATATTTGCGGTCTTCTCAGTAATGCCTCAATTCAGTGTCAGAGTGAAATCTCATGGTGCTGTGGTGAACATCTCAAATAATATGTAAGCATCAGTCTGGGAGAGATACACTAATTACAGGGCATAGAGGTAGAGCCGGTTTACTCCAACACAGAATATTAAATATGAGAGCCATTACATAATGAGTTCATAATTTATTTTTTAATAATGTCTTCAAGGCATATTGGCATCTGTGGGATCAAACCTGTGATCTTTTGTAGAGATCACAGCTTTAACTACAGCTGTGCTCAGCGGCAATGATTCTCTCTGCAACACGTTTGTATAATTCTCCTATAGTCCTTATTCTAACTCTTATCAGCTAATAATCCAAACAGTACAGTATGAATAATGCAGAGCATAAGAAAATGTGCATGAGCACAACACTGCAGGTACGTGTTTAAGTGGGGGGGCTGCCTAAGCAGTGGACCATTAATCTATGATGGCACTGAGAAACATATAGAGGCCATACTGCACGTTCATTCATCCGAACAAGGCAAAGGGCCAGATGGTGGCACACAACATCAACATAACCTCAACCGTAGAAGTAAATTTGCTTCTCTGACTATTTCACTTCATTACAAAACCATAACTGTCAACAAACTGCCTTTCAGCTCCACTGATTTGTATCATCAAACAGGCTAAGTGGCTGAGCACATTCACCTATCAGGATAAAATCTGAAGACGTATCGACTTTTCATGCTGAACATCAAAAACCTTGCAGGGAAGTAGTATTGTATAAAAGACTTTCCATATTCTCCAAGCTTACGGGTTCCCCTCCCCTTTAAAAAATCAATTAGAAGTCAATCAGCAGGAAGTTGTTAGACATTTTCAGAAGAGCAATTAATATATTATGTGGTCAAAAGATACACAGAGACACACAGGAAAATGCTTTTACAAATACAACTTTAGCTAATTTTTCATCAATCAACAAACTGTTTTAGCATCAATTCCAATGACAATGCATATAGTTAAATCCCACGTTGTTAATGTATAAGTCACAGCAGAAATGCAGACCATGTAGAAGACATGTGGTTGATGTGGGAAGGGCATCAAATCCTTCAAATAACGCATTAAAAAAGATTCAAATTCAAATTGTCCATCACCAATACATTAGAACATGCAGGTCACAAGTCACATTCTGATAACGTTCAAAATTAGGCTGCAAAGCTGTGGGTCGTAGTAAAGTGACAGTCACTGGCTAAGACTCTGCGTCCTGTTGGGTGGCAGCTGGCAAGTCTTCAAACAGGATCCCAAATTAGCCTTTGGTCACCTGAAAGGTTACCGATGAAACAACAGTCACAAGACCTCCATTAGGTCTCTGTAAAAAGGTTTCTACACAGATCCGTCACCATGACAAATTGAGATATTGCTCTATTCATAGCCTGGAGCGTCCATCAGAACAGCAGAGCATGTTCTTGCCCAGAACTATGGGCACGAGCTCCGAGCTTCCTAAAAAAAGGTAGCTGACTGAGAAGTTATGAGTGCCCTCAGCAGATGAATAAACAAGGTGTCTGACTGATGTGGCTTATCAATGGATGGCAAAGCATGCAAAGCAGCTGTGGTATTCTCATGAGGCTATTAGCCAAGCTTTTCACTTCCTGTGTATTTATAGCAAAGACTAAGAGCAGTTAAAACAACAGGCAGTTCATACAAGTGGTGGATACACAGGACCATTTTATGTACAGCTGCACCGTCCCACAGGCTTTGCTCATTTTAATAAAGAAAATGAATGTCTGACTTAATAGGTTGTTCAAGCTGTGGTCAGCAATGGTTCACACTTCAAATAACAGATTGTTATCATCAAAACCAGAAGCCATTAAGGTGGTAGCAAGGACTGAAAACTTGGAAATTCAGGGATAATAACATTAATCCATCATTTCAATCTTACAAATGCTAATACAGGCTATATTTTTTGAGTGACAAATGTATTTTTTCTAATACAACACAAATGTTTAGAGAGCCTTCACAATCCTATGTAGACTAATTAATGCCAAACAAAAGACATATAGTTATATATGTAAATTTCTGCGAGGTTATGATCTGCTTGTTCAACAAGTTTTTGATAAATTGCTCATTCAGTCTCCTTTATTGGCAGATTTTGTTGCACCAATTTCTCCCCGATATAGTGGACGTACTATATCCACTCCAGCTTGTCTGCTGATCTACAGATTGCAACACTGGCTGGTTGTGGGTGTTCATTCATCTGCTGTCAAATAGTTCCATGATAAAATTGAACGTTGAGAAAATTGGGATTGACTATGTTTATTACTCAGATTGTTCACATTCCATTGTACAGAGCCTTTTGGATTAATGCCGCTCAAACTTCCAGTTAGTCATTCATTAACATGACATTTACATAGTATAGATATTAGCATCTCTTTGGACATAGTTTTTCCAACGGATACATTCAAAGTACTGTCAAAACAGTTGCATAGGGATCTCAGAGAAATTCAAAGAAACTGCAGTGATGAATATTCATCACCACTAATACTGCCACAAAACCTTCACCTTCAAAGACTGTTTAGTTTTAATTACTTAAAAAATCTTATCATCAACAGGACTGTTGAGCCCGTTCTGGCTAGTAATTAAGTGCCAACTAGAATAAAATGCAGGAAGAAAACTTTTAACTCTGAAATAAATGTCAGTTTCAAAATACAAACAATATATACGGTAGCAAATATAGAAGTTTTCTACTATTAGTGTGTTAACGCATCCTAATCAATAAAGAAGTGAGAATATCCAGGATATTTGGCAATTTGCATCTTTAAGTAAATGTCGGAGGCACCAATCAGACTTAATATCATGATAAGTACTGTAGAAAGAATTATGTTCTTACAATTGGGACTTTGGTAAAGGTTAATCTATTCCCTGATGTTGTGATGACATTTTGAAACGATGCTAGCATTGGAACATCTCATTGTGCATTTACGAATTTCCCCCTGCTCTGCATGTGATATAAAAAGTCTACCAATACATTGGCATATGGAGCTGGAACACATTGTGACATATAAAAAGGGCAAAACACAAAATGCAAAAGTTTATTAATGTGAAAGGAGGGCAATTAATTTTTGTTTTCCGCTCCTGAGAACATTAAAGTTTGTCAATATTTTCAGAGTTCACTTCTGCTGTGCTTCAAACAAGCTCAGATTAAACATGCACATTGAAGAGCACTAGCTCACCGTAATCATGTCATGACTATTCATAACATCAGTGACAAGGAAAAAATTCCTCCTCTGTCATTCCTCTAAGCCCCAGGGAATTCACTGAAGGTTAATTTATTTAAATCTCCCATCCACTCATCTCTATTCCATTAAACTCACTAAGAATCTTTGGTTTGCAGTCTAATCCGCTTTCTACTGTCAAAGGCCCGTGCCCTTCTGCAATGTAGTGAGTGAGTGTGTGTGTGTTAACAAGACAACACAGCAGTTGATAAGGTCATGTTGGCTTACACATGCATGCGCAATGTCTTCTGAGAGCAATGCTCAACGTTGGACTAATAAGTCTACGAAGCGCTCATGGTAGGAGGCAATAAAGTCAAAAAGTAGGTTCCTCCCTGGAGAACTGTTCTTTTTGTGCTGTCCTCAAGGGCCCAGACTGTCTAAGCTCTTACCATCTGGCCTCTGCTTTGAAAGACAGGATACTTTAATGCATGCAGTGTATGGTCAGATCAAGATACCAACAATTAGGCTGCGGTACAAAGGATATCTTGGCTATGTGGGTGATCGCTGTATCATTATTACAGCATGGCACACGTTATGACTGGCACGGACGCTCTTTTGCTAATGACTTTGGGAACGCTCACCCTTCCCTGAAATAGTTGGTGAAGCTATTTGCAGTCTGTTAGTAAAACATCCAGCCTATGTCAATGTGCTCTTGTGTTCCAGAGGAATGGCTAATGAGAGGCTCGTTGGCTCTTGAGCAATGGCAAGCTTGAGATCTGTGTGTGCGTGTGTGTGTGTGTGTGTTTGTGTGTCTGGTTACGGACATGACCGGCTGTGAATGGTCATCTCTAAAGCACACTTGGCTCGACAACTGACTTTTATTGTACGTCCATTCTTTGCACATCAGGGGATTCACTTTGAAACTTTACTTTCTGAGACTTGAACACAGTGGCTCAGACTGCTGTAAAGTAGTGCCTCTCTTTGAGGTTGCACATGCACTGTTTCGCTGACCAACTGCGCATTTACAATAGGTAGCTGAACTAATGCTTCGTCAAGCTCTTGATCCTGTGACAAACACTATTTAAAGCAAACATGGGCGCTCCTTAAGAGTAAGGTGCAAGTCATTCCTCCTAATTAAAACAGGATTAGGTCGCAGAGGGGACTGACTGTTCTTTTAGGGCTTTAAATGTATATCACCATCTTTTGGCACCGTCTGCTAGTCCATAAACCTTCACTTCATGTTATGCCACGTCTTGTTCTCACCCATCTGTCTTCTCAAACATAAGCTTCTCTTAATTATGCCTTTCTCTTCACTCCAGTGCCATCATTTTTTTTTTCCTTATTCGCTGCCTGTTCTGAAATCTCAACTGCTCTATAATTTGCTTTAGACCACCTATATTTCATCCTTGTGTGGGAATGGCCGGCAACAGAGGACACAAGAGATTTATGATGAGCAGCTGACACAAGCTTTTAAAAGCAGCTACATGTATGCTGCACTGGAGTCCAACTGTAGTCTTTCAATAGCAGCGGTTTGCCCATGTAAAACAGCAGCTTTTTGATATTTGATATTTCAAATGTAAAAAGGAGAAAAGACCATAATAAAGTAGGAAGAGAAAGGAAACGGACACTGGGGAAAAAACCCAAAAGGGTCAGTGTTGTCTAAAATGGAAATTTCGTTCTTGGATTAAGTATTTCCGTCTTTAATTTCCTGCATTGTTAATGCTAATATTCTCGACTCAAAGCACCAGGCTCTTTTCATTTCATATCATTTCAGTCATTTTCTGCCTCAATTGTCTATACTTACAGCAGTAGAGCGATACATTCACCTAAAACATTTCTTTTTCTAAATGGGTGTTTTTAAGGTTTTCTCACTTTCAATATAATAACCTAAGGCCACCAGGATGGGAAACATACATTTCTTCTGAAGCGGTGGTAATTAGTCCTTATTTCAGTAATTACCTTCTCCAAGAGCATTGAGCCAGATGAGACAAATTTGATGTCTGTAATAATCCATAAATATAATAAATGTGTAACAGGTTACAGTTCAAAAAAAGGAATAATAATGAAATGGAAAACTGAGCCCTGCAGTCAGTGACGCATTAAAATTTGCGTCATTGTGCTAAATCAAGTCATAGCCATTGCAAAAGAAAAAAAATTCCTGACTCACAGTCGGTGTCACAACTTCACAGATTTCTTTGCAAACCATGTTTTAGTTTGGTTTTGAAAAGCATGCCCACACCTTGTCAGTACACTTCAGAACATCCCAGAGGCTGTACTTAGTTTCAAGGAGAGCAGATAAGAAGCCGTATTCCCTTGTGTGTCAATTAATACTTGAAAAAAGTGCTCCTTAGTTGTTTGTATTGTTTGCCTGGTGCACGCAGTCTCCTCTCTCTTCCCCTCTCTGAAATGAGAATGAGTGCAATTGAATCCGTATCCAAATGTATCACACCCCCTGAGTGACAATACAAGAGAGATCTCGGCGCTCTGGATGCAACAGCCCATTTTCAAAAGACAATTCTTCGCCTTTGATGCTATTTTCGGGATGTAGCAACCATACAGGTCTGAAGAGAAGAATTACCAGATGGCTACTTGTCATTCTCCATGAGTTGAAGCTCTGAATTCTAGTCCAGGAAGCTGAAGTCCTCACTGTGAAGTCTGATGTTGATCACGACATATAATGCCTTGATATAACCACTGATTGGTGTACAAGTGATAGTACTTTTTCCTTTCAGTAGTTAAACTAGACATTTTTGTGAAAACAGATCTGAATCACTGCTCAAGCGTTGACAGTCATGTTGGCAGTATTTCAAGGATTGTCTTGTGATAAATTATATGATGTGGGATACTTCTCTTAGATTTCACTTATATAGACATTTATACATTGAGACCACATTTTCCATAAAGGCCTTTTTTGTACCTTTTTGCCCTCTCAGTACAGACGTGCTAACATTTGGAGCTGTAAGTGCAATAAATAATATTTAGTCACACATGAAAAGTGCTAATGGACCCTGTGGCAGAAAATGTCAGCACTCATTGTCTGAAGCCTCTTGTTGTTTTGTCACTGGAAAATGGGAGTGAATGTGTTTGTGGGAATTATTCACTGAAGCAAGAGAAACTTCTTCCTGTAATGACCAGGGAGCAAGTCAGGAAATATTAATTCCACAAGCTGCCACACTGAAATTTAAGACATAAATAAAGCAAATGCCCAAAGAGGGGCACAAGAGTGCAAACATCTTTCTTTTACTTTGAGGAGGCTGGGAGCAGCTGAGGTCACGACAGGTTGCACCCAGTCAAGTAAACATCCACTTAGGAACACAATGATTTATTTGATTTATTCAAATGCTTTGGGTTTCCACTGATGCATGCTAAAGCTAAGAGGGACACATATGCTGCCTTGATATAACCGCTGATTGGTATACAGTGATACTTTTTCCTTTTTCCTTTCAGTGGTTAAACGAGAGAGTTTTGTTATGTATGCAGTATTGCAAGTGTTGATTCTGTTGTGATGAATGAGATAATGGAGGATACTACACAATTTCTGCAAGTTTAAAAACCTCTCTCTCTCTCTTAAGGTCTCTTCTGTCAGTGTTCTCACAACTAATTCCTTCACTTTTCGTGCGTACAGCCGAGTGCAACACCATGGACGAACTCTTGGAAATACTGTGTGAATAGAGCGCTGCAGGAATGAGTCCTAAAACCCTTAAATTAGTTAGCATTTTTACACTTCCCGTTCCCTCATCTCGAAGTCAATGGGTTTCTTGAATGGGTTTTTGGTGAGATGCCTGAAATGAGGTCTGTGGTTAACACAAGCTTAAGAGGTTTTCATATTTTGTTCTTCGACATAAAATACGTCAGTAGATACCCCACTTTTTTTTGAGGGTTTTACGTGTCTTAAAAAAGGCAGTTGCTAACAAATGGCCAAGTGAGACTACAGTGGGTGTGGCAGACATTAACGTCTTCCTGCCGAACACGGAAAGTCATCTACTCACTAGTCCGCCTTTACAGCCTTGTTGTGTTTATACTCCATATCTATCTGTCTATATATCTATATATATTCTCTTAAAAGTTAAGCTCAGTGGTGGTGATGTTGAAGTCATGCGACCGTGGTGTAGTTTGTTTATAGCCTAATGTTAGCGTTTTACTTCTGGCAATTCCATTTACGCTTCAAAAATCACAAAAGTGGTGTTCACGTGAAGATTATCTTGCTGAACAAAACCTGTAAGTATCATAAACGTTTGTTTGCCACAGAGCTTATTTTCGACAATAATCCAAAATCCCATTTTTGCTGTGCGAACCAGTGTTGCTATCGCCATTTGTATGATTCATCATGTCTCACCCTTTTCTGTAACACCAGGCTGTCCGCTCTGCCTTTGAGTCTACTCGAGTATGTTCCAAGCATACCCTGGCCTTTAGCAACGTTAAGTTTAGTGTGCTCACTTTCGGTTTCACCTCCAAATAAAGATTATCTGAGAGCATGTTTTTCTTACTCCAAATATTGCAATCATCATTATCATGATCGATAGAACAAATTGCCAGAGCTACACAAACAAAACGTTGTAATAAACCAAGGTTTTTCTTTAACAGGGTGCGCCACCAATTAGTATTGCACTTTCAGAACACTGGGGGACAGAATGGTCAAAATAAAGGCAGCAGAGGCTGAGATATCCTGACTGTTAGTCCTGAATATGGGTCAAGCTTAAAAAACTCTTCTAAAGCACTTCCCATGATGCAGCTCAATAGCATCTTTCCTTACACCATCCCTGTCTGGTAAATGCCCGTGTCTTTCAACCTCCATTCCCCCAGTTTGTAAAGCAGGCTTTTTGCAAAAGATCTGAGGTCTCAAACTCAAGATGAGATGCAACCATAGTCACTGTCATGACGCGTAAACTGGTCTTCATGTGCAGAATCTGTGGATCACCTCTTTAATATTTAAGGGAGAATAAAATGAATGATTAATGTTTCTTTCATCATTCTTGGCAACATTGTTATGTCAACGCAAATCAACACAAAAATGACCATGTGACCATATTCATTATTTTAATATAATTATATTTATATTATTATTTTCTGTCCCTTTTTGCCCTCACTAAGTACAAACATGCTAACATTAGGAGCTGTGAGTGCAAAAAACAATATTAAGTCACACATGAGAGTGCTAATGGACCCTGTGGCAGGAAATGTCAGCACTCATTGTCTGAAGTCTCTTGTTGTTTTGTCACTGGAAAATGGGAGTGAACGTGTTTGTGGCAAAGACGGTTTTAGTGTGCCAGAAGGAATTATTCACTGAAGCAAGAGAAACATCTTCCTGTAATGACCAGGGAAAGTCAGGAAATATCTATTCCACAAGCTGCCACACTGAAATTTGAGGCATAAATAAATAAAATAGCCAAGGAGGGGCACAAGAGCACAGAACAACATCTTTGTTTTACTTTGGGGACGCTGGGAGCAGCTGAGGTCACAACAGGTTGCACTCTGTCAAGTAAACACCCACTTAGGAACACAATGATTTATTTGATTTATTCAAACGCCTCAGGTTTCCACTGATGCATGCTAAAGCTAAGCTCTGACTCACTTAAAGAGAGAAACATAGTGACAAAGGGTAAAGTGAATCATCCTTTTAATGTGACCCCTGATGCAAACTTCACGAGCAATGTATGCCACTGTAGGAAGAATAGTAACTCATCAAATTCAGAATAAAAAAAGTCAAATGGCAGCAGCACACAGAGAAGGCTGATAACTAGTGTTGTCGGGGAAGATGTACACCATCTGCTTCAAAAGGTTTGGATGGATGGATTGTAGTAGTGGGATCAATGCCAACAGTGTTTCCAAATACTCAAATAAGCAAATCAAGTAAAAACAAACAAACCTGGAGATAATGTCTACATAGTGGTGATTTTTTAGTTAGCAGAGCAGCCAGACGTAGTAGAGTATAATGCATCAAGTCAGCTGGACAGAATAATACTAAATATGAGACAGGATCCACAATATATCAATGTAACTTTTCATTGTTTGTAACCCTAAAAGTTGATGATTGGAGTCATCACTAGAGAAGAGTCGACTCGCATTTTGTAAGTTGAATCACTTTTCTGTTTTTTTTTTTTTTTAGCTGCATCATTTTATAAAGAGCAATGCAGGAGCAAAAGCATGCCAGGCTGTAAACTTGTCTTAAAATGTCCTCACCACGAAAACTAATTGTGATCCAAGTAGAGAAGGGTCATGGAAACGGAGGGCAGCATGACGCCGGACGGCGCGACTCGTGTCTGTCGGCTGCTCCCAGCTCAGGTGCTGACTAGTTCAAAAGTAGTTAAGCCTACTTAATTGACAGACGCTGGTACAACCTCCTCTACTGCAGTCCAGTATGACTGAGTGTTTGGCTGACAGCGCTGTCAGCAGCCACACCGGAGAGACGCACTGTGGTGCACTAGGATTACATAACTATGTCTGGACACACATGTTTACTTTGGCTGTGAGGAAATCTGATGTTTTCACATCACAGATGATGAACAAAGGCATTAAAATGTGGGTCTTACAGGTAAAACATGAGACTAATGAGGGAGTAAATAGTATATTTCTCCTATTTGTGGGTAAGATGTATTGATGAAAAGACATCAGTAATAATGACTATTTATAAAAATGAAAACACAAAGACAAAACAAGCTATTTGAAGATGTCACCTTGTGCATTTTTCCCTATTGTCTGACATGTTATAGACAAAAAGATAAAACGATTAATTAAGCAGCCCTAATGGATACTTTGCAAAGTGTGTGTTCAGAGAGAGTTGCATATTTATAAGTGACTTCACATACTCTATTAATAACATTCGTTAGAAAGTTCAAGTTCAGATACTGTCATTACACTCCTGATCTGCAAGCTGCTACTCAAGAAACTGTCTTCCCACCTTCCCACTGATGTTCAATCACAGCTTTACTTTGTCAAATCTGTCTTCTTCCTGCTTATCTCCCGTGCCAACAAGCACCGGAATAGAACACATTTTGAGACTGGTGTCTTTGTGTAGAAGCCAAAACTTCTTTTTGAAATATAAATCTTTAAGTGGTTGTTCTAAAAACTGGCGGTGAAGCGATCTGTTCGTTTGTGTTTTAACTATCTCTGCTTCATTGCAGTTTGTCAAATGTCAAATCCTATATTTCCCGTCATTTATGTCTACATCTAATGGATCCAAAATAATTTCAAACAAGGCAGCTAATATAAGCTGAAAGCAGAGTCTCAGCTTTGAGAAAAAAAAAGCTGCTACTTCAGTGTTCATTGCCAAAAAGGACAGACTTGGATTCAGTTGCACTCACAGCTATCTCATGTCCTGTTAACTATTTAGCAGTTGTTCAAACTGGAGGGTGAGCAATAACATGTCCTCTCTGCATTTGTGTCATATGTTGGCTCAATCTCAGTATGTTCTTACAGCAGCTATGAACAATTGCATCAATAGAAAAAGTACAAAGATAAAGTAGGAGTCCCTGCTTCTTTAGTTCCCAAACTTCAGTTCCACATAGACTAGAGGAATTACTATTTCCTCCGCTAATTTTCGATTTCTCTTCTCATTCGGACCTTGTGCACGAGCTGTGTGGCACAAGCTTTGAGTGCTCCGATAACCATCTGCTGGCCTCTTTGAAATCAGTTATACATTCCCAGCTGTTTGCACATTCCACGCCATCTCTCAGGGGATTAGCTTCAATAATTTGACAAATAAACCAAACAATAATATTGCAATAATATCATCTACAGTATTTCGCTCTGCTGTGGCCGAGTCTCCCTGATGGATACTACAGAAATAGGACAGGAAATGACCTTTCCAGCCAGTAAATGGCCTGGTCATGGAAGCAATCAGGACCAAGGCAATTAGCCAGTTCATAGATCACACTTATCCAGCTATAGAGGAGGCAACCAAGCCCAGCAGAGGCCATTCAACCAACGTAATGAATAAAGAGTCCTACTTCCATTTGAAGCATATATCCATTAAGAGATCTAATGCATTGGACAAATGCAATGGTGGGAGCAAGCTTTCTAGTATCTGGAGCAAGGTTAACAGTGCAGCACTTCCCTGATTCGATTTTATGTTATATCTGCAGCTACTGTATAGCTTGTGCTGAACAGTTTTATTTGAGTTTGGTTCGATTTTTGATTGGATCAAGGAAAAGAACTCTCAGGGAGTAGAAAAATTACATGGGATGGTGAAGAAAAAAGCACTTTTTATTCACAGGGGTTGCTCAACAACTGTGGCAAGGTGAAAGCAGAGTGTTCGGCAGCCTTCTCTTAAATCCCCAGTTGTAAGCTCCCCACCAGAACATGAATGTATGTCAATGGCCGAATTATCAAACAAATATAGCACTTGCTAAACCTAACACCAATTTATATCAGCAGACTACTGTATTTGCTTCTGAGTTTCTCCGACCATACATATTCACCACATATGAACAAATGAAAATTACCTTCAGTTAATTGCTCATCACTAGTTACTGTGCAGCCCTTTGTTTGTTTTCAGCAAAGATAACCTCGCTGGGTTGCCAAAGAATAATACTTGCCCTGTGCAAAATGCATTATCATTGAAATAGGAGAGCAGGAACATCATTTTAACTGGAGTGATTCAGTGATTTCAGTCTTGTTCTCAATCAATTTCAATCTCCTTCTCAATCAATAGCACACTTGTCTAACAAGCGAAGCAGTTGCCAGGCACACTGTATACCCTCTACTCTTTTTCAGAAAACTCTCATGTCTGATGTTCTTGTGTTCATGTAAATCATGGATTATACATACTTGACACAAAGATGCATTCTGGTATCTGGCAGCAATGATGATGCTCCATCAGTAGTACTTTCAATCATAATAATAAGAATTCATTAATATCACCATACATGTAACATGGCCTTGGTTCCTTTCTACGGTCTTGATGTAAAAGTGTGAGTCACAAAGTATCCTGGTTCAAATCCAGTAGCCTTTGGCACATTCCATTGCGCCCTTTTTCCAATATTCTCTTACATTTCACTTACTTTTTCTGGCTATGTTTTAACTGGAACATTAATTAATGAACAGAAAGAAAGATTCCATCACTCACACAAGGAATACTTGTGTCATTCGGAGAGGGTAAAATGTGGGAAAAGGCACCAACTAACGTTAACATTTTACTAAACAGGTAGACAAGAAACAAACTAGTAATTCCAACATTAGAATTTCTTAACCTCAGTCTAGAACATTAAATTACTTCAGGCATGTCAAACAGGTGCAATATTCTGCAACTAATTGACGGCAGGATCTGGATGTCAAGACTGAATGGATTTTAAGGGATAAACAAAGTAATCTATTGATGCACTAGTGATTTGTGGAAGAATTACAGACAGATTAGCAAAGACTTTTCATTATATAGGACAGGCCTTAGTGAAATTCCAACATGGTCAGACCTCTAAATACCTTGAAGCCCTCTGGTAACCACCCAGTCCCAGTGCAGCCAGCAAACAACATGTGCTATTTCTGGATGATTTGACCACAGCAGACCACTAATCCTGTCTGTACTACAAGACCCGGTTCCACACCATTGGTCTGAAAACCTCAGAGGACCATGGTGAGATCACTAATGAATGATTGTGGATGTCACGATGCCACTTCATCTCTAGAATGTGGCTTGTGAAAGATTTGGAAAGTAAGGTTTATCATCTATGCATGATATGCTGTAAACTCAATATGAAGTCAAAGCTGCTCTGTTTCTATTCCCTTGCAAGAGAGCCTCCAGACGTGTGTAAATGGCATCTGACGATTAAAAAAAAACTGCTGACACAACTACTAACTATTTTGATTCATTTTAGACTGACACACAATCCAATACATCTTTAAAAAAAAGAAAACTCAAAGATTTCCATCTGATATACTGCTGAAATATGTTCCTAAGGGCTTCAGTGGGAAAGAGGACGCCCTCTAAACTTTAACAAGATGTTCATTCTTGGCTGCGTTATTCTGGACTGGCTCCAGAAGACTTATGATTGTCAATGCAAATGAATGTGAAACTGAATTATGGAATTTTACTGCACCAGCACCCTTCGTGCCATTTTATGACTGTTATAAACTATGGCCTCCATTTGCAATTGTACCGTAGGGTGTGCGGTAGGAGGCAGCAAACAGCTATGGCTCACACAATGCCTGTTGGGAGAGGGAAACACAGAGGAGTATTTGACCCGGATCAAATAGCCATTTGAAACAGATTTTGTCCCTTACATCGGACACATTTGTACATATGGTCCACTTCAGACCATGCCCCATCTATAATGTAAATATTACATTCTAAGATCGCACCTCCTCAAGCCATGACTGCGTTCAAGCCAAATAACCAGTGGGGGAAATTTTATATTTTCATGCCCTCCATTCATTGGAATGTTACAATAACAACAGGAACTTTGAGATTCAAAGTTCAAAGTTCAATCCTGATCTTGCAAACCTCAAGGTCCAATTAGTAGCTCACCTTAGCTTTCGATCATAATCACATGATCTTCATCAGCAGATGAGAGTTTGCCAGTTGCTGGAATTGCAGGAGTTTGAATGGAAAAATGAGAAAAACATTTTTATTAAAATGACAAAAAGATATTTTCACATTTGCAATTTCATGACAACAGGCAAACTCCATTTGCTTATAAAGATAATGTAATATGATCTTAGCTTTTTCTTTAAAAATGCACTCCAATGCAAAAGCAACAAATACAATTAACAGCAACAAAATGCCATCTTAATTAGGAGATGACATGCAGAGTTGTCTGAGCTGACTTTGCCTCAGATTCTTCTCTCAGATCTGTGTCGAAGGGGTCCAATTAAGCCATCTCCAAATGCTGCCCAGTGCAATGTGCCCTAAACAGCACCAACCAGGGCAAAGTGCCCTCGAGGTCTCTAAGCCCTCAAGAGCCCCCCATTTAGAAATCACTCATAAGCCAATCAGTACTTTGAAGCCAGCTATCTGGGCAGTTGCTTATGTTTGACTCTGCATGCCAATTGTCCTAGTACCATCGTGCCTCTGTCACAAAGACTCAAGGACCTGACAGGAGATTTCAGCAGCAGGCAACATGTACAAAGCTTGGTGTGCAAAGACAATTAAACACAACCCAAAACAACTACTCTAGCATGGGAATATCTCTCATCCCCACACTGATCTGTTTACCTTTAAGCAGCATCTGGGGATTAAGTTCTCCCTAGGATCCACATTATTGAGAATTGGTGTGCTATGTCACTCATACAGAGAAACCCACTTCACCAGACAATGCTAAATGCGCTCCCCACCTTGTTCTCACCCAATGGATCCCTTATTCCAAAATTAATTTGCAGTTAGAAAGCCATTTTCACTTGAGTGCTGCTGAAGGGGTGTCTCCATCTCGCCTGTTCTCTTGGTGGTGGTGTTGGCTAATGAGGGTCTAGTCAGGAAGCTGATGCTGACAGCTCAGCTCTTCAAAAGCCTTTGTCGAAATATTGCTCCAGGGGACATTTGAGCAGCTAGCCGCCCACAGGAACTGTTCTACCATGGGTATATCTCTCATTTCCCCACTGCTCTGTTTACCTGCAGGCTACATGTCCAACAGTTGTATGTGACAAGCCACATTTAGCCTGACACTTGTCAATAACAGGGAAAGAATACATGTCAAATGTATTAATGTCCACGTCAGAGGGAACAGTGCTAAGCTAAATCATATGGCAATCTATAGTTTATACAGACTTACATCAGGTTTGTGTTCTTAAAGGGTAAGTTGGGTGATATCCTATATTTTTTTGTGATGTCAAGAAATCCCATGAAAAGCCCAAATTGTATTTTCTTTTAACATAAACAATCAATTGTGATACAGATCCCTTAAGATTGAAAAATCAACTTGTCAGTGCTCTGTAGTGGACAAACAACCGACGACACAATGTCTTAATTTCCATTCTTGCGATGGCATTTCTGTTCTGCAATTTGTTTGTACTTTTCAACTTAGACTGATAAATAAGCCCGGTCAGAACTGACAACATTTTTAAACTGTAAAATGTCCTGCTTAGATGGTCACAATAATTTATTCATATCTTCATCATGATATCATATTCGTATCAGATTGCGTTGTTTAAATAATGTGTTTATGTAAAAAAAAAAAAAATGACTAAAGGGCTGATATCTTGTAAGATTTTTTTAATATTTCAAATATCGATATCAGTATCAGAGGTCCAGCATCGGTTGGGCTATATACATGACGCAGATATCGGCAGATATATCGGTCTAGCTCTATTAACTTGTATTGCCTGTGTTGCCATTGTCTGACGTAGCTTTTTCCTCTGGACAACAATGGATGTCTATTGCACAAAGACTAATAAATACAACAATGCACCACACCATTGCAATGGCTGACATGCTAAGTCAATACGATTAGCATGGGCACTGTAGTTTATTTTGAGTCATTTTGAGTATTTTGAGACTCCTGTTTGTGTAACGTTTGCCAAAAACTGTAGTGCCTAGCTGTTTTAGGACATCATTTAGCCTTTTTTTTAAATTGGAAATCAAAGAATATGTATTTGTGATCCGTTTTTAAAGATTTACGTGTTCAGTAGAAACCAATGGGCTTGGGGCTGAGTGCCACAGACAGGTTTGGGAGGTCTGTGGTTTTGGTCTTTTCATGGGATTTACAAACTATAAGAATATGCAATATTGCTAGCCACATCCTTTAACATACACAGTATAAGAACATTGTATAAAAATAATAAAACTGAGATGGATGATTTGGTGACAAAGTAGGATTCTAATGCTTGAACTTTCAGTACTCTCATAATCCATTTAATAAGTAGCTAAAATAAACTACGATGACCAAGTCAGACAATTAGGGTGAGGGATAAATCCTAGCTGAGAGTATCCATGTCTGCTCCAGGACTAGTCACGATATCATCTGCCATTAGACATCTGGACAGATGCCAAATCTCAATATCTTTGACCACCACAGCAATGACACCCTGGCCAAGCTCTGAATGAGGAAACATGGAGTAAGTTGAGTAAACAAGTTGAATCCCTTCCATTAACAGAAGGACTGCGGGCCTTCCTGCCATTCCACCATTAATTATCTGGTCTTATGGGAAGATTAGGGCAGAAAAACTAAGCCAACAGCCAGACTCCACTGAGTGGGCCTCCCCTGTTTAATTACCAAAACAGCACAAACAAATGAAGCCCCATAGATCATGCAAAAGGATAGCACCGGAGGCTATGGTCTCACTGAGCCTGGCTCCCCTCTCTGTTCTTTCTTTTCTCTCTCCTGTTTCTCCTCATGCCATCCGTCCATCCATCCATCACAGCAGACAGACTGGGGACTGTAGTAACACCTAAATTAATGGCTAATATGAAGAAATAAAGAAACTAAAAATGAAATGTGTGCTAAGATCAGTTATTATCATTTATTATGAATCATCAAGATTATTTCACTTCTACCATGTACTTTTTTAGTCCAGTCCTTTGGCTCAACAGTAAACTCTAAGCTTTTAATAAGCACAATACAAATAAAGATTAGACCTGATGATATCAATTACTCATTTAAGTCATTTATTGAGAAAAAGTAAATAATCATTTTCTGATTCCAGCCTCTCAAATGTGAAGACTTTCTTTTTCTTTTGAAGTCGTGCATAATAGTAAACTTAATATCTTTGAGGTTTTTGAACAGATGGTCAAACAAAACGGTATATTTCACCATTTACTAACAGCGCATAGACCAAATGATTAATTGAGGAAATAATTGGCAGATTAGTCCTTAACGGAACATAATCCTTAGCCGCAATCCTACATATAAAGACAATTATTACTGCCGTGCTAGGAATCTTTAATCTTTGTCTCTGAAAGCACATGTAAATTCCCATTTGACAGAAGCAGAGGAGCCTGATGTGGAGTTCTCTCAATCCAAACAGCACACATTTCCATACAGACAGAGTAAACACACAAACAAAGCATCCAAGTGTGTGTCGTGCACACACAAACACACAACCACAAACTGATCTCACAGTTGTTGGTGCTGACAGCTTCATTCCAACAGTGATTTGAGAATGGGATTGTGTGTGAACTGGCAAGTAGAAATGAGTGCTGTGTCTCAAAGTTCCAGCAAAAATCCAATGTTTTCTGTTTCTGTGCAAGAGAGTGTGACTAGCATGATGCTCTGCTACAGCGAAACAACCACAGCACAATGTGAAATTCTCAGAAGGAGCCAAACTCCCCTTTGACACTGATGATGTTAACGTCAATGTCGACATTTGTCTCCATCAAGAAAGGGATTTATAGCAGCAGTCATTTTAAAGTCCGGATCAAAGACCCTGTCCGTGCAAAGTTTATTCTACTGCATCATCTCCCTGATGAGATGTAAGACAGTAGACCAAAGTTTAACGTTGGTCTATAATTTACTGGAATTGGACAATGCCACGTTTTCACAGTGCAGAAGTACTGTCATTATATTACATTTTTTGAATAGTCCAATCAAGATTGGAGTGAAATGAGAGAGTAGCAAATCAAAGACCCAAATTATTGACTGGCTCTCCTGCACAACATTTAGCTGCTCCACTGACCCTGAATCAAACACGTGGGTGCTCTGGATAAAGTGGGTTTCTGTATCAAATCAAAGCCATTTCCCTTTCTCAGTCCTTTTCTATTCAGGCTTATAGTCATGGTCAATCTTTTATTAACTCTGGGATATTATTAAATTATAATAAGAATACTTTCACTGATTATCTCTTTCAAGTTGACAGTTATTAAAAGGAGGGATTATAAAACAAAATTACAGGCATGTAAGCCTTTCTTTGCATAGACATTGGCATATCAAGTCATGAAAATACGACAAAAATTGAGCTGCAATCTAGTAAATAATATGTGGACATTATGGATATGGAGGAACAATGACTATGTTTTGAAAGACCATAGGCATTGATCTTTAATCTTTATATATAAATCTTTTTGGATGGAGTCTGTTGAGAGATACATGCTTTTCACAATCCTTATATCATCTTTTTCACTCTATGTAGGGGCTGTTCAGAGTGACATAATCACCTCTGACATCTGCCAATGACACCTGATTGTGACTGATTCAAGTTGATCTGATTTCAACACATCTTCACCTGTAGTAAAACATCAAAATGCTCCTTTGGCCTTCAGGAGGGGAATTTATCATTCTGCTGCTGGCCAATTTTCCCTGCTCAGTCAATTCAGGCCTGCACGCAAACACATGCCATTATTTACTGGAATGACATATTGGACATTTCAAGACACAATATATCAATGTGTTGCTATTGAAGCATATCATGTATTTGCACAAACCTACTAAATAATCCTCATGTAGACAAGCAGACAAAAATAATACAATGCGGTATAAATAAGGATTCATTTCAAATTTGAAGTATTTATAGCTTATACACTGGACTACAAATCATCTTGCCTTGAGGTGTTACTTGAAAAGACTATTATAACTGATTCAAACCAAGGAAATCCGTAATTTTAAGTTTGTGGCAGGGTGCCCAAGAGAAACAGGTATCATTCCACAACAGTCAAGGGTACCCCCTCCACGTCTGATACCTCAGAGAACAGTTAAAAAAAAAACAGAATATTCAGGAGGTTTTACTAAGCCAGGAAAATGCTACTGGACCCCTAGTTTACCCACTGGTGGTGCTGAGCTGAGCTGCACTGAGCCTCAGCGTGTTACCCCTGGAGTCTGGTCCAATTTTCTCTCAGCACAGCTTCGGTCCAGAGACCACACTAACAAGCTAAAGCTCAACGCTAGTCAGAAAGGGAAGCATTTGGACACTCACTAGGGGCCTGAAAAATGCAGGATGTTGGTGCAGCCCTCGACTTGGACACAATAATTAATCTTCATATCGATCTACCTCCCTGACTTCTGTTGGGACAAGCACAGAAAGCATGACTGAGAACCTGCAGCATGTTACAGCTCTAGGAGAGGAAGACAGGAAGAAGATTCTCCTCAGCTTTTCCTCCCACCCAGTCTCACAAACACACACACAGTTTATCATCGACCTGCCTGTGACTCACGAGACATTTTATTTATCTACAAGGGAGAAAAACAACTAAACAGGAAGAAATAGATATGTATAGAGTAAGTGGTTTAGAGGCACAAGTTTCAAGAGAAGCACAAAAAGGGAATCAGATAAACTGAAAGGAAATGGTTATAAGAAGACAAGGTCAAGACAGTGATGAGGACAATTTCAACCAAAAAAAGAAAAAAGTCAGTCCATTTTACTAAGAGCTATAATATTTGACAAGACCTTGTTTGGGACACAGGTTTCGGGATCTATTCTGTGTATTTTCTCTCCACCAGTTTATCTGAATTCAGATGCTCTGACTCTCCCTCCTGCACTAGTTTCTCGTTACCACCAAGCCCACCCACCCACCCTCTGACAAACT
Organism: Enoplosus armatus; assembly: GCF_043641665.1. Classification (NCBI taxonomy): domain Eukaryota; kingdom Metazoa; phylum Chordata; class Actinopteri; order Centrarchiformes; family Enoplosidae; genus Enoplosus; species Enoplosus armatus. The sequence continues at coordinate 17,156,405 of NC_092189.1, forward strand.
GCCCACCAGTCTCTGAAATATGACCCATAAAGCCCGGTGCCACTATAAACCCGGAGCCATGGCTGATTTGTGAATCCAATTACCTCCCTGTCTGTAATGGCTGTGTTCAGTGCCATGATGTTAAGTCAGCTGTTGTCAGCATATGCCCTTAAGGCCACAGCCTCCACAAGGAACAACATTCAGCATCTAGGACGGATCATCTAAATAACCATCTTGATCTATAGCAGTACAGGAAGGTGGATGGGCTGTGGGAGGCCAAAAACAAAAGTTTAGTTTACTGGCACAGACAGAGAGAGAGAGAGAGAGAGAGAGAGAGGTCAAACAGCATTAAAAGATGTATAGACCTACACTGATTGAGAGGACTTGCTGGCAGGGAGTGCTGAAAATTAATGCGGGGCAAGGAGCTGGGGGCATGGATTTCCGGGCACTGATCTTGGGGAGAGTTACATTGCTCATTTATTTTTGAGATGCTGTAACATAACTCCATCGACAGACTACTTCTCTTAAACTGTGAAACTGTCAGGCTGAAAAGTGTAGTCCAGTGATTTTAGCCTCAGCAGTCTTAAATAGGGCTAGATTGATAATTGGACCAGGCCGATATATCTGCCAGATATATGCCGAAGATATGCCCAAGGTCATTAAGAAGCAGTTTCGCCATCCGCATAGTTTCTCCCCCATAGAGCCCTGGAAAGTTTATTTTTCCAATTATTAAATGTCCTGCTCAGCACATGTGGTCACACTTCTTTAATAAAAAAATAAAAAATAAAAAATAAAAAGAATTTAAGGGAAGCTCATTTTATGAGTTAAAATAGAAAACATAAAAAGGATAATCTGATATGTCATAATTGGATTTTTTAAACTCTTAAACGTCAATATCAGTATTGCCTCAGAAATCATGTACCTTTGGGGCTATACTCGCACAAGAATTTACCTTTATTGGATAGTTTATACAAGAGAGCTGACAGGAAATAAGGGGGAAGAGAGAGGGGGGTGGGGGTGGAGTGGGGTGATGACAACAGAGGTCCGGACTCAAACCAGAGACATTGTGATTACATGTTCAGCATCTTAAACCAAAGCATCTGGTCACCAGAATGATACAGTCTCAGCACTTTTTGTATAACTACAATAAAACTGCAATAAAGATCTTTCTAACTCGTTCTCAAAACATATGTGGTCAGCATGCCTAACGGGCAATTCCCACATACGGACTCAAAGACTGGGACGTTAGGCTGCCGTCCGTTGTGAATGGGGCCTGGTGTTGCAGCCCGCTGAGCTACACAGATTTAGAAGGCGCCCTGCAGCACTACGTGGGAAAGTTGAGAAACGCTCAACTTTACACAAATGTCCTCTGACGCAATGCGCGCAACAACCAGACGAGAGCCAATCTCTCTCTCACACCTGGCTAGCCAAAATAATGCAGGGCCACTTACTCATGTTTTCTGTGATGTGCTTAAAGTGCACTCCATTTCCTCACAGTTTCCCAATGTGTGCTAAAACACTTTTCATGTGAAGCATGCAACACACTGAAAGAACAGCCAAACAGGTGCAGTGGCATTTCACTTAGCTGCAGCCATCATTTCCCTCACCATTTCCTCCGAGTGCCTGTTTCACATTATCCCCCAAAAGTTCACCGACACTTGCATGAGGGGGCGACGGCGTAATTTGAGCTTCAGCAACAACTACTAGTGGTGCTTTCCTAAACACAAGTTAATGAATAGCAAGAATGTTGTGGTGTTTTGACAGAAAACAAGACTAATGGTGTGATCAGATTCAGGCATCCACAGTAAGGACAGTTTTTCTTGTTTTTTTTTGTTTTTTTTAAGTAACTACCTGGAAAGTTGTCCATGGTTGTCTGGCTGGCACCCAGTGCTTGTGGAACGCTACTCTGTGAAAAAGGTGCACATTTTACTGTTAACCATTACTGTAGAATGATAGAAATAAACTGTAAACTAAATAGGATAAACTGAATTAACAATTCACACAACTGTGTCAAATGAAAAACATTTTATTTCTTTAAAAACACAGTAAGAGACCATGAAAGTCAAATGTCTGGATTTGAACTTAAGCCTTCCATGTGGATGTCCTCAATCCAACTCGCCACAACCATGTCACTGAGAGGGCTCTTCAGTTCACCCAAAGGCTGACCTCAACTGGCATTCCGACGGTCCAAAATAGACAGAGCTATAACTTAGAGAACCCGACTGAAAACTACACCCCTTTCCCTGGTCAAAATGTTACACTGGTGTTGTATCATCCTCACATAAATGCTGACCTCCCATTCCTCAGAAAGAGGCAGAAAAAAAACCTACTGAACTAATATTGTCCAGTAAGATGTGCTGAGCGCAGAAAAAGCCTTGCATTTATCCGGCAGCGGGGGTCTGACTTTAGCCAGGCTCAGCGCAGTAAACATGCAAGTACAGGGCTTCCTTTGAGCTCAAACACCAAACCTTTCAGAGCAGTTCCAATGACATTTCAGATAGGGGTTTTTCTCCTGCGCTATGAAAGGTTGTTCACAGTGGGGATCTGTGAGTGTGAGTTTGCTGATGTAAAATTGGAAAGAAACACCACAAACAAAATTCACCACAAAAAAGTCTGTCTAGCAAATGGAAAATTCCTGGGTTATCCCAACTCTGCCAACTTTCTTTCCACATAGGGCAAAGTTATTATGTAAACATGGTTCAGAATATGAAGTTATTAGTCTTGCAGACATATTCTACCAACTAACCCATGAAAGCTTTCTTTCATCCATTCAGTCTTTCACTGAGATGCAAAATGCCCCCATAAGACAGACAGCATACAGAGAACCTCTGTTTCTCTATTAATAATGCATTCATGGTTACATTCTGTCCATCCATTCTGGTACCATTTTGTTTTCATGACCCCCACCCCCCACCCTCGCCTTAAGCCATTCCTTCTTCCCAAAGTAAGAGCCATATAAATCTGGGCTCTCAGTCTCTATTACAGTAGAGTGATGGCTGCTTTCCAGACAAGCAATCTCTGTGGACACCCCTGTTCTCTGGTCCAAACCACTGAATCACGGTCTCAGCTTTCTCCATTTTCTCTATTGGGGAAATATTTAACATATCAATGTTTGGAGGAACAGATTTCAACGGAGAGGGTGAACTCCTGCACAGCCATATATTCACCGGACAGCAGCTAGTGTGAAGTGTAATAAATGTCATGAAATTTCCTGCAATAAATTTTGGGGCCTCACAAATAAATCCACAGTATTTGCAGTAGCCGATTCTTACATTTAAAAAATAAGAAAACAACAAAACCCATACACAATGCAACTCCTACATAAAAGTTAGATTTAGTGGCTCAATTTATCATCCAGTGCTAAGGCAGAAAAATGTATTGTAATACAATCTCTGAAGCAGCAGTGGACACAGGTAACTTCAGAGATGTACAGCAGTAGTGTCCTACATCCCTCTGGTGATCCATCATGCCACGTGTCGGGCTACTTTCAATTGCTTCTCTTGGCAGTGCTGGTAAGGGGAAAAAATGCCACCTTAAAAAAAAAATTAAATAAAAAATCTCAGGTTCATTCTGTCTTTCAGGAATGCCACGTTGCCAGATAGGTGCAATATTTCTGTGACTGTTTCACCCAGAGAGTTGTCCTCTTCCATCCCTCAGCACACTGAAGTGGGACAAGTCAAGGAGATGCTGCTACGTGTATGTCTGCACATTATAGTGACAGCTGTGGATTCTCCCTCATTACTAAAACACCAACATAAGCACAAGTCCTGCAGGTTAGCTGAGATGTAGCTCTTTCATTTTGGAGTTGTAAACAGTCTGTTAAATATGACTGTCAAGGCTGCAAAGACTCTCAGTCACTCTTAGGATATCTACAAGAACTAAGTCAAAAGCGGCTGGACTCCATGCTTAGTATAAAAGAGTTATACTGTTGTACTTTTCTAATAAAACCTCTTGGATGAGTGGTCAAATGTGCTCAAGACCACAGCAGGCCAGTCACTTTGAGTTAGTACAAGATGAGTCTGACATTTAGCATCAACATGAATCGGTCACATCAAAAGGAAACAAACACCTACAATATATTAATTTCAGCCTTGTGAACCCAAGACAATCGATCTTAGAGCTGCAATGATTAGCCGAATAATCGATTAGTTTGAGGTTCTCAGTTTTTTTTATATTATAGTGAATTTAATATTTTTTTGGTTTTGGGCTGTTTGTCAAACTAAATAAGAAACTTAGTGACGTCACTCTAGGATACTGTGATTAAATTGAATTGAAATGGCCAATTGTCACTGTTTTTTGATGTTTTATTGACTAAGTGTTAGCAGATAAGTCAATAATGAAAATAGTCGTTGGTTGCAGCCCTAATCCACCTAGGAAACAGAGACATCATTAAAACATAACATTATATTAATGATAACACACAAGATGTTAGTCACCCAAACTACTAATCAAGAAAGCAATTCTTTGCCCACAATTCAGTTCACATGGTTTAAAAGAGTTCAATGCTCAACAAAAAATAATTAAGTTCACACAGTTCAGATTGGGTCCCAGATAAAGAAACAAAACAAAAACATCTCCTTTGGGAGTTACAAACAGTAACTTGTGGAACCACAATTATAAAGTTTGTTTTACACTCTGAAGAAAACTTAATAGAGAACGAAAACTCAGGTTCACTGACCGTCACAGTGCCTCTTCTTATGGTTGCATACCATGAGTTTCAATAGCACTATAATTATTATGTGCCTACGAGCATTAAGCGGGCAACAGAATTTTTAAAGTGAGGATCTCCATGTTAAACATGGCGAATTGTCAGCATCAAATGTAGAATACACGCCTCCAATGTTTGTTTTACCCTAGTCCAACACACAGGGGACTACAGATTATACAGCATGTAGAGACCAATGTCGAAGACTGAAGTTTTCATTATATGTTTTTGAGAGTAGATCTGAAAATGTAGAAGAGTTGTACAGCAACTCCCTGGTGAACAGCATAATCCAGCTTCTTCTTCCTGCTCCTCTATTCTCCCCTGCTCAAAGGGACTGTCAGCAGGGTTTAACGCAGCAGCACTGCAGCCACAATCCCGTCTCGTACTCTGCTCATACATATAGCAAATGCAGAATAAGACTGATGGCTCACTTCATCTTTCATGTAGCTCTTGAACATGCCGTTGCACAGTCCTTAACTCCAATTTCAAGTTTCCCTGTGTGGTTGCTTATCATGAATGTGATTAGAAATGAAGAGCTTTGTCAGTGATATGGTTGGAGCCCCTGAGTTGGTCGCCTTCAGGCTGCCAAGCTCTCTTAGCTACTCAATACCAGATGGCAGGTTGAACTGCTGCCGCTGCCAACACTGCTGATCCTCACAGGGATCTTCCACACAGGCTAATATACTTTTCTTCAACCTGAACAGATTTTAGCCTCACTTTAACGCTGCTGTTGTAATTCAAAAGCTGAACAATTAGACCAAGTCAAATGGGGTTTCTGGAGGGCACATGCAAGTGAGCATTAGACACAGGAATAAACAACAATCATTACCCTACATTAGCCTGCCACGGAGAATTAGGATGAGTGGTGAGGCAATGAAACAATCAAGTTATTACACCAACAGTCTTAAACATCAGCCCAACAGATGGTGTGCTGGAGTGATAGCGCCACATGAAGGGGAATAACTTGACAAAAGCAGCCAAGCATCTTGTAATAAGTGATGTGAAGAAGCATCTACGCTGTACTCCCACCGGGAGTTTGTACAGCGTTTGTTATGAATGACTGCTGTTTCGTGATCGAGAGTTGAGGATAAAACTGTTTTTGTCAAAGTGCTGTCCACGAAAATGGATCACTGAGGACTTTTTCCTTGACATGGATTGTAACATACCATGCCAACTTCAACAGCAACTTTTTTTTCTGAAAGCAGACAAGAGCGGGGGCTAAAGGAGAAACCTGAAGCTTCTTTTTCATTATTTTCTTATGAGGCTCCTTTGACAACAAACAAGAGCACCTTACCATTTTACTCACTACCTAACACAGTTTGGTTGTAGCTGTATCGGTTCATACAAACAATCAATTGTCAATCAACAGAGGGCTGATATTTATACCACTAGTGTTCATAAAACAAGAAACGTACTGCCTGTCAGCACAGCCAGACGACTTCGCAGTAAAACCATCAAAACATATCCAAAAGAAACACGATTAAAGTCTGTTTATTATTTCACCATAACGTCATCTCTGTGCAGCACCATCAGTCATCAGTGTCATCAGTGGTGATAAACGAAAAAATTCAGGGCAGGACATAGTAGGGTTTACCACATCTTCATAAGCCACACAATATGACAACATTCAGAGGGAGAAGGATATAAGAACATTCAGGGCTAACTGTAGTGACGGCTATGGAACTGTAGTAGGGGAATCTGGGGACATACTTTCATTGACATTTCAGCAGAAAAATGAAAAATCATTTGGTGCAAAGGTCTAACTGTGGTATGTGGGCTTTTTAGCAGTGATGTAAACACTATCATAAGTGACTCAACTGGTCACCAGTGTCATGAGGACTCACAATCCTCTTCCACAAGAAGAAACTTTAAACTGAAGGAAAACATGTATTGGACTGCACTGGACAAATTATGGAATATTGATAACATTATAACAGTTTAATTGATCATCCTGTAGGGTAATTATTAAATCTATTGAGATGTCTTCAGAATAAGTGAAAATAAAAGCACAAGTGAGCTAGAACCAAATGCATGTCTTTTACAGCTGCAATCTTTACAGTTATGCATTAGATTTTTGACATCTTTGCAGCAGCGACCATTCAGTGTGCTTATACCTCTCGTAACAAAATGTATTCCTTTGACCCAAACTGATCGCAGCGAGAAACTGCTTGATCACTGGGGGAGACAGACTTGCATCCCAGTCTGTTTTGGCGTATGTCTAGTTTATAGAGACACTCAGGTGTTATTGTTACAAATGAGTTAACATGTTCGATGTAACCATTTCCAAAAAGGCATAACGTTACAAGACTTGAAAAATGTTGATGACACAATTTCTGTCCTGTACCCTTCTCATACTTCAGTGAGAAAATATGAAAAAGACAAAAACGGGACGAGATGGAGTCTCTTCAAGCTCTCGTTTCTCGTTTGCCATATCAATGGTGCTAGCATGAGCAGGACTACCCTGACTAGCTAGGTTTAACTAACAGACAACACACTGCCAACGCTTTACGCTGCCAAGAGCTTCCTACCTGTCTGTCAGCTCGGCTCTGAGCAGAATACCGATGGGCAGGCTGAGTCAGTGAATAGCTCTGGGACTTTTTGTCACAAGCATGGATGAAACAGAAGCTGCTTTTTCTTTTCAGGTGAAGTGCTTGTGATTATCATTGTAACACAAAGACGAATTAATTAGCTAGTCTGCACTCACTTGGCACACCTGTTTTTCCCTGGTCCTGGATGACTTCAACTTTATTCAAGTAATCACTGCTGGTGAGTGGGCATGTATTACAGCCTTGAGTATGAGGCTCACCTCCATATTAACAGGCACTGCACTGATTCTTATGTTAATGTTGTCCAGCATGTGGGGATAAAACGATCTTCTGTTCAATATGGCATTAGTCTCAATCAAAATAAACACACAAGATTTTACAGTCACAATGCAGTGTTTGTCAGGGCAGCAATTTATGCTTTAGAAGTGCTGACACAAACTGTGAGCACCCTGTATTGGGCAACATTTTAAAAGGCCAGAAAAAACTGGATGGCTTCCAGTGATAATGGATGTGAATGGACTGCCCATTCTGTCTCACAAATACATTTCCACTAAGTCAGGTAGTTGGTTTTACTAAATCTGGCATTTGTGGGTCATTTATGACTCACATTTTCACTTATTTTTTTTGTCTTTGTCACTTTTGGGTTTGTTTTTCCACGACAGCAACTGCGATGAGAATACCACTTAGTAACCACAAATTGTCATGCACCAACCAATTAAAGTTTGAGGGTTTCCAAAGCTGCCAAATCTCCTGGTATTGTACAGTAGTCTGCTCTGTCTTCAGTCTTAATTTGCTCTGCATGCACTACCATCCTATGTCAAAGAGAGCTGAAATATTTAAGCTCCTTCTCAAGCACTCTATGTACAACCTTTAAATCTCTCCTCTCTGACAGATCTAAGTAAAGTGCCCCCCTCCCTCGTGCCATTAAAGACAATCTAAAGATGCTCTGCCGATTGATCAGAGAGGACTAGTGCAGTGTGGAGGTAAATGGCTGTCACAAGGCCTGATGGACCTTTTCTCTCCCAGTGGTCATAGAGAGCACTCGGCCCCCATTCACTCAATTTGATTCAAAGCATGTTTGTACCCCTGGAAGGGAAGGAAATGGAGGAGAAGGAGACTGATCCGTTCTGTCTGTGCAAGATAAACAACAGTGTAACAGAGAAATGAAAACCTTCCAATCAGAGAAGGACAAAACACATTTTCATCCACTGGACATTTTTTTCTAAGTCATAAGGACATTTTTGTCCTAAGCTACATGTCTTATCAGACTACATGCTATATTTTGAATTGAGAATGATTAATTATGCACTGTGAAATTATTCTAATTAAAGTGCTGAACAACTTTTAGCTTAACAATAAGCTTACTTACAAAATTAATTAAACCTTACTTTGCTAGGAGAACTGCAAAGTCTGCTTCTAAATGTTGAAAAGGATATAAAGAATATAATGCTTTGTAAAGTTCTGCGATATGAAGTAAGGGATAAGAAAACAAACTGGCTGCAGCAGATTTTGTTTTAGTCAGTGTATCCACAAACTGCAAATGAATGCCATGAGACTAATCTTTTGACAAGTCACTGCTTTTATGAGCTAAAGGAAAGTAGCAATTAGGCTGTGAACACAGAGACAACAACAAAAAAAAGCTGTGGGACATCTGAGGTAAATTTACCATGACTATAAAACAGAGGAGGCTGGTGAACAGAGAGCCAGAATAAAGCAGAGTAAGAAGGTTAATGCACGAGTTCAAAACAGCATCCTCGCTTATAATTAGATCCTGTGAGCCCTGTGAGAAAATGTCCCATTTAAATCCAGCTATTTATGCGTTGTGGCGATTCGGGAATAAATGACTCGGAAATCTTAATAGTTGGACGCCACAGCAAAGAAACCAAAACAACTTGTATCTAAAAACAACTCGCAAGCCCCTGCATGATAGGCCTATCGACTACAATGTGACTCACCAAGCTCGATTATGCTGCCCAAATATAATAGAAACCGGATTGAATAGCATGTGGGAAAATATGCATTTCAATGGCTCAGTGATCCGGCGTCAGCGTGTATTAAATCTATTCTGAAAACTTCATCCATAAACAGCTGCAGTAGACGTGCGTCAGTCAAGACAATAGCCACCGCTGGTGTCTACTGTACTGATAAGCAAGTGTAAAATGCGTACAGGAAATTATTGTTGATCATTTCTCATCATAAAGCACACCAGCGCACATCAAATGCTGAGACATGCTGGGGGGGGGGGAAAGCAACCCCACCACAGTGGAGAGAGAGAGGCAGCACGGCTCCTCTTATGCGGTCTCAACAGCTGGTAAACGCCCGACAATTACGGACTGAAGGCGGCGAGAGGATATCTTACATTGGTGCTATAACTTCTGTCAAACAGCGCAGAGATGAGACATAAAATGTGGCAAAACGTGCGGCAACTGACGTCCACTGATACACTGTAGCCTGCAGCAACACAAGTGCTGACAGTCGGTGTGTTGTGTGGATTTAAAAAAAAAGAACATCTCCGCTGTCAACAGAGCCGAGAGAAGAGACCGTGCGACGGGGATAAAACTTGAAACACGTACCTGTGTACTGCAAGAGAAACATTGTCCACAGACGGCGAGGTGCGATTCGTGTCGGTCCTCTTGCTGTAGGACGAAGTGTACGAAGTAAAATCCTTGAATGGAGACGGGGCTTGTCCCTCAGTCAGTCCGCTCCGCTCGGCAGACTGGACTGCAATGAGAGCAGCCAGTCGAAGCGGGACCTTTTAGCTACGGCAGGCGAGCCCGCCCTCGCGACGTGCCCGGTTCGCGGCTCGAGCAGAAGACTGGTTCGCTTCGGTTACAAGCGGCGCGCAGGCGAAGTGTCTCGGCCGTGTCGGCGGGCGCTACAGCCACTGATAAAAGTCCTGCTCTTATCCTTTCGTCAGGCTGCTGTAAAGGCTCAAGCTGTCAAGAGAGGATGTCGTCTTCACGGGGAGCTACAGCCAAGCAACCCCGACCGCGAGTCACCCAGTGAGAACAAGAGGAATCACTCAACACGCTGCCCACTCCTGAGATAAACGCCAAATAAACTTTGGTAAACGATGCTTTTGGGGTTTTTTTTACCCCGAGTTTGCATTAAGATTTTTTAAGACATCTCCTGAGGTGCAGCCAAGCGATAACATGGCCTGAAAAAGCGAGGTAATTTGCCTAAAACTTTTGACAGCTGTGCTTTTAAGAAGGTGTCATTCTGTTGTTTGCCAGTTGGAGGAGGAGAAGCATAGAGATGATCAGTTCAATACTAATGCAGACTGTGATGAGAGGCATTCCTGTCATCCCCCAGGCTCAACATACACTCTGTGTTTTCAAATAAATACAGTAAGAGAGTACTTGTCATGAGTGATTAATGTATTTATTAAAAATAAGTGGGATTCCACTCATTTAGCTGTCGTCTCTTTAAGAGCGATTCTGGACTCAGTGAATCAGTAACATCTTGTGACTCTAATGACCAGTATTCGTTTGCCCACTTGAAAATAGTTCCTGCATTCAGCCAGGTTTTTACAGTGGCTCACAGTGTTTCCACGATGGTAGATGACTGATAAATATGCTCTAAAGAAACATCCCACCCAAATATTTGCATGTAATGTAATCTTGGGCTCCCGCTGTCAACAACAAATAATGTGTAAAAAATGACTTCTGGCTTCTGAGGGTGTGAGTATTGTCTTGGTTTGATCAACAAACAGCGAAGAGATTAATTACACAACAAACAGCAGAGCAAACACTATTATATATAGTACAAGCTGTGTACAGGGACAAGAAAACAAAATGTGCATGAGAATGATATCTATTGTGTCACTGCAGTGGTCAGCTGAGTCGCTCCCTCTTCACCTGTTTAATATTCAGTCCAACCTCTAATGGTAACAGCATGTCAAAAAGGTTTATCGTTCATTTAAGTTGATATAAGCGGTGTGCTCGTTTTGGGAACGTTCCACTTGATAGTTAAAGAACTTTTCCAGGAGTAATGAAAACTTTTTCCTGAGTAATTGTTCCTTGTATTAGGAGTATAAATAGGCCAGAATACATAGTTTAGCTGCCAGTTTATTAGACTCTAATAATTAGAAACCTGGCTACAACTAATCTAAGTCTAATACAACAGCCCTGCAATGAATCCTACATTTATGAACTTTATTCTGTTTAGTTTTTGTTGAAAATGTTTCAGCGAAGTGTTGATTCAGGTGTCAAACACGGAGACGTGTTTCTAATCTTTAGTCTACCTTCATTCATACACATGTGGTGGACAAAATATTAGAAACACCTCTCAGTGTATCGCAATACACTTCAACAGCACCACAAACTGCAGCCCCCAAAATGACCATAAAGTTGTTGTCTGGAGCTGTACATGTACATACTTTCCCTGACTCTGAGCACATCTAGGACTTCACATCCATTGAGCAAACTACAAATCTGATGAGGACCAAGTGATGCGGTCGAGGGCTACAGAACAGCGACTAAATGGACCTAACCCTAACCCCATCCAAATGTAGCGGAGGTTTTAACCAAATTTCCAGGAAATTGGCGAGAGAAAATGTGCGTTTCCATCAACTACTGTTCTGCAAATATTACGGGTTGGGTGCATCGAGATAAACAGCTGGTGGTGCTAATTCTCCAATCAGGTGCCATTGAACCATTGCAGAAGAAGAACGCAGCGAGAGGACGTAATTAAAGGAGCGGCAGTCAAACCAAAACAAAGTAGAAAACATAATGGAAATATGGCATATATCTCTGTTTCATTTATTCATCTCTGTAACGTCTCCTCAAAGTATCCAAGGACAAGAATGAACTCTGAACCTCAACCCTAACGTTCAATCAATACTATATAACTATACTATAACACTATAACCCTCATGAAAGTACTGTAGGATTTATTGAAAGGCTGCTGTATTAGACTGCCTTAGTCTTAGCGAAGCGTAATAAACTGGCAACTGACTGTGTGCGGTTTCAAAGGGAAGGGCTGCATTCAAACATGAACGTACACAGCAACACGCATACATATATACAAGCTAAAATTGAGGTTGTGCAGTTCAGGTCAAAAGGTCTTGAGCACGTTTAGAAAATATCTGCTGGGTCAAATGATTTTCTCCTCTGCCCCGGCAACACGTCCGTTTCCACCGCCATCACAAAATCATTTCAAAGGTAAATAAAAGTATTTACCAAAGGCCAGAGTGCATTCCCTTTTTCCAAAACTCAAAATTGCTCTCAATTTCAAGTCAACTATTGAAGTCAGAAGAACACTATTCTGCAAACAAGGTGTTGGGAGTGATTCAAAGAACAGTTATGACAGTAAATTACTATAATGTGTCTTTCATCCATTGTCAATAAACATCTTCAGTGACTCTCTAAACAGCTTTGACTCATTTAGAGAAATAAACCAGGCTTCTTCTTCAGAAAACAACAGTGTTAGTTCAGTATGTATTGTTATTTTCTGGAAATGAAAACTGCATGTTTACAGTCAGACATTGTTGAAGGATGATTAGGATATACATATAACTAAACTTCTAAACTTTATCTCAAATATGAAAAGTAGATTTACCAGCCGACAACTTCCGACAACGCAGCTACAATTGGACAAGAATCTAAACTGTCAGCCAGCTCGAAAACTACTGATTTATTGTTCAGTTATAGTTCTTAAACATTTTATATAAACCCCACACTAAGACTAATCAAGTCAAATTCAATTGTTTTTCGGCAACTAATCCAGGAGCCCAAAATATATTATTCAGCCTACGTTACAATGGGGATACTTGGAAAGACTTCAGAAACATGGCACAATAACGTGGGGACCTGTCTTCTCTAACATTCGGACTGCAGCCTAGCCTTTGAACATTACTGGATGGACAAGCCTATGTTCACTGCTTCACATGCTCTGTGAAGTAGGTTGGTGAAAAAAAAATACATACACACACAAATTGGTCAAATTTAAGAGACAGTTGCACATTAGCAGCCGTAAATACATTATATTTAAATACATGTTATCAGCTAGGAGTTACTTATTTATCATTTAAGGATAGTAAAAAAAAAATAAGGCATCTACCTAATAGCTGGCCTTTTCGCTGTCCACTGTTTCACCAGAAAGGACTTGTCATAAATAAACTGATTTTTTTCAAGGCAGAATTCAATTACCTCTGTCAGCCAGTAGTAATGAGTAACAGCCAGTGCATGCTCTCATTCAATTTCGCTGTCCCTAGGGAATGATGTTTGTCTGATGTCTTGATTTTTTTTTAACAATGATGTTCTTTCTGTGGCCTGCTTAGTGTAGCAAAACATTCAAATCAAACACTAATTTGACTCTGTGCCTCAGCAGATGAAAGCAGCCTTCGTTTGCTTTTATGGTTTCGTATGCGAACGGGGTGTGTTTGGTGACATTACAGCCCTCTTTACTCAAATAAACTGCCTTGACTTGAATGTGAGGTGAAATAAGTCTGGCTGAGAGATTTCACTATTTCTTAAATTCTCTTTTTAAAAGCTTGCGGGAAGACTTCACTGAGGCCACGTGTTCCATAAGTCATGAGCCCATATCATCCTGCTCATCTCCGTTTCATATATATTAAAGCAGATATGTATAGAGTGGTCGATCCAGTTATATCTAATCTCCTGCTCAATACATTTGTTTAGTTAAGAGGAAAATCTCTCACATAATGAATTATTCATATTCAATTACTGCATATTAAATGGAAGCTGGGCCTCATTGACAACTATCATAGTGAAATTTTAACAAGAGCTTTGAGAGGCATAGCCTTCTTCTTAACTAGCATTTGTTTCAGTCAATATTTCCCCTCTTACAACATTTATGACTATTTGTCCTGTGAGATGTTGGCACTGTTTGTCTGCCTCTATCGGGTGATTTGCCAAATCACACAGTCCTGTTTTCACTTGGTAAAAGTGCACCACGCTGTATCAATATGCCCTTTCCAATCAAACAACAGGGTTCAGGTAGCTGCTCCACGAGGCCTTCAGAGAGAGAGAGAGAGGATGATATTTAAAAAGGTTCTGCTCAGCGGAAAGCCTATCAGCCTATCAGTTTAAAGTGACTGCAGTGGTATTTGGTGTCTTCCATTTTGAGATCAATGAACGGTGTGTTTGTAGCTCAGGCATGAGAGAAAAATGTCATTAACTCCATTGCCCTCTATGGAGGAAGACAGCCATCACAGAAATGAGTCCTGAGGATGGGAAACCTTTCTGTCTTTTGGGTTCTTGCTAGTTATCTTTGACCTCCATCTTCCTTAATCCTTCCCATTCTAATTACCTGTGCCTTCTTCTCCTCCTCCCTCCTTACCTCACACCCCTGCCCCCTGACTGATGGTTAGCAGATGATCATCTGGACAGGAAAGGTTGAGGTGACTCCCCAGCTTAAGTCACACCTCATTAAGTGAGCTTCGCAGTGTCCCAGTTCACGTACTGGTGTATTCCTACTTGGATGAATTTAATGAGTTGTGGAGGAGTGAAAAGGCACCATAAAAAGATAACTGGATCCAACGAGTTTTGAAATGCAGAACCATGTTTGTCATAGTTTTCATGATGATGTGGGAGGAGGGAGTTACTGTAGGTGCCTTAGTGACGGCAGCATCTGTTCTGGAAACCGGATTAGGCTAAATCCAAAAGGAGGCCAGGCCTGTAACTAGAGAATTTACCTCAGAATGAATATTGATGGAAATGGGTCTCAAACAGAGTGCAAAACAACTGTTAACCCCTCTGCACTGCTGAAATGCCGTTAACAGCTCCCACCATCATTCACAGCCAGAGAATCACTTGACTCAAACACCACTCATGCACTGCCACCAATATAGCCACAAGAAGAGGTGATGACAAATCATGTGTTTGTTTTACAACACTACTACATTGCATTAAAATGCTGCAAGTCCTCTGATATATGCAAAAGCAGTTTATGTGAGCGAGCGGGCGCTGTGGTGCATTTTGGCAGCTGTGTTGAGCAGCAAGCTGGTTGTGATTCCTGGCACCTGCCATCAGCCTTACACAGGCACCAAACTTCACTTGCCCCGAGTCAACATTAACTCAAAGCCCGGTAATGTCTTGTAGCCAGACTTGTAGCTCCCACCAAAGTCCAACAAAAGAATTAAGCTGAAAAATGTGGGATAAAGAGATTTTGGAAAGCTTAAAGTGGAAATTTGATTCCCTCTGAGTTTTAAAAATAATTCTTGCACATGTTCCATGAGTACAGACCGTTTATTTTTCTGCGTATCTATCCATTTATCTGCTGAATCAGATGCTGACCTCTCCTGCAGACAAAAAACAGCTGTCAATCTTAAAGAGTAAGAGAGCCTTGCTTGAAAACTAGGAAATGTCAAATAGTGTTTTTTTTCCTCAACAAGCTGTAGTTGAAGTTTTATTTTCTTGCCAAGTATTAGTCATAGCATTGGTCATCTCTCATCTGATGACTGTTAGAGTGAAAAATGTAGTCATTTTGAATACCAAATGAACAGTGACTGTGAATGTGGGTCAAAGAAGATATTCTATTGTCTTTAAGACAGCAGAGACATTTTTGTTGATCCTGGGAAGTAGAGAAACCTCCTTCTAACTATGGCCCCATTTGTAACACATAACAGTCATGTGGAAATCCACAAAGAATGGAAAATAATTGTAGTTTCGCACAAAACATTTTGTTTAAACCTTATATTTGCATTCATGTTTTTATTGACAAAAGCTTTATATTCTCTCCTGTCAAGTAGTATTTCAATCATATTTTATTAAAAGACTCTTTGTACATACTGCTACTGTACATCTCTTAACATGACAGAGACTATTATCTAGTTTTGATGGAGTGGCATCAGTTATTTGATGATAGACAAGACAAAATGTTTCATTCTTAACATTAGAAGAATCTCTGCTACAAACATCGATAGCATCCAACCCGTTCAATGTGGTTGTAATTGTTGCTTGCATTATGTAATATAGCTTCCAGGATGCAGGAAACAATGAAGCAAAGTAAGCACCGGTGTGGTACTGATAGAAAACTACAAGACAACTAACAGGAGAAGAGTTTTAAATTCAAAAGCGTCACAAACTCCAGACCCAGAAAGTGGTCCTTTTTCTATTTCAAATGATATTAAAATACAATGGAAATAGCTTGAATATCTTGCATTCAGTTTCTGAATCAGTTTCCCTACAAAAAATAAAATACAAGAATCTTTTCAGTCATAATTGAATCCATTCATATTTTATTGTTTACTAGAAAGGTCACCATATCAACCCTTGAACCCAGTACCCCGTATTTTACCTAAATGTTGTCTGAAAGCGTTATCACATCCCTTCCTACTGCAGACGGTCATGCAGTGGGGGTTGCTGTGCACAGAATTTGATTAGTTCATCCAACCCTGTGCGCACTGTGGAGACTAAAGCAAATGATCTATCACCAAAGGTGTCTTTTCTTTTTGTTCATACAAACCAGACAAAATTAGGTTCCACAGTGAATAGACTTTGGCCTTAAGTCAGTGTTTAATTAACGAAGAAAGACGCAGAAAAATTCGACATGTTCATTGTCTCGCACCTTTAAAAGACCCAACACTACTGAATGAGGGGAGAGGAGATTGCTGAATAATTAAACCCACTAAAGGCAAATACACTTGATATTGTGGAAAACTCTGCAGCGTATAAGGGTGAAGAAAGAAAGAGGAGAGCACAGAGAGAGCAGACCAGACGAGGAGGAGGAAGGGAGAAAGGCCAAGTATCAGACAGAGCATTCATTATCACCTGACTGACCTGCATATTGCGCTGTGTGAGAGTAATGGGAAAGGACACACTCATCGGCCAAAGCCCAGCAAGAAAGGCGCTTTTCATTCCCCCTCTCTTTCCTCTCTCTTAAGCAATCTGTCAGTTTCTTACTCAGTTCAATTTCTATTCTCAGACAATGTACTGCAGGATCCCATTGTTTTTGAAAATACAATAAAATCTTGCAGAGACATAGTAACGCCATGCTTAATGTAATGTATATTGAATAGCCTATGTATTGCAGTTTCTCTGAACATCATTACGTAACCGCTAATTGTCCCTTTTAATACAATTAGAGGACTACTATCCCTTTTTCAGTATTGTGCACATATCGTGTTAGTTACATGCAGTGGCAGAAAAATTGCCTATCTGTAGACAAGATTAAGAGTCTGCCGCCATGCTAGCGGCTCTGTGAGGCTGTACACAGCATTGTTTGAGCTAAATGCTAACATGGGCATGCTAACACGCTCACAATGACATGCTCACCATCTTAGTTTAGTGTGTTAGCATGCTAACATTAGCTATTTAGCAGAAAAGGTAAAGCACAGCTGAGGCTGATGGGAATGTCATTCATTTTGTTGGTGTTGAAATCAAAGTATTGAACAGATACAATTTTTGACATGAAGATGGCGCGAGATTAAAAGTCAGGGGATCACGTAAGTAATTACAATTCATCCTGAGGGGGGCATGAATGTCTGCACCAAATTTCATGAAACAAAAGTCTGCCACATTACATACTGGTTTAAGTAAACTACACTTTCCACTCTGGTCTATGTCCGGGGGATGCACTCAGACAAACAGTTTCTGTAAATGGACTGGGGCTAGACTGAGCTACAGAACCACTGCCAATGATCATGATGTCAGTAATGCTGCTTGGCACCAAAATATCCTTTGGGATGCCTAAAGTTTTATCTTATCTTATGCGAAGTTAAGTCTAACTAAGTAGGCTAAATATCTCATAATGTTCAAACGGAGTTTTGAGTTTTTCATTTTTTGAGTAAATAAAAAAGTATTAAGGGGATGAAACTATCTCTAGCTGCATACTGAAGATACAGTTTCCTTTGGACAGTCAGCAAATGACCCAGTCCCTTCAGCATTTAATGGCCTAACAAGACTATGGCATAACAAAACTGGAGCAATTGGTGGCCAATAACATGGTCCAGCACGTGTTTGCTCACAATTTCCAACAGGCGCTAACAAGATATACTGTGCCAGAATCCCAGTAAATGTGTCCATAACCGTCCTGTCTTCTCAGGTGTGGCTTCCCTGATGTGAATGTGTTGTGAATATTCTTCTGACCGTGTACAAGTTCACAAATCTTGACTTGACTATCCATTCACATAAAAGGAAATGTGACTTACTACAGTGGGGAGTAATAAAAACTTGTCGTATATATCGTGTGTGTGCAAGTCCTGTATGAATCATGAGTGTGAGCTTGAATGAGCTTTGTATCAGGAGCTTTGACATTTATAACGCAGAGGACGTGGCAGAGTTTGATGTCTGCACAAAAAGAAACCAAAGTGAATGTGGCAAAAATAAACATGCTTAAAGGAGATTTATTTAAAGAGAGAGCCAGGTTCAGAGGTTAAAGCAAAATTATGCAACAATTTTACCTTAAAATAACTGCATCAATATCATTAAGACGGTACACTGACTTGTAATAGGGAGAAAGGTGCCTCTCTCATTCCCACTCTGCGCCCTGAACGCCTGTTCCTGCACTATGCAACTTGGGTTGAACGGGAACGAGCTCTCGTGAGCGTAATGCTTTACGGCACTACGACACACATGGGTCTAGCTCGGTATTCTCAGTACGGACATCATGGCAGAGGCGAAGAGACCAAAGAGGACGTTGTCAGAGGAAGCTAAGAAGAGAAAAAGAGAGAGTGACTGAGCAAGAGGCTGGACAAGGGTAAATCTCGGACTGGCTTTTAGTCGCTTGCAAAATAAAAGGCTTCAAGACAGACGCCAAGCTGGCCTTCTTGCTGTTGGACTAGTAAGTAATATTAGCTGTTTTGTTATGTCTCGTGTTGTTGCACTTGCTTGATGTTTGTGTTAGCAAAGTTGTCGACTTGCTAGTTTTTGATCATAAGCCAAGTCAGCTCACCAAATCCAAATCCTTCAGCTTGCCAACAAATGTATGTGTACAGCTGTCCATGAGGGTGAATTCCGCTACGAAAACCTGCCACGTCGCAAAAACTTGTTGCATAACGTTGCTTTAAGGCAAGTAAGAAGACAAAGATGTTCTGAGATACATACAAAATAAGACCTTTAGAAGGTGCACTGACTATCTCGTTTGTGTGTGAAGCAAAAATTCTCTTTGTGATGAAACCTTAGCATTTATTAATACGACCGCCTCTGGTGCTCGAAACACTTGCACACACTGGCACTAACACGCACTCAGGCCTTACCTGCAACTCGGCTTGATCTGTAGTCTTTGTACATCCTAGAGATGCTGCATCATCGTGTGTGATCTCAGCTTCTCTGGTCTCGTAGCAAATCTGTTTTGGAAAACAAAACCAACGATAACAAAAGGTCTGATCAGTCGCTGTTTGTTCTGTTCATAAAAATGCTACAGAAGAGTCTCTTACACCACAACTCTGCCACCCGACTTTCTCATCTTGTAGTCTTTCAAGGACGCTGACTGAGAGCGGTTAAGAAGGGCCAAAATAAAAGAGCTTTGTTTTGAATAGAGAGAGAAGACAAACAGAGGAGAATGTAATTCATCCGCTTCTCCATGAGGCACGACCTCCCTGCTTTGTGGAGCAAAAGCTCATCGGAGCCAGAGAGAGCTCTGAGGCGCGGGAGGGTCCCATTGACTGCGCTATTAACACTCAAACTGGGGGGATCAGCATAGAGAAAATACAAAACGCTGCCAGAAGGATGCACAGAGAATTCTGTAATGCATTTCATTCCACCGAGAGGGGCCCTGAGGGTGCCATGATGACCAGAGTAATTGGCTTTCTCCAGCTATGATAATCTGCATCAGTCATGCCATGCCAACACACTCTCAGGCCACTGAGAAGGTCACAGTGATCCCCAAACCTCGCTCGTCTCGGCCGACAGCAGCCCCTGAATTCCTATTGAAAGAACGCACAAGCAAGACATTTATTCTGAACTCTTGGTATTTTACCTTTAGTTCAGGGACTGGACCTGGTGTGCTTTTTAGTTGACTTTTTTAGTATCATTACTTTTGCTTTTGACTTGGAATTTAATTATTACTAAAAAAAAAAAAAACACTCATAAGTTATATATTATTATATATAATATGAAATGATTATTGTCATTGTAAATTTAATATTTTGGGGTATTATTTTGGGAAATGGTGAGGGGCATTTTACATAATTTCTACTATCTGAAACTATCTGAACTTTGATAAATGAAAATAATCGCAGCCAAATGCAATACATACACACATACTGTACATGTCACATAAAGTAGAACAAAGCGCACTGTGTCAGGAGGTTTCTATGTGTCTGCCGGCACCAGAAGGGCTCTTGAGGCCTGAGTACATGCAGTATCTTGAGCATCACTTCTCTTTCTTCTTTTGATCTTTTAAACTCATCTGAATATTCAAATATGTGATTTGACAAACAAGCTATTAGTTTACAAGCTATTGGCTAGCTAGCTGTCATTCATTCTTCCAATTATTAATTCTTAACTTAAACTAATTTAAAAATGTAATGACATTTTCAGTGATAAAATAATTATTTATTTATTTTACTTACATATTTATTTGATTTATGTCGTTTCTTTAAGGGAATCTTCCAAATGTTTGCAAAGTTTCTCGTCAATATGCTTTACTCACAGGTGTGTGAATTGACCTGGATATGAAGAATAATAACGTTAGTTTCTAAAGAGATAAGACGGAGCCCTCTCCTCTTCTTTCTCTCCTCTCCTCTCTCCTTGCGTAAAAAAAGAAAAATCAGCAGAGGCAGTCATACTTCAGCCACTGCTAGGTGCATGTAGAGGATACACTGTCTCATGTCACAGCTTTAACAGGATTTCAGTGCATCAGTTCTGTTATTCTCTTCCTTACATGTCAGGCAGTGATAAGATTTTTATCACTTATCACTGCCTGACATATAGGTACATTTATGCTGACACGTACAGTGTATGACAAGCACAATAAGATCTCGGCACACAGAATAACATCTTCATGGCATCTTTGCAAGCTACTATGAACATCTCTGCAAACTGCTCTTTTAAAACCTGCACAATAGATGAGCAGCTCACAGTGGACACACAGCCAGACCTTGACATCAGTTTAGGACATGAACAAATGAACAAACATGTTACCGTGACCATGTGATTTCCAACACTGCTGTTATACATCTCTTTCATCCATTAATTCATTTTTGAATTGATGACCAAGATATTCAACCTTTACTGGCAATCAGCGAGTTAAGATCACCAGGGTACAGGTAACTGCATGCACTGAGCATCCTTTCTTGTAGCTGACAGTTAAGGCCTTCAGTGTGTATTGTGGCCTGGTAGTAGCTGGTACAACTGAAAAGCTGAGTGTTAATTAAACCCCCAAAACAACAAATCATTTTTACCAGTACTACCTGTGCCATCACACTATTTGACACTTAAAAACCACAGTCACAGTAATTAACTCAACAATTTCCACCTCTGTTAGCATATTTCTGGAACATATTTGTCAAAAAAAACAAACACACACCACCTTCTTGGCCGCCAGTAACTCTGGTTTCTGCGGCTGCACAGCAACAAAACTGTTTATAACAGTTACTGAGTTGTTGTGGTGAATACAGACAACAGAACAAAAGTAGTGCTGCCAAAGTCCAAAGTTGTTCCAAAGTTTCTACCGGCTATAATGTTGATTATTCTTTACCTGTTTTTGTCTGTAGTATAATCAAATACATCACTGCTGACCTCAAGTGACCTCCTAATATGATTCAGTAGAGACAACCTGATAACATTATATTAACCCCAGGAACACAGGATATAATGAGGGGATGTTTATGAGTGAACGCACAATCGTTTCCTTTTTTCCACATGGTTCCAATATAGACAACAATGCAGACTGGAATAAAAAATGCTTGGGGAATGGGGAAAAACAGAGACATGATTAAAACATTGGCTTGTGTTCAGACAGGGGCTCTCGAAGCATGAATATTTTCAAAAAGGACTTTTAAACACATCTTTTTGACACATAATGGTCCACAGCCCTTGTTTTCGACATAATCAGGCTTCTAAGGACACATTTATAAAAATCCAAAACAAAAGCACTGACCCATGATTTGCAATAAAACATTAGTGCTTAACCAAAAATCACAACTGAGTACAAAATGATATGTCAACTTAAATCTGTCTAACGTAATCCGTAAATACAACTTAAACGTTTAGTAGGTGACAAAATAGAAGCAGGCACTGTGTACTGTGTTAGCTAAACTAAAAGACCAGATGATGTATAGAAGCCTGGCAAATACAAAAACAATCAGATCAACTGTATTGTTATTGTATTGTCTGTAGACATTACTGCACAGTGGTGTACTACTGCACAGTGGTGTACTTGTAAACAGAAGGCCAGCAAAATATTGCACTGACAGGCATTTGGACCTATACGTGACATTACACTGAGGGCCAGAAAAAGACAATTTGCCACAGTAATGGCAACCACAAAGCAAAATTAAGGCACACACAAAACAGCCTACTTATTCACCATCAGAATGACATTGGCCTAAACATCCGAAGAATAATGAGAGTTATTTTAATTTGGGAAAATAAAATAATAAAGGGGAGGATGCAAAGGAAATCCATTTTTTAAGTCCTTTGTGAGCACAACAACAAATGGCGTCCATCACTCTTAAGGCACCCACTTTCCCCATCATATTTGTTATTACCAACATTTTTCATTTCCACACACTTGGCTCTGAAATGCTTTTCTATTGTCAGGAAAAAGCTCGAGTTGCTAACTTGAGGAAACGTGTACACTAATGACTATGAATGAAGCAGAGAAGCTGGGAGGAGTGAGGTTTCACACTGGCCTTTGAAATCAGTCTCTGAAATTGTGATTCAGATCCAGCACGCTTACCAAATATGCAAGCTACAGAGAAAGCAAAAGAGCTGGGGAGACAGTGCTGTGGAGAGTTTTATGCAGACACACTTGCTGAGACCACGAACGTTATTAAAATGAAACAACAGATTTTCTTTGTAGCAAAAATGCATCTTGAATTGTTTGTCAAAATGACGAAGAGGTTACAAGCAGTCAGCCAGATATCTAGTACAGCAGAAGTTGCTTAAAATTATATAAGGGTTGATTGTTTGGTCTGACTTCTTAGTGGTCAAAAAAACATCCTGGCAGCATTGTATGCACGATTGTTATTGATGACAAGTCATGTTTAACTGGCAACAATGTCAGTTTTACTGCTTCAAAATGCTGTTAGATGTATCTTGTGCATCCCCTCCTACAGATATTCATCATTCAGACAATATTCCATGTGTTTAGCCTCGTGTAAGTATGTATGTATTTGTATATGTAATATGTATTTTCACACACAGTTCAGTACATTAATCGTCTTGACGAATGCACGGGACCAGACACACGTGTCTAGCAGGGATTAGAGGATCCCCTCAGTGAAGAGAGGATTATCAGAGTCAACTAGCTCCTATAGTGATGGAGAAGGGAGATACCCCATAATAGCCCCAATAGGTTCATTCATCTTTTGTCTCCGCAGCAGGGAAACAGCAGCCTGGGACGGCACAAACCAAATCGCCCTCTGCAACAATTTGCAGCGTTGGATTAATCACACGAACTTCACAAGAACTGATCGGTACTTCACAAGCAGCTCTCGTGTACCTTTTCTTTCCTGTAGCCGTCCCTCAGCCTGCCTGCTTATCTCTGTGATGAAGTACCTCATCTCCCACACAGGGGCAACAAAAAAAAGGCCTTGGAGGTTTTTACATTTGTCTGGAAATCATAAAAATATGTCCACAACATTAAGTAGGTTTAAAAAAAAAAAAAAGAAGCACAACCTGACGACTACAACTCACATGAATACACACTGGGGTTACGTTCAAAATGTGCATCTGCTCGCACATAAGTAAATTGTCAGGTGATGAGGTACCCGTTTAATCAAAACTCAGTCTTCAGTCTTGTTCATTCCTGGCATCTGCCATATTTTAAAGCATCACTCTGATAAAAATCCAACTGATCCCTCTAAAATATTTCTCCAGATGC
This sequence comes from Enoplosus armatus, assembly GCF_043641665.1. Taxonomy (NCBI): domain Eukaryota; kingdom Metazoa; phylum Chordata; class Actinopteri; order Centrarchiformes; family Enoplosidae; genus Enoplosus; species Enoplosus armatus. The sequence continues at coordinate 17,180,588 of NC_092189.1, forward strand.
AAATGTTACATGTGATTTTATCATTTAAATCTACTGTTGAAAATCCTTGACCTCAGTTTTTTTTAGGAATGCCAAACAGCAATGTAAGCTGGTGTGAGCACTGCGGAGTATCTAGCTAAGCTGTGACTTCCGTCCATTTCTTGTTGACTCTTATCTAGCTGTTTCAAGCAAAGTGCTGCTGTATAATAGTAAAATGCTGTTTAGTAGTTATTTGATTTTGTTGTGTAAAACTCAGAGGGAATAAAGTAACAGAAAACAGTTAATAATAAAATAAATGGTTGTATCTACTCACTGCTGTGGCACGATTCGGTGGTGTTGCAGATTTAATGTAATGTTTCTTAAATCATGCCTTGGAATAGGGCTGCTTCAGAATACAGGCTTATGAAACCCCCTTTTGCTGCATATATGCATTAATTGTTTCCGTTACTAAAACCAAGCCCATATCTTCTGAGAGAAAGTGCACAAGGACCTCCAGTCTTCACTCTCCCCTCATGGTTTGCTTTATCATAATCAAGGATGTAAACAGAAATCAGACTATTACTACTACTATCTGTAGCTTTATAACCAAGTGAGCAAGTAAAGGTTCTAAAGAATTTCCAATGGGTCTAAGAACAGCACCTTTATATGAGCATAAAAAACATAGTATGTAAACACTCGACCTGAGATGGTGAGGGCAGGAAGTTCGAAGATAATTACCCACAGATCCTTGGAATCGCTAAAATGACCCCTTACAGTACAGTGTTCATGTTTCTGATAACTGCTATTGCTAAAGGCAAGATTTAAAAAACATGACATGTATGTTCTATTTTTTTTTTTTTTAACAGTCGTTAGTCTACAATAAAAATGGTATAGTATATACTAAAAATACAACCCCAACTGTTCCCACGTCATTACAAACAGGCAATCATGTGAGCACTTGTTTGTTAATGAGCCCCCGCTGACATGTTGAAGAGATGACAGTCTGTCAAGCAGTCCTACACACAGGGAAACAACATGTTGGAGTGATGACGGCACCACTATGCTGCAATATGTTAGCACACGATGTAAAAACAGTTATAAATACATTCAAAAAACAAATAGAGAGAAACACTAAAGCAGTCATCTGTGCCCAGTGGGTGCATTTCCTGAAGATATGATCGTAGATATTTTTTGTCAGAAATCATTCAATCCAGATAGTGAACTGATCCAGAAACAGTTTAGATATACAATTTTAAAAACATTTACTCCATTCAGCAGTGATAGAAATGGTGCAAAAGAAGGACAATAAGTGCTTTAAATCGTCTGTAGAGCATTTCTACCAACTAACAGTTGCTTGTGTAGTTCTGCTCACGTTACAGTAAAGATTTGACTGCACATTATTGCACAAAAAATGTTTAAATGGTAACACTTTGGAAGTGCTAGACAGCCAGAGGGCAAAGAGAGGGCAACGAGAGGACAGAGATAGTAGACGTATCCACTGTCCTCCACCAACAACGATCAAAAAGAAAAGAAAGTGGTAAGCGGGGTCTTCCATCGTTTAGACATGGCTGAGGCGGAAAACTCTGATGTTGAGCTGGAAAACAATTTTCCACAATGTTAACAGACATAGCCAGAGGATCAACACAGTGCTATTTTCTATCACCCAGAGACAGGAAACAAGCCCTAAAGTGTGAGGAAGGCAACAACATGTGTGCATTCTCAACTAACAAATGAAATGGCATCTTAGTTTATGGAAAAGTTTACATAAAAGGCCTAGAGCCTTGGTGTAATGGTAGTTTTAGAGTTACATAGCACAGAGTGGACATACTTCACTGTATACACAAGCTAGTGAAGCCAAATAAGAGGTCATCCCAGAGTACGCACAAGTAGTTTTCATTTAAGCATGCAACACATAACAGATACCATTAGGGCTGCAACTAATGATTATTTTCTCAAACAATCATGTGGTCTATAAAAGACAGTGAAAACTACCGATCACACTTTAACAGAGTCCAAGGTGATGTCATTAAATTTCTATTGTTTTATCCCACCAACGGTCCATAACCCAAAGAGAATACATTTACTTTAATGTAAGACAAGGAAAAGCAGCAAAGTCTTTCATATGAGAAGCTGGAAACATCAAATGTTTGGCATTTCTGCTAAAGAAATTACCTAATTATCGTAATAGTTGGTGATTATTTTTCTGTCTATAGACTAATCGATGCAGCTCTAAATACTATATTTCGTAACAACACCAACACTGAACCATTAGTATCCTGATATCTAGAAGAAGAAAAACATTCACAAAATACAGAAAATAAAGAAACAAATGAACCTCACCAAGCTGCTTTTCATAATTTGTAGACACAGTCCCAGTCTCTGAGCCACGAAACTCTGTTAACTGACAGCCGCGGTGCTAGTTATGGGTAACAACCTCACAGACTGAAGTGTTTCAGTAAAGGCAGTCTTGGGAGAGGCTTTCACGCCGTAATTTACGTGTGGGCAGGGAGCCAGTGCGTGTTGTTTAACAGCCGTGGACACGTGCTGTCTTTGCATTCATGGCCAATGAGGAGGTTGGGGAAATTATTCTTTCTCCCTCTCTCTCACAGACGCAGTGAGCGCCAGCCCAGGATATCATCTGGAGGTGCCAAAAAAAAAAGAGGAAAAAAATAAACAGGATTTAATATCAGCTGGAGAGGCGATGACAACTGTTTATGTGGCTAAAGTATTATTGTGTGGATTGGATTCCCTCTGAAAAAACCCCCCAAAAGATTTCAAGTCTGTGCCATTAGTTTATTATGTTAATTAGGCAAAGTACGACCGAGAGGGAACTTAATGAGAATATTAAGAGTAAATCACTGATTACTAGACATGGCAATAAAGAGGAACAATGCTGTGTTGTTTTTTCAGGTCTCTGTAATAATCTTCAGTCTCCATCCTGTAAAAGTCTTTTATCCTTAGTCCTTAAAATTATGGCCTTTAACAGAGGCAATATCCTGCACAATTGTCTTATTAAAATATTTATTTAAATACATGGCACATTGTTTGAATATGTGCAACAGGGTGTTGCTGGAAAAGACCAGAGGGGATGAGACAACCAACCCTTGGTAAATAAAGGTTTAGAAAAGCAGTCTTGCATGTGAAGAGGTAGATGGGGCTCCACTCTTCCTGTCTCAAGTACTTAAGTCAGGGGAGAAAGGTAGGAGGGCAGGCTCCAGCATGTGTACAGATGGGAAAGGAGACAGGGAGGCCAAGACCGCTACTACAGGCAGACACATTCGTCTTTAACTCTGACATCTCAGTTAGACCTGCAAAATGGGGACTAAAAGATTAAACTCAAGTAGGAAAATACTCATGAAGAGCTGGCGAGGAAATTCAAATGACAGCTCATCTGAAAAGAAATAGTCAGATTACAGACAACCCTCTCCCAGTCATGGCTGGAAATTGAGTTGTTTGCAACCTAGAAACCTTTCATAAACTCCAAACAAGCTGGTGAGGATGCCCGTGACTGAAATGATATTAGGCAACTAAAACACTCATGAGGGTGTTGCCTTGTATTACAACAAATACTGTGTGTGTGGGATGCTGTGAATCAATGACCACAGGCAGTATAATTCTTTCTGCAGTGTACAAAAACATAAAAAAAGGTACTACACTTTTGTACAGGTTTCTTTTCTTCTGTTAGCTCTGTCATACTTTGCCGAATTGACATTAAAGTAAGCTAAAATGGGTATAATCGTGTCCTAAATTACTTGTCATGCAATTAAAGCTGAGTGTGCAGCTGTCTCACTTTTAACAGATTCTGTTTCTGCCTGTGCCAGCACGTGGACTGTGTGTGCACTGTTCCACATTTTCATACTCTGCATGAAAAAATAAAGAGAGGAATAAAGAGATGAAAGAACATTCAAAGACCTTTGCTGATTGGTGCTTAAGTGTATGTATTTTATATTGCAAGGATCCACAATTAAAAAGAATACAAATTTGGCTGTCACTCATAGTAATAATGAAATAATATTATCCATTCCCCCAGTGCAAGTTATGAGGAGGCATCCTCATTCATGTGTTCTCTGCAGGCCCTGACCAGAGTGCACAGCCTTCGATTGAAAAGCAGATGAGTCTGTTCTGCTCTTCAACGCAGGCTCCTCTCTTAACAGCTAATTACCTTGTCTCAATACCGAAGCTGCCTCTGATAAGAGGTATGAGCTGCTTAGAAGTAAAGAGAAACTGTGCAGCATACTGAGACAATTAAGCCCAGACATAGATAGGTTTTTAAGATGCAGGATAAACAGGGTGGCTTTTTAAAGAAGGCTGCGTGTTACTACATAAAACTCACTCAGGCTGCAACTTACAATTATTTACATTTTCGATTAATCTGCTGATAATTCTTTAGATTTTTCATTTTGTCTATAAAATGTTACAATATAGTGAAAAACACCCATCAGAAGTTTGCAGGGCCCAGGGTGATGTCGTCAGAGAAATTAAATTTTAACAGAGAAAAGCAGCAAATAAAACATTTTAGAAACTTGAACCAGCAAATATTTGAAACGTTCTTGTGGTTAAGTGACAAACAGCTACTCCATGATTAAAACTGTTGACGATTCCTTTTCTGTTGATCGACAAACTGTGTCAGCACAAGAATTCACAGACTAATTTTGAAAGAATATCTGAATGTACTGCAATAAAGCTGTGGTGAGGTTCACAGCAGGCGTCACTAAGAATACCAGTTTATTAAAAAATGAGCCAGAAACACAGATATTAGCCCTCATTTACATTTTAAATCAGTACTTAACAACCAGGAATAACATTTGCAACACATACGGATAGCTCCCAAGTCTTAAGAAATAAAAAAGGGTCAAGTTATTCCAGTAGGCCCCTGAAATTTTGCATCTATTGAATCTTTCATGCTTGGCCCTCAATATTTCTGGTTATGTAAAGATATTTCAGATTCTACTTAAACCTCTCTAAAACACTCTCACAATTAGATTGTAGTTTGACACCTGAATTTCTGATGAGATCAGTCACAATGAGTGTAAATGATAACAGAAACGACACACAACCATGCCACTCCATTGTCGGATGAGTTGTTTAAAGCTGCTGCGATGACAATAAAAGTTGAGTCTTCTTTTTTACTTTTTTCTCTGCTGTAGTCATTCCTCTCTCTGCCAAATCTAGCCGTACCTTGAAGCAAAGTATAAATAATTAACTGTGGGACACAGAGAATACCAATTCCCTCATATAGCCCAGCACCATCACCACGGCTGATTAAGCTACCTAAGGTAATTTACTTCATTAGTGGAAATGTGTCTGCAATCCTAACCAGTCAGATCAGAGAGCTGACACTGAGGTTAGCTGGGAGCCCGCCAGACTGACAAGCAATCCTTACAGAATGACACAATGGGCCATGTTGTCGTCCCTCCTGTCCACATGATGACAAGATGGAGGGAATTACAATTACAATGTGTGAGGTAGGAATATTTAATTGCATGTGGTTAAACTTTCATCAAAAATGTTCTCATTTAGTGACATCATAATGTATTGAGACTCAAATTCAGAGCTGAGGTAAAACGTGTGCCCACAGTAGAGATTTATTCAGAAAGGTTTCCTCACTGAACACTACTTCATAGGAGTATGATTAAAGCTTTTGAAACTGGCAGTTCATCACTAAACTTGAGTCCAAGTCGGTCTGGTAAGCTCAACTCCACACACCCTGATTTTTCTCATTTTCAAACTTGTAGTCTTCAGACCCAACTGACGCTGACTCAAGTGACATCACTTGAGGCAATTTGTCAATTCTCATGCAGTTCCTTCCGGAGCCACGAAAGGCTTCATACTTTTTTCACATATGCAGTAGTACTCTCCAAGACCTGTAAACAGACTCTGATGCGTAACATCAGTGGAGTTCCCTTAAGGTTAAAGTTATGAAAAGAATGCGTACTGGTCAAAAAAACAACAACATGTGAATGCAAACGCCGGTCACTGTACTGTAAGCAGTTTGAATGTACTAGCATTGCTGATTTGCTGGAGAGGATAATAGCACAGACCCTGAATCAGAACCTTTTTAAACCTGTTTCTGAGTGATCAAGATCAAGGCAGTTCAGACAATGTTCGCTAACCTCCAAAGAGACCTGACGGTAAATGTATTAATTTCCAATGTAGCAGCATACGAGTCAAACATGCAAACCACCTGCTAAAAACAAAGTGACATCAGTACACAGCGCTCTAATTGGTCATAAATTCCCTGAACTCATCACTGGTGCAATCAAACGTGTGACTAAAGCTGTAACACTGAATAAATATGGACTAAAATATATGCCACAGCTCTGTGTGGGGTCTATGATGCTGCTCTGGTTGTCTTTTATCATGGCACACTGGACAGAATCAAGCAAACAATTGTCATTCCTAATGCTCTTGTCCGTGATGCCGGATCAAACCATTATTGGTCGATATCATGTAGTTTGAAAAAGCAATTAGCTGTGTCTATATGACTCCAGCTCATAATGAGAGTAGCTCCATTGTCCTGCTACCTGTTTCCTCGTATATTAAGCATAATGGCACTCAGAAGACTGCTCATCTCTGTCTGGCCCAATTGACTGATGGATTTCCAAACTTTGCATCAGCCAAAGCCATTAAGTGGTCTGCTGGAGCGAAATGACTTTACTGTTCCCAGAGTGCAACATCAGCCTCAGCAGTTCCTGCCTGCTATTGTCTAGGGCCACTGTGACAAAGTTAATTTCTTGCCAGACAAGCACAAACACTTATGCCGACACACACAATAAAAAACAGAATCAACCGAATGACTCTATTTGCTTTTAGCAAAGATTTTGGTCACATGAGGTCACAATCTAAGTGAATCGCTTGCGCTTTTCAGGCGTAGGCATTGGCAAAGTAATAGACCAATATTACGTTCGAAACCACTGTGTAATACAATAACTATATAATGGATATATACCCATTCACTATCTCAGAGTAAGGACTTAATAGAAGGCTTGCATTATTCAAGAAAGTTTAATCCAGTCCAGTAAACAGTCTTTGTGGATAAAAATCTTTTGCTCGTGGCCAAATACATAAATTGACAACTATTACTTGCAGTCTATAAACCATGAAAATAGGACAAGCTGCGTAGTGAAAAGTTGCAGTTTTTTGTATGAAAATGTGGAAAAGGACTAAAAGGATGCAGACCCTACCCTAACCCTGCATTATTCCTGGTCATATCCGAGTGTTAGGAGATAAATCCACTCTTTCTATTCATGGTGACAGACTGGGTGGCCCGGGCATCTTGTGGCACACTGTGATCCAAGTTTGTCTGCCATGGTTGGGCAAACAAAGAGCAGATTTCCGAGTCCAGAGCTCTGGCTGTGGTTATATTCCACAATGAAGGTGCAGTGCACATGCAGTACACATAATGCAGCCTAAGGACACTGCAAAAAGAAGATCAAGGAAGGCTAATGTAAGCTCCTTGCAAATGTGGAAAAAAAGAGCTAAAACTTTTTTTACGTTTACTTTTTTAACTAAAACTAAACCTTAACTGTCGACCTTAACTGTTGCTAGTATGCAATCATTCAGTACCACAGAGAGTAAAAAGGGATTCAAATATTTTTGTCCATAATGGGCTGCAATCTTTGCAAGTGTCAACAGGCATTGAGCACTTGAATATTCTTTAGTCTGCACACTGTCGTTAGACAGCCCACAGAAAACACACTTTGGCATTCATTTCCCTATTTTATTATCAAGCGTGTAGTGGTATGTCCTCAAGATTTTAAATGTAGTGCTGCTACATTCTCCACTGTAAAAGTACTTACATAGTTTCATTCATTTCGTGATACAGAGCGACGGTGGGAAGGTTCACCTCATCTCATTACTAAATGAGACTATTTCGATCAATCGCCGTATTTAGATTGTTTCATTCACTATGATAGAGAGCAATGATCATGATGAGAAGGATTGCATTCGAGATTCTTTTCCTGGGAGCCGATTGTCCGGTATCAGTCAATTTATATGCAAGGTGAGACCGACACACACAACAGGTGGTTGTGGACTTAAGTTTTTTTTCAGTGCTATACTATTCATATCTATACAACCTCTGTGTTAAATTGTTTACTAGAGCACAAAGTTCTTCATAGATCTAGTCTCTTCATTTTGCTCTCAAAGTGCAACAGTTGGATGTATGAACAAAATCGTACTGTGGTGCACACACCACAGTCTCATAAGATCTTGTGGGAAACACTGCATGTTACATATACACAATAATGTGACAATTAATCAGAGTAAAACACCGGTGTGAAAAAATTATAATCAGGCAGTTAATATGTGGTGATTATGTGAACAGCCTTGTTGACCTTGGTGCCTGACAGAGCAATGTCAGCCCAGTCATTTCCTACAAATGCTTAATCACAAGATTACTATGTTCTGTCAACTGGTCTATGTATGTTCGGTCTACTAGTCCTTGGAAATGAGGTCCAGTTCAGAAGTACCCACAATGTAAATTTAGCTAAAACTGAAACGTTTCCCACAAGCTGGATTCTTTGAGGAACATCAGTTTTGTACAATGAATACCTGTAATGGCTGTAACTTATACTAGTAACACAGACTACTAACTCAGAGGCTGAAAGTAAAGTATTTAACTGGAGCAAACTGTCAAGGGTTATTAGTCACATATCTTGTTTTCTGCCCTCCATTGTAGTGAGTGGGGTCTAGCTGCAGTGCTTCTTTGTCCGGGGGCCTTATCTGGCTGTGAACCGCCGAGCTCTGTGCTGCTGTCTCTATTGGCATGGTGATGGAGGCAAGGCCTGCCATCCCAGATAAACCTCCCTCTGTTCTCCCAGCAGCCCAGCAGGATTCATGTTTGCTGCAGGTGTCAGAGAAAATGTCCCCATAGCCATTAGACTTTAGCGCTGCTGGTGACACGTTGGCACCTCTGATGGGAAACGACTGAAGATGGGGGAAAGTGATGACGAAGGAGATGGAGACAGACAACATAAAGACAAGGCACAATGAGGAGGAAAAGTTGGACTGGGATGGCCACCAAAAGTATTTCTCACCAAACCACAGACAATAAGAAATACCTTCCATATCATTATCAACTCAATCAGCAGCTCTGTACATGCAAAGCAACTCCTGTTTAAACCAAAGGCTGAAAAAATAAACTGCTGAGAAATGCTAATGAAAAGTCCATAAAAACTGTACAGAGGAAGTCAAGCTTGTAAAAATTGCATGTAAGGATTACACCATGAGGAAAGAAATCCAAAAACTGTGGCAGACAGGTTGTAGTAACCACACCATAATAATGATGGTTGTTGTTGCTGCTGCTGCTGCTGTTCCAAAACTGTCACCAGGGGGAAAACCTTGTTATGCTCAATATTCAGCAGCCACATGTTTCTAGTTGGCAAGAGATTGGATATAAGGATGCATAATTGAACGCACTAACAGTTTCTCTCCTTAAATTTTGTTGTTACAACAGCACAAAAAAACATTAAATACAGACAGAAAACTGCTAAAATTCTACTTTTCAACTTATTTGACACGAATGACAAGCAGAATTTGCCTTTTGCGAAAAAGGGAATCAAAACAAATGTCGTCTTAAGAAACAAGAGCAGAGACCTAATCATGGAATTTTTATTTTATTTTTTTTTTTTTGGGCTGCAACTGATGATTATGGCCATAATGACTTAATGTGCCAAATAATCGTTTGGTGACCTCTCCAAAAGTCTTGTTTTGTCTGACCAACAGTCCAAAGCCCAAAGACATTCAGTTTATTATCATGCTAAAACAAGAAAAAGCAGCAGATCTTTACATTTGACCATTTAATGACCATTAAATGTTTGCCACTTTTACTCGAAAAATGGACTTAAAAGTTTAATCAATTAATATATATAATTAAATTAGCTGTATTTAAAATGTCAAGACCTCAGTGTTCATTTTGAGCCAGACTGTAATACATTCAATATTATGCCTTCCAATTAATGAAAGATCAGGTGTCTCTTATGTATAAAAGATTAAAAAAGCATCTCTGAGGCCACCTTTTCATCAATACACAAGAACTAGCCCATCTGTGGGTACTGAGGCCAATGTTAATGTGGGGACAGACAACCAGGGAGCAGGACACTGAACTGGCAGATTAGACCACCTGGCCCTGCCAGACTGTCAGCCTATTTATACCCAGGACAATAATTTACACCACGACTGCCCAGTAGCAGAGAAACAGAGACCCAGGGGGAGACAGCTCTGTGTGACACTCCCATGGTGAAGAAAAAAAAAAAAGAGCCACTGCAATGACCTCCTGCCTTCTTTTTCCCTGTAAGGCTTTCCCAGAGGAGTGAACTAATGGCGATGTCCTCCTCTGCCACGAGAGAAATGTGTCAGGCTAACAAAAAGAAACCACTGTTTTAACATGACCTGGATTGTGTATGTTTTATAAAGCAAATATCTATCAATAATGTGTTTTTAAGGTTGTGTGGATTTGTAAATTAATTTGAAGGCAATACGTCACTTGAGAGAGGTATTTCATGATGACAACTCGACATAAAAAAACCTTTGCAGCTGACAACTGTGGCCTATATACTGTAGAAGCTGCACAGGACTGCAATAAAGCCTTTGATTACACTCATGTCAGAGCTTGATTTGTCATGCTGTCAAAGTTGGTGTCAAAAAAAACGTAAGAAGCAACTTCACAAGATCAACCAAAATGTACAAAAAGGACAAGCAGCAGCATGTCTAGTTTAATGGCTTGTGAGTAAACGTGGGCATGAACTGAAATGTGCTTTGTCTCATATCTGCACTGCAAACTCTTAGTAGTAAGTAGTAATCTTATAGTTTTGCAGTAAAGCACATGGCAATTAAACCAGGCAAAGAGTTGTTTAAACTCAAAACCCCCGAAGAGCTCTATTTTTTGCTCCTGCCGTGGCTGACATTTTCCCATTAGTGGCACAGGCGCGTAATTTGGTGGCACCAATATTTCATTTCAGAGAGCGTTTCACACAGTAATGAACATGTCACCAAGTGAAATTAATGTGTCAGTGTGTTTAACAGATCCAATAAAAGTAAAGAATTTGAATCACTCAGAAATTACATATCAGACCCATTATCACAGTTCATACAACTCTAGTGACAGTTTATTTTGCTGTTACAAGTATCTAATGTCATGAACTTTGCAATCTCACTTCAAACATTAACACACATTTTATTCTCACCCAAATTATAGATTTCAGACTGATAGGCGTGACTCTGATATTATGATTAGAGAGGACAAGCACAATCAGCAGATTACAAGTGGAAGTAAACAAGCGGGAAAAGTAGCACATCTTGAAACTGTGCTGTTCTGCTACATGACTGGGAAAAAACCTTTTAACGGGAAAAACTGAAAACACATTTTCATATTTAATTTGTACACATAGTTTATTTAAGTTTAGTTTAATTTCTCTCTAAAATGCAAAGAGCCACTTGTCAGGAGTTTCTTTGACTGAAGGGGAGCATGCCCTCACAATGCTTTCCCATTCACTGTCAAAGACGCAGCACCACAAACTTTCCCTCGATCAGACTGAAAATCTTATTGCATAACTTCGGGAGAGTGTTGCTGATTGTCACAGATACCGATTCAAACAAAACACTAAAATCACAGATACTGTATGTACATTCATATGTGTCGGTGTGGAAGAGAGAGCTGGAGTATGTGTAGGTGCTTCAACAGCCTTTTCAGCCTACTAGATATCCAAAGCCTGGCCTTCATTTTGAAAATACAAAAGGCTGGAGGCAGAGATGAGTTGAAGATATTGTAATTAGCTACCGCCATCACAAAACTGCTGCTGTGGAAAATGCTAGAGAAAAAGACATTAGAGATTTTCATGATGTGTTCATTGAGCCAAGTGGTGACTGTACTACTTTTTGGACTGTATGACTTTACCCACTTACTTATCATTTTCTGCAGTTACAATATATCCATACAAAATAGAGATTGGCACTGAAAGACAGCGGGTTCTCGTGATTTTTAAAGCTCAATAACCAAGATTTATTATGTTTCTTTTAAATGGAGACACAACTGCACATGAACACAAAAAGTCTTGGTTTCAGCATGGGTCCGCATTTCCTGTTGCTGAAAGTTGATTCAATGGTATGAGTTCCATTAACTTGGCTTGTATGTTGTTTTTGAGTGACAGTCATAAAAATGAGACTATTAGTTGATTTGAAAGGGTGCTGAGCATTCTGGCAATCACATCTGTTCTGCTCTCTGTAGGCAGAGAGGTTAAAGAGAGTTTAGTACTGAGCCTGGAAAACAGGTGGAGCTAAGTGGAGCTAATTTACTGACTCTGTGAGTGTGTTTGTGTGTGTGCATGTGTGTGTGCTGTATATGTGTTTGTATCACAAGAGAGTCAGTGAGAGACAGAGCGAGACAGACTGACACGAGCAAAGGTGAGTGCTAATATTAGTCTGCTGCTGTGAATGGCATGTTGCTCTGGACAAGAGGTTAACAATATGAACCACAATCCTAAAAATTACTCCTCTTCGTTCTGTCTGTGCATCTTTGATCTAAAACATAATCGGTGGCAGTTACAGCAGTTGAAATTCTACCAAGGTCAACGTCTTAAACGTTGCACCCAGTCAGTCATAAAATATTTACTCAAGAGTTCGAGAGTATTGGTTTTCCTGTCAGACCAGGCAGATACAGAAGCATCATGACTTGTCATTACAGTTGAGGCAGAGAAGTAATGTAAAATGAAAACTATTATTTTCATTAAACATTAATTTACATTCAATAAATAGTCAATAAAATACATATAATGTATTCAGATAGTCTAGTTACAGTCCAAAACCCAGAAATATTCAATTGACAATTAAACTATAACTATAAAAAAGGAAACAGCAGCAAACTGCCAAAACTACTCGACAAAGTAAAAGTAAGTTACTTTAAAGTGAAAGTTACTTACTTTAAAGAAATGTTCACTACCTAAAAGTAAAAAGTTCAAGCTCCTTTAATGTAATATGTCCTCCAAGTACATTTAAAACAATTTTGCAAAATAAAGTGCTCTGACAAAGTCCAACATTTCAATGCAAGAAGAAAAAATGCATTATTAACTAACTTAAATAAATAAGAATGAAGTTAATAATGTTGATCAAAGTTTGATAGAAACAAAACAAATGGCCTGAAAATCTCCTTTTTTCCAATTTAGGATTGGTATTTTTGGTTCTGAAGTAAAGAGTAGTAATTTTACTCAAATGACTTGTCTGTTTGTTTCGTACTGTTATAAATCCCTACTGAAAGCCTAAAGCAGTCAACGAGGCTCTTGGTCAAAATGGAGGTGTTATTTTGTTACAGATTTACTGAAAAATATATCAGCTTTTAGAGCACAGAGCAGTGGACCTCAACTATTACTCCCCCTACACACCTGAACACATGCTTTCATCCTCTTGTAGTAAAATATTAAAGTGTAGACCTTGCAAAACAGACAGGAGATGGAAAACAGCAGTCAGAAAACGCACGTAGCACTTGACACAAAATGGCTCCATCAGTATGTTAAATTGGAAATTGACAGTGATTTGTTCTGGTCTGTAAAATGTCTGCACTAGTAACTGAATAACAGGTAACATCCTCTCCATTTCATACAGACAGTAGTATCTGGGTTGTTCTCAAATGTCAAATAGCTGTTCTCAGTAATAACCGGAAAGAGGTTGACGAATACTCATCTGGCAAGCATCTCTGGTACTGTGTGTGTGTGTTCATGTGTGTGTGTGTGTGTGTGTGTGTGTGTGTGGTCAAGTTGCTGTGCTAAGTCGAGCGAGCTGCTCTAAGCAAAAATCTAAGACAACAGCATCAGTATTTTGAATGTTCTTTAGATGAAAGAGAACAGAATAAGCTCTTATCGCATCTTACAGCTGGCTCTGGTGGGTGTTTTTCGAGACGGGATGACCAGAAACTCAAAAATATCTTGCAGTGACAAAATAATTCTTGCTGTGACGCAAAAACTCTCAACTAGCAGCACGAATAAAGTCCACGCTCTAATCCAATCTTTCACCTTGAGAGTTTTTCCCAAAAGCAGCAGAGACGGACATTCTTCTGTGCCCAGTTAAAAACGGGAGCCTTGACCCATTTGCTTCCAAGTTGGGTATTAAACTAGGGCATTATACTGTCTACTGGAAGTCTAGTATGTGTAAAATTAGAATGAGGATTTAATCAGTAACCAGCTCATACTGGAGTTCAGGATCCCAATTTCTTTACATATGGTAACATAAATCACTCTGAAGTTGTGGTAAAGGCAGAGTGACCCTCACTAGAAATAATTGCACTGTGTTGGCTTGGCTGAAAAGCTACAGAAGCTCCAGTCTCTCTGACTGACCCACAGACTAAGAGACAGAGGAACTGGAGCTGGTCTTTTTTTCACTCTGGGTAGGTACGGGGCTTTTCTCTTATCTATATTCAAGAGCGTGGTCTTTCAATTTGAGAGCATGAGTTATTGATTTCACTTTCAGATTTTGTAATGCTTTCCCTCAAAACCCTGCCCTCACACTCATATAGCCCCAGCTTGCTCTTAGATTTGCTCTGCTTCTGCTCAAACTGTATGCTTGCACTCAGATATATTGTTGCTTGCACAGATTTCCTGCGCTCCAACTTCAGCTCTTCTCCTCGCACTTCTCCTCGACTGCTTCTGAGCACTCGTGAAATGTCTGCTCTGCAAATGAATGCTCTCAGATTTATGCTCTGCTCTCGGATGTTTTGGAGCAATAACTACAGACTGCATAAAAGAAGTGGACGCCACAAATTGGTTTGTGAACTACCGTTATGAGGCCTCAAGTTTGGCATTTTGCCCATCTTGGTTTTTGGAGCCAGAAGTGACGATATCTGGGGTGAAGAGGGTGGAGCTGGGGATCTGAGAACCAGAGGACACTATGTATATACCAGTGCTTGACTTGTGCAGTCCCCGTCTGCCAGCAACCCTCTAGACTCGTGTTCCCGAGTCATGAAGGTGACGCTGTTTTCCCCTCTAGCACACCGACGGGAGGCTGGTGTAGATATTATAGTAAAAGTAAAATAAAGTCGTAAAGAAAGCAAGGGAGGCAAGAGAATACAAGTTCCCACCCTGCATGATTATGAATGAGAGTAACAACTCATACTAATGAGTCCTGCTTGAAACAGGTAGCAACAAGCATTGTTGACTCAAGCTCCTCTGCAAATGAGCTTGATTGTGTGTTTTGGACGAGAACAGCAGTTGAGAATTGGCATTCGACGGACGGTCATTAACTGTGCAATTCTGCTTTTTTTCCCTTCAAAACGCTGGTTGGTTTGGTAGATCATGGTCAAACACAAAGACAAATCTTTTGAACTTGATATGGAGATTATATATATATCTATATCTATATTCATATATTTTCTTATATCTGAAGAAAATTAAAAAGGCAAACAAGAAATAAGAAATGCACAAGTTATTGTGCAAGTTTAAAAGCAAAATGTAGAAAAACAAGCAGAAGATCCAGCTAAATTTTCAAAAATAACCCACATGCCACATGGTCCATATTTTAACTGCAGCCCATGTAGTACAGTCTATGCAGTCAGTATGCAAATACAATCCATATGGACTCCTCTGCATGTGCCACAACTGGAATGCACACCACGTGGACTGGATGGTTGGGAGAAAACTGTGCTGTATTTCAAAATTGCAAGTAGGACTACAAAGCAGAATTGCCTGTTCAGGTACAACTTAATTGAAACGGTAATTTAAATGCCAAGTAAGAGTCTGTCTGCTCAGTGTAGATTGTTTAGCCATCCTGACCATGCATTTTCTAAATTAGGTTATACCTTTGAGAGATATTATGGTGATATGCCTTCAATTAATTTTAAAATTAAAGAATAGAGGTCAGGTAATTATGCAATGGACAGACAAATACACCACAGTATATTCAAATGAGCAGGGCTCTAATTTGTGCATGTGCCCTAACACAGGCACAGAATCTAGTTGACATGCAGCCCACATCTCTAGTAGTTAGTAGTTCTTAAGCAATAGGCAATTAGAGGAGATACTACTGCTGTTATCTGCTGCTGAATCTGAAGGCAGATTCCACTATTAATAGCCTGAGAGGCAAGCAACACCTGAGCCTCTGGGACAACAAAGAACAGTAGATACACTGCAAGCAAAATACTTGAAGCACTGTTTTACCCTCTTGTACTACTCTCTAGTGAAGGACATTTCAACCTACATTGAACCACTTCAAATCTTTCACAAAACATAAAGACATCAAACCATAACTACATGACAAATATTTGTGTAGACACTCTTGGATAATGTCAATTTATAGGCACAAGTGCCAGCTTTGAAGAATAACCACAAGGCAAGCTACAAAAGCTTTCACAGCAGAATGACACTCCAGAAAATTAAAAGGACTGAAATAATTTGAACTGTTCATTCAACCCAGGCAGGATGTAGGTTTTTTTCCCTCCCCAACTGGTTTCCTGCTAAAGTCATAAGGCTAATCAACATTTTGCTTCAGAAAGGTATTAAATGTGGAAATAATTATTGGAAATTGTCAAAATTAGAGAAAGCCAAGATGAGAGAGAAACACAGAAGATGCTAAATTGTTAATTGGTGAATTAAGTTTCACTAAACTGAACATTTTAATTAATAACAATAACATGTCCTAAGAGACATGGTGACAAAACCTAAAGGGTCGGAGGAAAGAAGGCGGTGGTGGATGACTGTCTTATTCAAAATTGAACAAGTACCTGTGTTGTTGCAGTCATAGATCAGATTCTCTTGAGCAGCGGGCCACTTCACTCTGGCAAACACGATGTTGCAGTAGTTTGGCTTCATCTTTGAGCCTGCAGAACACAAATGCAGAAAATGAAGCCCACACTGCTTAAGAACCTGACTCACTATGAAGTCAATTTTGATATAGCCTATTTTAGCTTTCAGACAATAGCACTGCTGGGGATGCTGTCACAGAGGGATCCAGAAAAACACTTGGCCCTGGCCCTTTTTGTTCCACAGCACAATTTCAGGTCATTAAACACACTGTGATGGCCAATCAAATGCATGAAAACGCACAAAAGAGGGAAAATACCTTGTAGCATGGACCTTGTAGCATTGTACTAATTTGCTGCCAACCTGGCCAGAACTGAGGTGGAGGAGAAAGTTATTACTGCCGTGATTACCTTTCCAGAGCCGTACAATCAAACCTCAGAGGAGTACAAGGACATAAAGAGATGTCTTCGCATTTAAACCTTCATCCTTGGCTTGTTCGTTTATATTTCATCTTCTTTACCTGCACCCTGTGGCAAAATGCCCACATTTACACAACCCCTGCATTGTTTTTCCATGGTGCTACTGTCGGTTCAAAGGCCTCTAATGCAGTAATGAACGCTGAAATGATGAGCAGACAATGTTTCTGTAATCCCAAAACTCAAAGGCAGCCAACTACAATATAGAGAATTGTCCTAACATAAGCAAAATAAAAATCATACTCCCGAAGAAACATTACTAACCAAGCTGCTCAGTAATTAGAGCCAACGAATGAATAACACACAGCTCTATAGGCCACTAAAATAGGTAGAGTTATTTATTGCAGCATAAGAGTGGGAGAACAACAACATCACAAACTGCTATAGAGTCGGCAGGAAGTGGATCACTTCAGGGGATTAAAAACACTGCTATGTATTTTTCATCTTTCTCCTTGGTGCCCCATAACACCAGTTATATCTCCAAAGAGTGAAGGGCTGATGTGTTTTGTATAATCACACAAACATAAGAGCTGCTTCTTCAGGTGTGGAGCAAATTTCTAGTTTTGCCCTAACCAATCAGTAGCAACTCGAGCAAGGTTGCTAGGACCAGTTAAATGAACATTTAATAATAACAACAAGAAATATGTTGATTTCAGATATTTTTTCTGTATGTGGACTGAAAACACCTTGTAGAGCTGTAACAATCTCATCCATGTTTGGTGCTAGCTAACTATGTAAGCAGATGACATCCCATTTCTTAATCCCGCCTGGGCTATTTGCTGGTTGGAAGAATAGCCCACCAACTGCATTTTAAACAGCCGTCAATGGAGAGAACACAATCGGAGATGTGGGCAGCAATTCAGAGGCCTGGAGAAAGGCTTATGAAGATTATTGCTAAATTCACTTTGTGATTTAAAATTTTCCTGTTTCCTGTTTAGGAGGTACTAATGATCACTTTTACGCGCCGTATTACAGGAATTCGTCAACACACTGAAAACCGACACTACCTGAGCCATCCACTGACCATGGTCATAATGTGATGACTCTGCCCCTAGCCAAATCTCTGACTACACCCATGCCCACCTACACCCTCCTCAACATCCGCCTCACACTGGCAAAGAAACCATTATCAGTAATGAGAATCGATGGGGGTGTTAAAAGTATTGGCAGTCCAGCCCAGGAGCTGCTCTCTAGTGCCGTCTTTATTAGTCTGGAAAAAGAGTGCTGGTCTCTAGCCTGCCAGCTCTAAATAGGAGTGCATTGATCAGAAGGTCAGGCCGGGCTGAATCCAGCTCTTTAATTGTCTGTGTCACTCCTCATTCTCATTCCAGCAGCTGTCAGTTGTCTCCCAGGCAAACCAAGGCCACCATCACATGTGGCAGTTCACACCGAGGCAGAGGTTAAGGCTTGGACATAATACAGCTGACGCAAGAGGCAGTTATATGTTATAATCAGAGGGAATTTTGCAGTTGAGAGCAAGAAAGAAAACCAAACACTTCTGGTTTATCTCAGAAAATTAGGCACATCTATTAATCCGCTCTGAATTTCTCACTTAGCAGTTTTCCCCTCCAACTGTCTGAATCCCATTTATGGTTAAATTAAACTACTTATTTTGCCAATTAACATTAGCTCCTGAACCTCGCCTAAACATACTGTAGATTATAAACACATATACAGCATATTAAAGCAGTGATTAAATGTAATTTACTGTGCGTAATATAATTTCAACATTTATCTCTATAGAGTACATTGCAAGCATACATATAAGGACAAGACTTCTAGTGCATGACAGAGGAAAAAGTCACAGTACAGAAGAGAATAAATAATTTCATGTGTCAGAAAAGAAAACCTTCAGGTGATAAGCCTCAACTTAAAGTTCCACCTTACAGTACATTTGTCTTACTGAAACAGCCAATTTTGCTTAAGACTTAAAGGTACGTGTGTCTTACTAAAACAAGCATTTCTTATTCGTGTCCAAGCCTGTTCCTTGACAGAGAGTTGACGAAGAAGGCACGATAGCAATGAGTTTTAAATAATGAATCAATCTTAGAAATCTTAGAAATCGTTTGTATAAACTGTTGAGAAACTGAAGGAAAGACGGACATTTTCTTTAAAAAGTACCAACAGTTAACACAAACACAGTCGGTGCCTCCATATACAGTCCGCTGGCAAACCAGATAAATGCAGTCCCTCATGAGGTCTAATTACTGTATTGAAAGATGAATACAGACTTAACCCCGCCCCCTTTTTTCCCCCCACGCATTTACGGAAACCAGTTACTTATAAAAGCTCTTACACAGGTGTTTTAGTGTTTGATAGGTTTGAGAGCAATCACATAAACAAATTCAGAGAGTGGAATATGTCTGACTGCGAGCTTGCTACAGATTTTTTTCTGGATGTAACATGGGTATTTAAATAGGTTTGTTTCACACTGTTTTTGTAATCCTACAAATAACAGCATATTCCGATAAAACCAGAAAAGTAGGACAGACAGATGGCAAATAATCAAATCCTAAGAAACCTGTAACACAAGGGCTTGGAAATCCACTGCAAAAACTAATTCCAGTTCCCATTAGCTTGAAATATGTACATGTCATTCATACAGGACATGATAGCCAAGGGTAAAGTATGCAATGACGTTGTGGCCACTTTTTGAACACAGAGTCCTCACAGCTCATCACTACAACTGAAGATTTAGTTCAATCACCGAAATTATAACCCATCATCAGCACTGCCTGATTAAAAGTGTGGCTTTCATCTTTACGAAAAATATGGCATCCGTAAAAGTAATTGCCCTGTCCGAAAGGCTTTAAACGCTGAGGTCATCCTCGGATGATCAGGTAATCAGTGCAAAACAAAGTATAAAATACAGCCCACGTTGTTGTTCGGCTAAAGTCATGCATGTTTGAAGTCGGATCATGTTCCCTACTGCACTGTTTCCTGCGCTGGATTAAAATTAAAGTACACCCACCCCTCTACTTGTCAATGTCATTGCAGCTTCCAGACTTACTGGGGTATGAAATTAATTTACTTCACACCTTTCGGAGACTTCACATAAGATCAACGTCCATTGAGATCTGATGAGGAGATTTACCCTAAAGCTGAAAGCCACATAGCCTAAATGACTGACCACAGGGAGTGATAAAATATATTGTAGTGAGGTGGTTGGACCAATTTCAACAGCAATTCAGTCTGCCTGAGGAAACAATAGGCTGTGTATAGCAGATCAGTGTTTAGGACTAAATGGAGCCTGTTATCAAGCACTGGGCTATGCCCTGAAAGTAAAACCAATGCAATGCACTTACATGTATCCTGGGTGTATGCTGCAAGGTCATTGTGGAATTTTCATTCATCTTCTTTGTTACATACGTAGGCCTACAGCATATCCCATGTGGCACTTGGACTTTGAGTGAGTCCACTGCTCTATTTTTTTAAGCCTCAGGGGAAGCGGACAGCGTATGCTCCCATACTGTCATTTAAGATAGTTTATTTTTGTACCGGAAAGGTAGGTGATGTTTAAATTTATGAAATAGATTTATTTTTAACAGCCATTTGAGTGGAACAGTGGGTAACATAAGACCTCTACAAGAGAGGTGACTGTAATTAAGTTACAATCCCAACTAAATGTCTTCATCTGCGCATTCACTTTGTCCTCTTTTCTACCCCTGCAGTACACATAAAGATGTAAGTAAGAGAAGTCCTGACAGTGATGTTATAGCAGAAAAACACTTAATTAAAAAAAGTCCAAACCCTCCCTCGCTGTCATTACCTTTCATTGCCACACAAAGGGAAAAAATATTCTACTTTTTATCAGTCCTTTACCAGTATATTGTGTTGTCTTAAGAATGAGAACTGGCCGCAGGAAAATGATTTCTCCTGAAACGTTAACCTGAGACTGGGCATATTAGCAACACACTGCAGGTGTACAATGCCTTTTAACTTCCTCTGTTGGATTAAATGACACTGTATTAAATAGTATTAGAATTGGTTAAAGGAAAGCAGTACCGCTACATTTTCTTAATGCTATTTCCATCAATCAAACAAATGTCTAAACTGTTTAATTATATGCAATTAACACAATTATAGGCCCATCATACTGGTTGAAGGCCAATAAGACATGATGATATGACTTATTTATGTGTTGACAGGTTTTCATGATGGTGACTGAAGGATTTAACCATGTTTTGTCAGTTTAGTGGCTGAAAAGTGGGAGAAAAAATGTTTAAGGAAAGGTCTCAGTTTAGAGAAACAAGTAGGGCTACTATATAGTGAAGTAATAAAAAATGTAAGCATGACCACCGTTGATATCACAGTTTACAATTTTGTGTATAGTTTTGCAAGAAAAAAATACTTCCCATGATGTGACTCATTCATATTTTACTATTTACTATTTTGACAATTCGATTCACTCACTTTAGATGTTTTGTGGCGGGTAGGTACAGTATGCAAAGACCCAAAATACACACAAGCTTATTGATTCGCTCAGATGGCACCCTCTCCCCGCCTGCCTCTTCTTATCCAGCTCCCAAATTCCCTTGAGGGTCAACAAAACATCTCATAATGAGAAATGTCACCTTTCCTCACCTGGAGTGGGACAAAAACAATTTGGTTCAGAACATGGGAAATGTTATCAACATGGTGCCATCCACCAAATTTAGACGGCCTCGGGCAGGAAAGTCTAGTCGGACATCAAAATAGTGCTGGGGCTCTTTTACACAAGACACGTCAAACAGTGAGGATACTGCCTTAAATTCATAACACACATGGAACAACACACTTATTTTAATAAGCAAGAGGTGAGTGATGGGTGGTAATGGACTGACAAGTGTTTACAATGGGATTACTGGGAGTAATCATCTTCAGGCAGTATTTAAATATCATGCCAGGATATCAGGATGAGGCATTCTTGCAGGTTTAAGCGTTTGGTTTTACTTTAAAACCACAATTAGAGCAAGAAACAACAGCTAATGAACACCAGATGTGTCAGTTGATTACTCAGTTGCATTAATTATGCTGATGATGTCACAGGCCTACACTGCTTTTACAGTAAGTGCTTGTGATTGACCAAAGTAAATACTGGGACATTATACTTCTAAATGAAGCATCTGCCATCATTGAATGGTGGTCTAAAAGCTTCTAAGGAACTGAAGTTGTTTACACAATGTTGAGAGCAGTGGGTGCAGCCAATTACTCAGTTGCATTAATTAGGCTGATGATGTCATAGGCCTAAAGTTAAAACATCAATGAATGTCGGCACCCTTAAGTTCCTTACTGCAACTGTAACTCAATTCTTATATGTAACGATATCCTTATTCAGTTTTTCTTCATTTTCCGAAATAACACAGTTGCATTATGTGCTTACAGCAGACTGACATTAAAATAGTAACTAATGATTATTTGAAATATCGATTATTCTGCCAATTATTTTCTCGATTGATAGAGTAGTTGTTGGGTCTATAAAATGTTATAGAATAGTGGAAATATTCACTTCAAATAAAAACACTGACCACCATTGTTAACCTCTTTTGACAGTCCAATTCTGATCATTTATGTTTGACAGCTTAATAGCTCTGCATTAAGTAAACCTGTCTCACAGCTTTCAATTAATGGTCTTTTGTATAGTGTCTGAAGAGCGGAGCATTAGTCTGAAGCTGCTGTAGCAGGAAGGTCTGGACATGATTTTGACAGCCTCGCCGCCTCTTCAGCATGAACAAAATTGTAGTTTTTACAATAGCAGCACTCTAGAGTTGTGGTACACCGGCAAAATGTCTGTCTAGTTTATGATTGACGTGTGCTATAAAAACATGTATTTTACGCTACACAGCAAAATTGCATGTTTTAAATATATATCACACTGTGGATCTAGGCCTTTGTGCATCTAAACCTGTATTCCTCATTAATATTCCTAAACAAGCTTTCAGCTACGCTAACACTGCACACTGATAATCAAGGACATGACACACACTTTATAAGTGGGCTCTGAAAGCAGACGGACTACCCACCACTCACAGCAATTTCAAGTAATAAAAATATTGACCATATGGTGGAAAGTGGGTGTGCTGTTATGGTAATGCATTTTAATAAACTGAATTAGGATTGCAGAAGGAAATAACATATTTCTCCTTGCGTTCACAAAGATGGGACATGTAGAGGAAGGGTTATTTTACATATATCATCAATAACTCCATTGTTTGGCCCTCAGGGGCATCAGCATAAATGTGTACTGTCACAATATAAATGAGATAGTGACTGATGAATATGCACATCCACACACAGGCCTATTCCATGCAATTGTATGGGTCAATTTCAACCCAATCCAACCAAATTTTTAACCAAGCATCTCAATTATTTGTGTTTTCCAATTGAAATAAGAAGCTGTCACTGATTCTGAAAAGAAGCAGCTCTAAATCACAAAACACCTACATAAGACGATTGATTGAAGCACAGCACAAAGCACTGGCCACCACTGTTCTGTATCTCTTTTGACGGTACAGGATCATATTACGAACAGGCTAGCCTAATTCCAAAGTGAAAAACAAACCTAAATTTGTATGCAGGGCAGGCTTTTGACTTCAAATGTAAGATTTTTGAATTTTCATTCAAGCTTTGTTCTGTTCCAAGCAACCAGGGTCACCTTACAAAACATCCAAATTTAACTGAACTGACAGATTTGAAATGCGGGGCAGCCAAATGCTCATTTAATGAAACGATTGCTCGAGCAGTTTATTACAATAGCATACTGTAACAAAAACTTAAATTCTCTTTTAAATGGAAGTTGAAAGGCCTTTCAAACAAAGATTTAGACAGCCATTCATGATGTAACTTTTCCAATTTTCCAAAAATGTTTAAAAATGTAAATGTAAAGGCTGGTTTACTATTACTTAAAGAGGACAAATTCAGTTTGATTCTGTCAGGGTGTATGCTACTTACTATGTTTTAGGTAGAATAAGCAATCATTACGTGAATATCATTAAACATAAATATGAGAAGGGTGACAATGACAAAGGAAGCCAAAGGCAGTAATCATCAGTCACATGATGGGGCTAATAGCTGCAAGGTAGGCTGTATGTATAAGTTTAGGAATATGATTAGTGTCAAAAGGCCTCTGTGTAGGTATTACAGGTTGTGGCTAGGTTTAAGTATAAGATTATAAATGGCTATGTTTAGTTACAAATAGGTCAGAAATGTTATGTGAGTTAGTGTGAGTTTTAGGGGTGAACTGATCAGTCTTTTTCTCTCCCAACATCAACTCTGATACCTAAACTCAGAGTACCAAATATTATGCATCAGTGATGCAGCGGCGCTAAAAATGGAGTTAGCAGCAGCGCCTGAATGAATGTAAATGATAGCCCTAATTCCAGCTTCTCGGTTGAGAGGATTTTCTACTTTTCTTCGTCTTATGTCATAATGAACTGAACATCTTTAGGTTTTTGAGTGTCTGGCAGACAAAACAAGCAATTCAATGACATCACCCTTGGCTTTTAGGAAACTGTGATGGACATTTTCACTATTTTCTGACATTTTATAAACCAAACGATTAATCAACGAATCAAGGCAATAATCATAAGATTAATTGATAATGACATTACAATTAGTAGCAGCCCCAGTATTTAATGTGGATCAGCCACATCTGTCCAATAGCTAATTCACCTAATTAGGTGATGGTGCCGATACTGATGCAACAGATCGGTGCATCTCGGTGGAATAAGTCTGGAGGACACCTACTGCCACTTCATCTACCTTTGTTGTTCATATAGGATGATCCTCATCCCCTCATTCTATTTCTAATTCTCTCTAGTGTCACCTATAAATTATATCCAACAATTTATCCCAGCTGCAATGATCATGACTGTATGACATAATGAGATATAACACTAGGCCTCCTACTTACACATGTAGAATCCCCTCAGCACTCAAAGCTTTGGTGTCCATACGTCTCTGTCCTGTCCCTTCAATAAGTCAACTCAAATCCATCAACAAAGCAGTAGATCAGGTAACACTGGCACAGGGTGCAGTTCTTATTTGTGCAAAGCAAGGTCATGGAACCACATGGATGCTGGATCAATCAGACAGATTAATGAAGCACAACCTGCTGACATGACGAATATTGACACCCCTATTACATCTTGGTCCTGTGGTCCTCAACACTGCTTAAATAAATCAGGCCCAAGTAGAAGGAGGCAGGTAAACTTCTGAACCTAATCCTTCACATGATAAACAAGATACAGGAAGAGCTTAAATATAATGTAAATGGGGCTCTGCCTGGAAATACTGATCTCCAGAATGTCACGGAGTTAAATATCATTCTGGTAGCTGCGGCTGAAATCAATTTCATCTGAGCTCAAAAGTTTTTTCCAAATATCAGAAACTCGAAGATATTTTGAAGAGTTACACACAATGTGATATGGGGCTGTAACTAAAGATGAGTTAGTGATTAATTATTTTTCATTATCGATTACCTTTTTGATTAATTGTTTAATCATTTAAAACTGTCAGAAAACAGTGAAAATGCAGATGTGCATTTTCATCTTTAAACAGCTTGCGTTATCCAAAACCCAAATGTATACAGTTTACGTACAATATCATAAAACAGACAAAAGCAGCAAATCCGCACATTTAAGAAGATTGAATCAGCAAATTAGAGCTGCAATGACTACTCGATTAATTGATTAGTCGATCGACAGAAAATGAATCAACAACTATTGATATTTGATTAATTGTTTCAGTCATTTTCCAAGCAAAAACGCCAGACATTTTCTGGTTCAAGCTTCTCAAATGTGACAATTTGTTGTTTTTCTTTGTAATAAGGTTCAAGGTTTTGGACTCTATGGACTTTATTTTTTCACAAACTAAAGATGAATCGAGAAAATAATTGGAAGATTCATCGATGATGAAAAATAATTGTTAGTTGCAGCCTTACAGCAAATGGTAGGAAATTTTGCTTGAAAATTGCTTAAATGATAATCAAAATTGTTGCGGATTAATGAATTCATCAAATCCTTTCAGCACACTGGGGCAAAGGTATGGTCTTCTGATTAAACCTCAGATTGCATGAGTGTTAGCATGTTTCATTTTGATTAAGAGATGAGCTAGTTATACATCCACTGCCCAATCATGTAATGAATCACCTCGTAGCTCCCAGTTAGTCTGCACAGCATCACAGGAAATATACAAAATTACAAAAAAACTGAATTAACCATCATGTATATTGGCCCACAGCTCTGCCGCAGATAGAAATAACTATGCAGTTGCCTCTCCTTGAATGAGCTGGTTTGCTTAAATGCTTAAAAGCACCTCAAACATAATTTTTCTTGCCCAGATTCTGGTTGTATTTCTGACAACAGGGACTGTGAGTGGGCCAGAACAAATGGCATCCCCCATTTTTAATCAATAGAAGGATTAACCTTTGCTATCAGCAGCGGCTCTCTTAGCAAAACGTGGAGTCAAGAGTTAGGATTATACCTGTGAAGACATGCTTTAGCTCATTATTGGACTTCAGATCTTCAGACCTGTATGACACCCCATATATCACAGGCATTAGGTTACCATTAATGACTCAGTAATCCTTCAAATCTCTCCAAAGAAATGCACCTCATCATGAGCCTTTCTGGAAATGAATGTATTTGCAGAGGTGTTTTCATTAATGATCCTCCATATTTTTAAAAGGCGAGCTCTACAATTTTGTGCCCTCATCAAAGGCTGGTCCTCTGAACATTTAGATAAGTACCACAATGGTGATTCTTATTATTTCACTCACACTACACTCATAAAACTGTCTTACTGCACAGGGCAAACCTGCGTCTCTCAATTTTTTAACAGCACAATAACTTGAACGCAAACTATTTTCTGCAAACGATTTACTATTTGTCCCCGGTAGTGAAACATTAGTTGACTGATGAATTATTTCATCAACTCAATTAAATTCAAGTTTAATAATCAATTAATCATTAAACTTCTTTATTCATAAGGCACTTTAAACACAACACTGATGATCCAAAGGGAAACAACAAAAGAAAATAGAGGACATGGAATTATGTTGACAAAGCGCACAGAGAAAAAATGTTTTTTTTCATTGTGATTTGAACATCTTTGGGTTTTGGACTGTTGGATGAACGAAACACCTTGGGCTCTGTGAACGTGCTGGGAATTTTCAATGATAATCGTTAAATTTACAAGATAGTCACCCGTTTGATGTATAATGAAAATATTTGTGAGTTTTGACATGATCCCAGTATTTATTTATTCCACCTGCAACATGCTGGTAAATAAGTGTGATGGCTTAATACTTAAATGGTGCAATTAAACTGTACTTTTTTTCTGGAGACAACATGGCCCACCTAGCAAATCCACTCTGCTTGCACTCAGGAGACTATATCATGGCTCATAGATGGTCCAGATCAGGACCATCTATGAGCCGTGATATAGTCTCCTCTCAGCTGCATTATCACAGCACTGTAACCAGATGTCAGCCTTACGTAAACCTCAACCAAGCAACATGTCAACCACAATCTCCATACTTTACCTCAACAATGGTGGTCTTTTACAAACATTTATTCATGTATGTATTTATTACTGCAGCCATTAAATTGCTTAGGTTACAAAAGGTAAGACACAAAACAGGCTTGAATGAGTCTGCTTCCTGGAGGCATCTCCAAAATTCAAATCTCTAAAGCTCAGCCATAATATCTGCCATGATTGGTACAATCAGCTGTTCTCTGTGCTCAAAATAACTTCCTGAACGCTGCTCTACATTACAGAAAATAGACTTTTACAGAACTATCCAATGCTCCTCTTCTTGCGAGAGGAACATTTTAACTGCACAAACCCTCCAGATCGGGACTTAACAGCAGTTTGACTGATTAAAGCATTAAGGTGAAGGACAATAATTACCTTAACTTGAGGATTTTACCTTCAGATGCTCAAAAATGACGCTTTAAAACGCTGCGCTGCTGTCACAATGCTCAATTAAACTAACGCGAAATCAGCACTCAGATAAACAAGTTGTTACGTCAGCTAACTTAATGTTCCGTATTTGGACAACATTCAGCCAACTAGACCATATTTGTGGTCAGATAACGCTTCAAACTACACTAAACAAAGCGCTTTCTATGTGCTATAAATACGTAATAAACCGTTAACTTGCCTCATTGTAAACTTTCCGTATCACACACTGGACACTGTGAGGGAAGCTAACGCTAACTACTGTTGTCGGAAGTTAGCACGTGTGAAGTGAAAGAGGAAAGCTAAGAGGAAGTATAAAAGTACCTGGCTACCACGTCTGTCCTCTTTCATGCTCTCTGTGCTGCTGAAAGACGTCCTGAAAGTCCACACGGAACTTGGATGCTTCTTTGTGCCGTTGTTGTTGGGTGGGTAACCAGGAAAGCCTCTGGTTAGCAACGAGACCTGTCAAACAATGGCGGAGCCAAGTACGGCAAGCCGGAGGCCGACACGTGCTTTTTGTTGACGTTTTTTTATGCGTTCGAGATATTTAGAACGGTTTCGTTTTGGTGTTGTTGAGTAATTTACCGTCAGAATGAAGGTACCAAACAGAGAAATGGCGAATAAAAGTACTCAAGATTATGATTAACTACCGTTTCCTTTGGCAAACCAAGCATTTATTCATTTCAATGTAATACCAGTGATGGAAGAAGTCTTCAGATCCTTTACTTAAGGGGTTTTCAATAACAAGGCATGTCTTCGGTAATATTTATATAGATTTAATATTCTCTACCAGAATTACATCCGGCAGTGTATAGAAGGCTTTAAAACATTTAGACCATGATACAGGGAGTTAAAACTGAAAGAATATGTGAAATCTTGTTGATGTTTTATTTATTCTTTTTATTTATTTTATTTTGATTTTGATTTTGATTTATTTTGCAGTGTTTGGCTTGAGGCTAATCTCTTTTTTTTTTTGGTTGGTGGGGTTCTGCCTTGTGAGTTTGGACTTGTGACCTCAGTATTTCTAAAACAATCCTGGCTACAACCCTGTTCAGTAGGGACTGAAAAAGTGCTTAATTCAAAACTTTACTTAAATGAAATTACATGTGTATAAGAAGCAAAATGTACTCGAAATATCAAATATTTATTAAGCAGAATGGCCCTTTTCAGGATGTTATTATTATATTGGGTTACTACACTGATACATTAACATGTAAGCAGCATTTTAATGTTTTAGCTGGTTGAGGTGGAGCTAATTTAAACTATTTCATATGCTTTTGGTTTGTCAGGTCTTAGGTTAAATGATTATGTGTTTTGTATGTAAAATCTTTATCTACAAAGTCACACCAGTTGTCACATAAATGTGTTAGAGTAAAGAGTACAATGCCAACTCCCATAGTGTGAGTGTGAATCTTGTATGGATGTTGATCTCTGGGCTTTTAGTCCATAAGTCAGAAAACGTCCCCGAAACACCAAGTCCTTGATGGATACATTCAGTTTTTATTTCTTTTCTTATTTCACATGAAATTCATTGGATGGTTTTCTTATATTAATTTTTGATTGAACAAAAAAATATAATTTTAACCTCCTGGAGTTGGCAGCTTACATATTTCTTTTAAGTTTTTACTATGGCAGTTTCTAAAGACCCAGAAGACTAATTTCTGTCCATCTGCTGCATTTATCAGTAGTCGTTATCCTCTTTTACAGCTGTCATTATTCTTCTGCAGTTATTTAATGGATTCCCTGTAAATTCAAATTCAAATTAATGCAAGACTATTATGTAGATGGTTTTGATGAAAGTTGCATGAGTTGTCCTTACAGGAGGAAATTATTCACTGACATTCCAAAAGAAAAATGTTCACAGAATATGTGCAGCGTTCGCTGTCTCATACGTTTTACATTTCAGAAGCACCCATACAAGTCTGCATTTGCTCATAGTGAAACTAAAGATACAGTAGTGACAGTGGTGGAAAGTCACAAAATACATTTACTCTGGTACTGGACTCCAGTACAATTTTGAGTATTTCCATTTTATTCTACTTTATACTTCTATTCTATAAAATAATCCTTTATTTCACCAAAAAAGCAAAGAGTGGAAAAAAAATCCAACAAAATGAACACAAATTAATGGAGCAGAACTTTGTATTTACTTTTTCTTACTCCTTTAATCATCTCACAACCCCTTAGTTTTATTGTGACCCTTTGTGTGACCCCTAAATTGGGAACCACTAGACTAAACTACCTAAGTGTATATAAAGTAGTTAAAACAACCTCCACCTCAACCAGCTATAGCAATAAAATGCTGCCATTCTTCAGCAGAATCAGTACTTTTATTTTTGATACTTTTAACTACATTTTGCTCACAATACTTCTGTACTTTTACTTTTGTATGATTTTGAGTGCAGGACCTTGATATGCAATGGAGTATTTTTAAATATATTTATTGGTACTTTTACTTTACTTTTACTAACTAAAGGATTTAAACATTTTCACTGAGTAGTGATAACAACTTTTCTTTCTAAGCCGCCGTGAATTAAATCTGAGATTAAAATTTTTTGCCATATTTATCTGCAATGCTTCATTTTGTTCCTGTGGCACTCTAGGCTTGGGATTTGCGAGGCTTAGTTTGCCTGCATCCTAATCTTGAACAACTAAAATAGCTCAAAGCTGATTCTTCTCACTCTCTCGGCACTTAAAGTACACACTCATTGAGAGATGACGGTGTTAACCATCAAAATGTCTTGATTTAATCATCCAAAAGCAGATAAATAATGGATATTGTATTTGATATTTCATTTTGTGTGTAATTCCACTTTTCTCGCAGTTGTATTTCATGCCATCTCCTACTCTACGGCTTATTGTTACTGTTCTGGTGGCTAAGCTCTCTCAGAGGTGCTGGGGCATGAACAAAGCCAGTGATATCTAGTGAATTCTCATTACAAGGGGATTATCATATGTGCCAGCATGCATTCCACTCCCACATCATTAAGTGTTTTGGACCATTTACAGCCAATTACACCATTGCTAATGCTTTTTTTGCGCCCACCCTTTCCCCCCAGGCCCATGATGATTTTTGACATGTTTTCTCAACTCAGCATGAATTTATCTTCCTTGGTTTGTTTGCACTGGATTGGACTACCTGGTAATCACTATTTGCTCTTCAACAGACGCTTGTTTCTTCTGTGCGACTAAACATCAGTACCTATAACAGCTCTCACATACGCTCCGACTAGAAGCGAGAAACTGGTACAGTGTAAATACTGATCTGAGAGATGTATTAATGCTTAATGAGCCATTGATATTCCCAAATGAGCTGTAATCCCAGTTAACATGTCTCTCCCAGCAGGAAGATGTACCATTACCTGGTTCACAGCAGGTTGCTTCAATTAGATGCCTACTGCACAGCCTCAGCTGTACAACACAAGCCTGGATATACATGGATATATTGTATAGAGCACATACTGTTACATACAGGCTTTCTAAAAATGTGAAGCTCAAACTGGGTGATTGTTTGGGAGTTTGCCTTGGTGGTTAACACATTTGGGGGGTGCCATACATGAGTTTGGTTTTGTTTTTATTTTGGGGGGAGACAGCAATTTCTTCTGTCAGTTGAGTTTCTGGTTATGGTTGAAATTTGGGAAGTGCTAATAAGCATGCATTTTGGTGTAAGGTGGCCGGTTGGTTACTGCTCTTTAGGTTTTGGCTCTAACAGTGAGTTTGTTGCAGCTTAAAGTGGCAGTGAAAGTGGGTACAACTAAATGCTCGGGATCACTCAAGTCTTGTTTGTCTGTCTCGCCAGTCTTAAATATGCTTCCTAAGGTTGGGGACAAGTGAGAAGGGTGGTGTGGCTTGGGTGGGGTGTCTATGGCCTGGATGGGGTGTAAATTTAAATATTAAATATTTCAAGTTTTTGGCTGAACAAAGGACAAGGTGGGTCAGTTTGTTAGAACTGTATTCTGTTAACACTTAGTTTAGTCTGGTTCAGTCAGCCAGTCTCTTTCTCTCCCTTGGCTTCCATCCTTTTGGTTTATCTTTATTTCATGTTCTCCTTTAGTAATGTAAAATAAACTTATATCCCTCCTTTGTCCAAATGTGAGCAGGGTTGTAACTATGTACAGTAAACCACATGTAGCACCCTTGTTTCATAAGCAGTGACTCACACATTTGAAAGGGTATTGTCGGTGATTCCAGCACGATGTGAATGGTAATATTTTTCTCTCAGCATTGAGGAAGAGGAAGTTTTACTGTTTACCCAAACTGTAGGAATATTTCAAGGATACTGATTTAGGCTAATGATGGACAGCCTGCTTTCAAATGTTTGTTAAAAAGATTTCTGTCAGCTACAGGAGCTTTGATGGTAAAACATCCCAGCAGAGACATGAAAGAAGAGATTACCTCCACAATATAAGTTGCTGTTGACCAGAGAAAACATGTCGTTTCTCATCAACAGTGTATGTGAGAGCATTCAATATCAGCCCTCCTGCAGGCATCCAATCTCCTTCCAAGCTGCTGTCTGCACTCCCTCCGCCAGCCCGTTCAACTTTTCTCATTAGATTTCCCACTCTTATGCATCCCAAGTATTTTTGAAGTGCATAGTGTGTGGAATGATGCAATGCATTCAAGTGTCAAGCCTGCACAAATCTCATCATGTCCAGGGTGATTCACATATGGAAAGTTCGGTATCCTAGCAACAGCCAATAAAGGCCAGCTTTGATTGGGTATTGCCTGTGGCCATCATAACTGAAGAGTCAACAGGGCTGCCTCTCTATGAACTGATGGGAAAGTGTTTACAAGCAATCAAAGGTTGCTTTAATCATTCACACCGGCTTTTGGTAAACCAGAGAAATAATGGGTTTTCTTGTCTTGAAAGAGAGCTGAAGTGCGTGTAATCCCTTCTTACCAAACGGTTGATTTTTACATGAGCACAGACAAAATGGACCCAATCAGGTATTGGAGCTGGGCGGTGATTGCCGAATTAAACCATCTGACTGTCTTTCACACTGGAGGGTCACATTCACGGATAGGTTTCATCGCGTGTCGCTGCATCTGATTGTGCCTTGATTGCCAGTGTTCAGCGTGAGAGTGATTTCATGGGAAATGTTAAGTCTTTTGCGGATTTATCACGCTCTCTGGGCTTCTACGCTGTGACACTGAACTAAGAAAACCCCGAAGACTCTTTCAGCCTGAGATGCTGAGGGAACTGAATTCATATTTAGTTTCCATTTGGATTGTGTTTACACATATGGCACTTCATTTATGATGAGACAATAACTTTTACAGGGAAAAGCCATGAGGCTTGTGCTACGGTGAGAAGAAGCAAGCATAATTCTGTTATACAGTCAAGCCGGCTCTGAATAGCAGTTTTCTACCTTGAAGCTGCACTTTTTATATACAGTATATAAAATTAAACTTGTCTTCTCAGTTTAACTCATAAAGTGTTATTGCTAGAGAAGAGAGTGTCCCCATGACATCTAACTGAAACTCTTGAGGCTCACCATGTTTGTCCCAATTAAATTCTGGTGTTAGATATGGACGAAAAGCAACAGCTCAAAAATTAAAAAAAAGTTAAATTCATGCTCTCTTCTAAAAAGCAGAAATTGAGCAACCACGAAAATGTTTGATTTGCCAATTAAATCTTTTCCACCTCTCGTCCCTCCGGTATTCTCTGGTAGAAAGCCATCACAGACTAGCTGGCTTTGTAAACATGTGCTTTGTGGATTTCACACTAAACTGAATTCCAGCTTTGTAAAAGTTACTTCTCACTGTCTGTCGGAGCTGCCAGTGCACAAAGTTACCCAGTGAGTGTTTATCTTTTGTACTTACAGCATATTGAGCTTTGACAATGTTTTTTGATAATATTTGATTTTAAATTGTATACATTTTCTTTTAACTATTACTTGATATTTCTAATTCTAGAAATATTTTCATACTATTTAGTTGAATATGTTATCAGCACTCCTGTATATTACATTGTGTACTTTTTTGGTACCTGACATGCAAGGTACTTTTACTTGTTGAATTGTTTTGTAAAAAATGTAGCTTCTCCAGTGATTTGTCTCTGATGTCCTTTTGAAGAGCACAAAGACGAACAAAATAAAACACAAGGCTATGACCTAAGCCAGTTTGTTATGCTCTGTCTTTATCAAAGAGAATTACTTAAGACTCTAACATGAAAGTTCACACTTTCTACATGTTCAGATATTCAGCTCTCGATGGATTGCACACCCTACCTTGCTCCACAGGTTTGACACACTGGAAGAAGAACGCTGGTTCCGGTGGGCAATTTGAAACCACAGAGCAGCCCTGGATAGAATAATCTTCAATTGACCAAACACTTCATTAGCATCACTTGTAATTTAACTTATTGTATAATTGGGTAATTACACAGTACATCAACACAAATAAACTCTCTTTGCATTTGTTATGCATGAAGTGCATTTCATTTTAGCCAAGTAATCCATATAATTGCAGATCAAAAAGGTTGAACGCTGTTAGGGACTCATTTAGTTTGGTTTGTTTGTTGGATATAAATAATTATATATAATGATTTTTAAAGTTATGAGTTCATATCAGTGACAACAGCAGAGAGGTGTTGCTTAGCTCTTTTATAACCTGCAGAGAGAGAAAACATTATTCTGTTCTGACACTACTGATGTCATGATAATCAGTTGCACACATTGCACACTGCTTTCAGGTGCTAAAAGTACTTATCTGCACGTAAAGACTACGTATCTGCAAATGCACAGCCACCATGTTAGTGTTTTTTCCTCAGGTGATAACGACTCCAGAACAACAACAGCTTATATGGTTCTTTTTACATAGAAAAATGAGCATTTTTGTGACTATTGCCCATTGCATACACCTGACTTCTGTGCCATAACTATAAATGGCATTAGAAGTACGACGTATGTATCATGCAAGATGCAAATGATACAGACAGATACAGTGATATTGTAAAATTAGCTAAAAGAAAAAGTCTGTTGCATAAAAGTCCCAGAACATAGAATTATAAATCCAACTGGGTCCTTAAGAAGTGTGACAAATTGTGGATAATGTGCTGATGCACAGCAGGGGAATATAAGAATCGGAGAGCAGAGAGCTATTCAGGATGGAACTTCCCCAAATGCCTGGAAGATAAGTCTTTGATGAGGACACCAAAGCCGAGAGCTCGCACCTAGACAAAAACATGACAGATCATTACCTATGCAGCCTCTGCATTTATCTGCAAGTGGGCTCATGATGAGGTGTATTCCACCTACACCGGGCTGACTTCGCAGACATTTGTGAGGTAACACTGGTTTATTACGGATTAAATTGGTGAAATATTGGATGTCATACATAACTGTAAAACTGAATCCAATGCTGTCGCAACATGTTTTCTTAGGTTTTATTATAAATCTTGACAATCAGTTTTGTTATTATAGGGGATTGAGAGATTAAGCCAGGACTGCTGAGTTCAGAAAAGATGACGCATAATTCAGTGAAGGGAATATCTTGAAAAATGTTCCTGCAAGCTGTGGTGGATGAAGTATTCAGATCCATTGCTAAAGGAAAAGTACAAATACGACAATGTAAACAGTACTCTGTTGGACTGTTGATTCAAGCAGATATTTAAAGGAAACAACTTTATAAGATTGTCCATTTTCTTATGGAAAATGTAAAGTATGAAGTATCATAAAATGGAAATACTCTAATCTACTTCTAATACTGTATACAGGCAATGTGTTTTCAAATTTACTACAAAATGAGACAAACAAAAACGTCAAGGTGATTAAATGTATGAAACTTATCACAGTCACCAAAAGCAGAAGCTCACTCCGTGAGCAAGCAAACAGCTCCAACGACAAATAACTGTCAGGAAAAATCAACTTCCTGGAGGTTTGCCATACAGGATGTTCCTCTCACAAATCAGCCTCAGCGATACAAATAATACGAGAATGCTTTAATTTGTTTTCCTTCAACTTCCTCTCTTTCAATACAAAAGTTTTTTTGTTTATATTTTGGACTTCAAAACACTCTCAAAAGTTCACAGCAATGTTTTTTTATGAGTGTGTCCCTGTTTTGTTTGTTCATGCACGCGAGGACACACAGGCATGCGCACGAGTATGCGGGTGACGCGATACACAATCTTGCCAATGGCTTCATGCTATTCCACTTATCCACACGCCAAGCAATGCAGAAATGTAGCTGTAAATGTGGGAGAGAAGAAGACTGCTAACAAGTAAACATGGATGTAAACAATGCAGGTTTCAAAATGATAAAATGTGTAAGCATAACATTTTGTTTGCTTACAAGTAAAGTCCACCGGGCACCTTTCAGGTTAGGGAAAGATCATTGACCGCCATGCACTTTGAACACCTCACTACGACTTCCATCCAGTGGTAGTACAAGAACGTGGCACTCAGTTACCTGGAAAATACCTTCCTCCTTTCATAAGAAATACAGCGATTATATTTTCTGTTGTTGCAGGCCAGCGTGGGATGTTTAGTTGCTGAAACTTTTATCTATACTATAAATGATTGGACCTGTGAGAGGTTGGTGACCACGGGACGTTGATGTAGTAGTAGTAGTGTCCAAATCTGTCTTGTCAGCAAGCTGGGCTTCATCAATCTGTCTGATTGATCCTGCATATATGGCTCCATGACCTTGCATTGCACCGTGAGACCAGCATCCATGTCATTGTCACCTGATCTGCCTTTCTTATTGACAACAAACAAAATGGACCTACAGTATGTGGATTTTAGGAGCCGGAGATCTATTAGTTCATTTGTGTGGATTTCAAGGGTGAACGCGTGAAAATGTTGGTTCAAACTGTTAGATAATAATCATGAATAATAATAATCATCCTGATAAATGGGTCTGTTTATTTGTTTCACTCTATGATTGTGTCTGTCCCAAGATGTGAAAGATTACGCGACTCGGATAAAAAGATTCAATCCACCTGGATAAATGATTTTACAGTTTAGTAAGTTCAGTAATATCTAAGTATGAGTTTCATCCCTCCTCTGAACTGCTTGGCACACATTGAAAAAGCTCCTACTGGCAGAAATAACATGCAGTTGCTTCGCTGTTCATTTAACTGATGAAAAAGAAAACCCTCCAGTGCGGCTGATAACTCACCCCCACCCCCAAAATCCTTTCAAAGCAATTACAAAAATCACTCTCAGTGCAAAACCAGAATATAACCCAACGCTGTAAGACTGAATAAACAATCTAATCTTACAATCATTGCCTCTGGATTACAGATAAACCCCTCTCTCATTTATTAAGCCCTATGATGATATACTGGCACTACATACCAATAAAATGGGGAACAAGTGAATTCAGCAACATGACAACTTTATTATTCCGTCTTACCAAGCAAGTTTTCTATGTGGATGTAGACTGAAGACGATCTGATGCAGTAGAGCCTTTATCTGAACATGTACTGTTCTGCGTAACTTCTTTGACGTACAGATTTAGTTGCTGTGCTTTGCATTATTCTGTCGTCGAAGCTCAGCTCATGCAGTAGATTGAGGCTGCGAGGAGAGGATCAGCAAAGTCGAATGTTGCATAGTGCAGCTCCTCTGAGAAATCAATGCCAGTTACTTATTTGTGATGGAGAGGCTTTTAAGCATGCACAGCGTAGTTGTTTGTGCAGTACTGTAGAACTGTATTAGCAGAGGTGACGCATTAGATTGTACATCTTATTCCAAAAACACAGTTGATACAGTATGTCTGAACGCAGAAGTTATATAGTGACTCATGCACAGTGATATAAACTCTGCAAACATACTGTAGACGTCACATCAGATGAATTACATCTGCGGCATTTAATTTAAAGGAATAGTTTAACTGTTTTGGGAAATACACTTCTGCTTTCTTGCTGAGAGTTAGATGAGAAAATTGATACCAGTCTCATGTCTGTACGATAAATATGATGCTACAGACAGTTAGCTTAGCTTAGCATAATGAGTGGAAACAGGGGGAAACAGCTAGCCCGGTTCTGTCCAAAGGTAACAAAATGCAGTTACCAGCACCTCTAGAGCTTAATAATTAACATTTGTTTGTTTAATTCATACAAAATCTACATTGTTAAAACACTGCGTTGTGGTTTATCGGTCTTTATGTTAGCTAAGCTAAGCTAACAGGCTGCTGGCTGTAGCTTCATATTTAGTGTACAGACATGAGAGTGGTATCAAGCTTCTCATCCAACTCTCAGTAAGAAAGCCAATAAGCTAGCTCTCAAAATGCTAAACTATTCCTTGTTAAACAAACAGTTTACAGGCTTTTAATTGTTGAACAGTGTGTTGTATGTTGTAGCGTGGACACAAGGTCATAATAATTGGCTTTGCGCAGTACCATCAGAGGCATTTTGGAGCTGCATACGCACTGAACATAACAACAAGTGGATCGGAGATAGTTCAAACACCTGGTTAGGATGCCCCCTGAGCTGCTCCCTTTGGACGCGTTTCAAGCACAAATTAATGGAAGCAGACCAGCCAGGTAGTAGGCCGGGGGCAGACCAGGACATAATGGAGGGGTTACATCTCCATTTGAGGTCCCCCAGGGAGAGGTGGAGGGAGCTTAGGGGGGCAAAGGAGGCCTGACCTCATTTGCTCTCCCCTGCAACTGCAATCCTGACAAGGATAATAAGTACCTCGAAGAGGGATTGATAGATGGAGGATTGTCCGGTCGTTGTTGTTCAGCACTGCTTTTGCTGTGTATTGGCCTTCTGTTTGAAATGGTTACTTGTAAAGTGTAGGTGAGTGGAGTTCAAGGGGTAAATATTTATGTTATGAGCAAAATAATCTCAATATAGCACAACAACTCTGACACCTTCTCAACAAGAAGTTAAATTATAAGCTTAAAGGATAAGGCTGGCAATTCCATGAAAAGATAAAAAGTAATAGTGTATTAGTCAGTCTCTCAATACTTTTACTTCCCTACTCTGTGTGTGCCACTCTATCTCAAGCCCATTCATTCTTACTAAAGATATAAATCTTTAAAAGCGGGGTAATGAATGTGTAGTTTTATTTTAAGTCTGAGTAACTTTCTGAAACAGCTGGGCACTGTAGATATGAACAAACATTACTCAAACTGAAGCAAATAGTCTATTTGTCGGGGACTATTTTCAGACGCAGTTTGAAACTGAACTGAGCCACATATTGAGTATTTATAGCAGCAGGACGGTGTATGTGGGTTAGACTCAAAATAAGCAACAGTGCCCATGTTCATGGTGACGAAGGACCACGTGCGACTCACTGATGTGTCTTTAGTAGTTTTTGGACAAAAATTGAAGTCTATTGTTCAGAATAATAGACGTATCATTGGCTTTGGTTACACAGACAACACTTGATAGTTGAATCAATGAATTGTTGGTTTTGGTGTTTTCATGGAATTAGTTGACAATTAGAAAAATAGTCCACCTCCTTTTATTTATCCTAATAAAGATTGGGATACAGTCACTGCAGGAATAGCCTTTTATCAGCTTCATTTTGTTTATTATATCTCAAGGGTTGCTGCTAATAAAATATTACATACATAATATAACATTATGTATGTAATCTATCTTCCTTGGCAGTGATGTTCAAAATGAAATGTTTTATTTGGAGATCTAGTCAACACTACTCATAGTTTTGGAAAGTGTATGTTTTGTGTGTGGCCATGTCTTAGTCTATGTTATTGATCAAGGTTATTTTCATAGGGCCTATTTCTATATTTGCTGCTCGCCTTTTCATTTTTCCTTCAGGTTTATACCAGGCTGCGTTCAGAGATTTGTCAAAGCTGACCTCAAA
Source organism: Enoplosus armatus (assembly GCF_043641665.1). NCBI lineage: Eukaryota > Metazoa > Chordata > Actinopteri > Centrarchiformes > Enoplosidae > Enoplosus > Enoplosus armatus. The sequence goes on from NC_092189.1 coordinate 17,220,461, forward strand.
AGAGCAACACTTCCACCGCCATCGGCTGTATACACAAAAATCAGCCCTGCAGACAGCATCTGAGCGGCAGAGACATTAGTCCCATTTATTACCCATCCTGGCCAAAATTGTTTTTGTCCTTCACAGTGAGGGTTCGGCAGCATTTCCAATTACCAAAGACACTGTGTTGACCCTCAAGGGCATCGGCAAGACGAGAAAAGATGTAGATGTGAGGAGGTTCCATTCTTTTCAATCAATACGCTTTTTATAGGTTGTGTTGTATGTCAGAGGAACAGCAGTATCTTTATCCTCTGCAAAACATCACTGGCACAGGCTGAGTCATGACATGATATCTGTGGATCAGAGCACAGGCACTTGTTTCCTTGCTGAAATATGTTTCATAGCACAGGTTTCCATTTCTGTACCTTCAAAATCTTGTTTGATTTTCCTCCACCTTATTTCGGTTGGAAAGTGTAATATACTGGTCTGTGACAGCCACTCAGCCCTATTAATGTACCTCAGTATAGGAGGGTGAAACCTGGCGTAGGAGATATGAGCACCTCACTCTAATTGGTATCCCACTGGTTATTATGGATGCCTTTTGATTGGGTGATGGAGCGTTGACTGACTAATTGCCTGGAAGGTAGAGCTCTGAACCCGGTGAGTCAGACAAAGGACCCAAGTGAATCCAGGTAAATGCTTCTACACTAGGATGACAGAAAAAGATTTGTGGCAGAAATATCAAAGTATTACAGAAGTATTTTCTGCATCATTCCACTGAAATAAGACTCAATAGAAACATATACATAAGCAGAACAGGCAATTTCTACTTACTATAATACGGTAGAGCAGGGGTTTTCAAAGCCTGACACTGAAAAATCAAACCAAACCCAGCTCACTTTTTCTGTGAAACCAGCTCCAGGTTGTGAACCTTCACACCGTCCATCAAACAGCACCACAAACACCCAAATCCATCCATACATCAATGAAATCTTACAATCAAACAAATATAAATGATCACAGAGTCAAAATGGTTAGGCTTTGAGAAATAATTTAGTAAAAGTTTTGCAGGCAAAAGCTAACCTGCTCTCTTTGCTTCCATCAGACCAGTTGTCCAGTCAGGTAAAATCATTCCCTCAGTGTCCTCAGGAGGGTTAAAATCCATTGAGGTGAGACTCTGAAGTGCTGCCGTCTTTGGCTCTGAGTCCTTTTCCTTTAGATCTGAGTTGCTCACTTATATATTTGTGTGATCCCAACAAATTAGTAAATTCTGCAAAACATTCAGCCGATATTATATTATATAGTATTATAATATATAAAATACTCAGAGGCAATGTATTTTGGGCGTACAAAGCGGAGGCCTTTGACCCCAGAGAACAGGATTGGCGGGACAGAACATTTGCACTTTGGTTAAGGTTGGTAAAGGTCGTGGTTTTGGTTAAATGTTAATAAATACATTGTGTCTCGTGTTTCAAGTCACTGCAGACATTTTCTTTATTAAACCAAGAACATGAGAGTGCTGAAAGTGCCTGAACATGATGATAATGTGGTAGTCACAATGAGTGGATGTTGTATTGCAAGAACAGAAAACAAATTAAATACATTGTCGGTGAACATTTTACCAGATACATTCATTAACAATATTTCCTCATTATGTCGAATAAAAAAACGTATTCTGGTCGACAGTACGTTTTTCCTGCAAAACGTATTTGGTGTTACAATTTACTATTATGTGAACATAATTTCATTTGCAGTTCAGTGCAATTGATGACAAACAAATCCACCATCTATAAACAAAGCTTAAAAGCACTCCACAGTTCAGCCAAAGCTAACATGATGCTACAGCAGCCCACAGTATTACAGGGAATTTGCATGGTTGTTTAAATCAGTTACATTTGTTTTTATAGTAAAGTGAGGCTCTTGCTCACTCACATTCTCTGTTTATATTCCAGTCATCATAGCAATAAAATGACAATAGATAATAATCAAGATATGATGGTAAGAACACAAAGTAATGCTATGAGTATAAAAAATGGGCTGAAATACCCCATTAGAAGCAAGTCTGTAGAAATAGTGAAAGGGATTTTAAAAGATGAAGTAGATTGCCTAGAGTCCTCACAAAACCTACTAGCCCTGATTACAAAAACGTGGTCAACACTACAATAGACAACAGCCAGAAGGACCCTGCCTGAGGAAAAATGATTGTGCACTGTCTCATAAGGGATTAACATGTCTGCAGGAGAGCCTGCAGACACCTTTAACTGTGCATTAAAGGTGATATCATCAATCGAAAAACCAACAGATAACAAATCACATTACTTAAGCCTCAGAGGGAACCTAAACTCCAGCAAAGCCAGTAAATAACACCTCTGGTTAAGGAGAAAAGAGCTTTTTTTAAATAGTAATTCCAAGAAGACACATGTGGTGAATTAGAGACCCCATTACAAGTTAAGAGGAGAGCTATTAAATATTTTCAGATTATGACCCATAATAAGTAAAGTGAGTCCATACTGAGTCTGTTTTTCACAGCCAGGCTCATACATTTGGTGATGCTAAAAGTGGAAGTATTTACAAAAAGTAGTATTAAAACAAAGGCAGATAAAACAAATGTTGATGCATCATCAACAACTAAAGATATACTAAGATAGTATAAAACGTTTAACATATTGTAGACTTTAATGGCAGCATCCTCATCTCCATTTCTTTTGCTTCTAGATCATCTGAAAAATCTCTTGCTGTGTTGCAGCTCAATACTACCGTTGTCTGCTGTGTTTACACTGGAAAAGTGCCAAAATTAAGGATACTCAAAGGTGTCAGCATGCCCACTAAATTTGTTTGATTCTTATGTTTGCTGTTGGTTGACACCACTGTGCCACATTGCACTGTACCAAAGGAAATGGAGGAGCTGCTCAAAGCTGGTAAAAATGACGACAGAATGCAGATGGTGGTGAGGCGGCTCCAAAAAGAAAAGAAAATAGAACAAAATCCTTAAAAAAAGGTTTTGGCTTTCTCGTTAGTTTGATTGTCAGGAGATGCTCCAAGGTTGCGGTTTGATTGACGTCTGTCAGCGCAAGTCTTGTATCATTTCCTGTTGCAACAAAACACTAACACACACTGATGTCTTGAGTACTAATTGCAAAAACAGTATGCAAGAAGGCAGACCATTCTGCACTTCTGTTGCCTAGTGTTTCAGCCTGTATCCTGTTTCACCTGACCAACTCTCCAAGAAATTACTAGACTAGTTTATATTCAACTAATTTGCACCAGCAAATAAGTTTTGAGGTAAACGTACTGCCGACTAGATAATGTTTTCTAGTAACATAATAGGAAATTTGGCAAAATGGAAATATTGAACGTATCAGCGAAATGTAAAATGCTTACTGACAACATATTTTGCTGCCAAAATATCTGATCTTGCAATACAATATCCTCAGCATGGCAACCGCATTATTAAACTTTTTTATGGTTATGTGTAGGGACTGGCGGCCCTGGGTAAGGTTAGGGAAAGATTGAGGTCTGGTTTAATAAAGAAAAAGTCAACAGTGACTTGAATCACGAGACACACCGTGATTATTAACATTTAACTGAAACCACAATATTTTCCCTGATCTTAACCAAAGTACTTTATTGTCTAAACCTAACCACAGTCCTGTGCTTTGTTTGCCCCTTCTGCCACCCTGACCTCCTTTCTAAGTACCACGTGTGGCAGATAACTGTAGCGTTTCACTCACAATATCGTTGTCTGTGAAAATAATCCAGGCAGTGATTACGTCACATCCAGCTCACGACACAACACATATATAGGACAACATCAGTACCCTCCAAAACGGTTAGAATTCACTGTCACAAAAGCATTTTCTGATTTAACCATACTATGGTTATGGTTTGAAGTTTGGGCACAAAAATAGCTTGGTTAGGAGAGATCATGGTTTAATTTGGGTTAAAATAACTTTGTTAACGTTAGGAGGTCTGCTTCATCATGGTTGAAAGGTTAACTGCATGGTTAGGTTTGGAGAATGATGGTTAAAAGAAACCAACACTGACTGGCGGGAGGGAAACAGGAAACGTATGGCGGACTCCCATGTCAAATTCAAATGTTTTGTTGACCCAACTATCCACCCTGACCCTTGACATCCATTAAATGTAAGTGTCGTTATTAGACGTTTGCTGAAACAACTGATGCTGTTGGTTTTAGTGCACAGGACAGTTGAATTGCACCTATTTCAGAGCACACAGCGTATGAAAGGAACTCTGTATTCAGATATAAACAAAACAAGCACAGAAATAAATACATCATTAAATGCTTTTCTATGCAAAAAACATTTTGGCATGAATATGTCCCTGACAAGGCTAAAAAAGCCAGAGTTTGTTTTGATCCTCTGCTCCCTGCTGCTGCTGGCATCAGCACAACACACACACACACACACACACACACACACACACACACACACACACTGGTAGCATTATGCGTCTCTATTCCAAAGATGACACAGTAGACACATTTGATTCTACTAACCTTACATCTAGTTCTGCCAATATTTCCTTGAGGAGTATAAAGTTCTCTGCTGAATTAGCTGCAGGCAGCCACAAGCCACAAGTCCTCCCATCAGAGCTGAATGGCCACTGATTTAAGATGAAGTCTGAGAAGAGGTGTGAAGTAAATGGATTTCATACACCAGTAAGCCTGAAAACTCAGTTCTGACTGAGCAGTCACCCTGATTGAGGCTGACATGTGGGTAACTGTGCTATGCTAATCCTGCACAGCAAAAAAGGCGTATTGTGATGTTATGCACACCCATACATGTTTGAATTCACTGCACAGGGATGTTCATGAGTTGAGACATTGTACTTTCATTTTTTTTTACCTTTACCAAACCACCAGTGGTTGACCTAAATGCTGTGAGCTATTTAACTCAGTTACTACTCAACCATAACCCTGGAACTTACTGGCCTCACTCTCATAAACACCATATTTTTCACACAGACAGCTGATCAATGTTGGCGCTGATTGTATTTTTGCTGCTGGAATTGAGCCATCAGTGGCGGTGGTGATGAAGCATGGGCTGTTTGATATAAACTAGCAAAAGTGACAAGGAGATCATTGCTGGTTCTTACCTTGTTCAATCTTACTGGCCATAAATAACCTGAAGGGCACCCTTTCAGCTCAAGCTAATAGGAGTTAGATGCCACATAGGAAGGGGATCTGCCACAATCTTTAAAAATTATCACAGTGTCACTTTTGGCACAGTGCTTGTTTTAGAGCCGTCTTACACTGGTATTGTTTTCTTCTTTATGTATCATCACATGAGGACTGATAAAACCTAGAGGTCTCTTGGGTTGTATCAATCTCCTTTAGGGAAAAGAGGACTGCCAAAAGGTTGTTTTGACCCCTCACTCCCTGATGTGCACACAATTCAGGTGCTGTGTAACATCTTTCATTTACTGGCAACACTGTACAATAAGGTACACAAAATAAATCCATAATAGCGACCAAGGAAGTAGTAAAGAACAAATAACTAACTGCTAATTATTAAAAAGCTAACAAGAGCAGGAACTACAATAGCAAAGATCTAACTGATATGTTGAGATCTAACTGATGTGTAATTTTCTACATATATTACACTCTTACATAACCAACATTAAACATTACCCAACACACACTTAAATAATATTAACATAATAACTTATTGGTTGAGGTGATGTGTTCTTTCAGATGACTCAGCGAGCGCTCAGTGCAGACAGTTTGTTCAATGCACAACTCAAAGGTTTATTTATCAGCTAAACAAAAGGAAAAAGTAGCAGACAGGGAGGTCAGGCCCAGCTAGCATCAGCCATGACCTCCAGCAAATAGAGTCAAAAGCTCTAATACAGTTTGTTCCCGACTGATAAAATTATAGAGCTTTCACATTACACTTAAAAACAGGTATTGGTTACATATAATCTTCAGTAGTCTACCCCAATTGGCATCTATTAGTAATGACTTCAAAATATAAATTATTAATAATTAAATTATTCAGGACTCATGTTAGCTAATGTGTTGGTTTATGCTCCTCATTTGTTCATGTTTGACACACTGTCTAAGCATTCACAGACAATCAGGATGACAAAATGATCCTCCTTGTATCAAGAGACAAAGTTAGGGCTAATCATCCAGTGAGGCATCTGAATTCCATATTGCTCCAATCGTCATTTCAGTCCGCATGACTCAGATAAGCAAAGACTCAGAGGGGGGCTTGTGAAATGTCAGAGAATGACAATGAGGCTTTTGAAATTGCAGCCAGCCATCTGGATTAATGTGCAGAAGGATTCGACCTGTTTTCCTCCCTCCTCGACGGAGGAACGTCGAGACTACAGCTGAGAGATTGACACTCACTTGTCATCCGCCTCTCATCTGCTGTGAAAAGGAGGGACATGTGTGGCTGTCCTGACCAACAGGACACCCTCAATGTTCACCTCTGTCTGTGTAAACACTGTGGCATCTGATGTAAGCTGGGAACACATTAGACACAGCCGAATGTCCCTCAGGCCTGTTGCCCAGCATGCCAGCAGCCCCCGTGCAGAGGAGGAGAAACATGAGACAGACACACTGGAATGAGAATAGAAGATCAATGGGACACATACTTTCTGGTTTATGTATGTATGTGCCGCATTCATCAAAGTGACAGTGTCATTATAGATGATTTAGTTGCTCTGTTGGAGCAATGTAAAGGTAGCAATTGACCATTTGTTGCGCCCTGACCCGCCTTAGTTACTGTTGCTGCACCTGTCAAGTCCTCGCATGGCACATTTGTAGTTCACAATGCTAACAGTGGCAGATTTACCACTCAAAATGTTTAGTCATTTTTTAATGTTTCCCTCTTACTCAGTTAAAAACAGTTAAATATGCACTTGATGGATACATACAATATATTGTGCTAAAAAACCCCCGAAGCTAAAGCTACATGCCACAGGCAAAAAGTTAACATCCTCACCATGATCTATATAAACTTCATACGTGCAGTGGAGAATGGAAAGCTTGACTTGAGTCTTATGGCTTTATTTATTTCCCTTCAAAGCATTTTTCTACCTTAAACCGGCCACGAAGTGAAGTTCTTTCCTGCTCTGTCCATTTCCTACATCCTCCTTGAAAAACCTTAGCTTAGCAATGAACTGCCATGATTGCTCCTGACTTGAGTTACCAGCAGCATAATTGACAGCTGTTGGAGTGCAAACATGGAGTGACACAGTGGATAAGACAGTTGAATCCAATCTAGTCTGACCTTCCGATCAATGCAGCTGGCAGAGAAAGACCTGGGATCATCCCGAGTTGAAAAATAAAATGCACTGTCCCTTACCGAATCAATACGGGATGTGATCTAATGTATACACTATGTTTTCACATGCTTGGAATGACATGAGAAATAATAGAACAGATGAACGTTTTTTAACGACAGCAAATACCTCCAGCTCAAGTCCGCCCGTAAAAAGAAAGAGGCTATCCAAATACAGATCTGAACGGCAGACAGAACATAAGGCAAACTGTACAGTGTTGGACTGAAGGTTAAAGTTTATTTTATAATGATGAGAAGAGAAGATGCTATGCTGTGAGATAATACTAACCAATTGGACATTGGTGGATATTAATCTGCCAAAGGCGAGGCTACTTCATCCTTAATGAGAGGTTCTGGACTGAAGGTTAAAATAAGATTTATTTTACAATTACTCTGGAACAGGTTGATCTTTATTTCAGTGCCTACATCCAAGAGAGTTGTTCTGATGACGTTTATCAATGGATCCTACCAAATAGCTTATTTTGACAGATTTTGCCCATGTCTAGTATGATCTGATGTTTTAGTAATTGATGCAACTGTGCTTCTCTCATATTGACTCTTTTTTTCCTTTACATTCAAATAGAGAGTAGCAGAGGACCTTGAAATGAATGCATTAAAAGCACAAATTGGCTCGTAAATATTCACCAGAATGCAGGAAATGACGTGTCTGACACTCAAAATGTCGTTGGGGAGAACCCCCAGACCCCTGCTTGATTTGTGTCCCAAGATGTCCCTTATTTCTCCAAATTGAAGGTGGCAACTCTAGCAGGGAGGTGCTCCTGGGCTGGACTATCAATACCTTTTACACCCACATCAATTCTCCTCACTGCTAGTGGTTTCAAGCCCTCAGTTTAACCCGCTGTTTTGGTGCAGCATGAGTTTGCAGTGGTGCAAACTGATATTTGGAGAGGGGCCTCATGTAGAGAGCTGAACCGTTAAAAGCAGGGCCTCTCTTGGCTTTCGCGTAATGTAACACTTAATAATGCAGCGGGCCATGCTCCTGGATGCTACCTACCTAACAGGGCTTCCAGACAAGAAGCCAAGTATGTGCCAGCGGTTATCATGCTCAGAATAATGAGGAAGCCGCCCGGATTTGCATATTTGTAGGATTATCCAAACAAATCCCTCACCATCCTCCTCAGAGATGTTGCCAATGTGATATGCTAACTAAAAGGAAAATGAAAATGAGCAGCACCCTCTTTTCAATCCTCTGAAAGTATTCTCCCCTGCATTGATTTGTATACTGTTGTTCTCCCCTCTCTCCTACTGTACTAAATAGCTGTGCATACTTCACTGAGCTGTGGAAATGAGTGTTACATTCCCTCTTTTTGCTGTAACTAGTTGAGAGAGTGGAACCTAGTTACGTCGGGGGCTCGTAGTTCTTCTGTTGTTGAGTTTAGGGTGCATAATTCACAGTCGCAAGTGTCATCGCTGGGCTTCACTTCTTTGTTTCATAGTCCCAGGATCACAGCATCATCTCAAATTCGTGGTCAAGGCAATGCTGTGAGGACACAGATGAACTGTACTGATGACGTGTTTGCTGACAGGATCGGGTTGAGTGATGGTTGCCTAGCTGCTGTGTTTTGCGGCGGGATCATGATGTGTGTTGGATGCGAGGAAATTGCCTTTTCAAAGCAGCAGATCCCTCTGTTCTTGTGTCTGTCTACACGCTGCCTTGTCTGGACGAGTGCCTGTCAATCTGGCCCTTCGTCTTATCTTTCTGTGTGTCTTTGCAATCTTGTCTCCTACAGATTACGTTTGCATACAAATCTACTAATATATATTTATCGTTAGTAATGAACGAATCTACAAAGTTTTTTTTCCAAAGATGATTTTTTTGGGGCGTTTTTACTTTAATTGATAGTGATAGACAGGAATGGTGGGAGTCTACAAAGTTGTACATTGTACATTGAACATATCAGCAAAACATTCACTGACGAAGTATTTCATTTGTTTCCTACAATATCCACTTGTGGCGACTACAGCATGATTAACATTTTTAATAATCAATGCAAGACATTGAATTATAACCCAGTCCTATAGTATATAAATGTATGCAGAATTATCATGGCTAATTTACTATACATATTTTCATGTAAGTCACAGAATGTTTGGTCTTGAAATTTGCTTTAAAGTAATGGAAAAGTCTAGCCAAACTGTGTATGAACCCTGTAGTAGTATATAAAGATAATTTCTGGGAGAGTGGTCGTTGGCCTTGCCTGCCCCTCTCAAATCATCAAAAAGTGTTCAGTATTTGCCTCCTTGAAAGTTTTCATCCTGTAAAACTTTATTTTTCCATTTTTATGTATTTCTTCTACTAACACTGTATGTTAGTATTGCCTTACTTTGTCCCAAAAAGACCCTTATGACAACAACAAACAAATATTTGAGCTTTTCAAAAACCGCAGTGGAGAAAAACCGTTCAGTACAGTATAGATAAAAATGTCACAGATTATTGCTGTAGTTAAATTAAAGTCTTGCTGTGTGTCTCACCACAGTGCATGCAGGCAAAGGTTTCCTCCACTGACAACATTTCAAATGCTACCACTGCCAACCTGGCAGGATATCATCAAGTACATGAGTCGATGCGATCGCCTCTCAGGCCGGTGTAACTGGAATGTATTTTCACTGCGACTCAGCTGAAACTCTGGCAGCACTATCTCCACTAATTTCCCCTGTGCCTGTGAACCACACTGCGAATGATGCCAGCCATGCCGAACAGTGTCCTTAAACTCTGCATTACCTTTCATCCCTTCCATAAAAACCTTTTTTATATATTTATTTTTCCAGCTTCGCAATGTTAATAGATTTTATGCAAACCATATTCCTGTTGCAATTTGCATTTCATCACCTTGCAGATTGGGTCTTTTTTCTTAATTCCCTTTCATATTGCCTTCCTGTCCTCGCGCACCGTTATTAGCTGCAGATGTTGGGTACTCAGTCTTCTACAATGACCTGTGCTCATTACGCCGAACCCGCATCAATAAGCTAATAATTCAACCTCTGTCCTGATCGGTGCTGATGTATGTACTAATCACCTTTGTCCTGATGTGGAACCTATTGAAAATCAGTAATATATTCAT